>NC_135737.1:16052930-17312215 GCF_041903045.1 Epinephelus lanceolatus | reverse complement strand
TGTCGTTTTGCATGTTTTTGTAGTCGTTATGCATCTTTTGTCATTTTGCGTCTCTCTGTGGTTGACTTGTCCATTTTGTAGTCATTTTGTGTTGCTTTTCAGTTCATTTGCATCTCTTTAACCCCTTTTTTTACCAACACCTGCACCTAATTTTGAACCATTCAGAGCATTTTTTTTAAGATTATTTTTCTGGGCTTTTGACTTTAATGGATAGGACAGTGTGTGAAATGGGTAGACAGAGAGAGAAGGCGGGGACTGACATGCAGCAAAGGGTCGCAGGCCAGACTCGAACCCGCGACCGCTGCAGCGAGGTGATGCCTCTGTACATGGGGCGCCGGCACTATCCACTACGCTACCCAACGGGTTTTGGGTAAAAACAAATATCTGTAATAACAGAACAAAAGTTTGCAGATAATGGATGTAATCTGCTCTGATTTGCTACTACTTTTATTTATGTTTTGCACACTGCAACGCCCTCTGTTGCTGACACATCCTTGATTAAGATGGTTCCATGCAAAACTGGTGGAAAAGCAGGTTGGTTCCCCAGATAGAGCCAAGGTTATTAGTATCCTGAACAGAACAGGTTCAAGAACCAGAGCTAATGTGGTGGAAAAGGGGTATTTGTGGTCTTTTTGTGTTTTTCTTATGGTCATTTTGTGGTCTCTTCATGGTTGGTACGTTAATTTAAGTGACATTCTGTTGGATTGATTACTGATCCATCCATGGATAGAAGGTGCCCTATGCTGTCCAGATTGTAAAACCACAGAGGCAGGTTTCTGATATTTTATTTATATATACAAAAAGTATTGACTTGACAGAGGAGAGCTCAGAACATCTTCACTTGTTTTAACCTTACTGCGTAAACAAACTGTTGCTTGCCCTCAGGTGCAGGGATGATCTTAAAGATGAGCCTACAAGAGGGAAACGTTACCCCTCTTCTAAAAAGGAAAGGGGGCTCCAGGCTTCTCTTCATTCTTGCAAGGAACAGAAACGGAGGTTTGATTTAATCGATTCCAGATTGTGCTATCAAAGCAACTGCATGGTGGTTTTTGCTAAAAGTTTTCTGTTCAAACATCATGTCTATCATGTACATTGTGTTATGTTACTGTGTGGGACTTGATCCTATTTTGGAGATATTTTATTGATTAGTGACACTGTACCAACAATAATATGTGGATCATGTTTACTGTCCATATTTATAAATTCTCTGGTAATATTCTCCCAGGCTTCAAATCAGAACCTCTTGTCGACGCCTGTGTGACCTTCTGCCCTTCCTCAATGGTCAGTTAGACACAGCAACCACACTAGAGCTCACAGCGAGGTACATTAGCTACCTGAAGGAGACTCTGCCGCCAGGCATTCTGTCTAAAGTAGGTCTGCAGCCTTTTAGTTGCATGGAAATCTTATGCTGTGATTGGTTTCATGACTTAATTGTTTTTCACAGGTTAATGAAGCAGTTGAGGCCGATGTGAGTGGTTCATGGAAAAACAAAGAAAAGCCACAGCAGAAACGGTACAAACTGTCATAGATTTATTAAGATTGAGGAAGTTCATTTTTAGCTTTCAAGTTTTTAATGACAACAGTGCTGAGAGTGAAATATTTTTTTTCCCCACAGAAGAACAGTCAGGCTAAAGAAGAATTCTTTGCAGAGAGCAAAGCCAGCTGCTAAGAAGTCCACAGAGGGTATGAATATTTATTTACTTTATTGCATTTCGTGTCTGTTGATGCAGTTGTATTGACTATGCCTTGCAAGCCTGGGATAACAGTTGTCAAATAAATGAATTGCATTGTTTGAGAATCTTTCCTGCAGTGTGGGTTTGTTAACACATAATTTCATTTCAGATCATGTTTCAAGAAGATACACTCAGCAAAAGATCTGTAAACAAGTAGATCGTCCATCTAGCACTATAACCAATCCTCTGACAATTGATCAAATGCTTCCTCCAGCTGACGGCCTTACCACAGCACATGCCCTGCCGATACTGTTGGACAAATCGGCCGTTCCCCGAGGACAAATGCTGCCAGTGTGCCGGGATCAATTTCTCTCTGCCTCTTTTGAGCCAGCGGAAAATGACTGGATGAACCCGACCCCATGTGCTTTCACATCAGCAATGATGAGCCACACTTTTTTACCACAGATAGGACTACAGCCCTCTTCAAGCCCTATGTTTTGGGATGCCACTCCTGACCTGGTGGATCCTGTTGCTCTCCCATCAGTGAATTTTGGCCAAGCCTACAGCCCACCTGAACAGACTACGATAACAAACTTCATTGTACCCTTAGTAGAACAAGGCCAGTTCAGTTCATCTCTGGCTGGCCCAACTGACAGTGTTTCAGCGGGAGATTTTACAAACCAACCACTCATCCCATTTTCTGTGTTTCAAAGTGCAACTTTAAGTTCTGATAACTTGATACCTGAGGCTGGATATCTGCCAGTGTCAGACACTCTGTGTGATTCAGGGCTCCTTCAGGAAAATAATCTTTGTAGTAGTAGCTCTTTGACAGACAGTCCATACGGTGTGGACAATCCATCATGGCTGGATTTGCTGATGGATACTAATGGTAACCTGTGTTTCCCTGATGCTCATCTTGTGAACATTGTTCTTTCACCTTACACAGGGTCCAACTAACTATATGGTTAGAGACATCGCAGATGATAGCAGTTTTGATTGGCCAAATATTAGAGAAATGGATGCAGATAATGGTCTTTCTTTGTTTTATTTATACATGTCTATATACTGCGGGTCATCACAATGGCCAAAAAATTAGTTATTTCACAGTGACAAACTTCATGAGGTCTGTGTGTAACATAGTACACACACCCCAATAAATGCATTTTTGAGTAAAAGTGCAGGCAGTTTTTCCATGGTTTTTGTTTAATACCTAAAGATGGCATTTCAGATCATTTAAATTGCATCTTTTTTCAACACAACATTGTAAGAATTGTACATCACTTCAATTTCTGAGGTTAATAAAGCAGATCAGTCATATTTTCTTGTATTTTCCATGTGACTTTTAGAAAATAGCCAATCTATGTAAGTGGATTATTTGTGTTACATAACTGGGAAGCCATTGGAGGACTGTTTTGTCTTGCAGTTAAAAAATAAAAATAAAAAAAATAAATGGAGTAATTTAGAAAAACATTTATGAATTCTACCTCAAATACTTTGTATTCTGAATTCCTGAAATTTTAGTCAAGAGTATTTAACACTGGGTTCTATTTCACACTTGGCCCCAAGCAATTACACCAACCCTGGGTGGACAAGAAATGTAAGAAATAGACTTTCCTTTTTTTATTCCTTTTATGAGAAATATTTCCAGACTAAATCATCAGTATGATGCTATAAAAAATACTCAATACATTAACATGTTGTAAAACATGCAGCCACTAGATGGAGGTATTAAGCTGATAGATTCAACATAGCTTCTACAAGATTAATAGTGGATAGATAGCCAGAAATCCCCAGATCTTAAAGTATAAAAATGCAGAATTTCTTGCTTCTTTATATATTTTATTTTATTTTTTCAGAAAATTCTCAGTATTTCTGGTGTGAAAGAAATCTCAATGCACAACTGGAGTATTTAAGTCATCTGACAGTTACATTTGCCTGCTGAGGTCTTAGGTCTTAAAGCTTGAGTTTAAAAAGATTACAAACCAGATCACTGCACAAACCAACTGAGTTGCAAGCAAAGTTAGCATTACACTTCAAATTTCACATTTTGTCCACCAAATAAAATCTAGATTTTTATAAGAAACACACTATAAACACTGACATCTAAAAAATACTTGGATACAACTAAGCTGAAATGCAGAAAAAAACACTGCACATTGTGGCAGAACACCAGTCTAATAAGTCTGATAGTTTTAGACTCTGCAGATGTGCAGGTGGGGGACATTAACATTTTAGAACCCCTCATTCATGAGAGACGGCAAAAACTGTCTTACTGACAAAAATACATAACAGACCGCATATTTTTACAGCTTCACTTTCACAACACATTCGATATTTGTACACCATCTGATATTTTGCAGGCACAGTAAGCAGCAGTGATTACTTCTCATTTTAAACACAGTAGGGAAAAAAACAACAGTATAACAGACACTTTTTTTCTGAAACAGTGATATCTAAAGAACTGAACATACTGACACACAGATAATATTTTGGATCATTCATTCAAAGTACAGAAATTGCACTTTCCCTACCAGGAGAACTCTAACACACAAATGTTTCACAAAGATTAGGAAAGGGTCCAGTGTCTAGTCAACAATTTAATGCTGTCTTAGTACAAAGAAGAGTTAAACTGGGATCTTGCACATGAAATGATAATACCTGAATGTTACACTGTGTATTGTATATCATACTTTATAACTATGTTTTAATTTTGGTTAGATAATCTGCAGTTTCTTCTCATTTAGGTCCATCTACCTTGTTTTACATAAAGATTAAAGTGCTTAAGATCTGTATCAAACTACAGGATATGCATAGAACAGTAGTTAATTTGTAAATATAGAAGATGTTCTATAAATAATGAATATTAAATATAGATTTATTTGATAGAAGAATACAAATTATGCTTTAAGGCATTCCGTGGGAATGTAGGCAGGGCACTAACAGCTATTTGTTTGATTTCTCCACTTGCTTCCCGTTCTCTGGTGTTTCATGAAGCTTGTAGTCCTCCAAAATGGCCTGCGCGGTGTGCTTGCCAGTTCTTTTCACCACAGCTTTGATCCCCAGGTTGTCAACATTGAAGGCAGTGAGACCAACATTAATGGCAGAATTGACAGCGTGGTCTGTGGCTTGTCCTGCTGCTGCTCCGTACCTTCATCAGAAGTCACATTGACGAGAGAGTTCAGAGCGAGAGGCGAGAAACAAGGATTTGGGGAGAATTAATTAATATGCAGTGCAAGGATTGCAAAGTTGCCATGCTGTATGTGAATTTTAATGGGAGGATTTCATGCATGCAAGTGCACAATCTTGAATTAAGAAATTTCTGTCTGCAAGAATCTGAATTTTAATCATTTTCCCACTGTGGTTCAGTAAAGGAAGGGTGGGCAATATAGATATAATTGTCAATCATGGTGTATATTTTTTTTCCAGAATATCAATGTATCAAATTGAATTTGAAAGCAGATGATGATACAAGGATGAGAGTGTTTGTTTTTGGCTAATGCAGTTATTTAAATACCTGTCAAATCAAGTACTTCACTTAAAAAGGAGAAACTGGGTGAGGCATAACGTATCATCCAACCTTATAAAAATCAACTATCAACTTTATTGTGTAGATACTTTGCTCATCATTGGACCATGAAGCACCAATTCATAAAATATGGGGAATATTTTTAAATCAGACAGGACAGACAAGTTGCTAATTGTGAAATTTCCATTAGAAACATTTGGAGAGTTCAGTGAAAAGCAGCACCATCATGTGAATTGCCACACAGGGAAGGGCAGTGAACTGGCACAGCATAGATGACTTTAGAGCGCTTTGTACAAGAGTCAAATTATTCCAAGAAAGAGGTTTTTTATCATGCTTGTGATTAGTGGAGAGAAGAGTTAAACAGCTGTGAATAATTATGAAAAATTACACTTATTCTCAACGGGTGGGTCAAAGATGTTTTGTAGACCCCTAAATCTGCAAAGCAAATTAAACAGGAAAATAAGTGAGAGCATGTTTGTTTTTGCATGTATAATGCAAGTGGTCATTTGCAACATACATGTTTAAAAAGCAGTCAGTGTTGAGCAACAAATTGCTTTGCTTTTAATTAAAGCAAGTGAGTGGTCAAACAAGTAATTTTAAATGGAAAGGAAAGACTTACTTATGTTTTACAGTGGTGACTGTCTCTGACGCTACACTTGTAGTAATGTTCTTGGCTGCTACTTCCAAACCAGTCCACATGGTTGCAAATCCTGAGCAAATGCACAAAATACAAAGCATGTTAGGCACATTTTAGTTCTCATTTTATTAACACCTTCCTCTTAAAGAATATTAAGTGTAGATGCACTCTACCTTGCACTCCACTGGCAGCCACCACCATGGCTCCATCTATGTTGGAACGCCCATCCTTGTCTTTCTTCATAGATTCTGGGAACAGCTTGCCTCCATGTTTCTTCACGTGTGGTGCCAACTCTCGACCCACACAGCCAGCGACCGCACATACCCCGTCCACTGCGGTAACACAGTATTAGTCAATTAGAGGTCCACTGCCAAATAACCACACAAGGTCAGTAAAACATGCTGATGCCGATGGCTTAGTCACCTAGAAACTGGCTGACTTTGACAGCTTCCCCTGTCGCTTGCTTGGCTACATGGAGGCCTTTGGTGACTGTGGGGCTGACGTGGGTGGGTTTGTCCTCTGGGGTAATGTGTTCTCTGAGTTTTGATGCACCTTTGTGAATGGCTTTGCCTGTGAACTCAGCTCCTTTGACGAGGCCCCAGCTTAGCCATGATGCACCTGAGAGGACAACAGGATCTTTAGTCTTTCCTAACGAATTGCTAACAACTACAGCACAATGCTATTTTTGAGGGAAGGTGTAATCTGACCTCACCTGTCAGGATCCCATTTGCCACCTTTTCACTCCACTCAGGCAAAGCCTTTTCCTCCTCGGTTTCTGCTGGTGCAGTCTCCTCAGGTGTAGTAATGGACACCTTCTGACTGAGATTAATGGTGCCTGCAGCTTCATCTGGAGCCTGACCATATAGACACATTGGTTAACTACTGTAACATATGGATGAGCAATGTGGGCTGAAAATAAGAACTACATGTCAGTCAGATCTTTAGACAACTTGTCTGCTACTTTGTGCAAGCTGTACACATCTCCATTCAGATGCCGTCTCCGAATAACCCCCCAATTCACACAATAGCTCCCCTTATTATTCTGTGCTTCTGGTTACAATGCACTATTTGTCTGCAGCACAGAGATTGCCATTTTAAAATGTCTCTCTGCAGTCAGAAAACAGTTTCCCTTTATGCTGAAAACCTCAAATTTTCTACATGACCCAAAAATGAAAACACAAAAGTGCCTACTTGCTGTTTGGGAATCACGTCCATCAGAAAAGATAAGTAGCCTGACTGCATACATCAAAAATGACCTTGTTTGGCATCGATCTGAGCCAGCGTCTCTACCTCCATCACGGCTGAACTGGCATTTGTCTTTCAGCTGAAACTCTGAGGTTGTTCTAACGGCTGCAGATAAGAGCATTATAACTGATTAATTCTCCTCACCTGCCTGTCTCAAATCCCTACAATGCTGAGGTAGGGGTAACTCAGAGAAGTGTGCCAGCTCAGAAGTAAGCAGGAGCAAGAGTTTCATGTCAGGCTAAAACAATGAAAAAGTTTAAAGCTTGTTAGCCCTCAAAGCACTGTATAAGCAGTAACTACAATCTTTTTCATGGGAGGAACAGATTTAATATCTGCAGTGTGTGCTACGTTTGCAGAATTTGTTCGTGATGACTGGAAGGGAGTGTTTAGGGACTGCCAAACAGCAATGAAATCAAAAGCTAACTAACAGTTGCACCATTTAGTGCACTTTTTTTATTTCAGTCTGCACTTTCAACTGTATTTCAACACAGAATTTATCAACAAAGAAATATTTTTAAGTGTGAGGACAAATCTATTTAGGCAATGACCCTGACCCAAATAGATGGTCTGTATGGGAAACGCTGATTTATTCAGTTAACATTAGCAGCTGAAGCTCAGGCATTATTAGACTGATGAGTGGGATCTCAGCTTTCAAAGAGTATGCAAAATGAAGATGCAGCCACTGTCACATGCCTGCAACTACCAATAGCAGCAGAGCGCCAACTTCAGTCTCATTTGCCTAAAATAGCTCTCTGTACTCTCACTGGCACAAGAGGATTTGCCAAAAGGCATTGTGTAACAATTCTTTGGTGAATTCAAAAACTTCTGATGTGAACATATTTTGATGTGAAAACAAGTACAAATACATTTCAGACAACAATTTCTCTGAGCTTTTGGTCAGTGAGAAAAACAACATAAAAATACATGGCATTGAGCTGCAGATGACCTTTTTCATATATTGTTTAAACATACTGGCCCCATTTGCATTTTTCACCCAAAGAGAGCCGAAACATGTGTTGTGCTATCGCAGGTCTGACTGCACAGCAACACTGACCTGCACCCTGAGATCTGTCATCTGAGACAGCAGGTCCTGGAACATCTCTCTGTCTTCAGCAGGCAGCTCAGAGGACAACACCACCCCCACATAATAGCCTGGAGCTGGCGCCATCATGTCCGGAAACATAAACACACCAGTGTTACACAGCAACACTGGAGAGTCCATGGCCATGAGAGGGTACAGCCAGTCACATACCTGTTAGGAAGCAAAATAACAGAAAGAAAAGAAAATTTGATGATAAATAACTTTATGTATGATGTCATGACTAAGTCTATCAGCCTCAAATTTCCAATTTATTTCTGAGCAATGTGCCCAAATACACAGAAAGTACAAGAAAAACTGAATTTACATGAAGTCAAAGGTACGAGGGGAAGAGAGCTTGGCAAAGACATCTTGCCAAAGTATAGGGTTCCAAATATAACCTCAAAATGACAAGCCTAACATGTCTAATGGTGACTCTGATTAGTGCGGCACAGTGAACGGTCTGAGAGAAGACAAACCAGAGGACACTGTCTCCCTCTGATGGCTGCATGTCTAACAAGATTATAGGGCATAACAGTGTAAGCAGGGCTTAGATAATTACTTGCACTCATGTGAATCCCTGATGTCACCCCCTGGCAATAGTACCTGGGAAATTCCCCAATGAAGAGTCAAATTTCAGTCTTATGATCCTCTACTGTTAGTGTGCTGGCTGTTTTATCAGCAGGGTAAATACTGCCCCCCATAAAACAATACAAATTGCTCAAAACAGAGCTCAATAAATTAGATAAGGTTTTGATTTAAGTCTTTTATGAAAGCCTAAGCTGATATGTTTGCAAAGCTTCATGTTTTCTAAATGTTAAAGAAGTTTTTGTCCAGTAGGTCATGAGTGAGATACCATCTATATCCAAATTTTGGCCAGTAATGATCCTGATGTGGGATTTCCCAGGAGGATGACATATTCATAAACCCATTGGGCTTAGGGCACTAAGTAAACAACGCTCACATGATCACGTTCATAGAGTGAGGGATAGAGATGATTAACAAGCCTATCTCCTCCTGCTGACTCACACAGTCAAAAGAGGTCTTGATGAGCCAAGCAAACATCTTACAAAATCAGGTTAAAGAGCACAAGAAAGACTGGTGACACTGCAGTGGTGACTCACTTGCACTTATTGCATCAGATGGGCATGACGGAGGCTTATCTAGTCCTTTCAAGCTTTATACCAGGAAGCGTTTAAGTGTTCTGAAACAACTGCCGAAATATTTATTTTGTGGGGCGTCGGTGACTTAGTGGTAGAGCAGGCACCCCATGTACAAGGCTGTTGCCGCAGCGGCCCAGGTTCGACTCCAGCCTGTGACCCTTTGCTGCATGTCACTCCCTCTCTCTCTCCCCCCTTCATGCTTGTCTGTCCTGTCAAATAAAGGCTAAAAATGCCCAAAAAATATCTTTAAAAAAAAAAAAAAATTATTTTATCTTACCTGCAGAAATGCTGGTGGTCTGTTGGGCATACTGTCAGAATGGTCACTGGTAAACTTCACCAGTCGCAGGTAGCCTGGGTACGACGGAGCGCTCACCTGCCCCTCAGGTGTGACAAAGAATATCTGTACACCATGAGGAATATACACCAGCTCCTCTCCGTCTTCACCCATACTCTGGGGAGATGGTGTTGAGTTAGATGTACGACTGTAGAACTCATCCCCAACTAATGACATTTCCCCTGATTCTGTCCCATATGAGATAGACAGATGGCCGTCAGCTGCCTGGGGAGAGTAAGCTGGAGGCTGTATGGCTGGAGGCACAGGCTGTCTGGTTGGTGAGAGAGGTAGACCTCCACTACTGCATGCAGGCATGCCTCCTACCGCTCCTGCTGCCTGGCCATTGGCAGAAAGTAGGTTTGGATTAGCTGGCCTCTCTGGCTTGTTTTTGGTGGCAAGTTTTGGGTAGAGACCTCCTTTAGATGTGTCTGCAGCATCGGAGCCATACACACTGCTAGTGCTCAATGTAGGTGCAGATCCAATGTCAGAGCTGGTCTCCAGTATGGCCAGGCGAGTGGTGATGTTGTTCAGTGTCTCCTGCATCTTGTGCTGCATCTGTCTGGCTGATTCCCAGGAGCTGCCACCACACTCATCCCCGTGTGAAGGCACACTGATGGCCCTGAGAAGGTGCTGCCGCCCTCGCTTGTAGAGCTCAACGGCCTGTGCCTTGTCTCCAGCTTCATCTGCTGTGAGTGCTTTATTGATGCACTCAAAGGCCCTCTCGTAGCCATCTTTGATCACTTGAAGTCTGGCATTGTCGAATGCATCTTGTTTAGCTTTCTCCATTCCCTCTGAAACAAGACTTACAATTAGCTTTATTTAAATTTTGCTGTATCCATGCACACATGGACTGACACTTCACATCTACAGCACTAACAATGAGGCAAACACATGAACAGGGTGAGAGGGCAGACTGTCACACATGAGGCTAAAGGTTATTTGTATACTTTACTGCTTAATTGACTTTGACTCACACTTTTACACAACTAGTTGCAGATGGCAAATTGCATTAAACATAATTTCCATGCAATCTGTTAGTTACACGCAATTAACATATAATCAATCGCGTGGAACATGATTTTACAGATTATTTCACTAAAATTAGCAAACTGGACCTGTCATTTTCTACCTGCTGTATTGTTTCCTCGCCAGATTAGGCTATTAAAGTAAGAAGTGTCATCGTAATTACATCTCCAGCTTTGTTTCTTATTCTATTTCGCGTCGTTTTCTCCCGAATTGCTATCAATGTGGCGCGTGTCTTTCTAACAGCTGTCACGGGGAACAGGAAGAGCTGTCGGTGCGTTCATGCTCATTGAGATACTGGAAGAAAACAAAAACACGAGCAGACACTAAGGTCACCTTATCCACAGTCAAAAGTTATTTTGTATTACTCAGAAAGACGTAATTAAACTGGCCATTCTCTCTTGACTGTTATTGGTATCGAGTTTCACTCCGGTCATATGATTTGGTTTATCTGGTGTAAATGAGGTCGCTACAGTGAGTTAGCCTAAAATAGGCTAATGTTAATGAGAAAGTTACCAACACAAGCTAACAGCTAGCGTCTCCTTTTCCACGAACTCATCCGTTACACCACGTCATTGTACCAACAGCAACATTAATATGATTGGTCCGTTAACATAATATGAAAAGCTAATTAGCGTTAGCTCCTTCATAAGCTAACGGTATCCACACTTACCACAGCGAGCGAAAAACTCCGAAGAGCAGCCTAATTAGCCCGTTAGCTAACTTGTAGCTTGTCAAAAGGGATCCTACTAGCTGTCCAGCAGAGTTAACTATGGCAACCGTCTTCCTGTTAAAGTTGTGGTTTGCTGTTCGTCGCTGATTGACCCACTCACGACTCCCCAATGTTGCGTAGTGATGTTAAATACTACTCTCCACCATATCGACCTTTAAAGTCGAAGTGTCGTGACAGGATGTATTGACGCTTCGCTTCAACACAACAGAATAACATGCAATGTGATACATGTGCGTTACACTTTTAGTTTTATTTTGAAAGTATCAACCGGAAGTGGTGATATGGCACCGCTGCATCGATGGGAATTGACAAAAATGACAAGGCTAAACTATGGTACATTATTCCAGAACTTATTTTTGAAAAAAAGTATGTGGTATTGAATTCATACTGCATTGCAATTTTTATATTGATAAGATTCATGTAAACCTGTCTAACTACCATAATGAAGCATTATTATCCCAGTTGATGGTTTAGAAACATTTTTTAAATCCGCAGTTTAAATGTAGCTTTATGTTAGATGGTTAGTCATGTCAGGAGACTTTGCCAGGGGCCCACTCCTCCTACCAATTTTTTTTGGAACTCTAGATTTGAAAATATTAAATGGAAATCAGTCTGGAATTTTAACAAGAACTATTGTGTCACCAACAAAACAAGAAAATACACATATAAAATGTATATGATTTATCCTGTAAACTAGGTTCTCTCAAAATTTAGAGATGAAATTAATGGTAAATGTGTGTTTTGTAACTGTGAAATTAAAAATATTTGTCATTTATTTCATGAATGCCTACATATAAAATTATTTTGGATAGATCTCGAATATTTCTTTAAGAGGTTGACTGGTCCAATTATTTATTTAGGAAAAAAAGAGACTTTTTTTTAAATAATAAGAATGATATTGATTGCAAAAAAGCAGAGTATTTGGAGCCTCTTTATTTTATATAGAAAAGTTTACATTCACAAATGCAGTGGGACTAAAATGATGCCACACGTGCAACAATTTAAAACAGGAATTAGACACTTTTTTCTGTAATCCAATTTAACTGATACCCAATGTATATTGGGTTTTTTTCTTGTTTATTTGTTATTGTTGTTGCTTTGTCTCTTTTTTGTCAAATTGTATAACTAGTTTTAAAATTGCGATGATGATGACCATAAATTGTTTAAGCATTATAATCAAACTATTGTACACCATTCCCCACGTTAATTCGTTCCTTTCCGATATTTAATTTTGAAATGATTCCCAAAAACATCTTAATCCCAAATTAACTGCATTGATGCTGCTTTAACTAGTGTGTTGTAGTTCCTAACTATGGCCACTGGAGGGCAGACAGCGCTCTGTATTCTAAATGCCCTGATCTCGACGATGGGTGAAATATGTTTGCCGCCATCTAGTGGACACAGTGAAGCACTGCACCATATCTTAGTTAGTCAAGTTACCACCAGTGCGAACATCACAGGATACTGCGACCTCCGGAAAACACTTTGAAAATAAAGCGGCTTCAGGGAATCATTTAGAAAAGAACTAAGAAATGATCACATTTGTAGTTCTCCAGACATATGACTACGGATATTTAAAAACAACGACAATTAATTAACAAACAAACAAAAATGATAATATAAAGCGCCGCGCCATGTAATGCATATAAATACGACACAGCAATCAACAGACTACTGACAGTGAGAAATGAAGATAACCATAAGCCGTAATATCATTTTTTTGCCCTCTGTTCACACAGTATACTTAATTTTCTAGTGGTCAGATTTAGTTAAAATTTTTTGGGACAATTCAAAACAACTGTATGTGACACTGTCTTGAATCTATATGTAGCGTACACTAAATAGTGACTAATAATAATAATAATAATAATAATAATGATAATAACAGTGATGATGATTTAGCTGCAGTAATTTTATTTCTAATTATTGTACATCCGTATTAAATACAAATACTTGAAGTTTAGCTCAACCACTTTGTGTGTTCAAACTGCTGAAATGCAACATGACTCCAATGTTACTGCAGCACATAAAAATACTTGACCGTTTACTTTAGTATCTTTGTTTAAACTATCTATCAGTATAAAAGAGTGATTAATGGAGAGGAGTACTGATACGTGACTATAATCTGCAGAGGGCGCTAAATCCTATCTCAGACTGAAAGATCTGATGAGACATGGGGATGGAGAAAAACAAGACTGGTGGTTTTGCTACTGTGGGTTCAAGTTCATCAAGATCTTTTATAACCCTCGTAATTTAAGGATTTTGTCCAAGCATGGAAATGATTAGGCCTACAGTTTGGTTTAAATGTGCCACTAATGATCATTTAATAGCCAACATATGGGCATTAAACAGAAAAGGCTACATGCATTAAAGGCCTAATGAACATGCATAATCTACTAAAACGTCACTTTTTCGTAATCTTTCATGTCCTCATTTTATTATTCTGACTGCCGCCAGTTTCTGCTGACTACAGATAGTCACTGTGAACCTGAAGGCATACATCAGTCTCAGATTCCCAGCATTCAGATACCACAGCAGAGGGACCAGACTGGACATGCTCTTCATACATGAGAGGATATAAAACATTACGGCTTTAGCTCATGTTCATATCCTGTGTAACTATGTCATACCCAGTGATATGTTTGTTTCCCATCACAAACAAAGCACCTTTATTAATTAGGAATTAAAGCTCTTGTCCTTAAAATTTTGGTGCTCATTATTTTATTATTATTATTATTATTATTATTATTATTATTATTATTAACATTGCTATTGTGCATATAATTAAAAAAATTCTATTTACTTTTACTTTTTTTCTTTATTTAGTTGTGCAGCTCCTGTGTATGCACATTAGCTATATGGTTTATTATGCATCAGAGGTATAGTGACTATACCCCAAGTTTATTGCATGTTTACTATTTGCTAGCTGAGCCTCCACAAGGAAGTTGTACATTTACTACATTTCCTCATGGTGAGCTCAACAACAACAAATGTCTGGAACTGAAACAGCCTTGAGATACTCGTCCTCTGTCTTTCTTGTTGGTTCACTTACTGTATGAGCAACATATGAGCGCCTCTTTGTTTTTCAAGGCTGATTTCCTTTAAATATAGCCTAGTATTGTGGATGTGGTTTGGTCAGAGCAACAATATTTCAGGATGACATCAAAATGATAATGTAGTTCCTCTTTCCCAGTGTAAAAGCAAGCATGGACAGCCACTAATGGTGATTGTAGCTGCACTGTTAAAAGTTGATACCATTACGGCTTCATGTGTTGCTGTTGTTCTTACTGTTATTGTTCTTCATCAACAGTGCCACACACAAAGAAGCCACATTAACCCAAAACAGCGTGTCAGCATTCTTTGCACAGAATGAGCAGACTCGAGTGTTTTAGTACTCACAGAGAGGAATGATAACACAGTGATAAATGAGGAGTGAGCACTCAGCCAACATTCAAATGATGTGCATGTGCTTAGTGAAAGAAGAATAAGAAATAAAATAGAATTCAGAATAGTTTATTGGTTTTTGATCCTCAGCAATTTCAACAATCTAAATTCACAAAGTTGTATTTTCAGGGAGTTTCAGTTTTGAGTTTTCTCCTCAATTTAATTGCATGAATTGGACATACTACAGTATGTCAGTAAACGGCCATATACATTAAAAAGTCACTTACGAAAGAATTCAGCTAATGAAACCACATATGAGCCTGTGATGAATGTATAGCCCTGCACGACTGTTTTTTACAGTCTCCTCTCTCTTTTACAATACTACTATTAGCTTTTATATAGAACATTTTGCTCCATTAAAATCCATCGCCCTTTGTCTGACGTCTTGTTTTCCTAGACTGCTTGTCTTAACTTTCATCACTGAGCACATCAAAACACACCATTGCACTTAATAATTAGTTATATGTCCTGTTTTGTACTTTATTTGAATGTGCCAGATTGCAATTTGATTTTCCCAGCTGTGGATACAATTATGGCAATAACTTATTGTAGTCTTTTATATGGTGTTATATACTTCACTTTGTTTCAGCCATTAAAGTCCATATATGTTCCATAACGTATCATATATGAGCATGTTATGATCCATGTTTGTGGAGAGTAATGATGGTCAGAAGAAGTGCTGCAACAGCTATGGGTGTGAAGAGCTCAACAGCTTTCTCAGGTATTCATCCCACCTGTATAAATAAGCTCCTGCCTGTATGCCAAAAACAAGAGCCTTTCTTTCCTTCACTTTATTGCAAAACACTTATCAGTGCGAAGAGAGGAGCATCACACATGGGATTTTTTTGCTCAAAAATCATTTTGCCTTTTATGTATCCCTGCAGCAAAGCCACAATTTATGCAGATCTAATGTCAGTATTTATTAGGTGTATTTGTCATGTGTACTATAAATAAAGATTTCTGACAACTCATGTCATGAGAACAATACAATTTGGAAATTAAAAACATGCTTTCCTTTTGTCTTTGCATCGGCTACATTGGTCACTTGTAATTAATGTTGCCAGTATTCACTTATTTATAGCTTCTTGGGAAAGCCCATAAAATGAGCTAACATAACAAGGAAACTATGTCACTGCAATACCATATGAAATTAATTACTTAGACACAGCAAGCGATTATATCTACAGATGTTGAAATCAATATAGAACAATGTATGCTGTCACCAAATAAAAATATGCTGTCAACAAATGTATGGAAACATGAAATGTTTTATTTTATTTATGTTTTATTATTTATTAAAGGGTGATGAAACAAACTATACCATAACTACTGAATGAGACGGAAAGTATGCAAACAGGACAGAGAGGAAAAACAGACAACACATGATTCCAATTATGGCCGGTGTCAAAACTCATGTTGTCTTTCTTTCCTACTGAAAATGCAGTAAATAACAAAAAAAAGGCAAAAACACACGGCAGCTGTGTCCTGTGAACCACACTGTGTTTTGTTTGAGATACAAATACAGTGCATACTTCTTGCACACTCCTAATAAAACCCACATGAATGAATACAGCTCCTAACGGACAACAGAATCTTAAGTCACAGTTTCCCCTCAACTGTCCACTGAGGCTTATTATATGCTACGTTATTGTCCCCACAGTGCATAGGGTGTATACTGGTTATAATAAGTGTCTCCTTCAGGTACCAAAAAATGTGCTCTGGTTTCAAGAAAAGTGTTACCCAGCAGCAATTACACAATAACTGTTCTTTGAATTCTGTTTAAAAAGAATAACTTTTGTTTCAGTGAAATGCAGCTGTAGCCATGGGGTCAACACTTGGGGGGGACCAAATCTGGGGGTCTGTGGGATGAGGTATTGATGTAACGTTGCCTTTTTATGCATGTCCTGACTGCTCAACTGACACACACGCACACACACACACACACACACACCCCACACCCAGACGACATGGGCCCCAGTGCACTGCCTACAGTGTCTATATTTACATCCCTGTATATCAGACTGCTATATGTGCTGTAGCAGTCAGGGTCCTGCTCTTAAGCTCTAAAGTAAGTACTTTATAACTAACTTTCATTTATAAAACAAAAAGGAAGAAAAAAAGGTATGATTAGAAATTTACAGACACTCCATTAATCACAAGGTACATACGTACAGAGAAAAATGACAGAGGGGATTAGATCATATCAGTGTCTGCTTCTAGTTAAAAAGTATGAAAAACTTGCAATAACTGTGTAATAATCCTATTCTCTTCTTAACAAGTGTTCATTGTTCTCAGTTGATCTCCTCATAAGTTACAGGGGGCTGATCTTTTATTATTTTTTAAAAGTTATTTCTAATGGTGGATGAAGAAAACGGGGCTGAATTACACTCCCTAGTAAAACTCTCTTTGGCCTATGATTTACGGGCAGCGAGATCCTGTTCTCTTCTGACTCCAAGAAGCTGAAGTGTCTTTGAGGCATCGTTCTCGAGGTGAAACAAGGCTTTAATATTTGGAAAAACAGCCTGTCCTCAGTTTAACCGCTGCGTCTGGTTGAAAGTGTGCTAAATATGGAATGAGTACAACTAATGTGAAACAGTCTTATGCTAAGAGTGATTAAAGTATAACATGAAGGTAAAACTTTAAAAGCTTTGCCATAACAAAGAGATAAAAAAAGTTTCTTCAATAAATCACTCAACTGTTAAAAAAGTTATTAGCTTTACCAGAGGCTATATAAGTCTTTCCAGCAATCTGACAACACTGTATGCATGAGCACTTTACCTCAGGAGAAATGACTGTTATAAATGACGTCATCTGCATTAAAGTCAGGTATGTTTCCCATAAACTTAAACACTGGGAGGTTGTTGTGCCTGGGCAACGTTTTCCCTTTGTAAAATTTCGAAATCAAAGATATTAAATTGAAGTTTGCCCCTGTTGCTTCTTGTTTTTGGGTTCTTATGTTTTTAATTACATTAAAAATATTAAAGGGAGTGGCAGTTTGGCTCAACTAGTGAATTGTGGTGTTTGGTTGTGGGCTACTCTCAAAGTAGTTTTGCTGAAGTGTAATTGTGGCTACATAATATTTAGATAAGATGTATCATTCTGTTTATGCTGTAAGTCTGTGACGCTTAGTGAACAGGACCTGTACTAACAGAAACACATGTAATGGCTTCGCTTACAGCTAGTCTGATGAATCACATTTCTGTTTAAAACTGTAAAGTTGCCAGTGGTCATTAAGAATAATATCCCCCTTGCTGCACAAATACTTTGCTTCTGAGTGAAGCTCTCTCTTTGTAGGAACCATGTTTCATAGTCATTGCTGAGCTACTAATGATCACAAACCAGATTCAGGAGAAAGAGTCACGTCAAATGTATCTTGCCATATCTGCATGTTGAATATCGCGTGTGTGTACCTTAAGCCACTGTTCATACTTGAGGAATATTAAGAACATGAGCTATACTAATGACAACGCCAGTAATGGAAGATTCACAAACACATGCAAACATCATTGGTGCAGTTTCCCAAGACAGTAAAATGTCATTGGCAGGAAAGTGTGGGGGGAAGGCCAAACATATTGGGTCGGCTACATCAACATCAAGACAGCCAACAGCCGATCTAAGAGATAGGAAAATAAGAAACATATTGAGGGTTTTGCTTGCATTTGGTTTCTAAAATCTGTAGTAAAATTAAAGTATAAAAATCTTTTTGTAAACAATTATTTGACTTTTTTAAAGGGTGCAGAATACAGTAGAAAGTGGTAAATAGAAGCCACCTTTGAAATAAAATGACTCAGTCCAAGCATTCCTAAGAGTGAAAAGAAACTGTAATTATCATTAAGACTGACAAGGTAGGCTGTAAAAAGTCAGCGTTGAAAAAAAGCATGACTGATGATCTGCAGTGGTAACATTAAATACATGGTATTAACATTGCTTCGAATAATGTTTTTTTGTGTGTGGGGGGTGTGTGAGCACCAAATGCGGCATGATACAGTAGGGATTTGTTTAAAGAGTTATAGGGACCAAAACAAAAAGTAACCTTGTGCCATGATACAGCTACTAACACTATGATAAACTTTCTTGTGGAGTTCTTCATTGTGGTTGTATCCTTTTTTGACACTGGATGGACATTGTAAAAAAAAGGTCAAACAAAGTCAGATTCATTTATTTACTTACTTGTGTAACATAACCCACAATCACAGTAAAAATCCAATAAAAATCTTGCCATACATAAACAATGTCACCACTTGCCTCGACACATCATGACTTACAGCATTCTTGGCTAAATTTCCCAGTGTAAAAAAAAATGGAGATGTGTTCAGCATGCCAGCACAGATAGAGGAATTCATCAGCTGCATGAAGGTGTGGCTCTGCTATCTTATCTCAAGGCTACAATCGAAACAACCAATTCACATTTCAGGGTCTGAAAAATGTGTCATTTAAGCATGTAATAAATTTTGTGTGATGATGTATGAATAACATGGCAGGACCTGGTGTGGAGGTATTCAGTATGCACCCCGCAACCCTATGGCTCCACAGTCATTGTGTACATTACTGCAAAAATAAACGCGTTTTAAGACACATGACATTTTTAGCTGTAATCCGATGCACAGTCATGGCGGTCTGGGACTCCTTATCTTATCTCACAAACCCATAAAAAAGGCTTTAAATTTTTTTTGTACCACCATAAAGTAAAGCATCAGGTTTATGATTGACCTTTTGAATCTTAATGTCTCCTTGAATTTCCCATAGAGATTCAAAGTTTGATTAATGTCCCCCTCCAGTCAATACATGTATTTTGCTAATTGTGGCGTCACATGGATGTTTGACCTTTACTGTGCAGAATGATGTATGAGTATGAAACTATGGCTGTTTTCAACTCAATCTGCCGAAGGGGGAAAGTTTCTCTTTGCTCACCTTATATTCAATTTTAAGGCACGTACATACAAGCAGGATTTTGTCTCATCACAGTTTGGCCAGCAAATCAGAGTCCAACATGCTATTTACAGAGGTGTGTTGTGCAGTGTTGAAGTGTCCAGAGCACATAGACTAAGTAGACCAGTCAAGAAGAAGACATCTTGTACACAGAAATTAAGACCCAGACACACCAAACCAACATCAAAGAGCTACGGCAAGGACGGCAGACAGCTGCATCGCCTCACGTCATCTGTGTCTTGGCCCAAAACTTGCAATCGAACATACTGCAAAGACTACAACCAATGGCCAACTTGCACGCATATTTTGCGTCTGTGTGAGAGGAGAGCAGGCGGCAGTAGTCTGTATTCGTCATTCAAAAAGGGAAACCAGAAGACTGACAGAATGGATTCAACATGCTAGTTAGCCAGTTAACACATTAACGACACAACCCAGTGATAACAGAACAAATGATATTTACTGTACGCTAGCCAGCAATAACAAAAACAAACAGTAGTTGTATACATCTCAAAACAAGTCTGATGGGGATCTTTAAACAGCCTTTAATGCTGTTTGAACTCATCACATATTTCATTTTGTCTGCTAGTTCTAATGAGTGAAATATTAATGTCCAAGTGATCAGTATTTATGGATCTCAGCACTGCATCACATGGAAAATTCAAAATATGTTGAGCATCATTTTCCAGTAATTTAGCCTCACCAGTTTCTTTGAAGACTGTCTTGAATTCAGAATAAACTTCTGTGGGTTAAACCATGCTCTACAACATGAATATGTGATGATGGACTTGCTGCAGTCCGTGGGGATGACGAGGTTAGGTCAGGCATGGCTTTAATGAAACCAAATGAAAATCTGTTCCTTTCACTTACGATTTTTTTTTTTCCAGAGAAAACAACCTATGTGGAATTTCTTACAAAAATCCATCCTTGTATTATGAAGTATAATCAGTGATTTAATGAGTTGACTTCCTAAGAACATTATGTTGTTCACATTTTTTGTGTGCATCTGTGAACTTTGGCTCCCTGCAGTAACAAAGAAACATTGAGCCAAATCTTAGACCATCGCACTACCACCGGCTGGACACAGAGGAAATGGCAGACTGGAAATCTGGACCATGAAAATGCAGGGAATCCCATCTACATGGCTCATGAATCCCAGAAACTGCTGGAGGAGGGGAAGGGGAGGGTTGTTGGCCACCAGCTAATAGATGTTGAAAGAAAAGAGTGAAATATTACCTTCCTGCTCTTGTGACCAGCAGCAATAACAAAACAGTTATGTGTAGCCTGTAATGAACAATAGTGTGAACCTGTGCACTAATGGTTTAATTATGAAGAAATGTGCAGTGGATAGTTTTCGGCAGCATTCCCTGAGGGAGCATAATTCAGAGTTTCCTTGGCTCCCTGCTGTGCATGTGTGTTCATAAATCTATTCTGATGCATTGTAACTTAAGAAAAAAAACTCTTAATACTTGGATTCCACTGAAAATAAGGAA
Source organism: Epinephelus lanceolatus (assembly GCF_041903045.1). Classification (NCBI taxonomy): domain Eukaryota; kingdom Metazoa; phylum Chordata; class Actinopteri; order Perciformes; family Serranidae; genus Epinephelus; species Epinephelus lanceolatus. The sequence continues at coordinate 17,290,940 of NC_135737.1, read as the reverse complement.
ACACAAGGGGGACATATTTTACAACTGGTTTAAGTCAGAGAATAAATAAGTAACTTTGTTAATAGAGCCCTCTAGCTTCTATAAAGTCGGGGGACTCACTAAAAACAAATTAAGCAAAAAGACTGGTCAGAATGAATGCAGCAGAGGGCAAGATATCCAAACTTTTAGTCCAAACTCTAAGAATGAATTACCCTATATTCCCCGCAATGTGACTTGGCTAGAGTGACTAGAGTCTTGGATTGGAGCCTCCACACATGCAACGTGTTTTCCCTCCATGCCCCCAGTTGTAATGTATAGGCTTTCAGTTAAAAATATTTAGCCCCCAGGCCCAAGCCAAGGTAAATGTGGTATCGACACATGGGTTATTATCTCAGACCGGACAAAACTTTCTCCAGAACCACTGAGGACATTATACAGAAGCCTATATAAGAAGAGTCAGGCCAGAATTCCAAGGTATAATGTCTTTGTTGGATGATTCCACGCCACACAGTTTACATCCTGTGCCAACTTTGCAGGGAGTGTTGTGCCCGATATATAGTGAGGCAGAAAGTAAGGATGGAGGGATTGGCGTGGTGCATGAGCTTTCATGCAGGACACTGCAGTTTGCATCACATACATGCAGTTAACATTTGCCATGTTATTATCTGTAACCACAATCTTTCTCTGATCTTAAAGCAACTACAAGAAGTTTTTAACTGGTTATGAAACAGTCTCAATTCAATACTGATGTATCTTTATAACTTACATAAGCAAACAAGACTATTAGTGAGAAGATGCTATTTCTATATAATTATTCCTAATACTTGTCAATCAGACGAAACCATATACAGCACCCAGACTGGAAGAGCCTATATTTACATTTTCCCAGACAAAGTTTTACACTAAGTAGTATGTTAAAAGGAAGCAAGAGGAGATTTTTCTTAAGATATTTATTCATTCATTTACTTTAAGATTATTTTCTTGGGCTTTTGCCTTTAATGAACAGGACAGTGTGAAATGGGGAGAGAGAGAGAGAGAGAGAGAGAGAGAGAGAGGGGGGGGGACAACATGCAGCAAAGGGTTGCAAGCCGGAGTCAAACTCTCGACCGCTGAAGCAAGGCCTCTATACATGGGACACCAGCACTATCCACTAAGCTACTGACACCACTAGAGAGAATTTTATTTTTGATGTTATATTTTGTTGTTATGGCTAATACAAGGGCAGGATCAGCAAAGACAAAAAAGAAAAGTATTGACCAAAGAATTAAAAAAAGCTAAAAGAAACAGTCATCGAGCACAGGCAAAAAGAGATGGAGAGAATTTGCGGGATTTGAAAGGATCCAAAACCAATCCTGAACTGGCTCTTTTATCCCAGTGGTATGTAATATGTCTATTTTACTTATGAAATACATTGCGAGATGTATTTTCAAACTAATATGAATTTACTTTGGTGGCTTACACAAAGTTAACTTTGTTTCACCTTCACTATGCATCCTGCAAACTGCGTTTTGAAAACAAAAAAGTATTAAGAATATGCTGCATCATTCTTTCACTTGCTTTCAAAACAAATGCATGCAATAGCCAGCTCAAGATCTTTATAAATCGGTGGTGCTCACGGAAGCGCTACTGCTTTTGTCCACAGGGGCTGTCAAAGTCGACACAAAATGAAATTTCCTTGTAGTTACTTTAAAAAAAATCAACACAAAAGAGAGTTCCTTGTAGTTGCTTGGGTGTTTACTTGCCTAATCCTAATCATGCTGTAACGACAAGTTATTTGCATTAGCCATAATCTTTTTGCAGTATTCACCATGGATGGATTACTGAAATGTTAGGGGCAGGGGTGTAACAGCAGTATCAGCTATAAAATCTAAAATAAACTAGTAAAACTACTCAACCAAATGACTAGTTTTCTTTGATATTTTTGTCAGATATGCAATGATGATTGCTGGGCAATATGTACGCTGATGTTGTCCGATGTCATGTCTCTATTTGTGTCAAGACAATACATGCACGATAGCGTACACTGAGGCCCATTGTAACCATTGGTCAGGGGAGCCCCCTTGCCTTCACCTGGAACTGCAAAGAGCCAAAATGACCACAAAATGGGCTAAAGAACCACAAAGGAACACAATAAACAACAAAGAGACACAAAAACAACCACAAGGAGACACAACGTGACTACAAAGAGACACAAATTTACCCCACAAAGACACAAAATAATTTTAAAAAGACGCAACACTACAAAAAGTCACAAACAACCACAAAAAGTCACAAAACAACCACAAAGAGACACAAAATGACCACAAAAAAGACACAAATGCAGAAAATGATGCATAACAACTACAAGGAGATGCAAAACCACCACAATGTCTGTGTGTCTTGGAGGAGGTGGTGGGGCCTTTTGAATATATGTACCCAGGGGCCCACTGTCTCATAGTCTGCCCCTAATCCTCACCATACTGTAGTTGTCATGTGCTGTTACTGTAGAAACAGGGAATTTTAGAAATTTGCATTGAACATATTCTGGGGTTTTGCAGAATCATCCAATATTGGCAATCTTGTCTGCCGATAGGGTCGGAAAAGCTGTTCTCCCCCATGCCAAATAAACCAATCTCTTTGTGTAAAATCAGTGGAGTGCCTCTTCAAGCTACGTTATTTTAACTACTTCCTTAACAGGTTATGTAACATTATTTTTATAACCTCAGTGCTGCAATTCTGTTGGTATTCCCTAAAAGGAAAAGTTGTGGTTAATTGTATTGTGTGGAGATACATCACTGAGTGGTTGACTTTACACCATTTGGATACTGTACACACTTGAACACTGCGCTGCATGTCCACCTTTGGCACAGTGGAAAATGTCTGGATATTTTCCATAGGGGTGAGTCATGAAAAAACACAGATGAAGCCAAACCTGCGCATGGTCTGTTGGCTATGCGGCCCAATTAAAACTGTTTCCCAATAATATTGAATAATCTCGGAGCTGTCACCTAAGCCAAGGGTGCTCAAATGAGTATCCAGTAAAAATAAAGTGTGTTATGACACGAGTATCTAATATATGTCTGCAGTATAGAAGGTTGGTGCTCCAGAAGAAAAGCAGAATACTCATATTTATGTCACACTAGACTTTCTCAACTCAGATTTAGACAAGTGACCACATTCTTCTTGGAAGCACTAAAGTTGCACAGAAAAACATTTCCCAGCTGTTGAGCTTGTTTCTTTGTTTAAAAGGACAAAGAAAAAGTAAATATAGTAGTGAACACCAGACTGCCATTTAATTTTGCAGAAATTACCATTACATGACAGTTAGCTGGCATACAATGATATACCAATAAACAAATCACCTTTGTCTCCTTCATATTGTTTCGGGGGTTCTGAAATAGTTAAAATCCTCATTGTGTCATGCAAGCTGTCCTGCAAGCCAGGGCTCATGATAAGTAATTTGGGTTGGCCCAGGTAATGAAAGATGTTGAACCTGAAGTCGATGAATTGCTATAAACAAGAATGATTTGAACTTCGTATCCTCATGTGTCCCGCTCATCAGCACGCAGGAGCTGTCTGCTTCCAGGATATTAATTCAAAACAAGTCACCAGGTCAAATGTACAACTCCACAGTATGTTCGGCAGAAATGCATAAATGGAAACCGAAAAGCTATAAAAACAAGATTGAGGTTCTGTCAGTGATGTTGTTGCACTGATGCTGGAAGTGTGACATTTATCAAATCTAAGAGAATAACTCAAATATTGAAGCTCTTACTACCAAAGAACTTTATGTGTTTTCCAAATAATTGAATATTACAAAATCTTGTCCATCCACGTGTGCGTGTTGAACAAACTGTTTGGGAAGTTGTTGTTGATCCCTCTTGTGATTTGAGCCAGCCATGGAATTTGGGAAAAACATGAGAGTGCAGCTGGTCAAACTGCCCGTATTGTTTTTTGTAATCTCACTAGTCTTAGTGTTCAGATACTGAATTCTAGCTCAGCACTGGGAGAAAATATTAATGTGAGATGCAAAGTGATATACTGCAGGAAACCTCCCAGTGACATCTTTAAAAGAAATTGAAGGCAGAGGAGCCTTGAGTTGGAAAGTACAGTTTGGGGAAGAAGATGAGGGGGAAAAAGTGAATTATTTATGGATAAAAGCTTCAGTTTCAGGAAAAATGTATCCCTGCCACAATTTCCTCTGAGAGGTACAAAAGGACCTGTCTGTAAGCACTCAATTCATCTTACATTTCCATGGTATTAGGGGTACGGGGTACAGTACTTAAGATACACTGAAATGACAAACACTCTCACATTAACACGTTGTGTAATGCAGTATAAATCACAGCATGATCAATAAGTTTGTAATTTCAAAAACAGAGAGAAAAGTGTAATTGTTTACGAAGTATTTTGTCCTTGAGCTAATAAAACCTATACATTATACCACCAACCATGTACCATACAAGCTTTTTTGTATTAACCTAAAGGGTTTTTTATGGTGGTAGGTGAAACATAAAAAGCATATAAAGATTAAATATGTAAAACATAAAGTATGTTGAAAATACATGAAACAGAAAATCAACCATGTGAAATCACACAAAATACAAGCATAAAAAAACTGACAGCTATCAAGCTATCACCCTCCAAACTTTAAAAGTTTTTGAGGAATCATCTGAAGTGCAACATGTGCATTTAAAAGTTTGATAGTATCAAACTTATAGGCTGGAAATATATTCAAAGGTGGCCACACTTCTGAACTGCTCACTACATCTCACATGTTGTCAAGCAGTTTGACCATTCAGTATGGATATCAAAGTCCTGAGCACCAGGGGCGATTCTAGGATCAGAGGTTTAGGGGTGCTGAGCACCCAGAGAGCTGCCCGGTCAGGCAAGATAAATTTCACTGTTTTGTACATTTTAACGCAATTTCATTCCCACATTTGTGAAAGAAAAACACTTTTTGGGAAAGTCTGTGACTAAACCATTAAATATGATAAAGGTTATTTAAATGCTGAGCCACAGCAAAAGAAGAATAGATTGGAATCATAAAAGAAACATATCGTAACCCTAATTTCTGGGGGAGGATAACTCATTTTGATACAGCAGCTCCTCAGCATACACATAAACAGTATGTATGTTTCTGGAGTAAACCAGCCCCCTATAGTGAGTACAAAATATACCAAAAATGGACCTTGGGCTTATTTTTTGGACTTTTATTTGAAATGAAATGCACAACATGTAACATTAACACATTAACATTAACTGACTTTTTCAGTGTTTGTCTCTGCCTTTTCCCTTCTTGTCACAATAGGAGTTATAATGTTAATGGGCATCCAGTCAGTTAGCTAGTCAGTAGCACCTTGGCTTTAATATTAACACATGCACACGACACAACAGCTAGCTTCTCTCATTCCAATTCAAATAGAGGACAGTGGTACTGACCACCTGTAACGTTTCCTAGCTAGAAAAAACGTCAGCTAACTCCTACCTAACAACATAAACAGTGACCTACGATTAAATGCAGCAAAAATGAGAACTGGTAATGATAATAATGTGTTGGTACTGAGTGGTAGAAGTTAAGACATGTGCCACATATCCTGGTTTAAGCCAGGTACTTAGACCACTACTGCATATCACCCACTCTGGAAGGCAGCACATTGCTCTGTGCAGATAGAGTGCTCAGAGCCCGAGTCGGGGAAAGGTGGGAGGGATGGGGAGGATCAAACCATTTTTGAGGCAAGGAGGCTGCTGTATTTTTGTTGTTAATATATTACGTTTCAACCAAATACTGTATGGTTTTGACACTTTTCTAGCTTGTTAAAAAAGGACATACAGTAAAATAAATAAATAAATAAAAATCTCTCAAATTTTAGGGGTTCTGGGATTCTAGTTAGGGGTGCTTCAGCACCCCCAAAAATGGACTAGAAACGCCTATGCTGAGCACCATTCTTATGTGATTTATCCAAAACTTAATCCAGCATCAGAAAAGGGTCCAGGAATAGATTTCTTTCCATTAAGTTATTGCTTCTGTGTGGCAATCGTCCAGTGAATTTCCGATTTGTTACAGATATTGCGTCATCAGATCCTCATTGAACACTTGAGGATTGGTGGTTGAAGTAGTAGTAGTGGAGGCTGTTGTGAATATTTTGTGTTTACGAATTGTGTCACAAGCTGACTTTGGCAGATGGCTTTCCTTGAAAAAGAATATGAAGAGATTTGTGGGTAAACAAAAGGATCATGTTTTTTGTCAGACTCAAGATATTATTTAATCCACATGTGCTTTTTATTGCGTTTTACGTAATTATCGACACTAGAGCCAAAGATTGGTATTTTGGACCTGCATGAAGTAATATAAAACATGACTGTCTGTTTCTCACATGAGAAGAGTATTGAATCCATCTGAAGACAGCATAAATGTTTACATCATAAAGATATTGGTCTATTTGGTGCACAAGCGTGTGGCTAAGAAACCGTGTGAAATATTTACTGTCATGGCAAGGTTAAGAAGCAATAACAATAAAGCTCGTAACCAGTATTCTCAGTATTTCTTTGAATTCAGTGAATTTGATGAAAGGGATAAAGCAAGGCGGCCCCATAGAGCTTTTACTACAAAGCAGCTGCAGCCACATTAAAATATTCAGTTAGCCACTGATAGCTGGCTGTTGTTGCTCAAGTAAGGCTGATGTAAGGTTTCAGTGTGGCTTTGTTGTAATTTTGTCTCAGTAGATTAGACAAAAAAAAATAAGATGGACGTATATGAACCAAGTTTCTTGAAAGGTTTGATGTATTTATTTAACAGTATTCATTTATGACAATTTCTTACACATTCTGGACTGTGGTAAGAATTTAACCCTGTACTTTACCAACAGTTTCTTCAACAATCTGCAGAGCTCACCATGTCAGATCTGCTCATCACTGCTCATTTCAAAATGCACAGTGTCCTTTAATCTATAAACTGGCAGCTATCAACAGTGATAGAAACAAAAGCTGACAGGTGCTTATTAAAACATCTATGTGAAATCTGTTCTTTTACAATAAATTCATCCAGGGGATGAACCTATAATCTTCCTCTCATACATCATTCTAGCAGCCCAAATATTATGTAACAACTTCTTGGTGTTCATGAGTGGAAACAGTCAGGTAAAATTCAAAGACTGCATATTTTGGACATAGCCAAGATGAGAAGTGCCTAGGATAAATTACTTCATTATGATGAATAATTATGATATTATCAATTATAGTTGGTATTTAATTTCTAATGAAATAAAGACGTTCCAGGGTGGAAATACATAAAGGAATACTTATAGAACATATACTGGAAGGCAGAAATATTTTAAGCCACGTAGCATCAGTGTAAATAAAGCTCTTGGATAATAAGATTGAATAAATTGTCTGATTTAAATATAGAGGGTTATTTATTGGGCTCCATTTATGTCACTCTGGCAATTATTCCTGGCAGTCTGTCAGACCATGACAGGTTATATAACCTCTGAATCTGCTTCTCCATATGACACATACCACAGAGATGGAAAACAGAAGTCGCTGTGCTCTATAGATTCTTATCAACTATGTTAAATGTGAAATTACCTTACTTCGTATTAGGCTTCCTAGTGTTACTTAGGATGTTTTAATTAACAGCTCATATGATACTAATCCTGATAATAGTCCTACAGACACACAGATGTGTATCATTCACTTCTTAGAATAGCAAACTTGACCTGACTGTTAGTGGAAGTGGCGTTGTCTGAACTTCTGAGAACTAATAGTTTCTCCGTGACTCTATCAGCCACTTGGAAACAACAACACTGACAGAGAATGGTATCTTGTTATGAACAGCAATTCTAAATTCACATTTTTCATGAGTATAAGACAAATTAGAGGTAATACAAAAGGGATCCAACAATGTCTAGTGCCTTTACTAGATGTCCAGTGAAAATGAACTATGTCACACTGGATTTGAGTGGGGAAAGGGGAGCAGACCTACAGGCTGGAAAGTTTTCTAAAAGATAAAAATCGTGATGGCTGACGTCGGTCTCACAAAATCATAAGTTTTATCATTGTCAGGGTATCATGGCTCCCTCATGAAACTTAATACTGGTGATACCCACACCAACAAAGCTAGTTATCTGGCACAGGCAATATAGGATTTACAAACTCAGTAGTATGTGCATTCACATCAGTCAAGTGGGATGACTAACAAAAATAGAAAAAGCTACCGGCCTAGTTGATAGTGTCGATAAGCTACTGTCAGACAAACCTACTACCTATTTAAGCAAATAGTTAGTTGTTTTGACAGTCACCCTCTTAATTCCGACGACTTGTTATGATTTTGCAGTCATGCAATGTAAAGAAGCACCGCTCTGATCTGGAACTGCCACTCAGCAAGAGGATGTAGATTCACACTGGTTTCTGTATAAGTAAATTTTAAATTGCTTTTCTGCTTGGGTACATAATGTTCAGTTGTACTCCGCTCATGTAGATGAAGACAGATTTTATTTGGCCAGGTCCATACATGATGGCAATACAGCAGAAACTCATCCTAGGATCAGCACACAGCCACCATGCCAGGAAAATGTCAGCTCTTTTGAGTCAGTGATGCATCCAGATGACGAGTCACTTTCACACAGCTGCATCCAAGGCATTCACTGATACACACATTTACTGGACCATGGAGTTCTCCTGGTATGCTTATATGAGTGATTTGGGACAATTAAAAACAGAAGAAACCTTCCTTGAACTCCAACATTTTTAGTTCCAATGAGGTATACTTGTATATTACATCAAGAACATCATACTATTCATCATACTTATATGCAAATGTAAACTTAATGCATTGTAAAGTTTGATGAGATAAATAAATCATTAATTTGCATCACTGAATCCTGAACATCTCAGTTAGATATAGTAATAACTGCTTTTAGGGAAAATGTGTGCTTTTCTTTCATCTGAACTGTACATGCTTTACTAATTAAATTTTCTGCCTGTGTGGTTTCACTTAAGGATGAGCAAACAGCTGTCTGTTGGTGATAGTGACGAGCAGTGGAAACTGTCATGTGAAATTTGAGTCTGTGGTTGGTGATACCAGCAGTCTCATAAATGCCTTTATAATTGATTGGGAGATCACTACATAGTAAAGTGTGGAAAATCCAAAACCAAATGGAAAAGCAATATGACCCTCCAGCAGATGTTTTCTCAATTTCCAGACGATGTTGTAAATGTATAAAATATTGCCTGCTGTGCATCTGGCTGCAGAATGTATTAACTCTCTCTATAGCAACATTTGCATGTTACTGTAGCAATTTGTCTAAATAGTCACGTAGTATCTGCTGCCAAACCTAATGTAACAGTGGCTGACACAATCTAAACATATTCCTCAGAGATGTTAGTGAAGGAGAAAATATTACATGAACAAACAGAAGGATAAAAGATTTACCTTCATGGTCATGGAGGCTTGATTCCCAGCCCACCTCCAGTATTATAGTTCCTCCCATTCCATCTTTACATTACACAACAACAATTACTTATCTTTTATCAAGATGTAAGAAAAATACAGAACGTAGATTTACAAATACTGACATGATACCAAACTGAGCAGCCTAATATATGTTGTCATGACATGTATCCAGTAGGGAGGCCTGTCAGCTCTGCATGTTTTAATCAGATGTGTGCAGTGAACTCTTTGGTATGGTGTCAAACAAGCAAGTGACTTGTTGAGATATGATACAGTATTTAAGTGCTATCTTCAATTTTTTGTCAAACATATATCTGTTGGTCTTGTTGTATAGTAAACAATGAAGCATCATATTTTTGTACTTCTTGTTTGTTTGGCAGGCAGGTTATTATTTTGGTTTTCCACAAGCCACTGAACAGATAGAATGCTTCACTTAAGATGTCATTTTAAAATGACTAAATAAAGCAGCATTTAAATGGCACCACAATAATGACTTCACCACTTCAAACAGTGGTGCACCAGCTGCCTGACTCAATAAAGCCTGTTGTTGCAAACAGTTAATTATTTTAATATAACCTTACAGATAAACAAAACATTGCTTTTTACATTTTGCCATGTTTGTGTTTTTATATGTTGCAAGAGTTTGTGTTTGTATCTTGGCAGTCACTCAAATTTTTACCCATTTTACTCCATCCAAGAGGCCATAAACAGCACTGAGGAGTTTTGCACATGAGCCAAATATCAGAGGAGCTGGACCTGTCCCAAATGTCTGCATGTAACAGCTCACAATATGTCCCAGCAACCTCAGGGCAAAAACTTTAACTGGCTGTGTTGTCACAAACACAGACTTTAATATGATTTATCTTCTGATAAACATATAACAGTGCATTCATTGTTGTTTATTTCATAATACCCACTGTAAATAAAATCGTAATTACTGAAGTTAAAGTTAAAATGAATGACTTGTTTTTGTATTAAGCTACGTAGTAGTATCATAGCATAAAATAAGTTGTATTTTTTAGGTAAGTTAGCATCTTATTAGCATTATATGGAATTACACACTTTCTGTGAAAAATGAAAGAAAGAGTAATTTTGCACATTGAACCCAGTTTATTTCATATTTTACATAATGTCCACTTGGAAGTTCCCTCTTAAACATACAGAAAAATGACTGGGCCATTGAAAAGAATGACTCAGAAATATTGCAGTCTAATTTAAAGACCTCGTTTTTGGAAATATAAAATGCAGACATGATATTTAGATTTGAAATTTGACTCTCTTTTCTGAACCAATGTTGACTACTTAAGGACTTCACAAGTACATTAGAAATGACTCCAAACAACAATCTCTTCAGATGCCCTTTTCAAACTGGCGTATGTTTATAAAGAATGCACTTTATTGGAAGATGTAATAAAAAACAAAGGAAAAAACCCTGGAGTTGGATACATCATTCCACATGAAACAAAAATTTACACAAAACCTTAACCACTTTACAGCCACAGAAATTAAAAGAATGTAACAGTTTAAGCCTCTATTTTTTTCATGTTTATCATGCTAAGATTTATAAATCTTCCAAAACAGCCAGTAAAATCTCTTTGTTTTAACCTTCACCTCTAGCAAATGCACAGAGAAATTTAGAACTGAAATGTTTTTATTACTTCTCTAATGGCTTGGATTTTATTGCTACCCTGACTTGCTCTGTGTCTTTAAAGTCATGCCAAAACGTTAATTTGAACTGTTTGAATATGCTGAACTCTTTCCAGACATTGCACACTCATACTAGATATACATTCAAAGCACCATTAAATTGTTTATGAGAATAGTTTTATTTTTGTCAAATATACCTGTTACAGTATATTTGGAATCACTGACATTCTAAGTGTATCCCCTGTATTAAAACATCACTTTTATCGTCTGGGTTTGGTGTCTCACTCTGCCTTTATAACGTCGATATTTTCATCTGCCCATGCTCATTCCTTTGGCCTCTTCCTGCTGCCAGCTGGTAAACAAAAGGAAAAGGTTAGAACCATAAATACATGTAAGTCATTCAACTTATGGAAATAGATTATTATGTGAATGTAGACTATGTATTGCGTTTAAGTTTGGCATTTTGGCTCTGATCTCATCACTCCCTACAAAGAAACACCAAGCTCAGCTCAGCACAGCAGGAATGGGGAGTGATGATGATAACTTCACCTATACTGAGGCGTATAGACTCAGAGCCTACAGGTGGATGCCGCAGTGAAAAAGGGGCTCATGAAATGCTATACAGTATGAACAGCAGCCACTGTGGCCTTAGCATCAAGTGTCAGCATAGCTTTTACATGAACATTGTGGCGCCAAGCATGGCAGCAAAAGGGTTAGCAGCGCACAGTTGGTTCAAACAGTTAACAGTGTTAACAGTTTGACATTTCAGGAAATGCACTGATTTACTTTCTTGCCAAGAGTTAAATGAGAAGATTAATACCATTTATATATGAAAGTGGAAGCAATCTTTTTTATCTAACTCTCAGCAAAAAAGTGATTGACTAAAGTGTATTTCTCAAAATGTTGAATTATTCCTTTAAGCACACCTGCCATGATTGAAGGGGTGTGTTGGATATATGATACAGGGAGAAGATTATGCCATGAGAACACAGCAGCGGACTCCGACTGACCACCTGAACTATCTCCCAGATTACACTGTATTTATTGAAATTGCACTGATTTATTTTCTTTACCTACAACTCTTCAAGTAGAGGTTCTTCTCGTATTGCCTGCTTCAAAGGCACACAAACATATAAGTCACACACTATTTATAAAATATTCTTACCCAGTCTCTGAGATGCACAAACTAATGAAACTCACCTTGGATCATTTTGGTAAGTCGTTCAGCGTCCCCTTCAACGTTAAGTGTTGAAAGGTCAATTCCTGAAGGAAAAAGAAAACATACTTAATGAGAAAGTGGATTATTTTTAAATTCGGCTCAAAGAATAATTAGGTTATATTCTGGTTATTTTATCCTTAATATAGCAATGACAATCTTAACACTGTACCTGAGCATGCGTTTAAACACCTGCAATTTCATAAAATTTACATATTGAATCACCTATTAGCATCAATTATACTGTAGCATGTTTGTGTTTTAACTTTTCCAAATTTTATAAGCGGGATCACCTGTAGTATATCACTTGAACTAGTGTGAATCTGACTTAAAATTTTTTATATGTATCAGTGGAAAATATATGTCCTTGCAAATCCAACCAAATGGGAGGCTAATGTGCACACGTGCAGTGAACTGAACGATAAAACATTGAACACCATTCTTTATAGTGCTTAAAAAAACAAAACACACAATTGTTCTTTCTTGAGGGTCCAGGTTCAGTTAGTGGGACTTAGGGGGATATAACAGCAGAAATAGAATATCGTCCATGGAGTCTGCCATGTTGCATTGCCATGTTTCTACAGTAGCCCATAATGGTCAAACCAAACACTGGCTCTAGACAGTGTCATATACATTTTTGCATTTCTGCATCAACTACCATGGTTAGCAACCCCTCTGGACTATAGCGGCTCATCTCTAACATGCTGAACAACATTGGAGAAACACTGATTGTAATGTTAAACTGCTTTGTTCTGTGTTTCTACCAGTTTAAGTCACCTTGTTCATTTGTTTTGTGGAGGAAGAAACCTCTGCGGGTAATCCAGCTCCCGGTTAAAAACCTCCTTAACAGTGAAGACTAAAGGATTTCTAACCAGAAGGTGTTTCAGCTGGTTGCAATCTGTAGTCCTTACCACTGGATGCCACTAAATCCCCCCAAATCTTATGCATTGCTTCATCAAATTTCTGTTTTCAAGTCTGAATTAGTTTCACTGACCTTCCAGGTCGATGTTGGTGGTGCCAGTGCTGACTGAGTACTGAGGGCCTGCAGACGACAGCATTCACAAAATTGTAAGATGATAAATGGTATAAAGCTACTGGCATATTGATTCAAGTAAAAAATATTTCCCATCAATGACCCTGGTAACTTTGGTGAAGGAGGGATCACCTTCAATGACCCTGGTAACTTTGGTGATGGAGGGTGGACCTTCAATGACTCTGGTAACTTTGGTGATGGAGGGTTGAGCTTCAATGACTCTGGTGACCTTGGTCACAGAAGGTTCCCCCTGAATAACCCTTGTCACTTTGGAAACTGAAAAAGCAAAGAAGGCATGTGTCACTATATTGAAATGACAGGCAGCACAGCCCCTCGATACAGAGAATTTTCCATTTGTATGCAGGTATCATAACAAATGGACCTTTCACTGGATCAGAAAGGTTGCTTTAACAAAAATGTGATTCATAATCACAGGATCTCTGGCATCTAGTCTTTAAAGTCTAGTCTCTTTAATTTGCACTGCTGTTTCAATTTAATAAATTGTGTTGTTTTTTCTATTTGTGGTTCTTGATATTTTAGATATAAGGCTTATTATTTTTGTTTTTTATTATTCTTTTTTTATTGCTGACTGGTACAAGTAATTAGCCAGTAGCAGAAAGAAAGATCCTCTTTTGTCCTCTGTCTTATTAATGCTACTTCAGCTGTCAAACCTTGCATGTGTGTGCATGAACTTGCATGTGTGTGAAATTATCTGGACAAATGAAAAGCGTCCGTGATTTATCAGTACATGTTTCAACTCAACAGACAGGAGCCTCCCTATTTTTTTACCCTATTCTATGCATGAAACTGTTTCATTAATCAAACATAACCTGTCCGCTTTTACTGATTAGGAATCACATTATGATACTCTGTAATCATCATTACTGTAACTTCCTCGACGACACGAGTGATGATCGTCTCTGATAACAACACGAGATATAAAGCCATTAATGACAGTGAAGTGTGCCTCTCAGAAGATTAAGAATACTGTATTTTGCAAAAACAATAACCAACACAAATAAGCACAATATTATGGCTACTTACTCATAAATGTAAGGGGAATCTCCTGATATCTGAATCCTGGAATGTACTGTAAAAAAAGATAAAAATCTGTTACAGAAGATATGCCCTTTTTTAAAAGCACTAGCTTCATGCTTTTCACAGATGGTCTTCAAGCAGGTTCTTGTCTTGTATGCATGTTGGGTTACATAAAGAATATTTTGGCAGCCAAGGAATAATAAAAAAAACAACATCTGTAGAGAGAAAACTGCACCCTGGCCTTTATAAGCTTATAAGCCTTGCAGCTTTATAACAAGAATAAACTTTTTGATATGACACCTTAATTTGCATGTAAGTGATGAACCTCCTCAATAGTGTAAGGAGATCCTGGCTTCCAACAGGGATATCTGGAAGAAAGCACAGGGCGTTAACTACTGTTGGGCCTTTACAACAGTTAGGGTCATGCAGAAAGTGCATCTCTTGACAGATTTTATAAAAGGAAGGGAATATGAACTAAGTTGACTGGTTAGAAAATTGTACCTCCGGGATACAAGACTTGGTTGACGAAGTGAATGACTCCATTTGTGGCCATGATATCAGATTCAGGGACTCGGACAGAATTCACTTGCACAGTGTTGTTTGCCTGGGGGAGACAGTTAAAACAATTACAAACAAGAAAACCACAAAATGATGGACCTGAATGAACCTGTATGAGGAATGAACTCTATTCTACAGTAAATCATGTTATTAGTTTTCTGAGGTTACTCAGTTACAAAACTGAAGATAAGCTTTTATCAGATAAAAATAATATATCAGAATTTTACTGAATAATTAAAATACATTTTTATACCTTTAATCATAAAGATAACAAAAGGTATAAAGCTTGAATTGCTTAAGGTATAAAGTTTACTGACCAAAGATAAAAGATGTTTAGTCCTACTGTGCTAAATACTTACAGACATCACTTTGAGGTTGCTGCCCTGAAGAGACTTGAGAAGGTTTGTCACCCCAGACTCCAAACCACCACCAATGAAGACACCCTTATTGATGTGATACAGAAGAATGGTTCTGAGAGCATTTATGTCACCTGAAATTAAGAGTGGCAAGCACATAAACTATCATTATTATCATAATTATTATTATCATTATTTTATTTGATTTTAAACTATCAACATGAGTACTTGAACACATTAAAAGGTAAAGGGAGTCTGGGAGACCTACTCTTCAACAAGTTGAAATCATTCTCGCTCAAACCAGCGAAAGCCTTATCACTTGGGGCAAACAGAGTAAAGTCTCCCTCCTGTTTTAGCAGGTCAGTCAAGCCAGCAGCTTCCATCAGAGACAAAAAGATCCTGCAGCACAGAGAAGAAAACAGTAAGTTGGCTGTTACAGAAACCACTGAGGGCTGACATATTGCAACAACAGCACTTTCTCATTGCCATATGTGCCATGTGGATTTAATGGAAAGATACAGAAAGATGTGGTTTGAGTATTATGCTGCGTTTTAATACCGCAGTCCAATTTCACTAACATTTCTCTGTACTTACTTGAACCCTCCATTTTCTACCAGAATTTCAAACATAGTTTTTTCTGCCGGTTTTAACAGAGTCCTCATGAGATGAAGGGCCCCGTTGCTTCCTTCTTTACTACCTCTTATCAGACAGGAATTCTCAATGCACACAGCCTGCAGAAACAATCCACAAGTTAAAGGCAAGGGGATTAATGTCACATCTCAAAGACATGAGGATTGATGGTCAAATGAGAGGGGTAATGCATATAGTGTGTGTTTAGTGGAATCGTGCCATAATTTCTGGGCACAACTTCAGAGAAGAGGACGCACCGTACGATAGATGAAGACCCTGAGAATTTTTCCTCCAATGGTCTCCAGCTGCTGGCCATTGAACAACTGTCCCAGGACAATCTTTCTCTTCAAGATGTGGTTCTCCAGGATAATCCTGAGCAAGCTCTGATCCATGGACATCACTTCATCTACAGAGGAAATTGTATTTCCCATTTAAATAAAACATATCGTAACATTGTAGATTTACATCTAATGTTTTGGCTTTAGCAACAGAAACAGGTATTTATATTCTTATCATTCTGTCCAGAGAGAGAGCAATACAACTGTGAGCAAAGACAAATCTGCTATGAGAGACTTGATTTACTGCACAGTTCAGAAGATGAACCATAGTTACCTACACATCATGAGATATGACTGTACATAGAAGAATTTAGAGTTTGAATATAAGGGTGCTGTTATATCCAGCTGTTACTTGTGCATTCCTTACACCCATTTAAAACTGTATGCCTACAAAGATAAAAGTATTCAGTCTGGATTAATTACACATTCTTGTTACAGACACAAAACATCTCCACTCCCTTCTGGTGAAGTCCAGGAATGTTTTCTGGGGGAGTGGGTATTTGGTCTTACATGGCATAATGTTTCTGCAGTGCCCCAATAAATCCATAATTTCCCTGAAGCTCCAAATATGTACATATCTATTTACTTATGACTCAGCAGGCAAGGGGAGATTAAAAAATATTCCCCTTTATTCCAGACTGTGACTAAGTGTAGAGCAGACAGGGTTCATATTTAGCCACATGCTAAATGGAAAACAGGGGTCTGTGTGATATTACAAGCAGTATTACTCACCATTGAAGGCAATGTTGAGGGGAGCCAGCAAAGTGTAATCGGCGTCTGCTCTCATGTCAGCAGAAAGGCCAAGCTCGGACACCAAATCACCAAATGTTGACTGGGAGCTTCCCACCAGTTCCATCACCTGCTTAGCTTAAAGGGCATAAGAAATTCCAATACCATTAAAATAAGGATTATAAAAAAGAAAAGAAAAAAACACCAGGAACAATATACATATTTATGTAATAAGCCAGATTTGCTTGAATAAGAGGAAAAGATGGGAGTCTAACCTGAGTCTGGCATGAGCACTTTGTCAATAAGGTGAATGACACCATTGATGGTGACAATGTCCTTCTTGCGCACCATCTTGACGCCGTTGACTGTTAGACTTTCGCCATCACAGCCAATCTCAATGTTGTTGCCCTCCAGGGTCTCGTAAGAGGTGCCAGTCATGATGGCCTCAGAGCACTGGACTGAGTCCAGGAGATGGAAATTCAAAAGAGCTGAAAAAGTGAGACAAAGTCTGGTTTAGGTGTATAAGTAGATATTTATTTTAATGCAGAGTAGGTCAGTTGGCTGCATGGGCTGTTTTATGTCCTCTCTCAGCATATTGCAGCTGAGGATAAAACACCATGGGAACCTGAAGACCCTTTGGATCCCTTGGGTCCTTGACTGAGAAGACTTGAGATTTCATCACAGTTCTGTTAAACTTTGTGTGAAATGGTCTGATCTCACATCATAAGGCAAGCTGTGGGCTAATAAAATTTTTTGGGTTGTTGCCAATATGACCAGCTTGCTCAATAAAGCAGCTGTTTCCTGCCTCTCAGTGTTGACGCAAAACAAGCTAATGTTAAAAATGTTGAAATTCTGCACTTTTTTGTTGGTTTCTTCGGGATAACTAAAAGAGTTTACAGTACATTTGAAGGCTTTAATTTGCCCCAGTTGACGATTATAGTGGTATAACTCTTGCAAATGTTTGAAAAAAAAAAATACTAACAGCTACAGTGTATGGATCCTGACCTACTCACAACCAGTAACTCTAAATGAATGCCAAAAACATTACCAAAGCGTCAAATTATGTATTGCATCGTTTGACTTCCCACCAACAATTTCATGTGTGACTTGAAACTTGAGACTTATTCTTATTACTCTTCGACAAGACTTTGTTATGTACAGCTTGCTGCCAAATGTGTTTAAGTTCCAGATCCATTGTAGCATCATCTGTTTTGAGTTGAAAGAAGTTGAACGTGTAAAAAAAAAAAAAAATCACTTTATGGGCGACATAGTCTAGGAAACATGCCGCCAGGGAATCACAGCATTTCTTTTTCCTGTACTTTCATCAATAAATGTAAATTTGGGTCTAGTTTGTAACAGTTAATATAAATCATTTTCTTCTGCTGCTGACTGCTATTTTTTGACTGGCCTTGAGTGATCTTTTGGAACAGCAATAGAATTCTATGACTGAAACTCTGGTTTACCTTTAAGGACTTCCTTGTCACCCTGAAGTCTTTCCAACACGTCGCTGCCCAAACTCTCGAAAGCTTCGTTGGTGGGGGCAAAGAGAGTGTAATGTCCTGACTGACCCAGCTTCTCCAGAAGTCCAGAGTTTTGAGCCACATCCTAAATGGTGATTTTACCAGCAGGAGTGTTTAGTGGAATTCAATATACAATGGAGAACAACAGAATCATTTGCAAGTGATAGACATAACAACCCCAACACCTGAAGAAATTTTTTCAAGTAACTAAATCACAAATGAAAAGTCTGTCTGTGTTTTTCATTTACTTCTAAATCCCTGCATAGGTAAATTTTAGTCTGTGGACTTTGTCCAGTTTTGCTGTTTTTGATCCATCTGCAATATTTTCTGAATTTTCTGAATTCTGCATACTAATCATTTATTCTAATAACTTATGCAACATGTGCTTGCACTTAGTTCAGGATGTTTTTCCTTGACAAAACATGTATTACTCACACTTAGAGTTGTCAGGTCATCGTCAATCTCAATGACATCCCGGATTGTGTTTCCAACAGCACTGATGACACGGTCAATGACATGCACAACTCCATTGGTGGCAACCTGGTTGCCATAGATAATCCGAGCGCAGTTCACAGTCACCACCTGCACATAATGTACACTTTAATGTTATACCAATTAAAGTTATTTTAGTGCAGTTATACAGTAAGAGGACTGCTATGATAATACTGAGTGATAATACTCACCCCATTGGGGTAATGGTTAATTAGGAGACCGAGGTCATTATACATGGAGGTGACTGTCATCCCATTCTTCAAATCTTTGGTCAAGAGGCGTTTGTTGGCCATGTGATAATGTAAAGCATTGTACAGTTCAATGTTGACATTGCTGACCAGTGCACTCCTTACTGTCTGTTAGGTGAAGAAAATTATATGTTAAAATCTCACAGACAGAGAGCTCCCACAACCTTTTTTTTTGTTTTAGACTCACTTCATCCAAAAGCTCCCAGGCCTCGTTGCTGGGGGCAAAGAAGGTGTAGGATCCAGATCCCTCAATCTCAGGCTTCAGCTCAGAAAGTTCAGAGTACTTTTGGGTTGAGGTGGCCTTCACGAGACCCAGGGTGCCATACACGTTGTCAATCGGAGCCACTAATGAAGAGATTTACAGTAAGCATTATTAGATGTCAGCCTGTCAGTCTGATAATAGACTTAGAAAGAAAGACTCAACATCTGTTGACAATATGCTGCACCATCCTTTTCTAGTTTATTTGGTTTAATTTCAAAAATAGCACACAGCTGCTCTACAGTTGGAGGATATGGCCTGATCTAACCTTTATACATTGACCACACTGTTACACTTAACCCACTGTACCTGCAGGGCAACCACGCATGCCCTCCAGCTTCATGTACCCTGGGCAGCACTCATAAAGCACAGTCCTGGAGGAAAAACACACAGATCAGAAGTGTAGATATCATCTCAAATAAGTAGCACATCCTTTGAAAGACTGTTTACAAGCATCTTTTTACATAGCTATATAAGGAATTTTTATTTTGGGGGGCTGCCATGTTTTGAGCTAAATCATCATTTCACATTAGTCTTATAGCGTTTCCAGATGTTACTCATCATTTCATTCATTACCCAAACAGACCATGTGATCCTACAGTTTAGGTCGAAACCTAATGGAAAGGGAAAGTGTGCCTCAAGGATTATGCTACCATTACAGTTGCGTATTTATAAAACCAAGACCTCCTCTTTGAAGCTAAATAATTAGATTGGACTCCACTTGGCATTAGGTTAACCTCAGAAACATTCAGATTTTGGCCTTGAAAAGCTACAGTGTAATTACAGTTGAGTTTTAGGAAATTTTGGTTGACACCAGGAACATTTAAAGGGTCCAATGGTCTTTGTGGAAACAGTTGAGCTAATCTGAAAAACAATTGTCACCAGATTTTTAGAGCTTTTCCTTTTACAGATTTTTATAATTTAGAGAATCACTATTGTGATTTCGGTTTAGATCAATTAGATACAAATGAGAAATGTTTATTTTCTGTTGGACAAACATGTGTGAAGCAGTGTCTGCTCTCCACTTACTGTAAATAGTGCTGGACACTGTAGCCCGAGGAGGATAATAAAATTCAAAGTGCAGCTGCTACATATAAACATGACTGCACCCTTTGCGTCAGCAGGTTTGAACATGTTGGAACTATATCATTGTTTCCAGCTCTAGGAAAGCCAGACATTTGGAAATGTACATTTCAGTTACAGTGGGAAAGGAATATGGGTTTTGGGTGAGAAGTACAGTATGTGGGTTGGTGTGTTGAGTGTTTATGTATGTTGTATATTGGTGTTGAGTTTTTATGTGCGGAACCCATTAGGAATAGTTGCTACCAGGGTAGCAACTAAAGGGGATCCAAGTTAACAAATAAACAAAGATATAAACCTCAAATAACTTACCGGTATGCAACAATAAAAAGACCGACAAAACATGAAGAACACCACAGATGTACCTATTAGGGGTAAACAGTACCACATGCGTCAAGAGTTGGCTGGTGAGTTCATTACTGCAGACTGCTCAGTTTTTATTGTTAAAAAAACTTTTGACAAGGAAACAGCCTCTTCTTCCATTTATCAGCTCAACATGATTCAAATAATAAGTCATTGACTTTTACAAATTGATCACTTACAATGGCACAGTGTAACAAGTAGCATTATATTTGGTTGTGTATGTACAGTACAGTACTGTACTGGTATTACATAACATAAAATAAGATTGAAGATGAGGAGTGCGCCATGGTTCAGCAGTTCCTCTTCATCAGCAGTTTCCCTGTGAGATCTGCACACCAGGAAAGCTCCATATGTGTGCCACGTGTAGATCAAAATGGGCAATAGTGACTCCATTACCAGGGTTGGGAACAAACAAAGATGTAGTTGGATTGAATTATACCTACTTATCATCATTAATAACCAAAAGATGCTCTTGGGAAAAAAGCCTTCTGACATAAGGTTTCCAACATCTCTTAAAAATAAATCATGTTTTCGTTTGAGCAAAAAGAAAAACCATGTCATCTAATTCAGACAGGGTAGAGACCGAGGCTTTTGGGTCATGGCTAGCTGCACCTCAGTTGAATGGAGTTGGAGGGATTGTGATGAGATCACACAAGCCCCATTGGGGCAGAGTCAGCAAAACCCTCGCTACATTGCTCCTCCACACAGAGGGATTGTGTCTGGCCATGGCGTTGGAAACTTTTGACTTGTCAGCATCTCTATAAAAGAACTGTTCCACTAAGAATGATGATAATTTTGTCTAACATAATATAAGCTGTATGTGGCTTTATTCCAATTCAACCCATCACTAATGGGCAGTTTGGTTGTACAAATCTTTCTTAGAGACAGAGCTGCTCTGGAAGCAGTAATATTCTCATTTGTTGAATCAAACCTCACTGGGACAAGTACGAGTACTTTGGCTGGCTGAATAAAGTAAGATTCTGCAACACTTGCCAAAAACTACTGTAAAAAGTGCAATATAGGCACTATTAGATCATCTTGGTCGGTGACTTTGCCAGAATTATTTTATATGTTCAAGATGGTAGTGCTTTCCTATTGCTTTTTATGTAGAGTAGGCAAGATCTCTTACATCTTACATCTACAGTTCAAGCTACACCAATTACATTAAGAATAAACTTTGTTGTCCCGATTGGTCTAAATCAGACAGATGCTGTTGTCAAAGTTGTATGTACTCTGCTAGATGCGAAATTTACTGATGATTAGCAAAATTGTTTGCTTTTAAATCAGCACCACTTACATGTATGCTGACTGAAGCAATTAAACATACGGCTAAACTGAAATACAGATTTCTATTTTGTTGTCATGCTTGTGAACTGCTGGAAAGCATCTGGGAGCTTGTAGAAGACAGGGTGGGAGGAATGATGGCAGAGTTATAGGTTTGGTTGGGGAAGGTAATATGATCTGTGTCACGATAACTAATGCGTTTAGGAAATCTTACTTGATATATATGTGTATGTATATTACAGTTGCAACTGAAAATTGGAGATTCAAATCATCAGTGGGTGACCCCTCAGTTGAGATTGTGTCAGGTTGAGCAGTTTTTTTTTCTTTTGGCCAGTCATTGTGCAATGTACTGGTATCAGTATTTTGCTACAAAGTGAGTGCTCTTTACTTTCATTATAAGGGAAAGCCTTTCTTCCTCCAGGCAGCTGCAGACACAGAGGCAGCTGCCTAGAGGAAGAAAGGCTTTCCATTCTAATGCTCTGAGATACCGTTATCCTCTGCTTTCTGCTTATGAGTGGTACATTTATGGCTCACAGCAACTTAATACGATACAGCTTCTGGCTTTTGTTTGATATCGAGCGTCAGCAAAAAAGGTTGTTGCACATTTCTGATCCGTCATTAGCATAATTAGCTTGTTTACTATATTACATGAATGTCACAATAACACTGAACATCCAGCTGAACCCCATTTAAATTTGCAAACTCTGTACAGAAGAAAATAAGCTAATAGTTGACTAATTCATATTGAACAGCAAAATCTGATTCGACTTACATAATTGAGAGTCAAGTACAGCCTATATGTACAATGTGGATCTTAGCAAATGTATACTGCATGTACCCCACTTTTTTGTATCATTCTGTGCATCTAACACATACCTTGTACCTAATCTTAAATTGACTTGCTTTTTACCATTTTTGTCCATTCACTGCATCAGAAACCAAGTTAATTAACATTTATTTACCAAAAATATATTTTTTTATCTTCAATTGACCCACTAATCTCTGCAAATTCCTGCCACCAGTGCAGCTCTGGGTTGAATAAATTGGTGTAACTCAAACTGGAATCTACCAGTTATAAGTTGTGCTTTCAGGAGACCTTGATTTGCATACTATAGCAGGTATAAATCCATAAACCAGCTTACTGTGTGAATTCAACCTTGGCCCAGCTAGGTTTAATTGATCCCACAGTCCCATGTCAGACTCCCATTGAAATAGATAAAATTCTTTGGCTGTTTCCAACATTATCATTTGTCAAGTTCAATGAGCAGTGTGTATTCATCATGAATAACTAAGCCTATTTAGAGTGCTAAGCATGACTTAGGCATAATGCAAGCATAGAGGGAAGGCTGAATGTGTGTTTGTGCATGTGAAGGAGGGAGAAAGACTGTAAAATAGCCATGGCTTCGATCCATATTTAAACACAAAAGTGCTGTGGGGGCTGGAACAATAAGAGAAAAAGAGGTTGTCTAGAATGATTGAGCAGAGTTCTTTTCCATTCATGAATAGAGTCAACATTTTGCCGCCACATCATATCCTGGAATCAGTGGTTCACCACAGTGGCATTCAACGATGACCAGGCTTCCTAAGTTATGAAAACCCTAATGTACAGTTTATAGGATCGAACAGGACCGTCTCCAATACAAAGGATTTAGGGCCACGTCCATGAATGTGTTTTTCATTCTAGGCGGTAGTTTAATTCGAAGTAAGATAACAGATGTCTGTCTCTATGGAAACATTCAAGTTTCCATGAACACCCTTAAAGAAGCAGCAGAAGAAGAAGAAGCAGACACTGAAGAGAAATGCTACATTTTCAAAAAACTTACAGAATTTACTGTCAGGTTAAACTTTTTAGTCACTGAATTTGCTTGTAATGTTTTTTTTTTAACAGAAGAAACAACTCAACCTGTTGGAAACACAAAAAGTATAACTCACGCTTTCTTTCCACAGATGGCCCCTTGGTACCAATTACGACAGGTGCTGAAGTACTTCTTCTTGGTCCCCATGACTTGCTGGAGCGCGCAGACATTGGGTCTGATGAGAATTGAGGGTCAAAAGGGGATGAGGCATTAATTAGCAGGTAAAACATAAGAGTACAGTTTAATGGAAACTAAATAAATTTAAGTTACTATTTGACAAACAGCCCTGCTGGGTGAGACACCAGACTGTGAAGTGTGAATAATGATTTGGCAACTGTCCCTGGTGCTTCTGAAACCAGACTGTCAAATATGAATAAAGACATCCACGCCTACTAGAGATGAAATTGGTTTGTCAGATATGAGTTATAATACCACAACTATACCCTGCTGGTGCACAACCTTTCTAAGTGAAATAACAAGTAGAGGTAACATCATTCAGTAACATGTGCCATAAATGAACAATTGATATTTGTAAAATAAAATGTGTCTGCATTATAATACAGCAGATTACATATAAAAATAGAGAGGGGCAAATGTGCACAAATGATTAAAGCTAATGATTGTTGTTGCTCAAAGCTCAATACTACTACATGCAAAATAAACTAGGATAACATCACAAAGGTATGAAAAAACATTCAAAATAATCATAATGAAAAATATTAGTAAGCTTACCCTTCTTTTCTTGCCCTGATGCGACTGTGGGCGACTATTTTGTCATAAGCTGAAGAGTCAGCCTTGTCAAATGTAGAGAGCACAAAGAGTGCAAAGGCAGCTACAAAAAGGAGCTTCATCCTTGATATCTTAGCTAGCCCCTCCAGACCCAGAGTAGAGGGAGCAGACTTAGAGTGGGAGTTTATATACCACAAGTCTCACCCTCCACTCAAGGAGGATGGCAACATTTCATGCATGTGTGGACCACCCAGAACTTCTCAGCCACATTTTTATACAAATATACTGTGATTTATCATTTTTGTTTGATTAATTATATTTAGTAAAACATTTTAATATATTAAATAATTCATGGAGGGCTGTTATTGAAAATGGGACCATGCTTACATTCACAAACTGCTTTTGTAATCTCAGTAAAACTTCCAGTCTTTCCAGCCTTTTATGCACATTTATGGGTTCACACATTTTGAGGCATTTTTCACAAAAACATTCTAGACTTGTTCATTTCAATTGTTTTAAGAATTTTCCCGAAGTCACATTCAAAATCCTGCGCAAAGTGTTACTTGATTAAGGCATTCTTTACCTTAAAAGTTGATTGCATTGCATTGAAAACAAGTAAAATTGTATGCACATGTTAGCAGTTTATGTTGAAGAAAGAAAAAGATTTTGAGGCTTAATATTAAGTTTTAAACGAACTGCTTAAACAAATACGCTTCTCACTGTACTGCTTCAAATAGCTCTGTGTATTTTTTAGGGCCCTGAAACTCAGCACCACATTAAGAGACATAATGAGCAGATGAGATACAGAATCCAGCTGCATCTTCTCTGTAAACGTGTCATTTATTTGGACCGCAAACAAAGAAACATTGCATAATCTCTGGTCTAAACAAATGCCAGAGAATTTATCGTATGAATCGTTCAGCATGAAGTTTGCACCACCTAGTGGTGGGAGGGAGTGCAGGCAGTGAGTCTCACAGTATTTTAAGTGGATTTTTACAGTGTTAGGGGAGCTATTACTAAAGCAACACTGGAAGAAGGTGAACAACTGCAGAGACACCCTCGGGAGAAATCTACTTTGATTGATTAATAAAGTTACCTAGAAAAAATAGTTCATACTATTTTGTAAAATGATCGAATTGACAATGTACATGTGATATGAAACTATAACAACATATAATAATAGTACATAAAAGTCACATGCCAGCGAAAAATGCCCCTCAACTGAGTTTGCAAAAAAATAAAATAAAAAATATAAAAAAAGAATAAAGGAAAAAACAAACAAAATAATAATAACAATAATATTGATGATGATGATGATGATGATCAGAAAGTGCAGGGAATGTCAGCCTTGGTTTTGTATATAATGTCCATCAGTCAGACACCTGCCTTTCAGGAACCAGGGACCAAGTTGGGATTTTGCATCAAGCAGGATTACCAGGTAGCTTCTTAACCCTTTGATGCACAACATGGGTCTAAAGTGACCCGACTGAGTGTTTATGTTCTATATCTTTGCAATAAATTAATTTCATCATTCAGTATTAGGTTTTTCTCAATTAACTTGTTTTTGATCATTATACATCCTTATTTTGTTTTCCTTTCTTACTTTTTGAATAAAAACCCTTTTTGTATCACTAGCCCTCTAATGCACAACATGGGTCTAAAATGACCGATATCCATTTTCTATGTTAATTCATGTATGGGTGAGTGTTTCTATGATAGATCTTTGAAATAAATGTATTTTATCATTTATTATTCCAAGTATTCAGTAAATATCTTGTTTTTGTTTTTTTAGCACAAATCATCATTTTTATTTTTCCTTTCTTATTTTATGAACAACCACAGCTTTTGTATTTCTACATCAAGTTTGCACACATGGGTCAGCATTTGGCTGAGTTGTTTGTTTGGAAGTAGGAACACACTTACCTTGGACAACTATTCACAGCTCAGCACAGCTCCCTTTGCACATCTGATACATGTAAGTCTTGTTTTACAATTGTTCAAACATTACCCTAAGAAAATATTTGATGATAATTGTAAAATAAAGTTGTACATAATATTTGATTAGGTTTAGGTTACCTTGAGAGTGAGTACATTACTTGTAAGTAATTACTGTTAGCTAGCTAGCTGTTGACATATTCTATTTTAGTTCTTTGTAGTTAGCTAACTATTGTAGTTAGCTTAACTAACTACTTAGCCAAGTAGTTAGTTAAGCTACTTGGCAAAGTAGTTAGCTAAGTAGTTATCTAAGTAGTTAGCTAAGCTACTTAGCCAAGTAGTTAAATAGGCTAACTAACTTAATAGGATGGTGTCCTCCAGACTTGCTCCGTTTCAACGAAAGAGCTCCTCTCTTGAATAAACTCTTCTCTTCACAGAAGTATCCATTAGTAGTTGAGAAAAATATAATAAAAATTCAGTAAAACTAAGTAAAATTGCAGAGCTACCAGACTTTGCTGCTACTAGTTGAAGCGCATGTTCTAGAATGAGTCATTGGGTCATTTTTGATCCGTGTGGAAACTTTAAGTAGTAATACAAAAACTATTCTTGTTCGTAAAGTATGAAAAGAAAAATGGAAATAATGATCTGTTGTAATCAAAAACAAGATATTTAAAGAATACTTGGAATATTCAATCATAAAATAATTTGATTTCAGAAGATAGAGCAAAGAAACACTCAGCCAGCATGAAATAACATGGGAAATGGATATGGGTCATTTTTGACCCATGTTGTGCATTAGAAGGGGTGTGCATATGTTGTGCATCAAAGGGCATGCAACAACTTCTTTGAACATTTGTTTTTTGTTAATGAATGGCAATTATCAATACTTCCGACTAATGGTGATCATACAGGATTGAATTACAGTATTTTCCATTCCTTTCCATTTATGGCTCAAAATTGTTTGTAGTTTCTGCAGTTAACTACACAAAAAAAGGTCAAAATAAGTACTTAAACTACTTGAGTCATTATGTAAATATAAATGTAGCTAATTACCAGCAAGCTAGTACTTGTATCTCATTAATTCAGCCTGGACATCTATCAAACCACTTTAATAATATTGTCAAATTCTTATTGGAGCAACACCAGCCTTTCAAGGCAACAAAACCTGATACATTTCTCAAACTGTTTGGCAAGTGAAGAACTAACAGGGCACAGCCATTTGTACCTTCATATATGCAGTAGTACCATAGCTACAACTACAGACAAACTTTGAAAATTATTGTCTGTGAAATGGCTCACACATGCATAATTTCAAGCCCTAGAATTAGCCAAAGAAGATGATAATAAGCTACTCCTTATAAACAGCATAAGCACACCTGTCAAACATATAAAGGCAGCTATTTGTAGTATTCTATCTTTTTTGGTTGATTACTAATAAGCAAAATGAACCACAGCATCCAACATTAAGTTCTGAAAGTGCAGCTGTTGTTTAGCTTAAGCAGAAGTTGTTGTTGCCCATAGCATACCCAAAGTGGCATCACTTACACTATTCATTGTGCCACATGTTCAGCCTCCTGGCTAGCCAGATGTTACAAATGTGAGCAGGAAAGTCATGTCCTCCTGGCAACTAAGTCAATGGATTGTAAAAAGGGAAAATACTCAGCCCAGGATCCAATACTGAGTCACAGCTCTGAAACAGAAAACCAGTGGCCTCAGTTATGCTTGTCTATTACGTGTGTATTTTTAACCAGTGACTTGAAAAGATCAGAAAATCATCCATTCAGCAACCACATGTCCATTAAAAAGATGATACTTTCAAGGCAGCAAGCCTCTTATGAACTTCATTAGTGAAGGCCTTTAGAAAAGCACTTAGACATAAAATCCCTACCCGGGCTTTCCGTCTCTCAAAGACTGGAATACATTAACTTTACAATCCCAACATTCCAATGAGCAGCCAATTTTCTAACTAAAGACTCGTACTCGTCTCACTTGCATGGAGAAATAATGGCACCGATGAACATGCTGCAGTGATAATGAAATGCAGTGTGGCTTTTACACTTTGAATCAGAACACTCTGAATCACTTACTTTCACACACACACACACACACACACACACACTGACACACAGACACAAACACTGCATGCGCCTCAAAGAACGGATAAAGTACGTTTTGATCCTAAGTGCGGTTTCCTCCCTTTGTATCTTGGTGGTAAGCTCCTTTTAAGTGGAAAAAGAAGAAATATCAATCTAAATTGAGAAAGCTCTTCAGATATACTACAAAACCCCAAACAGTCTGTTGATTGGCTTTCTAAAGATAGTGTGGTTTGCTCTCAGCTGCTATGGTAACAGAAAGCTAAAGATTTCATCCAGCACCCCAGGTTGTCTGCAGCTTCAAGCTATGAAGGTGTGGAGTTGAATATCTGTGCAAATATATAAGTAATAAAAACGTAATTATCATTACAACTGATAAATAACTGCAAGTACTATCAATTAAGACTATACTTAGTCACTAATTAATATGTTAGTGATTGCAGGTTAAAAGCAGAAGGTGGGCCTATATGATTTTGAACACAGCCTTCATCATGTTCTGCACAGGTTTAGAAGTTTTCCACTTTAAATGTGTATGTTATATCAGTGGGTGTACAGTCTCTACACAGTGATGTTACTGTGTACTTATCTGCATTTAGCCGACCACACTACATTAGTGTTTTACAAGCTTACACATCACTAGAGGGCGCTTGATGCTTGATAGGTGGTAATAATCTAACACTTATTCTTTTAATCATGATCATAACATCATTAGAGAGCTGTAAATAACATAATTGATGGTAAGTGTTAAAGTTTAACAGTGGTTAAGCTCCTTATTTAACTTGGAAGCTTATTAAATCAACATCAACATGTGGAATAGCCCCATTGAGGATTATGTTATTATATTACTGGATCATTAGTAGTGCTCTTACTGATTGGATAGGGAGGACATGATTATACCGAACAAGCAGTTATTCTACAATAAACAGTGCAACAAAACCTTGAGCATAATGCTCCTGTTACAGGACAAAACGCACAAGAGACAAATCTCTCTGAAGGAGGATGCCCATGTAAACTGTATGTCTTGTGCACTATGTCGGAGGGACCTCTCTATATACAGCCAGAGTGAAGGTAACAAACTATTTACTTGATTCTTTTCTGCAGTAAACAAGATAAGAGAGAAGATTTAATCAGTAAAGCAAACCAAAAGAAGGGCCAACTCAACAAGTTTCAGTAGTTTTCTTCTCTATCATTGTGCCATCTACTCTCTGTCTTAATGCTAATTAAATGCAGTCTGCATATTTTTTAACACAGAAAACAAGCTGAAAGGTGAGTAAAACGGTGTTGTAATTAACTCAAATCTGAAACACTGCTTTTTGATTCAGCAAACTCTTTTATTTAATTTCAGAGCAATTTCTTTGCATTACAGTACAAGCAATAAAATTGCACAGTAAGCAAGGTATAGTATATGATGTAGCTAGTTTAGTAATAATAGTAAGTATTAAGTGCAACAAATCTCAACTGGATTACATGGTGTGCATCCTCTGCTCCAACAACACAATTATGAGTACAGCATTTCCTCTCATACTATAACGGTCAGGGAGGCAATGGCAGTGACACAGAAGCTGACCCATATCTTTGAACTGGCTAGCTACTACATTACCTGCTAATCAGTGGGATAATTTGTCAAACAACTAAACTTGGTTTTACTCTGTGTTAATTTTCTTGATTTGTATTCAGCAAAAATGACTGGATATACTGTCAGCATATGAGAAGTAATATATTTTTTTCTACAGACAGATATTTTGGATACTTTTGCATATCACAGTAAGAGGACAGTTCAGGGTGGAAGCGGATAGCATAGGCAACAGGGTGTCAGGGCTCTTTGGAATTAAATACTCAAGGTAAAATATGCATGACTAACTTGTTTCACATTTCCCTGAGCATCAAGTTAGCACTTACTGAGGTCAGTTCCCACTCAGTATTGTTGTATATCTTCTATCAATCATAGGTGAATGCATGTTATATAATGTGAGATAACATGACATTATTATACCTTTCGTTATATTACAGAATACAAGATTATTTAAACTTTATGTATAGTGTAAGTTTTTACTGTGAGAGAATTTTGTTATTTTGATTCTGACTCTGAATTGATTCTGAATTAAATTCAATCCACAAATGTTTTAAAACATGATTAACGTCTTTCACTTGCAATCACAATCAATTTTTATATTTTTTTGGCCCATTTTGCACTTTCTTAATGTGTTCTTTGCAAGAATGTTCAGTCTTCTTAATGTCCTCCTCCATTTTCTGTAAGACTTCCACGATTACTTTCTTAGTCTTATGTTGTTCTTGGTTTTGTCCACCAGATCCCAATGTGTCTTCCTTTGACAGTGAAAATGTTTCATCACATTTCTGAAGGGGGGGTCTGTTCTGTCTCTGAAGGGACCCAACATCTGAGACATTGTTGGAAAGCTCATTCTGAGTCTCTTCTCTGCAGGATGCAACAAATGAGCTATTGGCTTGTCTGTTAGAGCCCACAGAGCTAGTGGTGGCAGCTCCACTCTGCAGGGTGGGGGTGGGCATATCAAACACATTCAGCTTCTGTTGAGGATCATCAGTTGGGAATTTGGGAAAATATCTGAACGAGTTTCCAGGATAAGCCAAGGTGGAGCTTGCCACATTACCTGTGACCCCACCTTGAGGTTTACCCCTCATCATTCCCAGGACTTCATAGCGGAAGCTGGAGATATCCTGCTTTAACTCCTATCAATTGTTGAGAACTAGAGATTAAACAGCAGGGAAAACACAGCAATGAAAAAAAGAGTAACTGACTGCATATTACCTTGAAATTCTCCTCTGTCAGCCCTTCCTCTGTCTTGGCATCTCTGATCATTGCGGCCACATACCGCTTCACAAGGTTCCTCAAAACCTCCTATAAAATACAAATTATTTTTTAAGGTAAAACTACACATTCATTTTACATAAAGTTTTATCAAAATATCAGTGACAACCCAAAAACAATACATCAAAATTTCACAGTGTATTACAGAAAACGAAGCTGCAAACCTGATACTCATGGTTTAATCTTACATTTTCGGCTGCACGTCTCTAAATAAAAGACAAAAAATTCCATTAAGCAACATGTTATTTGTTTTTACAATGGTAGGGTGAAATGCTCTTACTTTACTTCTCAGTAGGAGGTCATGATGATCATTAACTTACTGACTAATACATTTCTGAAGAGAAAATGTAAGCTGTGGCAATACTGATAAAAGCAAATCTCTGGAAGCTACTTACCCCCAACGTTTCAAAGGTTTCAAGCTTTTTTATATTTGTTCTCATCAGTAAATGTGTTTTTATCCATCCGAATAGATAATAAACTGACTTTGGACTGGGTATTATATTGAATGGAGATGGCAAAGTTCCTCCTTCTTCAAAATAGCTCATCCATAATTTTGTTCTTGCAAATTTCCATTCAATATCTGCATGATCCTGAAAAGACAAACAACAATTTTTCAAAACCATTTTCAAATGAATACAAATACAAATGAGTGTGGTAAAACTGTAAAATAGGTAAGCTACGGTACTCACAGCAATGTGCTGGTAGGAGTTGTTCATCATCGCAATGAGCATATTCAGAAGCACTACCAGGGAGATGACATTGTATGTGCCAAACATGGTAGTGCCCACAAACTCAGTGAATTCATGTTTTGGTTTCACATTGGTCACATAGAGGGAAATCAGGCCAAATACAGACCAAAATAATGATTGCAGTGTCTCGAACAGCCTGAAAAACAAACAACCATAAATCACACTATGCACTGCTTAAAAACAAACACATTAATTATTAAGAATGCAGATTTGTCAGAAACAATTTATTTAAGAACTCCAACTTGCGTTGAGAAGGCGTTGTTTTGCACACTGCAGCGAATACCCTTGCAGTCCTCCTTTGTTTCATAATAAAAGTAGAGCTGGTTGAGGCCATTGGCAAAGGCTAATAACACTAAACAATAGATAAAGAGAAACTTGAGGATGTCCAAGAGCATGCGTCCCAGTGAGATTTGTAAGGGGCCCAGATGGGAGTTGGCAGTGAAAAGGCAGATGAGGCGTAAGGAGCTGAAGATGTTGGCGATGGCAAACAGTGCCTCTGCAACCAAAGTTGGGTGCCACATTTCCCAGCTGTCTCTGGGTTTCTGCCCACTGTACTGTAATGAATACAATACTGTAATGAATAAAATGAATAAATAGACTGCACCAAAATGGATGCTGCAAAGTTTCTTATTTTCTAGCGCACAAGGTGACTCCTCTACAGCAAAATTCAAGAAAAAACATTTATTAATACCATTTAAATTTATTCAACTTTAGATTAATCATGATTGAGACTGTAACAAAGTTAAAAGGTGTTGTTAATATACCAGTTTTAAAAATACTGTGTTGAGATTAGAATGACTTTGCACTGTAAGATGTGCAGTACCTTTGCATAGGCAACAATCTTCAGAGAAATGGTTGCAAGATACAATGAGTTCATAATGAAGTCCATTAAGTTCCACCAGTCATCTATGTAGTCTTCAAAACCACTGTCCCACATCTGTTTGATCTCAGTCCATATAAAGCCTTGGAGAGATGAAAAAACAACAAAGGTCATTGGTCACTGTAATTTGTCACTCAAGTATCCACAGGAACACAATGTGATAAACAACCACTGTGCAGATAGTCCAGTAGCATATACTGCACAATCACACTCCTTAGTTTGACTTTTTCCAAATGTATGTTACTACAGTTTGTGTACAAATGTACAAAAGTGGATGATAACATGAGGATAAACAGCTGTCTGTTTGTGTGTGTGTGTGTGTGTGTGTGTGTTTGTTTTTACCAAGCACCCAGGGCAGGATCATCCATTCCACAGTGGTGGGAGCTGGGCCTTGATAGTTCGCAGTTGTGGTGGCTATATGCTGTGAGGCCAAGAGGAGCAGGAAGAGGAAGGTCAGGTAGGAAGCAGTGTGACAGATGAACTTGATGAAGGGCTTACGGATGAATAAACCATAGCGGCTCTTTGGAGAGATCAGGTAGAAGATGGATAACAGTGGGAAGAGGAGACCAATGAAGATACACGTGATGAGTTTTCCTGCCCAGTGACGCCTCCTCCAGCCTGGGAACTCATCATACCACCGAGACGCCAGCAGCTGCTGACAGTTGGGCTGAGCGACAAACTGAGAGAAAGGGACAGACAAAGAAAGACATGTTAACTAAAATTAAACTTTTGCTTTATTTACCTGAATGTCTTAGAAATCCATTTAGAAATTGATGAACAAATCAGAGCACAGGCCATTAAGCTTAAACCACCTCCATCCACAACCTCTAAACAGCACTGAAAAACAAAATTATACACAAAACCAGACAAAAACATTATCTCATAAAGGTTGTATTCAAAACTTCAGTGTCATGTTTGCATTACATAGTATCACACCATTGCTGCATTTCGGCTTGTAAAACTTAAATTACTGTATATGATTATCTTGGCTAGAAATAGCACTGGCATTTACATCTTTGTTTTTGTGTAAAAAAGCATGATTCATGAAATACATGCAAAAAAACTTTCTTTAGAACAACAAATATGCAACTTCTGTTGTTTTTGGTCTCTGCAAAAAAAAAAAAATCTTACTCCATTGGATAAATCTTTATTCATTATTATGCTGTGGTGTCTAGTCCACAAGTATGTTAAGTAGGAGTGGTTATCCCTTAATATTTTGACAAGACACAGTAATGCTGCCACTAAACCATTCAATTCTTCCTCAAAATAGCAAAGCTTGTCTGTCCCTTACATGAGGCTCAACAGGACATGCACAGCTCCCTCAGTTTTTTGTTTAACAACCCAATATGTGGAATCTTCCTGAAGTCTCTAAAACTATCCATCAGGAACCCCTCCAAGTGAGGACATTGAACCAACATGTGTAAAATGATTTTCAGTTGCTAATCAGAAACAACAGCTCTCCCCAGATACACCATGTGTCTGCACATATCATTTGCCTAGCATACACTGTTAAATTGTACAGGTAGCACCAGCAGACATTTGGGAAATGTCTGGACCAAAAACACCTCGTTACACAGATGTAACATAAATTGTTTTTTCCAGAAGTCTCAAACTCTCCCATTTATGACATTAAAATGACGAAAACTACAAAGCCACCTTCTGCTACAAAGGCAACATTTAGGGATGTAAAACACATGCTTCAACATTCTTCACTTCATTGGAGAGAAAGAGGCAAAGGCCATACTTAAAAGTCAAGGCACTCATGAAATAATGTGCAGCAAAGCAATTGCTTATGCTTTTTACATTATTTTAGCACAAGTTATTTAACATCCAATCACAAGAGTTGTAAAACACTACACGTGGTTCGTGAGACACAAAATTAATGACAGATTTTTATCTTGTAAGCATGAAAGACAAAAGTTTTAAGTGGGCAAACATTTTCGAAGTGTTCTCTAATGCTCTGTTAAGAAGAGATGAACTGTAAGATTTGATAGAAACATCTGCTCGACATCTGCAGACAGTGATTGAAGTTAATTTCATCTTAACAAAGTTACAGCCAAATGGATCCCCATTATGGTACTATAGCATTAAATTGTGGGTGATGAGGTCATCTATCAATGCAGAATCTGATGAGTTTAATGTTTCCTATCTGTCCTTGTTGTTGACCTGCTATAGCATGACCCGAGGCAAAAAGTGGCATCTGGCAGTACCAGAGTTTGTCTGAGGACATTTTTGGAAGGTGAAAATCACCCCATCCACATGTCACACCACCCTTCCCCTCAAATAGAAATATGAATTTTGTCCTGAGGCACATTCTTATTGATGACATACCATATAATGACTATTAATTCAAATTATAATAATTAATCAGTTTACTTGAACATGATCAGAATCCGTTCCACAGAAAATACTTATGTTATTCTGTCATTTTTGGTAGATAGCAACATTCAGTTTATGTTTCCTCACATGCATACTGATGGCCAAAAATGATGACACTTATCTTCCAATCTGATCCAAGGGATAGTCAACTTCCTCAATATCCAATCTTAAAATGAAAATGAAACTCACTCAGACATCTGTTTGTTTGTGTATTTAAAAATGATGTAACCTACAGAAAAAACCTGAAGTCAACCTAAGGCGGCATTCACACAAAATCAGGCGTTGCAACGAAAACGACGGTACTCCTTTTCATTTGAATGTAGGTAGTGTGGCAAGCTTGTGACGGTGGGATTGCAAGGGGTGTTGAAAAAAGTCAAATACTCAGTTGCTAAGATGGCTTGCCTTCTATAGTCAGACTCCACCCTCCACACTCACACAAATGGGCCATTTTAAGTGACACTCCCCACATTGCCAAACAACCCTGCAGTCCCTTATGTGGTGTGGATGCAGTCTAAGTTGTAAACCTCTTTGAGGACAAGTCCAAGACTTATCATTCCAGATAAGTCCAGCTCAAGTCTACAGTCGGTCACAACAAAGTTTTCATAAGCAAACCATTTTTGAGTTCTCTAAATACAAGCCATTACAGTGACACAGCAGAAATGCTATGGTTTTAACTTATTGTTTTTTCTTAATTGTATCTTTTAAAATGGCTCAGAACAAATCTCTTCAATGCATTCTGATGATACATCTGTAAAACAAAAGGTCCAGAAAATGACATAAAAAGGATTTTTTACCACCTGCTCTTAAAGATGGGGGTCAGAGTAAAACATTGTTTGAAGTGGCCCTGGCTCATTGAACAATTAAAATATTTAGCTTGTATAGCTAACATGTTCTTAAGCAGGACTTAGATGTAATCACAAAGAATGAAGGTATTAACAACAAATAGAGAAAAAACATTAAGCTCTTTGTTTTACCAGGTTAACTGGTTTATCTTTATTTAGCCTCACTCTGAATTGCATTGGCCAAATACTTAATAACACAAGATAAAGTTGCTCCAGGATTTCACTGGTTCAAAGCTGAAAGCATCTCTGTTTCCACAGCTCAAGTGAAGTTGAGTCTTCGGGCATTCAGGTCTAAGGAAAGTCCAGTCACACTGCAGATAAATCTGTCATCATTACCATTATCATTATTATAAGTATCATTCTTTTCATTATTGTTATTTGTAGTAGAAGTAGTCATGTAGGTAGTAGATGATGAATGTAAAATGTAGTCTGAAATCGACCAAATAAAACTTGTCCATAACAAATAGCCACTAAGCCCTCTAAGTTCAGCTGTAAAACCTTTTGCCACAGACCAATAGTGGCACATCGAGTTGTTAACAGTCACACTGATCTTCCTTCCTGACATTGCTAACTGTCTAATTAAAAAATAAATATGAAAAGCCAAAACACTGCATGCAAAGACTCTTAAATGCTGAAGGACAAAATTAAATTTATATGTAAAAGATTATGCACAGATTTTATGAGCCTTTAATTCTACAAATTCTACACAACTGCTATGTACAAACATGACCCATAAGCTCGACGAAACAAACAGAACAATCCTGACCTGTTTTTTTTTAACTTGTGTAAATGTAGTAAAAGGAAATAATTCCACATTATCTGACCTGCCTCTATGAAGAGAAATCATTGTTTACCAGCCCCATTGTTGTCACTTGTTGCTGTGTTAAGCAAATATCCATGTAAAATATGTACATTTACAGATATAATCCATTATAAACTTTATAAGTAATGTGATTTAGCCACATAAAATACTTTTGACACATCTTATTCTGTTCCTGTGTCAGTGCAATCAAAATGTTTAAATTTTAGTGGCTCAATTTCACAACAAATGACAGAAAGTTGGCATTGCATCTAGGGGATAAATACTCAAAAGATGTTAAAGGACAGTAAAAGGTTCCCTCCCTAATTAAAATATTATGAGTATGTATTTCGGGGAAATGGGCATCACTTATTCCATCATTATCCCCAATTATCTAATTGTCATGGGACTGTCTGAGAGTGCTACTGTAATGCATTTCTAAGAGCCAGCCTGGCAATTATGTGTTGTTCCAAACTCCCAAAGGACATCTCCACCCATCTCAGGCCATTAACAACTCATCTTGGCACTGTCCTTGTTATCCAGTCCATGTTGTTCAAAGAATGCAATCTTTGTTTTACTTGTTCCACAAGTGTCAATATTTTAAAGGCTGGCAGTTTGCAGTATGTCTGTATGTGTGCCAGTGTTACCAAGACAATTGTTAGTGTACTGCTGTAGGCAACAGCAATCCTGTGATAAAGAGGACATCATAATCAACAAAGAGCTTACCTCTTTCTGGCAGTATTTGATAGCCAGCTTCAGGCGGGCCAGGTCATTAGTGTTCTCATCTATCAGAGGGTTAATGTCATCACGATAGTTAAGGATTATTTCCAGCTCTCTAGAGCTTCGGGTCTGATCCAAGAGGTCCTTGGCAAATTGTTTACACATATGGGACAACTCCTCATACTCTGATTTAAACTCGTTCTCCACTGTGCTAAGCTCCTTCAGCTCCCAGCTGAGTTGAAAAGCCGTGAGGAAAGGATCCTCGCTGGAGAGGGCGATGAGAGATGGGCTGGAAAGGGCCTTGTAGATGTTTATACGAGAGCGTGAGTGACGTAGACCATCCACATCTGAACTGGACACACACTCCACGCAGTTGCAGCGCACAGCATGTGGCTGAGGTATGGAAACACCTCTCTGAACAAACAGTTTGATGATCTCATAGTTGTTGGTGTGGGCTGCAAGGATGATTGGAGTGATGTCTGGGGTAAAGTCTGAAAACTGTTTGTCCAGTAGAATTGGTGGGACCTTTCCAGGAAGCCAAAGGGGGACAAAACAAAGAAACATGACATGAAAAAGAATCATTTTACAGTATACTATTTTATCAGATAGTTCATAAAAAAAAGTTTTTTAAACCCCATCACAGGATCTGAAACAGCTGGTTTGAATGGGTCTAATTTCATCTGTCTCATGTCTCTGAACATG
Organism: Epinephelus lanceolatus; assembly: GCF_041903045.1. Classification (NCBI taxonomy): domain Eukaryota; kingdom Metazoa; phylum Chordata; class Actinopteri; order Perciformes; family Serranidae; genus Epinephelus; species Epinephelus lanceolatus. The sequence continues at coordinate 17,252,211 of NC_135737.1, read as the reverse complement.
TTGTCTAACAGCAAGCACACAGCTAATGGCTTGTGGTTCAGCTGGCCTCAAAACATCTTGCTGGTTGGAAGCAACTACAGCCTTTTTTCTTTTTCCTTCTCTTCATAGAATACACCAAATCTATTACAGCGAGACCCAGCAGCGTCGAAAAACATATTTACAAAGATGTCAAGAAGTTGAACGCAAACCAAACAGTGGAGAATTACTTTATGTTGTAAAAGCTGTGGCAAAAAGACCCAAAGCAGCACATCAAAGAGTATCAGTGCTGCAACTTTCAAGCAGAAAATAAGAGTTGGATTCTTAAAATAGACACAGCCCGGTCTGGAACTAAGAACAGAGGAAAGCAAGTAATTACATATTTTCTGTATCTCTATCAGTTTTAGACCAAAGAATAAAATGACTGAAAACATCTCACTCCCAAAGCCATATTAATCAATCTGACACAACACTGACCAAAGTGGTTTCAATGTACCATTCTAGCAACTTAAAAATTTGCTGTTCAGCTAGTACGGGTGTTAATGAAAGGCAGGCATGTTACCACAATCTCAGAATGTATTTTCCAAAATAGTTTTGATGTACAGAGTTGTGGAGCGCTGTAATCTAGTGCAGGAGAGCGGGGTGGAGTCTGGAAAGGTTGCGAGTGTATCCCAAGGATGCTATCAGAATCACATGAACATATATGACCAGCTGGTAGCAGAGATCATTTGACAACGCTGCCAGAAGTAAATAATACAGATAAACTTAACAGTTGGGTAATATACTATACTCTGTATATTTTGCTCTAAAGGGTTAATTGATTCATGTAAGATGAAAGAAACAACCTAATATTAACTGACATTAGCAATCTTACAAATCTGCCACAACATTTCAGTTGTTGCCAAACTGGACAGTTAAAAAAATTTCTCCTCGATGCAGATTAACCATATCAGATACTGTATTTTTGCCCACTGACTCCTTTTTCTGTGCAGGCGTGGACATGTAAGCATTTGAAATGCACACAGACTGAAGAAAATATCACATAATGGAAACCACTTCATAAGCCTAACTGGAGTGAGTAGCTGACAGTGAGGCACCATGATTCCTCTGCCATAATTTAACCATGTTCAATGATGTCATTACCTCATCAAAGGTTCCTGGAAACTCTGTACACGGGTTAGTAACAAATACAAATTTGAGTATACAGAACAGTAATTGTATGAGATGTAATTGTGTGGGCAGAGGAAGTTTTGTGAATGCAAGGCTGTACAAGAAATTACATTGGCAAGAAAGGCTAGCAATATGTCTATAAGACTTTACGCCTGTGGGAATTTAAACTGTATGTGAGATGTTATCATGGATCAACATTACCTGTTTTTCCCCACGTGGCTTCTTGTGGTTGAGAAGCAGCTCCACAGCACCCACCACTTCTTTGCGGATGGCATGGAGCAGGGCATCTCCCACATATACATTGTAGCTGAGCAGCAGCTCAATGATCTCAAGGTTCTCATTTTCAATGGCAATGAGCAGAGCTGTGCGGCCCAGGGGGTCGATGCAGTTGATGTTGATCCTGAAGTAGATCTCAGCCTCCTCTAGGGCTTGTTTCACACTGGCATAGTCCCCCTTCTCAACAGCCCCCAGGTAGGCCTTTTCCAGGGCCGAGAGCTCAGACTCAGCTCGCACGATCCGCAGAGCGATGCGGTCCCTGTATGAGGAGTTTTCAGTTTTCTTGTAATACAGCTGTGACATTGCTGCTCCAGCATCACACACTCTACTTAGAATGGATGAGAAATAAAAAAACAGGGGAAGATAGGAGATCAATTTTCAGTGTTAGCTTTGATGTTTCAGAAGGTGGAAAAATATGACCATCAAAGCTATCCATGAAGACACCCACTGACAATGCAATATAATTTTAAATATCGAATGGAGGAATAATGTATTGTAGTTCAGAATTAGTTTATAATGGTATTTTTAGGACATAAGGTGTTTGGCCAAAAAAAGAGTCAGAGTTTTTTTTGCACACACTGTCTGTGCAAATCCACAACAGTCAACATAATCTGGTAATCATGGTTAAAATACATGTTGTCTAAGAAAGAAAACCATTTCAACAGTTTGTAAGAAAAGTGCTTAATCCCATACAGTATTTTGACGCCCAAAATGATCATACACAGAAGAAACACTGGAACTTTACCTACCTCCTGTTGCTTTCCAGTTTTCATTTACTCAAGACCCACTCAAGACCCACTCGACCGAGAACCAGAGGGCACAGCTGTCAACTTGAGCGGTCGGATCCTCCACTGGAGACACCGTAACTTATTGGCATGTCATGCAATCCTCTGCCCACCCCTTTCGCTCTCTTGCTTGGAGGGGCATTACGGAAACACTACTGCCCTACATGTGTCTCTGCATAATACACGCGTCGGATGAGGTGGGAGCACAAGTTGGCTCTTGTATCCTCTCGCACAAACTGCGCGCTCAAAACTGATCGGCAGAAAACGCATCTTCAGCCATCACCGCCCCTTTACACTTTGGATTGCTGTTTTACACTAGAACAAGTGTTTCTCATAAAGAAAAACAGCTGCCCGCTGTTCATTTTCATAGTAAAGTATAATGCCATTACATTTTCCGGAGAGTCATGCTGAAGTAGTTTTTTTTTCTTTCCTAAAACAACTGGGCGTTTTGTTAGTAACACATGTGACAGTAAAGAAATTCCCATATCATTGTTTGTTTATTTTTATCTTTTTAAGTTTTTGCTGGCTAATTAAAGAAAAATGTATGGACTGAGGGGTTACTGAAATTGTAGTGATATTTATGTATGTATTTATCATTTTTTGATAGATTAAAATCATGATGCCACTGGAACTGATCAACATTTATTCAACCCAAGCACCTTAAACTCTTGTCTCTTTCATATAGATTGATAAATAATGTACGATTTCATACTATAGAGGATAAAACAACACTGACTGAATATTCAGAACATATGGAGATACATGCATTGAATCAACATATTCTGAAAATTGTTAATGAGATTTATGCATTATGTGACATATTTATTGTGGCATTTCCAAAAATGTTTGTTTTCCAACTTTAAAAGTGACAGAGCAATTTTTTCTAGATAGGCTAAGTTTGAGGTTGCACAGGGTAACAAGATGTAACACATTTATTAACTGATAAAAGGTTGGCCTAGTGCAGAGTTGGAAAGTTGAGGAAATATTAGGAGTTTTTGGTGATTAGACCCCATCGTGTTGTCATATTTTACATGAGCTGTACAGGAATAATGTTGTCCCCATCATGGAGTTGTGGTTTGCGGTATTGAGGGCTGGCTACCACAGTCATGTCGTCATGAAAGTTACTGCCTTGTGTTATGAAAAAACACTGACTGGAATAGGCTACAAATGTCTCCTTCACAAATACTTACCTGACACATAAACATTACAGTAGTATCAGGGACTCCTACCTGAAAAGAAGAACATTTGAATAAAGGATATGTGAACATTAACTTTCCTCAATTGCGTGAATCGACTGGAGGAAGTGACGTGTGTTTTACATAATGAAGCTCAACAGCTCTACCAAACACCCACTGGAGGCTTCTGGTATCTGGTATTAGGATGACTTTATGAATATAAAACATAAAACACAAAAATATTGTAGACCTACTACAGCAAGTGCATCTGGTCAGAGCTTGTAATAACAGCAAAATGCAATAATATAAATTTCACAGTGAAAAAAGGAGCAGATCAGAAAACAGTGAAGATTATGAGTAAATACATGTATCAAACTGAGGGGAATAGAAATAAAGGCTGGCCTCTGCCTGTTTCAAATAAGGCTTGGTACTCTCTAGCTGACATAAATAAAGGCCCCGGCCTCTATTAGACAATATGGTAGGCTAATAGTTCTCTAATAGACTGGGGATGCCAAGAGAATGAAAACAGTGTTTAAGTTTGGTTAAGCACCCTGGACTATGCAGCCTGCATATGCATAGGTCTAGATTTCGGAAGGGACATGTCCCCCTCAGTATTTAAAAATTATGCATTTGCCTCCATCTGACCGATACAAACATGCCAGTAGCAGAGAGACTTTACACCAAAAAGATAAATAGTTAAAGATACAATGCAAGCGTGCATTACTATTGTAGTAGCTTAATTATTTTATAAGGGAACTTAAACAGTGTTGAAAATTTATCATGTGCTCTTTGTTGGAAACCACAAGGAAGATATACACATGTAGTAGATAATGAGGATATGAAAACACACAGTGGCTCTATTGGCTGTCATTACAATATGATTTACTGAGACTGAAACATGCATGTCCAAAATCTGCATTCCCACAATCACCACTTTCCCACTTTGTAGACTAAGGGTCTTTTGGAAATCCAAAATCCCCAGACTCTAACTGTTCTGTGTCCAACCTTTCTCCATCTTATATTTTAATTGCAAAGACTGTTTGTGATGAAATGTTCACAAGAGTTAAAGAGTGTTTCATAAAATGTATAAATATTCATATCTGTACAAATTAGTCAAATGTTTAAGTTTACCTTGCTCAGCATTGTTGTTGTTGCTTTTGCTGTATGTCCTTTTCTGTGTTTATACATTGAAAGCAACAAAATGGAGTAAAAAAAAATGGAGTCAAATTCCTTCTATGTGCATACTTGGCCATTAAAACTGATTTGGATGAGACACTAGCCCTGAAAAACACTGCCTGCCACAGAGCCTGAAAGATGTGCAATAACTTTATTTATTTTTCATATCTCCCAATATGTTTTCCCATTGACCTCTTAAAGTTTAATTACTGTAGTAAGGAATGCAGTTATGTAAAATGTGCTGTAAGATGTTTAACATCAGTCTTTAGCTGGCTAGTGTGAGCATACACAGTTGCTAAGAAACCTCTTTCCAAGGCATCTCTTTCTTTCTTCCAAATCCAGAGGCGAACAGAACAAAAGACACCTTACGTTAATAAGATAATAAAATGTCAAAACTGATTATGTTTGATACATTTTGTTTTGATATTGAAATCCTGCTGAGACCTTATATTTATGATGCTTTTAGTTTGTTTGTTTCAAGCATTTGCACATTATGAATTGTGTTGTGCAGGTAACAGCTAATTTTAATCAGCTGCCATCATTGTAAGAAGACACTGTTGTATTAATGTGCTTCACAAAGTGCATCATGCTTTATGTATCATGAGTTCACATTCACTATTTCTTCCTTTTTTTCATAGTCATTTCAATTAGTATGTGTTGGGCTCAGGAGAAATGTGTGTGCTTTTGGCAGATGCTGTATTGTATGAGTCTGAAAGGATGCACTGTATGATAAGATACACTCTCTTCCCTCTGAATTGACAGAATCTCTCATTTACAGCACTTGCGGCCATTATTATCATCACTGCAGCTATTATCACACCACAATCATCATGAGACAACTGCAAGGCAATCTGGTTGGTGCATTTATCAATACAATTAAGCCAGCACCATTATCTAGCAGTGCCATGCGATAATATGTTATGAACACAATATTGAATTGGACATACTATGTACAGTACAGGCCAAAAGTTTGGACACACCTTCTCATTCAATGCGTTTTCTTTATTTTCATGACTATTTACATTGTAGATTCTCACTGAAGGCATCAAAACTATGAATGAACACATGTGGAGTTATGTACTTAACAAAAAAAGGTGAAATAACTGAAAACAGGCAGTCAATCCCTCATCCCCCTGGGTTTGGTTTGTTTATATTGAGTTTGCTTGCCACTTCAGACAACATCGTCACATTTTCCACTCGGCCAGTGCTGAATAGAACATATTTTCACTTTAGACAATTTTCAAATTAAATCTGACATCTTATCTCCTTTTGTTCTTCTTCAGGTGAGGTTGTGCCAAAAGTGCGCTTTTAACTAATCTACAAAATTTAATGAGTTTCGTTTTAGTGATATTGTGCAAACCATGTTGGGCCAATTAGAGCCATTTGGTCCAGCTGTGTAAAACCATGATAACTCTTGACCAGCTTTTAATGTTTAAAGAGGTTTTGCAATACATACAGTACAGGCCAAAAGTTTGGACACACCTTCTCATTCAATGCGTTTTCTTTATTTTCATGACTATTTACATTGTAGATTCTCACTGAAGGCATCAAAACTATGAATGAACACATGTGGAGTTATGTACTTAACAAAAAAAAGGTGAAATAACTGAAAACATGTTTTATATTCAAGTTTCTTCAAAATAGCCACCCTTTGCTCTGATTACTGCTTTGCACACTCTTGGCATTCTCTCCATGAGCTTCAAGAGGTAGTCACCTGAAATGGTTTCCACTTCACAGGTGTGCCTTATCAGGGTTAATTAGTGGAATTTCTTGCTTTATCAATGGGGTTGGGACCATCAGTTGTGTTGTCAGGTTAATACACAGCCGACAGCCCTATTGGACAACTGTTAAAATTCATATTATGGCAAGAACCAATAAGCTAACTAAAGAAAAACAAGTGGCCATCATTACTTTAAGAAATGAAGGTCAGTCAGTCCGGAAAATTGCAAAAACTTTAAATGTGTCCCCAAGTGGAGTCGCAAAAACCATCAAGCGCTACAACGAAACTGGCACACATGAGGACCGACCCAGGAAAGGAAGACCAAGAGTCACCTCTGCTTCTGAGGATAAGTTCATCCGAGTCACCAGCCTCAGAAATCGCAAGTTAACAGCAGCTCAGATCAGAGACCAGATGAATGCCATACAGAGTTCTAGCAGCAGACCCATCTCTAGAACAACTGTTAAGAGGAGACTGCGCGAATCAGGCCTTCATGGTCAAATAGCTGCTAGGAAACCACTGCTAAGGAGAGGCAACAAGCAGAAGAGATTTGTTTGGGCCAAGAAACACAAGGAATGGACATTAGACCAGTGGAAATCTGTGCTTTGGTCTGATGAGTCCAAATTTGAGATCTTTGCTTCCAACCGCCGTGTCTTTGTGAGACGCAGAAAAGGTGAACGGATGGATTCCACATGCCTGGTTCCCACTGTGAAGCATGGAGGAGGAGGTGTGATGGTGTGGGGGTGTTTTGCTGGTGACACTGTTGGGGATTTATTCAAAATTGAAGGCACACTGAACCAGCATGGCTACCACAGCATCCTGCAGCGACATGCCATCCCATCCGGTTTGCGTTTAGTTGGACGATCATTTATTTTTCAACAGGACAATGACCCCAAACACACCTCCAGGCTGTGTAAGGGCTATTTGACCAAGAAGGAGAGTGATGGAGTGCTGCGGCAGATGACCTGGCCTCCACAGTCACCGGACCTGAACCCAATCGAGATGGTTTGGGGTGAGCTGGACCGCAGAGTGAAGGCAAAGGGGCCAACAAGTGCTAAACACCTCTGGGAACTCCTTCAAGACTGTTGGAAAACCATTTCAGGTGACTACCTCTTGAAGCTCATGGAGAGAATGCCAAGAGTGTGCAAAGCAGTAATCAGAGCAAAGGGTGGCTATTTTGAAGAAACTTGAATATAAAACATGTTTTCAGTTATTTCACCTTTTTTTTTGTTAAGTACATAACTCCACATGTGTTCATTCATAGTTTTGATGCCTTCAGTGAGAATCTACAATGTAAATAGTCATGAAAATAAAGAAAACGCATTGAATGAGAAGGTGTGTCCAAACTTTTGGCCTGTACTGTATGTATTGCAAAACCTCTTTAAACATTAAAAGCTGGTCAAGAGTTATCATGGTTTTACACAGCTGGACCAAATGGCTCTAATTGGCCCAACATGGTTTGCACAATATCACTAAAACGAAACTCATTAAATTTTGTTGATTAGTTAAAAGCGCACTTTTGGCACAACCTCACCTGAAGAAGAACAAAAGGAGATAAGATGTCAGATTTAATTTGAAAATTGTCTAAAGTGAAAATATGTTCTATTCAGCACTGGCCGAGTGGAAAATGTGATGATGTTGTCTGAAGTGGCAAGCGAACTCAATATAAACAAACCAAACCCAGGGGGATGAGGGATTGACTGCCACCAGTTTAAGTAGTACTGAAAGCAGTCAAACCAGGTAAGCCGAATTTCCTTAATGATCTGACTACCCTACATGCTCCTGCAAGAACTGACTATGGAGGTAAACCTGTCCCAAAAGAGTTGTCACAACTTTGCATGTTTAAACTATAGACCAAAAGTGACATCAAGGAAAAGATGTTAGAATTTTGAAGTACTTTATTGACAAAATGAGAACTAGTGTGAGATTCCATGCAGCTAATTGCGCACTTCAGTGTGATGAAATCTCTTTTCCTGTTTTTCAGTCTGACTTAAGATAAGGGAGTCTTTCAATCCAAGACTTTCTGTTTCTTACTTAAGGCAATTCAGACTTGTGGATTCCCACAAAGTGATCACATAGAGTTCTTTCAAGACTGAGTTTAAAGTAACATAAAACAGAAAAATAAAAGAAAAAGTCAGTAAAACCTTTATGGCCACAGTGAATACACCCATACTCCACAGAAATGGACTTCTGAAGAGAAAAGATCATGTTGCAGTTGCACCACAAACAAGACTCTGTAAACATCTTGACATCAATAATAGATAACAGCTTCCTGCTTCTGTGCTTCTGAGGTCTTGCAAGTGTGGGTCAGTTTCAAATGGGTCTACTTTAAGTTAGCACATTTATTTTTTATGTCAATTACAAGCAGTTTTGGACAGCTTAATAGGCTACTCAGGACATATTATGTTTTTCTGTCTGCTGAGGTAATTTACATTATTTATTCCATTTGTTTATTTAACATAGTTTTATTTAACTGAGTAAGCATTGTGGCCAATGGAATATGTATAGCAACACTGACCCTGTCATTTTCTTTGGAACAAGAACAGAAGTAAGATAAGTTGCTTAACTGAATATGGAGTATAGGCAGTCTCATCCACTGAAAATTGATAAAAATCGAATTAGTAGTGTTTTGTGTAGTAATGAGACTTCAGAACAAAATATTCCTCATGGAAACATAAGAAAAACGTAAAAGAAAATTGTGTAAAAATGATTTATATTAGTAAACTCATTAATTCAACCAATAATGATTCAAGGTGAAATTCTTATTCTACTGTGCAATGAAGATCAAAATGATCAATAGGTTCATGAGTGACATTTAAAAAGATCTATTATGATATGAGCAGATGCCATATCCTTCTTTTTTGTCCAGTTTCTTCTCAGTATTGCAGAGCACAGTCGAGGCAGCTGCTGTACAGTTCTTTGCCCTGAGGAGCATTCAGTGTCTTTTCTATTTATTCCATTTGATAAGAAAGGGCCATGATGTGGGCATGTTTCAAATGCTCTGTTTTTTTGTTGTTGTTTTTTTTTAAATATAAAAGTTTCCTGGTTGAATTGCATGCCATAACACTATCCTGTCAATTTAAGTTAAGGTCACACTCATATAATCAGCTCACTGTATGTTTTATTTTTGATACCTTTTTGTTGTTTAGTTGACACCAGACTGCAGAGTGTGACCTATGCTGCAATATATTTCCTCTTCCTTGCCCAGACAATATGTAATGCCACAAATACAGGTATGGTGGCAAAGCGCTATTTGTGTTTAGCCTTATAATGTCAAAGACCAAGAGAGCAGGCTCTGTTGGTAAATCTGCAGTCCAACCATTTTAAAGCCACAATCCCTGAAACAAATCAAAACAGAATGCTATCTCCAACTCCAAATTTCAGAACTCAGGAATGAAACGTATTATCACCCTCAAACTGATCAACAGTTATTTCATTACATTAACTTGCTCTAAAGGACAACGATAAATTAAGCTATTAATGTTTCTGATGTTTGCATCAGTAATATTCTGAAATGTAGGTGTAAAACAGGTGTAGTATGTTATTATCAGTTGTGAGAAACACACAGCTGCTATTTTTTATTATTATTGAGAAGTCATACTCTTTAATTATATGTGAATATATAGAGTCAAAATCGAATTCACTCAATGAACTATTGAACTCACTTGCCACTAGAGGGCAGAGAGAGATTTCCTTCCCTGCCAAAATGCTGATGAGCCTCATCTGCTGCACAGATTTCTAAGGCCACCAGTCTACCAATAAGATTTAAAAAACATATATTATTACTGTCTGTCTCATCTGATCTTTAGTGGCAGCTCCATACTTGGGACCTGGATGACTTTCGCCTGAGAGGCAAAATATTTCCTAAGAAGGTTCCCGCTGAGTGAATAACAGGGAGACTGTTTGAGAAGCACATAAACTTCCTACAAAGGTTTATGTTCAGTGAGGGTTTGAGAATCTGGGCCACATGTTTGTTAATGATGTTTGCTATTGCCAAAGACTCCTCTGACCCAGTTCCTGGCATGTTGATTACTGCTTTCACTATTCTTAAGTACGCAATGACTCTCACTTTCTTGTGGTAGCACTTGGGGTTTATGTCTTTAATCTGCATATAATAAATAATAAAAAACTGAAGAACACTTCTACAGCCCCACAGTTTAATATTAATTGTGGCATATTTATATAATGTAAGATAGCACTTGGATAATTGATAATTCTGTCCACTGAGATAAAGTTATTATTTTATTTTATTTTTTTTTTTTAAGATATTTTTTGGGGCATTTTTTAGCCTTTATTTGATAGGACAGACAAGCGTGAAAGGGGGAGAGAGAGAGGGAGTGACATGCAGCAAAGGGCCACAGGCTGGGGTTGAACCTGGGCCGCTGTGGCAACAGCCTTGTACATGGGGCGCCTGCTCTACCACTAAGCCACCGACGCCCCATTATTTTAGTTTTTTATTCATTTTACTAGCTTTATTTATTTACTTTTATGGCCATTTTCAACTCAGTTTCTTACTTGTGTTCTTGGTACCAGTGAATACCCTATTTGTTTATTTGTCTTTCACTTGGCTATATTATAAATGAGGTCTCTACCTCAATGTGTTTCTGAGTTAAAATAAAGGTTAACAACCATTTCAATTTTAATTCAATTTTATTTAAAAAGCCCAATATCACTAATCACAATTTGCCTCAGAGGGCTTTACAGCATATGACATCCCTCTGTCCTTTGGACCCTCACAGCGGATAAGGACCGCTGAAGCCGAGCTTGTGACATGCAGTAAAGCCGAGTTAGCAATATGCAGTAATGGGATGTAAATGTTAATGAAGAAGAACCAACTTTTCAGAGACTGAGGGTGTAACAGTCCAATATATGAAATGTGCCTTTAACATGGTGTATACTGTGTCGCTTAACAGCAATGTCATCAAGCAGCGCTTGTTATGAGTTGGTTCTGTTGTAAGCACACCCCACGCTGGTTGGACGGATACCTATGTGCTTCTGCATTTCTTTTATTTCTCAACACAACAGTGATGGTTTTAAGTAAGTGTGGCGACTATTCTGTTCCTGTATGAAATTGTAGTAGCCGTACAACCGGGCTTGGTAAGGTTGGTGTGCTTCACGGACCCAAAACCATTACAAGGGGACAGAGAGATGGAGAAAAGGTGCTCGGTGTATCATGGAAGATCTCCCGACAGGCTAGGCCTAAGTCAGCCTAACTAGGGGCTCGTCCAACGCAAGCCAGAGCCAGTCCTAACTATAAGCTTTATCAAAAAGGAAAGTCTTAAGTCTAGACTTAAATGTGGAGATGTTGTCTGTTTTCTGGATTGAAACAGGAAAATGGTTCCACAAAGGAGGAGCCTGAAGGCTCTGTTCTACTTTTGGAGACTTTAGGAACCACAAGTAACCCTGCATTCTCAGAGCGCAGTGGTTCTGGTGGGATAATAGGGTACTATTAGCTCTCTAAGCTATAACGAAGCCTGACCATTTAGAGCTTTGTAAGTTCAATTCTGGATTTTATAGGGAGCCAGTGCAGAGAAGCTAAAACAGGAGAAATATGATCTTGTTTCTTAGTTCCTATCAGTACACGTTCTGCCACCTTCTGTATCAGCTGCTGAGTTTTTAAAGACTTATTAGAGCAACCTCATAATAGGGAATTGCAGTAATCCAGCCTAGAGGTAACCATGTTTTCATTAATAAGCCAGAGAAGAGTTATTATGTGTCATTTTTTATTTAAACATTTACATTCCAACACGTGGTTGCAAGCACTCTGAAATTGTTTGTGTCATTTGAAATAACATCAGTTTATCAGTCTTTGTTGAGTCTTCTCTGAGCAGAATGCTGGCTTCAGCAGAATTCCCTTCCTTTATATGAGCTCTTCACAAACAGCTCGCATTCTTGTACAAGAAACATGTCAAATATTTAATGGTGGAATCGATGCATTTTCAAAATTTAACACTGTGTCTTATGCATCTCTGGTATGACTTCACAGGAGGTCATCAGTCTTTGCTGTGCAGCTGGGTGCAGAATTCATTTGGCATTGCAGTCCAGCTCTCTGTCAATTAGATGTAGTATGTATCGGCCAGGTTTCGACCTCGCTTCTAAAAATGAACACTGATGCAATAGTCAAGCTCACAGCAGAAATTCAAAATCATTATATAAGGTCTTGAACTAATTAGGCCTGCCAGTCTTTCACTGGTGAGACAACACAGCAACAGTATATAGCTCAAGACAACTTGAACCAAACTGAACACATCTGAAAACTGTATCCACAGGTATGGCATTATTGCTTCATAATAGTTACTATTCCCACTTAGTACCAGATCTGAGTACAAGCAGCACATAAATATGTTTTCAACATAACTGAAAACGTGGTTCAAAGTGGACTTACAGTTTCCTTAACTGATGATTGAAGTTATAATCCCTGTTTTTGGTTAAGATGTTACATGTTAATAATAACAATGAAGCTTTAATGCTGAGGTCAGTACTTTACATTAGCTTCATATTAGTCAATCAAGCCTAATACACATGAAAATACAAATTTACAACAAATTCACTACAGTCAAGTCATATTTTAATTGCATTTGCAACTTTAATTCTTTATTAGTCTCCTAACTTCATGTAGCTGTTGTCATAATTTATTTATGATGTAAAACTCTAGTGTATATGTTGCAATACACTAGATGTATAATGTGATGTTGCCATCTTCTGGCAGTGGCAGTGAAGTATATGATACTCACAGATGCTGGAATTTATAGGGTATTATACGCAAAATGTGCACATTTGAATACTGCAGCTTACTTTCTTAAAATTTAAGAAAAAAAAGTAGATTTTTCCTCATATAAATAGAGGCAGTATAGAGTTTTTCTCCATATACTCTGCAAGAATTTGTTATCTGTGTTTACTTCCTGTGGAGAGGTGAAGATGTGTGAAGGTTATAGGTTCTGTTTATGTCTGTCTGCAGGGGTATTTACCAAACTCAATAAGATCAGCAACACCCCATCAACTGACAAAAATGAGCAAGAGTTTGTCAGTTTGTGTGCTGGTGCTTATTAGAGCTGTCAGCAGTAGAGATGTGTGTACATTTGTGTGAAGTGCTGTGAGGTAGGGGGTTAAAAATCGCCCTTAAGTCTCATAGCTGAATTTCACATCTATCAGGAAGCATGAAAAGCACCTTGTTACAACAGTTAACTCTAACAGATGACAGCTGACTTTGGTGACTTGGGGCTAATGGAAAGATTAAGTCAATTACAGCTTGGCAGGGGGACTTAGGAATATTTGAGACATTCCCCAGACTATTGGAACAATAGGCACTCACATAGATGCTGTCACTCTGAGGCAGTAGATTTCATTTTGTCAGAGTAAATCCAACAAAATGTACTTGGATCTTTTTCTCAAAAATAAATCTTCATAATAACATAACAATGATAACCCTGAAACGCAGTCCAAGAGAAAGCATTACTGTCCCCACATGTGCAGTGTGTGCAGCTTTTTCATGAGCATCTAGTGAATGTGCTCTGTTACGTCTAGATGATATTGTTGCTGACTTAGTCCCCAACTTTAGATCAAACAGCGTAGAAAGAGAACGCATTCAGCTCAGCAGAAACTGGAAACTCAAAAGGATTGTGGAGGATAAAATACAGCAAAGAGGAACTGCAAGAATATGTAGCTGTTAAGCCCACTGCACACAAGAAGATAAAATCCTTACACTTAATTCAGTTTAATGGAAATATTATGGATTATCACCATTTCTTTTTCTAGAATTGCATTGTTTTATTGTGCCATTTTGGGTGTTTTTTTCTTTCTTTTTTTTGTTTAGTAAAAATGAATAAATAATTTTCTTTTAGTGCAGATGGTCAGATGCTAAACAAATTGCATTTTGTGTTTTATAATAATCAATCACAAATCTCACAGTTTTCTGCTGATGAAGAGACAGCATGCAGATGGCACACAGTGACTCCCACCAGGTGAATTCTCATTTCTCTTGCTTTTTGCGCAGCAGAAATGAGTTCAGCCCGCGGGGTGGGCAAACATGTTAAGTGCCTATCAGCTTTAAAACTCATCAGGAGAAGGAAGGCCTGCGGGGTATCTGGCAGCAATCCGATTAAATGATGTAACCTTTGGCCTGTAGGCGACCACACCTCCACAGGATGCCCGAGATTTTGAGTTTTTAATAGCATAAAAGTCTGAAGTCAAAGACGCAGTTTTCAGTTATGGATGAATGGTTAAATGTCTGCTGGTTGGCCTTTACTTGTGTCCTTAACTGCCACCATACCAGTTAGGTTAGTCAGAATATAATGAAAGCAGTTCTGACAGTGCCCTGGTGCCCCTGCAATTGTTTTTGCACTGTTAGAGGCTTTTGGGCACAGCATTACACATCGTATTTCATTAAAATCTGTCTGTAACATGGTGTCCTTACAAGACTGCAACAACATGAAACAATTAATGTCTCAGACAGAGACCTTTATTTTGCACCAGCACAGACTGATGCGTTTTACACAACTTGTTTGTAGGTTGTGGCAGACTTGAGATGATGTAAAACATTGCATTTACCGGATTTAATTTCTTCATAGTATTTCCGGATAACACACCTACATCTTTAGTGTTGTCAAAACTAACATAACATTCTATGAACTCAGCATTTTACATTATTCTAAAAATAACATTTCATAGATTGAATGAATGCCTTCTATGTATGTTAGTTTATTTTTTTTTATCAAAGATTATCAAATGTGCCTAGGCAATATATGCATGCATTAAATCAAGAAAAGAACCAATCCTCAGTTTAAATATGGTGGTACTTACATGACTTGACCACAAGTAACAGCCAGATTTTTGTCTTTTAACACAGAAATTGGTATTTTTTTTTTGTATGTTTGATTTACCTAGATGTTATACTGTATACTGTACCTCCCAACTGCAAAAATATTTAAAGTTTGCAGTTTTGTAGCAAATGCTGTATCTGCATCGCAGATAATATATACAAAAAAAACCTTTACAATACTTAATGAACAATAATGAGCAAAAAATCTGAAGAGTACTTATCAACAATAGAAAACTAACTTAAATAAAAAAGAGGGAGAATTTTTACTATATGTACATGTGAGGTGGACATAGAGTAAGAAGTGAAAAATTAAATGGATAATTAAATTAAATTATAATGTAACATTCTGGTGCACTTATGATACAGATAATGTAAAGATGTTATAAAGATGAATGAGTCTGGGTGAGCATGTTTGTATCAGGTTAGGTCTGTTTGGAGGAAGCATGAGGCTTCACCTTCCACACCCCTGCTCTGACATAGTGGGGCCTGGTTGTACAGGAAGATGGCAGCTGGCAGAAAGAACCTCCTGCTGTGGTTCTTAAGCAGAGCTGGATCAGTCACTTACTGAAAGTGCTCAGCTGTTTGACCAGAGGTTGTAAAGAGGACGTGAGTCATGATGCACAAGTTTGTGCAGCACTGTTTACTATAAAAAAAAAGACTGACATACATTTATTCCCCCTGCATTGGGAAATTACTATTATGATTAAAATCTACATGTAGCAATATATTATATATACATTACTATTGACTAACACTTACATAAAGTATTTTCTGTTTTTGTTTTACAGAATTTACATGAAATTGACATAGATGAATCTTTAAATACAAAATTTCTTTCTATACACTACTAAACAGAAAAAAAAATGTTTTTGTGGCTTAAAATTGGAAGACAGGTGAATATTATTCTGCTTAGATGCCAGGACCATTAGTCACGTTAGCACCACTCTGTTCTGTGGTTTTACTCCTGCATTCTAAACAAACCACTAAAGTCTGAGGTTATGCCCTGCTTTAAGTGATGGTCAACATAATGGGTCCGGAGAGCTTTAGCCTACCACTACATTGTGTCCATACACACACAAATACACACACAGATTTGTGTCCCCATTATTAGTACTTGTTTTTCCTTTTCTTTTGATTGTCCTTGGATTTTTTTTAAATCTATTTTTGTCTCATTTATTTCTCCAAAGCACAGCAATGAACCTATTTGTTAAAAGCGGGCTGTAAATAAACCTTGACTTGTTTTGTAAGCAGTATGATTGCTCTGGCCATATATTATAGTCTTCATACATGGGTCCACACACACCTGGGGAATTCGGGAGCACAAATAAAGAATATGATTAAACTTGACTCGTTCTGCTGCCTTTTTAGATCTGTAGTATCCCAAGAGTAATATAAGCCGGGGAAGATGGATTTGGCTGCTGGTTGGCTCTTCGTTGTGTTTCTATAGGTTACACAATTTACCTTTATAGGGGAAGACTTCAGAGTAGCTGCTGCCACCATTCCGGCTTCAACCATCAAAAGAATTGTCCCTGACAGAGACGTAATGAACTAAAATAGCTTTAATGAGATCAGTGAGGCCGGGGTTGCATTGTCTCCAAGGAATAACCACTAACAGAAATAGTCCTGATAAGTCCAAGGCATTGTTAGAATGGAGTCACTTTAGCAACACTGACACAAACAGAGGGTTAACACCAAAGGAGACAATTATCATAAGTATTTCCAGCCAGAGGAAATTAATTGGAATTGATTAGAGATACTCTCTAAATTCACATTTTATCTAGAAATTATGTTGGATATTGTCATTTGTATTTACTTTATTATTTATTGTTAACCACATTAGGACTTTTTTCCCAGCCACAGTTCAGTAATGCCATAGCTACTCAAGAAAAGTACAAAATACTGAAATATGACAACAAATGCAGAACAATGATAATGGTTGTTAATGTTAATAAAGACAGCGTGTGTACAGACATACAAACAAAATAATGATTACAGGTTTGTTAGGCTATAGATTTCAGCACTGAACACACTGACGCTCTTCCTGCAGCACCTCATTATCTGTGTATCAGGTTATCTTGATGTCACTTCTCTAAGCTCAAGGCACCTTACATGATGCATGTCTCTGTTAACCAGTGTACAATGACAGTGGTGTCACTTTCAGTGTTTGGCCTGTCGGTGTGTGTGTATTGACGACAGGGCAGTGCATTCAGCTGAGAGGAAATTAAAAGTTAATCTTTCCGTACAACAACAATCCGTGGCAGTGTGTGTCTTTGGACTGCTGGTACAAGCACATTTAGTTGTCACCAGTTATCACAAAGCAAAACAAACTGAGTCTCTATAGTGCTAACTGCCACAAAGAAAATCTAAATGAACTCCTGCACAAACAGCTTTGAATATTTTGTTGTCAGTGTTCAGCAGTGAGAAAAGCTTAAAAATGAGCAACCTAAAATCATCTATTGTTACTCTGATAAACATTTATAAGTAGTATTCAAAAGTGAGCTGAACTGCAATATGTCAGCCTAAACCCCACCTGCACCATGTGTATCTTTGCCTCACAATAAATCACCAGCACATCAGGAGTGCGATTGGTATCCTCACTTCCTTTACAGACCAACAGTTCTATCTTCTAAGAAGGATTGGTCGATTACAATAAATTTGATGTAAATGTGATATGACAGAACATCATCAAACTTCCCCTCGCCTCAAAAATAAGCCTGAAGGTTTGGGTATGATCCATTTCCCTCTCTGCCATCGCTGCTGTCAGAAAGTTCTATTCATCTTCTTTTTCATTTTCTCTTGTAACTAGGAGCTGTCAAGGCCTAGGGGCTTTGTCTTGCAGTTTGCTTGGCTATATTTATAATTGGACCCTGTCAACAGTGTCCAGTGCAACTCAACTGCACAGTTTGTTATGGCAGCTACTGTGTACCGATTTTCAACACATGCCAGCTGTGAGACGGTTTGTATGTCATTAATGCGCAACAATAGGTAGGCGCAGACACAGTGGTTGCACCCACTACTTTGTGGAGGGAATGAAAAACATCTAAAGAGGATCAGAGGGGACTGAGCATAGTTGAAGTCAAATTCTTCCTGGCAATATAAAGCTCTAAAGATGCTACACATTGACAGGGGAGCATAAGTATGAGTGTACATCTAATATATACAAAGGCAGTGGGGTAAATCAAACATACAGAACAGCTGCACCTGTAGCTATGATTACCATGGTTGAGTTAGATATATCAGATATTTTCCCCCAATTTTCTGACATTTAAGTTAACGTGAAAACAGTACAAATGTCATATAGGAGCCTGGTAATGAGACAGTATAAGATTTTGACTTTCAGACTCCCCCACAGACACATATAAGTCTAAAATATCTGTGATTCTTATCTGGATGTGTAGTGGTGCTTGACATGCCAAAATCAAACCAACTTTTAATATAATTGAGTCATTCTAACCTGCCTTGCTATGCTGCACAATGTCTGTGTGGGTGTCCTCTTAATCAACACTGGCTCTCCAGATGAGTGGCGCAGAGAGACGCTGGATCATGACTGGGCTTGTCAGGAGCCAGAGGAGAATGCTCTGCTGGGGGAAGCGTCTGACACCTGGAGGACCTGTGTGATGAGAGAGCAGGATAGCAGGGAATGGGACTATGTCATTGCACGACTCTAATAAATAGAACTTTTGACTCATGATTTAAGAGTGGATTGTGGGCTTTTTTGCAGGGTGAAATATGTCAAGATGAGTAGCCGTGTTGTGGCCACATGGATTGGCTGCATTGCATTACTGGAAGCAGTCAGATTCCTGCAGTGCTTCCTTTCCATCAGCTCTGATGTGAATAAAAACATACCACAGTCAAAAGCTGGTATAATGACTTTCCTACATCATGTGCCCCCTATACACAGAACTATACTCTTACACTGGTCATGAAATTTTATGACGGGCTGGTTTTCAGCAGTAATATGAAAGTGGCATATGTGCATAATATCGAGGATAGTGTGCATCATCAGCAGCCCAAACCACGAGAGGGAGACAGAGCATTTCTCCAGTTAGATTATCAGTGAAGACTCTTCTACAGTTGTTACTTCTAATTGCTTTCCTTTATTGCCAGTCTGGGGTGATTGCGTAGCTTTGATTAGAGAACAAATGTAGATAATTAAAACATAACACCTGACAGTGTAAAATGAAGTAATTCGAACATTATATATTCCTGGTCATACTACAGACTATAGATCTTCACCTATACCCAAACATCGCATTATTCATGTATTTTTCTCACCTTATCCAACCTGATGAGGTCCAGCCCACGCGGCATCGTTTTGTGTGCCCAGAATGACACCAGCCACGTCCATTTAAAAGCTGACAAACGCATTCCAGCGGAGATATTAACCAATCGGCTGAAAGGAGGGCGTAACTGTCCTTACTCCAGCAAAGCAGGAGTATGAAGTTTATGTTATCAGTGTACAGCTGCTGTGAGAGAATGGTGCACCTTAGTGCCCATAGGTGCGTGATATTATCCAACTCTGATTTTATCTCCTTGCAACTTTAACCGCCGTACTTAGTTTATAAGGCTGTATGCGCAAAGTTCAACGTGTCTCGTTTGCGGTTCCACACTACAAATGGCTTGGATTATTCCCCCGCATCTGCACGGGACTGGCGCTGCTTTTGTTCTGCTTGCGGTGATTCTGACAGGTGATGCAGTTGCGCAGGGTTTTGACAGCTATGGATTATCATACGCCTTGAGGTCCGAGCTGTCAGAGGACACGATATTGGTTGCCAATAATGGGATCCGCGTGCCTTTCGGGAGATCAGTTTTCATTGATCCCATCAACGATTTGGTTATCCAAGTTCAGCCCGGTGATAGATGCAGCATAACGGTCCTGGACAATGATCCTTTGTCTCAGAGGCCTGGACACTTGTCTCCGAAAAAGTTTCCGTGTGAATTTGGCCCCAACGACGTGAAGTATTCTCACTTTGGCTCCAGGAGTCCTCCGAGGGATAGAGTGAGATTACAACTCAGGTATGACACCCAAACGGATACCATTATAATACCATTTATGATGGAGGTGGAAGTCATTTTCACACAGCTGGAAGTGTTAACCAAAAATATGCCACTCACTGTCGAGACACTGCTCGGCATAAGTAACCCCATTGATAGAAGAATTTTAGAATTCACCTATGATAAAAGTGCACAACAATGCAAGATAGCCTCTCTCTCCAGTGGCAGTGTGCTGCCCAGGTATGGAAAACTTGTGGATGAGGACAGCCTGGGAACAATGGTGGACTGTGATGAATTTATTAAAATGAACATCCGTTATCTGCATACTTTTGCTTTGAAGTCACCAAACAGAGATTACATTCCAATGCTTGTGGAGTTGCATGATAAGGAAGGCAATTTGCTCAAGCAGGAGTTTTTCCAAATTTTGGTGAGGATTAAAGATGGAGAGGAGAACACAGCTCCTAAACCCAGTTTTGTTGCCATGATGATGATGGAGGTAGACCAGTTTGTAATGACAGCAATAACCATGGACATGCTGGCTGCAGAGGATGTTGAGTCTGATCCGGACAAATTAATTTTCAACATCACATCCTCCCTGTCCTTTGAGGAGGGCTACATAGTGAGCACAGATGATAGGAATTTACCAATAACCTCATTTTACCAAGGAGACCTCAAAGACTTGAAAATCGCCTATAAACCCCCTGCTGTGGATTCAGACACTGAGCGGATTTTCCAGATTGAATTTGAGGTTGTGGACACAGAGGGGGCTGTGTCAGACCCTTTTGCTTTCATGATTGTTGTTAAGCCTATGAACACATTGGCCCCTGTGGTGACGAGGAATACTGGCCAGTTACTGTACGAGGGTCAGTCCAGGCCTCTCTCCAGTTCACAGAATCTGGAAATCAGCGATGAGGACAATTTAGACAAAGTCAAAATCACTGTCATTGATGGGCTGAAGCATGGAGAATTAACTGTTCTGGGCTCGAGGAGGAAGTTTTTCACCCCAGCTGACCTTGATGCTGGAGCAGTCATTTATCAACATGATGGCAGTGATACATACAGTGATAATATTATTTTCAGAATGACAGATGGCACAAATGAGGTGGAGTTTCTGTTTCCCATCACTGTTGTGCCAACCGATGATGAGCCTCCCATAATCAATGCCAACACTGGTTTAGTTTTATTCAAAAACCAAATGATGCCAATTTCCTCACTCATGCTCAGTGCCGCAGACATCGACTCAGAGGATTCTTCAGTAAAATTCACAATTGAGCCTCCCTCTTCCACGATTGGACAGGTATTGCTGCGTCAGTCTGAGGCCCCAGAGGACCCATCAACCTGGAAGTTTAATACGGAGGATGAGTTGTATGAGAAAGCAGTGACTGAATGGCTACAGCAGGATATTACTGACGGTAAACTGTTTTACAAGCACATTGGGCCTCACAGCACCAGCACAGTCATGGATCAGTTTGTGTTTAGAGTTCATGATGACAATGACCCACCAAATCAGTCGGGTGAGAGTTCGTTCATTATCAAAATTCTCCCTGTTGATGATGTCCCACCTGAACTGTACCCTGGCACGACTCTACAAATGACTGTGCATGAGTATCAGCTTACTTACTTCCGAAAGAAATTCCTTCGTTACACTGACTTGGACTCAGAGGATCGGGATCTCAAATACACAATCATCAAGCCACCAACGGATACTGATGAGAACAGCCCTGTTGTATTGGGAGCTTTGGTATTAACTGAAAAGCCAAACACTGAAGTCACAGTTTTCAATCAGGCGCAAATTAACCACCATAAAATAGCTTACAAACCGCCTGATCTCGAACTTGGAATTACCAGCCATGTTTTGCAGTTTCAATACACTGTAGAGGATGTTTCTGGAAATACTGTAGAAGGAGTTTTCACTATATTTTTAAAGCCTGTGGACAACAAGCCACCTCAAATAACCAACTCTGGATTTACTGTGCTTGAACGTGGCAGACATATCATCACAAGTGCTGAGCTGGACACCGTAGACACAGACACAGACAGCAAGCAGATATCCTTCACCATTACTCAGCCTCCACTGCATGGCCAGATCCAGTTTACATTCACTGACATGACAAGAGGAGACACTTTCAGCCTAGAGGATATCAGAAATGACAGAATTTCATACATCCATAATGGAGATGAATCAACTGTAGATTTGATGCAAATAGATGTCAGTGATGGCGTCCACATTGTCCCAATTACAATAAAGATTAGTGTGAAGCCAATTGATGATGAGACTCCAACTATCAGTCTCCCAGCTGGCACCATTGGCTCTTACATAGATGTACTGGAAAATGGAGCAACAGAAATCACAAGTAATGTCATTCAGGGGAGAGATGAGGACACAGATGACCTCCGTTTGACCTTTATTGTGGAGGACCCACCATCATTAGGTGAAATCCTGGTGAAAGGCGTCCCATCTGGCACATTCACGCAAGCTGATATCATTAACGGCTTTGTGGTCTATGCTCATACCAGTGGGGAGATAGGCTTGACCACAAAAGAGGACTTTTTCAATCTCACTTTGACAGATATGTCCGATGAGTGGACTGTAGGAGGAAATAAGATCACAGGTGTCAGAGTGCATGTAACTATTCTTCCCCTGGACAGCCAGGCTCCAGAGGTCTTTGTGGGGCCACAGTTCAATGTTGTTGAGGGAGAGAAGAATGTCATTCAAATTCTTCATATAAGTGCTGATGATGCAGACACCTCCAGCGATGACCTCCTCTGCACAATCATTGTACAGCCGACCTCAGGGTATGTGGAAAATATCTCCCCTGCCCCAGGCTCAGAGAAATCCAGGTCCGGGACAGCTATCAGTGCTTTCACCATCAAGGACATCAGACGGAATCACATTTACTATGTTCAAAGCATTCACAAAGGAGTCGAGCCAGTGGAGGACAGGTTTACGTTCAGATGCTCTGATGGCATCAATTTCTCTGAAAGGCACTTTTTCCCTATCTCCATAATCCCCTCTAATGATGAAAAGCCGGAGATTTACATGCGAGAGTTTGTAGTTATGGAGGGCATGAACATAGTCATTGACACTCCCATTCTGAATGGTGCTGATGCAGATCTCCCCTCTGATCAGCTCACATTTATTATTACCAAACCCCCCAAGCACGGATTTATTCTCAATCAGCTCACTACTGGCACTATCCCTGTCTCTAACTTCACCTTGGATCAGATCAGGGAGGCCTCCAGCATTGTGTATGAGCATGATGACTCAGAAACCACAGAGGACAGCTTTGATATTGTTCTCACAGATGGAAAGTTCAGTGTAGAGAAAACAGTAATTGTTATGATTATCCCTGTGGACGACGAGACCCCGAGGATGGCAATCAATGACGGCCTTGAAATTGAAATAGGTGACGTGAAAGTCATAAACAGCAATGTTTTAAAAGCTACTGATTTGGACTCTGAGGATAGCATGCTGACTTATATTATTCGCTTTGGGCCCGGTCAGGGGTATTTACAGAGGGCAACGCCTTCTGGGACATTGCAAAATATCACAGTTGGAATGAACTTTACACAAAATGAAGTTGATCAAGATTTAATTGTGTACAATCATAATGGGCAAGAGGGGATTCGAGACCTCATCAAATTTGATGTGACCGATGGTATCAACCCTTTGATTGACAGATACTTCTATGTCACAGTGGGTGGCATTGACATGGTTTTCCCAGATGTGATCAGTAAAGGTGTCTCCCTTAAAGAGGGAGGCAGAGTTACCTTGACAACAGACCTGCTCAGCACCAGTGACCTCAACAGCCCAGACGAACACTTGGTTTTCACAATCACAAGAGCTCCCATGAGAGGACACCTGGAGTGCACTGACACACCTGGGATGCCCATCTCATCCTTCACACAGCTCCAGCTGGCTGGCAACAAAGTCTACTACATCCACACTTCTGATGATGAAGTGAAAATGGATAGCTTTGAATTTGAAGTGACTGATGGCTACAACCCTGTGTTCCGCACTTTCCGCATCTCCATCACAGATGTGGACAATAAAAAGCCTGTGGTAACAATTCATGGCCTGGTGGTGACCGAGGGAGAGAACAAACTCATCACGCCCTTTGAGCTAACAGTGGAGGACAGAGACACCGTTGACCGCCTCTTGAAGTTCACAGTCACTCAAATCCCAGTTCATGGTCGCCTGCTCTTTAACAACACCCGGCCTGTCACCTCTTTCACAAAGCAGGACCTGAATGAAAACATGATCAGCTACAAGCATGATGGCACAGAGAGTACAGAGGACAGCTTCTCCTTTACTGTCACTGACGGCACTCACACAGACTTTTACATTTTCCCCGACACGGTATTTGAGACGCGAAAGCCCCAAATGATGAAGATTAGCATCCTTTCAGTGGATAATGGGGTACCACAGATTGTGGTGAACAAGGGTGCCCCAACGTTGCGGGTTCTGGAGACTGGCCACCTGGGGTTTGTGATCACCAGGAAGACCCTTAAAGCAGAGGACAGAGACAGTGTTCAGAATTCTGTGAACTTTAGGATGACTGTTGCCCCAGAACACGGCTACCTGATCAACCTAGGCAAAGGAAATGCCACTATCAACACCTTCACACAAGGTAAGAGAGCTACATTTCAAACAACTTTGCATTACTGTGACATGCTGTTGGATTTGTAACACACTGCAAGGGCTCATATTGGAGACAGTTTTTTAATTCCCTTGAGCCCACTCTCAAACTCGCTTTACATTTACTTACTCTGCTAAATGTACTCCCTTGTGATGCCTGAAAAATGCTGAGTTCAAACATAAGATTTTTGTTTTCACTCAGGAGACTGCCTATTTACAGAAATGATGTATGCCAGTGCCTCAGGCTGACCAGATCTCACTAGGAGAGTGCATTTTTCAAACAGTGCCTAATGTATTTCACTTTGGGAGAGAAATGATGGTGATTTGTACATTACCAGAGTCATATTTTCTAACAGAGGGAAAGGGGATTACAGACATGATGATAGATAGGTGGAATGCCTGGCTCACAGCAGACCACTGGCTATGCAAACATAAGTACAGATGTTATATTTCAAGCAGACCAGAGGGGTGTCTTGGTAAATCTTAGTAAATGCGAAAAATCAGGGTAGCAGCATCAGTGTACAGTCAATATCCATGTATTCCCTACTTTTATTTACTGAGTCACTGTGAGATGCTTTCCCCAAGAGGCCTGTTCAATATTTCAAGAGTTCTCACAAGAATAAACAGACAGTAAATAAAGACACTATCTCCTGGGCATTTGAAAATCGTGGCTATGCATTTTTATGCATCGGTCCCTTTGAAGGGAAATGTTTTGACATCAAATATTGAAGACGGCAAGGGCTGTAAACTCCACAATCTTCCAGATCCAGGGCTATAAAGAACCCTGTCTAGCACCACACTATCAGGAGGGCAAACAGACCACTGTGATGGAGCCCCAATAATCAAGCTTTTCTTTATGTTATTTGTCATTCAGAAGTCTAGATATACAGTCCTTGTTACCAGGCAGTTTCTCGTTTCAGATACCCCAGGCACTATACACCAGGCACATATCTCCGCACCGTCTCAGCGTGCAGTCTTAAAGCAGGGCTCGAGTGAAGTTATTGACAAAAAGTCTATTAGGAACAAACTGGGCATATTTCCCATTTGTCATTTCAGTCTCATAACTAATGTAAACTTTTATGATAACTGTATCATGGATATTTATGCAAATGTATTTCTTTTTCAGCTGACATTGACGACATGAACATATGCTATGTTTTGAGGGATGGCGACAATGCTACAAATGACATCTTTTATTTTTCCATTGAGGACAGTGGTAAGTTAATTGACCTGAACATGTCCTTGTGAAATTATACTCTGTGGTAAGCACACCATTAAGATGCTGAATTTTGAACTTCAAGAAACTCTTACTTATTTTCAAAAGGAAAGGAAAAGCATGTGTGTGCTTCATAATGTGCCTAATTTAGCAGAATTACTAAGCAAAAGCTGTGTGCACAGATGGGAGGAATTTCCAGAACAATAACTTTACACTGCTCCTTATTTCAGCATGAGTTAATGATAGAATAGGCATGCAGTGAACAACACGGAAAGAATAATATTCTATTTATTGCTAACTTTTGTTTATGTCATGCTCCATTAATTTCCATTTAACCAATAGTTCTGAAACAAAAAATCTGAATGTCAGAGCTTCCACTCTTATTAGCCTTTTTCTGAACATTCATGTTAGTCTTATTGTGCAGTATAACATAGGTACAGTCCTATAGCACCCCACCCATGATAACCCATTATTGTTTTGCATAGAACAGCTTCCTTATTTAGAGAGTAATGATTAATTTAGCAAGTAAGTAATTAGTAGAACAATTAGCAAAGACCTTCCTTCCACTGTAGATA
The DNA here is from genome assembly GCF_041903045.1 of Epinephelus lanceolatus. Lineage (NCBI taxonomy): Eukaryota > Metazoa > Chordata > Actinopteri > Perciformes > Serranidae > Epinephelus > Epinephelus lanceolatus. The sequence continues at coordinate 17,225,693 of NC_135737.1, read as the reverse complement.
TGTAATCAGGCACAGGCTCAGTGAATGGTTTGAGGCAATCATGCCGGTGTTGCCGATTAGCAGAAGCAGCGTGCCTGACAGTGTGTCCTTTCTGCTACCCTTCAGCCATGATGAGTGAGCACAAAGGACCTTTCTAATCTAAGGGGCCCTCTTTTCCCACAAGCACCTCAGTGGGCCCCCATACACATTATCTCATCTCTCGACTTGGGACTAATCTGTGGCTTCAGTTCAATAATAGACAGGTTAACATCAATGCCAACAGGTGGATGGGGTGCTAATCAGTGATGACTAAAATGAAGGGGACAACTCCTCATCAGAGGGTGATACTGAATGCAAGTGCTTTACCTGAGCTGCTGGCAAATGCCAAGCCCATGCAGAGCTCTTTTGTTGTTGAGTGAGGTTCAGTTAGTGCCTTTACTATTGTCTCAATTGGGTTATTTTTCAAGGATCTCTCTGGACTTTCCTTCCTCTGTCGCGTTCTTTCACTTTTTAGCTTGGTTAATGCTTGATGACATGTATCCCACACTGGTAGTTTATCTTTCAGAAATGGCAATTAGATTCACTTTTTCCAGCACTCCCTTCAATTTTTACATCACTTTTAGACTTGATAAGAGGATTTAAAACAGCATATGTTGTATTCTGCCCTCATTCATAGTTGTGTGCTCAAATAATACAAAATATGAAATTGCAACAGTCACATCACATAGCTCTAAGTTATCATTCAGTGGCATGGGACTTGTGCTTTATGTTTGCACCTAAATGGCCTGACAAATTGCTCGAGTCTTGCTGGATGACCCATCCATAAGGATTCAACACATACTGCACTGCAGCTTGTAAGGCAGTCAGTGAACATTTTTTAATAAGATTTAAGCTGTGCTGGTGGCTGCCCTAAATCCCCAGACAGAGCCTCCAGCTCTTTGAACAGTCGTGTTGGGGAGGAGCTGAATGGTGTTCACTGGCACACAGCTGCACTATGTCATGTTCAGCGGTGGAAAACATTCTCCTCCTCACTTCAAGTTCATTGGGAAATTTACCAACTGCACTTGGCATTTTTTTTAGGGTGAAAAGTTACTTTTCATGTTGCAGCTGCTCAGTGGGATTCCAGGAGTTTTTGGCTAACAGCTGTGATGAACCATGAATGTGTGCACAGCTTTAAGTATGTGTATGACTGCCAATTAATATTGGCAATGAAATGTTTCAGCATATGAATGAGTTTTAGGGTTGTGGCGTGTTTACAGTACATACATACAATACTAATACAATACTGTGAAGCAGGATTGAAACCAGGGTTGTAGCTAATAATGGCTGATTATCCCCTTAAAACAGCTGATTAATCATTTAATCTATAACATGGCAGAAAGTAGTAATTAAAACCCTTTTACATTTTCAGTGCCGGACCTAGCACATTTTACACCCTAGGCAAGCTTCCCCCATTTTCTCTTACTCTAATGCTCTCCACATACCCACCACTCCACCATACCCATAAATGCTCTTGCAGCATGACAGCACACCTAACAAGATCTAGCCTGATAAATTATTTTAACAATTTATCAGTTGTCACTCTTACTGTAGATTAATTTTCAGTTTATCTGACAATTGATTCATTGTCTAATCATCTCAGTTCTAGTTAAAGCCACTAACCTATTTCTTATCTCTTTGCCCTTTGCTTAAAGATGGGTTGTCTGCACTAAGATCAGTGCTCCACACATACAATTGTTAAAGGATTTGTACTGACTACATTGTCAATGCAAAATTAGAGTGACTTAAATCCTGAATCCATCATATGGCAGGGCACACATTTTTTCTCTTGGCATGTTGTTTTGCAACAGGAAAATGAATGGAAAGTGCCAAGCCATTCATTATCCTCAATCCAAATACTTATAGCAGTTTGACCACAAGGTTGTTTTAGCTGTTGAAGCTGAGATCATGGTTTCACTGAGAGATGGATTGTTTTGGTGCAGGGCACAGTCTTGGCTTTTTTAAATTGAGCTGCCAGGGGCTGAGATCTTCTTGGCAGCAATGCATCTGCTGCTTGATGTGTCATTTCAACTTTGCTGTTCAGAGTCTTAATTTAAATCTATGTTTAATCTGAACTACTCTTGTCAATTGTTTGGCACACTTCTGTGTGAATATTGGCTGCAATAATGACCTTTGCATTAAGTGGTGAAATATTCATGAATTTATAAGAACTGGATGGCAAACACTCAGTAGGATGTTTGTTTAGCTGGATAAATTATTCTTATGCAATTTAGATGAAGAGAAGTTGCTGCTTCACTCAATTAACTTGGCCACATATAGACAACAGATGGGCTTTTTGCCACAAATAATAACATGGCAATTAGGCCACATCCCAAAATTTTTAATTAGTATGTGTCACAATAAAAGGATTTTTACTATTTGACTAAAACACTATTTCTAGCCCTGTTTTGGTAGAACAAACATAATGACAAAACTGACAACAATTATATTGAAAATTCTTTGTAATAGTGTATAATCATTGGTAATTTGTGGACTTTATGTGTTATTTTTTCCTCTGTCTCCAGTTCCTTCCTTATTTTAGAGATCTTGCACCCTGCCGTACAGCTTTATTTAAAGTGCTCCTTTTTTCCAAAAAGGAAATAACAGGGCTTGTTTTCTCAGAGCTGCTTGTGTGTCTTACTATTTGTCAAGCTTGTCAAAGCTTCGCATGAATGATCACAGAGGACTGATATTACACATATTAATTTGTGGGTGTCTGTTTCCTGTTTTAACAAGACATCACACCTGGACAGCGAAGTCATGAACAGACGAGTGGGACTGAAACCTCTTAAAATGCTCAGAAATTGTCTTGTTTAGGACACAACTGGTATCTGGATGTTTGTATATCTATGTGCGCTGGGGAGGGGACTGATTCTGTCATTCTAAGTCAGTTAATTGCTATGTTTTGGTGGACTCCAGCCCACCCCTTGTGTCCTGAGGATTCGGATGTATTCAGGTGAGCTTACCTGTGCACACACAAGCCCTGGCATTCCCAGGCAATTGTTTGTGGAGCTGAATCCCTGTCTGCCTGCAGCCAGTCAGTCAGCATCAGGGATGTTCCTACCGACAGACAAACTGCTGTAGCCTTTGTTTTTCATTCCAAGCACTCACTACCAACTCATTTTTTTACTGAGCTTCAAAGAGGCAGCAAAAGATCATTGATTGTTCAGTTCATAAAAATATGCTACTTCTGAAGGTCAAACTCCACAGCTATGTCCAAAGTTTCCTTGTGTTTCCCATTTAGCTTGTGAGATTTGTTTAGTATGTGCATAGAGTATGAAAATCAATTATTCAGATTTATAGATGAATGGGTAAAATTCCTGACTGGAGCATTTTCTTCTGACATAGCAGCCCCTGAAACAGAGAGAAATTTCAAGTTCCTCCTTTCAAGTTTCCAATGCAAGTCAGCGCCGCCCTCCTCAACAAGCGTGTTTTGTTTGTTATTTCTGCCTCATGTAACAAGATAGGTTCAGGTCATCGTGAGTACCTTGACCTAATAAATCCTCCGAACCATTTTGGAATGCAGTAACATCTGCCGTGTAGATCTTCTACATCTTCCATGTTATCTGTGTGTAATCGCTTGTGACACTGAGTGCATACTTGAATCCGTTTCCCCTCCTGTCTAATCCCAGGTTAGGGGGGATTATCTTTCTCTCCATAGCGTGCTAGAGCACAACAAAAGTAAGGGGAAACATGCACTCACATGCAGTTGTGAGGTTAATATAGACTTTGTGTATGCTATAATATCCCCATCGCCACACAGGTGATGACTCTGCAGTTCTCTGTGTGTTTCTATCCTGTTATTAATGAAAATGTCTCCCCTACACTTTTCTTAGGGTGTATAATATTCCTCTGTCCTTGGGAACCTACAGTATAGTGTAAATCATATGGATAAAGTATGCTTTAAGCTTCAACAAATTACATAGCTGGTCCAGTTGTTGTGTTGTAAAGGGATTTTTGGGGCGTTAGGTTTTCCTCATATTCCATCTGTGCTGCAGCCAATAAAATATTAGGTAGTCGTTTTATTGTTATGGAAAAATGCTTTGTGATAAAACATCTGGAAGCTGATTAGAGGAACTATTCCTGGGTAACAGCTGCTTCACTTTGGGGATGAAAAACTGAATTACAGCGAGGATTTGGGCTAATCGTTTTAGATAGAGAGTGATTTTCGCGTCTCACTGATCCCTTATGACCTTAGCCGCTAACTTTGAGTTAGAATTTTCTCACCGGTCTGCATTGCAGTTGTATTTTCAATGCTTATTACCCAGCACCAATCTTCTCTATTCAACACAACACAGCAAGGTGTATCTGCAAATTATTTTCCTTCAATGCGCGTGAACAGCAGAGGAGTAAAGTCTTCTTCTTCTTAAAAAAAGCCACTATTAATGATTGGCTCATTGTACAACGGAAGTCAGCCAAAACATGTTGATGAGAGGTTTCATTTTCATATCATGAATAAGCCAATGAAGATTTTTCTTTTTACTTGAATTTCATTGGCTTACGTTTTTTGGATTGCTATAAGCAGTTTGTTTTATGCTTCTTTTTCTCCATTGTAGTTTGTTTTCTCTTGAGTGCCAAATACTGCTAAAAAGTCTGTGTTTAGTCAAAAAAAAGCATCGTCTACTGTGTGAGATGTGTCTACAGGGACAGGAAAAGAGAGCTCTTAATGTATTAATGATCAATTATGATTTAGAAGAGTGACAGCATCTTATAAATGTATCATTACTGTAGTGATTGCATATCACATAGGATTTGGGTTAAACGTGGCTAGGACCCTTTCACACTGACGTGCCCTCATTTTCCTTTTAAAAACGAGAGGGGAAAACCTTATGTGATGATTCCCTTCCTCTGTCTTAATATGCTGCCAAAGTAAGTGTGTGGAGCCAAGGTTAACAAAGCAAAGGCAAATTCCCAAAAGTATAGAAACCCCAGGTCCAGGCTTGTTCCCTGGATGATGATATGTGTCGTCATACCTGCCTTAGGATATCAGTCTAGCAGAACTGGGGTTGTTCAAGCAATACATTTGTAGAAAATCCCTCTTATGTGGAAAAAGTGTGTAGTCCCATCAAACTAGAAAAAGACATATAGCTCTCTAGCACTGGCAATAGTAGAAGATAATAAATGTGGAAAATGGATTGGAAAACTGAATTATTCAGCAAAATGAAACCATTTTAGTGTCTTTTCATCTACAATGAAAGCAAAATTAAAATTATGGGAGCACTCCATTTGTGTCTTGTTTGATTTTTGGCCGTAACATATCAAACACTTTAATGAGACTGTGTTTTGACAAATCTGATATTCCCAAAAAACAGCAGGAACCCTAAGCCCCAGTCGTTGCTGTGACATCTCTCTTTTCACAGTGGCAGAGCTTTTGTTCAATTTTGCAAAATCACTCTGGATAATGTGTTTTTGGCCCCTGAATCCCAGCAGTGGGCCGGAGCTGCTCCTCTCAGCCCTGCTGCATGATAAGCCTGTGACTGCTGGGCTAAGGCTGTAGTGTCACAACTCTCTCCAGCTTAGCCAGGGTTTCAGGATTGGAGCCCAATGCAGGGTACATCTCCTTTGTAGACACTTTTTATGCAGAAAGATTCACACATACACAGTCGCACACACAAATCACCCACCATCTATCCATCTCGGGGCCAGCTGCCTGATCCCATAATCAGAGATGAAGCTGGCACTGCTAAAATGTTGCATCAAGATGCTGGGCATCAACTGCAGTTTAATTGATAACTGCTTTGTCTTTGATTTCAAGCTGTTGTCTCTTTTGATTAGGCTGCTATGATGTAGGCCAGGCAAAAATCAGCTCCTTTCATTTTGGTATCATCAGCATTTCAGTATGCCAAGAAAATATATACAGTACTGGGGAATTGAAAATGTTACACAGTTTGAAGTAAACTCTCTTGAGAAGGTTTGCATTTCATATTCTCCCTATGAACATGGTTGGAGTGTCTTGAGAGTAACAGGGCTCTCATCTCATAAAAGGTGCTGATGAAATCCTTTGGGGATTCTGTGTGTGGATCAAGCTCCCTCTCACCACCACCTCCACCAACACCTGCTTTCCTCCATAAGGGAAGCCTGATAGGCAGGATATGAGAAGCCATCTAGAAGAGAATTGGGAGGGAAGAGCAGTCAGAAGAGATGAAAGATAGAAGTGCTCTGTTGGTCCCATTATTGGTGGGGGCAAGGCGTCAAGCTGCTTCCTGTCGCCTGTAGCAATGGCATGAATGTGCTGATGTGCAGTTCACTCTCTAAACACCGCTTGTGTTGACAAGTTGTGAGGGCTCAAATGTAGTAGGTGAGCCCTGCGGGTATGCAGCCTCATCTACATATGAATAGAAATTATTATGATATTTGCCATAGACTTGATTAGTCTACCGCAAATATAGGCTCATCTTCTTTTAAATTCTTGGTCCATGTGGCTTTGAGGAGGATAAAAAAGACATTAAAACATGTGTGGAACAACCAGGGAAATGTCCAGAGCGCCAGATCATCCCTCCCCCCATGAAGAATAGTGAGGAATGTCTTGCTGCCTGAAATTAACTAGACCATGCCTGGGCTTATCTTGGTTTTCCAGGACCTGGGCTTTGAGTGAGGAGTTACATATTAGCAAGTAAATGGGAAGAGGGAAACAAAGATAGGCCACAGGGTACAGGTCTAGACCACTTGGCAATCTGATACAGCGGTTACATTTAGCTCCTTAAATCCCCAAGTAATTGGCAGAAGCTATTACAATTACCTCTAAATTGTTCTGTAATACTTTAAAGGTTATCACTGGTCAATGAGTCATAGGCAAAAACCCTTATTTTCAGCACATTGTGTTTCATTAAAGGCAGGGGACATTTAGTGCTATTGGGCCCTTGTGAAACCTTTGGGATAGTCAGCTAACAGATTTAATTGACACTTAATTTACCTTCTAAAGAGAGTTAATAATTTTTAAAGGGCATTCTGTGTGCGTGACTTAAAATGTCACAGATAGAGGTGTTGGCAACAATGCAATTTCAGCATTCCTCTCATGTTTATCCCCTTTGACTTTTAGCTTTTGTCCTTCAGATCTAATAGTTTTCTGTGTCTGGGAAATAGAAGTCATTTCATCTTATTACTTTATTCTATTCCTCGGGGGTCCAGGTGTTGAGCTCCATACACCAGGTCGTGCATCTCTGAGTTAGCTTTGAACACCTATGGTCTCTGAATAGCAGCCTGACATAGAGAGCAGCTTTTTGAAGCTTGTGAACTTTACTTTTTGTTGAGAGTTTTTGACATATTTGATGCTAACTTTATGTGGCATGTTTGCAGAGTTTTTGCCATTTTGTGCTCAGTTGATATAGCCCATTTATTGTCAGGCGTCTTTAGATTTAGAAACACTTTGTTGCTGCCTTTGTATTTCAGAATAATGACTGCTGATACAACATCATTGCTTATCACAACTGCTAATAGAATGGTCAATTGATGGTGTAATAACCATTCTGTGTAGATGTCATTTGTCAAGTTTGAAATTATGAGTTTTTAAATTATGTTTGACTATTTTAGTTATCTGCTGCAAACCAAATCTCCCATCAAACAATAACAATAATGACTATAAAGATTGAAATGTCAGCTCATGTTATGTGGCTTAAAACTCTGCATTCAGTACAGGCTTGAATAGTTCAATACATAGTAAGCTACTGATTAGTATAATCTATGTTATACTCTTACAGCATAAATAATAATAAAATAATTGTAATAGTTACAGTATATTATGATAATGCATTTTCTGTTCAACCATTGCACCAGCTTATATTCAGAAACTAACACAGTGGCAATAGTTTGCCCAAATTATAATTATATATATATATGTATATGTATATATATATATATATATATATATATATAGAGAGAGAGAGAGAGATAAATCAGATATAACTAGAAGATAGGATTAAATATACTACTTTTATATAATACCAGAATTATACAATCCCTGTACACAAATACGCTTCAGAATGTTATTTGCATGGCCACTACTACACCCAAAAAGTCACAGAATTCATCCTTGCAACTACCAGAGTGTCCCTGACTTTGCACAAAAAAATTCATTCTCAGTAGACATCCAGAAGTTGTTGTTTTTTTTTTGTTTTTGTTACAATGATTCAAACCCCAGGAAGAAATACATGCAGTTTGAGGGTCTAAATAAGAAGTTGCAAGCATCCTTAGAAGTAATCTTCTTTTAACATACCTGTAAATGTTTTTGAACCCTGGGTTTGTTTCACTGCACAGACTAATCTGCAGTCCAATATTACGAGAAGGAGACAATAACAGCACTAAATCCTTAGACATTTTCTCCCCTCTTTTCATGAATGCAGACTAGCATGCTTATCTTTAACATGCAGGTTTGCGCAGTTCTACTTAAAGGCTCCTTTTCACCAGTCATAAACAAAGAACCAAGAGTCATTTAACACTTCTTACTTCTGAAATTACCATTTCAGCTTTTCAGGGAGCGTTTTCCTCTCAGGCAAAAGCCTTTCTACATGTGAGGATTTGCAAGTAACAACTGTGAAATACAGCTGAAACATGTTGTTATAAATGAAACCAGTGAAGGCCCTGAGAACAGCCTCAACAAACACCCCGCTCTATTAGTATGGAGCACATGAGTCTGTGGGACTGGGATGGGGTTTTATATTCTATGGCCTCACACTGCTGCTTTCAGCAAACAGTCCACCATTATTCGATCTGACAAGAGAGCAAACACAGTGCATTCAAGGGTCAAGAAAAAGCACGTCCCCGTGTCTTTGTCAAGTCCCTTCATCCCGCATCCTTACGTTGCTTTGTTTCCTCTCACATTTTCACACTTCCTCTTGTATCCCCTTGTTATTTCACTACCTACGTTCTTTTCTATTCTGTCGCCAGCAGCATTGGAGAGTTGACTTACATTTAGCACATGCACTTGTAACAATGCACGCCTTTCAGTTCTTGGGATGGAGACAAATTTTTGTCTCCATGAGCTCATCTGTTCAGTCAGGGAGTGTCTGACACGACTTGAAAATGTGTTTTCCAAGATTAGCCCAATAAGGATTGTTGCATGTTATTCTTTTACAACCTTCACCTTATTTATAAAGGTGTGGTAATGAGTTAATATATAATCTGTAAATGGTTGTAGATATATTTTTGCAGGTTTCCCCTGACACTATATCTTTTTCAGTGGGTCACACAATTACCAAAGCTACTTTGGCATCATGGCTGTCAGGGTGTTCATACTGTACGCAATTGACTGGTAATGAGCGAAACACTCTTGATTTTAAGTCCACAATGACCTTTACGAATGAATGCTGAAGAAAGCCCTGCAGCTGCTAATTCAGCCTTTTGTTGTTATTTCCCCTGCTATTGAGAGTTTAGGCTTTTGCTCTCTAAACCGTGAGGCTGACTGTTAATTAAGACACTTGAGGCTGCATCCTTTTTGACAGACAGGAATGCCATTCAAGGGCAATCAAGGAATACTTTGTCTGACCTCACCTACACAACTGACACAAGCAAAGCCCTCAGCAATGACTTGTGTGCCTCTTTTGGATGGGTTCCGAAACGCAAGGTTGACTAATTGATTTATGTTCTCACTTGTACAGAGATACACGAGAATTTTACTTTTCATCCTTTCATTTTTTTAATCGCAGTAATTATTCTGCTAAACAAACCCCAGCAAAAAAATGCATCTTACAGTCTGAATATCAGTGGAATTATATTGTACATTTTTCACATGCATGATAGTGTTTAATGAAGAAATGAAAGTTTATTCTCAATCTCTGCAAATAGAGTTAATATAAGTCATGATCTTGTTAATGATTATAGCTTAACCAAAAAGAAGGAAATACTCTAGAATAACTTGTGCCCAACCAAGTCTGAACAGTCTGTTTCCAAGCCCTAATGATGTAGCCATGATCAGGGATAAGTCGTGACCTTGGGTGCTTGGCAGGACACCCTGTGCCCCTGGTTAGAAATCAGCAACCTGCGACAGAGCAGATCTTCTACAGAGTTGTGCATCCAGAGTTGGCCGCCTGCTAATCCTTAAGGTGTTTGGAACGATTCTGTTTCAACTAATATTTCCAGGCGAGGCTAATAGGATTATACTTAAAAACCCAGGATGTTTACTTGTATGGGATGCCAGTAATTTCTAGACACAGAGAAATGGTGACCTTAGTAAATATCCAGAGGGTACTGTATTGAGTTGTTTTTCTCTCTGCTCCTTGGACTTTTTTTTAAAGTACACCACTGATTCATATTTTTTAACAAATTAATTTTTAATGTTCCTCACTAACTTTAAAGAATGCATCTCTCCAGCCAATGTGTTGGTTATGTGTAGAGTAGAGTAGCAGATGACAAATGATGTCATTTGTGGCAGTGTTTGAGGACACTAGAGCGTGAAGCAGACTCCCAGGACAGGAGTGACCTTTCCCTACAATCACACTGTACAGTATTTCCTCTGACACAATTCTCTCCTGGGCCACAAATAAAGGAGCCCCATCTGAAACAAGAGCTCTGGGAATTCCTCACTGCCTTTCTGCACAGGCAAGAGGGCTCCTACATTGTGACCCAGGAAGTAAGTTACGGAGCAGTTTCCACAACAACCGTATGCTGCAAATCGGAATCAAAAACAGAAACTGTGAGAACGAGAAGGCTGTTGCTATGCTATAAAGGTCGTTTACTGCCTGTCACATTGTGGAGGACAACATTCATAAAAACATTGAAGCACCTTCACAGGAGGTACATTTAAATCATAAACTAATAAGTTTTTTTTTTTTTTTTACCTTGAATGACTTTCTGTGAATGTTGGTTGTTGGTGCAGCATTTAATTTAATGTTTATTGACTCTGAGCAGTTGAAGTAATTGTCAATCTTAGTGTCAGATTTTGCCTGCATGAGGCTGAACGAGGGGAAGAATATAATGATTTATGTGATTTATTTCTACACCCATAGAGTGCTGAAAATATGTTCCAAAAAGCCTCCAAAATTGTATGGTAATTTCATCACAGCCAACATAACAAGATAACTGTGTTCCCATAGAAATGAATAGGAAGTCATATTTCTGAGCAAGAGGGTAATACAGAGACACCTCTTGGTTATTGCATTTCTAAACAGTGTTAGCAAATGTTTATTCATGAAATGGTCATTGAAAGTTTAAGGAAAGAAAGTAATTCTAGCCGTTGTGCTCCAAATTTGGAAAGAGCGCTGAGAGTTAAATCACCTCTATAGTTGTGGTTCATATGTTAATCTCAAAGAACTTTCCCTGCTGAGAGCAAAGCCTTGCTTGCCTTAAGCCTTGCATGGCTCTCTGACCCAGCACTTTTGTTCAGAAGTGCCTTTGGCCTTTCTTTCAGGCCCCTGAAATGTCGCTTCAGAGTGACCACTGTGTCAGAGCGGACACAGAGGCGACAGCAGCCAGAATGGACCCTGCGGAGCGGCCAGATTTATGGTGGACCAGTTCTGTGAAAGGCTGTGCTTGTAGAAAAGGGTTTAGGGCCTGTGAAATCATAACAGTTCTAAATCTTTCAAGCCATGGCCAACTCGTTACTGCTGATACAAGGCTTAGGGTGATTAGACCATATCGCTCTCTCCCTCTGCTCTGCCATGTGCTTTCTTTCCTTCAACAGGATTATCATATCCCTTTTCCCTTAATTGGAGAGGTGAAAAGTATGCTGGTATGGTCTGGTACATAATGAAACCTGGGGACAACTGATTTTATAGAGTTAATAGAAGTTGTGATGATATGTTTTCTTTAAAGCCTTATCATAGATTTTCTTTAGAACAGTGTTTGCTATTGATTATTCTCTAGCTTAAATGTAAACTGACCATTTTCTCTTTCATTTCTAGTCCTGGAAGCAAAAGGGAGCTGAAAAAACAAAAACGAATTCCTACTACCCCAGCAGAATTTAAAATGAATAAGATTAAAAGTTGAAAGATCTGCTAACAGCCCCTAGAGACTACACTGTTCGCCATACAATACAATATTAAAATCTTTGATGGGATATAGTGGCAGTTTTGTAGTCTGTTAGAGCATTACTCCTTATGGTGCTTTAAGTTTAAAGTTTATGCTGGAGTTGGTGCAAGAGGAAATGGTTCATCTTCTGGGGATCATAAATAGCCATAGCAAATTTCATAGAGGTCTGACCATTAGTTTTTAACATATAGTGCCTTCAGTACCTAGGGGTTTTAGTCAAGAGGAAAATTTGTCCTGGATAAAAGGTCAAGGATTATCCAATATTAGGATTCATCCTCTGATAATCCTGAATAATCTTAATATTTACAGCCTGGTCAGTAATTGCAGATGTACTTAGCTCAGGATCAAAATGTTTGATAGACAGACCAATAGACTGATTAACCCTTATCACCATCACTTGGCCCTGCTGCTCTGATCTAAGAACAAAAAAGAGATGGTTATATTGTTTGATAAAGATTCAGGGCTTTGAATGAAGGCACTTAAACCTGCTTGATAAGACCTTGTGGCTCCCAGTGTAGGTGCAAAAACTCCCTACCAAGCATTTTGTTATCCACGTTATAAAATATTTGTATGCATGATGCAGGGTTTACTATTTGTAGTACCATTTAGATAATTGTCACTTTGGAACACCATTTATTTTGGTATTTCCCTATCATTAAAGTAAACAGTAAAATTAAAATTTATTGAAAGCTTGAGGTGACTGACTCCATGAGCTTAAACTGCCATTACATATATAAAAGGAGGCTAAAGCACTGGTCATAAAAGTGTTTTAGTCTCCTTTATCTGCTGCTAATGAGAAACGAAAAGAAGGAATATACTTCACTGGTATTCAAATTTAATGCCTTTATTATGAAGTTAAAGACGTTAAAATAAGAAGCTCCCGTGGCTTTCTCTTCCAGTGTGGTCTGTTTTAGCAACATTTGAAACGATTTTCTTGTGGATGACACACCTAAAACTTAATTAAAATCTCTGGCCTGTGAGCACTTCTCTGGTTCACGATACAATTATTCATCTATCTTTGTGCTTGACATTTTTATGCTACAGTGGACTAAAGTTATTGCACATCATGGAAACTTTTAGCACACAAAGTCTGCAGTATATGATCATTAAGTATTTTTAGATGCATTGTGTCTATTGAGCAGGATTCACAGGCTTGTCCCAATTTATCCTGCCTAATCAGTATGGTGCTGGCTCTGTGGGCAAAGGGCCGCCTGTCTGTCTGCCTGGTTGAATGAACAGATGAGGGTCCACGGGGCATCATGGCCCCACGATGCTTCATGGTGACCAAATAAGGGCTGTCTGCAACATGTATGCTGGGAGGAGACAGGGGCATTAGGTTGGCACAGTCCAGTCTCTCAGATTCTTTGGCTTCTCTCAAAAGGCTTCTGTCCCTCACACATCTACTATGTGAGTGGACAGAACTTGTGTTTAGAAGTGCCACTACATGAAAAGTAAAAGGGTGTTTGTGAAAAGGTTCATGAAAAAGGCTGGTCAGTGGTTAGAAGAGCAGAGAGTGACACTTGGTTGACTCTATTATTAAATGAGACTTACACTACAAGTGCTAAAAGATTTAGAAGAAACCAACAAGTCAGTGTACATGCAGGCAGTCAATTAATTCAGTAAATGAATCAAAATGACTAGCAACTAAAATTTGTACTCAGACTCATTACCATGATTTTAATGAGAATATGGATATTATGTAGAAATACAATGTAACATAAAGCTCATGTGACTCAGTTGATGTGATGTATTCCTTGCATATGATATATGCTTCTGCAAATCAGTGCAAAGACCCTAACACAAGAGATACCGATATTGTTCACTAAATTCTGTCTCACTGCTGTGAGTGCTGGTTAAAGATTAACTGTGGTGTTTTCCTTGGGGCCTCTTTGAAGTGGACTTACTCCAACCCCTGCTTATCTTAATTAGAAAGAAATCTGGAGGAGTGAAGTGGTCCTCTGGAAACGAGCACCTCCACTCTCCAGCTCCCTGAAGGCCACACTGAGGCTTTGCCGGGACTTTAAAGCCTTCTAAACTCAATATTTGCTCATGTCATAGTGTGACTGTATGTAGTGTAAACTGTGAACATAAACCTTTTTTTCTCTGACATTTGAAAGCGCTGCTGGATGTATCCTTCTCAGATCTTGCTTTATATGGGATATGAATAATTAATAGAGCCACTTTATGTTTGTGAATATTGTTGAAGGCAAACAGGTGTTTAATGTGATTCATCCTGAAAGTGAGAGCAGCCCCTTTGAGGCTTAGCTTGATGTGTAGGCTGTTTCTTCATTGTCATGTAAATAATTATGTAAAACGTAACCATTTGATGTTGTTATTAAAATGTATGAGGTACTTAGGAAAAAAGCCTGCCAACAAGCAGTTCTAAAATGTCCCTGCCTGAGTGTTCAATTGTAGAAACATGATGATGCATATCATTTATGTTCGTCATTTTCTAGAGTTATGCGTGAGATCAAGTGTATCAATGTTGTTATAACCGTGACAAAGTCTGTGCCAACATATGAAGTCAGATAAACAGCCAAGACCTCTGTTTCCATTACCTCAGAGGAGAACGGTCTCCCTCACAACTCAAGGATCACACATGCAGTGTTTACTGGTGGCATGCCTGCCATGCGGCTGGCTTTAATCCAAATGGAGCGGGGAGGTCCTGTCATACACAGGTTGCCTGTCTCCAGAAGACGGATGTGGAACACACAGGAAGCAAAAACCCTGTAGTAGACTTTAAGAATGTGTGAGTTGTAAATTTATCACTTGAGATGTTTTCATTTAAAAAAAACATGGCTTCCAAGTCTGTGTTACCAGTTGATAAAATACAATAATAAGTCCATATTTTCAGTATTTGTTGCTTTAAACACACAATATGCCAAAAACTGTTTACCCTATATAAAGTGTTTTCTTTGTACACATCGTTTATGGTTTTAGATTGAATTGTTTTTCTTATTGTTAGCTTTCTAAAAAGCATAACAGATATCATGCTTATTTGTGATTTTATTAAATCATATTAATGCTGCATTGACTCACTAAACAACTTTTCTTGCTGTCCATGTAATTTATTCAGTGCATGTCCCTCATAATAGTTTTTATGCTGTTTGTGATGCAAATTATAATATAACACAAAATAGCAATTTATTTGGGATTAACAGAGGAATCCGCTGTGCACATAAACAGTGGCTTCATGGCTGAACAGACCACTACAGACATTTGAGAGAAGTCATCACACAATCATTTTGAATTCCATATACAGTAGAAATGCTGAGACAAAGTCTTCTCATAGTATGAACTGTGCAGGAAACAATGCTTTGAGTCTTACATCAGGGACTAAGTCAGGGATTTACATCGTTGTACACAACTGTGTGGATGTGGCATCTCTGAGGGTTAAAGAAAATGGCTACTTTTCAAAAGATAAGGACATTCTGTGTTCATAAAAATTTCATGCAATGTATACAACTAAATGATTCAGCCATTTTGTTCATGTTTCATGGGAGAGAGAAAAAAAACAGAGCATTTCTGCTCAAGCTTCACAGTTTCTGCAGCCTTTTGTCCCAATTACATCTCGATGTTAACATCACAGAGTCTGTCTGAAGTTCACTCTGAACTGAATCTACAAGGAATATCAGCATCTGTCTTCTGGATTTTTCTTCTTCCTAGCATTTTTGATAAAGCCCATTATTGTGGGTGACCAGAACTGTGACGACAAACAAGGGAATGTCGTATTTCTTTAGCATCTCACTTTCTTGGTAGTCGTAACTTTAAGGCCTCTATCATGTAGAAAACATCAAAGTAGCTCCATGTGTTCATTGTGAATTAATGAACTTTACTCAGATAAATTTTTCAAATGAGTTGTTGGTTTTGTGTGAGACAGGGGGAGTAACACTTTGTGATCCCTGTTGTCCTTGAGTGCCATACTGACTTTATCCCTGTGTCCCAGTTATGGCACAATATTGTCATAAAGCACCTATGTTCAGGCATTAAAACTCAATTTTACTCTGTGTGAAAAAATATGTATACTATTAGACTAAATGAAAAAGCTTTGAACAGGTGCAGAGAACATTTCACGCATGCACACACACTCAGACACACAAACTCGTAAATGTATGCGCCCTCACACATAATAAAACACCCAGGGTGAATGTGTATAGGTCTCACCGTGCCCATCGAGGAAGGAAATGGACACAGTGGAGCAGTCAGCTGGACGTAACAGATTTACTGGCCATAACCACAGGGGTGGGGCGCGGGGTAGAGACTCTCAGTCGTGCCTAACACAAACGACAGCAATGCTTTGGAACCTCTTAACAATGTCACTGCACCCTCCTGGCTGTTTCACTTTTATTCCACCACTTTCAGAGCTGCCAGATGTTTAGTGGCTCAGTCATCTGCATCTCACCATCCTGATCCAGTACAGCAGCCAGCAGCAGCTCTCACTGTGCAGTCTGGTGGATGCATGCTGATTTTTAGGAACCAGTGGATAATAATTTAGACTTCTAGTCAGTGCTCTAGAAATTAAATTAAAGTGTGGTGTGGTTTCCTTATGAGTCAGTGTGTGCACATTTTCTGTCAGTGTTTGTGTACTTGTGTGTGTTTGATGCCTGTGTACGTGCCTCTGCTTTGAGTTTTATGGTCAAATGGTAGCAGTGATGCCCTCCAGGACTGTAGCCTCAGCCTTTGAATGCAACTTCAAAAGACAAGGATAAAATAACCCTGTTCAGACAGGAAACAGACACCTTTTATCATAATTAGAAATGAAGCAATTAGACGGCAGAAACTCTATTCCTTTCGCATAAGGGCTGTGCACTCCTCATACCTCCCACTGAGTGCTGATGAGTGTCAAAGTCAAGTCCTAAAGGTAACCAAGAAGTAATTCTAATAAGGTGTATTGAAAATTGGTGTGCCACCCCCAAAACAAATAGCTATGTTAATTTTCAAAACATGTTTTGGATTATTAAGTCTCAGTGAGGCTTTTTGAGTTTTCCTCTGTGTATTCCCTTGCTGTGTGATGAGTTTTATGGAGTCATTTTAAGTTTCTTTAACTTTTCAACTGTATTTGTTTGCAGGAGGCAACAAACTGAAGAATCAGCAGTTCCGCCTGAACTGGGCTTGGATCTCTTTAGAGAAGGAACACTACGTGGTGGATGAAGAAGTCAAGTTCCTGGAGGTGGTGCTGAAACGTCGTGGCTACCTGGGGGAGACCTCCTTCGTTAGTAAGCAGACACTGCCTTTGATTTTATCAAGTCACTTGTAATTCTAATTGCATCCGAGGTGATTTTCATCATCATCATTACTAAAAGTTACTGGAAAGCACTGAGAGTGCGCAGCATTTTAATTTCTTTTTTATTTTAAGAAAAATGTTCATTTTTATTTTGATCTGGATCCACAGCTGCACCAAAATTAATAAAATAAACCACAAAGTGCACTCAATAGAGTGCGGATTTCCGCCAAGTGGCTGCACAAACTAATGGCAGGCACTCTAGATAATTCTTGTAATTTCAGTAGATGCAGCAGCATGTTTTGAAAGCTAATAAAAATACATGCCTTGTCTATTTTTGACGATGCCACAACACGCTGCACAGAGCAGCTCAGGTTTACCTGCTAACAGGCACTGTATGTGAACTATAGATACAATATAAATGAGGATGAATGTAATTTTAATGACTAAAACACAGCCACAAGTCTTTGATCCGTGTATCCATAACTGGATTTTGAATGGCATTAACTTTGTCTGTAGGCTACAGCACAAGAAAGTAGAAAATAACAACAATAAAAACAATTTAAACAGACAAAAAAGATTACTGACTTACTTATGGTAGAAGTGCAAATACCAAGGAAAAGTGACCAAATCAACAAAATCTGCAAGTCTACAAAATTGGGCAGATAAAATGTTTTAATCCCAAGAAGGCTCCCAGTGTGGTGTGACACTGTGTATCAGATGTAATAAAATCTCATCACAGCTTGTCTGTCCCAGCTCCTGTAACTAAAAGATGGCAGTGGCAAAGATAACAAAAACAGAGACTAATTAATCTCGTATCATGCCTAACTGCAGTAGATCATAACATATCGGGTATGGAATGAATCTACAGGTGCTCCACTTCCAAATGAGACCAAACTTTTCTATGGATGTCAGTTGAGCCATGACAGAGGCCAAAATGTGATCTGCAACATGTAAGGCTTGTTGTTTTTAGCGGAGCCAGTTTCCATAAAACTTGAGGCCTCTACTGGCCGCTTAAGAGGAGTGAGGCATCAGCAGTCAATAACAGTATAAAACAGTGAATAAAACAAGTTTTTCAATAATTGCGAATCACTGGTACAACAAGAGATCCTTGAGTATACGGTCATAAATGTGCACACAAAATATCTGATTGATTGGTCCTGTGAGAATGAATAAATAAGTAAGTAAGTAAATGAATAAATAAATGTTATATATAATTAATAATCTATGAAAAATATTAACTAGATACTACAAAATAAGAGAGTGGGAAAAGGACCACAAGATACATGTGCAAGATTTTTTTCATTACGATAAGTACAGTAGATTACAAAAAAATGTGCCCAAATTGTATGTTTGTGTTGTAGAGATAGTGGATATATTCCTGGATCCACACTACGAACTATTCACTTGTTGCTTTGCCCAAGGTCTACTTACTTTACCACCAAATTAACTGGCTAAGCAAGGCTGCCCTAGATGCCCTTAGGGTCACACAAGTCATGACCTTTCACCTGTCTGCTCGGTCAGTATTTACGTTCCAATCACACAAAGGCATAGGACAATCCCTCAGGGACTGCATGCACACATGAGAAAGTTCACCCAAGGTTGGTGGGCATGAAAAGGTGCCATTCCAAATAATAGTCAAGGGAATTTACTGGCTGGACCTAAACAGGCAATAACTGTTAACACTGTTAAAACAACAACATCAACAAAATAAAAGCCGCTGTAAACATTTATGAGTGGCAGGAATTCTTACTGCTGGCACCGTTGGCCTTTTTTAGTGCAAGCATGAATACTGTCCATAAAAATGAGGTGTGATTAAAATAACCTGATGTTAAAGGTCAAATCCCATAGGATCATTTGCTCTACTGTCATTTGTGTCTTTGTATGACCCAGGGTGTCAGACTAATGAAACATCTCCGAGGTGATATGCAAATCTTGCTGATCTTTATCGCTCCTCACACTGCACAGTACATCTACTCTGCCTCTACTACCTCTGTCTACTTAGTCAATTAAAAAATCCACATCTTAAGGCAGATCATCACATACCGTACAGACATACAGGCAGATACAGTCAATAAAAATCCACAACAAGAAGTAAACAACTGTGGTAGCAAAAATGCACGTATATGTTGCTCATGGTGTAAGAACAAAATAAAATAAACACTAAAAATGATCGACTGATATGCCTTTGTGATGACCACACAGTGGTCGCTTTGCAAATGAATATTAAACAACAGAATAATATATCTTGTATAAGGATCTTTGGCAAACAATCACATAATTGTCCTTTGTTTTGATTTTCTGGAGCAACACTACTGTTTTATTAATGGTTGCATTATAAATTAAAGAAGCGCTACTTTAAACTTTGGATGCACTCTGTGTGCAGTGCCCAGAGAAAACATGCCTCGCATTTTTATAATGTCCAAAATTACTGTTGTGTGCTTTCAAGTCCAAACCATAGCTTTTCACAGTGCAGTTTTCTTATGATTGAGGCACCTTGAACGGGGATGATAATGGATGAGGGAGGAAGATGTACCTCTCTATGTCGGTGATGGAAAGCGCACAAAAGAAGCTCCAATTTAAATGCTTTTTTGCAGTTCAGAACCATTTTGTTTTACAGTGCCCTCAAAGTACCGATAGCAAAAAAAATCTCTTTCTAAATACAGAAGTGGTGAAAGCTTTAATGTTGTCTAGTTCTCACCACAGTAAGTAAGTACATGTTTACATCCACAGGCATTGATTCTTTGATCATACACCACTCTATTCTTTTTATGTCAGTCTCATTAAATGGCCTTATTTTTTAGTCAAGAAAAATATTCGCTGACCTAAAAGAATGAGGAGGAACTGCATACGGTTTGTGGTGTAAAATTAGTATATTTAAATGTTCAGAAACCACTACAATGATAAACTGTGGTTTTAATGAGAATCATGTTACCAAAGAAATAATTATTTTGGACAGAGTATTTTATCATACATGCTTCAAAAACATCTCTGCAGCATTCCCACTGCAGGTGGACCTACACAACTAACAAGAGCAGAACAAGCACAAGAGCAGTGATTACTTTCTCACAGTAATTGAGTGCATTTACATGGACATGAATAACCTGTTTATGAGGCTTATCCCAGTTATGATTATATTTGGGAGATGTTGTTTACATGAGCACAGACAATCAGGTTATTCATATTTCCCTTTTACACGAAAAATACTATTAACCCGATCACTGATTACTGCATTCTGTTTGCACAGGCGACGTGATATACGAGACAAACAGACAATGGGAGATGAGAGTGACAGGAAATATTAAACACTAAACCGAATAGTTACGAACACTTACAGCTTAACTACTAATTTCTTCTCCGCTACAATCACTAACAGCTGTCTGCCCTGTGTATCTCTCTCTTTGTCATACACACACACACACACACACACATACACACACTAACTGTTATGTAGTCACTCACCCAATGTATTCCTGAAATCAGCTACACTACCGTTAAACACTTTTCCTCACTGTTGCCAGCCTGTCACTGTCGCCCTGTATAGGACAGGGGAGTACAGGTTGAAGATAGCAGCCTCTTTTTCTTTACCGAAAGACAAACTCCATTTCTTCATCGCTCCAGAAGTGAGACGGCATTATTTGCATTTCTATTATGTTACTTGGCTTAAGCCGTGCCAGCGCAGGTAGTCAGCTGCTTTCCATACCTGGGATAAGGTGTATACACGCAGCACTGTCCCGGTTTTGTTTGGAGTTCTCCACTCAGCATATTTGAGGTTTTCATAAACGGGCTTAAGTGTTTATATGTTCAAGTCAGAGAAAATGAATCATTTACAGATTATTCAAATGCAGTGCACTCAATGCAGTACACTCAATGGGTGGGTCATTCATGTCCATTTACTGTAAACACACTCATTGAGTGCATTATGATCAGGTTTTTGGAATATCCCGTTTATGTGTTTAAGCATGTAAACACCATATTCTGTTTATAAGAAACCTGAATATACTAGCTGGAATACTCTGAAAGAAACTGCAATGTATACGGGGAATATGAATAACCTGATTTGTCTAGGCACATGTAAACACCATATCCCAAATATGATCATAACTAGGATAAGTCTCATAAATGGGTTATTCATGTCCAGGTAATCATACTCACTATTTGAAGTTTCCATTTTCTTCTGCTGCCTTGGGGATTGGAGAGCAGCGAACCATTTTTGCAGGCCGCCAGAGCAGCCTGACAATTCAAGCCATCCATCTGCCTCAGCGCTGGGATGATAGTGACTGATCCCAGGCCAGTACCTTCTCATGAAGAGTGTGGATATCTCTTCTTGCCCAGCCCCACCTGAGTGAACACGGATCAGAGAAGCCCACTGGTGGGGCTACCGCTTCACTGGTCAATGTGCGCAGTGCAGGTGGCACCAGTTTGGAGGCTACAGTGAGCCCACTTGCTGCGAAGCCTCAGAGTGACTGCTGTGATCAGGGCCATCAAATCCAGGCATTGTGCGGGAGATAGAGTTAGGAGCAAATCATACTCTCTCCTCTCCTAGCTACTCTTTGAAGACTGCTGATTTTTCAAGCTCCATTGAGCTTGACCATTTTATCTCACCACATATGTGCAGGGGCCTTTTCCTTCTGTCTGTACTTGCATATCAAAGCCCACGTTTTATTTTCATCAAAGAACAGAATGGTAATTTTCTTAAAAGCCCAAACTCATGCATTTCTCAATCTGTGGTCTTTTGAAGATCTTGTGTGTAGTCCTGATGCGATATTTGAGTTTTTCCCTGCTTTTTCTTCCTTCCTTTCTTAGTTGTGAACAAACAGCATTTGAAAAAAAAAAAAAAAAAAAAAAAAAGTTCCTTTTACTCATGCTCATACTTGTGTTCCATTTATCCAGTAATTTCTTGTTTTCTACATTTATGGAAGCCTACAGGATTGCCTTTGGGTGTGCAGGCATTTTCTTTCTATTTACTGCCAGACCCCTGCTGCTTGTTGTGCGGCCAGTTAGCAAAGACAATGGAGAGACTGTGTGACATTTCACCGGCTTCAGTGCTCCTGCTCAACAGGAATCCTGCCAGTGTCACAGCTATAGTGACTGTAGGCCCCATCAAACAGCTCACATGCTGAAGGTCAGACAGTGCAAGTCAGCCTCCAACCACTGCTGCTGAGACCAAGCTGGCATGAGGGGTAATTGGCTTTATTCCAACCATGGCCATTTGAAACACTGGAGGTGGGAAACTGCACCCAGAAGATGTACAGATATTGTCGGGTTAGACCAACTGGGATGTGACATTTTCCTAGTTTTAGAGGAGATGAAACACTGAAGTCTAACTGTATTCTTTTAGTGACAATATCTGTGTAACTGCTGTATGACCATTCATAGTCATACAAATGTCAGGATTTGCAGAATGCACATACTTAAAAAGAATATACATTTATTATAAGGTAGGTATGAAAATGTATATTAATGGATGCTGGTACCAAAACCTGAACAAGGTGATACATTCTCTGATATGTCTGATGTATGGCATTTTCACATGCTTAGCAGATGTTACCTAATTAAGATAATTTTTCCATGTCCTTCCTAAGGTATAGGCACAAAGGATGGCACTGCAGAAAAGGACAAAGATTTCCGGGGGAAATCTCAAAAACAGGTGCAGTTCAATCCGGGCCAGACCACAGCCACCTGGAAGGTGCGGATCCTGTCAGACAGCGAGTATGAAGTGTCAGAGACCTTCCAGATTGTTCTATCTGAACCAGTGATGGCAGCCCTTGAATTCCCAGAGTCTGCTACTGTGGAGATCCTGGACCCTGATGATGGTAAGTAATGATTTCACTTTCAGGGATTTAACATGAATTTGAATATTTACATTAAATTATCTTACGTAAAATAGGGGTTGCACTCAGTTTTAGTGAGACTGAATAAGTTCATTCTTAAACTATAGCCAAAACAAATATTAGCAAAGTACCTTGCTTTTTGTATATTTGGGTTTTGTTGTCTAACAGTGCAACACACTCTGGTCTCAAGTAAAGCTTCAGTGGAGTTTGACAGCAGAATATTTTCCAGCTATGTGAAATACTGTTTGAGCGTTTGATGTCACGTGTCTCAAATCATGTGGCAGTGTTTTGCGCAGATGTTCAACAGTCACACAGAAAGAAATCCATTGTAGGAGGGACACAGATGTCAGTCGTATTTTGAATAGGGGCGCAGTTTCAATGACCGACACATGACAAACTAGCTACTTTGAGTGCCAGCAACAAGTGCCTGTGCTTTCTCTGTGGGTTACAAAAATCAATAAAGAAAAATCAATAAAGAAAGAAAAGGATTAGCAATGCATTTACTAAAAGTAGGTAATCCTAAACAATAGACATGAAAAAGGCTACAAATTTGTGAAGGCTGGATTTTTTATCTAGCAGCACAGATTTCAGTTTAGGTCCAGGAGTCCTTTTGCCCTCATCTCTGTATTCATGTTTTAGGGAAATGCATCTGTCTGTCTGCCTGAGGGCATCAGAGCACATGATATTTTAAGTACAAAATTAATTCACATGAAAACTGCATGCTGAGAGGAACAAACAACATCCTGAACCCAACTCAATTATGGAAATAGCCACATAATGAATAAAAAGCAAACCATGTTTATGGGCAGTATTTTCTTTCCACAAGTGTAGCTAAACAAGGTCAGAGGGATATGGAGATAACCATGCTGACCTTCCTTGCATCTGAATTGAGCTCTGTAAAATCAGATGAACAGTGTCTCTGAAAACAGCTTGACTTTAATAGAGCTGAGTTAGACAACTGCGTTGTATAAATATGGATAATATTCCTTATCCCATAGGGCTTCATTGGGTGAAAAGGAATAATTTGCTGTCAACAATTTATTCTAATCAAAGTGTTTAGTTGGAACTTTGTTTCACAGAACATCAGTCTCTGGAGGGCAATCAACAAAACTGGCAGCCATCTCTGTGCAAGATGTGAAAATCTGTTTTTATTTCTTCATGCCTTTTAAAGATATTGTCTTCCTACAGCCATATGTCTATTATCATATCATTATACTGTTTAGGGTTTCTAAAGTTTTAATATATTTTGGCCTCTCAAGGTCAAATAAACTCTGAAGGCTCATAAAAATGCATTTTTGGTTCTTTTCACTGAGAACAGAAAAATGGAATAGCCTGGGGGCGGCCACCATGAAACTGAAAAATAAATTATTTCACACCAGACAGACTAAAGTGGCTCAGACTGAAAACAGCTCAGTGTTTGAAACAAGAAGTAAAGACTGACCACATCAATCTGTGCAATTTTTTGCATGTTCTCTAGGATGGAAAAGGACAGGTCAAGTTCTGTTGACTTACCAACACCTTATTAATGTGGGTGACCACAGTGCTCACCAAGAGGGAGACAAAGCCTCTGTCTGAGCTCTGTGGATTTCATGGCTGTAATGTTGCAAGCTCATTACCTTCCTGGATGCAGCTCAGAGAAGGAAGGAGACAAAAAGATGGAGAGCTGCCCATAAAACTGTTGAGCCAAAAAACTAATCGTTTAACATGTCTCTGCTTGCAAACAGAATAAATACACCTTTTTATTCAGTTTGCTAGAAAACTGATAATACACAAGTGATTTGCTTGTACCCAAAATCAGCATTTAATGAAGGTATTCAACTTCAATAATATAAACACATTATGTCAAAGTAATGATGTGATGTGATGTGAAGTAATGTGTGTTGATTTTTCCCACCTACAGAGTCAACAGTGTTCATACCCTCAGCTGCATACAACATAGAGGAGGACATTGGTGAGCTGCTTATCCCAGTGCGCAGGAGTGGAGACATCAGTCAGGAGCTCATGGTCATCTGCTATACTCAGCAAGGTAATAGGAGAGCTATGGTTAAGAATTTAACCTTGTGTATTTGTAGGAATAGATGTGATGATTCAAGTGACATTGAGCAATGATTCTTTAGTGAACGACAAATGTTATTAGTAGTTGTGAGTATACACACTACCATTCAAATGTTTAGACTCAGACTCAGTTTAGACTGAGTAGTTTTAAACTGAGATTTGTGAGTTCATTGTATATTCAGCTGATATTCCCTAATCAAATTCTAACACTGTCTATGTGCATTACACTAATGCACAAACTACCACTTCTAAAAACTGCACAGCTCTTTCATTTAAATTCAGACATATTGTACATATTCTTTAATGGATTTTTAAATTTTATTTATTATAACTTTACGCTATCCTGTATTTCATGATTTTTGCATTGCTTGCTTTTATTTTTAGTTTCATTATCTCTTACCATTTTTATGTTATGCACTAGTACACCAAAGCAAATTTCTTGTATGTGAAAACCTACTTGGCAAGAAACCAGATTTTGATTCTGATTCTTACCTTATTTCTATTATGAAGTTTGAAGAATGTTGCTAAATTAATCTACACACATTTTGATGCTGTGCTTCCAGTTTCTTTTACCAATGACAAGTGATTTCTTATATTTTTATTGAACTGTTGCTCTGAAGAACATTTGTATTTTTCTGCCCTTCAGCTGTAACTGTGGTTAAACCATTGTACAGCATTTGGTACTCTATGTACGAAACATGACTTTTTTGGCAATTCTGTCAAACAAAACATCTATTTGTAATGAGGACCTTATACAATCTAAAAACATGAAAGACCATTCAAAAAAATATTGAGTGATCCTGCCAGCCATCTGACTGTACTGAATCAAGCTTTTCTGGCAGGAGATTCCAAACTTTTGAAAAGTGCATTAAACAAAAGTAAGTGAATAACTGAGTTAAGAAAATAATTTCTAGGCAAATCATCCTCAGGTCGTTTATATCAGTGATGCATGTTAACATTGCTCATGAAAAAACAATTTCAGGGAAAAGAGAAATCATATTTTTGTACTGATATTTGTGTGGGAAAGAAAGATAGTGTATTGTGGAAGAGTTTAGATCATTAACTTTGTTTTCTGTGATTGTGTTTTCTGCCCACTCAGTTTCTGCTACAGGCACCGTCCCCACCACAGTGCTGTCCTACTCTGATTACATCTCCAGGCCTGAGGACCATCACAGCCTCCTGCGCTTCGACAAGGGAGAGGTGGAGAAATCCTGCCGGGTTGTGATCATTGACGACTCCCTGTATGAAGATGAGGAAAGCTTCAATGTCACCCTCAGCGTGCCCATGGGGGGCCGTCTGGGCTCAGAGTTCCCCGCAGCTAGAATCACAATCATTCCCGATATGGAAGACGGTAAGATGACATTTCACTGATCATACGTGTGAAATCGAATGCAGTACAGCATCACATAGTCTGGGCAGGTACTAGAAATTAAAAGACTTTGATTATTGAGGCATTTGTGTGGCATTTAGAGAGTTTTGTGTGCTTTTTCTTTTTCTTTCAAAGTTTTTTTCAATTCTGATAAAAGCGACAAGAAAAGGCAGCCTGAGTTTGTCTCTTGGCTAGAAGGGCTTTTATCTGATTTAGTTTTAGGTGTCACTGTATATGTGCAATCTCTTATTTTATGGATAAGCACCTTGACAGTAGCTGAAAATGAGTTTTGAAAAAGTTTTGAAAGTGTGATATTTTTTGCTGAATTGATCCAAATAGAGAAATTCAAACAGTTAGGCAGGTGGGCAGACAGACGGCAAATATGTCCTTGTGCATGTGAAATGTGTGTTGAATTTTTTTTTTTTTTGTCTGTGTTTGTGCTTGTCTGGCAAAATCTCGAAGAGAAAGCGTTTGAGTGTGCAAGCCTCCTTCCTGGAGGCAAAGCCTTTATCTCATATCTGCAGGCTCAGACTGGAGGGCTGATAGTCTCCCGTATCTTCCTGACGCCTTTTTGTTCCCCGACACCTGACGACCATTCCTCAGTTCCATATCACTCTGTCGATCTCCGGAAGCACTGCTGTGAAGTCAAGACTCTGTGATTGCAGGCAGACAACACTAGAGCTGAAAATCCCGGCATGATTGCGGAACTGTCTCTTTTTTTCTGAATCAAAACCCATTTAAAGCAACATAATTTGGGAGATGATGCAATATTCAGTTCAGCATTCTGTTATCTAATTGCTTGGTTTAAGTAGGCCTAGTCAGAAAATCATGACCACTGGGAAATGAGTACTATTTTACATGCAGTTGAAGTAAGTTAGAGTCCTCCAGTTGTAAGAGACCCTCCCATTTCATAGTGCTGTACATGTTGCTGAAAATGCCATAGACTTTGATTTGTAAAATGTATTAATATTGTAAAAATATCCTGATTTGAGTACAGATTAGCACTCATCCAGATAACTAATGACTGCCCAACCTTAAACAAAACATGCTGCTTTTGGTCAGTGACGATGGTCCTGCTGTTCACACCTTTTCCCTCAGCATGAAAACTGCTGAAATAATCACATTGAATAATGTGAACCTCCAGTGCTTTAGCAATGAGGACACATTCAGTAGTTTATTTCCCCTCCCAAGAAACATATTCAGACATCTAATTGTTTTTTTAAGATCATAGCCAAAATAAATGCTAAAGGTGAATCATCTGCTCATGAACCTGTGCTGAGGAGGTCTTGTCAGTATACATCAGTTTTTAGACAATGTAACAGGTTATACTCCTATTCTGTTCCCGTGGGACTCGAGGCAGACACACTTCAAGTGGATTTGACCTGCTTGAGGAAGGAGGAGGTTACGTGGCTGGAATGTTGTCTTACTGTAGCACTGTCTGGTGAAACCTGAGAGTGAGTACAAGGCCTTTTGACCTCCGCTGCTCCTGGGTATTGACTCCAGACTGCCAAGGCAGCTGCTGAGACACACAAGTTTTTAATAGGATGTACAGCAGTCGGTCCTTACGGCATTCAGCCTGCTTCACAAAATAGTGCTTTACCACTGCAGCTATGTCACAATCTTTATGGATGGCTCTGACTCTAGCACTGCAAGTCGTGCATGTATTTACAACTGCCAGAAAGCTGACTGATTGATTAATATCTTCCTGTGACTGTCTGACTCGGTCACATATGGTTGCCTGGCATTTACATTTTTAAATGAAGGTCAAGGCTGTTTGAGAAACAGGGAGGCAGACAAATAAAGCACAGATATTAGGAAGTAATACATAGGATGAGATAAGCTAACTTGAAGATTGCTTTGGAAGTGGTCTCAGAATAACAAAGGCAAAGGGTCAGTGGTTTAAGAAAGTACTCCTTTATAGGGGCACAGTTTCCTGTTACTGATAAATAGCATCTTTGTGTTCATGCATTACTGCTTTTTCAGAGTGCTGGAAGGCAAACTGTATTTCATGATTGCCCCTGGTTTATAGAGACTCAGCCAGTGTGAAACTCTTATAAACAATGACTTGCCTGAGTAATCCAATTTTTGTAGCTTGAACAGTCAATTCATTATAAAATATACTAAGAAATGTTCTTGCTCTTCAGATTTGAGACTTCCTGGCATGCTTTTGCCTATATTAGAGGTCCTCTGTGTATTATCACACAGGAACAGGAGAAAAGAAGGCTCACTGTATTATAGGATTAGTTGTCTCAGGCTGACAACCAGCGTTAACAGTCTGTACTCAGGTTTATTCCTGCTTTATCTGTAATCATGTTTTCTTTGCCTCTGGCTTTGTTAGGGTGGCCAAGTGACAATCAAAATCTCCTTATGCATATCAGTTGTCAGAAAGCACCACATTCACAAGAATGCCCCATACAGCATGATTGTAAGAGCCAGACTACAGCCTCTTTTTGTGGAAACATCCTTTGTGTGCATTTTATTGTTATTCTTAAATGGTGATTCTGTTGTCATTGTGACATTGAGAGAAACATTGCCTGGAGCTATTGTCCAACAACTTGGCTCCTTATTATTGTGACACAAGTACCTGACATTAGATTGACTGCCTGAACACCCATACACAAAGACACACACACACAATATGTATTACATTTACACAGCACCGCATCCTCAATATAATTTGGATTAGGTGCTGGAGGTGTTCAGAATAAATGGAACATTAAGAGCAGGGAGAAGTAAGGCGTGTCAAGCCTTCATATCTCCCCAAAGAAGGTGATAATGAAATGGCTTGAGTGCTGATGGTGAAGTAAATTGTAAATAGCTCTGAGGTGAGCAAAACAAGACCGATCATCTGTCTGGAAAAGCAGAAGGGCAGTAGGAGACTCATCCTCACTCCTAGTTCAGCTATCCTGACTTAATAAAGTGCTTATTTCAGGTTTCTTTCCAACTCCACTCCAGTATATATGGAAAGGAGATAAATAGGGGCATCACATCCTTCTTTGTCATCCCTCTTGCAGTAAGAGCTGTCCAGTGGGTGTATGTGGGAGGAAGGAGTCGGTGCCTGGCCGAGCACCTGTCCCTGGCTGTGAGTGGTCTATGCTGGGGCTCCCCAGGAGGGCTTTCAGCAGCTAAACCAAGTTTTGGGCTCAAACAGTTTTTAGAAACACACACTACTGATATCAGCAAAAATGCATGTCAGCAACATGTCTTCTTTCCAAGCCAGCAAACCAGAGTAGCACAATATGATGAAGTTAGAAGCCACAGGGCACCAGTGTATGCACTCCCTGCTTCGTGCAAACACACAGTCTTGGCCACCTACATAGCTACAAGCACGTGCAAGAAACCACACAAGTGCAGGAGGGGGTGGAGCTCGTATTGTCTGCCAAGGTCTGATGTTAATCTGACAATTTATGGGAATCTAAATTGAGAAGGTTTGTAGCTTTTACAACTAAATGTGTTGGATTGTACTGCAATAATAACCAGTTCTGTGGATGTGTGCCATGGAAGAGAATGTATGTTTTCTTTCCAACCAAAACATTAATTTCACTAATTAGCACACCTTCACCCGCAGAGAGAGTGTAATTAAAATCTGCTTTGTTTGAAATGAAAACCACCAGACTCTAACATGGCACAGGAATTGATATTTCTGCCTCTGAAGGAACTTTGTTGGCAACTGATCTCAGACAGAAAATGTAACCAAAACTCAAGAAAATCTCACTGGGTGGTCTCCAAACTTTTCCCATTTTACAAATTTGTGTCCCCAGGAAATTCAATCAGAAACAAATTGTTTAGTAGATGGCTTACATTTAGTACAGTTACTTTTATTCTCCCTATGTATAAAACAATAATTGATAATCAATTTTATGCATAGGGGGGACTGGAACATTCTTGACATTTATTTTGATTTTAAATGCGTGGTTTAGTCTATATGCCCTCTGTTAATCGTTAAAAGTGGAGTCATAAAATTAGGGATGGCTGATCTTTCTAACTCCTAACACAATGCAGTAGCTAAACTGAGAAAAACAAGTTGTTAACAGCATGTTACCTGTGGGCATCAAATTAGCGTAAAGTTACAATATTTGCCCACAGTCACAGAGATGCACACAGAATCAGTTCCCAACTGCTGTGCTTCCAGCCTGTCCAGACCTACAACTAACACATTGTCAGTCTACATGAGTGCAAAGGTCATAAGGGATCATTGTCTGGTTGCTGCCCTTTTGATCCCTGCTGGTTGTTCAGGTTGTCTATCACAAGGCCAGATTACCAAGGGGCCAAAGCCCCGATCTCTTCAGGTCCTATGTGTGTTACTGGGTTTGTGGTTATTTAATTAATTGAAAATTAGTTTAAAACCATTCATCACTACAACAAAGTATCAGCTGACATGGTAAGGGTGTTTTCTACTATACCATGCAGAATACACAGAGAGAGAGAAGAGTGGATTTAAAGCAAGGGCACTGTGTTCTGGGCCCACTACCAGGTTAATCCAGTCATGCTGTAATAGGCAATACACAGAAGTGTAGACACTCCAACGTAAAAGTGGATAATACTAGAGGCAGTTAAAGTGGAGGGGACAAAGAGGTAGAAAAACTCTGAAAAGAATCTACCTTAAAAGTAAACAATAGGAGAGGACTCAATTACAAAAGATAAACAGAAGCCGAAAACTCCAAAAAACAAGTGAGGGCACAACAGGACTAGCAAACAAAATCCAAATGACAGCAAAACACAATTTTGAAGGAAACAGTAAACAAGAGGAGGGACAAATAAGGGGCCGTGGTAATTAGTGGGGAAGTGTGTGTGCGGTTGTATGTGCTAAAGGTTATAACTGTTTGTTGTTTCATGTTGCTAATCAAGAGATCTGAATGCACAGCCTAATAGCCTTTCACACCCTTGTTTCTGTCTTTTACTCAATACCACATACACACACTGAAGCCTCCAACTAAAGCACAAATAGATACACGATACTGTGGAGCTGCTGCTTTTTTGCCAAGTTTATTGCTAATGTTGACAGTTTACTATACACTAGGGACATGAATTATGTTTCTCTATTTTTCAGCATAAAGGTAACTCTTCTGGCAACTTGGCATGAAAGACTGTTAAGTTTACAAGCTGTCCAGGTATTCTACAGTAGCATGCATGGACAGCTGCTATCCTCAGAATACCTGGTATTTTCCCAGCGGCAGACCATCTGCACATAAACATCCACACCCTTACAGTATCCACTCTAGCTTTTTGACTACACTGGGTTTAGAAAAACTTGTCTTTTCTTGCAGAGATAATTGCTGTTTGATATTGACTCTACATCCGGGAAAATGTTTTGGTGGTTGGGGCTGTAAGACATGACAATGCTTGTACAGCAGGACTTCACTCCTGTATTTATAGTCTGTGTCAGTTGCCTGTAAATTTTACTGGTTCTGAAGGTATGATTATGAGGTGTTTTAAAGATGGGCGGGTCCCATGTGTGTGCAGTATGTCCTGGATGGGGATGAATTGAGGGGGAACCTACAAACCCTGTTATTATGTCTCACCTGGATTTCCAGTCATTCTGATATAAACAGATGTCCAAAGTACTTAAGCAGAGAGGAGCTGACTTTAATCAACAGCCTTAAGATACTCAATCCAGAGCCTTCTTTGAAACTTCAAATGTTTCTCACAGTCATCATCGGTAAAAGTTGTAGATTACTCTGTATTGAATATGGAGCTGCTTTTGTATGCTTTTGCTGCTTGAGGGAGATTTGTCGAGCACACGGTGGGCAGAGGAGCATTTGCCAGGGCTCAATTGAATCTCACCATTAGAGAAGCCACTTAGCGCTGTGGGAATGTCATGCAAAGTTCAAGTGGAATCAAGCAGTCAGTGGGAGTGCAACAGTCCCCTTAGGGAGGCCTGCGTCTCTCCTTGTGCCGCTTATTTTATTTTATCCTCACACATATGCAACAGAAAAGATATTCCCTTTGTTTGCCTTTGTTATTCTGGCATATTGCACAATAAATTGGCCAACATAATGACTGTGGGCAAGATGCTTTTATGTTTGACTCATGTTTTGTATTTTTAATTTCAAAGAAGGCAACCGAGTGGTTAAGCAACTATTTATGACAATACTAATAAAAGTCATGCAATAAGTATATGAAATCTAATCTGAAAATCAGTGAAATTTGTTGTTTATTTGAATAAATGAAAGATAATACATCTTACATAATTTTACACAATAGGTAGGTCTAAATCTGGATCATCTCCACTTACATCCAGGTAACCTTAGATGTGCAGTGTGGCATAGAATGCTGTTGCTGGCAGGGTTGATGGAACCCAGGAGCCAGTGGTTTACCTTTCAGTTAATGGGCCATAGCTCTTTGAAGCTCACTGTTTGCCTGCTTCACAAACCTTATCTGATTACTGGACTAGTACAACAGGGGCTGAGTTCCTGGCTGCCAACCTTAGGCTAGTAGATCTGATTTCTCCTCCTGTTGGGGACCAAGTGCAGGCAGCCAAAACCATCTTTGTTTGGTTTCTCTGTGGGGAGAAATTCTGGCAGCTGCATGCCTCTTGATGCAGCACTCATTGTCCTGACTGTGCTCTCAGGACAGATTAAAGCATAAAAGTTTTCTGTCCTTTGCATGCTCTTAGGGGAAATATTATTTCAACCACAGAGATGGCTCCTCTGAGAACCACAGATCCCAAGGCTTTGCCTAAAAGACTATTTCCCCCTTAGAACGTGCCTTATCTTGTAGAGCTGTTACTGCCAAAGCAGACTGCATCAAAATATGCAATATCATCTGAGACTAAGATTACTTGAAAGAATAATGATATAGTGCAAAATAATAAACACATTTTTCTTGATTGGTAATTCTGCCTGGCAGCACTGTTGACAGAGAATATCTTTTTCCCCCTGCCCTTGTATTTTGGTTTTGTTAGATAACATAATCATCAGGCAGTTACAACACTATGGATTTGTTTTTGTTCAAAGCATTTATCACCCATTTCCACATCCCCACTCTCCTTTTTGCCTCATACTGTGTGATGAGAAACAGCTAAGTACCGTTTTGTAGGCGCAGGGTTCCATTGTCATGGAAACCACAACTCTGCCCATGGCCATTGCCATTCACTTGATTTATTCATTATTTGGTCACACTTGCTTTCAAAAGCACAAGGTTTTTACAGCTCAGTAGTGGCTTGCTCCCATTAGTCATCATAACAATGATGTATTTGATCAAGTGAATGTAGAATGTATGCATTTTGTCAGTAAAACCTGCTACGTTTGACTGGGTTCAGCTTGTGGCTGCTCAGGTTATTTCTGTATTGCTCTAATGGACTCTGACTGACTCCCTGCAGTTTAGGTCCATTTGTAGTTTCTTTGGGATAGCAGTTAGTGTTACAGTAGCTGACTGCACCACATATGCAGAGGCCCTGGCCCTTAAGCAACCATTTCACAAGCATCATGACATGAGAGAAAACAGACTCTGAAAGGGTTAAATAGAATAATAGTGGGTGAGTTTGGCTGCAGTGGAATCTCAGCTCATAGGAACACTAATTGCAGTCAGGCAGGCCTGGGCTGGCACACTGAGTTCTACATCCCTCAGACCTCCTGTCATGCCTCCCGTCTGCCTCTCAGACCCATCACTATCAAAGTCAGCTCCACTGCCAGACTCATTCAGAACAGAACCAGGAAATTCTGCTGCCTCTAGGTTGCTTTTGTGACTTGATGAATGAATACACATGTAGAAATCCCCCCCAAAACATAATTTCAGGAAGTTAGAAAGTGTTGTTTAAGGGCTACAATTACAGTGTTGACTACCTGCTGGTGGTTTGATGGAAACATTCCCTCAATTTCTCCTATAATCAGAGGTAATCTCACAGAGTACGCTATTACAGATTCAACTCAGCAATTACAACAGGCATTCAGGTATCCTGTTGTGAAACAGCGTAAAGATGGTTACAGATTACATCTTCCCGCCTGCTTTTCCTCACTCCTTCCTTTGTTGTTCTTCCCAGCTCCCGTCTTCTACTTTGGCAACACAGACTACCACGTGGATGAGAGTGATGGCTTTGTGGAGGTGCAGGTATGGAGGACGGGGACTGATCTTTCCAAAGGAGGAACTGTCACAGTGCGCTCCAGAAAGACAGATCCTGTCTCTGCTGAGGGTACGTG
Organism: Epinephelus lanceolatus; assembly: GCF_041903045.1. Classification (NCBI taxonomy): domain Eukaryota; kingdom Metazoa; phylum Chordata; class Actinopteri; order Perciformes; family Serranidae; genus Epinephelus; species Epinephelus lanceolatus. The sequence continues at coordinate 17,191,097 of NC_135737.1, read as the reverse complement.
TCCCTGCAAGGCGCCATTCTTTGACAGCTTTAGCTAGTTAGTGCTTAGAGAAATGTAAACCACAAAAAACAATAGACTTAAGTCATCACCCTGCCACTCTTTGTTTTCCTGAGCTCAACAGTCCATGGAGATGTTAGAGCTGGATATGTTGGGTGGATGAACTGGGGAATGTAAACATTGTTTTAGGCTAGGGGGAGAGAAGTCAGGGCTTTCTCTGTTAGGCGTTCTGATATACTTATATACGCTTTGGACTCCAAGACTCGTCACTATCTCTTAAAGCCTTCCCTATAGCCTCTATTATCTTCTGCCCCCAGGCACTCTTCTCCCTCTTGCACAGATTCTTAACATCTCCTCTCTTGCCAGCGTTATAACCGTAAAAAATAACTAGCATCTAATCATATGCAGGGTGGTAGAAATGCAAGCCCACAGTTAGGCACATAACTGGGTCATAAGTACATGAGAAAAGCCTGTGGGCAAAGGGTGAGCTCTCAATACTCAGACTCTTCAAAGAATGGCAAATGAATAACCTGTTTGCGCTTGGGGAGATATCCAGTTTCTTGCAGCTCGCCTTTAATCACGCAACAAATTCCAACTGTTCATGGCTATTGACCACGAGATAGAAAGCGTCGATTTGTCAGCACACAGGGTATAGCCTTTCATCTTGCTTGCTGCCTGACATTCACAAATGAATTATGAAGTAACATGAGAATTGCTGTCGAAATATGATCAAGTGCTGTAGTCCATTTGTGTTATATCCGCTATATCCCATAAGCACTATGTTCTTTGAAACATGTCTGACCTATATTGTGTTGTGGAGCAGCTGGTGTGGATTACGTTGGGATCAGCCGGAATCTGGACTTCGCAACGGGGGTGACCATGCAGACGTTTCGTGTAACCATCCTGGATGACCTGGGCCAGCCGGTGCTGGAGGGGCTAAAGAAGTTTGAACTGGTACTCCGGATGCCCATGAATGGGATCCTTGGGGAGCCGAGCAAGGCTACCATCCTTATAAATGACTCTGTTTCAGATTGTGAGTGAAGCTGTAATCAAAATTCATTCAAACAGTTCCTCTTAATGAATTAAGATAGTTATACTGTATTTCTGGTGCTAATGTATGGGTTTATTTATGTTTTAGTGCCAAAAGTGCAGTTCCGTGATCCCATGTATGTGGGCAATGAGAACTCAGGGCAGATCTCAGCCACTGTATACCGTAGTGGAGATATCAGCTACAAGTCCACAGTGCGCTGTTACAGCAGGCAGGGGACAGCCCAGGTCATGATGGACTTCAACGAGAGGCCCAACACAGATGGTTCCATCATCATCTTCTTACCAGGTGGTGTAATAAAACCTAACATGTCCCTTTGCATGGTTTGTGTTTTATTTACATGTTAAAAGCATTTGCAAGGACATATATGGTCGTTCCGTATCTTTTCCCTTTACTTTCTTTCAGGAGAGATTGAAAAGCCCTGTGTACTGGTACTAGTTGATGACACAGAACACGAGGAAGAAGAAGAGCTCCGTCTTGTATTGGGAAGCCCCAAGAGTGAATCTCCATATGGAGCATCTATTGGAAAGCAGAACGAAACACTCATCAAGATCAAAGACGATGCAGACAGTAAGAATCCTTTGTTTTGTTTCTAAATGTTGTTCCTTAAATAGTTATGTTTAAATGCCACCATGTTCAGAATATTTAGATGATTATAACATCTTATAAGTTATCCCAATAGCATAGAATTAATTTGTGAAAAACTTTGACAATTTGTACCTCAGTTTCCCCAGATCTACCATTATGTCTTTTGGGATATTGTTACTGAGGCAACACAATATCATATGCAGGGGCTTTAGTATGTGGTGTGCTGTAATGTCAGAGTTACAGCATGATTAAAACTATATGCCATGCTATCTCAGAGCCGATTATTAGGTTTGGAGAGACCAAATTCAGTGTGAATGAGCCGAAGGAAAGTGGTCAAGTGTCTGTGGTGAAGATCCCAGTGCTGCGTGTTGGAGACACCTCCAAGGTCTCTGTTGTCCGAGTTCACACCAAGGATGGATCTGCTACCTCTGGGGAGGACTACCATCCCATATCTGAGGGTAAATGATCCTGCAAGGCGTTTTTATCAAAATATTTCAAATCTGCTAGAAAAATAATTATCAAATCTCTCCTTTCTTGGCAGAAATTGTGTTCAAAGAGGGTGATACAGAGCACTATGTGGAGGTGGAGATTTTATATGATAGTGTCAGAGAAATGAGGGAGGCATTTACCGTGCACCTGAAGCCTGATGAAAACATGGTTGCAGAGACAAAGGTGAAAATTAAGCTAAATTAGCATATAATTTAACTGTCAAGTGTGTAACAACCTTTCTCTGTTAACTTCCTCCTAATTGCTCTTGCTTGTCAATCAACAGATGAGCAAAGCCATAATCTACATTGAGGAGACCAACAGCATTGCAGATGTCACCTTCCCCTCGGTGCCCATGGTGGTTTCTCTGCTGCATTACGATGACATCGATAGAACAAGGGACTCTCTCCCTGTGGCCGGATACCCTGTCATTTGTGTCACTGTATGCCCCAAGTGATATTCCAATGAATACTTAATAGCATACTTTTAGTCATTTCCCCTACAAATGATTAATTTGGCAAGACTTTTTTTCAGTGCAGTTTTACAGGTAAATACTGTTAATGAGGTAGTATTTAGCAGATGTGCACACTTCACTCAATTAGCAACTACCTTGAGGGCTCATCAGGAGTATATATAAGTGACTTTGGCTGCTGCAAGGATTTTTGGCTGCATTTCACTCCCAAGCATAATCTCTTCTTTCTCTTTTCAGGCCTGTAACCCCAAGTACCCAGACTATGACAGAACAGGCTCCATCTGTGTAAGCGAGAACATCAACAACACCCTAACTCGTTATCGTTGGCTTGTTAGCGCTCCCACCGGCCCCGATGGTGTCACCAGCCCTATGAGGGAAGTGGACTTTGATACCTTCTTCACCTCCTCCAAGCTCATCACTCTGGATTCAGTCTACTTTCAGGCTGGTTCCAGGGTCCAGTGTGCCGCAAGGGGTGTGAACTCTAATGGTGATGAAGGTCTGGAGCTCAGTAGCCCCATAGTGTCTATCAGCATGGACGAGGGTGAGTGCAGCTCATTCTCTAGCTTAAAGTGTTTAGTCTCTCTCATGGAAATGGCTCAACGCGATAAGCAGCTGCTGGCTGCATTTTGCTCTCCCACCGCAGTACTTGTTGTCCTTGTTCTGACAGAAAACTGTAACATAAAAGAATTTTCTGTGGAGGATTGTTAGGGGAACAAAACGTTTGATGTTTGTTTGTTTACGGCGTGGTTGCAGGAATGTGCCAGCCTCGTGTTGCAGGCACAGTGGGGGCTGAGCCCTTCTCTGCCAAGCTGCGGTATACTGGAACAGAAGATACAGACCACCCGAACCTCATCAAACTAACTGTCACCATGCCCCATATTGATGGTAGGAACAGCAGATTGAATATCTACCATAGTTTTCAACTGTGAAGCTGGAAACATCTTCACCCCATATGTCACCCATCAACTACACTCTTAACAAGAAGCAATTTCAATGTTTTTTTCCTAAATTGTGAATCTAACATTACTAACATTACACTAACTAACATTACACCTTCTGACTGCTATGTGTATTCTTCCTCAGGTATGTTGCCTGTAATTTCCACCAGAGCCCTGTCTAACTTTGAGCTCACTTTGAGCCCTGACGGTACCCGTGTTGGTAATCATCGTTGTTCCAATTTGTTGGACTACACTGAGGTCAAGACTCGCTACAGCTTCCTTACTGAAGCCACCAAAAATCCAGAAGTAATCGGTGAGACGGCCTCTTACCAATACAGCACTTCCCTCAGGGGATCCAGTGCATTACGATTCTACAGAAACCTCAACTTGGAGGCTTGTTTGTGGGAATTTACCAGCTACTATGACATGTCTGAGCTACTCAGTGACTGTGGAGGCACCATTGGGACTGATGGACAGGTAAGCAGGCCCACCTTCGTGCTTTGGCTAACCTCTGACCCCTTTTGTCATCTCTAGACATGAGGAGCAAGGATTCAGTACAGTAAAGCAGCAGACCCCCTTGAGGAAAGGAATGTGAACTCAGCAGTCACTGGTCTGTTCTGTCCTGTAACGAGTCTTTCCCACTTTTCAATTCAAAATCTCCCTGGGTTTTCAATCCAAATTAATCATTTACAGGCATATTAAAACCCTGCTTGCCTACATGGTTTTCTTTTCAAGATTCTAAAGTAAATACTAGCCTGTAGAGACGTCATCCATCATTGTCTGCAGACCCATGTTAACCTCTGTAGTAATGACTAACCCGACACCCTGCTCCCTTCAACTCCTGGTAAGAGCAGTTATTTGTCTTCTCAAAGTGGCAAGTCAATAACCAACAGCCTCATAAAAATCTGTATTCGTCTGTTCTGCCATGTGTGCAATGAGGTCTTTGCAGCAGCAGCTGTTGTATATGAAGCTGGAAAGAGGAAATATTAAAGCCCTCTGTGTCCTCCTGGCATACATGCCTTGCAGATTTCAACATTTGCATTCACCTTGGAAACCTACTGTTAGTTGACTTGCAGTTAATTAAGGTAGAGTGTTGATAAAGAAGGGCAGTAAGAGTGCAGGAGGCACATCATGGTGAAAACCTCCACTGCGCTCCCTTCCCAGGATTATTAATTAAACCCCTACAGCACTTGCAAATAAATTTGGCACTGAAGGTATATAAGAGTGTATATTGGTTTGTTATTATAATGGGAGTTTCTCATTTTACATGGCTTCAGGTTTATTTAATAACAAAGGTATCACCCAGGTGATAGCAGCCTTTCTCAACAAGTGGTACTTTGTTGCCTGTAGCCACGTGATATAAATGAGAATGTGGCAATAATAAACATGTCTTGACAAGTAAGCAGACTGCTGCTGGTAATATAAACTTTACCTTGGTCAGTAGTAATACCTTGAGGTTAAACCAATAATAGGCATACTTTGCACAAAATGGTGAGCAGTAAGCACTCCACTTTTATCTTCTTTAATTAGTGACCACATTGCTCAGCAGTAATTCAATCATTTATAAAAGAAAATAACAGCTAGTTCTGGAAGAGATGAATAGTTTTGACCCTCAGACTACTCAGACAGTCTCTTGTAGGAATAAAACCTCTCCTCTTGTCCGGAATGTCTTTCCATCAAGAGGGAAAATGGTATACATTCAGCTCTTGTACAGCACTGTATGTAGATTTTGTTGCTATGGTTACTGAGCAGAGCAAAAGACGGTATGTAGATGCACAGACTGAGGCGTCACAGGTTCAGTTTCAGGATATGCAGGCAGGATCAAGGGAAAAAGAAAGTGCCTTTGTTTGTGGGTGCCCTGTGACCCGAGTGCTCCTCTAAGTGGGTTGGCAGCCCGAGCGAAGACAGCTCTGTGCAGGCCAGGGCCAGTGTCATGTCACAGTGTAGGGCTTAGTGCCCAGCTTAACAGGACCATAGGAATCTATTAAGGCCCAGCAGGTTGTGTCAGAAGGCCATTCTGCAAATCATTTGCCTGAGCTCTCAGCTCCCAGAGGCACGCCTCCACATGAACACAGAGCCAGTGTAGGCAGGTACCTCTCACAGGTCAGAGGAAAGTGCAGATACCAGAGAGCGCTCCCTCTGAGGACTTTCACCACTTGTTTTGACCATTTTAGGACAATTCTTTTAGAGAGAGAAAGTTTGGGACAATTCAATATCCCTAACAAATTTAAATGTAGTGCAGTTTGTGTTTTTTTAATGTTAACCAAAAAGTTGTGATTTGGATACATTAGATTTGCTATAGAAATGTTTTAAATTGATTAAGTTTAAAAGGTGGCAAGAGTCCATTAACACTTGGAGTATATATTCAATCTTACAGTTATTCTTATTTATTTATAAACTTTTATCTAATCAGGATAGTTCCCATCAAGATCAAAAATAGTCCTTGCCAAGGGGAGCAGCAGCACAAGATACAAACAGTTGATTTTACACAGACACAAAGCAGACAATACTTAAACACATGACATCCAAAGAGAAACAAAGTACAGTGCAAGCCATGCATCTAAAATATCAGTTTAAGCACTGACACCACAGCAATTCTGTCTTGTCCTTTAAAAATAGATTTTAAAGCATTCAGGACTCAAAATATTGGAGTTTTAAAACAATCTGCAAAATATATATATATATATATATATCTATATGTATACCAGTGTGCACCTTAGGGTTGCCAGAGCAGGCCATCTCAGGAGTAAAGCTTACAGTGATTAGCTAAGGCTTTTCAGTTTGTGTTGAATCTAAGTAAAGCATGGTAAGCTGCAATACCTGAGCAGAGGCATAAAAGATCCAGTCCAACACAGGAAAAAACATGGCAGCCATAAATCTCTTTTGCTTCATTAAAAGAAAAACACAACATGTAACCACTAAGCCCTTTTAATGTAGCAGCTTAATTTAAGCCACCGTTTTTCTTCAAGCCCTGTACATGCATATTAATTGCGAGCATATTAATTTACTAATGCCTACTTAAAGTTATCATTATAGGCATGGAAGTGTGCTTTAAGTTCACCAATATGCATTGCCAACTCTGATCAATATATGGACTGAAGCATTATGCAGAATAAAACTTGAATCAGCTATAATGGTAGAATATTTTATCTTGAGAGATATTGTATATGCACTTTATTTGGGGCATCTTGATGTTTTCCTCCTGATATCTCTATAACAAGGCTAAATTTATCTGTTAAGTATAATTTAATTGTTTTTCCCTGAGACAACATGTTGGTTTTTACTGCAGGTATTGAATCTGGTTCAGTCCTATGTGACCCTACGAGTCCCACTCCATGTGTCCTATGTCTTCCACTCCCCTGTGGGAGCAGGAGGATGGCAGCACTTCGATTTACAGTCAGAGCTGAGGCTCACATTTGTGTATGACACTGCCATCTTATGGAGGGATGGTGTCGGTAGCCCACCAGAGGCTGAACTACAAGGTAACACGTAAACAGTAGTTTGCATTAAATTGAAGATAACTTAACAATATGTCATGCTCATCAAATTGGGATTAAGAATTAGTTAAGTAGCCAAATTTAAACTGTGTCTGTGATTGTCTTTGCAGGCGCTCTGTATCCAACCAGCATGCGTATAAATGGCCAGGGACGACTTGTTGTCAATTTCCGCACTGAGGCTCGATTCAGAGGCCTATTTGTGTTTGCACATCCAGGTACAGTATGTCACATAGAAGTGATGTAGGGTTTAACTGTGTAAATTTGATGTGGTATATGATGTGACTCAGCTTTTAACTTCATGGCTTTTACCTGTGACGATGCATTTCAAGCCACACTTAAATACTCATTTTAAATCAAATGTATCATTTTTGTTTTTTGAGGTATTTTATTTGGCTGCTGAGCATGCTGATGCTACACATATCTTAACTGATGTATTTTTCCATCAGCTTCTCCACTTACCTCCATGGTCATGTGTCCGGACCACCCTGGTTTGACCTTTAACCTCAGTCTTGTGAGGAATGAGCCCACCTACAACCAGCCCATCCAGCAGTGGACATTTATATCTGATTTTGCTGTGAGTAAACATTTTGTTTTTTTTCCAAGGAGCAGTTTAATTATTTTCTGTTGTTTGTACTCCTAATTCTTACTAAACCTAATTTTCCCTCTCAGGTGCGTGACTACTCTGGCACTTATACAGTAAAGCTGATCCCCTGCACATCCCCTCCCAGCCTAGAGTACACCATCCCTCCTGTCTGCAATCCCAGAGAACCTCTTACCTTTGACGTGGACATCCGCTTTCAGCAGGTGACCTCACCTTGTCTAAAATGAGATAGGAAGAAATGGAAGATAATATTTTCTTAAATTAACATCAGCATAATTAAAAATGCACTGAGAGGTTCAGCCATCTTATAACAATCAACTTAATTTTGAAGCCAAGGTACGACAACACTTCTAAAGCGACTGTGATAATAATGCTACAATCCAGTGCAAGTTGGAAGTCAGTAATTCCGAACTGGTATTCCTGACTTAAGATCTGAATGTGTCCCAGTGCATCTGCTCAGGACAACATGGACACCCACAGCAAACTGATGTTTGTATCAAAAGAGCTTAACGCTCAATCAATTTTCCCTGAATAAACAATGGTTGATGTCAAGTCTCTGAGCTTCACAAGCATCTATAGAGGACCTACATCAATTACCAAAAATTGTTGTCAAATTGTCAAAATTGTGTAAACGGGCACCAAGTGTGAACCACTACAGCCATGGCATAAAGTTGTTGTGTGCATTTGTTTTGTGTGGATGAAGACAGAGATGCATGCTCGCAAAGACTTTTATGACGCACAAATCAACTAAATGGAGATGGAAATGGCAGCTACAATGTTCTTACAGCATGCCTCACAACACACACACTTCATAAAACACTACATAAAGTAATATAAGCGATGAAAATATCATTGCACTCTTCACTGTGTGCACCACCTGTCAGGTGTGTTTATGTCAGTGAATTCAGGCTGGATGGATCTTACCCAAGGTTCCAACTTGGAAGTCTGACTTGAATGACAGTTTCATTGCATTTGTCCTTGTCAGAGGTTTTTTTTTTTGCACAAGACCTGGTTAAAAGACGAAATTCAAAGAATTTGGGTTGCCTTCAAAAATCCTACTGACAACAAAGGAAAGCATTAAGACATCATCTAAAGGTGCAACCAGTGATTCTTTTCCAGTACACATATTGTCAAGTTGAGCTAATATCTTCTTATGGTCCACTAGCTGTCTGTGTGTGCAATGAAAGAAATCTAGTGATCATACACTGTAAATGGGACAAAGTGGCTCAGACTGAACCACACAACACTATTCAAGCCGAACAGCAACAGGGGGCAATCGTGCTTGTGCACAGAACAAGGGAAAGGCGATGGATGTAAAAAAAAAAAAAAAAAAAGAAAAGAACAGTGGAAGCAAGAGGGATGGTTAATCTGGTACAGCTAACATGCTGAACTCCACAGCTCCATTATCAGCAGAATTGCTGACCCCCACTACCTTTAGATGTATTCTTAAACAACTTATTAAGAACACCCACCACTCCCCAAATAAGCTCACAATAAGATAACTGTAATGTTCACTTGACTGTCCACAAGGTTTGTCCAACTCAAAAAAAGTCCACCTTAACAAGATTGCGTAATCTGACCAAAATGTCCAAAATCAAATTGTCTTCGTTTCAAATCACAATAAAAAGGGGAAAAAAAGCCATGCACTGAAAAAAAAGGACTGAGCTCACCAGATGTATTGGGAAATGGATATCCAGCCTAGTCGTGATTTTCAGCCCACTGCTCAACAGTTGTGGTTCTCAAATCACACTGATTCCTTGCTGATTTTAGATGGATGAGGTCCAACCATAAAATGGTCTAAATGCTTTCCCCCCTTTCAACTGAAGTCTTCCTCAATCCTTCTTTATCCCTCTATCTATCCCTCTCATTCGTCTCACACCACCCAAAGAATTCACTTCCCTTTGTTCCTCAGGCCATACCCCCTTGCACCTGTGATCTGGAGAAACAGATCACCTGACCAGTGTCCTCAGTATGAGACTATGCATGGCAAACAAGTTAAAGCATGGATGACATGGATATAGTCGACACAGATACTCAACTGGTTATTTAAATACAAACTACTACTATACATTAAAAATTGTGCATATAAATATTTGTGAAAGTTTATTTTACAAGATTAATTCACCCCTTCTCTGTATTTATTATTTCTTGTAAGCCACACCCCTTGGCTTCTATTAGGTTATTTAGTTTCTTGCCTCTCTCTGTTGTCCCATCATTTGAAAAATCTAAGAGGTAACTCCCCTCTGGTTCTCTTCATCTAATCAAGCACTCATAAAACTGCAACTCTTCTCACTTACGCTGACAGGAACAAATCTCTAATCAAACCCCCCCCCCTTTAATCCATTTAGCTGCACCTGCAGTGCTATGTATCCAGCTCCTGATGCTGATGCCAACATCTAACCACCCCAGCATCAAAAACAACATTTACAGTTATAATAGCAAGGCTGGCCAAATTCATTTATGGCTTTGCCAGAAATAAAAACAAAAAGATGTTTGAATTTCTTATTTTGCATGACAAAAGGTTAAAAAAAGACCCCACTGACAATTATATGAACTGTAGAAAAGTGACCAAATTCTTTATCTAAACTTGTTACAGCTTGACACGTGTTGGTCTGATTGTCCACAATGTGAATAATGAGACTGAAACTATTTGCAAATACAAGCCTCAAACATGTCAGTGTACACTGACAAGTCTACAAATTACCAGGCATAGTGTATGATCAATCAATCAATCAATTTTATTTATAAAGCCCAATATCACAATTCACAATTTGCCTCACAGGGCTTTACAGCATACAACATCCCTCTGTCCTTATGACCCTCGCAGCGGATAAGGAAAAACTCTCCAAAAAAAAACCCTTTAACGGGGAAAAAAAAACGGTAGAAACCTCAGGAAGAGCAACTGAGGAGGGATCCCTCTTCCAGGACGGACAGATGTGCAATAGATGTCGTACCGAACAGATCAGCATAATAAATTAACAGTAATCCGCATGACATCTGAACAAAAATTACAATGGTGTGTTTACCGGAATCAGAAAAGGTTGTTCACCTGTTAACTTTGCTTGGCTTTGTCTCTGAATATGGTTCGTGTGTCTGTCTGTCTTCTATGTGTTTCTAGGTTAGCGACCCAGTGGCTACTGAGTTCAGTCTGAACACGCAGATGATTTTACTCTCTAAGCGGACGCTTTGGCTCTCAGATGGCTCCATGGGCTTTGGACAGGAGAGTGACACTGCCTTCTCACAGGGTAAGGCAATAATACACAGTCATAAAATGCCAACTGCCCTTGAAAGTTTGTGGATTAAAAAAAGCAACAGAGCCCAAATTGTTACTGAAATTGCATGGACAGCTGCATGTATTTCATTGCTTAGCGTCTTGGACTGTTACAGATCCCTCTACAGATCAAAAAGAAATCCCTGAATAATGAATACATTCGTTGATTTAGCAGAAACGAGTTTAGTAGAAATTCATTCCTGACCCAACAGAATAAAATTGAAATGAAAATAAGCCCTCTATGAAGTGTCATTTTGACTACTTTAATGTATTTCCAAAAACAAACTAATTATGGAGAACCTGAATTTTGTTTTTCTCAACGTCTTGAAGTCTGAAAAGTCCTTGAAGCTGCTGTTCAGTGTAAGCGTGGACAGCTCTTGTTGCCAAAAATGACAGAGTAGTGTTAGCTGCACTTTGTTGTGGTTCTTGATATTGTTGTCTGAGCCAAATAAAATCATTTGAGAGAACTGCACCAGTGTAAATAACCAAACCATTTTAGTACAACTTTCAATTAAGCCATGAAGTTAATGCACGTCATGTGTTACATGTGTTTTGCATCGATGAAAACTGTATTTTTCCTCCCACAGGGGATACAATTTATGGCCGTGTGATGGTGGATCCAGTGCAGAATTTGGGCGACTCCTTCATTTGCAACATAGAGAAAGTATTCCTGTGCACTGGTGCTGATGGATACGTCCCTAAATACAACCCCAGCAACTTTGAATTTGGCTGTCTGGCTGATGCTCCCTCACTACTCTACAGATTCAAGATAATTGTAAGTAACAAAAGTATATCTCATCACGTCACATGTGCTTTGTGTCCATTCAAACCTACATTCCTTCCTGTGTCATCTTCTCACTCCAGGACAAGGCCCAGCCAGAAACCCAGGCCCGGTCATTTGGCACTGTAGCTTTTAACGCCTTCCTTGCAGTTGATGACCACAGCGCTTTAGCTCTAGTGAGACAACCTGGGTCAGATGGTTTTAGACTTGAGTCCTCAGCTCTCTTCCAGGTCAGTGTAAAGGTCAAGTACAAGAGACACATTCAATGCACACGCTTGAATAGTCCACATTCTCATTATTTAACCAATCTATGGTGCATCCAAGAGGATATTTTGTCCTGGAATTCACATTTTTGTGTGGCCACTTAGCTCAGCCTGGAATGTAACTCTCAGGGAACTGGTGTGGCATCCCGCTGTGTGTAGAGCAAGTGAAAAGAGCAAGATGAAAATAATGTATATCATAGTCACAGAAAGTGACCCTCTGATATTTTACTTTTTCTTCTTAACAAGCCTAGAGGAAAAAAAGACTCACTGACCTGACTCTTTCATCGTGGAAACCTTATTGTGACTGAGCAATCCTGTCACCGTGCAGGCTGGCCTTTATACTGTGCGGCCTCTGATTACAGGATCGTATGTGTGACTCAGACTCTCCCTCTTTCATCGAGTCCAGATAGCTTCCTCTGGTCAGTTAGTCTGTGTTTCTTGGCTTTTTAAGTAGGAACAAGTCAGTATCAGTATGTCCACAGGCCTGATGAGTGTTTTCCAGTAGTTAAAAAAAAGTCTGCTTTTTAACTCCACTGCACAGTAACTCACTGGTCACACCGTATGTTTGAGGTGGCCAGATATACAGTGGTGCAGAAAAAAACCCCCACAACAAACATGGGTCCATGAAGGTAAGCTACATTAACAGTAGCTGTATTTGTAATAGTATTAACAGTATTTTATGGAGATTTTTTTTTCTTTTATTACTGAACTCTTAAGCATCAACAAATGGTGTTCTGCAGAAAGATGTGCCATAAAATGACCTACAGGTAATGTTTTTTAAAACTGTAACTTTCTCCAGGTGTCTGCAGGGAGAGAGTGGTACATTCATACCATCTATACTGTCCGTTCTCGAGACAACGCTAACCGTGGCATAGGAAAGAGAAGCCTGGAGTACCATGTGATGAGCCAGCACACAAATCTGCCTCCAAAAGGTCAACATCGCACCAGAAGATCGGTCAACGATGTGCCAGATATAATAGAGGAGATAGGTCAGAGTAACAACCGTGGTACCAACATCCTCCACATCACACTGGATCGCAGCAGCCAGCAGAGGACGAGCCAAGAGAGGGAGATCTTCACCAAAGGGATTATCCCCCGTGAGCTCAACCAGAAAGACAACAGTAATGACAGACTAGTGTTAATCATTGGGGTCTTTGTCGGGCTGCTCCTCACAGTGCTCATCATCATCGTGGTAGTATTACTGGTCCGGTCCAAGCAAGATAAGAAAGACATACCCAAGAGCTCCAGCAGTGCAGAGCCCATGATGACACAAGCCCTCAGTGACAGCTCAGAGGTCTAACAAACAGACTGATGATTGAGAGTTTTAGTTAATATTTTTGTTTTGCAAGTGCCTCACATTTAGATAAAAATTGAAGATTGTGTGTGAAGCAACACAAACTACAAGAGCTTTGATTCTATTCAGAAATCTACTTGAAATACTGCATCACTTCCACAGCCAGGGAGTGGTCTGGACACTAACTTGGAGACGGACTTTGTTAGCAGCTGTTACAAGGCACTAGTCAAGTTGTCAGCACTCACTTATTGATTTGCTTTTGATGCCCTTTGATCCAAAAAAAGGTGTTATTACGTTTCCAAAGGTGCTACAGAAAATGCCTCTTAACTTGAATGGCATTTGGTGTTAATCTGAGTAGGTCAAGAGAAGGTTGATACTTTACATACTGTAGTAGTTGTTAACAACGAGCTTTGTATGTTTGATTTGCTGCATCAAGACACTGTCCATAGTTTGCTTACACTGGGTAAACCTGTCTGTTCCTATAGAGAATGATTTGTCCTTAGATTCAGTGCGTGCCTAAGAAATCACAGAATTTTGAGGTTTTTTTGATGTATGTTATGTTTTGTCCTGTGTGATCAGTAAGACATTCACTCAAGTGAAAAAAATGTTTTTCACATTGTTTTCTTGTGCACATGCTTTTGCATGCATTTATATTTTTGTATTTTAAGACAGTTTAAAATTGTAAAAAAGAAAAAAAAAAGATTTTAAATGCTGATTTGAATGGACAGACACATCTGATCTACTGTATTTCCACCAGTTTGTGTTTTACAGTGTATCCAATGAAAAATAGTATTTATCAATGGCCAATTGTTCTTGCTAAGCCCCCCCCCAATATTTAGTAGTTAAAACACTGTATGATTTTAAGTCTTTATAATTGATACATGGTACTAAATCAAATAAGAGATGTGAGATAGTTAGAATCTGTAGTATTGAGTTGACTTTCAAGACAGCTGGTCTGCAATGTACAGTGTACTATAGTAGCGGTTCCAGATCCACTATTTCCAACAGGAACTATTTTCACTCTTGGCACAAATAGTATGCTAAATTTCTAAGTGTTAACTACTGTAGCTTAGTATAGATAGCTGGGACTCCTGATCCTTCTCACAACAGGGCTATGTGTTGACTGTGCTGTTATTTTATTATTTTTTGTTAAACCTTGATATCTTGTCTAATAAGTTTAGCAGATTTCACTTAAAGGGAATGAAACGTTTTACCCTCAGTTATCTTTACCGTCACAACTGCTGTCCTCTCCCTGATTTATTAGTTTGAAATGTATTTATTTTTCAATTCTTGTTAGCACCAACACAAATCTTGTATCACCCCCTTTAAATTTTGCTTTAAACCTACTTTTCTCAAACTGTGTAAGTTGTTTGTTGTTGGGATTTCAGTATACAATACACATATATAGGTTATGTGCCATGTTTGCATTTAAACATTGTGGAGATAAGATGAACATCATACAAGCTTTCCATGTATCAGTGTTTTGGCTTTTGTTTGTTTGTTTTCCAGATCCAGGCACCGGATTGCCATAAAATCTGATTACCTCATATTACTGTATATCGTATAATAGACGCTAACTTCATCATCACTACTTTTTAAATGCCAAGTTTATTTGCATTTTTGTTTTAAAATTGAAAACAATTCTATGCAACCTGTGATATCATACTGTCATGAAATGTTTACCCCACATGTGATTTATATTTTCAATTTGCTTGCTTATCTAAGTTTGACACCGTGTTAATGTACTGTGGTTCTTTTATTCCACTCTAATGCTTTGAGTGCATTCTGAGCTTTTTTTTATGCACATGTATGTATGTATATACATATGTATTACCTATAAATATACCATTTGGATGTTTTGGGAATGGTTACTGTTAAAAATGCATACTGTATGTGATGTAAGTATTTGTAACATAGACCACAAGCACAGCATGGTCTGCAAATAAATAATTTTTCAAGAAATTGTGTGTTTTTTGAATAAATATATGTTTTAGTGTGAAACATTTATGGGCAGTGTCCCAGTGAATGTCTTCTGTGTTCTTTGTACTGGTCACAAAACAGTTTCTTTAGAGGTTCTGTGTGTAGGATTTGGGGGGAGATATTGGCAGAGATGCAATGTAATATAAATATGCATTATTTGGTGTATAATTACCTGAAAATAAGAATTGCTGTGTTTTCATTGAGCCATTAATATCTGCATAGGGAGTGGGTCCTTGTCCACGGGGTTCGCCATGTTGCACCAACATGTTTCTACAGCTGCCCAGAATGGACAAACTAAACACTGGCTTTAGATGGTGCTATTCTTGTTTTTGCATCAGCCACTGTTGTTAGGAGCCCCACTGTGATGAGAGCATAGAAAAAACACAGATTTTTTTTAAACATTAAACTGCTTCATTCAATGTTTTAAGTGGTGGTTTAAATCACAGTCTGTTTGTTTTGGAGAGGAAGACTCCTCTGCAGATTATTCAGCTCACAGTAAAAACCTCCTGATCATCTGAATCTTAAGTTATCAGAGAAAAATGGTGAGCACACAGTAGCAGGTGTTGGGCTAAAGGCTTATCTCATGCCCAACAGCATCAGAGAAACATTGATTTGTATGGTGAAACTGTTTTATGCAGTGTTTTTCCTGGTTTTAATTATTATTTTGAAAAGGAGGGTTATTTGGTTCCTGCTAAAACACTCCTGAACATTGAACAACAATTAAGGAATTCTAACCAGGAGAAGTTTCAGCTCACCGCTAGATAATACAACGCCCATAAATGACTAATAAAAATGCCCACATTCACAGGCAGCCATCACCAAACCTATCTATGAATGAAACATTTAAGGACTACCAAGAAAATGAGATGCAAGGCCAGAAATAGGTACTATAAACTATTCAGAAGTTGCTTGTATTATCATAAAATCTAAATATGTGCTCACTGGAAACCAAGATGTGGACCCTTAACTCATCATTTTCTTTACTACATTATTCAGTCATTAAATTTAATGTGCATATTTAGAAACGGATCAAATTCCCCTCAGTGTAAGTTAAGCATAATAAGTGATCATAATGCATATACAACAACTCAGTAAACCATGTGCTTTTATTACCAGTGCATATTCATAGAGAAAACAAAATTGTTTGTATTGGTGTGACACAGCATAGGGTAAATGCTTCAGACACATCTGAAAAAGGAAAGCCTTGACTCTTTAAAGATGTCTGGGCTTCTGTTTGGCAACAAGTCAGACAACAGATTAGGTGCATGAAAAATAGCTTCCTGGTTTACTAAACTGGTGAGATAGTGTAATATCCTGTAGCTTAGAAAATCTCTTCACTGGGGAGGGTAATTGTGTTTTGGTGTTTAGCACAGTGCTGTGGGTAATAATGTCAGACCAGGAAGCTGCCTTCTTCCTGCACCTGGTCTCTCTTCTGCTGTGGCAACAGGTTTTCTTATGACTTTACACAGAATGGACACTGGGGGGAGCAAGAGCAGCAACAGCTCTACTTGTACAGGTCTTGGAAGTCATGGCTTGATGTACAGTAGTGCAGGCAGAAACTCAGATCTAACAGCGTTTTGTTAGATGGCTTACAACAGTATCAGAGGCGAGTGTACTCTAAAGCATGGATGAGTTTGCTGGCAAACATCATCTAATAGACTATAGATCATTTCATAATTTTTTATGTGAACACCAAAAAATGAAGGAAAAAAAAAACACTGTAAAACAGAATTCATATTCCATCCCGATCATTTCTGTGGTCATGGATCCAGACTACTTTTGCACAAATTAACAGTTTTCTCACAAAGCTCCCAACATCTCCCTAAAAATCAGATCATCAAAATAAATAAATATTTAAAGTTGTTCCATTGACATGATGATCTAATTTAGCTAGATTTCCTGAGATATGTGTGTTCTTTCTGGTTTGTAAGTGTTAGCACTTCAATGAATGATAAAGCTTTTTAATTGTTGAAGGCAAAACAATCTTTCTATTGCCCATACCATTAGCCATTAATTCTGAACAGAAAACATACAAGACTTTCGTTTTTGAGGGCATCCTAAATTAAAACAAAAGATGGGTTTGTTGCTTTGAAAAAGAGCTGCTCATGTGCACAAACACTAATTAAAGTTTTCCAGATGTGGGGGGATACTGAATTCTGCTTTAAGGTGAAATTTCCCTTTAAGGGAAAGGGGTAAAGTTTGAAGCTCTAAAGAAGAAGAAGCACATCAATTTAGAAAAATAATTTGTAAATGCTGAGCTAGTGTACAAAATAAAATAAATTACCATTTTTTTAATTTTTTTTTTCCTTTTAAAACAACAGATATTAACAAAAAAGATTATTGTGCTGCTTACATTAGAAATAAATATGACACTCTTCTTTTAAGCATGTGCTGAGTATGTTTAAAAAGCACACTTTGAAACAGCTGCCATATACACCACGTTTAAATCCTGGAATCCTTGACTGCTGCTCTCTGATTTGCCAAAAGGCTTTGTGTTTCAAAATCATAGCACATACATACAGAGTGATCTAATATACACAATATACATTTATGTATATACAGTACATACAGCAAATCAATGCACAGATGGTGGTGACATTTTTATGTGAGATGTCAGAAAATGACGAATTTTACATTTCATTGCTGGAGAAGCGTAGCGGTTAGTTTCACTGTAAGCATTAACTAGTTTATGAGAAAAGCAAGTGGTGGGTACACTGTGTTGTTTCCTAGGCCGTAAGATAAAATAAAACGTCATGCATTGGACAAGTTATGGCTCATTAAATACTTCAGTCAACATCCTACCCTGTCCGGTCTCACATAAAGTGTGGTTTAATAATACCATCGACAGCATACAACAATGTTTTTGCACGTTCCATAAAACCAGTCCATAGCTTTATGTCCATTACTTGTCCCAAGGATGCTACATTATCCAACTTTAAAAACAACCTTCAATACACGTTAAGGAGGGTAAACGGATCAGACAGTTAATTATATCCAGTAGATCAGCTGATGTGCACATCAAAAGGCTGTATTGGAAAGGTCATTGCACCCTGTGGAATACATTGTGTTGTGTCGTTGTCAGTGCTTGCAGTGGTGAAGATGGCTGTCTCCGGTCTCTACTGCAGGTAGCGGTAGACCTTGAAGCAGTGGTTCCCAGAATCTGCCACTGCCACATGACCATCAGATGTGAGGGCCAGGCCCTGGGGGCCATAAAGGGGGTCCGCTGATGTATTGATGTAGGACAGGAAGGACCCTGAGCTGTCAAACACCTGGTTGGTTACACAGCACAGAGGAAAAAGTTAAGTGATATACTTACAAACTTGCTCTCTGCATTCAACTTGATGTAGTTTTCTCAAGCTAACCTGGATCCGACTGTTGCCCCAATCGGCAACAATGATATTTCCATTGGCATCCACAGCCACGCCTGTTGGAGCATTGAACTGGCCGTTCCCCTCCCCATGGGAGCCAAATTTAAACAGGAACTCTCCATCTGCATTGTACACCTGCAAGCGAGATAAAACAGGGAAGAGAATAGGAAAGTGAACTCTGCTGTTACATATAACACAAATATGTTCAGGAACTAGGATAAAAAGCATATTGCTAAAATGATCTAAAACAACACTGCCAGACAGGCACACAGCTGTTTGTTTAACTTTTAACTTAAAAAAATCACTTATTTTGTTAATTGTATGTTTCCTAATGTTTATGTTTGACTGATTATGCCTTGTCTTGTTTCATTAAAGCTGAACAGTTTTGCTGTTGATGTGGAAAGTAAAATTAATTCAATTATAGATATTTTTCCTGTAAGCCATTTATTCATTTACTTTCAATGCAGGTTTACTACAACAGAGATTGTGCACATGCTTGCAACAAGCCATACCTTGACTGAATGGTTATGAAAGTCAGTAACCACAATCTCATTTTTGTTATTTACGGCCACAAAGTGAGGACCTGGAAGCAGCAGAGGAGACGGAGAGGGAAAGAGAGGAAAGATGAGTCATCAACTCCTTTACAACACATGAGAGGAAGTTCCACACTATTTTTGGACTACAAGTCACACAGGACACAAACACACTCTTGAGAGTTGATGTGGGACAATACATGAGACATGACAGAGCTGATGCATCAACATGTAAAAAGAACATAGATTTATTTTCTTAGCTGACATTCACAGTGAATTAATTACTTACTGAAAACAGGGCCAGATTTACTAAGCTTTTGTTCCAGTGCAATGTTTGCACCACTTTTTTCTAAAAGAAAAGAAAAGGTCCAAGTGAGAAATTAAATTGAAAGAACGGGTGAGTTTCAACTGAAATACTGCTTTCTGTGTAACAACTGAAGCCATATCAATGAGGGACTTCAGTAAGGCAAGCAAATCCTATTAACAGAAGTTTTTATTCTCCCAAAATTTGAGAGAAAGACAGACAAGAAGACAACCATCAAATCTTTTTCGTGCATTAGCGTGCATCATGAACTTTCGCCCCAATACAGCTCTGTCTTGTACTATGATGATCAGATGCATGTTTACAGTATAAGATTATCAGTGCAATAGTAAAGAATCATTCATTGCCTGTCCAACAATACATGCTTACATTAGTTGCATAGAAAACTAAAGGGTGCATAGAAACATGCTGATCACAATGAGATTTGTGCAAATCAGCATTTCAAAACATAAAAAGTCTGTAAATCTGGCCCAAACACATGCCCTGAGACATAAAGCATCAGTTGGTGCGCATCTTGTCATCCTGTAAGAGACATCATTAATGAAATGATCATAGGTACTTGTACTAAGTATCATACAGTACCTGCAAAGTGTCTGTCTGATGTTCCCCTGGCTCCAAACTTTGTCACCAGCTTCCCATTTGATTGGAAAATGAAGACACAGCATGCCTTATTATCAACTGTGATGATATGTCCATTCTTATCCACAGCCACACCTTTGGGTCCCATCAATCTTCCAGCACCAATTTTATTCTGTGACAGCCAGAGGGACACAATATGTCTCATTCAGTGGGACATATTAAATGTATGCAGTGAAAACATTTGCTCTGTCTGGCTAAAACCATTCACCTTGAACTTGCCATCTGAGGAGAAGATGCTAATCCATCTGTTGTCGTAATCAGCTACAATAATGTCACCATTCATGTCCACTGTGACCCCTGTGGGGCGCTGCAACTGCCCTGGTGAGCGACCTCTGACCCCAAACCTCATCTTAAACTGGCCATCATTTGAGAATACCTAGAAAAAGAGAAACATCAAATACTTCAAAACCTCAGCAAGTAAAGAAGTCATTACATTTTTATTTCAGCTCAAGAGGATGACACTGACCTGTATACACTGATTGTTGCTGTCTGCCACCACAATCCTTCCATTGCTGGAGGTGGAGATGCCTTGTAGATTAGTGAATTCTCCTTTATCTCGTCCTCTTGTTCCTTTCATAACAACAAGACATCAGGCTACTTTAGCACTATGTATGTGTAAAAAATGTGCAGCTCAGTTCTGCTGTACTTTGCATGGCATATCTCTTCAACTGTTTAGCTTTTACTTGTCATTTGAACAGTTTGAACAGACAGAGGAAACAACTGTGTGGAACAAAATAGCTTATTTTGCTATAAAGAACAACATTAGACAGCTCAGTCACCATGATTAACGGCATATCTAGCCAGTTATTCACCCACCCACTCTGTAGATCAGCTCATCCTCTATTGGGTTTTCCTTTTTCTTGGTGGTGCTGTACATGCTGGAGGGTCTGCGTACAGCCTTCTGTCGAACATGACCTCCTCCTCCACTCGGAGACTTCACTCTTCTCTTCACGTCGTCTGGTGACTGCAGGACATCTGAAGGCTTGACGGCACGCAAACGGAATGGACTCCCCCTCACAGGCTGTTCATATAGCAGCAAAGAGAAGGTGAATTCTCCCTCTGAGCGGAGGGTATATCCAACCTCATAGGTGCCATTCTTGTTGTCCACCACCTCAGCTTCAGTGCACGCTCCATCTGCAGAGAAAATCTCTGCCCTCAGAGCAGCATTACCAGTCTTCACTAGTTCTCCATCCTTGTCTTTCGTAGTGACTGTGACAGTGGTGTGCTGCCCGACCAGTGCATGTCGCAAGCCTTCACCAGTGGCGACACTAGTATGGCCTACAGTCCCTGTTGTGATCAGGACTCCCAGGTTCTGAATGGAGCGCCTCAGTCCATCTGTCTCTACCTGGCATTCCAAATGTCCATTTTCGTGGGGCTGTTCGGGAAAGGTGTGTCGCGCCAGGGCACTGACCCGCTCACCCATCTGCTTCTGTACCAACAGGACCTCAGTGGCACTGCCATGGCTCAGGGCCTGCTCTGTGAAGTTGCAGCTGCTTTGAATGTTCTCTTTTCCCTGAAGCAAGGAGGTCAGCTGGGCTTGAAGCACCTATGAATGTCCAAAGAGACGGTCAGTGGTGCTTGAACTGAAATGTGAAATATTAGAAAAAAAATGAAAAGACCTCAGACCTTCTGCTTGGAGCTGCAGATGTTTTCCACCTCAGTAATGAGAGCAGTCTTGCGTTGGTGTAAGGCCTTCTCCAGCTCATCAAAAGTGTTACTGATTTCAGTAACTGCCTCATTTTTCCGCTCAGTAAGCTGCTTGGAGATCTCATTCACAAGTTCAATGGCGGCTGTCAGCTGAGGTAGTCTGCCAGAAGAAAAGCAAGTAAGACAAAAACAGAATAAAACTTTTAAATTATCATTCCTTATATTCTCAGTACTTTAAAGATCTTCCAAATACAATCATGTAATTTATTATGGATTAAAGTACTGAAACCCATACCTGTTGCGCACAGCGTCTAGCTGATTTTTTAGCGCTGACTTGTGCTGTTCTAGCACATCCCTCAGAGGAACTGTCACATGTTCCCTATGCTCTCCTTCTGTGCACTCCAGACACATGGCAGTTTCACATGACTCGCAGTAAAACTCCATCACCTGCAGATGGTGCAGTGGAGAACGAGACAACTGAACATCATATTTCTGTGTGTAAATCTGCTTACAAATTAAAACACATTAAGAATACCAAAAAATACGAGATCTTCTAACAGTGCACAGTGTTGTTATGAACTTGTAGATGATCTCTTATAGATCTGTCCTACTATATAACACCCTCTGTCTTTTTGTTTTACTTTACCTTGCCCTCATGGTTGGGGCATGAGAGGGGCTGACAAGCTGTAGCTGCACTTGCTGACTCAAGAACATTACAGGCCTCAGGTCGGATGCACTCTGGGTCTCGCTGTAACACCTCCATTAAGTTTGTGATGAAGAAATTGTTCTGCAGGGCTGCCACACCTTTCTCTGGCAAGATAGAGGTCTGTCTGCATACTGGACAGGACAGTGTCAAAGACTGAGGAGGGATGTAGTTCTGTAGGCATCTACAAAGAAACAAGATGTTAAAAAAATAAATTAGAAGGCTGAAGCTGCAAGCTAGCACCTATTTCAGTGTCAACATAGTGTAAACATGTAAAACCATTCTTTTAGACTTTAGAAGACAATACGATTCTGGTCCTTGCAGTTTTGGCTGTGGAAATCAGTGCTTGCTGCCAAAAATGCTGTGCCAGTAAGAATGCTGTCTGTTTTGATGTGGCCAGCCTCAGAGTGGTTGGTGCCTTACATCATGCAGAAGCCACAATGACGAGAGAATAGCTTGGCATAAGTGGTGCAATTTTGGGCCATTACACATAATTTTAAAATATTTTTAAACATCCCTTTAATGTATCGCCATTAAAAACTTACTTCAGGCAAAGTGAATACAAACAACATTATAATGCGCTGAACTATTTATACGTCTTTTTTTATGTGCTCAGTTTCTGAATAACGAATAATATTACAAGGATAAATTCCAGTATATCTCGCTCTAAAGTGGTTAAAGCTGTCTCATTTTTTAATTTTGCTTAAAAATGTTTCATGGCTTTTATTAGATACTCATCTGGTTTTGTTTTACTCTTTAATTCAGATAATCTTACATTAGATTGTATATCACCTGTAAAGCAAGTTAAACTGCACTGAATGCTGTACAAATAAAGTTTGACTGGCGGGTTCAGAGCTTACCTCTCACAGAAGGTGTGCAGGCAGGGCAGGACCTTAGGGTTGTGATAATGGTCCAAACAAATGCTGCAGACCAGGAACTGCTTGTCTATCTGCCTGACCACAGGGCTGGTGCTGCCGGTCTCACGCTTTGCCATAGTGACGGACATTCAAAGGGGGCACAGGGACCGCTTAACCTGCACACACAGGGTGAAAGAAACAGGAGAAAGGTCAAAAAAAGCCTTGAGGAAACATTCAAGCCGGGTGAGGAGGGCGTATTCACTTACCCTCAGCACAAGCAAAGGAAGAAATGAGTCATAATGCTGTTAACATAAAACCTCGTTCAAATCATGTATCTGCTGGCCTTTTAATGCTTACCCTCCCTTATTTAACTGTGTCAGTAGGATGAGCTTTTTTAACAAACACCCGCATGGCCAGAGGTTGTTTGACTTTGTAAATGAAAATTCTAATAAGCTCATGCAGTGGAAGAAAAATGAATACACGTGATTAACACCACAGGGAAGAACTCTCAGACGTGAAAACTATGCAGTCTAGGAGCCAACATGTCTGTGTTTACAGTGTTGGTAGAGGTCTAGTATATGTATATATATATATATATATATATATATATATATATGTATATAAATATGTAATTAAAAAAAATGCTTAAATGCATCTTGTGTGTACTTCCTGGCAATATTTTACAATGTCCTCTGTTTTATTGTTTGACATTTGTTGATTTACAGATGATGAGTGGATTCCTGCTGGTTCTCTTTTCAGATGGTAGTTGCTGTTACATGAAATTGTATCACTGGGTCAAGCACAGATTATCTTAGTGTGCCAATGACATGTTGTACATCTGCCATATTGCACATGAGCACAGAAAGGATTACATAAACATCAAAACCACAGACACACCCAATCAACGACTGCTTACAAGACAGCATCAATCTGTATTACATGTAATGTTAGGAGCATATTTGCCATTGGTCTGTTGTGATGTTAGCTTGTTTGTGTTGTAACATTATTAGGTATCTTTATTCAGTTCAGCTGTACAATCAGAAACTATTAAGCCCCCTGTTAAAATGTTCCATTAGCAACTAGTGCTTTGTAGTTTTCACTTAATTTCTGATGCTGCTCTTGTTGTCACTAACCATGTCTTTCAAGCAACATCCTCTAATAACCTTGAGACTACATAGTGCCTCTTGAATAAAAACTCTCCATCCACTTCATCTAGATTTTATTATAGACACTTTAACTTTCTAAGGACACTTTCATGAAAACTGAAGTCTGACAAAAATCTGTGTATCTGAAGAGCTCTTACATGTTGAGTTATGATAAAAACTCTAGCAAAGGCAATTCATTGTTTCAAACAAAAAGAAAACAAATTCAATAGTGAATGTCAAACCCTGAAAACTGTAATGCATTTCTCTGTAAAAACTGTGGATGTTATATCGGCTGACTGAGAAACTATTAGGCCTCCACACAAGTGTTTCTCTTGTTGTTTTCTCTCTACGTATTTACTTTGTAACACTAATAAGCAACATCCTTCCTGAATATCCTTTTATTAGTTGGGACCCACATATTAAAAAACACAAAACAAAAAAATGAGAACATCCAGTTGACCGAGTGAGATATGGCCGATTTAATAAGTACACAAACATTGCTGGGAGCTACCCTCTTCTGCAGCATACTGTTTAGGACACACAAGAAAAAACTAGGGCATATTTATATGAAAAGGTGAACTCTGCTTAGTTTACATTCACATCTATAGCATAAAATAGGACACACACATGCTTCATGGTGTGCATGAAGTTGTGGTGCTAATACAATCACAATGTGAGCCCAACAGCAGTAACTGACTTGATTCAACTCCAAAGCAACAAACCCAAAAGCAACCCTTAAAATGAGAACAGATGCTATCTTTGTCCCAAAAACAGTCTTGTGGATTAGAACGTAATGCATTCTCAGTAACTGTGAAACGTCACTGCACCATTTGAGGATAGGACGTGCAATAAGAACATATTTATTGCAAATCGACACATCACAAGGACACAGGAAATCTAAAAGACCAGTGTGCACTTTTTTTTTCTAGTTTAAAGTGCACACTGGTCTTTTAGATTTCCTGTGTCCACACTTGATCCACTCAACCAAGAAAGACTTACTATTATTTGTAATATTGCATAACTGCAGTTGTTAATATTCCAATTATGAGCCATGATCTAGCCATTATTAATTCTAAGAAAATACACACAAGCCTCTCCTTAGAAGGCCATGTCAACTCACCCATTGCCTCTTCATGCGTCACAGTCCTATGACTGTACAATTCTTCAGCCTCGCCTCATCTTTCATCCACCGTTGCAACAGCAGGGTTTGTAATTTCTCCTTTGAGGTCGCATCTACACAACAGCTTTCTCGGTCTGCCCCTAGGGTTAACTATGAGGCCTGCACATCATCTAGCAGCAAGAGCTAAAGTTCCCCTCTCTGCCTTTTGGCTCTGCCTTGACAAATATAGCTAGGCCTTTTTTCTTTGAGAGTAAGGAGAGGAAAGAGGAAGCTTTAAAATGCCACTCCCCAAATCCTAGTTCCTTCCCTTTACACCCAGCTGGCTGAGTTCAGGCACCACCTGTCTGTCTGCCTGTGGGGAGATGGGGGAAAAATTACAGTGAACTGGGTTGCCTGTCTCACATGAGCAAGCAGGCCTCAGAGGCAGCTGTCCCTCTCTGCAACACAGAGCAGCGAGCTCTAACAATGGCATTCCAGATCTGCTCACAGCTCACCACCCCGCATCTCTTCCCCTCCCTTCATCTCTTTTCCTTCTTTCTATTGTCCTCTCTTTTTCTCTTCTCTCTCTCACAACCACATAAATGCACTTATAGCATCAGCAGGCCTGATCTCAGCCACAGACGTCTTGCAGATGGGGATTTTCTCAGGCATGCAGGCCCCATTGTTGCTCCTTGCCAAGTGACTACAAGACCTACTGACTACGGAGCTCTGCTGAGCCTTTTCACCGTCCACACAGCCAACCCTTCCCCGACCCGCTCTGCCTCCCCCTCCTCTTGTCTCCCCTCAAAAGCCCTCCCCTCCTTGAACTGTCTTCCCTTCACATGGACTCTGAATTGCAGCAGCTGAACAGTGACATCAGGAGGAAGCTTGAGGAGCCAAAGCCCTCAGGCTCCTCCCCTCTCGGCTGGTTATCCACTGCCTTTAGGGTTGTAACAGTCTCCTCCCGCCTTCCCTTCCCTTCCTCCCTGCCTGTCCGTTCTGTCAGCAGTCCTCCTCAGCTCAGTTCCTCCCACTCGCCTCACCACAGAAAGAGGATCTTTCTTAAAAACAGTCTCCCCCTGACAGCAGCTCTGAGTAGTTATGCATGTCCTTAGAGAAAAGCTGAATAATATGAGCAAAAAATGCATCGAATTATAGACAGAAAAGACAAAAATAACATCAATTAAATCACTGCTGATTGTTAAATTTTGCACTTTACAAGCCTAAATATGTCATAAATACTAGAACCCTGGATCTGCAGGATTCTGTAATGTTTGAGGCAGCATGTGACGAGACCTTCTTCATTGCTCCGTCATGGGAACTGCATGATCAGCACTTCATACAGATGGAGTCAGCTATCCGAGTCAGTATGCGACTGTGTTTTCTCTGTACTTTATCTTTCATACTCGAACATGACGCCTGCAGGAAATCCACTGAATGTAAATGTTGTTTGTGAATTCAGCTGTTAGACTGCAAAGCATCTCTTGCCACTCTCACCCTGCATTACAGTTAAGTGGCTTAATGTCCTCCTGCAGGGTCAGGCCCTGTCTGCCATCTGGATTACTGTATCTCCCAGACTGTGATGACACCATCACACCCCAGTCAACTCAAATCTGAATTAAAGCAAACACTTCACATAAATTTGTATAAACTTGCCCTTACACTACTCAAATGCTATTACCACCAGTGAAGCAGTGACAGGCACCAGACTATAAGGAGGTATTCCATACTTGAGGTAAGTTGTTTGTGTGCTAAACACCTTCCTCCTAAAGACAGGGATGTCTGATATGAATGGTTTAATTGGATTTCAGCAACATGAGCTCACATCCAGAGAAAACATTGTTCTTAGCTTAATCGGCTTGGATTTCGTCTGCTGCACGAGAGCAGGTAGCCATGCCCTGCTCTTCACCTCTCCTAGAAAGTGTCGCTTGTTTTTGTCATTATAAGTTGTGTACGTGGGCTAAAGAGCCTCCATGCTTTCTGCAAATTATCACTCTAAGGCTTTTCTGTCCTCTTAAATGCAAAAGCAATGACTCATGTCTGCTAGTACACTGCATTTCACTACTTTGTACAGTGAAATGAACAAAAGAAAAACATTTTTTCTTGCCTTGTGACTAATGGATGTGGATGAGAAAATGTTCCACTAAGAATCACCCAAAAAGTCAGACTGAATAGATGATCTGCTTCTCTCACCCACAGTTTTTAAATTATCTATGAGACCTGTTACATAAGATTCTGCAGAAATACCCAACAAAATATTATCTCTTGGGTAAGTCAGGCTACTATAAAGTGTGATGCAGAAAACCGTATAATGATAATTTAGATATATAGGCTATATATTTTTACAGGTCAGTTAATGAAAAAAACATCCACAGGATAAAATCCATAATTTATTTGTAAAGTTTTGGCAGAAAATAGTTTCTGATGAGAACTGTTCACAACAAGATGATCCATGGATCATCTTGACTAACTTAGACATGGTTCTAGAAAGAAATGCTATTATGAGCATTAACAAAGAAAGAACTATTAAGTACTTTTTCTCGCTTGCAATGATTTTGAAAACTCAGCTGATAAAACAAAAGTAGTAGCCTATACTTGGCTTGATATTATATGAAATCATTCTTCTAATATTAATAAGGACATCTTTCTGATATATCATGACACAGCAAATGTATCCATCATCACATATAGAATAAAAAAAGCTGACGTTCAAAGCAATTAACCTGTTACAGGTGTGCAAATGTCTAATACACGCCTACTACAATCATATCATTGTGGTGTGATTCCACTGGAAGTTGAGTAATGACACTGTGACTACTCAGCATTCCAGGATGTTTGCACTTCAAGGGCCATAAAAAGTATTTTTCCCTTCCTTTCCTCTTCCCATGTTTGAGTTAGAGGTGGGTATGTTTTCTACAAACTGCATCTAAGATCATATGCACCATTATTTGGGATGATTCCTGTGTAATTTATTTTACTGCTGTACAGTATGTGTCACAGCAGAGAGAACTTCAGACTAAAGAGTTTTTCCAATCGTTCATTTCAGCAGTCAGCTGTGTGCTGGAGCAGTAAACATGGGCAAAAGTCTCAGTGACCTGAAGTAGAAAGTGCTGGCCCTCGATGATGTGCTGTCAAGATTGTGTTTAAATATAGACTGTAGTTTATGTTTCCATCCACATCTGTTGTGTCCCTGTGCATGTGTCATCATGCAGTAATTGTTCCTGCCTACACTCGGCCTGAGCAAAACATAGCTTTGATCTAATTTAGCAAAAACTCCCTATTACTGATTTTGCTTTGATGAAGTTTTGAAAAGCGTGCAGATTGTAATGAAAAAATACCTGAGTTTGACTGAGAGATAATGAAAGAAAAAAGAGAACGAGAGAATAAAAATGAAAAAGATGGTTATGTACTGAACCAGCAACGTTAATTAGTTTCACCACAGGGAGGCATAAAAAAGGCTTAAATTACATTTCTATAAAGTATTGTGAATTTTGCTTTTTTTCCCTGTTTCCTATAGGGGGTAAATCAATAAACAAACGGGAAACTTGTGTTCAGTGTGTCAAATGGCAGCAATATCTGATGGAATCTAATTCAGATACAGATCAAGCATGACTGATTGCATGTTCCCATTTGTACTAGCAATAACAACCCAAAGAACCTTTGTACTGTTTAGAACAACAAAGCTGATGTAAACCTGAGTACAGGACGTCCAGATAATCAAATTTCTTAAAGTACATTTTTGTGTTTTGGGAGTGTTAAGGGGCTGTTGTGGGGCCAGCGAGGGTGCCTGGTTCTATGATGACTCATCAATCATTATTCACACAACACAGAAACCCCTGCTCCTCCATCTAACAAGCTCCCCTCACACTTCACTGCATCAGATGAAGGCATCTGTCTCAATTCATCAGTCTCTGTCAGACTGGTCATAGCGGTGGACGTTGGGTTTCACATAATGAAACAAAAACAATCTGTAGACATAATCTGTATGGTTTTTGAGAACAACAGACTCAGTGCAGCAATGATTTGATTTACTGCTGTTTGTTCCATGTTCCATTGTTTCCATGTGGCTTATCTTACCTTCAACTGGGCTCCGTGTTTGTATTTATATTTTATGCCTGCCTCAGTTTTAAGGCATTGGTGTACATTTGCATATTCAGTATAATAAATACCTGACCAAAGTTGCTGACCAAGCCTGTACACTTGTTACATTGAAAAACTATAGAAATCAATTGTAAGGTGCAATTGTTACTGCACTTGAAAAGTCAGAAAAATTGTAGCCATCTTTATGCCTTTGTCTGCAGAAAGTACATTGATAAGATCTGACAACTGAGTGACCACATCGTGTCAAGTACAGTAGGTCAGCAGAATTTTTAATCAGCACTGACACAAAAAGGGAGTCAGGAGACATTTGTGTCTCTCCCAGTGAGCCCGCTATCACAAAGGCTGGCAGAAGACAATGCGGCATGCAGGCAGTATGTCTGCAGGCACAACATGTACTGCAGATTTTATAAAAGGTTGGTCAGCGCACAAGCAAGGGCCCCGGCCTGCTACCCTTATCCACCTGCAGTAAGAGCTACAGCGTAACTGTGGTGTCTCATATAGTGACTCAGATGGTCACATGATGTCTTGGATATTCTGTCCTGTCAAAATACACTGGCAATGTTATACTTGATGATTTGATTATGAATGATCAGTGTGCACTATGAAGAATTGGTGGTGTTGCAACTTGCAAACAAACTGTAACTTCACAACATGACAAGTGAATGTTCAGAATGTAGCATGAAATGGATGTAATTTTGGCATGGCGGTTTGTTGAGCAACATAGATATTTAGTTTGATGCAATGCACTGTAGCAGTGCTGAATGGACTACAAAACAACTCTTTATATCATAATAAAGAGCAAAAGAAAAAATGTAATTGGCAATTGCAACATCTATAACAGAGATCTGTGCTGTGTTGTGTTAACTTTAACTGATTTAGTGATCACACTTTTATTAATCTTCGGGCTGTAACATATTGAAATGATAAACTTAAAAAGGTGCTAGTACTTGTCTTTCCCGGGGGCACTGCATCGTCTGGGTTCAGTTTGTCTTTATATAGTGCCAAGTCAGAGACGTTTAAACTACATAGTTCATTAAAAACAAGGATGGCATTTAAGTTTGATTTCTTCAAAGTTTTTAAGATAAAATAAACCACCAACCCTGAAGATCTTTGTGCAATGTTGGTGAAGTTATTTGTTTCCTGAAATCACTGATGTAAAGCTTAGACTGGGGAAAACAATGCTCATAATGTCTTATCTAATATTCAGAATGCACATTATATAATTTCTTATGTGACTATATCCTTCTTCATGAGGTTATGTTATACTTATGATGCCTCATATTCAGAACTTAAAGAAAATGCCCTCAACCAGTTAAAGTGCTGATGTTATTGAAAATGGCCAAGCCTAAACGAATGGTTTGGGAAAATCCATCTTAAAGGGAGGGCAAATTACATAGTCCAATGATTGGCTTTGATCAATCTTAAGCGTAGACCTATAACATATCAGTATAATAAGCAGAATACAATCAGTTGTAGTCAATATGCCTATGCAGTTAGTCTGAAACTGATTCATGGACAATCTTTATTGAGGAAGTGATGTAAAATGGAAGTATCAAATTACCAAATATACTATGGGATTTCTTCTGTAGTTTCTCATAGCCCAAGTTGTTGCACTGTAATACCTACAACTGAGTTCACTTCAGCTCAGTATCTATTGTCCTGCATGTTTTTTTTTGTTTTTGTTTTTTTACAGACCTTATGATAACAAGTTACAAAGGTTAAGGGGTGGTATAAAAATCCAAACATGTGCACCATATTAATTTAGTTAGACGAGACGACAAATTATTATTTCAGCTGATATTGAATTAAATCATATTTGGTCTGTACTATTTGATTTTAGTGTACAGGTTAAGTAAATAAACACAGTAAGGGTTACTGTCATAGGCCTCATTTGCATAAAGGTGATGTAACCTGGAGATTGTTCGATCAATGACAAGGAATGACCAGGGTCAAATTATCCTGAATAATCAATAATTTATCATTCTGTCAATCTTATCTTTTGTCTGGGTGCAAAGCAAATTGATTTTGACAACAAGTAGGGTCCAGCTACAATCCTCCATCCTTGCTACATGCCTGTGTTCAAAAGCTATGTCTAGTCATTTCTAAACTACAATCTGAACGCTGTTCCTGGCAGCCTACACAAGATTTACAAAAATGTATTGAAACAATTCAGAATGTACCGGTAGGCTCAATATAGCACCCCTGTTTATGACAATTCTCGTACACTGCCCGCCCTGTCTACCTAAAGAACACTGGATATAATCTGAGACTTCAAGCCATTTATACAAACTGAATGAAACCCTGAGACAGACATGTAACCCCTGCTAAGTATCTGCCCTCAGGCACAGCCTCCAGGACCGTCTGCAACCTCTCTGTGACCCAGTGCAGGCAGCCAATTGAGTGAAACCAGGCACACAGTTCCATCAGCTTAACTCATCAAACCTGTGACTTCTGAGATAGTTTTACTCAAAGATGAGCCATATCCCTGAACAAAAGACCACTCAATAAGGAACCACTGAACCATCTGCTCACAGTCGAGGCCAGAGGTGTGAAAAATGCATTGGCTGTTGCTGTTGCTGCAGTACAATGCAACACAAGGACTCACAGTATGACATAAGCAAACAATACGCTGATTCACATGTGGCTCACACAGCTTCCCAGCAATATACCCCTATTAATATTCAGATCCAAAAACCAACGAAAGATCACTAATCCTCTAAACAAAAGAGCATGTATGCCTGATTACAGAGCCAAGCCCTCAGACTGCAGCAGAGATGCCCACCTGCCTCAGAGCCGGCAGCCAGGGCTGCCTAGGAGCTAAAATGGAGAAGTGTGTGGGCTGGTTGAGGAAGCAATAAAGAATCAGAGCAGTAGAGTGTTTTAGTGCAACAGTTGCTTTTAAACAAGGCTGGGATAAAACGCTTTTAATTTATGTTTTGAATGACAGATGAATAAAAACAACAACAGTGAGGACATCATGGTTAATAAGTACAGTCCCTATGTAATTTCCCAATACAGATGCTGGATGGGATGGAATTATCAATTATTCATCTGTTCTCATCCCAGTCATTGTATTATTTAGGACTACAGATGATGTCACAAACAGGATGAGAAAGCAGAAATACGATACGATAAAAAGAAGTGAAGAGCCAAGATTGTACTCACATGAATACCCAGCAGGAGGGAGTGGAGTGTCAGCATTGTAGGCCGTAGAGAAAGCTTCCCATTGTCAGCGTCCCAATCCGCTACAACAAAATCCAGAGACCGGGCGACAGAAAGGAAAGGGCAGGGTCTGTCTGGGCGAAGAAGGGGACAGTAAGGAAGAGGAGAAGGGAAAGGAGGAGATTAGGGGAGTGGCTTGCATGCAGCATTGGTCAGATGGCTGATGGGAGGAGCTGAGGAACCCATGACATATGGAGGGGTAGGGAATATGCAAAAGAGCTGAAATCTCAGGAACTGACTGAGGGGAACAGTCTGTCTGGTGCAAAGGGGTTTGGCTTCCTTAGATACCGCCCAGTTCCCTTAAATGGACAAAGGATGCAGTTTATTACCATTAAGCTTTGAACTGATAGGGTGCCAAGGATTACTGGAATACAAAGACACAGGGAATATATTGCTGAATAAAATAATCAGACTTCAAACCTGAAATAGACTGTAGTGCAGTGATTTCACTGTTTCACAGTAGTTTCATGTCCTGTTCTTTTGAATCTTGCCTCATGAGGCCTCAGTTTCTTGCATTTGTAACAGTAAAAAGGGAAAATGCTAAGTAATATTATGACAGCAGGAAAATGAGACGGTGCAGGGGAAGGCAGAGAGACAGGGGGAGTCCTGTTTGGTCTGCTATGGATGATACATTTATTTGGGTGGAGTCAGGGGATGGTGGTATGGGGGTTGCGATCGGGGCACTTCTATTGGAAGTCTTAGAGTCTATTGGAATATGTAATAATATAAGATACATATTTTTATAGAACTACATGAACAGGGAATTTGAAGAACAAAGCAACTAGCTCAGGCTCAATGGATCTTTCACTCTAAAGGTTTATTTTCAGGGGAGTGGGGGATGGGTAGATAGATGCTGAAGGTAAAGCCTAATGAGATGAAGGATGACGTAACGGATGAATTAAAAAAAAATTGGCATTG
The DNA here is from genome assembly GCF_041903045.1 of Epinephelus lanceolatus. Lineage (NCBI taxonomy): Eukaryota > Metazoa > Chordata > Actinopteri > Perciformes > Serranidae > Epinephelus > Epinephelus lanceolatus. Next base: position 17,157,327 of record NC_135737.1, on the reverse strand, counting down.
TATTGTAATGTGGATGCACTGTGTGAGGCTGCTGTGGTGGTGCATGCAGTGGGGAGGGAGTTTGTTGGGGGTGGGGCATGGGGTGAGAGGCAAACACAGTCATCTTTGGGTTTTATTCTGCAACGTGGAGTTGCCATGGATACTGCATCCATCGTAGTTTAGTCAAGATGGCTGTTGCAGTCTGGCAGCAGCAGCAGCAGCAGTGAGTAGGTCACACAATACAGACTGCAGGTACCTCTCATTGCCAAGACAGATACAGTCAAAATAGCTTATAATATGATTTGTAACATGAGGAGAATGCAAACTCTCCAACTATTTCATCACACATTTGTACATTAAAACAAATCATTGTTTCATGTCAAATATTTTAAGGCTACTTTTCTTTTTAATTAAATAAGCTAATATCGAAATAAAAATATTCATGGCTGCTTGTAGCAATTTGTAACTGCCGATCCTGCAATAACAGGGTGAAAGATACGTAGATAATGCAATGCAATCAAATCATAGACAGCATGTGTCACAGCAGGTGTAAAATGTTTCTAACAAATGTAGTAAAATACATATAATTATGTCCTGGGACCTTATAATGAGTATGCTGTTTTATCACACATTACAAACAATTGTAGAATTGTACAAATATGTGATTGAATTTCTAATTGTGACCATACATATATAATATAAAAATATGAATACTCTTAGGTGGAGAGAAGACTTGTCTTGACCTTTTACTTTCAGTGATTCTCTAACACAAAAAACGAGGTTTTATACAAATTTATTTACTGTTCTCACTGATGAGAGATACAAGGAACAATGTCACAACTTAAGATTTAGTTTTTCTGTAATTTTGATGACCATTCATCTTAGTTCTGTACAATTTCAACTGCAAAGAAATAGCACTCTAGTTGTGTTTAAATAAGAGCAAAAACAAACATTACCTCATTGTAACACTTCAGTCAGACAGCTGGACATAGTCCTAAAAAGCTAATTATTGTAACCCTAGAATTGACTGCTAATAGATGCCAGTAGTCAAACTTACATTTTGAAATCCTAGATGTATTGGCACAAGCTGTGGCCTCACTGACCTCTTGTCTCTGCTTCTAGCAAGTGGAGACATTGGGGGTGTTGCCCAGCATTGCCACAAGCTGTGTAAATGGAGGGAGACTGGTTCCCTTACATCATAGTAGGCCACCAGGTGTTCAACCAGTAATCTCTTCCCATGTTAACTTGAGATCCGCACTGTTCATTTTTCCACTGACAGTCCATGGTTCACTTCTGCTCAGATACTGGCAGCCTTTGTAACACTGACCCATTTTAGCTCAAAACAATAGCTGAATTGAGTAAGACCCTGAAAGCATCCTCAACCTTCAGCATTTTTTGATGTGATTCTGTGATAGCAGCGGGGGAGGGAAACAAAGAGGCAAAAGACAAAGATATTTATGACTGTAAAACTGAAAAATAACAGCACTAAATCCAAGCATCCAGTTATTAAAGTATCAAAAATAATAATTAAACCACGATTTAACTTACAATCTGATTTCTCTATGCTCTCTTACTCTTATGCTCTCTTATGCTCACACTCAACATCCACTTACTTTCTCAATACATTCTGCAAGGTTGTATATTTTGATCTGGAAAAAGAACACACACTGTAAGTATTGACCCATTTATCAAACTAAAGAGAACAACACTGTACTGACAAGGTAATATTGTTATTAACAGATAAAAAAAATAACTAAAAATGTTTATAGTGTGTGTGCCCATCTTTCTTTTGTTCACCAGACAATGTACAGATTGCCTGGAGATCAACAACAGCCCTATTTTCTGTGCAACAGTTTACAATGTTACTGTTATATTCTGCCATCTAGTGGTACAACATACAAAATAGCTTTTCCTCAACTTTTCCCTCTCCAACTACTTTTCTGGAACCATCTCTCAATCTCTGCACAACCACATTATTGATTTACAAATGTAACAAAAATATAACACTACATCATCACCATGATGAGTATATTACAAGTGACACTAAAGTTACATGTGCTTCCCTGACCTGCCTATACAGTAGAATCAGTGCTCTTATGAACAGTTTCTTTGCTGCTCTGTAGTTTGCTCATGTCTCCAAGGCGTTTTAAAAAGCTAAAAAATAGTCCAGGGTTTTCAGCCTTAATCCACGTACTCTTAGGGGGAACATTTTCACTATTCTTCTGCAAGTGGTTGCCTGTGGGCTCCATTGCCTTGCCCATTTCATTTTGCTCCCCAAGCCCTCGATCGGAAGCATTGGTCACAGAATCATTTGGCTTGCTTTTCTTTTCCGCTGATGGAGAAGTCTGGTCTTGTGAAGCAGATTTTTGAAAGCTGTGAGATACATCAGTAAAGTCAAACACTTGTTTTGAGGAATGGTGTCCAGCACTCCCTGCTGCCTGTGTCCCTTCTTCTTTTGCTGCAGATTTAGGAGTTCTGAGTGGAGGCTTAGCAAACAGATTATCTTCCTCTTCCTGAGTTTTAGAGACAATGGTGGGTAGAGTATGGCGGCGGCCAAGGTTACATTTTGAGGAGGACTGAGGACTGAGCAAAAATCTAATTAAATCCTCATTGGTAGGGTCTCCAGGATACCTATCTGTCTCTTCATCGAAGGTGCGCTGACGTGGCAAGGTGGTAATTGGACCAGGAGATTTCACATTTTCCAGAGAATGGTCCCCAGATGAGACACTGCCACGGCTCTTCTGAAAGTGCAAAACTTTTTTGGATGCTTCACGTAACCTGTGGGCCTCCTCCTCATTATTATCCTGTAGATCTTCCTCGCTATCATCAGTGGTGGCTGAGAAAGATCTACAGGAGGAAGAAATGCTGGTGGTCCTGTTGGCTGGGTTTGTAAAATCTCTGAGGTCCTCTTTTCTGGAAGTTTTCACCTCTTCTTCATGAGGAATGTCAACTTTTGTCTTGTTATCCTCGATATTAGACTGGGCTTTCTTTTGTGAAGGGTTCTCTGTGAGTTCAAATGCTGAATTCCACTCTTTTCTGCCCATGTCCTTCACTCTAATAGAGCCTCCACTTTTTTCATCACCAGGTGGGAGGTTTGCCCGAGAGGTAATTTCTGATAGGCTTCCATTGTTGGGGCTGCCACTTGTGGGACTTCCAAACATGGATGAGGGCCTTCCGGTTCCGATTCTCCTCCGAGAGGCACGATTGGTAAGAAGATTCTGTAGCATGGACTGCAATGCAACCCCATCAAGTTCCTTGTCTCTACTGGAGCATGTAGCTGTGGATCTGCGCTTAGCAGCAATCTGCAATCTTTCTCTGTGTTTCCGTTGCACCTCTGCCACCTCTCGAGCCTTGTTTTCCTGCAGAAAATCACACAGTTAATGTTTTATGCAGCAGTGTTTTCTTATAGCTCAGCTAAGGAAAACATGCCAGCGCAAAGGCTTACCTGCATGGCCCGCTTAAACTTCTCAAAGAAGGAGTTGAAAATGGAGCAGCACTCCTCCAGTTTGAACTTGTCTGGGTTTTCACAGAAGTACTCTGCCACAGAGTCACTCACTGACTGCAATTCCTGAAGATCAGTTTCTATTTCTGCCAAGCAGGCATCAGCCTCCTAAATGGAGCCCAAATCAAAACATTAGAACATGTAACCCCTCGAAATTCACACGAACTGAGCTGAATTCCTCAACAAAATGCTTCCTCACCTTAAGAAAATCCTCCATCTGTGCCATTAGATCTTCCTCCTTCAAGATGTCTGCTTTGGCATCTTGAACTTTCTTTACCTGTTTTTCAAACTCTGCTTCAATTTCGCCTTTATTTATTCTGAGAATAAAAACAAGATCAATTGTGACTTGGCAGTAAATAAAAAGAGGGTTAAAACATGCTGAGTGCCTGTAAACAAGACTGTTTACCTTGCTGCAGCTTCAATGTGTTTGAGTTCATCTGTAAATTTAAGCAGTTCCACATCTACCTTCTGAGCTTGCTGTGGTGAATAGAAAAGTTTGTATATATATGTATAAAAAAACATTTCAGAAACATATCTTAGGATACAGAAAAACTGGCTCTACATTGCAATCTGATCAAAGTAATAAAAGTTACTTACCATGACGACATAATGCATAAGATTCATTCCAGGTTTGTTTGCTTTGGTGTCTGCTAACTTCAACAGAGAAGCCATTCGAAAGCCAACTGCACTACCCGCATAGCCACCCTGTAATCAAATAAATAATGTGATACTCAGAGATGCATAAACACAAAGGAACATAATACAAAACGTCATTATCACGTATTACACACTCACTGCATTCATGTAATTCCCAGTCTTCAGTACCAGGCGAATGACAGAATGGAGATGATCCGACTCCAACAGCTCTAAAAGGAGACACACATGGTGAATTCTAAGTCTAAACGGGTTTGCAATTCTATTTTTGCTCAATATCGTTATGAGTCTCATTTATATAAAATCCAGGAAAACAAACAGTACCTTTTCCAGCTGCTGTCATAGTGGCAATAAATTCTTTCATTTCATCCATGAGGGGAAAAAATTCCTCTTTGAGCACCAAACTGCTGAGACGCTCCTCATAGCTGTCAGACACAAGGTTTTCCATCATTAGTAAACTACCACTGACATTTAACACCTGCAATATATGAAATTACAGTCAGGTAGCTCACCTGGGAATCTTGACGAGCATTAGCATAAACAGATCTGCTTCTGGGAGAGTGGAGTGGTCGCCCTTAAAATCAACCAGCTGCTTCTGCTGCATTCATTAAAAGAGCCCCCCAAAAAAGTAAGGTCAAATTACAAGTAACAAGTTTTGAAGATTTAAAGAACACATTTGACACATTACAAAAGTATGAGCAGTTGACACAAGTACCTCCCATTCATCTGGCAGCAGCTTGCACAGCTCCCTCAGTTTTCCAGAAGCAAAACCGAGACTATTTCCTGATTTAATGTCTTCAATTATTTCTTTTACAGGCCTGTGGAGTGAGACGAAGAGACAGATAGGGTTCAGATCTTTAGGCACGAATTACCTTGATGTTTTTGTTTAGGGTTGGGACTTCTCATGAGCAGTCTGTGTCTATGTTGATACCACACTTTGGCATGTTTGGAAAAGCTGGGCTGCTGTCACCTACAAGCCTCTACCTGCTCAAATAACTTTGCGAAATAGCAGCACATCTGATGTCAATCCTCACAAACACACATGCTGTACAGGACATTATAATGATGGAATATCCCTCAACAAGATACATATTTGAAAAAATAAAGAAACATAAACACGTTTAGAGGAAAATACAGTAGACAGAAGCCCTGAGTAGTTAGATGAATATGTTGATACACATATTGTTTTACTGTCACTGAAAATGTTGTCAGTTTGCAGGACATTGTTAACAGCAGTATGGTAATTTTTTCCATCCCTGTTGGATCTGCTGCACATGCCAAACAGCCTTGGGCAATACATTTACAATAATTCTCAACAATTGATCTGAGGGTTACCAGGGAGGTAACCTGTTGGAGCAGTAGAACAGCGTAGATAAGACCTGCCAGGACATGTTGGCTTTTAAATGTTTGTGCGTATGATCCAGTCATGCTGCAGACTAGTCTACCTAATCCTGTGCTGTTTTACAGGGAAGTATGACGAGATTATTGAGCAAAATCAATTACACCTTAGAAGTACTAACACTGACTCACCGCTTGAATTGCTTTAGGAAAATTCCAATGTTCATGCTCCTCTTGGAGTTGAGGATGGAAACCTGTGAATGGAAACAGACACAGACCTGGATATAATCAGCTTGTCAGTCGCTAAGATAATTTTACTATTGGCTTCAGCAGTGTCTTTTGTATCACAGATACCTCAGCTTTTCAAACAGACAGTTGATTCCAAAGGTTAGGGATTCTTTGAGATGATTGTATTGAACAATCAGGGCAAAGATACCATTGCATCATTGATGCATTTTCTTGGAAAATGGGACATAGGTCAAAATATGAGTTTGGTAACAGATTTTAACCCAGTTTTGTTGGGGAAACGTCAAATAAACAACAAAAGAGAAGGTCATGAATAGATGTGTTTTGGCTTAAGACTTTCAATTAATGGCAATAAATGTAGTTTATTAGACACAATAGCTGGAATACAGAGCATAAGTATGCTATTATACAGAATAGTGCTGTGAGAGGACACAATTATACCGAGACAGAGATGAAGAATAGTTAAACTCCACCCTTGTATTGAGTGATTCTAAATCAAAACACAGTGCTTCTTAGACAAACATTATATCCGGTAATGCTTGTACAAATAAACTGGTTATTTAGATTTTTAAAAAGTGATGTTTTCAAAATATCACTATAGTCCCATTCCCAAAAAGTCACGTGATTTATGTCATACGTGGAATGAGTCAACATAGGATATCCACATTCAATAGAGTTTGCTGCAGACTGGTTTTAGGTTTTAGCAGAGGGAAAAAAAAGTCAATCCAGGTCTGAAGAAGCTGTCTCCATATCTCAGCATTACACAACAAAAATAGAAAACATTTCAATGTATTGCGACATACTCTTGGAGTTAAAGTTTTACAGACTCAGCAAAGTTTGACACTTGTATCCTGTGGCTGGAAAACTCACCATCACCCCTCCTGAAGCAGTAGATGGCAGGCCCCTCAGACTCTGCCGATTCTGGGCCTTGAGTTGTTGCTGGTCCTGCTTGTGGCTGAACAGCTCCTCCATGTGATCAGTGTCCAGCTCATATTCCCCATCAGTCTTATCTGCTGTCCAGATGTTGTGCTTTCCTACCACACTGTGTTTGGGAAGGGTTTCCCAGTTAAAATTGCGCATCCTGGAGCGCCGGTGCGCTCCCTTGGCAGACAGGCCTGGGCCATGTAGGGATGGAGGGAGGCCTGGTACTGGAGGTGGAGGTGGAGGTGGTGGAGGCGGAGGTGGTGGTGGTGGTGGGGGTGGTGGAGCGGGTGGATCTCCTGGTTGCATCTTTCAGCAGGTTTGGGACACAGTCATGGTCTCAGTCACACATACAAGCAGGAGTAAAATCTATAATAAATTGGCAGCAAAATATAAACTGTTCTGAATGTTTTATTGGATTTTGCTGCAGCTGTTGTGGTGAAGAGACTTGTCCAAAATGTTGTCAGTTAGGATGATGCATTCAGACTGAAAGAAACAGAACAGGGTGGGGACAGATTTACAAAAAGTCTCATGTACACTACGACTGGAAGCATTTGGGTTTAGCAATGGATAAAGCATTCACTTTCTCCACAGTAACTAAAATAAACGACTCTAGTGACTCAAAGGGTTCTCAAAACTTAAGAAAACCATTGTAATAATCTATGATACACATTACACTCATCATGCAGAAGTAACTCCAAATCCACCAGAATTATTGTGGGATTATTATGGGCACTTTAGGAAGTAGGCTACTATGAAGAAACAGATATTGAGAATGTTAAATGCAGTCAATCTAGATGCTTATTAGGCAGAAAAAAGTGAATAAAGATAGGCATGAAGGCTAAATTGTAGCTTATAAAGGCCCCGGTGTTTTGATGAATCCAGCCAACTTTATCCAACTTCATCTATACACTACTAAAATCACCATTTGTTACAATGTTTCGTAATATACTAACACTAGTATTACGTAAGGATCGGGAAGTAGAGAGAAAACTCACCTTTGTTTTTTATTCAGCTGCTGCCGTATTATCCTTATTAGTTCCTCTTAGTCCTCCGCTGTCTTGTTGGAACTTCACCATCCAAGTGGAGACTGTCAATAACCCGGATAGCGCGAGAGGAGAGTGTCGAAACTACCTGCGTGTTAACGACACGCCCAGGTAATTTACAGCCCACACCTTCCGAGCAGGGGGAACTCTGGGAGTTGTGGCTTGTTGGCTGAGGTTTGGGGCTCTGCTGTGTTTTCTGTTGAGCTGTCATGAACCTACGAACGCAGTCCACTACATTTGTAGACTCTTCCAGCGTCATTAACGTCCAGACTGATGGGGAAAGATAACTGATTTCTTGAAGGTGTTTAAGAAAATTACTGTTAAGAATACACTGTTAATCAGTTGTAGAGCTGGTGAGCTGGATTGCCTCTTTATTTAATTTAATTTTGTTAACACATTAGCAGTGAATAAAGGAGTAAAAAGGTAAACAACATACTCTGGTTAAACATTAAGCCATTTGACCAGCTCACACAATGTCATTTGTTTAAATGTGGCCTGGTGGCAGACTGGCCTTCAACTGTTTGCAGTGTAGTCAATTAGAGGCAAGCACTTCAACTCTGTTCCACAAATGATAAGCGGAATGATATCTGCACTACCCTAAGCACATTTGTATGCAAGCCATGTGGTTCTTTACAATCAAATACTGAAACTCAATAAAGTGCTTTGACTAGACTCCTCATCTGCAGTATACCACATGATGGCTACAAATTGAAACAATTTTTCATTCTTCATCCTATTTTTCTGTAAAAAAAAAAAAATGTCTGGAAGAAATGAGTTTCTTATTTTTAAGTCAGATATTTTGTAAACTCAGCAGTGCCAAGTAGTGCAAGGACAGGCAATTTTGAACTTTACTTATGTTATCATTCTTTGCCTTTGAGAGTAATGCATTTCATAGAAGAACTCGCTGTTGTCCATTCCTTTTTTTTTTTTTTAAAAAAAAGCATCGACAGAATTTATACACTCAAACATTCCACATAAACAACATTATTAATATAATTATGGCCACTGCCATATTTTGTTCACCAGGAATGTATTTTTTTTACTGCAAAAAGAGTAATGAAAGTACAGTGAATTTTAACAGGGGAGTCTCTAGAAATATTAATATTCTTTGCTGCATACTTTCATTCAGAGAAGACTGACGGGAGTGCAAAGAAGGGATAAATTCTTCACTTAACATCATCAGACCAAGCACTCTGTGCTGTGTGGCATTTAAAGATAAGCTTAAAACCAAGACACATGTACCAAGATACAGGGATTAGGGGTGTGCATGGAGGATCAATTCTGTGTCTGAGATGGAATCAGGTTTATTGGGAGGGGAGCTGGAAAAGGAGATCATCACAAGAACATGTTTGTAATTTTAATGTTACTGTTTTGCCATGTTGGTAGGGTTAACGTGCTGCACACACCTACTGTACACAAAGAACGCATCCGGCTTGTTTAAGCTACTGTTGTTGAAATGACATCAGGTAAAACTAGTCTAGCAATATTGAATATGAAGGTTACAACAGTGGACCTACAGTCTATTACAAAATAAGAACTAACCCTAACATTCAGTCCTTAAGGAGAGATACTGAAACTTCTGTTATACCTCGAAACTCTGTAGTTTCGTATGTATCCAGCGGCCCCATTCTCTGTATTGTTATGTACATAATCAAAGGCACCACAAAATAATGCATACAGTAAGCCACAGGATGTCATGGGTATATATCATCATGTCTACAGTTGAGGTTTCTTTTTAAGGCTCTCACTACATGTATGTGGGCAACAGCTAGAACTAAGTTTGTAATGTTTCCTGATACTGTTAGGTGTAGTTAACAAATTAGTTGTGTGAACAGAGCTGTAATTTCCATGGTCTCCAGACTGCATTTCTAACTTCCTTTCACTGAGTACTTTTAGTGTGTGAAGTTTGCTGAACTTAAAAAGGAAATTTATGTTTCAAACAGCAGCATAAACAAGAAACTGCTGCCAAGATCACAAACACTGTTTAGTGAGCGTTTCATGTGCCTTTCTAAAGTAGACTTACTGAACGGCACTTTCAAAAAACTAAAGTATAATTTGATGTTTATGAAACAAAATAATAAGTCTCGTAATAAGTCATAGAAAGCATGTTAGAGATATATCAGTTTGTATTATCATGTACATAATTGATAGTGCCATACAAATAACATACTGTGAGTTTTCTGTACATAATCTGAGAGCTTCTCATCTGAAACAGAGATCTGTTCAACGCACGGCACAATTAAGTGAAACAAAACATCCAGCAGATTTATTGGAAATGCAGAACAAGACAAAGACAATCAGCGGACTAGATTTTAAAAGAAATATACATAACATACAATGTTGTGTCACAAAGTGATTGGTAAATAAATAACACAGAGTAAGAAAAAATGTACTCATACATTCTGTCCTTGAAGAGACACTGAAAGTTGTTCTATAACCTAGAGTGCATGTTGTATCACATGTATCCAGTATTTCCACTGTTTGATTTTGAGACTTCAAGAGTGAGTCTCAAAGGCTGTCTTTAGTTGCACACTCACGCCTCCTATTAAAACATAGTCAATCAAACACTGGCAATCTGTTGCATTTTGATTTCTTTATGATAGTTCAGATGTCTGTATTCATCAAAGCATCTGATATATGAATTGATTCTACGTTACTGAGTGTAACATCTGTTTTTGAGGCTTGTTTCCATGTGTAAACAAGAGAGACACTTGTAACTGTGCTGCAGGAGGACATATCTGTAGCTACCCAAATTTCAGGAGATTCAAACTAATTATGGGTTGGATATTAGGTTAGAGAAAATCTCAATATTCAAAATATAATATTATCCCTTTTATGCATGTGAAGTGTAAACCGACTGTTCAGGCAGGTATACCACAAGGCGGTATTAGAAGCAAAGTGGGATAACTTTAAGAACTTGTATCCTGATGTCTCTGATTTAAATCTCTTAAACTAAATTCAAAGAATACGGTTCAGTCATGCATACTCAAGAAACATAAGTACAATTTCAGAGGACATTCCAGAACATTTTTGACATTATCCCACTGACTTGCTAATCTCATTTGCGGAATTCCTTCAATGTAATATACTCTGAAATACAAGATAACGCTTTAGACAACATTGAAAAACAACAAAATAATGCATGTGCAAAACTGCCAAGGGGTATTTCCACAACAGTAGACTATACTGTACATAAATAAGAAGTGATATTCATGTAAATGATTGTGCTACCTAAAGAATAAGAAAGTAACAAAAGGTAATTTTGTGACTTAACAAAAAGATTCTAAATACAACTGAAATTGTTGTACCATCTACGTAATAAGTGATACTGAAAAACATTACAAAAGAGATATCTCATGTTTTTCTTTATCACTGGCCCAATCAGTCCTATAATTTATGCGCTGCAATCTTGTCCATCTAACCATAATGCCAAGTTCTTCTCTGACTGGTTCGTCACTATACAGCTGAACCCTGAGCGCTCTTTACTGCTCCTCCAGCCAGGATGGCTTGTCTGATCCTGGGGGCTTTAACTTTACATTGAACTGTATCAAAGTTTGTTCCAACTGCTCCTGGTTGCCAGCAAAGTAAGCTGAGATAGCATTGTGAAAGAGAAGCAGCTGTTTGTGCATAACCTTCACCTAAAAGAAGAAAAAACAGAAGAGGGGAATTCTGCCATTACAAAAACAGTTTCAAGTGTTTACAGGAAAGTACAGCCCCATGGACATCTGTTAGGATGACATGTAGTAGCTGCTCAGATTAGTTTCTGAGAAATCAACCTAATAGCAACTTTTATGTTACATTCCTCCATGATGTATTCTCAAGTGTCCAGCAGGCTATTTAGATATTTAAGACATGAAAAGTCTTACAAACAGTGAGTAATGTTGATTTTTATCTGTCTTATTTTTCATTAACTTGGCACAAAAACCAAAAATAAGACAGAATTATGCTTTGTTCTTAAACAGTGTAGCTCACAGGTGTTTAATTTCACACATCTCAGGCATTCTCTCTCTTTACTGTAATTATTTACAGAATAATAGGCTTGTGTGCAAAAGAGTCTGTCTGTCTCTTTTAGTTTGACCTGGACTGCCTCAATAGATGCGTACCAGCAAAGGAAAAGATGCATTTTGTGCCCTAATGTGGAAAATCGGTCCTACACCACTGCTGCAGGACATAGTAAGTCAGAAGTAACACAAGACTTACTAAACTTACTGTAAACTAGACATTATTTCACAAATCAATGATGTGACAAAGCAATGACAGATTGGAATGCATCACAGTATGCTCCATCTCTTCTTAATATAAATTACCAGCTTGCTGATTTTTTTCCACATTTAGAAATGTGTCCAAAAGCAATTCTGAGCTGGTGTTTTTTTAAGGAGTAACTTGGCTGAAGAGCAGTGTTCACTGGTTGACAGATTCAAGCCTGTTTGACTTCTGACCACACCCAGCATCACTGATGCCTGTTGGGTGTGTTTAAAGGTGTGCACTGTTGCACGTGTAACCACTCCAAACAATGATGTCAGGGGAACCTATAATACACCTTCATCACTGTTAAACCAGTGGAGATCAGTAAAAAGCAAGATTTCAAGAGACATGGAGTTACTTTTTAAATGTGCAGATATAGGAAATAAAACAATTGTAAACCACAAACCTTGTTTTCCTCCAGGAATTTAAGCTTGATGGTGACATCACTACGCAGCCTTTCATATTTGTCTCTGTGGATCTGATAGTCATGCTGAGCCATCTCAATGCGGACCATGGCAGCTGCATCCCTAGGGCCCAAACTCAGCTCCTCCAGATCAGAACGATAGGCATCAAACTCAAGTCTGCAAGCAAAAAAAGTTCAGGCTGTCACAGACAGGTATTCACCACACAGGAATTCAGATCATATTCCTCAACTCCTTAGCTGGATATCAGGGTTTATTACCTTGCATTTTCATACTGCTTAATGGTCAACAGAGTATCCTCCATTGTTTTGTTTACCAGGGTGTTGACACTGGACACAAAGAAGTTAATGGCACCGAGCAGGGCCTCGCCATTCCTACACAACAGCTTTTGTGTCTCTGCATTATACCCAAACTCGTCCTGAAAAGGAACACATAACTTTTACCTGCTAGCTTCAATTGCACGTCACATCACATGGAAAGCTTTCACAATTCTGTACACTACCTGCAACTCTGGGGACTTCTGGCTGAGGTCGGTGAATGTGTCTCCTAAAGCCTGTTGTGTCTGCACCATGCTTTGAAAATGAGTAGTGAGTGCAGTGGCCAATCTAAGGATGTTTTCATACTTGCTCTTGGTCTCTCTTAACACGTCAATCTGAGCTTCCAGTTCCAGGTCTACTGTTCTTGAACCTCTGCCAAACCTCTCTGAGAACATCTGCTTTGTACACTGCATAGTGGACATGGACAGAGATTAGATTAAACCAAGCATAAGGAAAATTAAATGAGGTTAAGGTGGTACAAAAACATGGAATCACTTTAACTGAGGTATAAGTTGCTAAAAAAAAAAACTGCTGAAGATCACATTTCAGTGAAGCAAATACACATGTAACAGTAATAATATAGGGTAATGCAGTGAATATTCTTAGTAAACCGGATACAGAAGCAATATGGATAAGCCTGGTACCAAACAATACCACAAAATTGCTCATATGTATTTTAAATGTCTCTTAAATGTTATGTTCAATACATGCAGTTGTAAGAGGGATTAATAGAATCAACATATCATTTTATCAGCTTATGGAAATTTTGGAAACAAAGTACATACACACAATGCATGATACCTTGTATGTGTTTATGCCCCATTTCTTTACACTGTCCAATTTCTCCACTGCCACACCTCGAGAAACTTCTTCAGTTGAACTGCCAGTGTTATTGTTTGATGACCCTAGCAGAGAAAACAACAAGAACAATGTACACGCTGTGGCATGTTATTCTATCAAAGTTTACAAAGCAGAGGTTTGCAGAAATTGCATGGGTCAGGGAATGAGTGAGGATGGCGTGGACATGGTGATGAGCCTGGTGATACCTGGATGCAGGTCTGTGTGTTGGGCAAGTCGACTGGCTGCAGATTGACTTTTAGGCAAGCCGACACCTCTGGATTTCATGCGAATGTCTGAAATGAGCATGGTGATGATAAAGAGTGAAGATGAGAAAAAAGCACGGAGTGAAATATGTGCCGAAAAAGTCTGGCAGTGAGATATGTAGCTTAACAGCAGAGTATGTAGACTGAAAGAAAAATGTTAGGTTCTGTGGTGCAGGAAACATAATAAAACTGGAGTTAAAGAGGTTCTAAAATAATCCGCCATGCAGGTTTTGTCACGCAGAAGAAAAGGATTTATAAAAAGATGAAAATGGACTTAAAGGGATGAGAGGTAACTACCAAGCAATTACAAAACAGTCATCCAAAGTACATTTTACAGTACAAAAGAGGACATTCTTATTAGACAGCAATACAACATTTAAAGTGACAGCCCTGTAATATCAGGTTAGTGCACCCCTAATTTTGAAAGCTGCCAAAACATTTCTTGTTGCTTAAGCTGTGAGTTGAAGAGGTACGAGCAAGGTTGCATACATCTCCATCGGTCAGGCAATATCAAAACCTCTTACACGGGGCCAAACAGACCAACATATAAAGGTTAACTTAGAAAACAGAAAGGACCGTCAGAATACACAGCCACCTGGTCCTGGTGCAGGGGCTCGTCTTCTGTCCAGATACTCAGGGTTGAAGCGAACTGCAGGCCCTATGGGATACGGATGTTTGTAACGTGAACCAAGAACCTAGAGGTCAGCAAACTCTCTAGTGACACATCAAATTACAAGGAGGAAAAGCTCTCAGTATGGTTTCTTAAAGAGGCATTAAGTATCGACCTCTTTGGTGACTTAAAGATTGCAACAACATTGACAGGTCTCTGGCAGAGTGCATGGCAGCCTGCGCAGCCTGTTGGGAGGGGATATAGATTCATGATGTCTTTGCAGCATGAACAACAAGAATAAACAACAAAGCAAAACCTGTGAGGGATGGCAGTCAGGTTTTCTCGCAGTACCTTTGATGGTGCTGGTAGGAATGATGCCCCCTGCAGGTCCTCCATAACCGCCTGAGACAATGCTGGTTTCATTCAGGTTGGGTCCAGACACCATCACCTGCTGCAAATCCTGATGAATTTACAACAAAATATCAGTAATTAATGTGCTTAAAAATGCAGTGAATATTATTACAGAACCAGAAAGCTGCAACTTCATTTTTCACATTAACAACTTAAAGTAACTTCCAACCAAAACAATTATTATTATATTATTGAAAATCAGATGCATAATTTGCAATATTCCAAAATTAAAATAAGAACAAGAAAAGTGCAAACAAGGATTTTTTTGGTTCAAATTTAATAATTTGTTATATTTTGTCACTTGAAACCACATCAAGAATTTGCTTATCTGCTGTGCTGCTATTCAATATGATGCACCCAGCATCATTTTTCTCATGCAAACAGACATATTATTCATGTAGGACTACTGATACTGCAGCTGTCTTAACCCTGTCACACTGTACCTTAATGAGACATAAAATGATGCACTATGAATTTTATTGACTGCTTCCAATTAATGTCAGACTTAGTCCCTCTCCATGCACTCAACACATCATTGTCAGTTGCAGGTATTGATGGTGATAGTGGTGTATAGCTACTGTACATAGCTACAGGCCTGTGCATGGTTAGGTAACTGCTGGCCTAACCAGCCTCAGTCCCAAACTGTGCTATAATGTGAACAATGATAGAGAAGCACAAGTTGAGCACAAGATGCCAAAACAGGTTTAATAAAAGAACACTGTCAGTGAGGTGAGAAAAATGTGACTAACTGACCTGCTCTAGGCTGTCATCCTCTGGCAGATTCCCTGTATCTCCATTGCTGTTAATGGGGATCTCCATGGTAGCAGCCTTGCTCATGATACTGTCTGCCATAATTAAATCTCTGCAAGACAGCACCAAACATTGACACATAAAAATGGTAACGTGCAAGCAGTTTGACCAAATAATGATCATAAAGCGTTCAGGTCCACATCGACACAAAATAACAGCTTGCTCACATTGTTGCTAACGTGGCTAGCTAATCTCAGCGGTGCTGATGTGGCTAGTTGGCTACAACTTGACAGCTAGCTTCCTCACCACTGTGGCAATCTGATATTTGGAGCCAGGTCCAGTCGTCCGAGGGAGAAACAAGCCGTTGCTTGCACTTAAAATGCAAACTAATTTCAACAGGAAAGCGCCGTTGTCTTTAATTATCATTTAATGCTAAATCCATGTTTATTTTCCAGCAGTGTTCACGTTATCTGCCTGCTTCCATGTAATTCAGACAGAAAATCCCTGCATCCAGCCAGCTCGCAGCTTTAGTAGTATCACTTCGAAATAAAAGTTGACGTGATTTTTATTCTATTGCATGTCAAATGGCAGGGCTTTAAAAGCAAAGCACTTCGAGTAAAACAGATAATCTATGTTGTCCAATGCGTGTCGTTTTCCAAATCAGAGACTGTAAGCCCACATTGTGAATGCATGCTTTTATTGTGAAGGATAATACCGTTAACGTAGCATTATCGTCAAGCCTCCTCCCCCCCTTCATCTTCCACGTCGTACAGTGTCGACGTAGCTTTATCCCTAAACTGTAGTATTACCCTGCTCCTGAAGATGTCACTATCATCTCACTGACTAGTCAAAAGACAGCCTGACATGTCACACAATGCAGTAACTCTCCATCAGTAACTCCATTTAGGCGCTGGCCCTTCAAATGTTGTGATTACTAACCATTAGAATGAAGGCTGTTGCGTCCTGCCTGGGACATTGATTGCAATATCTCTTGAAATCAAACTGTATAAATACAGTCGTTTGTTTTGAGATGTGAAAGGCCTGGAGATAGACTTCACCCTAGTAAACTCACCACACTTCCAATTATTTGCCTCATTTGTTTCAATCAGGGATGCGAGCAGAGTGCACATGTTCTCCAAATGTAGAAGTTTTTCTGTAATTACTCCAGGTCTAAACAGAGAACCAACCCCTCACACCCACCCACACTGTACTCCTACAGTAAAACGGCTAATTTTCCTTGATGTGCTGACTTCCTGAAAGTGACATATTTTCCAAACATTTAAAATCTCATGTTGAAAAGAACTTTTTTCGCCTTCTTGCTTCTTCTTCATCTCTGTCCACCTTCTTTTTCGGCCTTTGCACTTTACTGAAGTTGACTACTGCACCCCCAAGATCAAAGACAGCAAATCATGAAGCCGGGTTAGTCATGTTTTTCCCTTAATCAACAAATCAACACGTCAAAGGTTATTTGATTGGTATATGTTCTGTTTTTGATCCTCCTGTCAAAATTCATACAGTATTACATCTGACAAGGTATTTACCATATACAAACATAACTAAGTATGTTTACATTGGAGCATTCTCAGTCATCAGATTCACAAGATATCTAGAGGTATGTAGACAAACTAAAGTTTGATCTACAAGTTAAAGAAAATTACTTTTCTGGTTGTTGAATAGTGTCTGCAAAATGTTTGCTGATTTACAAAACTAACAATCTGACAAGCATGCAGGCTTCACACTGCAGCTGGCCAGGTGTGAGGAGGTAAGAGAGAATGCAGGATTGTAACATCTCTTTTTAGCTCTACTTCTATTCCTTTTTGTATATGCAAATGAGTGTGACACCATGAATACCTTTAGGTGTTATTATGACCCTACTTGGAGTCAGTGTCTGATTTCGCTGTTTAGGGCTACTGTAGAACAACATGGCGGACTTGGTAGAAGAGGACCTGCTCTGATTGTTGATGAAAACGGCTCATTCTAAGGTAATAAAAACACAATTCCTATTTCCAGGTGATTACAAACTAATGAAAATGTAGTTATTAATATTATTTGCCATTTCTGCTGATAGATGCCCCTAAATCCTACATACTGGATCCTAAATATCTTGGTTGAGAACAGCGGTCCAATTGGTAAATCCCAAGCAACCTCTATTCTAACTTCGTCTGGTACAAGAATGCATATATTTCTTCACATATGGAGCAAATACAGCTACATTTGATACTGTCAACAGACTAAGTTAGAATACATATACAAGTCTCATCAGTCAATATATAGCTTATAGCCTATTGCCACTCTTTTTAGGGCAGGAACTGAGGTCACACAAATAAAAAGGTAATGAGGCTGTTGCTGTTACCATCATCACAAAGCTAAGTATTTCAGTGGTTGACCAGCTACAGTACTTTGGTTCCTGTTTGGTGAGTGAATAATTGTATGGGTATGTTTTGACTTACCATTTGAAGCAAGTGACTGACTCAACATCCTTTAGCTCCAGTACCTTTGACCTCCACATTATTCAAGGGCCAAAGAGCTTGCTGTTGCTGAGGCTTGAATTTTAAAACCAGTTGTATTGTGTTTTGGAGTGGAGGTAAAGGATATGATGTGCAGCAGTTAGTTATTAGCATTGTAAGGGATTGCAAGCTGCAATTAAGTGCCTAGGGCTTGTTTAAACAGACTTTAATCACAAATGCTCTCATGTTTCAGCATGTTAATGGGATAAACATCACATTATCTTAGCTTCATGACAGTCAACAGTTTTAACAAGAGCAGCAGTGGGGGTTTTATAACAGTTGTCAAACTCTGTCTTCTCTCACCCTTGGAAATAAATTTTAAGACACCAAATTCTCACACAGGAGAATGTAAATTTAGTATCGCCTATAAATTTAGAACAAGACCAAATTAAATTTTAAAGGTCTTAGGCAGGGTCTCCTTTGAGACTGCACTGCGTGTCACAAAGTCAGCGTATGCATGAGGGGAGCATGAGACCCAAACCACAGTGTACCCCTCCCCCTGTCATTTTAGAGAATAGTTCAGCTTGTTTTTAATGATCATTAAGCACGCTTCCAGATGTTGGGAGGTAAATTCATCCTCACACACTCCCCTGTGCTCTGCACCAGCAAACAAAAGTACTGGAGTGAGACAGAGAGATCCAGAAGAAAAAAACAAAGCAGTGCTGCCTGCATCCTCACTCCATGGGAATTACAAACAGTGCTCAATTTTTACATTATAGAGCATATGGAAGTAATTTTTTATAGTGTCTTTAATGTTCTATTTCAAACAGTCAACCTTTTTCCCAGTTGGTGGTTCAATCAATGCTCTCTGAGTGAAACAACAATTCATCAACATAATAGATCCTTAGATGCTTTGAATGGCAATCGTAGAATGACTGGAAAAAACAACACAAGAACAATACATATTTATGTGCTTTCCCTTCGCTGAACAAAGTTTGAACAGTACACATATGGGTCTATGTGAAATAATGCATGGTTTAGAAGGGTAAATTATATTTCTAAGAAACATTATTTTGATTGACATATGTGTTTTTAAATGTATCCCTGCTGACATAAAGACTCTGTTCCATTTTTTTACTATCCTCTTCATTTTAAGCCTTTCATTTAGGAATAAACAAAGAGCTGTCAAGAGAATTTCTATTATTTAAACTGAGTCCCAGACAACTGAGAAGAGTAATATTTTAACACATGAAAAGACAAAAAAAACAAACTTAAGGGTATTTTTTAAGTGTTAAAGGTCATTTTTATTTTCAAGACATATTTTCTCTTCTATACAAACCACCTCTTTGTCAGTGAGCACAACGACCTTGGCTATATGGCGTGAGAGCAATGGCCCTCCAGAAAATACAGGCTTTACTGTTGCTCTGATGTTTCAATTAAATTCACCTGCATAATCAGAGGGACAACCAGTCAGAGGCCGCAAATAAACTGAGAGGGCAATTTAAGAATCGTAAATCCCACAAGGGCTTGTTGGCATTTTCACTGAAGTGTTAAAGCAGTTGTTAATTTTGTTTTCATGAACGCTACCTTTGGTTGGCGCACAGAGGCTGTGGTCAGGATATGCACGAAAGGGCAGTTGTTTAGTTTATACTGTTTACTCACTTTGTCATGCAATTTTCTGTTTTCCAGGTCTCCAATTTTGCAAACTCATTTATTTTAGTTTCAGGCATTTTTTCAAACCATGAATTAGGACTGCTATACGAAGATATTTGAACTCCATGTTAAATATAATACTGTATCGTAGTATGATATAAATATATCTTGCTCGCAAAACTTAAAAAAGCTATTATAATGATGATTAGTTATAATGGCTATACAAGTATTTCTTGAAATCAGAATATGTAAATGGAACATTTTGAGCCATGAAGCACTGCAGATTCTGTCAATTACGGCTTTATTTAAGCTGCAAATGGCCATCAAATGCAGAAAAATGTCCATGATAACTCCCACCTTTCATGACAAAAGGATTCCTGCCAATTAAAATAACTGTCTATGCTCATTTCCTGAGATATGCCAATCATTTGAAACTTGTATTGCAACATAACAACTGATGAGGCAAAAGATTTCTGGTTTACCAGATGCCTCCTCATACTGTATGTTCACATTTGTTTAGACTGCTGCATACATTGTGCTGCCGCTCAGTAAATAATCATGCAGCTTCACCAAGTGTGGAAAAAAATTCTGTGGGAATACAAGGAAAGTGTGGGTGTCTTAAAGTCATTAAACTACTGAATAAAAATCTGTACAAAGCAGGGTTATTTGTGGACATGTAACCATGATGTTTATTGACTTAAGGGTTGTTAGGAGAACTATTTATTTTGACAGATTTTATTACCATCATTTAATATGGTGTTTCTTGGAAAAGGAAATACTGCATAATCTGAAACCTAGATTACATGTCATAGACTCAAATGATATAAACATTATGAGCATAACAGTAAAACTTGACCAATGCACCAGTGGAGCATCCCAGCATTTTTTCTCCAGTTAACTGTATCCAGGAAGAAGTATTCCAATAGGTTCACATCAAATCAGTCAGGTCCGGTACATAGTACACAGTACTGGAAGCCTCTTCAGATGACTGCTTGGGGTATATCTGTATTCTCTTTTTTTGTTCACTATCTAAAGCCTATGAGCATACGGGCACAGAATGGAGATTAATATTTAAAGCATGTTTGTATTAAGTCCTATTTAGAAATATCAAGGCCAATGTTACAATTCCAAAGTGCCCCAATGAGTAATTAAAACTGTTCTTCACATCAGTTAAATGGGCGGCAGAGAGTCAGTGGACAGGGCAGTCTTAGGTTATGTGTGCAAGAGATAGCTCTTTGGTGGGATGGGGGCAGTGTAGCTTGAAAGGCGCTTGAACCTACTTACCTTCACTCATTGGAACATTGGAACTAAACCAATGCTCTGTTTGGCTTAGACAAAGGGTGGTTCCTGGGTAGAGCGTGCAGAAGGTAGGACATGACGCGGATTAGGCTACACTATGGTCACGTAGCTGGTTTGTAATTTAGTCATAAACAACAGATCACTTGCCATTCCTTGAATTTGTTTGAAGAGTTCGACTTCTGCCCCTACTGTCTAAAGTTCCTTTCTCTTGCCATCTCTCCAGTTAGACATTTTCATGTAAATGACCTTTCTTCTTCACCCTCGTTTTTATTCCAGTTTTGCACAAGCCACATGATAAACATCATCATTACACCTCCTCACTTGCTGTGAATTCTCTGGACAATTACTTGCTCTATTCACAGATGGGCTTAATTTGACATTACACAGACTTTGTACCAGGGAGCTGACGAGGTAGAAGGTCCAGCCCAACTGATTCAGACAGTTGCGGTCTTACATAAAGCTCCCCAGGGCAATTTCTAGATAATTTCAGGTTTGCAGTGCTTGTCTGAAAGGGGCTTCAGATATACAACTTTCCTCAAACTAAAGCATCGCTCAGCCCTCACATAATTGGTATATCTTTATCAGCTAGCTTTTTAGGTTTTCTATTTGGGTATGATTAAGATCCTTCACTTACACAGTTTATGCTGTACTGACTCTGTAGATAAACACGCAGTGATGTTAAAATTTCATACTAATTTGGATGCCTTATAGACCTCTGGTGAGTGTTGATATCTTATCCATGAATATATTACAAGCAAATCAGTGGACACAGAACATCCGTCTGAAAGCTTAATGCTCACATTGAGTGAGTTGTCAGAATGCTCAGAGAACCATCACATCTTTGACTCTAAATGTACAGGAACCAAATAGTCCATACTCCTGTAGATCTTCACATAGGATACTTTGGGGAACTTGGTTGCAAGCTTTTTCCAAATTCACAAAACACATGTAGATGGGACTAGCAGACTCTCATGATGCCTCACTTAACTGAGAGAATAAAAAGTGTACCATTTGGCAACTAAGAAGGAACCCAAATTGTTCTTCTGAATAGGTTTGACAATTGGCTAGAGTCTCACTTCCAGCACCTCAGCAGAGGCTTTCCAGGGAAGGTGTGACTCCTGGTAAAAGCTTAATTACATCCACCTATCCACATTTACTGAAGCACTGCCATTGCTGTTCGCCAATTCAAGTGTGTTTTCAAAAGCTGTGTCACACTTTCGAGAGATTTACACCATTCAACAACATCAAAAGCATTAACATTTCAGGCCAGCTCTCCTCTAATGTAGGGCTTTTTAACTACATCAGGACATCTGCCAAGGCTAAGTGTTCAGACCCTCCTGAATTTTTCTGCCCTGCTTCCTGAACAGAAAGCATGCATACTGCATGTGACTATAGAGGATAAGAATAAGCATATTGTCTTATCACCTGAAACATCAGCTATGTGGGTTTGAAATGCTTTTTTAATCTCTATTGTTCAAATAGGCATTGCACAATATGTAAATGCAGTAAGATTTTTTATTTATATTTTTTATAATCTGTTTAATTCCACTGAGGGCAAAAAGGTAAAATATGCTTAATGCATCTTTGTCTTCCATGACTAATTGCCATGCTTATTTTATGCACTTTTGCACACCAATGTTAAATAAAGCCATCAACTACAGTCTTACTGCATTTACTCAGAAAAAATACCAACATCACAGCAAATATCAACACAAGTTGCAGAGACAGTCCCTCACAGTGGTATATCTGACCTCTTTTATTCTTCTCTTAATCACATGGGACATGATTCCTCTGGCATGCCGTAAGTGGAACAGCACCTGTAGGCGTCTTGTCCTCTAAATCACAGCAACAGGCGAGATGTGATAAAGCAGATGTGGAGCTGAGCAACGTGTGTTGATTGAGATCTGTTTTCACCCTCTGTCATCATCAGCTCAGACCTCTGAGTCCCTTCAACCTGGTACCCTTTCCAAAGCCCTACACACCAAAGAGTAACTCTGCCACTTTTTAAGGTACAAGCTGCCTCACAGATGTGCTGGGTTAGTTAATGGCTCATCTACAGACCCTGTCTGCTCTGCATGAATAGCTAAAGTCCAACTTTTGCCAGGCTTCTACACTTTTTATGAGGTACAGTACATACTGACTGGTGTCTCACAGTGTTCAAAGTGATATGTAAATCTGTTTTAAATTAGGATTCTGAAGCCTGATACATTTAGAAAGAATCTACTGCAGAGGAGATATTTGAAACTGTCGCTGGTACAATAACTGCAGTAAGCTTCTATATTGAATATTTTATACAATAGCCTAACAACTTTGTATTTTATTCCCCATGAATACACCATCTTTGTCTGTGTACTCATGTTTCCTAAAAGCAGCAGCATGACTGGCAAAACAAATATGTACAAGTTCTTGTAGCAGTGCTTTGTAGCCTACTCTTAAATCCTGAATTGCATGTGTAATAAATGGACTTGCACTTTAGCACCTCTCTAGTCTTCCGACCACTCAGTGTGCTTTTACACAAAACATTCACCCATTCACACACACCACCGCACACTGGTGGCCAAGGCTACCATACAAGGTGTATCCTGCTGCTCAGTCTACCATCAGACAACCTGCTCCACCCTGGGCCACATTGTGCAGGACAGCCATTTAAATAAGCCATTTTGTTTGTTTATTCTTCCCACACTGCACTTTTGGCAAGGACAAAAACCAAGGCATAAATGAAAGAAATTAATTGGGTTTCTTTTTCTCTAGCTTCCCACACCATCCCATAATCTAAATTATTTTTCCTGGGGCAGCTGCAGTGCAACAGGTCATCTATTAGACAAATGATTCATGGTTTCATTCCTGGTTTCTCTGCATACCCTTGAGTAATGCACTGAACACTAAACTGCTCCTACTGAGCAAGCCTGCACCTTGTATTGCAGCATTATAACACCACTGGTGTGGGTGAAGAGGCATTGGGTTCATATGCTGCTGCCATGACATAAAAATGTGTAAGCACATATGTAGTGATGCTTAAACAGATTAAAAACATTCCAATGAAAAAAAATATAAATTTTGACTGTAAAATTACATGTCATGAGTTAAACTTGGACAGAAAGAGCACTGTCAGCTCCTCTCTTCTTGTGGTATCATTGAGTGATGCACCATTCAACAGTATGTCCCCATTTCTGAAAATGTTTTTCCAAACAACTGTTAAATGTGACCAACAATGTGGGTTAGACAACTGTGGTCAATTTAAACTGAAAATGTCTCTAGGGTGTGTTTTGATGCTCTTTGGAAGCATTAGGAGCTACGCGGTTTATTCAGTTTCAATTAAAAGTTTCTGAAAAGGCAGTAGGTGGAATTGGTGTCAAAAAGAGGTTTCTAACCCCTGGAAACGGTCAAGACCTTGCTAAAGGAAGAGCCTATTAAGTTTTTTTTCCATGGACTTTAAGGGAAGAATCATGATTCACCTCCCACTCTGTGAATACTAAAGGATACTCTTTGAAGTTTTAAACCAGACTTGCAAATCAGAGCACCACTTTCTCATTAACACAATCCAAAGGAGGATCAATGAGGCCCTTAACAACTGTAGGAAGTTCAACCCTAACTCAGCACACCTCAAATCCCCAATCAGTTTATACTACACTCACGTTGTGCCTAGACTGACTTACCTTTTCACATTATACTGTTACACTGGGTCTACTTTCAAAGCAACAGGGATCACAATCAAGTTTTAAAAAAGGATTTTCAATTTGATCGCCCTCACAATTAACATGAATGGTATGATTAAGAGCTAAATAAAAAAAGATGAGGACAGACCAAGAATTGAAGAGGAGCAGAAAGGGGTGAAGACTGCATTGCAGAGTCCAGCAATACAGTGTTCATGGGGTGTTGATATTCATTTGAACTCCTGTGCCAACAGAGAAAGACAGTTTGTCTTGCAAATAATGGGAAAACAGCCCAACCAGCACACAGAGAAGGTAATTACAAAAAGCTACAGCATTATGACCAATCTTGAAACTGATCCCATGATGGTCAGATATAGCTGACTATGCAGACTACAATATTTTGCATGGTCAAAGTTCATGCAGACCCCTCTACCATCAGCCTGTTTCCAGCTCAGCCAATATCCTTAATATCAAGATATTTTCAAGTCAGCCATCATGAAATCTTTATTCCTGTTTAATGTTTAATTAACAGAACATTATGTTACATTATTTATAATTTTATTACATTGTTTGCCCACATATGCCTTTGATCTGTATCTTGCAGCATCTGGGTCTTGGGTGGAACAGTACCAATACACTGGACTCCTTTATAGTCTTGCCAAAGAAACATCATGATAATCAGACCTGACCCACCCTTTAATATGTAGGTAGGAGCCATCTCACATGTAGTGTACAACATGAAATCCTACCAGTCTCCTGTAAAAGTGAAGTTGGCTGGTGGGAGTTTGAAAATATATTGTAAGGATGGGAAATGTGTCATGTTCAGTCACAAACTAATTTTGTGTAAGATAATAGTTGAAGATAGCCACATTTCTTTCTTAATGTTAATGTTTCAGGTGCAGAATGATATTCCACTTTCCCTAAAGTACACAGTAGCTTTTGGCAATATTTTCTTGAAGTAATTACATTTGATATGGATAGCCCAATGTCGATAAACCCACTACAGTGTGTCAGGAAAGAATTTAGTTAGTACAAAAGTGTAAAAAGCAGTCTGAAGATATTTAGCTTGGGTTAATCTTAGGGTTTGTTATAAAATGGGATCAGGATTAGGGTAACAGTTACAGGTTTGGGTCAGCCTAAGGTGTAGAAATGATCTAAATTGTAAAGTGTTTGGCCACACCACAAGTGGCACAGATGTTGGAAGCTGTGTGACACATGTACTTGCTGGTGCAGTTGCTACCATTGGTCATGGCTAGTTTCGATCATGAGAAAATGAATAGAATAAAAGCTCTGTTGGAATCGATTCTCTTTTGACAGAGTAAGGTTATGTACAATTGGATGTTGCTACACAACTGAACGCAACAAAAAATGTTCTACTGTCATACTGTCATTCTTTTTTCCTTCATTTTGAACCTGCCTCCCAAGAGCAGTTGTATTAACCAACAAGCTTGCTTGGCACTCAGGTCTGTACAACACATAAAGAGGTCCATAGAAATGGAATGAATAGAAAGGACATTGTACTGTGTTGCTGAGGTGACTTGACTAGTACAAAAGAAAATTAACACACGTCAGTGGGGCTGTAAAATGTGTCACAGTCACTAGTTTAAGATCTCAGTTTTGGCCTATTCTTACACCTATTTTGCTTATTAAAAAGAGCAATACAACCAAACACCAATACAAGTTTCTCTCTTTTATAGAACCAAGACTAACCTTAGCTTTACTGCCTTGTTGTCTCATCGTAAAACTCACTTTTTTCAAACTCAACAAAAACATACTAAAACTTACCAAAACTGTCTCAGTTAGTCTTGTTAGCCATTTAGTTATTCAGTCCACTATTCCAATAATTACCACCTCTGGTTTGGTTGCAATAAACTCTTAATTCATCAAGTTAGATGTAAAAATATGTTGATCTGCATGCTGTTAATGCGCTGTCTCTGCCTGTCAGCTGTCCACTGACCAGCGAAGGCAGCTATAGTACATCATGTTTCAACAAACATACATTTAAAAGCAAGAAAAATGCAGGGAAATAGTTAGAGTGATATTTTTGAATTAACAGATGTTTATTTGAAAATGTACTACTCCACTGCTTGTTGTGTCATTACTGCAAAACCTAGTCTCTGCATGTTTGCAATTTGCAGCAAGTCAGTTTGTTTATACCAAAGTTTACATGGATGTTAGCTACAATGTTACAGTGGTTGCAGTGGCAAAGGTAATGGTCAGAGTTGGGTAAGGGTTACTTTAAAAGTAATCAAAGTACTTTACTGCATTACTTATTTAAAAAGTAACCAGTTACTTTACTGCATTGCTGCATTATCAGTAAAGCAACTCAAGTACTTTTAAAGTACTTCCAATGTTACTCCCTGAGAAAAGTAACTCAAGCCCTTTTAAAGTACTTTTGAGTATTCTACATTTCCTATTGGGCAATGGACCACAGGGTGCTAAGCCTACATTTTTTGTCTCCAAAATTAAAGTTATGGACCACTTGCCCTTCACTGAGATCCAATTCTCCCATCACAGCCGTCACTTTGACCAGTAGAAACACACAACAATCTGCTGCCGTAGGCAACAGTATGACAACAACACCCCAGCATTTTTAATATTTCCTCTAGGGATGTTACCACACAGAGTAAAAGGGGGAAATGATGGTGTGAAACAGCAGAGGCACTTTATCAACCTGGTGAGTAATGTTACTGTCATTAGCATCAAGATAGCAAACAATGGTACATCCTCACAGTCGGACATAAAGTAATAACATTAACAAATAGCGGCGGGGCTTTTACTCACCACAACTGCAGAGGCTCCCAGCTTCATTTGAAACAAACTACATTATAGATGGTCCGTTATTTGTTAATCCCTCTGTGTGTTTATATATTTACTTTTTATCTGCTCCGTTGTCTTTATAAAGTTAATATATCGCGCTGTCATTTCAAACTCAACACTTCCTGAATCTCTTTCAGATTAAAAGCCCCTTATAACCTCGCCTGAGAGAATCCCTCCATTTTCTAAATAGGCTTTTATTCTGAAACATTTGTAGGAACTTGGTTGTGGAGGATACAGTAGCATGAATGTTTAGGTATGGTGCTTCAAATGTAGCTCCTGCCATCTGCTGACGTTTTTTGGTGACTACAACAACATTTCGGCTGGCATGTGAACAGACTCAAATAATAGTAAAAGTAATAAAAATAGGACAAGAATAACCCGATGACATTTCGCACGTGAAGCACTCTAACGCGTTAGAGTACTTTGATTAGTTTGTAACACGTTATACTCAACTCTGGTAATGGTACACACAAAAATGGTTGCAGCTCTGACCATCCTGCTACGCTGATTTGAGAGGGAATGTCTGTTGTACTCTCACTATGTTTCTCTGTAGGTTAGGGTTAGGGTCATGTTGGTCCTTGCTGTTATTTTCATCAGTTTTGTTGTATTGATGCATTGATGCTGTCACTCTGTCATCCTCTCTTTTGCTGCTTGCATATGATGACAAGGCTTTATTGAGCTATTAACACTGGATCTGATATAGTATTAGAATACTTCCTTTGCATTTAGCTCTAGCCAACATTTACCCACTAACTATTTCTTTTGTTTCAGTTAATAAGTAAAAATAGGCAAGCAGAAAGGTTTCTGTGTCTCATTCTAAGGATACTATGATAGTAAGAATTGTTTATAATGAGTGCACATTAGGGGTTGAAGAGATGGACACTGTGAGCTTTAATGATACCAGCTGCCATATCACACTATAATAGACAAACACTTACATAAATTAAAATGTTAAACATTATCCATATGCATAGGCATTATGTGTGAGATTAAACTTCAGTCCTCCCTTGGGTTATTTTTCTTACAACACCAAAGTCTATTTTAATGTAGGGGACTCTAAGGACCAAGCAGGCAATTTCGGAGGATATCAATGACATTCTTGCCTGAGTTTAAAGTTTCAAACTTAATAGTTTCCTATGAGCAGTAAAAAGTTTTGCAATTATGAGCCATAACTTTTATGAGATGCTGAGTATGTTACTTAAGATCCAAGGAGACCCTGCACAGTGAACAGCTTATGATGACGAGAGAAAATCTCCATAACATCAATATTTTTGAAGTGAATTGCAGTGTAAAACACATCATCGTCCACACGCTGTAGACACTATCTATTTAGATGGGGAATCAAAGTGAAAGCAGATGGGACTGTAGGCTTAAATACTTTCCACTTGAAGTAGACCGCTCTTGTTCAGAGCTCTCTCAGTAGCTGGGCTTGTTCCAGACTCCCGGCTGGAGAAGTGAAGTTCAAACTTCTTGGCTCCCACCACTCTCACCACACTGTCATTGGGTAGAGCATTAATTTACGACAGAAGTCCTACTGGACTGAAAGAACCAAGGGCAGAGATGAAGAGTGGCACCCAAAATTTCAGACACAACAGTGTATTGTTATGGGTATTGAACTATTGCTGCCATGATGTATACATATGTACAGGTATAAAGCTGCACCAACTGAAAATAAAATAAAAACCCTTTCCATAAACACCTTAAGAGGTATATGTTTTTTTTACATGCCTTCATGGAAAACAGACATATTGATTTCTTGATTGATCGGGGTCCACGTTTAACAACAGCAAAACTATATCAAAAAATCTGTTTACCAAGTCACACAGCTTGTATAGTATAATCCAAGTCTCATTCATCCAGTCGTATGCTCATTACTTCATAAACACATGCATTTTCACAACAAATCAAACCAAATCTGGCTTTGAAGAGACTTTCAGTTCAATTTTAAATAGTAATGTTCTAGCGAACATGTATGTTTTTGGAAAGTACTTGGATTGTAATGCACATGTTTGTGAGAGTTTGGAAATTGATGTTTTGGTATAATTTTGCTGTGTCTGTATAATTTAACTTTGTCCCGAATCAGTCAGTTTCTTCACCATTTTCTGTGGAGGCATTTGAGAAAAATAAAGTAACACATTATGACAAACTGATTTAAAAATGGTCATTTTGTGGACGAAGTATTCCTTTAATACCCACAGAGCTAAAGAGTGTAAACTGAGACATATTAAGGCCTATACATTCTATGGTGTATGTTGCTGTATACATGTATGCAAGATTTGATTTTCTGACTTTATGCAAATAATAATTTAAAATTAAGTAATATCATATACTGTAGAGTTTTTGTTTAGCGTAGATAAGGCTCTTCATGTCCACACAGGTGTTTTTCTTATTCTAGCTAATTTGACATCTGTTCAGTTTAAAGAAAAGTGGAGCTATGCATGGAATTATAATTTATAAGAAATGCATTTTAAAACTTACTTAGTATTCACCAAACTAAAAAAAATAAGTTAAACTTATTTAGCTTATGTTTAGAATGAAGTTATATAAATGACAAAAGGAGTTGCCCTGCACTCACTTGTCCTACTGAATTTCACACTTGGGCCCTGTCCAAATACCCACACTTGCGCCCTGAGGTCTTCCCTGAAGTGCACTTGCCAAAAATGCAGTTAGGGGCATAAGTGCGCAAGGGATCGACGCTGTTTAAAAAGGAGAATTGGGACAGTTGCGTACACGTCACTTCCGTTTGGGTCCAGCTGGTCCGTCTCCAAGGAGACGAAAAATGGCGATAGAGGAAATAACGTTGTTCACAGCCCTGCTGCTGCAAATGATAAATAGATACAATCAGTGAATGATGAGGAGGATTAGAAGCCGCAGGAGAAGGCGGCATCTACATCAGATCCAAGTACTGATGCTGATGCCCAACCAACAGGTAAATTAAATTAAATTTTACTCTTGAATTTACCTGTTAATAATGTGTATATTAGCTGTAACATCTTTTTTTACTCTACCGTTAACGTAGCCTAGATTACTGTTATTACTATTAAAACGTTTTTTGCTTGGATAAATTGTGGTAAATTGTGATATAAAATAAACTATAAAGACATACGGTAATAAAATAATAATTATTAAAGACACAATCAAAACTGTAAAGTGATGTGGACTATCATACAAACCTCAGGTCAACTGTAAACTGTATATTATTTCATTATTAACGCCCTGTCATGTATTATTAAGTCCACACAGCGTGTTGTTTGACGTTATGTTCCTCTAACGGTTGTTGTCAGTCGGAGTTAACGGCTCCGGGACACATCAGTTACTGTTTGAAGATGGTGAGTTGTACTGGCCAGCTGTGCAGTGTTACGGCGTCACGACACTACGGAGGATTCTGGGTAAAATCCTTCAGCGAAGTGAGGTCTGATGCGCACTTTCGGAAGGGGTGCATTAAGGGCGCAGGTTTGCACCCCTTGATAACAACAGAAGACAATTTGGACACCCTACGCACTTGCGCCCCTTAGCGGGAGCGCGCAATTAAGGGGCACAAGGGCGCAAGTGCGGGTATTTGGACAGGGCCATGCAGGTGATGGAAGTGCTATTACTAGAACCCCCCCCCCCCAAAATTAGAATGAAAACAGGTAGCATGTTGTCTCAGCTGTGCCTTTTATTTTTTTCCTTAATATTCATTGACTCACATACACACTCACATTCGCTGTCTTTTAAATTGGACTCTTTTTTAACTGATTTTTCACATTGAGGCAAGAGGTTATGTTTTCGATGTTTCTCCATTAAATGTGCAACACTCAAGGATCGTATACTTTGACCTTTAACAAGCCACTTGCAGATAATTGAGGTGCACAAAGCATGTGGTACGTGACGGTATAATGGAAACTGGAGAGGCTCTTTCACGCTTGTCTGTGATACCCACATGTAAACAACTATCAGAAAAAAGAACATAGTTCCTGACCCAACCACCTAGTGAGAGTGCAGAGTGAAGTGCAGTCTGTGTCGGGTAAAATGAGACAAAAATTGTTTATAGCAGAAAATGAAGGCTAATTTAGCCAGAAAAGCTCCCAGAATGCCTTGTGATTTGCTTTTGATGACATTGCCTCTCTCTTAGGTGGCTAACTTTATTTTTCTTCTGCTAGATCACCATGTTAATGATGATAATGATGATTTAAAATATGTATAAAAATAATACATATTCCCTATGTATGTTGTACAGCATACACTGTATCATAACCAATCTCTTACGTTTACTGTCTGATTTATATTGTTTCAATGATGTTTAATTATTCAGCTACTTGTTTTATAAGACTTGTGGCTTCCAGTGCCTTTTGTGAGACCACTGACAAATAACCAGCAGCATGGTGGTCATAAAAACTTCCCATGTTCCCATATGGTGACAAATGCTGCAGGAGGCTCAGACCAGTTTCCATTTTAAACAATAAAAACACATCCTCATTTTTCAGTGTCATTAGCAGTCACCAAACAGCCATATTGCCTTCTTTCAGCGGTAATTGAATGTAAGTTTTTAATATTTTCTGATGCTGTATTTTTCACAGCAGATGTTTTAACTTGTCATGGCAGGCAAAGCACAGGTGGAAGGAATTTAGTTAACAACACCTCAGATCCATCAGTAAACCAAGCCAGTGAGCCAGCATGCACCATACCAGGACCTAAATGGAGTGCAGCCATTTTTAATGCAATCAATTACAGCTGTGTCGTTCCTGCTATGACATGCCTAAAAATCTGCCCTGAAAATAGTCTATTAAGGTTTGTTAATCACTGAAATGAGGATATAAATGGAAGTCAATGAGGAAATGTGAAAAAGCCAATTTATCATGTGATATAGTTGCAAACGAAGAAGACATAAAAGCAATGTGTAATTCTTAGTAAGCACTCTGTGTTCAAAGCTTGTGCAAAATTGGCCAAATACAAAAGTACTTTGCTATACATCAACAGGAGGGATTCTAAAAGTGCAATATCAGTATGTGATTGACCATACAGTGACAGCTGTGTTAGACTTTTTATTTGTATTGGTGTTAACATATGGGTTTGAGTGGAATAAAATTGGATGAGGGAGCTCATAGAGCAGTGGTTTTCAGTGCTGGTCCTCAGGGTGTAGAGCACTGCTTGTTTTATATAACAAAAGGTTGTCATCTGCAGTTACTTGCAGGACCAGAAGAAACCACTGCTTAAAAATTCCCTCTGTTTCTCAGCTGAGAAAGGTTCCAGGAGTCTTTGTGCAGTTTTATATTAAAAGTAAAATGTGGAAATTTAAATGGACTTTTTTTCAACTAAAATATTTTTAGCTGCACTTTTGGTGTGTACTGAATAAAAATGATAATGACAATACGGGACATTTAAGAGCTTTAGCTGAGAAAGGCACACTAATCACTAAGTCCTTCCTGACTGTGCACTTTGTGCTAACATCCCCATTCAAAGTTAGCAATTTAACCACTTTTCATTGAGCTGTGAGGATAGCGAGCCTTACAAAAAAAAAAAAAAAAAAAACACTTGGCAGCTAAGCACTGCCATATGTTCTCCATTCACCGTGTGCACCATAATAAATCCTCAAAGCGGTGGAGAGTGTGTGTATTTGATATAAACATCATCGGGGATCATCATAAATTATTGTTGCCCGTTTGGCTGCAACTTCATTATTGTACCCTACATTTTTCCCACAGCCAAGTATCATATGCAAATGAGAGAAAGTGTGCAGCGACTGATGAGGTTAAGTATGTCAGTCCACTGTTCAAACCTCAAGGCTGGCAGCTTGTTTGGTGAGACCGTGCTGGAATCATTCCGGCTCAAAGAAAACACAAACACAGCCGTGCTTTACTGTGCTCGATGCCATCAACACAGAGCAGAAAGACAATTATTAAAAGCCAGACCTAAAAGGCAATGGGTTAAAACAAAGATACAGAAATCTGTTTATCAGTCTGCTAGTCTGGTTTAAATCCAAATTGCCTGGAAGTCCCTTTAAGGCCTGGGTGTATTTTGATGTCAGGGGGTTAATTAGCTTCAGGGATTAGATATTTCTTTATGTTCTTAATCAGGTGGCCGAGTGGAAAATGTTCAGCCTGAAATAACTGTTTGCCAGTGGAGCCAGGCATGGGAACTTTTTTTTTTTTATAAACTTATAAAAGTAACTAAGCCTTTTGCCTGCCACAAGCCCATTAATATTTGTTTTATTATTAGGCTATATATAGGCCTATTTCCCAGTCTGCTTTAAGGGTTATCAGTCATAGATGGATGAATCTGTCAACAGCAAAAGTTCATCATTTATTGGGATCAGAACACATAATACTACAAGAGGCCAAAGGCTGACTGAGTGATTTTCATGAGTGTGGAACGTTTGCACTGGCCCGTGAAATAGCAGTCGGAGCTGTCATGATCATATCAAACAGGCAAAACTAAACATGGTAAAGTTTTAGCTGGTTATCAATGGAAGTCTGAGGGCAGCATGCTTGTCTACAGCGTAATCTGAAGTCTGTTGTTAATGTAAGACACAGTTATAGTTAGTAAGGATTTTAAATGTCTACTAGTTTGTCACTAGCCATAACTATCTATCTGAGTTTAAGGTGTTTTCATATTCATTGCCCTGAAATGTACAAAATTTGATATACATATTTGTTTTGTTTTTTTGTTTAGTTTTGTTTTTTTGCTGTCAGTACTTGATAAACATGAATACAAGGTAGTGGGACATTAATTCAATTATTTTCTGAAGTAAAACTTGTACGGTCTGATAGTTAAATAACAAGAGTGATGAAAATGACTCATGGCTTCTGGTCTTCTTACTTGGCCTGTCAGTGCATGTTTTCATAGTCCTAGATTTATGTCCCTTAGATGCATAGTGCTGGAAGGTAGAGATGTCTGTTAAAGCAGGTGTTGAGTGCTGAGTTCCTCAGTTACAACAGTTGGACTTCAGTGATGGTTTATCAGACCAAATATGTCTGGAAAGTATGTTTATGTGCCACGATGAGTCCACTTTTCCCCTGGATACTTTCTAATCCTCCTCCGTCGGCACCTGTACTCTACAGGAGATGCACGTTGGCTGATCATTACATTGGGAAACTATTGAGCTTTCAGTATATTCAGTGTTTTTTTTTCTCTGAAATTGCCTGCGGCTATTTTATAGCAGAGGTATACTAACCAGTGTTTCTCCCCATGCTTCTATGATTCGCTAAGAGCAAGGGAGTTGGAATCTGTTTGCATTCAGTCAATCAATCTGAGTCTCCAATGGATTTGCCCAACACAGAGCCAGATCCCCATAGAAATAATGAACTAAGAAAATAATCCCAACTCTCACTAACAAAGTAACGTCAACATGGCATGTTCTCAAGCTATAAAAATGGGATAATAAAACAATTTTTCAAAAATCTTATGCAATGTTGCGAGGCTAAAGATTTGATGAAAAAATGTGGTTTATTATTTGGTCTGACTTTTTTCTACTTGGGTCTGGATAGAAATGCACATAGAGAGGAGACAGTGATACTACTGCTTCTTCTTTTACCAAACCTTAACCAAGGCCACTTCTATCTTTCAGAAATCTTACCAAAACATAACTGTCATTCTGGCCTTCAGCAGAAGTTTGGCTCTTCCAATAACAAACCTAATGCTTAAAAATGTCTTAAAGATTATTTTGAATTGGGTATCTATATAGTTCTTTCCCTAATCATAATTCAGTTTTGTCAGAGCAGAGCACTCTTCATCTTTCTAATCAAATTTGATGTCTCCAATAATGGAGAATTGATTGCAATCACTTGATCCTCTCAATAATTTCTTCATGTTTGAGGCATGATCATACATAACAAGTGCTACGTGTTTACGAGTTAAGGGTCAGGAGGTACAGTAGTTTGATGCTAGTGCGTATGGAATAATAGCAGCGTCTCCACTCATCACTAGGTTTCTTTGGCTTGGGGAGTATGTAGGTGCACTATGAGTTTCTCCTAGACATGTTCATGCACCAACAATTACACTTTTGCATCTGTAACTGTTCTAAAGTGGATAACAAGGAGTCATGGTACTTTGCTTGGATACTCTGAGCCAATACTGTACATAAATACTTTTAGCCATGTACTCTGCTGCTGTACAGTATAGTGAAATAGGAAAAGGGGCTTTTGTTTTGACAGAATCAGTTAAGGGCACAGTGGGTCTCCTAAGTCTCTACAAGAAATTTCCCAACACAGAATCAGTGGTGGGAAACACTTCGTCATCAGTGCAGCAGCACACTGCTGTAAGTCATTATACTGTACAACCACAAAGCTCTCCATTTTCATTCATGCCATAATATTTTGGCCCATCAGACTGACAGACTGCTGCATCTTTTGCCCAAATTGCTGTAATTACAACTGTTGTCATTACAAACTCAGATTAGTTGTCAGCCTTAATAGCTCTTCATAAAAGTCTTTAAAACAGTGACATCACCATCATTTTTATTTATTACAGTATTTTTCAGACAAGATCCCATGTCATTTTGTAGCCTCCTCTTAACAGAACAAAGGAAATACTAACTTGGCATAAAGAAACATCCTCATCAACAATCAAAGAGGGAAACATATGCTAGTTGTAAAATTATGCTAAAATTATGTTAATTGTGTTGCTGTCAAATAAATTAAGGGGAATGTGTTTGTTTGTTTTTCACTTTGCAGCTTATAATTCTATTGCTATCTAATGTTATTATTGTTTTCCAGTTGCAACAATGGCTTTAAAGATATGGGTCAGAAATTTCATTGTTACATTAAAGCACCAACTCCAGTTACATGCACAAAATTCAGAGCTGTTGTAACCTCTACAAACAAGCTAAAAGAGTGAAGAATATATCCACATTTGTCAAACAATAAACGCCTCATACATAATTTATTGAATTCCTATCTCATTGTCTGTCTCCTCCACAAACCACGATACACAATAACTGCAACAAATCATGGAGGCAGAATGGAATTAAGCCATAGACTGCATTGCAGTATATGCTTCTGCAGCAGGCCTACCAAACAATGCCTGATGAAAATGAATTAACAATGAAGGACGAATTCAAATGCAGTAATTTAATCACGGCGAATTTAAGACAAAAGTTAAAAAGGGGCGAAACAAATCAAAACAAAGTAAAGCCTGAAACACAAGCAGATGGCCTAGTAATGGGAAGCAGGTTGGGCTGGTTGCTAAGTGACAAGGGCTAAGATGAGGGTCCATAGTTTTGGCCGCGGTTTTGCAGGAAAAACACTTCTCCTCCCTAGTCTGAGCCACCCTCTTTCCCCATAGTGCTGTGGTTCTGACGCTGGCGGGGCAGGACAGGAGGCAGGCCTGGCCAAATGAGAAACAGACCCCCTTCACCCCAGTATTGCCTATTTCTCCCTGTGGCTTTTTTGTTTTCAAAGAAAAAAAGAACGCTCTCCAAAAATAGATTTGGGGCTCGCGTGCCAATGGGTTTTGAAACCGTTTTTTTCCATTCCCTCTAGTCACGCAAGTAGCCTGGCAAGACCTTGAAGAGAGAGCAGGGGAAAAAACAGAACTCATAAGAGACAAGAGGATTGGAGGGGGGGAAAAAGTCTCTCTGGAGTGTTTGGAGAAAGGATTGTGGTAAGCTGAGGATGGAGCATCCCTGGAGCCTGGCCCTCTGCTGAGGGGAACAAGGAGCAGAGACTTCCGTGCAAGCTGCAGGTATGAGGGGTTTATGGGTAATCCAAGCATGAGCAGAGAGACCTCTCTCTGGTCTGGCCTCATTTTAACTGGACGGTAGCCTGGGTTTCTCCAGAGAAGAGTTTGATCCTTACCAAAGGGCCTGCAGACAAAGTAGCTCACACCCGAATGCAAAGATTCCCATTCCTTATGTCCATAAGCCCGTATCCTTTACTGTGATTCACTTCACAAGTGACTGATCTCTGCAGCCGGTATTCATCTTTTTATCTGTCACATCATATACTATGTCATCAAAATGAGATCACTGGGTAGATTATAAAAAAGAGAGACATTATCTTGCCCTGGTTAACTATCTTTGAAGGTCTGCCTATTTTGGTAGCTTCATTATAGAATGTGCTTTTGAACATAAGACAGTGAGAAGGACCAATGGCACAAGCTCTTCTGCAGAAGCCATGTTAAAACCATTATATCCTCCAGTCGTTATAGTCATTATGCCTTCAGGGCTACATGAGCCCTCTACTGCTAGAGAGCATGGAAGTTCTCTGGAACATCTGAGTAAGGGTTAATTTTTTGGCTACCTTTAATGTCAGGTAGGCATGCTGCCTGAAACCCTCAGTCCTCTGACAAGATGTAAAAATATGGTCCCCACCCTGTGCCCCAGTGCCTTTTTAAATGAGGAGCTTCACAGAGAGGTTTCTCTAGAATTCCTGTCAACACTTCACACATGCAGGTTTGAGTGTAGATTCCCTTTCACATTATATATACTTTTCTTTATTGAAAATGATGTAAGTCGAAAAATTTAAGTCCAGTAATTATGCTGATGGTTTGACCTTCAGTGTAGCTCTACTACTTACAGTACAGAATGTGAAGAAAATGTAACTGGACAAGCAAATGTGTTGTTATCTCTCCTTTAAGGTTTTTATATAACTTAAGCACAAAATGATTCTGATAGATACATGTGCAATGCATTGATGGGCTTATTGGATATATTTTTTTTGTTTTCCCTCCTTTACTATATAAACAAACTCTTAAATTTCAAACGTCTTCAAATGCTTTCCCCAACATTTTTATTTATTTCTCTTCATATTTTCAACTAAGAACACAAAGCAATGCTGCAAGACTGAAAAGGCCAAAAACCACTTCTGTACATACATTATATCACACATTACTGGCCATTTGTAATGAAAGGTACACATTAGATTCTGTTCATTAGCTGTCAACTGAAAATCAACCAAACCTAATGTGACTGCAGGTCTTTTTTAATGCAGACAGCCAATTCCTCAAAATAGACAATTAACATTGTAGTGTTGATCAAAAGATTGCCATCTTTCAGGTTGATATAAAAGTCTAATCTGTTGCACTCTTGGTAACCAGTTGAGTAGTAGTTCAGTAAGATAAAAAAAAAACGTGCTTGTCAAGAGTAATTTTTCACTGTTAAAAGAATCTACCATAATTTTGGTAGAACTACATCACTGAACCCATTTTCAGGTGTAATTTTCAGATTAAAATCAGGCACTTGTGTCTTGATATTAAAATTTCTTACTCGGTCATTTAATGGACTGAATTTGTAATTCATCAGGCATGTAATAGCCAGACCATCATGTCAAGGTCACAGATTTCTGGAGAAATTCAAGCTCCAATTCCAGACTACGTCAAAACTTATCATGTTCTGATTAGCCATAACTTTATATAAGCATGTATATATACTACATGGTGAAGTGCATTACAAAGACCCAAACACATCAAAACAACACTAAGTAACTAGTGGTGATGAAGGTCAATCCCATTTGCCTGTGTTTTGTTGAAGTTGAACTTGAATATACCACAAAGATTACAGCCAACAGCCAACTAGCATGTACGCTCCGCGCCTGAATGATCGTAAAAACTCTCCATACCAGCAGGCAGCTGTAGTCTGTATTCATCATTCAAAAAGGAAAACCAGAAGACCAAAAGGACAAATTCAAGATGTTAGTTAGCCAGTTAGCACATTAACAAAAAAAACAATGTTGAAAGAACAAGTTCTATTAACCGTGTGCTTGCAAACAATAACAGGAATAATTACCAATTGTTTTTAAAGAGCTCAGTGGATAAAAAGTAATCATACCTTATATAATAAGTTTGGTTTGATCTCACACCTCTTGATTTGATTTGTTGTTTGCTTTCCTGACTTGCGTTCCTCTTCTCCTGCACTGAGCTGAACTGCCAATTAGAGTGATTACATTCACCGATGGGCTCCGCCATCTTTGATGCAGATCAAAAGTGTCGATTTGCTGAAAAAAACACAGACAGCGCCGTCACAACACAAAAACTAGGGTGACAGGTGCCTACCAATGGCCTCAAATCAACCAAAAGCCAATTGTTGGCTTGGTGTGTCGGTCCTCTACAACTTGCACCCATTATGACACACACTGTTAACAATCTATCAAACTGTGAGTTAGAATGCAACTGTAGAATAAAATTTAAAATGAAAAAACAAATAAATTTCCAAAGATTTAATACATTTTACAGAGGTTCTGTTACAAATTAATGTTATGCAGACATTCACTCCTTTTTTTAAAGACATATCTTTGAAACTTGCCTACGGAAAATAAAACACTATCAGATGTTTTGTTACCATCAGAAAAGGTAATTGTGTAATTATGCTACTTATGCAGCTTTTTGCCTAAACATAATTCGACTGAAACAAGCAGTGCCCAAATCACGAAGCAACAAAATGCTTCACAGATACAGCTGTCTGTAAAAAGCATGATGCTACTGAAGCGGTAATAACTCATTCTCTTATTGTGTTGCGAGAAAAAGAGAGCATTGCATCTATTCAGAAGGGTGCTATACTGCTAACAAAGGCAAATCACTCAACAAAGCATGAAATCAGTTGATTAGCAAATTCTTTGATCAAAGTGTGGAACTGATCAGTTTTAATAACAACACTTTTGTTCTCCAGCAGGTTTAAGGATTTCAAAGGCGGGATGCTTCCTCTGTGAAAAAAGCAGCTTTAAGCATGAACAGCATGAACACATAGCTAATGATCGTACTACAACAGAATACAAATGAGTGTGCTTTCCAAGTTCGAAAGGGAAGTTATGGCATTCGTCAGCCTGGGTGTTATTCTCATATTGTTGTCCATCATGGCTATTAGTATAGATATGGTAAATGTGAACAGCAAGGACAAAACAATTAGAACAAGGGGCACTAGCATCTTACAGCTTTCCAAATAAAAAAATGGAGCAGAAGTAGAAGTTCAAAACTATTTTCTTTTGACGGAAAGTTAACACATGTAGTCCCCTGGAAATCCATGTACAGAAGCTTTTATAGAAAACTACATACAGACTTATTCATGTACACATGCTGATTTATTTACATCAGTGTGAGGCTGCGGTTCACTTTTGATATAGCTTGTGTGCATGCTACAGAAGTATTAGCTAGTTTCCAAACTGAAAACCAAAATGACACTGTAGACAACCTTCTGTTTTCCTAGACTTTACATTCAATAAAGAGAGGATCCAGTTGTGTTAGTCTCTCCAGTTTTCTGCTTAATTAACATTAAAGGGACAGTGCACTTTAAAAAAACAAACAAAAAAAAAACCATTTTTATCAGTCTACATTGTTTTGGTGTGATCTGAGTGTTGGAGATATCAGTGGTAAAGATGTCTGCTTTCTCTTGAATATAATGCAACTAGATGGGACTCAGCTTGTTGTGCATTTTAACAGCAATGACTCTTTACGATATCATGACCTGGTTACTTATGAGAAGTTTCATAAAAGAACTATTTATTTTCTATCAAACTTAACCAGCCAATTGAATCACAGCACTGAATGAAGTGTGCATCTACTGCTAGCTCACCTAGCACCACAGCGCTAGCTAATGTTAGCTCAGAGGACCATTGATGTTCACATCTCCAGCTGTCACAGACACGAGCCTCCTGCCTATGAGCGCATGTCTGATTCCCTCT
The DNA here is from genome assembly GCF_041903045.1 of Epinephelus lanceolatus. NCBI lineage: Eukaryota > Metazoa > Chordata > Actinopteri > Perciformes > Serranidae > Epinephelus > Epinephelus lanceolatus. Next base: position 17,116,322 of record NC_135737.1, on the reverse strand, counting down.
GCATGGGTATACAGTTGTCGGGTGTAGTTTGTTAGAGAGAAAATAGTTCCTACAGGAAACTGCTCACAACAAGGTCTGCAGATTATCTTGAGTATCCTGGTCATAATTTCTATAAAAGAGACATTGCTGTTGAGTTTTTCAAATGTATTCATTTGGTGCTCTGTGCACCACAAGTCGAGTGACATCTAGTTCTACTACATTGAAGAGAAGGCAGATGTCTCTACGGACAATATCTCTAACACTCAGCAACTCAGACCAGAACAATCTGGATTGATAAATAGCACTACAGGTAAGAGGAAAAATAATGTAGTTTTGTTTTGGGGATAAACTGTCCCTTGAAACTTGTTAGAGTCCACGTTTCTCAAACTTCAACAATGGGCATGATGAGTAGGCTTACAATATTATCATGACCAACAGTCATAATGGACAAAAAATATGTGAATGACATCCAGCTAAACAAATACATATAGTTAAGTGGTTATCAGGAAACAGCAGGCTAAGAGAAAAAAAAACCTGAAAGATCAAGGATTTTCAGTATCATAAAAGTATGACAGCATTGACAGCTCTATAGGAGACACAGATTTTAAAGCAGTATGTCAGTGAAAGGAAAAGGGCACCCTGGCACTGAAGATTGCATGTTAACAGAGCAGCCTCCTGCGTATCCACTTTGTGTTGACGGGAAAATGATAGATTTCATTTGGTTTACGCAGAGCCTTTAATTTAAGCTTTGAGTAATGACTTGGCTTTTGCCCTCTTACTCATATCATCTGAGTTCTGTTGTGTATATACTGGCCCCTGATCCAAGGTGCTCGGTTTGGGTCACAGCATTCATCTCATAACCTGAGTCTGCTATGACACTCAAGTTGAGTGTATCATCAACAGGCTGTCCAACTCAGCCAGCTCCGCCCATATTTCCAGTCCACGGACAAAAAATACACACACGAATTCACCCCTGTGTGCGTGTGTGTGTGTAATTGCTCAGAATACCGCAGGGTTTAGGTTTCAGCTCCATAACCAGTCAGAGGCGGGCCTTGGAGCCGACAAACAGCACTCGTCCAGTTTCAGCTCTGTTTCATCAGGCAGCGGGAGTGTTGTCCTGCCTCGGGCAATATAAGAGTGATGCAATGAGTTCTCATGACAGGTTGGGTGGGGATTTTAAAAAATAACACTGTTTAGAAACATTGTTGACATGCATTAATTCTAACGTGAAAAAGTTCAAAAGAGCTCTGACAAATGCATTTCTTGATATAAAAGTTGAGTATGTTACAACGCTTGAACCTTCTGGCGTTTGATGAAAAGTACATTGGGGTGATCATAGTTTAGTGTTTTTGATGTTTTTGTTACATCACCGTATCATTTGAGAGCCATCAAATTTTAAACATAGAGATTTTATGTACAATATAAAACATTCTAGTAATACTAAACTCTGATTGTAGACAAATTTCTCAACTTTGCTTTACTTCACCTTGTTCTTATGTGTTATATGATCTGGGGAATAGACATTTAGGGCAGTTAGCAGAAACAGCAACATAGACCAGCATTTCTAAAGCAGCAAAACAAGGATAACTGCAGAGACGATAAAAAAGAAGTAATAACAGTTTAAGATTTATTGGGAGAACATTAGCGGCATACGCCTAAAGATCAAAATGTGAGATTTGACCTGGGATTTGGTGTGGTCAGTTTAATATGATGAATGACTTCAAAGCTGCAAAACATATTGTGAACGAGATCTTTTGGCAAAATGGATGAATGGGCGTTAGAACACTAAAGCAGGATGGAAATAACTCTGGCTCCATTTGAATGTGGTGCTAATTTGAACAAACAAGGAATGGAATAAGGCTCATGTGAGAATTTCATCAGAGGCAACTTAAGGTTTCTTTATGTTATCCAGTGTGTTTTATTTCAAAGTCTTGTGTTTTGCCTTCATGTGTGTTGGAAAAGCTTCACTAAGAGCATTAACAGGACAGAAGGGAATGTGTCAAGGTTTTTGTTCATTGTTGTTCATGGCTGCTTTTTGTAGAAATGAGGGCATCTGTAAAGCCATTACTTCAAATAACTTCTGGTATTGTGATTTTGTTACATCAAATATGCCTATCAAGTTCTAAATAACACTTAATGGCTATCATTAAATCAAATATTGTTAATTTGAAATACATTTGCTTAGGACTGAGACAATACTGGGACTCAACTGGGCTGTTTGAGGCCCACATCTGTCCACTTATCCTATTGCCCCTGGGACAAAAGGGAGTTTGAGTTGCAGAGTTTATACAAAGTCTTAGCTTGAGGTTACAGGGTAGTGACTTTAGATGTATTTAGATTTTGGAGGTCTGGGATGCCAGAAAATACAATTGAGCCTTCTGCAGGTGCCTAAATCAACAAAATATCTGATCTGGCCACCTAACTTCCAAACTCTCACGGTAAACCACTGGTCATGTCATGTGCTTTGCAAAATGTCACGTCACCACCTGCTTGTTAGACATATTGAATTTAAAACACTGGTTGTCAATTCAACATCATACAGCTCTAAATACATCTATGGATTAACCGCACATAATGACTATCATCATATGCTTCATTTTCATACTATTATTCTGAGCTGGTAAAGATGTGACAAAGGCGACAATTTGTTCACATAAGTACTTTAATCAGGCACTTTTTGCTCAAAAAGACTTCCCCGGATGAGCCTGGAATATGTGTGAACATTTGGAGGAATTTCTCTTCTATGGCACCATCATATGCCCAGTTTGGACAAACATGAAACGTAAGTGGCAGGTAACACTGTTCAGTACAAAACAAAACAAACAACAAGGTACCTTCTATCAAATAGGTAGTGTTCATGTATATTTGGCCAAGGTCAGAATAGCATCCTTGTAAATAATTTACCAAGCTTCTCTGTTTCTTAAGTCTACCTATATAATAAATAAAAATACTGCAGAACGTTAAATTAATTAAGATAATGTTAACAAGGGTCTAAAACTGGGGATTAAGCAAACAAAATACTTATATAACAATTTGAAGGAGAGAGGAATCTACATTTAGGCCATAGCAGGGCTCTACTGCTCTAGTTATTAATGCAAATGTATACATTATTTCATTTTGTAAAGGCTGCCAAAAACACAATTATGATCATGAATGTATTTATGGCATAGGCATCTGTGTTAAAGTATTTTGTGAAATATGGCTGAACATGTACCTGACATGAATTTGCTCTCATTAACTAGGAAACATTCTCTGGTGGTGTTTGAACATTCATAAAAATACATTTTTACTTCCATCACACCGTATGTAACATTTGTTAGTATCACTTTTAATCCATATACTATTCTTTATAGTGCTAGGGTACAAATGTGGTCCAAAAGAACATTCATTACAGCTTCTCAGTAAATCTATACAAAAAATCAGGACAAAAATGAGAAAAACCTACTGCAAATTTCAGTGTCAGGATGGCACTGATTTAGAGCTTAAAGGATATCTTAAAAGTGCTTTTTTTCGCCACTGACCGGTTCAGATCGCCAGTGCTATCTCTGTAAATAGCATACTAAGCATTTCCCTTACCCTTCACTTCCTCTGGGCTGTGTGTGAGACGTCATCTCGCGAGAGCTTTGCTTGTTGCCGGAAGAAAACAGAGGAGCCATGCTGAGCGCCGCTCAGAGTGGCGCTGGTTGTCCCAGAGTACAGTTGAGAGTTTTACTGCATTGGTATCATGGCTGCATATTTACCCCATTTTGAGAATGAAGATGAGCCCTTTTATTACGATGGCCGCCCATACTTATTTGAGCCCGAGTATACGGACGAGGAGCTCCTACAAATTGAAGAGCAGACGAGGACAGAGAGAAAGGGCCAACGAGCAGACGAGGGTGAAGCAGCGGCTGCACGAACGCGAATCTCTGAGGACTGGTGGTGCTCCTGTGGTTGCTGTGACTCCATGCCCACAGAGGAAGAATGTCTGTGTTGCAACGAGTGGGACCTGTTGCCCAATATTCATGGTCTCGATGTGTCCTGGGATGATACAGAAACTACCAAACGCTGTGAAACTACGTTAGAGGATTTCCCCCCTCTGATCAACAGGGCAGTGCTGGATACCTTTTTTCATGTGCCCAAAATAAATTGGAGGCAGCCAAAACCACAGGGACCAAATGGTCAACTATCCATCAAGTAAGTATAACTAATATGTCTTTATGCATGTAATACAGATACCTAGAATTGTCTCCGAGATGCACATTTACTGCAAGCAAAGCTCTCGCGAGATGATGTCACACACAGCCCAGAGGAAGTGAAGGGTAAGGGAAATGCTTAGTATTTTACAGAGATAGCCCTGGCGTTCTGAACCGGTCAGTGGCGAAAAAAAGCACTTTTAATGCGCAAACTTATACGGGACGCATTTGCCCCCATATCTACCGTTTTAGCTCATTTCGCGACTGCAGGCTAAAGTTATCCTTTAAGTAATATTTCTCTGATATTTTACTGAGGAACAATAGAAGAGTAGAAAAATGACCAGAACCTGCTTGCATTCTCTGACATGATTAGGCTGCTGATGGAGCAAACAGTTTTACACTTACCACGTAGCTGCTCAACGTTCTCCCTCACATAGTATTTTCACAATGCAAAATGAAAGCAGTAAGGCTCATTGTGAGAAATTAAAGCCAGGGCACCTGAAGGACAGGATCATTGGATGTCAGGTTTCATTTTCTTTTACAGAAAATGAAGGGACGTATGTTGAGGACTAAGACAACTTTTCAGCATTTCACATTCATGATAACCTTTTGATGTGAGATCAAACACTGGAACCGTAGAAAATCCGATCACACAATAGTCTATTCTGACTGATGTTTCATTTGTTCAAGCAAGGACATCTCTTTCTCTATAAATATTTACAATAGCCAGTTACAAATAACCCAATTCATAAAGCATTGATGAAGAGCTTCATTTAAAACCACAAGGTTAAGAATCACGAGAGATAAAACCAACTTACAGTACAAACAAGTATACAGTACAAACTACAAATATACAAATATAGAAATATATTCTGAGGTTTTAGCAACCTTTTGACACATTAATGCCATTTCTTGTCAGAAACCACATGTAAATATAAAAATATAGACAATGCTTTTGTACAAAATATTGACATCATGTATGAATCTCCATTCAAATGTGCAAATTAACACTGATCAACAGAAGAATGAGGAGTTTCTTTCACACAAGCATAAACAAAAAAAAGGTTTAGTCCATTTTGGCCTGTTAGTCATGTAGTTTAATTTTTCTTCAGTAAGCACCACAACTTCAGTTATTTGGACTTCTTAGTGTGACCATGTGTACTCTTGAGAAAGAGAATAGCATTTACTCATTTCAGGTTGCAGCCCCTGTGGTCATACAGTAGAACAAGTCTGGGACAGCAATGACTCAGTCTTTATTCACCCTTAAAAAATGTGTCTTTAGAATTTAAATCCTCAGCTCTGCCTCCTCACTGTGCTCTAAATTGTGTTCAGTTGTGCTGATCATCGATGCGGAGGGACCCTGTGAGACACTGAAGGGTGTGATTGCAGGAGAACGTGCTGCCAGTGGTGAGAGAGATGGGGAGAAACTTGGAGACATGGCGACGGAGGAGATGGATCCCTCTTTGCTGAGAGGGGATCTTCGCAAAGAAGCCAAGTGGGGGAAAGTCCTCCCCACGGCAGGCTTTGGAGGTACAGTTTTGGCCCCAGGGTGGGCCACAGAGGTTATGAGAGGTGGGGGGTCGATTCTTGACTCTGCCTTTGCTTTGTGATGAAACGACCTGCGAGGATGAGGAGGAGCTGTTTCATCTTTTAAACGTGCTATTTCAGTAAAAACATTAGCTAAAGGTTGGAACTGGGGACACCAGTTTAGCAGGTAGTCCCAGTTATAGCTGCCCCTCAGCTCCTCATCACTGGCCACGATGGCTGTCAAGGAGCCATCGACTGCAGGCTTTCCATCCTCTGGGAAAGTATAATCTTTAGGGTGGGAGATACTAAGTCCCCGTCCCACACCCACATACCCACCCCCTTCATCCCTGTAGACTGGCACCTGGCCAGCTAATAAAGTACTATTCAGACTGCCCAGTTTCTTCCCTTTGAACCAATCTATTGAAGGCTCACAGGACACATCTGATAGCTGATCTGCATCCTGCTGGATTCCAGAATCTGGACCTCGGGCAGAGATGCGCTCCTGCATGGAGGATGAGATACTTGACACTCTGGGGTATTCATTTATCATTCTGATCTCATCATCCTCTGCTGCTTCTGCCTCCGCAGAGCCACGTCCACTGGAGTGGGAAGGATCCAAGGATCCTCCACGAGTGTATGGACCCCCACTGCTGCCACTCTGATCAGCTGTGTATCCAGGAAGAGCCTGATGGTAAATCATTTCACTTGCTGCTATCTTTGTTTCGTCAAACTTGTGCAGCATGGTACCTGATGCCGGTGTCCGTCCATGTGCATTTCGGTCCCTCTTCTGCCGTCTTAATTTAACAAGAAAGAGTGCCACAGCAATTATTATCAGTATGACTATAGTCCCAAGTGAAACTGCAATGACGCTGATAAGAAGCATATTCATGTCATTAGTGAGACCAAAAGATGTACGGGTCACATCTACAGTAACTTTGGCCACTGCTACACGGGACATCTCCAGAGGGCTGTGAGCAGTCACGTCCAGTGTCATTAGACGCAACTCTCTTTTAGAGCGACTCACATGTCTACTGTAGCTGTCCATCTTTAAGAAAATCGCTCCTGTTGATTTATTGACTTCAAAATAAGGCGAACTGTCTGCTAGGGAGTAGAGGACAATGCCATCCACGCCTCCGTCCTCATCTCTGGCTTGGACTTTGCCAATGATCTGACCTTTCTTTGCTCCCTCAGGCACTTCGAATGAGAACTCTGAGGAGGTGAAAACAGGATCATATTCATCCTCCCCTGTAACATAAACCTGCACTGTTACAGTAGCAGAATAGTTGCCAGCATCCATGGCAACAGCCACAAAATGGAAGGAGTTAACCCTCTCAAAGTCAAAAGTAGAGCGAGTCCGTACTTCTCCTGAAGTTTGGTTCATGAAGAAGGCCTCTCTTACCTCTTTAGAGTTATCTAACATGAAGTACCTCAATTGTCCAAAAACCCCTCTGTCATGGTCAATTGCATGCAGCATGGTGACTAAGGCATTCTGGGGTTGGTTTTCCCTGATGCTCGCAGTTATGAGTTTGAGGGGAAAGAAGGGCCGGTTATCGTTGATGTCCTTCACCTCAATACTAACTGGGGCCAAAGCGTAGTGCCCTAGACCATCAGTAGCCTGGACAACAATCATATGGGACCACTGTCTCTCACTGTGTAGAGGTCTCTGCAGCCTCAAGGCTCCAGTCCACCGGTCCACTTGGAAAAGGTCTGTCTCGTCCCCTGAGCTTATGGAGTATTGCACTTCTCCATTGGGAGCAGAGTCTGGATCTGTGGCAGATAGATGCAAGATTTCTGTCCCTGCTGCTGCACCCTCACTCAGTACTACACTGTACTCTGCTCTGCTGAAAGCTGGAGGGTTGTCATTGGCATCTGTAACACTGATGAGGATGGGCACACTAGAGCTACGCTGAGGGATTCCACGATCCGATACCACAACAGTCAGGTTATAACTTGGCACTGATTCAAAGTCCAGCTCCTCCACCAGGATCAGGCTGCCAACTGTCTGGAAACCCTGTCCCTCCAAGAATCGCACGCTGCTCTCAATCTGGAAGGCATTACCTGAGTTGCCACTGGCAATGGCAAAATCAAAACCACAGTTGTCCCGAGACAGGTCTCCATCCACAGCTTCTAAGGTCAGAACAGTTGATCCAGGAAGCCCATCTTCACTGACAGTGGCTCTGTACTCTGACTGGTGGAAGATGGGGGCGTTGTCATTGACATCAGACACTTGTACCTGCACAGTGGCAACTGATGAAAGGGATGGAGTGCCCTGATCCCGCACCTCAATTATCACCAGGATGGAGGGGTTCTTAAAGTCAAACTCTGTTTTTTGGTTGACAAACAGAGTACCTGTAAGATTAAAAAGGATGTGGTCAAAAAATCAGCAGCTTTATTTAAATTGTCTCTTCAGAGCTCATCATATTAATTATCAAAACTGTTCATTACACAGGGTAGTTTGCTATAAAAATAACAATGAATGACTCAAATAAATAATTGAGCTATAATTACATTTTGTAAAGACAGTAGCAGGTTTAAAGGGAACATTATTTGAGGCAAAGGAATTGCATTTTACAATAGGAGACAGAATAGCTTGGGGCAAAAAGAGGCCTCTTTTATAATACGCTTATTTTTAGATGCTATCTCAAGCAAAACATCGGAGGCAAATAACATTAAATCTGGCTTTCAATGATTTTAATGAACAAAATGATTAAATATTTTGCAATGTCTGTGGCAAATATGTCCAAACCTCAAATGAGTATCCAAGGAGAGCCATAGGGGATCATGTTTTTATGAAGGGTAATTAAGTGGAACTCTGGTTAGAAAACAACCATAAATGTGCACACAGTAACCTTACCATTGCTTGGGTCAATGTAGAAGACGCCTCTAGTTGATGACATTACTCTGTAGGTAATCTTCCCGTTGTCCCCAGAGTCACGGTCAGTGGCTGTTACTGTGATGACTGCACTGCCTGCTGGGAGGTGCTCTGATACAGTCACCTGATGAGAAACACAGTACAAATATAGGTATATCCATATAAATACTTAATATGCTAAAACTCAAAAAGGTGTTGGTAGACGTAGGTGTTAAGACAGGTGTGTGAAGGTAGCTGCACCTGATACAAGTCTTGTGTAAAGTTGGGGGCATTATCGTTCACATCATCCACCAGCACAGTAATGTTGGCCTCGCTTTGATGCTTGGAGTCGGATGAGCGGACGGTCAGAGTGTACCACGTCCTTTCCTCATAGTCCAGAGGGCCAGTCAGAGACACCCCTCCTCCATAACGATGAATCCCGAACATGCCTTGGCTGTTTGTATCCAGGTGTAGTGTGTAGGAGAGGGCTGGCCCTGAGTCTACGTCATTTCCTGTTACTTGGGTGATGACTGTGCCGATCAAAGTATCTATATAATAATAAGGTGGAGAGGCAGAAGAAAAAAATAGGTTGCAGCTGAAAGGAAGCACAAAGGCTTTCAGTAAAAAAAAAATCTTTATTAAGAAATATCCTGTTCTGGAAAGCCTTGATCTAACAGACAGGAAATGAACAGAGGAACTTGGCAATAGTTTGTTTCGTAATAGGGTCAGACTTTTCTTACTGAGCCCCACTGAGTGAGCTGCCAGGGAGTGTGATGGGAGGCTTTATGATAAGATCACTGCACTAACTTCCACTGTGAAGCTGACTTACCCTCAGGCACTCGGATCTCCTGATGCACAGGAATCATGGGACTGTTGTCATTGAGGTCGATGATGATCACAGTGAGGGTGGCAGAGCCAGCTAGTCGTGGGGTTCCTCGGTCTGTTGCTGTAACAACAAGCCTGGTGCCACATAATGAATGTCAGTGTCTGAACTTTTAACTTTTATGAACTTGGTTGTGTAATGTTTCACCCCCCACCAAGATCAGCCTCTTTTTGCTTCAGACTGAGCATTGTTGCAAAAGATTTTTTTTTAATATGTTTTTTTTTTTTTTTTTTTTTACAGTAAATAGAGCCCACTTGTTTTGTTGTTGTACAAATCTGGAATTCATCAGCTCTTATTTTCAACATTAAAAAGTGACTGCAAATCAAATTAAAAAATCAATAAAACAAAACTTCTTCACAATGTGATTTTAAAATACCATCTGCCAGGCAAACATGATTTCTTTATAGCTTTGATAACTTTTTATAACTTTGCTGCATGACCATCAGCTTATTTGCATTTTCTCCCAAATCCTCTCTTCTCTCTCCATAATTGAAAACATTTTCTGAGCAGCCCTTGTTAAAAGATGACCAAATGCAGTAATGTAAACTGATCTACGCCTTTAAAAAAAAAAAAAGACATGGCTATTTTTAATGGAAATGTGCACAAAAATAGCTTTATCATTAAAACAATAATGTTATAACAAAGTTATTTGAGAAGGGATGGACATTATCATAGTAACAAACATTAAACAAGTGTGCGTCAAGGGCAGAGATGAGCTGAGGGGAATTACATGGCAGGATGTGAAAACACACAAAGAGAAAAAAAGAGCAAAACTCACTTTGTCTGTGTCCAGATCTCTCTGTCCATTATGGCTGCAGTGGTGATGCTGCCAGTCAGCGGGTCTATCTTAAACAAACCACTCATGGATGATGACCTGATAGAGTAGGTCACTTGACCATTTTGACCCTGGTCCAGATCATCTGCAGCCACCTGAGGAAATGACCAACCCATTTTGGAAAGGAAAATACAGAAATATTTGCAACAGCTGTTTTAGTGTAACATGAACTAGTGAGCAATATTGGACTTGGAAGTCAAGAGTTAATAAAAAATGGGCTATATGGACCTGGCTTCATGGCACAAATGTTTCTATAGTATATTCAGTTGGGACAATGAGAACACATGCAACTGAACAGAGTAATTTCTCTACACCGCTGAAACTATCCAGATTTCTAAAGCATGAGTTCTTTTTTTTTCTACAACTTCACACTTTAAAAACAGCCAACCATAATAAATATGTGAGGGACAGGCTACTGCACCTGAATAATGGGAAAATCGTAGCCTTGTGCCTCCCTAATGTAGGCTACATAGTTCTGGAGTTGGAAGCGTGGCAAGTTGTCATTGACGTCCTGCAGGATTAAGTTGACAGCCATGTAGGAGCTGGAGGATGCCGTCTCAGCTTTCACCACAAGGCGGAGTTTCGGAGTCTCCTCAAAGTCTAGTTCTTCAGATTTCTGGACCCATATTTCACCTAGATCACAAAAACAACATTGAGTCACACTGTGGATTTGGAAAACATTGTTTTAGAGAACATGCTGCCATTTCTGCACTTACCCGTAATGGGGTTTATTCCAAAGGATTGCATTCTGTTTCCACTGAAAATACTGTAGCTGATACCAGTTTGAGAGCCATCGGGGTACTGGGCCTGAGTCTGTGTTACTACAGTGCCTATAGGATGAAAAACACATTTGGTTGAAACCATTTACTTCTACTTATTTCAACTATAGATACACAAATATCCAAATAAAAGATTTAATATTAATAAACCTTTAGCAGCATTCTCCTGAAGACTGACATCTCGAGCTGCGCGAGAGAAGCGAATCCCCCTGTAGCTCTGTTCCCTAATATAAATGATAACCACCCCAAGGGAAGACTGAGCTGGGTTGCCCTGGTCCATGGCCTGAACTATCAAAGTCCTCTGGCTTTGGGTCAGAGTCTGCAGCTTCTCTGTGGCCTGGATATCTCCTGTCAGCGAGTTGATGGTGAAGCCCCTCACGGGGTTGGCGAAACGATAAAACACAGAGCCATTAGCCCCAAAGTCTTTGTCCTCTGCCCTCATGGTAGCCAGCACTCGGCGGCTGGACACGCTGCTGGCAGAGATGTTCACAATAAGTGGGTCCTGAATGAAGAAGGGTGCATTGTCGTTCACATCCTGAATGTAGACAGTCACCTGAGCAGTGGAGTTACGTGGGTTTGCAGGGGAGGAGTCAGTGGCACAGACCTCAAAGGTGTAAGAGGCAGTTCTCTCTCTGTCTAGGGGTGCTGCTGTGATGATGCGGCCTGTGTTCTGGTCTATGATAAACATGCTCTGGGTGCCATGGCTCAGAAAGTACAGCACCTGGCTGTTAGGACCCTGGTCCAGATCAATGGCTTTCACCTCCAGGACCAGTGAGCCAATGGGAACATCTTCCGAAACATCCGCAGTGTAGGTACTACTCTGAAACTGGGGGCTGTGATCGTTGATGTCCAGAATGGTCACCTCCACCGTAGCGGTGCCGCTGAGGGGAGGATGGCCCTGGTCCTGAGCTGTGACCGTTATTGTGTACCCAGCCCTCTTCTCCCGATCCAGAGGCCTTGAGGTGGACAACACACCTGACTTTTTGTCCAGGCGGAAGTCTCCTGATGGATCTCCAGCTGCAAGAAAAGCAAGGGCAAATTGTTATAAACAGTCATCAAAGTTATTAAAATGAACAAAATGCAAAATCATGGGAGCTGAATAGAACTGAAACATAACAAATTGCCAAATCACCTGTAATTTTGTAGTTTAATTCCCCACTATCTCCTGCATCCTGGTCAGTGGCTCTCAGGGTAAACAGAGGTAATGCCTCCAGGTTTTCAGGCACCTCTATGCTGTAGTACAGACGGCCAAAGAAAGGAGCATTGTCATTCTCATCAAGCAGTCTGATCCTCACTGTGGCTTTGGCATAGTTGGGGGGAAGGCCTTCATCTTTTGCATAAACTGTCAAAACATAAAAAAACCCACAAGACAAAATTAATTGTGATCTTAAAGAGATGGTTCACAAAGTAATGCCTAATATTATGTATGTAAGAGCAGTGGTCTTAGGGCAGGTTTCATCTACGATGGTGTAGGACAGTCAGAGGGCAGTACCTGTCACTGTGTAGTACTCCTGGAGCTCCCTGTCCAGCGATTTAGTGGTTGTTATTACACCTGTCACTGGGTTGATGCTGAAACCCTTCTCTGAGATACCACCATATGTCACTTGCCCATTGGTTCCTACACAGAAATACACAGTGACTATCCTTTAATTTAAAAATGGATCGCAAAAAATTTAAACCAATAACAAATGTCACCAAAGCTCACAAAGTTAATTCCTATGACCTGGAAATATTTGACAAAAAAACAACAGTATTTAGAGGGTATTTGGATTTCACTTGTTAATAGCTTGTGTATGTATTTGTTTGTTTGTCATTAGTTTTGCTGTCTAAGCGTTTGGCAGTGATGACCCTCCCTCAGGTGTCTGGATGCCAGATTGCGTGCTAACAGAAAGAAGTCTGGCAACCTCACCTGTTTACTTCACTAATTGCTTTTGGAAAGAAAGTTTATAATCCTTCTGTTTTATGTGCTTCTGACTAAGTCTGAGGGAATGCGCCCTCTCTGTAGCCCAACCCCCGCCCTACTGAGTCCACAATTAAAAACAACTGTTAATGTCTGTAATGTGGACACATACTCAGCACATGAAGGCTGAGAGGAATTACAGGCCTTTTTTATTGTTTTAAGTGCTGAAGCAGCACAATTTGTATCTATTTTTAAAAAATCCACACACAAGTACATACAGCATGATTTAAGTAATTTGGAGTTAAAAAGCTGTCTACGTGTCTTGGTTAAAATGAGGCTCAATTTGGTTGAAAAGATGTTTAGGTTACATGTAACTACATATAATCAGCATTTCCATGATTATATTTCAACATGTAGTTAGAACCTTTTTCACATCAAAATATAGTTACTCAAATAATGCTGAAACTATGGTTATGTGTAACTTAGATGTCTGAAACATTAATTTTCCCACCAGCCAGTTTTAACCTAGTAGTCCCTGTGAACGCATGGTTGCTTAAAAATTAGAATTGCCTGCACCAAAGCTGCAGTAACTAAGTCAGTGCACACTGTATGTCTCACCTTGGTCCAGATCAGAGGCAGACACTGTCAACACAGTAGTTCCTGGAGGCTGGTTCTCAGAGATCTGGGCTTTGTACAGGCTCTCCTCAAACCGGGGCACCTCATCATTAACATCAATCACGTGAACACACAGCAGCTGGCTGGACGAGTGCTGGGGTATCCCATGATCCTCAGCAGTTATTGTGAGGTTAAAGACGTCCTGCTCCTCACGGTCCAGAGGTTTGAAAATAGACAGAGAGCCTGCAGAGAGATGAATCAGAGGTGAAATTTGAGGAGAGATTTCCTGTATGTGTGTGCATGTGTGTCTGTGTGTGGGTGTACTTTATTACAGCCTGTTTTGCAGAGGCACTTACACACGACAACTACTTTATAAAAGCGTGCTATCAAAGGCAGTAAAACATGCCACTGTCCATGGTTGTGTGTAGTCAATGGATTTAAAGCAAGTGTGAAAAGTTGCCGTGTGAGGGCCAAATCATAGTTAATCTCCTCCACACACACAGCCTTGCCTACCTGAGTGCTACCACCACCACTGCTGTAACAGCCCAACAGTCTGGCCACAGTTTACGAGATTTTCCATTGGAGAATGCCGCAGCCATCGAGAGAGAAGCAGTAAACACACGCTCTAGACACGCAACAGCCAGGCCTGCCGTGCTCCGTAGAAATTAGGGGCACCCTTGCCTTTTCATTATCCTGCCCTAAGAGGGTAGAGCTTGCATTGATTCAATTTCAATTTCATGCTTTAAAATGAGCTGCAACTGTTAAAGAAAGAGGGCCAGGGCTGTTTGGTTTTAACTTTTTTTGTGCATGTTTTTGCTTTGTATCTTGCTAGGACTGAGATAAGTTGCCCCTAAGCCTTTAATCTGGTAGGAGTTACAGGCTGGAATATTTTCACCAAATCTGACTCCTCTGTGATCCTGCCATATCCCTGGTCACTGATAACACATGGGCAGAAAAGAAGACAGTGGGAACCAGGGGAAAGTTTTTTTTTTGTTTTGGATGTTTTCAATTCCAACATCTTAAGCCTATGTGAGGTTTGTGGCGCCAACACTTTGGACTGCAGTGTGAGGGTTAGCTAAGGTTGCTCAGACAACAAACACATTTTTCTTTTCTTACATGTACAGGTCATTTATCAAAATTGGATGTGTTAATCCCTGAATGGTGCTGTCTTCTGTAAAGAAGCAATTCACTATATCACAAGGGTACTCTCCCTCTGCTCCAAAAGTGAAATTAATGACCTCCCTTCTGACAATGACTGATGAGAATGTGTCTAACTCTGTGACTTTATATATTCCTAATAATAGCTTGATAGTCCTCTCTACTGTGGAAGACTGTGAGTAAAAGTAATGAAAACAGAGTGTGCAGAAATGGTACCAGGTCTCCAGTCACTGACCCCAAAACGGGAGCAAACCAGGTGCTCTGAGGATTAACTCTGTCAGTATTCTAACAAATATCCAGTGTGCATGAGCCCACATACTGGGCTGAAGCAGAAGTGGCATGCATGACAGACGCTGAATGTTTCCATCCCCAGGCTGCTTTAGGGGGCATCCCGGTCGGCGACTTGAAGGGAAAGGAGGAGCCAATGTTGACACGTGTCTCAAACACCACAACAAAGGCCACAGGACCAAATAGCCCAAGGTCAACTTTGACTAAGTGACAGAGTCTCACGCAAGCACACAAACACATATGTGCAGGCCTACACACACACACACACACACACACACACGTGCGTACACATAAACACGCGTAACTGATCCTTTCTCTAATGGTTCCCAGAAGCCCAAGCAGGAGGTTCTTTGGTCTTTCATGGGAATAGATCCACAATAACAGATGATGGTTTGTGTGTGTGTGTGTGTGTGTGTGTAAGTGTGTGTGTGTGTGTGTGTGTGTGTGTGTGTGTTCAATATCTGGCAGGCTGCTCTGTCTGTCTGGCCTCCAACTGAGAGAAATAAGTCATGAAAGGTGAAGTAAGAGTTGTGCGGTGCTAAGACGCAAGCAGAGTATTACAAGAGTTTGTGTGTTTATGTAGGGAGAGATTTGGTAATTGGGGTGGGGTAGTGGTGTGGAAGCACATGGAAAGGTGAGCACACATGCAATGCCAAGTGAAATTTAAAGGTGGCACAAATGCAAAAAAATACCATAAAAAGATCCAAACCGATGTGAGCAGATGAAGATCCGCTTGTCTGCTTAAACTGAAAATATTTTAAAATAAGGGGTTTGCAAGACAGTAATTCTAAAGAACTGGAGTTCCCTACAGGGGCTGGAAATATAAAGACAGAAGACTAAAGAGTTGCAACTGAATAGTTGCAGTTCTATTAAAATTTAAAAGAAAAACGGGGGACAAGGAAAAACATTCTGGAGGTTGAAATGAAACATAACATTGTGTTGTATCTAAATACTATGAAGGCATTTTAGGGTGGAGGGGGAGGGGGGTAATGTATGAGGGGAAAAAAAATCTGAATTTTTGAGATTAAAGAAGTAAATTTACATGCAAAAAAATCATCACACCACAGACGCCAACGGTAAACAGGGAATACCAGCAAACGGTGAGACATTGGATGACTGTTGTTTCAATGACCAATCAAGACATCCCATTATGGTTAAAAAAAATAGTTTCAAAATGAAGGTTGTGCCAACGTCAAGGACGGGGAACATCGAAATATGACGTTATCTTTATTGGGCCTATTCAGTTAATCTGCTAAACTTTATCTACACAGTGTGCATTCAGCAGCTTTATACAATTACTTGTCAACTAAGTCTGAAAATAACAGGCCAAGGCTGACTCACACGGGACACAAACCCCGGTCTCCTAGGTGAAAGTCCTATGCTTGACCCATTGATCTACAACAACTTCCTCCCCACATGGATTCTGCCACTCTTTATACTATGTCACCTGACTTTCTGGCAGAATGCCCTGAAGGCAATCCTCTCCCATATACGCACAAAGACAGGTTGGATAAACCCCTTTGGCTCTAGAATATGCAAGTTTTTTCTCCCATAAAATGGTGAGGGGTTTTTTTCTCATAAATTAACCACTTTAATCTCAGAAATTTGTCTCAGAATATTACTCACTCCCATGGCTCCATTTCTTTTAACCCATAATGGCCCTTATACAGCGTTGTATAATGCATCTTGGAGAGGGAAATTTGCCTATCCAGAATATCATTTTCTTCTAAACACTTCTGTCAGATGTATGACTTATGCAACACTATCATCAGCCAAATCATGGTTGATTCTGCAGTACCCAAAATTAAGTTTTATAAAATGTATAAATGTATTGCAATGCTACTGCAATATGTGTGTATAAAAAAAGCAAACATTACTTGTTGTTTTTCGATAACATGCAAACTGGTATCAAGCATGTCACCTGTGCAACTAACCCATCTACAAACCAGACCTCCACGCCCTCCATTTGTGCCTTGCAACATGAAGCAAACATCACCTTCTGTATTGGCACTGGGCTGGACTTACCAGTGTTGGGGTTGAGGCTGAATGTTCCTCCAGTGTTGCCTGACTGAATGTTGTAGGTCACTCTGCCATTCTCCCCTTGGTCTGCATCTCTGGCCATGACATACAGCACCACAAAGCCTACCGGCTGGTCCTCCATCACACTGACAGCTGTTGGCGAGCTGAACACTGGTGGATTGTCGTTCTCATCGGTTACATACACCCTTGCTGTGACTGAACCCCAGCGCCTCTGGGTGGCATCAAGGGCAGAGTCTGTTGCCTTGACAACCAGTATCAGGTTGGAGGTGACTTCATGGTCCAACTCCTGAGCCAAGGAGAGAACCCCAGTGGAAGGGTTGAGGGTTAGTAGGCCAGGAGTGTTTGGCCACTGATGGAGAATGGAGTACTTCAGCTCGCTGTTGGGCCCACTGCCATCCTTATCTGTTGCCTGGAAAGTATAGACAGAGGAGCCAGCCTCCATGCTCTCAGAGATGACAATGGTGATGGGGTCCTCAGGGAACTGAGGGGCGTGGTCATTGCTGTCCTCTATGTCAATGTCCAGATGGACCAGGGTGCTGCTAGGAGGGGCCTGAGAGAGGTCATCTACTTCAATCTGCAGAGTGTAGCGTGCGTCTCGTTCATAGTCAAGAGGACGAGCCAGGTACACGTCTCCGGTCAAACGGTCCACCACAAAGGTCCCATCCCGGGCTGTGCCCCCGACCACTGTGTAGGTTACCTCCCCTTCCTCTTGACTTTCTCTGTCACGAAGGCGGACTGAGCCAACGACAGAGCCAGGCTTGGCCTCCTCCACAGAGTTGAAGGATATGGAGAATGAATTGGTCTTAGAAGTAGGTCTGTTGGTGCTGAGAACCTGTAATAAAGAACACTGTATGAGTATTTGTAGACAGAGCAATGAAAAGTTACATGCCCAATGGCAACTCAAGTTAACAATGTCAAATAATAAAGAATGGAAATATTTCATAGATTTTGGGCAAAGCAAAAACAGATTTGGTCCACTGTATGTGTTCACTGGGAACAAATGAAATCGGTTACAAGAGGTTTTTATAGACTTGAATAACACGCCTCCTAACCTTAATCACACTTAATCTGGTACTCATGTGGCTGCCAGGAAAAATAATAGATGATAAAAGTAACACAATCAGAGAGGGAAATGCTAAGATGGTTTGAATTTAGCACTGGGACATACTCCTTTACTGTGTATAGCTTTACACTTGCTTTGATGAGAAATGTCTTCAAAGACTACAGCATTATTACATCTCTCCTTTGTATGAAAAGAGCACCATAAGTAACACACATGACACACTGTTTTAATAAAACACACGCAGCTGTAAACGGGGGAGGGAGAGGGAGAGGTTGTGCTGATCAAATTTTCAGCAGCATCACTGACAGCGTTTTGCAGGCTGAAGGGGTGATCTAGATACCCAGCATCCTACAGCACAGTTCCCACAGTAAGTAGGCACTCCAAAAAATATGCCGTGTTTGTTGTGAAATCATACATGACAAGCTGTAAATTGGTTCCACATTAGATGGAAAAGGAGTGTTCCAGAAATAAATTGGTATAGTCCCATCCTATCATCGATGGATTTAGAAAATCAGTCTGAAAAGATGATTAAAGGAAATTATAGAAATGCGTCAGCGGGCAAGAACAACACTGCACTGTTTAATCCAATTAACTAATAATTATGACTTTCTTTTTTTTGTTGTTGGAAAGGAGGAAAAACTGAACTGGCACTTAATGGAGCTGTTTATATGGCAACTCTATTTTCCTGGAACCTATAAATCTACGTTCCCTTCCAGGGTTCTTCCATTGTGTCCATTCTCTGTTCTATATTAAATATTAACTGAATTACCTTCAATGCTGTGTTTTACGTGAGTGTATAGCCCTGCCGCTTATTGCGGGCTACTGTATTAAAAAAGTGTTGAAGTCATTGAGTATGACCTCGATCAGAACAGTCTACAGCTGGCCCTCATCACAAGCCAGCTGGGAGTATTTGATTCAGACCCACTTTTCCATTTCAGATAGAAATTTCCCTTTTGAAAAGTCACAGGGGAAGAAAAGGGAGGGGATGGGAGGGAAGCTTGTCAGAAGTGCGGCTGATATGTCTGCAGCTAGTCTGAGGGGCCCAGAGACATGGATCCTCTCAGCCCAAAGTCTATTCTTTGATATGAAAAAGGTGAGTAGTGAGGGTGTTTGTGCTGGCTGAGCTCCAATGAAAGTCTGACCTGAATGGTGAGGGAGCAGGAGGTGCTGCGAGGGGGCAGTCCTCTGTCAGTAGCTGTCACCGTCAGAGTGTACTCAGCCCGCTCTGAGTGGCTGAGAGGGGATGATGAGCGCAGCTCCCCAGTGTTTGGGTTCAAAGAGAAACGCTCAGCCCTGGGACCTTGGAGAGAAAGAGAGTCCAGACTTTAACTGGATGTGATGTACATGGAGGAACAAAATACACAAACCTAGCAAGGCAGTTGTGGCATTTTGTCAGCATAAAAACATTTTCAGACATAAGTGATAGATGTTGCTTATTGACTCAACCATGGTGTCATATGTTTACAGTATTTTCACGCATGAATACCAGTAATAATCTATGTAGTACTTTTTCTAAACACAATTACAAAGTGCTTTGCACTAAAACAACACTAATATAGTGATAACACAAGACTGGAAAATGGATAAACAAACAAAAAAGCTCAACATAAATCCACAAACAACAACAAAAAAATCCTGCAATAATAAACTTATACTGTGGCCCTGGGTGGCAAATGGCCCTTCAAGGTGTTCTATATGCAGGCTCTCTTCATCCATTATCACACATCACTGAGTACCAATACTTTTTAAAAAATAGAAAATGTACTGCACCTACATACATTAAATAAATCCTTCAATAATTATTTTGCACAGATGAGTACTTTCTTAACTTCCTGCAAGTACTATACCTGACAAAGAGTAGAATATGGTTCCGTTTTCCCCTTCATCTGGGTCTTTGGCTTGCAGTGTGGCCAAGAAAACCCCAGATGACTGACCTTCTGTCACCTATGAGTTAAAAAAAAAGATGTCACAGACGTAATGGAACTTTAATTTTCTGCCTGCCTGTGTTTGTGGTCTTATGGCATCACCTGTATGATGAGACTTTTGCCCGACTGGCTATGGGTGAAAGAGGGGTGATTGTCATTGTCATCCAGGACAGTGATGAAGGCTGTGCCTGAGGCACTACGAGGGGGTGAACCTCCATCTTGGACCACCACCACCAGCTGGTAACTAGACTGCTGCTCTCTGTCCAGAGTGGTCCTTGTACTGATCTCACCTGGGGAGAGAAGGGGGGTGGATAAGATAGATTTTATGCGGAGGCAGTAGTCCAGGGCACTGGAATAACGATGAGAGACTCAAGAGCCAGCAGGCTTTGATCAATGACACACAAGTAATGGTCATGCACAGTGTGCAGATGTACGTGTGCATGTGCATGCACACAAATAGAGGAATTTTGGAAGGTTGGCAGATGCTGTAGAGGCTCATAACTCAGCCAGATACTAATCACAAATCAGACTCTCGAGTCTCCACCCACAGACTAACAGGCTCAGCAGGCCAATTAGAGCCCTGCAAGATGCTTAGTGCTACTGTCACCATCATCTGACTAATTTATGACAGTGGGGAAGAGGCAACTGTAGTCTCTCATCTTTTAAAGATGACTGGGTGAGTTAACTAAACACTGATAAAGTTTTTTTTTCCTGAAATAAAAAAATGATTTTTGTTTACACAAAATTTTTCTGATGGAATCATGACAGCTTGTTTTTCACACTGATGTGTATTCAATATTCAATTTAGCTTTTGTTCAATTTACAGAAAAAATAATAAATGCACAACTGTAAACAAAAACTGAGCCTTTTTTTATTTTTGGGTCAGGAATGCTCCAGTATCTTCTAAAGACCACATAATCTGGATGACATCCAAAATTCATCAAATAATAGCATTGCAGCCTTTCTTCTCTTCTTCTCTTGCTAGCCCTCCTGTCAACAGCAGCTTTATTAAGCATAACAGCTTTTTTTTCCCTCATACCTGCTCTGTTCTTTAGACATCTTTGCATAAATGTACAGATTGCTTTGGTTTCCTGATCAACAAAGCCTAGGCGATCACAATTTTAACACTCCGATCCAATAGACGGCTTCTGGTATTTATGTTCGTACATGACATTTTCTATTCACCTGTGTGGGAGTTTATCTGGAAGTGGCGATCAGTGTGCAGAAAGCGGTAGCTGAGGCGTCCGTTGGGGCCACTGTCTCGGTCTGAGGCTGACACGTGACCAAAGCCTGTTCCTGCAGGCAGGTTTTCTCTCACAGCCATAAAGACCCTCTCTTGTGTGAGCCGGGGAGAGTTGTCATTCTCATCAGTCACAGATATCCGCACTGTGGCACTGCCCGTTTTCTTCAACTGTCCATGACCTTGGCTGGCCAGCACTGTTAAAAGATACATGTCCTTAACTTCTCTATCCATGGCACTTTTCACAAACAGCCAGCCACTGTCTGCTGCAATGCCAAACCCTGCAGCATCTCCATCTGGACGCAAGTGATACGCCAGGGGGCTGAAATGACCTGAGCCAGGGGTTTCTCTGTTCAAAGCCCTGACCTGCAGGAAGCGTGTGTTTATTGGAGTCCCTTCTTTTAACTCCACACGGTAGGTGAGAGTATCAAACACAGGTCCCTGGTCATTCTCTGCTTGGACATGAACCACAAGCACAAAAGTGGCGCTAAGCTGGGGTACTCCACTATCCTTGGCAATCACCTGAAGGTCATAACGAGGGGCATTCTCATAGTTGAGGCTCCCTACCAATCGAATCTCACCACTGCTGCGTTCTATGCTGAAAGTCCTCTGAATTACACTTGGTGAGAAAAGATCAAAGGTAAGTTGTCCATTGACTCCAGAGTCTCTGTCCTCAGCTTGGACCCGATAAACCACTGTGCCCATTTCTGTATGCTCTGGCAGCAGCAAGGACTCAGAAGACGAGGGCAGAAAAACAGGTGGGTTATCATTGATGTCTGCAATGGTAATGTGGACACGGGTCTGGCCAAAGGCAGGGGGGTTGCCACTGCGGGCCTGCACCTCCAAATCAATAGCTGACTGCGCTTCATGATCCAGGGGCAGACTGGTCCTTAAGGCCCCAGTGTCAGGATCCACTGTAAAGTATCCTGCAGGGTCCCCAGAGCTGATGGTGTAGGAGATATCTCTAGAGGTGCCTAGAAAGGGAGAAAGATGACAAAAACCAGAGACACATCACTGTGGCTCAAGAGGCTGCGCTAAAAGCACTGAAGCAACTGTATACTCCAAAGATGTAATTTTTCAACTTTCATGACTGTAATAGAGTTCTAAAAACTCAGAAAATGGATATATAAACAAAGTTGTGAAATGAAATTTCTGATTGATGTTATTTCAGAGTTAGGTGTGTATAGTGGCCCAACGCCTATTTGTACAAGTGGTGCAGGGAGCAGAAATGAAACTCCTTTTAGTATGATCGAGTGTGACTGATAAATGGATATTGACCAGTTCAATATGGACTGTGGGACTCAAAATTGTATGTTTGAGTGTTTGAGAGTGAGTGAGTGAGTGAGTGAGTGAGTGAGTGAGTGACAAAGAAGAGAGAGCATGTGTTTGTACACCCCACCTGTCTTACTGCTTGCCTGGACAATGCCTACGACTGTCCCCCGCATGGCATCCTCTGATACCGTAAAATAGTACTGTGTCTGTTCAAACACGGGCGGTGCCACCAGCCCCGCCACCACACTAATGTTGACTCTGGCATTGACGAGAGCAACCAGACCACCACCATCCTGAGCAGAGATTTGAATGGGAATGACAGAGTTTGCCTTCCCATAGACAGACCGAGAGAGGGAGATCACACCTAAAAAAATAGTTGTAGACAAGCTGTTCAAACAGGCTATTTTTACATCACACAACATTGTAAACCATGCAACATAATAATGCAATGAAATTGCAGGAAGAAATTGCAGGATAAAAGTCTTCAGCTTACTAAGTAATTGAAATTATATAAATAAAGTTAAGTGTATATAGGAACTGGCAAAGTACTTGTGCCAACCTGTGTCTTTGTTGAGCGTAAAGTAAGGGGAGGCCCCTCCAGGTACTGTTTTGTATGTAATTCTTCCATTCTCGCCTGAGTCTGGGTCATAGGCTGTCACTCTGACAACAGATGTCCCAGGGGCGCTCTGCGTGCTCAAACTGACAGCATAGTTGACTGGGTAGAAGGCGGGTCTGTTATCATTAATGTCGACCAGATCTACCTTCACATAGGCGACTGAGCTCAGTCCACCCTGCAGAGGAAACAAAAAGCTCCTTTGTTATACCTTCACTTACATTAAATCATGAACAGAAGAAAACACACCTGAAAGCGGGATTTAGGCCACATTAATGGCACAAGTAGACCACATTAATGGTCAAAGTAAGTAAAAGTAAAAACCAGCAGTAAACCCTGTTAAAATTTCAATGTATAGCCGTAGCCTCTAAAATATAGTCCTAGCAGGTTTGTGCAGGGATACAGATTGATAGTTTCCCTTGGGAAAGAGCAATATGTCATGACCCGTGGAGGGTGAGAGGGCCCGCCGCAACTGAACAATCTGTTTCATAGGCTTTTCATTTGCAGAAAACACAGTGCAGGCTTTTCATTTGGACCAGGTGGCAAAAACGATGGAGGCGGCAGTCCAACTTGTTAAAATATTACTGCCTGACAATTGAGGCATTTCTCCGTCTGATTGCTTTAACATGGCTGCAGTAATTTTCTTTCATTTTAAACCTTTTATTTGTTAAGTATTATTTGGCATAAAGTGAACAGGATATACTCTTTTGCGTAAGCCTGCCATGGAGAGCCATTCAAGATTTTGTTTTTTACTTGGTTGCTCATATCAAAGTTTTTCTGCACAGTTGGCCATGTCTTTGGTCTCCTGTCTATGAGAAGCACGGCTGCTGTGTTTATGGGATTACTCTGTGGCTCGATGGATTCATATTAAGCATGATTTCAAAACGCTGTGGCTCACCCCATCCACTGCAGTAACAGTAAAGTCAAAGCTCGCCACCCCTTGATCTCTGTCTAGTGCAGCACTAGTGCAGATCTGGCCAGTCTCCTTGCCAATGGTGAACTGAGAGGGAACAGTGCTGGTAATGCCAGAGCCAAGGGAGTAGGTAACAGAGCCAAAAGAACCGCCGTCTGCATCCATCGCAGTCACCTACAAAGAAGAAAACATGCTATTGGTTAAACATTCCAACATTGTGCATTAAAATTAAAATTTATTAAGTTGGACGGAAAATATCCTACTGGATAAACTCAGCAGTTTCCATACTCATTAATAATACTACTCTAAAGCCACAGCAGATCAAATCTAAATTCTATTAGAGGGATGTAAGAGTGATGGCAATCCACAAACTGAAACAAGAGCACCATACCAGGTGGCTTTTGAAAGCATCTTTGGACCTGGTCTTTGTTGTTTATCTGAGTCTGAGCATGAGCCAAACAGGTCCTTTGGCAGAAAGGGGCTCTGAGGGAATGAAGGAGGGTGGCGGGAAGGAAGATGACTTCTACAGGCTCTGGGAGGGCTGCCAGCAGGGAAAACTGCCTGCTTCAGGAGTGGCGTCTGTCGGCAAAGGACAGTGACAGGGACGGCTGGGGAACAGTGGGATACCACACAGTATGCTTCAGTGCAGCGCATTATACCCTAATGTAATGTCCCACTTGCGGTCTGGTTTTAATAATGCCGCACATCTACAGAGGGCTGGAACCGCTGGAGCTATAAAAGTTGCTCACAAGCCATCAGCCGGGGAGCCGACTCAATTACTACAGAATCTCCCAAGACAGCAAAAGGCAAATAGACCAATCAGATTGGGCCCCTAGGTACCAGCAGTATAATTGTTTACAAGTGTTGGCTCTAGATCGCAGTTTGCAAGAGATTATAGTAGGGTTAAACCTCACAAGTTGATTAGAATTCTTCTTCCGTCCATCTTATATAAATGGATCTTTTTAGGAAAACACTAATTGGATGAGAGAGAGCGAAAAAAAGTTTGGTTTATGCTCTGGTGCTCCAACACTCAGCAGCAGGGAGCCTCCTCTGTGTAAGATGGAGTAGTCATCAGGAACATAGCCAAGAAAAATAAGGCAAGCCATGCTTATCATCAAAAGCTGACTTTTTTTTAAAGATGGCATTGGTATGAGTGTGAGTAGATGGAAATCATTCATTCAAGGCGATGAAGGTTTGGCTGCGGTAATTCAGGCTCCATCTCTTTCATGAGCAGATGGCAGACGGGGGACTCAGCAGAGAGCATGCCCCACACTCTTGACTGTAACTCCTAACAGAGGGTGAGTAGTGTGTAGGAGTGAGGGAGTTGTAAAGCTGGCAGAGACGCAAGCCAAAGAGAAGAATAATAAACCACATGAGGAAAGGGGAAACCAAGAGCAATACAAGAAAGCTACTCCATCTTTTAACGCGCAGAGGCTGCAGCTTACTGTAATATTTTATCATTTTGCAGCGGGACAAGTTATTTATAACAACCCCACAGCTTTATATGCTTGTTTTCTTCACAGTTGTGTGATGTGTCAGCTGGAGGGAAAGTTGAAGGAGTATTTTAGCAATACCTGCATCTTAAAAAAAAACTTTAAAAAGACAGCAGATACGCTCCAAACATCTCCAAACAGATCTGTAGGAAAATATTTTCCCCCTTGTGAATGACCCATTCGTGGCAGGCATTGAATATGCGTGCTATTTGAGGAGACTCTATGTTGCTTTCTGTTTTAGCCACAACCATCCATAAAAACTTTTTTTATAAAGTAATCCCACATACAGTTCATAAAAAAATCCAATGTAAAAAGTCTGCATTTTTATTATGATACAAAAACTTGACAAATGAAAGAAAAAAGATGAAGAAAGAAGGGAAGAGAAGGAAGAAAATTAAAGTTATTTTTGGTGGGGTGGGAGTTGGATCTCTTTCCACTCTATGAATCTATAATGATACACAGTAAAACTTATTGGTGTGTTCAAACTTAACACACAATTCACATTGAATTGAGGGTTCCCTGTGCGTTCGAAAACTTACAACTGGAGCAAGCACATTGGCACAATGTGTGCTACAGAGATATTAAGCTTTTCTGTTAAGAACAAATTCAGAAGAGAGAGGGGATTGAGTGATGTGTACGCCATGAAATTAATTTACATGAGGAGGATCCAGTGCTTTAATAGTTTCACTTCTCCCAGTGCTCCAATACTACACAAATGGGTGAGGACATTTGGAGCCATATGTGGTTTGAAAACCTGAGAACAATATGTTCCATGAGTTACGTGTACGGCTGTATTGCAGGGAATGTACTGTAAGATAATAAACCACACAATCACATTTGCATAAATCCTAACCACTGTAAGTAGAATGCCTGCAGCAATCAGTCTGTTTTGGAATCTGCAGAGACTGCAATTTCAATTCCACTCTCATTTCTAAGTTAATAGCAGCATATCAGTGTCATCTTGCTGGAACACAGAGTTGACTGTCCAGGAGATTATAATTTTTCAGCCACATATATGAAATAACATGAGGCCAGATGCAAATGAAAAACGAGCAGGACAATTAGGCAAACCCCAAACCATGAACCCTGAGAGACAAGGATAACCTAACAAAGTGTGGCTGAAAGTATAAATCAATAAAAAGCGAGTATTAATCTCAACAGATTCTAAACTAAACAAGATTCCCACAAAACCTTGTGTTCTGGATGTTACGTAATGCAATTCAGCATTAAAACAATCCATTATTTATCTCAATATACTGAAGAGAAACTTGTTCATTTCCCTGTCAAATGTTCTTCATTTTATTTTAAAGAAATAGTGTATAAGATTTAAGGGAATTTAATCTAGTGGTGAGAACTGCAGATTGCAACCACCTGAAACTTCCCACAGTTAAATTCTCTAAGTGTTTATTGTTCAGCAGGATTTAACCAGGAGCTGAATTATCCGCAGAGGTCCCTTCTTTTCCAAAACAAATAGACCAGGTGATTAAGACCTGTAAATGCAGGAGAGAATGCAATTTCACCCTACAAATAAGTATTCCTCCAATGCTATTTGGTATGTCAGAGATGGGCCACTAGCCCAGCCCGTGCTAATCTGTGCTAAGCTTTTTTCTTGGATAACTCAAAATCCAGCCGTTTAAGAAGTTTATACTGGGACCCCAGTTGTCTACAGAGGTCTTTTCCTCTCCAATACAAACAGACCCGGTGATTTTAACTGTTAAAAAACATAATGCATAATGCAGTTTAATGTTAAATAAATTAGTGGTTTTCCGATGCTCTTGTCACAGAGGAGCTGCTAACTACAGTGGCTGATGCGAAAATGCAAAAATGCGAACAGTCCTATCTAGAGCCAGTGTTTGATTTGTCTGTTCTGGGCTACTGTAACATAGTGGCACAACATGACGATCTCCATGGACATGGGCCCGCTTCCTAAACATCTCATTCTAAGGTAATGAAAACATAATGATTCTTATTTTCAGGTGATTATACACCAAGGAAAACATACATATTACATTATATTCCATTCCTGTCAATATATCCCCAAAATCCTACATGTTGGACCTTTAAAATTTTTTGTTACCAGTCTCAATATGCACTCAAACTATCTCCTCTACATGGGTATACTGTAGATTTTGTGGAAAAGGAAACATTTATAGCCAAGATAGTCATTTAAAGATGCGCCAGTCAGAAGTAGGAATTCTCTGCCCTGCAGGAGGGAAAAAAATACCACTCACCACTTTGTCGAATCCATCTTGACATGGATACAAGGGGCCTCTCTTTCTGTTTCCCACTGACTTTTTACTTTCTCTACTGCAATGTATAGGTATTACGCAAAGTCTCTATTTCTATTGGATTAAAAGTTCAAAAGCAGGAGTAATCTTAGATCATCAGCACTATTCTCCTTACACTTCATGTGTGTGAGTGAGGCATGATGGGAGCTGTCTTATCAGCAGGGGAAAGGCAACGTTTGGCCGAGTCC
Organism: Epinephelus lanceolatus; assembly: GCF_041903045.1. Lineage (NCBI taxonomy): Eukaryota > Metazoa > Chordata > Actinopteri > Perciformes > Serranidae > Epinephelus > Epinephelus lanceolatus. The sequence goes on along the minus strand of NC_135737.1, from coordinate 17,088,297 downwards.
TTAGTAAAACAAGCTGGGGGAATCCAAAGATAACTGGGGCACTTGTGGTTCTCCCATCAGATTCCAGAAGCCTTCCAGAGGAGACTTTCTGACTGACTGACTGTCCAATCAAGAGAACAGGATTCACAGGAGAGAACATGCCTTTGTATGTTTATGTATAATATGTTCAAATGGAATAATAATCCTGAGGCTTTTGGATGCTCCAAAGTGTTTTGGCCCATGTCTTCACTCTGTGGTCTGAGAGAGTGCCAGGCCTGGAAAAGAACAAGCCCTGGATTTAGGTGCTTTCTATTTTTAGAGTTGAATTTCCCAAAAGGCCAATTACAATTCTCATACATGATTGTCCACTGTGGCTTTCTAGTCCTTGTTCTTATGTTTTTGTGGATAACAAAAGCACATGTACGTCAGCGGGACCTTACTTGCCCAAGCTACTGCCCCTCTATCTGTCTTCATTGTGCAGCCATGCAAAAAATCTCCACTGTGGAAAGACCTAGTGCAAAAACCTGTGAGTAAATGAATGATGTAGAGCCGAAACCATTGAGGCCAACACGGGGTGAAATGAAGGCGATGTAGTTTTTAATCATGCTCCCCGTATTTTTGAGTGCCCAGTCAAACAAATCTGTCTCACGTAGTCCTTAGTGAAACCAGCCAATCAGGACTGCACCTCTGCCAATCCAAATAGGCCACAAATGACGGAGTGCACATGTAAATGTTTGCCAACTGGGAAATTATCACACACATCAATCAAACTCTGCATGCACACGTCCTTTGAGTGTACCTTAGATGGGTAAGCAAAGACACCGACGTACAAACACTGGGGATAAAGTCATCACTCATTACAGTGTTGTGATGCGTGTAGAGCAGAAGAGCAAGACCATTTTCATTTTGCACTCTGATTACACCAAAATTGTCCTTGTATCCACCAGGAAGTCTCTGCAAACAAACTAAGCTCAGATAAGTATGAAGCAGTGGCTACTGTGACTTTGGCCCAAATTTAACTTGGCAACTTTGTAGCAGAAACAAATGTTCAGAAAATACTGGAAGACATTTCTAAATGTGTTAAAACTCAAATTTATGATTGCGTCTACTTTAATCTCAGTTTGGGAGTGCTGTTACTTAAAGCACCATATGTGACAAATTGGCCATGCAACTGAGATGGGTTTAAAGAAATGCTTAAATTACAGAGATCGATGTCAATGTTAAATAAGAACAAGTTTCCATCCTTAGGGATCTAGAACAAAGAGGACTTTATTTAATAAGCTGTGGAGACTTATTAAAGGCAAAGGAACTGTGCACTCCATCTACTATTGATTTTATCTGCCATCTTTAGAGTTTAAACTATTTTCAACTCCAGTAATGCCCCAATTTAAATCAATCTAATCCCAGTCTGACTCAGTCTAATTTTAACAGCAAAATACCAAATTATCAATATGATACATAATTTTAATGGCAGTTTCACAGACATAACCAATTAAGCCTGTTAAAGCAGGACTCCCACAAGAGCAATTACATGCAGCCTGTGATAGATTGATGGAGTGACATAGAGATCATTAAGACGGTAAAGGCAAAGAGGAAAGCGTAGGCTCAAAGAAATCAAAAGAGTGGGCGAGTTGCAGAAATCTGGACTGAGAGTTGCTTTGAGCTTTCACAGCTGGTGTGAAGCCGTGCACACTCCTCTCCCTCTATTGTCCTGGCATCACTTCTGAGGATAGCAGAGATGAGGAGAGCGAGGTCGAGACTTCCTAAAGGCCTCTTTCACTATTCGCTCAAGTAGCAGATAGGCAGGTTGGAGACTTTGTGACATGTACACCACCACACCAAAGAACCAGACAGAGACCACATTGACGCGGTGGAAGGAAGAAGCCCACACACTGTTGACGAATATATCAAAACTCTAAACATTTGCTGCACAGTATTGTCTGGATTCCGACCAACCATATGTGAAAGATTTTGGTGGTAACTCAGGAGACAAAAAGCTGAAATCTTTGCCACATAGTTTGAGACATGTGTAAGGTCTACAAAATGGTGACATTAAATACTACCAAACTGTGGCCTGTGATTTCTGGCTTCTTTGTATAAGTGTGATAAAAGTAATGCAATTTCAAAAGACATCCAGCTGCAACACACTGAGAGATGTTCAAGAATCTTCCCAGCTGCCCTGTTGTGTTCCTCAGATCATCTACATACTGTGTGTACAGAGCAGGTTTACATAGTATGAGAAAGCTAGAACAGATACAGTGGTTGTCCTAACACAATACCTGGCTGGGAGACTGTGCTATGCCAAAATCTACTAAAGGCACATTAATGGCTGTGAGGTGATGTATAAAAAGATCTTGCGGTTATTATTTTTGGAAAGGGTTGTACTTTCCCATGTATTCCTCCAATTTCTGTTAATTTCCATATTTATTTTTTTTTAAAAGTTCAAAACAAAGCTTTGCCTGTATAAAGAAGGGGCTGCTTGCATTGCAAATTGACATTTTCACTATTAGTTACATGCTAGTTTAATTTTGGAAATGAAAGTCTGCCATGAAGGTGGGGCTCTGTATGTTAAAATTGTGGTTTAAATAAAAGTTTTGTGACACTAGAGGAAGCACATGAGTTGATTTGTCTATTTCATGGCAATCTGTTTGATAGATTTTGATATTCTTGTCTACAAATAGAATCTTTGGCTTGAATGTAATGCAGCAGGAAAGGTCAGGGGGTCATCAAAAATAAGGATTCCCCCTATAGGGACCAGAGTGAATTTAATGGAATTCCAGTCACTTTGTCATGTGCCAGCATTGGAGAAAGCAAATGGGGACCTAAAGGAAGCACAAAAATAGGCCATAGGGGTCATGTTACCACCAAATTTTGAGGGAATGGATGGACTGGAACGCCAGCATGCTTCAATCTCATTGCTTTTGGGGGGAAAAGATCATTTTGGTCAGGAGCAAATTTTTTGTGTGGCCAGCCAAATAAATGCTTTTCACAGGAAATGCTCAAATACAGTAATTGAAGCATGACTCCTTTGAATGAAAATTTTACAACAGCTCTCAATTATCCTTTGCATAATTTCTGTTATAAAAGCCTCAGCAACATTACACTGGCATTGGCACAGCAAAATACTCTTCATAATTACAGACCAAACAGTCATGTAGAGTTTTATTCATTATTAGCAATTCAAATTTACAAAACCTCCTTCGGTATCCCTGCATGACTTCACAGGAACAATCCATTCCAGATTTGTCAAGTACTTTCTCCATCCAGATGTCCATTAAAATACATCTGCTGTATTGGGGTATCCCTGTGAAACACCATATAACTGTCAAGGTCAGTAACCATCTTAATCACACTGATTTCTCGAAAAATATACAGTTATGTGCCAGTTGCCAAATCATATCATCCAGAACTGTCCTTTCACCATGGAAATGAGTTCCAACTGTCCCTCCTGGGCTAACGATTCAACCAGACTAGAACTGTAAATGAACACTAACAAAATCCATTACACATTACACATGCTAAAGGATAAACATGACAACAGATAATATTTTACAGTAAATTTTCCGGAATTATATGTTCTTGACATAATTCAGTTGCCCAGTCTAAGCAACTTTTGGCTGCCTCTGTAAAAACTCAACAATTTTTTTTTTGACTGGTCTGCAGCAGGAGAACAGCATTTTGCCAAGCTTATGGCCCCAGCAGGTCCTACTGTCCTAGTTTCTTCGAACGGGATTGTCTCAGCTCAGGACATAAAAGAAACTACTTTCAGACTGAGGAGACAAAAAAGTATTGATTTCTAAATCAACAATGGTTCCATGAACTGCAGCTTTTCATCTTCCTCTATGCAGTGCACTGACATAAATGTGAATGACTTGGGTGAAGGGCAGCAGGTTAGTATGGTGTAAGGTCTACATATCTGGCAGAGGAACAGAGGGGAGGTAATATAGCAGGCAGGAATATAATCACACTTGGTGCTGGAGTGCAGACATGGGACAGGATAAGGTTTCTGTCTCTTTCCTTTCCTCTCACACATCACTCACCATAACTACTACACTGCTGGAAAATAGTGAGTCAAAACATGGTGACAGAGTTTCTATGCATGAAGCAGGTATAAGGTCAGTGTGTTGATGAATTAAATGTGATAGAAAATGCAATCTAAGAACATCATGCCAGAATGCTACCAATTGTTTATCTCACCAAAGACAGTTTTGGAAGGTCCACCTCTTAAAATTAAGGCTTGTTCAATAAACTGGCTATTTTTAGTTCTCTCTAGCCAAATTTGATTAAATTGTTAATTAAATTGTTTACTTCTGAGAATTACTGTTCTCTTTTATAGACCATATCACAATGTTTGTTTACAATATCATCTGGGCAGAAACCCCCGTATGTAAAATTTCAGCCACCTGATAAAAGGCCTACCACCACACACACACACACACACACACACACACATATATATATATATATATATATATATATATATATATATACACACACACATATATATATATATACATATATACAGTACAGGCCAAAAGTTTGGACACACCTTCTCATTCAATGCATTTTCTTTATTTTCATGACTATTTACATTGTAGATTCTCAATGAAGGCATCAAAACTATGAATGAACACATGTGGAGTTATGTACTTAACAAAAAAAGGTGAAATAACTGAAAACATGTTTTATATTCTAGTTTCTTCAAAATAGCCACCCTTTGCTCTGATTACTGCTTTGCACACTCTTGGCATTCTCTCCATGAGCTTCAAGAGGTAGTCACCTGAAATGGTTTCCACTTCACAGGTGTGCCTTATCAGGGTTAATTAGTGGAATTTCTTGCTTTATCAATGGGGTTGGGACCATCAGTTGTGTTGTGCAGAAGTCAGGTTAATACACAGCCGACAGCCCTATTGGACAACTGTTAAAATTCATATTATGGCAAGAACCAATCAGCTAACTAAAGAAAAACGAGTGGCCATCATTACTTTAAGAAATGAAGGTCAGTCAGTCCGGAAAATTGCAAAAACTTTAAATGTGTCCCCAAGTGGAGTCGCAAAAACCATCAAGCGCTACAACGAAACTGGCACACATGAGGACCGACCCAGGAAAGGAAGACCAAGAGTCACCTCTGCTTCTGAGGATAAGTTCATCCGAGTCACCAGCCTCAGAAATCGCAAGTTAACAGCAGCTCAGATCAGAGACCAGATGAATGCCACACAGAGTTCTAGCAGCAGACCCATCTCTAGAACAACTGTTAAGAGGAGACTGCGCCAATCAGGCCTTCATGGTCAAATAGCTGCTAGGAAACCACTGCTAAGGAGAGGCAACAAGCAGAAGAGATTTGTTTGGGCCAAGAAACACAAGGAATGGACATTAGACCAGTGGAAATCTGTGCTTTGGACTGATGAGTCCAAATTTGAGATCTTTGGTTCCAACCACCGTGTCTTTGTGAGACGCAGAAAAGGTGAACGGATGGATTCCACATGCCTGGTTCCCACTGTGAAGCATGGAGGAGGAGGTGTGATGGTGTGGGGGTGTTTTGCTGGTGACACTGTTGGGGATTTATTCAAAATTGAAGGCACACTGAACCAGCATGGCTACCACAGCATCCTGCAGCGACATGCCATCCCATCCGGTTTGCGTTTAGTTGGACGATCATTTATTTTTCAACAGGACAATGACCCCAAACACACCTCCAGGCTGTGTAAGGGCTATTTGACCAAGAAGGAGAGTGATGGAGTGCTGCGGCAGATGACCTGGCCTCCACAGTCACCGGACCTGAACCCAATCGAGATGGTTTGGGGTGAGCTGGACCGCAGAGTGAAGGCAAAGGGGCCAACAAGTGCTAAACACCTCTGGGAACTCCTTCAAGACTGTTGGAAAACCATTTCAGGTGACTACCTCTTGAAGCTCATGGAGAGAATGCCAAGAGTGTGCAAAGCAGTAATCAGAGCAAAGGGTGGCTATTTTGAAGAAACTAGAATATAAAACATGTTTTCAGTTATTTCACCTTTTTTTGTTAAGTACATAACTCCACATGTGTTCATTCATAGTTTTGATGCCTTCATTGAGAATCTACAATGTAAATAGTCATGAAAATAAAGAAAACGCATTGAATGAGAAGGTGTGTCCAAACTTTTGGCCTGTACTGTATATCCATACATATATATACATATATACATATATATATATATTACCGTACAGCCCTTTCTGTCTGGGAACTGAAGCAGATATCTCAAACCACCAGACTCTACTGACAACAACAGTCATTTAAAAACATGGGAGTACAATTGAACTGAACTGATATTGTTTTTTTGGGGGGTGGCTAAAATACATTTTGCCATAGCCCCTGTCCACAACAGTACATTGCTTAGCTTCTTTGCTGGTAGATTTGGTTTGTCAAAGACGCTAGCAAAGCATCATAGTACATACAATAAGCACAGCTAGAACGTCAGGTAGGTTGGACCATTGTGTTAAACTACATATCTGTAAATGTTAGTTACAGCTGAAAATGACAACAGAAATAAACAAGTTTGTGGATTTCGCATCTCTGTGTAACTCAAAACAATTGACAGCTGTCTACCTGGAAGTGTAAGCGTGATGTCACAGTGATACGGTCCATTAAGATAATACATGCCATTACATTGTGGCAGGATTAAGAACTTGAAATTTTCCCATTATAGTGCTTAATTCTGTTGATAAGAATAGGACACTGTCTAAGAGAGCTGTGTGGTGGTTAAGTGCTGTGTCTCCATGATTCCTGGTACATCCCTATTTTTATTGCCTGTAATCCACTCTGAAGGCAAATGTCTGTAAAAATAGCTTGTTGTATGACAAACAAGGGAAATACATGAAATGAACACCGACTGCTGTTGCTCTCAAACAGTTAAACCTCTCTTGACTAATAATGTCAAGAACTCTACATATTAAGTGGCATCACAGTTTCCAACATAATTCTGGTGGTGGTGTTTCAAAGCTCAATCCCTAATCAAGTCATGGTTTGGCATTCATTATCATAAATTTGCCCAAATGATCCTCCAGTAAACAAGCACCATGTCAGTGGGTCTATATGTAGTGTAAATAAAGACAGAATCTAACAGCATAAGAAATGTTGAGTCTTCAGAACGAAAAAATACCTTCATTTTTAAGTAGAGTTCAGACTTGCCTCAAGATGTTTCTGAACCTGTCGGGGTTCACTACACATTTTTGAAGTCTCATAATATGTAAAATATAATGCAGACACTCTTTGTAGATTTGCAATTTAAGAGTTGTGACAAACTTCAGTTGTTGGAAGTTAGGTGGCCTGCATTTTTTCTTACTTTCATTAGACTTTCCTCTAATGCTGAAGCATCTGTCTTTCATCTAGACCTTGCATCTGGAAGTGATTAAGCATCAAACCATTTAAGGAGAAAAGCGTTCCAGAAAAGGCAAAATGAACAGAGAGGAGAGATATTGTGCAGCTGAAGAAAAAAGGTAGCACTACTAGAACCGAATGGAGTGGAAGCTGCATTCAAGACCAGACGTGCAATACTACTTTTTAAAGGTTTCAAATTATTTAGGTTAATTAGGTACAATTTACTGCAATAATGGTGACAAATCCCCATTGAGGGCAGTAGTGAAGTAGAGCAGAAATACATTTGCATCTGCTCTATGAAAATATAAAGGTGCTACTGTTTGTCTACAGTCAGGTCCTGGGTCACCAAGAAGGAATGTGAACACCTTGAAAACAACTTTAAGGTATTCATAATTGCCCTCTGTTGTGTACTACCACAGTCAATATTTGATATAAGCCATGATCCCAACAGTTAAACCAGGAGAATTTGATTTGTAGCTCTGAAAATATCCTGAAGAAAAAAAACAAAACAAACATTTGTAATCAAATTTTGAAAAGCACATGGGTGGAAAGGTTAGCAGGGGGTCCCGGGAAAGGCCTGCATGCCAGACGTGTTGCTGACCTTGGTGTAGGCTCACAGCTGGGGAGGACTGTGCTATAACGTGCAGAATTTGCCACCGCTGACAAACCCTTTCGCACACGATATCTGGAATAATTCTCAATGATGGTTTTACTTTGAATAGAAAAATAAATATGACAAAAACTCCACTGGAAGTGTGCGCATACTGGTGTGTGTGGCGTTAACCCTTGGCCACCTGGAAAGACAAAGGCAGCTCAGTAACCCATCTGAGAGGCTCCTGCTGAAAACATTAGCCTGTTTATTTTCAAAAGGGCAAATGGGAGAAACAAACCTGCCACTATTTTCTTATGCATGCTGACCACTTATTATCCAATGGAAAGAAAATAAAGAGAAAATTGCTCATTTGAGCTATGTGCATTGAAGAATAATTGTTTTGAATGGCAATGTTAACAAGATGTGGAGGTTGGAGGATTTAAAAAAAACACAAGTGAGTTGGAGGAGCCTGCCTTTAATTTCAGTTCAATATTTCAAATGGATATTACATTGTGCCATTAGTTTCCTTGCATGCAGAATTCTAGCTCAACTGGAAAATTATACACCTCACTTAATTTCAAGGCCACAGTGCTGATAAGTTGCTCATTTATGCTAAAATAATGTATGCAAATGCACCAAGATGCAGTAAAAATGCAGCATTTTCCAATCTGACATGACAACATATAACGATCTATTCTCATTTGATTCCACTTCAGTGCACACTACTGAGGGCCACAGCACACCTCTAAAGTAACCTCCAATAAACACAAACCGCCACAAAAGCTACTAGTAAAGCCAGTTAAAAGCCTCAAAGCCTCTGAGACCTGCCCAATCCAGTGTGGGAGGTGAACTGATGCTAGAAGCTTGCTAAGTAGATCCACTCTCACGAGACATCTACCAGGGGAGGTGACCTCGCGTCAGATACCCATGGAGCCGGGCCTGTTGGGTTCTAGCTTGGCTCTGTTTCAGCAAGTCATCCCTTTCACAGCCATCCAATAGCTGTGCTGAGCTCCAGTCTGCTGAGGCAGGCCAGGCGGTGGATCCCAGGGTCTGGGTAGGTGGGAAGGGAGCTAATACGAACCATACACAGCATGTGGGGGTGCAGGAGCACTGATGTGGGCTAGGCTAATGCTACAGCTGCCTGCAGTGGGTGGGAGAATGCCCACTGAGCATGGCATGCACAAACACAGTGCAGATGCAGTATCAGAGCAAGATTGGACCCTGGTTCCCAAAGATCCACGAGCCTGTTTGTTGAGATGGACGGAGAGATTCAACGCTGGAGTTTGTCCCCTCTTCTCTGTGTGAGCCACATTGACGGGATGGGCTGCTAAATTCCTGTGATCAGGCTGTCTTTCAGTAAATTCATGATCACACACTGCATTCATCAATACAGAATCAGTGGATTCATAGCTGCCTAAACCCTCTAGGAGACAGTTAACTCTTCATCTTTGACATGGATTCAGACTCTCCAATAGAGACATTCAAAGCATGTACCATGCAACCACACGCTAATTTTATCATTTGGTGGTCAACTCAAAGCAGCGCATAAAATCTCTCATAATGAATAACACACTGGAGACATCAGATTTGAAATGCCTTGTCTGCATTGATAGCTTGGCTGATCATAAAGCAGATCTTTCTTTTCTGCTTTAATATTCCTTCAATGAGGATTTAAATTTGAATAAGAAACTCTCCTCTTCACACAGAATCACATACAGATGCTAACTATGCAACATATATGAATACTGATACAGACATGTAGACACAAATACACAAGCTGTGTTCACTTTGTGTGCATTTACAGTATTGTCCCTGAGGCACAGCTGAGGTCAGCAGTTAGAAGAAAAATGGGGTGGATTGGTTAAGTTTCCCAGCGCAGCAGAGGGAGCCAGATCTGTGGTGTGGCAGGGGACTCGAGTCTGCAGCTTTTACTATACAGGATCAGTAGGGCCCTAGTGCAATACCAAAACTTCATCTCTCAACTTCATCTTTCAGAGGAAAGTACATGGAAAAAGCACTGCATGAGAGTCAGGTCCAGAAAACACTGACATTTTAGGTAGATGATTTTATAGCAGACATTTAGAAGTCATCCAGCATGAAGGACATGTTTATTGACAGTCGTACTGCCATTGTAATTTAATTCTAGCTTGCTGAAAAACAGTAATTAAAACAGACAGTTTGGAAAGCATAGACAGAGTATTGTGTCACTGTGTGCAGTTGCTTATGCTGAGTGTCTAGACCTGTCCAGTCTCATAGGAGGATCACACAAATAAACTCCAATGGAAAGACGTTCTGTATTTGCAGCAAGCCAAGCATGAGGAATTTTCAACACACAATAAAGGTCTCTAAATTGCATTTTTTGTGTTTATAACACATCATTTGTCTTGTAAAAATGGCATTCTAGATTCTAGACACTTTACTGCGTCACATCTTTTCAGTGATAGTATAACACAGAAAAGGTTCGTACTTGAAATATCCTGACAGAGCCACTAACTTCAGTGTGGAAAAAGTAAATAAATCAATAGATCATCAGCACTGTGCTCACATGTTCTCTTAATGCATTGGGTAGCAGCTCCACTATGTGACAGTTCACATCATTACTCAGTTTTCTCACCCCAGGCAGTGGCTGTTTCCCATAATGATGAAGTTGACAGACTTTCCTGCAGTAATGTGGCTTGGAGACAATTAAATTGGACCATAATTTTGCTGCCATGTGGGACCAGCATTTCATTTAATACCAACCTTTCAGCCATTTTCCTGTGAGACTCAAAACTTCACTGTAACCCTGTCAGTAGTTTGATCCTGTTTTCAGTGAAATAAAGGCAATTTATTTACACAGTTAAAGAGTTAATAGCCTAATGTTCAGTTGCTTTATTAAAATAGATGACATCCCAACCCAGCTTATTTATTAATTTCAGTTGACTGACGTAGTTTAAATCAATTAAAAAAGTAAGGACTACGTAACTAAGTGTATTTTTAGGTTTCAAGGTATCTTTAACATGTCCTAAAGTTTTCTGACAACATGACAGACTCTCTGAATTTCATCTGAAGTTTAAGCATAATACTGTAAGCCTACTGATCAGATAAAAAAGTGTATTTACTGAATGTGCTTATATATTTGATGGATGGTACAACTCAGTTTGCAACTTCAGAACTTGAATGTGAGTACCATTCGCTGTTGCTACACTGAACACCACTTGTTTTACTGCATGTGAAATAACTGTGAACTTAATCAAAAATTCAAATTGTGAACTATGAACGTGACCTAGTTTATTCTCATCAGTGTGAACTGAACTTTGAGCTAGCTCTTGTAAAGTGTGAATGTGCAAACCACTGGAAGGGAGTTATTCAAGCCCACCTGCAGCAGCCACAGCTTTACTGCGCTACTCTTGTAGTAATGTAATCCATCATGAGAGAGAAGAACTGAATCACTCTCTAATGTCGCCTTCGAGGCGAGGAAACAGAGAGGGGGGTTGGGGGTGAGTCAGGGCATTAGGGTCATGAAGGCCTACTGGAATCATACACATAAACACACCCTGTCACTGACTGATAAACACTGCAAACAAATGAAGACTGCCCAGGCAGGGTTCTGGCTTGCACACAGTTTCTCCAGTAAAGTCTGTTTAACTGTCAGCCCAGTCCTGAAAGAAGTCATCCTTGGTTCAGACGTGGGTTGGACACATAACATGCTCTGGCATTGGAGGCGGTCTGGAGAGCAGAGTGTCTGTTTGGATCTCTTTCTTTTGTTTCACCGAGTCACATAATTGCAAGTCAACACAGATTCATCCTGAGCAGACAGAGAATCATGTACAGATAGACAAATGAATGCACACACACACGATATGTACTGTAACTTTCCAAACAGTTCTCTGCCAACAACAAACAACAGCTGCTCTTCACATAAAACTCTGGCTCTGTCACATGGAGATGGATAGAGATACTGGCGCTCTGTCATCGTTACACCTTTCATCTTGTTTTCAAACTTGCTGGAAAATGTGATAATGAGATTTTCCATACTTCCACATGTAAAACTACGTCACCTCCTACACTGGAACCCTTTCTGTTATGATAGAGCCCTTTTCCTATTTAACATGCTCAATATCATTACTATGTGATATTTGTATGTTTACCATCTGAGATGTTCACGCTGATTCATGAGCAGGTTTTTTTTCCCAGACAAATTCTTTTGAAAGCAAAGCAATAGGCGGGTTTCATTTCCTCACAGGGATATTTATTTAGTTTTCAGCAAAATATTTAGGTGATAGAGTAATTATATTTTATCTTGTATACATGTCCAGTCCCCTCCTTCATGTGATTCATTTCAAACAATCCCTTCTGAGTATACATAAGGTAGTCAGTGAGCACTTCAGTTGTTTCTCAGAGCAAAAGGGACTTCCACAGTAAACATGTCCTCTAAAAGATTACACTCACGCAAGTTCCTAAAAGGAACACACACAAGTCTGAATCAAACACATTTCATCTATTTGAAAGATAAAAACCTGTTTGGGTTACACAAAAAGTGAGCTTTGGCCAGGACTTCCCCCTGATGATCCCCATGGTGTACTCATACACACCTCAAATTTACCTCACACACACCCAAGAGCACTTAACCACAAGCCTGAGTCTGACCAGTGATTACATTTCCTGCTTTTTGCTGAGCAATGAGACTTACATAGGATGGGTTTGTTATCATCAAGTGTCTGGACATATGCTTCAGTATTAATTGCTTGTCCAGCTGTGCAAGAGAATGCCTTTTGTGCGCATTTGGTGTAGAGACACTCAGTGATGAAATTCAAAAAGTTTTCCACTCTGTCAAGTAAAAGCAAATCATAGGTTTAAATGTATATTGGAATTGTTGTTGGTTTTTAGGATTGCTAGAGAACAATATTAAAGGGTTGATTCATCCAAATCCAATAAACATAGACTATTTTACCATTTAACATTAGTGGTGTCAACAATTTTTGCTGAAAACATCTTTTTACCCAATGTAAAGACAATCTGAAAAACTGAATACCTTGGATATTGTTTCTTGGAAGATGTGTGGCTATTGTGTTTGTCGAATGTCATTTCTTTTCATTTAATTTTGTGTAAATTGGCACTTCATTGTGTTCACTGCTGCTTGATCTTGATGGAAAAGCTCTTCCAATGTTATTAGATTATGCACTCCTTTTTTAGTTATGGCTTGAATCTATAAAATACATTTCCATAACCTACATTTAATCTTTTTCATTATATTTTACTCTGACTAGATCCCTCTATCAACTGCTGTTTTGTTGTGGTAATAGCTTCTGCTAGGGTCTCCCAAAGCAAATTAGTCCCAGGTTAGGGGCCATACTGAGAACGACTTAAAGACCATGTGGCTGAAACGGCTTAATCGAGTCACCCCAATCCTTGACGGACCCCTGGCTACAAAAACTGACTGTGTTCCATTAAAATTCTCCAAATAAATGTGGATATTATTAATAAACCTGCAATGCAGACATTGTATGCAGGGAGCAGTAGATTGCACATGTGAAGACATGCAGAGACCACACCTGAAATATTTGTTATGCCTTTACTACGCCTTACTATGCCAATGTGTATACTCTGATAAAGGCTTTATTTAGTTTTCACTAAAAATAAGGGAAGGGTTCCTTTCCAAATATGACAATGTAGGCTACTATAACAGACTTTCTTTGTTGACAAAAAACAAAACACACTAAGAGTGGATCCCTTCTTTCTTTTTCTTTTAGGCATTGAATGAAATGGATTCTCTGTTTGTCAGAGCCAAGGCTTTAATCAGCTCAGTGTGACATGAGTGTGAGATGAATAGGAAACCTGTTCTGGATGTTTTCTTGCCCTCTATACAATGCATGCTGGAATAGACTACAGGCTCTATGACACTGAAGTGGAGAGTATAGATAATGAATGAATGAATGAATGAATGAATGAATGAAAATGATAAAACACATTGTACAAACCACCTATAGTGAAACTCCTACTAATTTCTCCGAAAGTCCTGTATGAATTTCACATTTCCTTTTTGTGTCCTGATATCATGAAAGTGGTTAAAGCTAACACCACATTTTTTCTGTGTGTTCAGACATCTCAGAAATTTGCTAGAGTTGTAGGCAAGCTGTTAGCTCTATGTTGTGCTGTGCACTGCTGGTGTTGTTTGTTTGTCATGTACAACAGCATTTGAAGAAAAGACAAAATTCAAGAGACTGAAACAGACTGAATTTCCAGTCTTGAGAGGTCTCAAGTATCAACCCCACCCCACCTATACACACAATACTTGATCATGTTTGTCAAGCAGTTTCAAGCAGTTCAGGCATCTGTGTGTGTGTGATTTACACAGAAAGGGGTACGAAGCATACCTAATCTAATCCAATCAAGCAGAAAGTTCTGGCAAACATGTGACATCTTAGGTCACAGGTCAGCCAAATGTCCAGCTGCCCTCTGTGACCTTCGGCCCGGCAACCATCTATTCCGCCTTTCATCTAGTAGCCAGCCGCCCGCCTCTTGTGTCAGGGAGGCACATGAGGTTCTGTCTTCATCAATAACCATGACATTGTGGCAGACAAGTGAATTATGACACAGGAAAAAGGAAGGGTAATGTAAATCATATATAAATTGGCACCTAACATCCCTCTTGAGTCTTTTGTGTTTTTCCATGATCCAAGTAAATGTTGTTCTGACTTTGTAATTAAAGGCTGCTCTGATGTTCTGAGGTATGATATTACAGGGCATCTCAGACCAGCAAATGATCTTCAAATAAGCCACAAGCTGTAACCCACTTATTAAACAAGCAAGTGTAGCCAAAAGACAACATTTTGCCTAATGCTTTAATATGTTACGCTACAATTCTGCAGCATTCACAACCTGTCATTTAGATGTTGGAGTCAATGCTTCATTGGCTTTGCTGAAACCTCATTCCCAGCCGTCCTCTGTGTTTCATTTTGTCTTAATTTTATGGCTACTTGCTCTATGAGTGATGAAAATGCTAGAACAAGCTGAAAACACTGAACTCAGCTAAACTAACTCCAGGAACACAGCAGTGAAGCATCATCATTATAATTGGATACACACATCATAGGCATAGAAGAGGTGAATGGGTCATCATCCATCATCTCCTTATCTGTAGACACATTCAACAAGTTCAGTGTAAACTTTTGCTGTTAGTTTGGTTATGGTAGGACAATGTTCCAGCAAAACATATGTAATGGTGCTATGGTTAATCTCAAATCTTCTCTTGTGTGAGAGCAGATAACAGGTTGCCAGCACAGCTTCATCATCGTCAGTTTCGTGTGAATACCATACTCTGAGGAATCCCTCATCATCAGCTGTATCGCTGGAAGCCAAAAGATTTGTCTGCTGATGTCAGTGTCTCTTTTACTCCTCACTCATTTGATCCACAGGAGCATACCGGATGCTTCTATCTCCAATAATACTGATACAACTCAGATTCTTGAGTCAAAGCTCTTTTTTTTTCTTTGAACACGTATGTAAAACTGCTACTTTTATACAACTGAATGGATAGCATTTTTCATGCAAATGATGAGACAAACCAGTGCTATCAAAATCATTGCAATCCATACACCGCAAAGCTATCAAACTAAACTGACAGCTCAATTAAGCTTTAAATGAAAAACATTCACACTTATGAGGCAATAACTCCATAAATATGATAAATTGATTCATTTTTAATTAGTCCTTGACCTAAGCTTATTGATCAAAAATCAGTTTATAAGGTGTATTTTAATTTGATTTGAAGTCTTAATGCCAATAGCTATAAATAAATTAGATTTCAGTAGAGCTTTGCATATTCCCTGCCACACAACGCTGCGCTTTACCTCCAATTAACTCACAAATACAGCATATGAATTTTTCTTCTAAATTTTTAAATCAAGGACTTGCTGTGGAGGTCATTAGTAATGCATGAAATGTGCAGTTGTGAGATGCAAAGTAAAAAGAGTCAACACACATCACAGACAATATGCCCTCCTTATCCTGATACATATCTCCCTTAATACTGCAGATAAGCAAGAGAACATTCAATCTTTCTTTTGAAAAAATATTCTGTTTATAAAGAATTTGCAAACTCAAATTCAAAAAGTTAATTCATGCTTCACTGACATGCACCTTTTGTGGAATAACCCAATTACATGAGTAATAATGTGACTATACAATAAAATGACTGTTACATCCAACTGGTAGTGGCCCTATATGTGGTTGAGAAACCCATTAGTCTACATTAGTTCTTGTGTCTTGCAAATGCTTTTGTTCAGTTGAAAAAATATTCATAGTCATGCATATTAGTCTTTCAACCATGCCCATAATAGTAACAAATTAGCCCATTAAAGCAGTGTTAGAGGACATTACACAGGAACTGAATGGGTTAATGTATCATATCCTGCTGGTAGACCCTGGACACTAACCTCTGTGACTCTCTGTTGGGCGCTTTGACTCAAGACCCCCGTGACAATGGCGGAAATAAATCAAAGTTTGATTCCTGAGGAAAGATTTATCGGAAGGAGTGGAATGTGTCACAGGGGTGTAAGACCTGCCTGACCTAACAGACACAACAACAGTCAAAGGTCACCGTTTCTCTTCCTTGTCTGTAACATTGGGGAAGGAAGAAGATGGCAGGGTTGTTATGGTGCGGTCAGTGAAGCTCCACAAAGTAGGACGAAAGACTTTAAATCAGTCGTGAACTACAGGAGGCCGTTTTAAAGAGCAGCAAAAGCTAACTGTGAACTGCAAGATATAAATGTTTACTTTGATAGCCAGAAATCATATAAACTTTTTTAATCCTTTAAACTAAGATGCAAACTATTCCAGCTTTCTTTGGATGGGGCACTAGGTTGCTGTTATCTAATGAGGCAGTTTGGTATTTTGCTCGAATTTAATCTGTCACGTCTCATAGGTGGCAGACTGTCCATACGCAAACCAGACTTTGATTTGTGAAAATGTGGGCTTTTGAGTAAAGGGGATGTGACTTGTCTCTAGCAGCCTCTTTGACAAGTTGTATTTTTACAGCTTGAAAACATTTTCCGTAGCCCTTTCAGTTCTTCATGGGTCTACTGAAACACACCAAGGGGCTAACTATGATCAAATGTGTTTCTCCTTATAGGTATGTACTCTTGCTTTCTAAACTGACTGCAGATTAATCCTCATATGGTCTTTGTATTAGAGGCAGAAATCTGAACAGATTCTCTCGGAACATGAAAAATGGCCAAAGCATGTAAAAGGCTGCTTTGTACTTCTGAAGAGCCTATTCCTGATATAAAACTGTCAGTATATTTCAAGCCTGATGTTAGTGCAGAAGCTGAGGCGTATCCTCATTTGGAAATAACAGCAGTTGCAGTGATATTTCAGTATAGGCATGAAGGAGAGGTCATGAAAGCAGTAGAGCAGATAGACAGGAAGGACATAGACCTTGACCAGATCAAAGAAAGTAGGTTGTATAATGACTAATAATGGGGGCTACTAGGCGATTCAAGTCCTGTAGGGAGGATAAGCTGCCCAAACAACACATGCACCCATGTCTTACGTTTCTGGTGCCTTTCTGTAATGGGAGAACAGCCAAGACGAACACAGTGAGGCTGCCCAGGGGTCACTGGTTTCATGGATAGTGGATGAGCTGCTGTGAGTGGCAGAGCAACTCTAAGCTACCCAGACAAAGAGAGAAGTGCTGAAAGTTTAGCTAAATAAACAACCCAATGAAAATAAACAGCAGAGGGAGATTTTGCTTGAGATGAAAAGAAAATAAGAGAGATGTTTTTCAATATGTGACACGACAGAAGAGGGTCATTCAAGTCATTCTTTCGCCAGCCAGTTTAAAAAGGAGCATTATTTTTCATTTGGTATGTCTCTGTTTGCAGCGCTGAGTGATGCATTTAAAACTGAAACTAAGCACGTCCAACTGCTCTAGAGGGGCAGATGTCGTTTTAAGGAGAAGATAAACGTGACCCAGTTAAGGATAACAATAGGAGAGCTACTGCCAGGGTTCCTTCACATTTAGCCATGGATTTTCAAAACTTTTCCATAACTTCTCATGATATTTTACCCCATTTTCATGGTTTTAATTAAGTAGTTTAAGGCCTATATAACCATACATTATTAAACATGCACATCCCAGGCATTTGCAGATAAGCAAAACACTTGCTAACTTTACTGGCTCACTGGACATTCCGCTGCCAACTAGCTGCATATGCCAATATACCTGACTGCCAAATATGGGTACCTTGCAAAAATGATCATGACAAGGTATTCTTAGGTTTGTCTGTAAATAACCAACCTGTCAATAGCAGACCGTTTGATCTAGGCTGAGACTTAGTTGGAGACAATGGTCTGATGCTACTACTCTATGATTGTACTGCACCAGCCTCCCACTCAAGCTAATTAAAGCTATCCATCAGTAGTAACTATCACTAACATCATTTTACCATTTAACACACTGACAGTGAATATTCAGTTTCTTATGTGCCTCGGATCTCACTGTGAAAGCCTTGGATAACCCGTAACACAACCGCTTTTTGGCCTTTTCCTGCTCCTCTTAAGATATCAGTGCCTTTCTTTCCCCAAAAGGAGATGGTGTCTTGGCAATGAGACAGTGCTGGTCTGGTCTGTGTTTATCATGTGACACTAGTGATCCTTCAACAGTCATGCAGCTCAGCACTAGCTTTTAAATAAGTAACACAAAGAATGCGTTTTGCATAACTTCAGACATTTTGTGATTTTTATGAACATATTTTAAACAATATCCAAAACAATGTATATTCAGAACTTTTCCAAAACATTATGTTAATTCTAAACCATTTCCAAGCCTGGAAAACAGTTTTTCTAATTTCATTACTTTTCCAGGAATTTCATGACTGTGGAAACCCTGAACTATGCAGGAGAAACAGACGGCGCACACAGCACCCCTGTGGTGCTGATTAAGCCTGTCCTGTGACACAACTGTCTTCATTAAAACATCACAGCTAATTCCTGAGATAGATCATAGAGTAGTCTGGGATATTAAAGCTTCAGTGTTGGTGCCATCCATTTTTGTACTTCCTGATTTGGTGTTCAGTAGGAAATCATCAAATTTGGGATGTGGCATGGAAAACCTCTACAGTTCTCTCAAACAGTAGACCCTAAGACTGATATAAGCATCTTGCTCACATGGCAGGGTAGCAAATTTATGGTTTAAACTCTATTATGGTTTTAAAACTGCTGATGTCTACTCTTTATTGGAAGCACTGGGATTGGAAAATAAGACCACATTAAAGAACACCAACAACACTCAAGATAATACATATCCATTACGTGACCGCATGCTTATAGTTTCAGTCTGAGGTTCTCTTCTGAAAATTAAAGTGAATCTTTGTGTTGATGTATCTGTTCTGTTGTATTGGTTTGGGTCTAAACACACAGCCTGCAAACTGATCTGAGATCTCCCATTGTAAAGTACCTCCATTCAATCTTAAGAATAAAGAAAATGTTAACTTACATCTGCCAGTCATACTTGTCTGAAAGTGTAAAAGGGTGCATTGTACAATGAGGCCAGGAGCAAATTTAGTTCCCTTTTACAAAGAAAGGAAACAGGGAAAAAAAAACTATGAGGAAAAGTGGGGAAAAGTAAAGCCAAAGTCTGAGAAAAAAAACACTCTTAATCCTCCAACCCCCTGTTCCCAGTTTCCTCTGAGGCTGGGGCCTTCCAGGGCTCATTCAGCAACAACTATACAATGTTTTCCTTCCCTTTAACAGATTACATCAGCACACTAGAGTCTATTCCCTTCAACTACAAACAGTTGCTGTATCTAACAAAAGTGTCTTTAACTGCGGCTGCTGTGAGGGGCCCTGGTTTTCACAGATCAGCATGATGGCAGAGACATAGGGGAGAACACACAGGTCATTGCAAAGAGCTACTAAAATAGGCATTATCTACATGCATGTATTGCAGATGCATCGGAAATTCTCAACTGTGAAACCCTGAATCCACTAATCCAGCAGGACCACATACAAGGCTTGCAAACATTTCAATAAACACCTGAATGTGGGGTAATGAGGGATTAGTTGTGGATTTCATAAAGAAACCCAAGGCTATGTGGGCTGTTTTAGTGTTAATAGCAGAAAAGAAAAATGGTACAAAGAAAACATATTGTAATCCAAAAAGCCAATGGGAAACTGGGACTGTGGATTATTGGCAAGTCATGGGATCTCTCGAACTTTGCTTCACCAGTATAATTTAAGCTCATTTGATGGATTAAAGATTCAGGTGTCACATGATAGATTCTTTGGGGGGGGAAACTGGCTCTGTGTGTAGCGAAACGATAAGCAGATCAACCACTCCTCAAAGGGATTACATCTAATTTCAGAGGGCAAAGGCTCAGAGAGGGGAACTAGTAAAACTGAGAATACCAGCTGCACAGCCAAAGTTGGACCGTATGTATGAAGTTACGTATGAAAAAGATCTGTTGCTACTCTCCTCTAGAGCTGCAACAATTAGTCGATTATCGCTTTGTCCATCACCAGACAATTAATCACCAAATATTTTGATAATCGATTAATAGTTTCAGTCATTTTTCAAGCAAAACTGTCAAACAATTACTGGCTCCGGCTTCCTTAATGTTAGACTTGCTGCTTTTCTTTGTTAGTTTTGATAGTGAATGAAGAATCTTTGGGTTTTGGACTGTTGGTTGGACAAAAGAAAGAGTTTAATGATGGCTCTGGCAAACTGAAATGAGCATTTTTTTTTAATTGACATTCTAGACAATTAATCAATTAATTGTTAAAATAAGCATCAGTTTATTTAATAATGAAAATAACTGTTAGTTGCGACCCTACTCTCCTCTGAGACATATCAGTGCCATAATGTACAAAGTCAGAGGACATTAGCCTTTTGATACAAAAGGTCTGAATAAAAGTCCAATGTGGTCACCACCTGTGGCGCAGTACCAAGTTTCTGCCGAGCATGATAAAATAGGCAGATTTTACTCGTTTAGTGTAAGATAAAATATGCAATAAAGAAATGTTCTGAAAAATTCAAATTGGGCCTCAATCTCCAATCTGTCTATTCATGGGTGAAAACCTTCATACCAGCAGCTTTTCATTCCTATGACTTTCATTTCCAATGCTGATTCTGAAATGAGAAAGTGCAAATGATGACCCAAAAATATCAACTCTGAACAAAAGCTTCAATCAATGATCAATAATTAATGAGAAATGATATCAGCATCAGTTTGCACCATGTGCACATAATAATTCACTGTGCCAACAAGCTGTTAAAGTGCTAGTGGATGATGATTACTGCCTTTTCTTTTAGCCCCATTAAGCGGTTTTGTGGGGAAACATTTATGCCTTTGCCAAACACTCGCTTTGGAGATCAAAGTCTCAGTTTTAGAGATATTTCACTTTTTGTTCTACACCCTGTGTGGCCTTTTGGTTAAAAGGTTTAAAGGACAATACTGTTAGAAAACAATCTTCACACATTTGAAGTCTTCGGCCTTATTATTATGAACTGACTTAAGACCTTTTGGCTGACCAGAGACTTTTCTTTTGTAAGCTTTTCTTTGTTTGATATTTTACCGCCTTTTGAGGTAGATTTTTTTCCTTTTTTTTTTTTTTTAAATAAAGACAGGATTATTTGTACATTCCAGAAAATCTTTACTGGCAGAATGAAGTTCTCCACATAGTGCAGCCTGGTACCCAGTAAGAACACCTAAGACCTCATTAGTAATTAATGCTGAAGTTAACAAAGAACAGATACCAGAGAGCTGTTTAAATCTAGTTCTAAACAATATTTTATAATCTCAATTTTATACTTTTTTCGGCTGCTTTCATCATTCATGGTCTCTTAGATCACTGTCACTCCAGAGACAATGACGAGGCGGGTGGAGGGGTGGCTTTAAGCTTTCCCAGACCCAACCTCAGCCGAGCACTATGTGTTTATGAGGTGCTTTTGAAACGTGATGATGTCACACACCGGCTGTGAAAACATGTTAGGCGGCCATTCCATTGGCCCTAATGAGAATATTAGCAATGAACACGGAGCAGTGAGGAAATGTGCTGAAGGAGCATGCAGAGTGTGTGGCCTGTTATCACTCTTGCCTCTCTAGATATAACAGCCTAT
This sequence comes from Epinephelus lanceolatus, assembly GCF_041903045.1. Lineage (NCBI taxonomy): Eukaryota > Metazoa > Chordata > Actinopteri > Perciformes > Serranidae > Epinephelus > Epinephelus lanceolatus. Next base: position 17,066,274 of record NC_135737.1, on the reverse strand, counting down.
CAGAGAGGGTGATACCAGACATGTCTTAAAGAGGACACTGTTTGCTTTTGTAATTATGCTGTTAAGCATATCTCCTATATCTGTGAATGCATTACTGAGCTCAGTGATGTGGCAACAAACTCAGCATAGACAAGAAAAAAAAAGTAGGCCATCCTCACTTGTAAGCATGACGTGATAATTATTAGGTCAGAGCTGACCTTGAACTCCAGTAAGAGCACAGAAGTGCAGTGATGTTGCCTTTCATGAATTTGTGGGTAAATTCCATGACAGAAGGACCTTCAGGATTCAGCAGGGGCAAAGTAAGTTACATTTTGCCTGGTCATTCCTCAGGAGTGGGTTGATGGTACCATTTAAAACTGATTTGAAGTCAGGTTTGCAAAGTAGGCACATGCCTCTCCATCAGCTCTGTTGGACGGTGGTGGCATGCGATTGCACGTCACTTATCAAGGAAATCAACTCAATAGTCTGTAAACTCTCCTGCTACTCTGCTGGCTGGCCAGGTTAAGATTTTCAAATGTGAATATGAGTTAACATCAAGGACAGGATGGAGAAGATGGGCAACAGCTACAATCCCGACCACATGGACAAGCAAGACCACCTCTGCGCCCATCTCTGCATCCATATCTAAATCAGAGGCGCTGTGGGCAGCATTGAATAATCACCAGTTGCGATCCTGATCGCGTGGATCTTTCTGCCAAACAAGCATTCTGCTAGCCATTGTGCAAGCATTGGATAAACCAGACGGCCTTCATGCCTGCATCAGTTTATATGGGGATATCAGAAACTTTAATATCCTTTGTTCCACTGAAACTTGACTAAATCCTGAAATGCTGGACAGCACCATTCAACCAGGTGACTTTTTTTCTTGAATGCCAGTGTGACAGGGCAGAGAACTATGGCGAGAGAAGGGGAGGAGGCATGTGCTTTACAGCGAATAGGAAGTGGTGTGACGGTGGGAGTGTGAGGAGCTGTGCTGTTCTTGCTTGCCCTGCGCCACAAAGGAAATTCGTACTCTGCATCACTGCTATGTGCAATTCAGCGCAGTCACTGCCCGTGTTTGGGAAGAGCAACTATGTAGCCATCTTGTTGAGGTCAAGATACGTAAACACACTACCACGCATGCCCCCAGTGACATAGGAGATGGAACCATAAAGAGTCTAGAGCACATTCCACGTCACCACCGTTAACTTATGGACAAACATGCAACAGCTTACAATGTAAGAAGAGCCCAATAAGGACTAATTTGCAGTGCACAAGTTGAAGTAGCTGACGGGATCGCACTTCACTGGAGTTGGACTTGTATGACTTCATGTGGAAAATAAATGACTGATTGAAGAGATGTAATATGATGAATCAGCTTTAAATAGGGAAACTGGTATTGTATATTTTATATTATCTAAGTTCATAGTTGATGTTTAAACAGCAGGTGAGGAAGTTGACCCTAAGTCAGTCTTGAAAAGTGACTTCAACATGAAGCATAACTATCTTTCACATCTTATAAACAGTACAATATGGTCTATCCTGGATACATATCAGACACACAGTAGGTACATGGATTTATTTAAGGGTCTTGTAAATCAGACAGTCTCAAGAGGATTATGTCAGTAATAACAGATAGATAGAGTTTACATTTAACAGCAATATTTAGGTTTGCTCTATTTAGAATTCAGTGACCAAGGCACATTAGCTGTGACTATTGTTTATCTTTTAGTGACTCTTACACATCAATGAGAAGAAACTGTTTCATATCCACTTTGATCTTGTAAATTCATATCATGTTGTCTTAAGCTCTGCTCAGATGTGATTATTTTCATAAAGGGAAGCAGGAGGATAACATAATCATTGCAGAACATATCCATGATTTAATCCTGTCAAAGTCTTCAGTTAGGCCTACTTTTATGAATATGGCTCAAGCAAGAAGAAATCTGGACATTGGCTTTGTTATTTTACCTACTTACAGTTAACTTCATCTAAATCTGAAATTAACATTCACGCTTATTCAGGTGGAGATCTATCTTCTTCTGTTTGCTGTCTGAGTCGGAGCTCACTTAGTGAGAGACCATATTCCCCTTTTTTAATGTATATCATACTTGAGATGGGAAAGCCTATCCCAGATTAACATATAAACCATATCACGTTGGAACATAACGGCTGTGGGATAGACCTAAGGGTGCCTCTAAGAACACTACACCTGCAACCTGTTGTTGTCTCTTACCATCCACCCCTCTTACAACACACTTTGTGTTTTCCTGGAGTGTATTTAATGGTTAAAATATCTTCAGATCATTAAAACATTTTCACCAGGACGTGGAGTCACACTCATCAATGTCACACCTGGGTCGTCTCTGTGCAATGACCCAACTACCACAGCAGGGACACTAGCTTACTGGGAAGCTAAGGGTAGCTACAAGTTGGGATAATATCTATAGGTGTCAAGTATATAACCTCAAGCTATGATGCTAAATCCCTCCAGATTCTGGATCCATTTGTTTCTAATATGTTTTCCGGTGGGAATATGTGATGATAAATGCTTTTCCTCTAACTGACATTTTTATGATGAACATTTGAAACAGCAGGTCATTGCTGGGCTGTACATGCTGTTCCCACCCCAAGTGTGGTGTGAGTTAAAAATGACCACCCGGGGAATAAAGCATATTCACTATTCCCATCTTGATAGTGTTGGACACAGAATGTAGAGTTCCTGTAGTAAAAAAACTATTGTCACACCTTGTGCGGAAACAAAATCTACAAAAAAGGGTTTAAGCTGAGCTACGATCTGTCAGTGTCTGGTCTCACAGAAACCAGTGAGCTGTTGAGCTCTTCAAAGCAGTGCAGTATATGGTTAAATAGCCACCACATATTATTTCAATGAACTTCAACTCATACTCTGAACAAAAACATGTCTCTTGAGAATCATACACATATAACATTACAGGATAGTTTCCTAATTAGTTAAATAGCATTTGCACAATATATTAAAATTGATGCAAATGATGATAAATATAAGAAAAGACTGCTATGCTCTGGTGATCTTGTTAAAAACCAACAGGCATGACCCCGGAACCACACATTTTCTGACCATATGTTCTTGTAAGAGTTTCCCCCACAACAGACCCCTTTACTCTGGGGGATTAGGACCTTTCCTATGACACAGGCCTGCTGGAGGGAGACCAAAGAAGGAATAAAGACCCACCAATCTAATCAAAGGGGAAAGTAAAAATTATTCCTGTTTTTATGATGAATTATTTTACAGTCAAATAAAGAGGACAAAACAATGGATGCAAGATGTTGATTTTCCTACATATTGTTAGAATTTTTCACTCTCTGAATATCCACTTATATAAGGTAAGAGGTTTGTATGTGTTTTTCTTCACCAGCACTAGATACATACTCAACACTTTTCCTCCATCACATTTCAAATACCTCACACACACACACACACACACACACACACACACACACACACACACACACACACACACATCTTATGAGATGCTCTTGCACTCAAAAAACTAGAAATTCGCTTGTATGGGCAAGCTGCCCAGGAACTCTGGTTGTAGTACTATGAGGCGAGAAGATCATTTGTCTTTCGGCTGTTGTTCACCTCCCTTGAGAGGTAGGCCCAACTATAAGTAGCTTGGGACTCAACACCAGTCCAAAATGAAGATTGTCAAAACTTCACAAAATAGCCCAAATGAATTCAAGAGGGAGCTCTAACTCATTTATTACTGTTCTTGTTGCCATTGTTTAAACTGTACGACGCAGTGACTACAAAGCAGTAAAGGCTTTGCTGCATCGCTTGCTGTTACTTGAGTCTCTCCTTTTCTTCTTAAAGAATCAATAATGAAATAAAACATTCAATACATTATTATGAAAATGGAAATTTAAGCTGTGAAGAGATGTCCACTGAACTGACCAAGCCAAAATCTCTTTCTCAGAGCTTGTGAAGTCACTGTTCCAGATGCAGTCAAAAGCTCAGAGATTTCCAGATCTTTGTAAGCCAAGGTGAAATCTGAAACCATGACCGCTTGTGGGGGGAGAACAATAACAAAAGGCCTCCGTAGAAAAGCATTGAGAAGAAAGAGGCAGTTTTCATGCTTTACCAAATTTCAGATGAGATTTGAAAACATCAAAGAAGAACTTAAAACATAATATGCATATGTATTAGGAGGCCTGTTAAGACTCCCGGACACAGTAGTAAGAAAGTATTCTTTAGAGTGTCACTTATCTAAGCTTTATATTTGTGAACCCAAGTGGCAAGGGAAGTTTAATTTAAGTCAAGATTTCTATGATTTTGTATTGGCTGCTCTGTATTGTTTTCTCTGTATTTTTAGTTTTGCCAGTTGTTTGTGTTTGGTTTGTTTTCCCTTACAATGTCAATGAAAGATGATCACAAAAGTGCAGTGTAAAAGAAAACTGTCATCCAAGTCAATTCTATCAAAGATGCAATGGAGGGTGTGACAATCCTGCATTACTACTACAACAACAACTACTACAACTACTACTACTACTACTACTACTGCTAACAATGATAATAATAATAATAATAATAATAATAATGATAATAATAATAATAATAATAATAACATCAACCTGTATAGAAAATAGTTCTCCAGACATGACACTACTCAGATTTGTAACCATTGCTTGATCTGATGCCTGAGGACTTAACTGTACCACTGCTCTATAATAAGGTTTCCTTTGATATAGTAGTTGTCCTGTTAGATGGTCTATTTGGTGCACAAGAGTCAGTCTGTCTTCTACTGGCTGCAGACTCAAAGCACACAACTGTCTCTGACACATCTTCATCAACATGATGAGTGGGTGAGCTATTGGGAATATTTAGCCACTGTCAGTAAATGTTAGCAGTGATTGAAACATGAGGCTGTGGAGACAGACTGACAGGTGTGGGCCTTAGCAGTCTACATATGTGTGTGGGGGCTAGTTGAAAAAGTTATATTGGTATGACTGTTTGAGACACACACTGAACTATGTAATTTATATAAGATTAATTATATAAGATTAATTACTTTAATCTATTTTTTTTAACAAATTTACTTTATTTGACAATTTATTGCAGCGATTGCTCAAGCTTTCAGGATGTGTAAGGTTTTCATTTTTTTGGTTGACTAATTCAACAAAAACACAGTTTGGTTGTCAAGGGAACAGATATGCAGTATTGTTATTCTAACATCTTAGTTGGCAGTCACAGCTTGGTCTGCTTTGACGGATCCTGCTGAGATAATAGGAAGAAGTCTTTGATTTGAGGTAATTCCAGGTAATAGTTTCCAGAGAGAGTCATTCAGCACTGAGGAATGCAAACTAATCTGGTCACATTGGTTCTGCCGAACCTCTCAGAAGACCCCGCAGGGTCGTCACCCTCATAATACCAGCCCACATTTACATCCCTCTTCAATAGAAAGTTAAAGGAGCAGGAATGAAAGGAGGATGGAAAGAAGGAGGGGCTCACACATCATCAAGTGAACCATAGCTACTGTTCACATGTGCAATGAATGCATTGAACTGTGCCATAATCTGCAGGTGTGAGCTGCTGGCTGGCAAAATGGAAATGAAGGTTAAATCAATGGACAGCATTTTTGCTATGGAGTGAAAAGATGATTGTGGAAGCGAAAAGATTCTGCTACCAGTGCGTCACAACTGGCTACTTTTGCACAAATACCATGTTAAATTCTACCTCCTTTTTATGAGCCTGAAGTGAACTGCTATTGTTTGAAATTGTGCCACTGCAAAGAGAAGGGAAGACAACATCTCAGCTGCCAGGGGCCTTCTGTAGTGGTCTAAGCCAACAAATTAAGAACGCCTGGCGTACTTTGTGAAATCCTGTTAAGGATACTGTTGATGGGCAGGGACTTTGTCACTCCGCAGACAATGGCTTCACTCTCTGCTCCCGGGTCATTTTCATTAATTAAGCAACGTGGCGCTCAAAAGCTAATCCAATCACACAGCAATCTTTTCTCACGGTTCCAGGCCTGGCTTCTGGATGACTTTGGTGGACCTGCTGCTTGACACCACAAGCGACACAACAATGTGCATTGCAAAACAGAGGAAGGACAGAGGATGGGGATCTGGAAAGAGGAGAGGCAGCAACGGAAATAACAAACCACCCATACATAAACCAACAAAGCAGAGGCTCAACAGCCACCTAAATTCACTGCACTATGTCAAGATTTTATTTAATGCCCCACGGCAGTGACTCTGGACAAAGGATGAAAGAACAAATACCTCCTTTCATGTTTTTCTCTGAAATAACCACTATATGTTGAGAGCAGGTGTTATGAGTCACTGGATTCACAGATACTGTGTGTTATGTTGAAAAGAACATCTTTTAAAGGTAAAATCAGTTTTATTGTAGCATCTTGACCTCTCTTCCCCTCTGTTTCTGGTAGAGTCATTTGGACATCAAGGCATCCCTTTGGGTCTGTCAATTTGTTTGCCATCTTCTCTTTCAGCACAGTGACTTCCTCTGCACAGAACAAATGCTCTGTGTATGGCCTTGCTTAAGCCACTGTGATCTTTGAAAGGGTTCCCAAAAGGTCATCTAGTTAAAAATCCACAACCAATTATAACATGTTAATACAATTTATCACTTTTTTGTCTCTATTTAAGCACAAAGTTATATGATCACTGATTAGTGAAATTTGAGAAGTAAAGTGAGTGGGTCAGTCTAGACGCCACATCTGATTTCGGCCACTGAAAAATTCGCCTCCTTGATCCTCATTTTCCCTATAGCTGTTCAGCTCTAAATGCCAATGCTTCAGTATTTTTTCAAGTGTTTGTTCTAAACACTTAAGATAAAAACACAAAAAACAAAGACTGTGCCTGGCATTAATCTGCAAGTTATAAATTAATATCTTTTGTCAGTTTTTTTTTTTTTTTTTTTGCATGTCAAAGCTGAGGCAAAATCTAGTCTCCATGGTTATTGGCTTACGGACTCTTGTCTGTCAGCCTTTTAGCGGTTTCTCTTTTTGAAGCCCATGCTTCAATCCTCTGCTTGATGTTATGTGCCAATAGACCATACACTGCTAACAGTTTGACATATCCCTTCAGACAAAGAGCCACAGGCCTCCTCGGACTAATGGATATAACAGATCACACCAGACCCAGATGAAAATACAAAAGTTGAACTGGAGAGAGCAACAGAGGTGGAAGATTTGGGGTGAGACCCCTCTCGTGTTGTATTTCTTCTTGTTCCCGTTTGGAGCAACCTAATTTGATTGAGGATTCTGGAGCACAGTTTTGAGTAGTGAGTATGTATTTGATTTACTTGTGTTTCAGGTCCTGTAGAGTTGCTGAGCCTACTGTTGGCCATCCACTGACCCCTGACCTTACCCACCCTTATGATTTGAAAACAGAATAAGTGTATCTATATCTTGCTACTCAAAAGATAGCTTTGGCAGTGAATTCTATGAGGTGTTCCATGACAAAAATAATTCATCTCATACTGAGGTTTGTGAATGATTCAATGAAAAATAAGAGACTCCCCAGCTCACTCTATGAAACAACCATTTGCTAATATTGTGTCTAAAAAAGGGAAAAGAAGAAACCTACCCTGCAAGTTACAGACCCAATGCTCTTCTAAATTGTGATCAAAAGGTAACAGATGAAGTCCTGGCCACAAAATTGGGTATTCATATCTCAAAAAGTGTGCATCCTGATTAGACCAGATTTATCCCGGGTAGAATTTTTTATTTAGTAACGTCAGTTTGCTTTTAAGTACACTATATTCAGTTCATGAAAAGGACACGCGCTGCCATCTTATCTCTGACCACCCAAAAGGCATTTGATCAGATCGCATGGTCTTTCATGTTTGAGACACGATATGTGTTTGGGGTAAACTTTATACAGTGGATCAAAAATAATTTACTCCAACCAAGTATCTCATGTTCTCACTAATACAGACAAATCCCAACCTTTTGATTTGCATCGTGGTGCAAGGCAAGGCTTTCCCTTTCCTCCCCTTCTTTTTGATATTGTTTTAGAACTTCTTGCAAAAGGAATCAGGTGCCAACCAGGTATCCATGCTGTACAATTTGGTAGTAATAAAAAGCCTTGTGATTTTTTTATTTGTCAGGATATAGCAATTAATTAGGAAAAAAGTGAATTTATGCCTATTATGAACAACTTGATCCTTGAATTTTTTTTTTTAAATCTGTCATTTAAATTAGTTACCACCCACTTTACTTACCTCGGACCTAAGATTTTCAGAAACTCCAAACATTTACTGAAATTGAATTTCTTGGACATAATAGACAAATTAATGGGTTACATCAGGAACTGGAGGTTGCTTGCCCTCTCAACAAATGGTAGTATCAGTGCTATAAAAAATGGTTGCACTTCCAAGGTTCTTGTACCTGTTTCAAAACTTTTCTATCTGTTTATCATTGTCTTTCTTTAAATGGCTGGATTCAGCTATCCAATCGTTTGTGTGGGCAAATAAATCCCCTCACATTTTTAAACCCACTTACAGAAGAATGTGAACGAATGGCCTCAACCCTCCTGTATTTGGGCAGAAACCCTTCCTCAACAAAATAAAAAATGTTTTTGACTGCCAAATGTCTCAGTACACACCTCTGCAGCATACAATCACTTGTTCAAACCAGCGCTGGTGGATGGAGAGTTTATAGACTGGTGGGAGAGGGAACTGTGCTGCATTGGAGAACCTTCCATGGCTTACACATTTGCCTCATTTCTTCAGATCAAAGCTAAATATAATCTCCCTCAACCACATTTTTATCGCTGCCTTCAAATCAGGCATTTCCTACACGTGTGTATCCCTGAATTCACAATTTAATCAATGAGTCACATTTTTATGATTTACTTCTCTCACAGCTTAACATTCGATCTCCTGCTTTGTCACTGTTTTTATGGTGCCAGTGAATGCCAGTCATCTCAGGAAGGCTTGGGCTGAGGAACTGGGTGTTCCAGTATCAGATGAATTGTGGGAAGAGGGTTTATCCAGTATAAAGAGCTGCTCTATTAATTCCAAATACAGATTAATTTAATATAAAGTCTTACATAGACTGCATTACTCTAAAACTAATCTCTCAAGACAGACTCTGCAATTTACATTGTAGAATCTGTCGGCAGCCCTGTGTGAAAGATAACTACAGAGGAAAAAAAGGGCATTAGCGGCAACGTTTTTACCGCCATTAAGTTCGAGTTGCAGGTAGGAGTGTAACACTGGGGCCACCACCGAAAGTGAAGGGGATGAGCAATCCCCGAGGCCCCTGCACTTCCGTTAGTTTAAAGTGCCCCCAGAGGTAAAGGAAGAAAAAATTTATTTATTTATTTATTTTTTACCAATGGATTTCCAGATTGCTCTAAAACTAAACTAGGTAAGAGATTTGTATCAGTCTCTACTATGTGTGACAAATGTGGTACTGCCAAAGGATACACTCATGCTGGTACTGTCTGGTATTAGGTCATTTCTGGTGTGACATATAAAATGAACATTTAGCCAGATTGGGATTTTGTCACTATGTGGTTGCTCTGAAAGGACAACTTTCTGAGGGTGTGGAAGCCGTTTCTGGCACTGCTTGATGAGGTTTTACTATGTAACTCATGAGCTTTGCTGCCATGTTTCATTTTTATTCTGTGCAAATTCTGCTTTATACTGTACACTGATATTCCAGCAGTCCCCCACCTGTATGTGTTTTCCTTTGCTCCTTTTTGTTGTTGTTTGTTTGCTTGTTTTATTTTTCTTGTTTTGTTTGTTCATTCATTTTTTTACAGACAGCTTTGGACTGGAGATCTAGACAATGACCCCTGTTGTTTTTTCTGTTATTTTCTGTAAATGGTGCCGGGTCTATTCTGTCTATTGTGTCTGTTTTTTTAATTGTATTACTGTGAAAAAAAAAGTAAAAAAAATAAATAAATAACATACTAAAAAAAACACATTTTCATGCCTTTGAATTATATCTGAATTATGCCTAAATGTATATTTTGCCACTGATAGAAAAACTGCATGTCTTTCCTACTGTATCCTTTTCCCATATTCTAGAAATCATCCTAAGCATTTCAAAAAATCAATTGAAAACAGCTGCCAGTAACACGCTGCTGCACTGACTTCACTTCAAACTGTAGTGGTAAGTAACAATGTTCAAAATAACAAATTTTAAACCGTGTCCAATAAACTTTACATTAAAGGAAATATTGGTTCTGATGACAGCAGTGATGACAGATGCATTTGTTTATAATCAGGGGAACAACTGCAGGATTAAGCCGAGGGACCCCGGCAGACCAAATCAATGAGGGGAGATCTACCATCCAACGGCCCTATTTTTACAACTGTCAGCTTCAGATTAGTGCAGCTGACAGATGACATACGGGTGTTAATGGAATTCATGCTAAAGCTGGCGACGTGTGCCACTCTCTCCTTGGCCCGGTCATGGATACTCCCACCTGGGCATTGTGTAATCCTGGGCTGAGACAGCTGCCTGGAGAAACCACCTAGCCAACCCAAACCAGTCAGCCACTGGAGGTGTGCGTGATTGCCCACAACACTTTCTCATTTGCTGCTTGAAGAGGAGGGGGAAAAAACAAAACATGGGAACTATTGAATTTCATAGCATGGGTAGTGTGGGATTGGGTGGACCTTCACTTCAGAACCAAACAAGTCCTCATTCATGCCAACAACTAAAATCACATTCTCTGGACTCACATGGTATAGATTCAATGCCTTGGCAAGAAATGTGGGACGTCCCTGATCTTTTGTTGAGAACAAATTGCACAGCCTAATTTCTCTCTAGTGAAGCTTTGCCTGTTGTCTCATCCAAGAAAATGTTTAGTTTATTGTTATAAATGGATTCTTAATTTTTCCCACAAAAGAAAATCTGCTTCTACATCTGATGAGCTCAAACAAGCCTGAAAGGTAATTGAGCTTCGGGACAGGGAGGGAAACTCCAGTGGGGTGAAATATGAGAAACTTCACAAAGCACAACTGAAATCAATTACAAATGATACCACAGAAATTGTGTGCTGGAGATATATTATATCTTACCCACAGTAAATGCACCACCCATCAGTCAGACTGTATTCTTCCAGTCTGCCTGGTGCATCCTGCAGATAAGGATAACACTATGCAAACCTTACTGCAGCTCAATGTCTTAAAAAGGTAAAGGGAGACTGATAGGCTGGCACAGACAATGCATAATTATTGGCTGGAAACTAGGCATATTTTAACTTGTTGCAAGGATACAGCAAAACGATGGAGCAAAAAAGTATCATGCAGAGTAACAGGAGGAATGTGCAGAAGTTTAGACGGCAGCATCCCCTCATTTGGCTACTGGCACTCAGGGCAATCTTGGAAAAATATTGTTCTCTAGTCTAGCCAAATCTCAGCAGACTACTGGACTAACTCAATGTGACATCTACTTCTAATGCAAAAAAGCAGGGCCCACCCTCAATACACAAAACTAAAGACCTCTCTCTTTCTCAGACAAACACACACATACACATAATGTCTAAAGACAAGGAGAGCAAGCCCACTGTTCACTGAGCCACTAGAGACTCTGCAGGAACACAGAGGTGAGGGGGCTACAGACCTTCCCTTCTCTGTTACGTCCCAGAGGAGTCCGGCGCTACTTCCATTTCACAAACAACCTAAGGACCGTCGTGCAGGATGCGGGAAGTGGAGGAGCCATGTCGAGGGCCAGCTTACAAAACAGAGAAACAGATACAAGCCTGAGTCTGGCAAGAGACCAGGTTTATATTCGAGTGTGTGACCCCTAACAAGAGGAAAAGGGAGAAAAGCTCTTAGCAGGATGGTAACCCTGAAAATGGAGATGTCATGTTGAATGGCAGTTGCTGTCCATTAATGGTGAGCCTACACAACAGAACTCACAAGGTTGTGCTTCCTTTGGGCTTTAGTGAACTCTTGAATTAAATCTGAATTTCATTAACAATGTTTCTCACATGCAATATTGGAAAAAGCACCTGTCCAGTACAATTTTATTGCATTATTACTGCCAATTCCCAAATTCAGAATAAAAAAATACAGTATTTATGATTACTTGTACCTTGCATTTATCCACTCCCAATTACATTTATCCCCCCACTCCCATCATGATCATCATTATTTTTAGTTATGTAGTGTCAGTTAACAAAACAATAAATGACAAAGACAGATATGCATTTAAAATGTATTCTGCCATGAGCTATTCTTTAAAGTGCAGAGACCCCTGCAATAATCAAGCAGCCAGTGCCTATAGCTCAGTCTCAAAGGGCTCAGGAGATACAAGGGAGTTATGTGATACCCAATCAGAGTGGAGCCATAACACATATGCTTGTAGAGAAAGATGAGAAGCAGCTGCTTACTGCTGGCAACTTGCAGGGCCTCACTTCACCCTGGTAAAACCACTCACAGTTATGTAAATGAGAAAACAAAGAGGACCAGAAAGGTCAATCAATTTCTGCAGCATAAAGTGCTGGTCAGGTTCCTAACCTTTTCAAAGTTTTCAGTGCAAACATAGCCATTTCTGGTGAAAGGTATACAAGAAATGGAAACAATTCCCCTAGTATGACGATCAGCATTTTTAACTGTAACCTAAGCATTTGCCTTCAGATAAACAGTAAAAGGCTGATATATGGCTATAACCTTTATAGAAATGAAGAAGTCAATTTTCTGTCCCCTCCAGTTCTCTCTGTGTTTAATTTTGTACAATGCAGGTGTTGCCTTAACACATCTTTATGTTATTACTGTGACATGTCATTTGAAAGCATAAATTACATTTGATGCAGCAGCTCAATGAGGCTTCCCAGGGATTACTGTTAGCCTTGTTAGAAAGGATGAGGAGATTTAGTTGTGATTACTTTGTGTCTGTTTTGCTTTCCAGTGTGAACAATTATATAAAAACTACTGATTAAACAGGATCCCAGCATTTTCAGATTCATCTGCATTAGTACAAAACAACAATTAATAATGTACAGAGAGTATTTAAGAAAATCCATATTCCTATTTGTCAAAGAGTAAAATTCCAGTAAATTAAGGGTGTTAAGCATAGACTGCACAAAATAGTGAATGTAGGTACATGATGTCATCCATTGGTTTGTGGACTGCTGTTTTGAAGCCTTGAGATCTGCATTTCGGCTGTCACCATCTTAAATTTTTGGTGCCAGAATGGACCATATTTGGACAAGAGGGTGGAAATGTGGAGGCTTGAGGGGTGAATCGGACTTTAGACTGTAGCAGCACCTTGCAGACAGCCTGTCACTCAAGTGGGCTTGCCCCTTAAATATGCATAACTTTAAGTCAGCTTGAATCTCGCCTTCAGTTTGCTGACATGCTCTGAATGCATCAATCCAATAAAGTTATCTGAAATACAATATTACAAGGCAGTACACTAAATGAAAATAACAAAAACTCAGCATATAAATATCTCCAGAATTAGTCTTAGTTTTGCTTCAGTGTAGTCTCACTTTGTGGCTCTGTAAGGGGGTACTCTTTAACCCTGCAGCCCTCATTTCTCCACAGGAGACATTCAATAATGTTGAAGAAACTGTGAGTCAGTTTGTGTTTCCATCAGCTGTGATTTTCAAGATTGTCCCCCTCTTGGTTGCTTTCGTCTTTCCTTTTTTTTGTCTCTCCCTCCCTTTTGGTATCCCTATATTATCATTTTCAGTGTGTAACTTCATCTCATCACAAGCCACAAGTGAATGGAGGAAAAGGCTCGTTCACTTTTCGTCTGACTCATTTTAACTGGCTTTATTTAGACACCTCTCATTTCCTTTTCGCTGTCTAGTAAGGGCAGACATCCTGCATCCCATAATCCCATGATGCAGCCCTTCGATGACCTTCATGAGGAGACGCACCGCAGCTTTAACCGCATGCCCGATGCTCAGGGCGAGAGTGCGGAGGCTGTATGCTCTTAGACTGCTTTTCATCTGTTTAGACAGACAGTTAATATTACCTTTTATCCCAGGTCTTACTCCTTAAAGTTGAGCGGATATGATTTGTTTTATGTGTGGGAGATAGCTGAAGGCTGTCCTGTCCTTCTGTGACCTGCTGTGCTGCTACTATCTGTCCACCAGCTCAAGACAATTTGAACTGAAAAGCGTGGAACCAGTTAGCCAGTGTAGGTAAATATGGCTGCACTATGTGATGACTTTGGGAGGAATTCATGAAAAAGGAAATACGGTCTACTCTTTTAAAGGAATACATATGAGCTGGCAACAATCACTTACATTGCATGCACACAGCACCTACTTTCCCTGTTTGCATTGGAGTTTATGCAATCTGCTGCTCATTTTCTACATCAAACCCAAACACACTGTGGTGACGGTCTCATAAAACATGAAAGAAGAACCAATTAAAACCAGTCTGTTGCATATGAATGAAATCAACACATTTAACCATCTTCCCACTGTTATCTTAAGAGTAATGAGCAGGCAGCAAGTTTAAAGAGAGACAATGTGTTTCATTTAATGCTTGGAGTTCATCTTGAAATAAATGGGGGAAATTCTGAATTGAATTCCTTATTTCCCCGTTTGTCCAAAATGCAATTATGCACAAGTGAAGTTTAAACTGGTATTTTCCATTTTAAAAGAACATCATGCCTCTCTGCGTTTACACTCCCTTTCACATTTCATTGCAGCACATGACAGTGGCTGATGGATTGGGCTTTTGGTGGCTGAAACTGCTCACGGGGAGATTGCTACCAGATGAAAAGGTCTTAGAGTGCAAACAGGGCGGTTTTGAATAAAGCTATAACTCTACCCTCTCCCTGGAGTGTTATCACGGACCACACTAAATAAAGAACACCAGTGTGACATGAACAGAAATGAAACTTAATTTGCTCCAAATGGTCCGATAATGAGAATTTTTAATAAAAAACACTGAATATTGGATAAAAGTCTTCTCCTTGTTTGCCTAAAGCAACATATTTTGTGGTACTGAAAGTATTTTGTGGTTAACCATTTTTAAAGACAATTGAAAAATTAACTGTAAGCTCTGCAAAAATGGTTTTCAGCACAGCTGGTTGTTGGGTGAGTTTGTAGCTGGATGAAAAAGCATTTTACATAACTTCAGTTGTGGGTTTTTACTCCCATTTGGCTCACCTGTGGTAGAAACTTGTTCTTGTGAGGTATACTGAGTACAAAAAAATATATATTCACCAAATAACAAAGATATTTTTGTCTTGGCAAAAAGACAGACAGGGTTGGAGAAGCAAGTGTAATACTGGAATTTGTGCATTCACTTGTTTGGATTCATTAGCTTCATAGGATGGCTGGCACCACCTTTGTTTACTTATACATAAACAAAACATACAATACCACATCTAAATTTCTATTCTATTATACTTTAAAACAGTGCTTCTGCACAGTGGTGGATCTTCATGTAAGTCCTGTAAGCAACATAGGTAGCTGCCCCCATCCCCCGACAAACTTTTTTTTTTACATTCAAAAAAATTGAACGTAAGGGAATGGTGGAGAGGAGTGTATGTGGAGAGCATTAGAGTAAGAATTTGCACGTACCACATTCTCTTAATGTTTGTTATTTATTATTGTTGTTTGTTAGCCAAGTTGTTTATGTGAAGAAAATCTTGAAGGGATAAAACTGTCCCTTCAAAGACACAACATATACAAAATAATATGTATTTTACATCAGTGCTTCAACAGCAACAACTATGTCCTGTAGCGCAGCACTGAAGTAAGTAGGAAATGCAATTGCAGTAATGTTAGACTGTAATGTTGTAGTTCTTTGGTAACAAAAGGAAGACTCAACTTACAAATTCCTGATATAGAATAACTGAGCACTGTAACCATTCAGAAAATTTCAAACCTCTGTGGCTTTGGAAAGTATAGGTTTTAAATCTTGGCCATCTAATTATACTGTATGTGCTTGCTTTACGAGGGGAAGATACAAAAAAGAAAAAAAACCCAGCAACAATTAAATATGCTGCCTATTTGTTCCTGTTTTATGCACACTTCTTTTACTGTGAAGTGACAAAGAAGCATAATACTCTTCATAAGACATGACTAACACTATCCAGATGTTCTTTTTTTCAATTGAGGGAAAATGTGTGTGTACAGTCCCCTTAATCTGCTTAATATGTAAAATTTCAAACAGTTATGAAAATATTTTTCCTCTGAATATCCTCCAGATGAGCGATCATGTTGAGCTGTCTAGTTCTCTTCCCTTCTTTGTCTGTCAATATTTCCCAGATGACAGTAGACTTCCTGATAGATCAGACTCAGTTGTTTTCATATGTAGAACGAAGGCAATTTTACTTACAATGACTCTGAAGCATAAACATAGTTTAGAAACATGCAATCCTTTGCTACCTCAGAGATCTGATAACCTGTATAAAGATGACATCAATTGTAAATCATAAAGATCATAAGTCTTGATTAGATTAGATTTTTCAAACAAATAAACGTAATTGTTAGATGCATCACCTAGATTTTCAGATTGTCTATGACATTTTCATTTTCAGTAGCCATCTATCCCACTGGAAAGCACTGGATGACAAGAAGTGATGGTAAACCTGTGGAATTTCACTCTCAGGTCAGTGACTTCCTGCCAGGTTCATGTCTGCTCTGCCAGCCCCCAACTTGCTGTAATTGATGTGACCAATACTGCAGCATGCAGTCATATTGCCAGGGCAGTTCAAATGTCAGGCTTCTGACTCAGTAGCAACCAGCTCCCACACTGAGTCAGTAACTTTGCTAAATCAATAGAACCATCCCAGCAGTCGCAAACATGGAAAAAAAACCCTGCAGGTCTGATGAGACACCTGGCTGAGAGCTCTTCGCTCTGAAGCAAGAGGGTTTGCCCTGTCATCCTGAGAGGGGAGCAGCGCTTTGTTGCCTTTCAAAGTCTCAGATGCCTGGCCCCTCCACGACCAGACAGAAAGAGTGAGAGTCGGCCTGGCGCTGGAGCCTTGGCAGTCAGAAAGATCTGTGGTGTGGCCCCTCCTTTTCACTGGGCTGGGATAAGCCAGGGAGTGTGGCGCCTCTGAGGTTAGTGGGCTGCCTCATCGAGACACCAGCTCCATCATGGACCTATTTTTATTCCATTTTCTCGCTCTTTTTTTTTTCTTCTCCCCTACTCAGACCTCTCTTGCTCTTTTTTTGTCAACTCTCCACTTTTGCCTTCTCTGTCTATCTCTTTATCGCTGTCCTCTTCTTCCATAGTGTTGAGATGTGTTTCAGCCTGTGTGCATGACAGAGGAAAATGAAAAAACCTACACGGCTTGGTTTCTGGTTTGGATCCCAATATTCACTTGTTTTTTTCCCCTACTTTCTTTCTTGCTGTATTTATTTAACGCAGACACTTGCCAAGATGGCAAGAGCTCCCTGTCACTGGTTTGGCAGTATCCATGCAGTGTATATATTCAAAGTGCTTTAACCCTTATGCACAACAGCTATTTATCTGTATCTACAACAGAGCCATTGTAAACCAAAAAACTGTCCAGTTTCTCATGTTTGTCTACCTCAAACTTTGATTTAATCTCAATATGTAACCTCTTCCACAGAGTTGGACTGAGAAGCATAATTAACATTCAGGTTGCTATCTTCCTCACACTGGGCCAAGAATAAATAAGAAAAGAAAGCCCTGAGAAAGATTGACCAGTCTTTGTTGGTATTCTAATGGCCTAAATGTCAGGATTGTACTTTTGAGGGAAAGGATCACTGTATTTAATCAGCTAATCCAACATGTTGAGTCAATTCACGTACAATGTAGTTATGCTGGCGAGTTAGCAGGGGGTCCTCAGCTTTCAGGAAAGGAGTTTACCATCATAAAGCAGCTGTCCCACATCAACAGTCCCTACAGACACAGACAGTGCCGTGTTTGTGCCATAAGCCATTCTATACAAGCACATTGTGGTAACTCCTCCGGCATTTTCTAACAGCCTGGCAACAGCGAGCTCACAGAGTGAAAAGGGTCTAGACTGGTCTTCTAAAGAGACCATTGCTTCACATTAACACTCCGGGTTAAAAGAAACATTGCAACAAGGATATTGATGTACTTGTAAATAAAACCTTAATTAGGACAGGTTACCAGAACTCTAGATTGGAACAAACAGTAACTACAGTATGTTTTGTTAGTAGTTTGAGGGTGAAAAATGGGCATGACCACAATTATCAAGGACCCAAACACCACTTAAAGTCTGGAACTATTTATATTTTTTCAGCACTTGCAGCAAAGTTTTTTTAAATAAAAGGCGAAGACAGAGTCAGGAGGTCCTTGGCAAGAGATAAAGGAATTATTTGATTTATTTAGAACCAATCTGCTTTCCTCTCAGCATCACCCATCACTCTGCTAACAACCATAGCTAAATGAGCTCTGTATCTCAAAAAAGGAGTTTCACACAAAGTATTCTATGAGCTGTCCTGGCTGAGCTGAATTCATTTGAATAATTTACTTTGCAGAATAGCATGAATATGGGGAAATGGTTGATCCATCAATCTAGCCTGACACTCGGCTTTAGAAAAACACTGTTTCCCTTCTGTTCTTTGTTTTTGTATATCTAATGAGCTAAGAAATAGAAAACAAAGGTAGTGAGTTATATAATAAAGTTTTCTTTGGTGAGCCTGGAAAGGATTTGAAAACCCTGAATTAGTTTGGTGCTGTATGAGCAAGCAATTTCCTCTCTCTCATCCACAGAGCACACCACTGCAACGGTGTTCATTTCCACTAGCTTCCTTCAGTGCCCACATCTTAAGATTCCCGGGCTTAAGCAGGGATTGGAAACCAACCTAGTGTCCAGTGTGAACACAACTATGTGAGCATATCATGCCACTCTTTCCAGTCAGAGTACTCTGACGTCACACCGTTAATCCCTTTCACCATACCACCCAAGCCTTGGGGAGACCACACCAAATCCTGCACTCACCCCTTTGAGCAGAGGAGTGAGTACCACTGGGATCAAATTAATGAGGCTTATTAAATACTGTAAACCAGTAATGAACTTCACAGAAGGCAAAGCACTAAGAGCTGCACCAGCAAAGGAGAGGTCATATCAAGCTACCACAGTTGTTTGCCTGTTAAGTTAGTTAGCTCATGAAAGAAAAACTCTCCTCCTACAAACTCACAAAACCTTATGACTCATAAGCAGAAAATCTCCAGGAGAAAAGGAAGGCTGTGTCCAAAACAACAACTTTACTTCTTAACAAAAATTAAGTCTCAACTAACTCTTTCAGCCCACTCGCTACAAAATGACACATACTTGATCTTACATGCTTCTGTGACTCTAAAGGCCCGAACATACTCGGGCGGAACGTACGCGGAACGGACTCCGCGGAGGTCCGCGCGGACTCAAAGCGGACGTCCGCAAGCCCTGTGCGCGCAAAGCTCAGATTTTACAACCGCGCGGACTCCGCTCCGCGCACCAGTGACTGCTCGGCATGTATTTTTCACATCGCAGGGATTTTTCACGGACATTTTTACAGGAAACTACAACGCGGAAGTGCGCTCGACTGTGGAAGCCCGAATGAGTGCGGACGTTCCTCGCAGAGTCTGTTCTGTGTACGTTCCGCCCGAGTATGTTCGGGCCTTTAAAGCTATAATGTGCGCCCCCCCCCCCCCCCCCCCCCCCAATGTTCCAGCAGACTCTTGAAACTCACTTGAGTTGTGTAATCATTCAGTCTGAAGAGGTCATACCCCAGCAACACTTATATGGTAGTAGACAGAATAACTTTATTGTTATACCAACATAAGTCTGCTTATGGCCTTCAGAGTGATCCAATGATTTTCTGTATACTACAAGCTTTGCTGGAGTTTGACCTCTTAAGACTTTTTCCCTTCTCTGTGCATGTTGGAAGTAGGTGGAAGTAAATCTCTATTCTGCTTCTACAATAATCAATCAAGTCAGCAATTTTTATAATAACGCTGTAATGCTGTGCAAAGTTTTCAAATCTATCAGCAACTCATTACCATGCAATTCTTGTGTGACATTAACAAAGACTTATGGAGACTTAATTGGCCTGTAATGGTTACACAACTCAAGAGAGATATGAGAGTCTGCTAATTGACTGATACTGTACTAGAAACCACTGGCTGCTTTAAACATGAGAGACAATGCATTGAGACCTCTAAGTTTATAGAATCCACTGGATGTCTGAACTGATACGGAAAATACATCCAAAATGGCCACCAAAACTGTGCAGTATCTGTAGTTACAAAGCCTAAACTTGAAAACATGTTAGTATGTTCATTTGCACCACTGTCAGCAAACACAGAATTTATGAGACAATAACTCACTCACTTTGAGGAGAGGACTGACCCACTTCAATATGGTTTATAATAAATCAGCTGAGTGTTTAAAAAGTGGTGATTTCAACAAAGCACTGGTGCTCCAAATAGTAGCAATGCCTCTACAGAGTAGAGGAACCTCTCTAGAAAATAACAAATGACCTAAGTGGTTAAAATGGTCTACAAAGCCCTGGAAGTTGCAACTCCAACTCTGTAGCACTTGCCACAGCTACACAAAATATCCACTGGGACAGTTTTTGTAAGTACTTCTTTCCTCTTATACTTATTCCCATAATGATGGCCCAAGCCAAACCAGGATGTGGACAAGTGCAAAATCCTGCAGGACTCCCCCATTGGCCTAAGCCTTCCACAACATAAAAAACAGCAAGCTGAGTGCATTGTTGCACTGGGTGAATGAAAATTTTGCTCACTCATTAGCACTTAGTTAGCCCATCTGCCCCTACTGGCCACTGGAGACACAGCAACACCTACAGACAGCTCACTGAATTTAGACTGTTGAGTTGTCTTCTCTCTGCCAAAGTGTGTAGGGTGCCTTGTATCAACATAACCTAATTTCCTTTAGTAAACTTCCATCTTTAAGTACTTGTCCTGTCATATAATATCATTACCAGGCCAATTTTATGATTTCAACTCAATCATAAGCACATACACTGAAGATTTAGGTCAATTAAGTCAAGGATTGCTTTCAGGTCCCGCCAATCTCTAGGTATAGATCTGCTGTGATTGAAGCATTGTCTCTCGTATGTCCAGGCCAAAAATCTTTTCATCTTGTGTGCCTTGGCCTCATCTTGATGCATCCCTTCTCCTACTACTAAAACACTGGCCAAATCCTGCAGCTTTGTCCTACCTTCCCTGGGAAAAGACTGGGAAAAGAACACACTGGCACACAAACTGCTGCACAATTCATCTCACTCTTCCTCTTACAAAACACAATATTTCTTTATACTTTGCAGTCATTTTTAATGACTGCAAAATATAAATAATTTTAATGCATCTCGCAGATACTATGTAGTTATGTAATTGCTTCAGCTTCAACAGGGGGAAAAATTCTAAAGCTGCTAGGAAACTTTTCACTTTGTTTCGCCAAATACCCAGACAATATAAATCACTACTTGCTACTTTATAACCTAAATTCATGAGCATCAGTAAACGGTGCAGTCCTACTAATTCTTGGAATTGGTTAACATGTTGCAGCATCATTGGAGATTCTAGTGTTGTGCTTGCTGAATTTCATAAAAGAAAATATTTTCCCTAATACGCAATAAATCTATCACTGCAAGTCATGGAGTGAAGATTTCCTGTCAGTAACCAGACCCAACACCAGAATTTAATTTTGAAAAAGAGGGTGACACTCAAGTGTCAGAAGGGAGCACTCCTCCTTTTTGTAACCACATGTTGTTAATCAGACTAACGAGACATTTTTTAACATTTTAGCTATTTTACCAAAATGTAGATTTAAGGCAAGTGCATCCTCTTTTCTCAAACAGACTCCCATCAGTTCCATGAAAGCTCTCCTTGAGTGTTTAATTGATGCCACTATGCCAACATGGGCTTTGTCCAGTCGGAGATAACAGATTTGTGTTTGTTTCTTCACATGGCCAAACTGTGGGAGATAAGGGTCGAATGTTAGCAACAGTCTCGCAGCTCCAGGCAACAGTGGGATGTAGGTGTGGGATAAGTCTGTTTCTGAAGGGAAGTGTTTTTTAGACTGATAGCTCTTCCCTCCCAAGTGGAAAAAAAAGAAGGGCATATTGAATCTAATCACGTTGGCACTTCATTAGGATGCCCTGGATCTGTTATCAGAACCCAGGAGAGCTGAGAGGGAAGTCCCTGCAGCGAGACAAAAAGCATGGACAAAGACGTCTGAGCAGAGCTGGAGTTTGGGAGAGAGGAGGCCTTGTGAACTCTCCCCCATGTCTGTGCTCTATGACAGATGCAGAGGCCCAGCCACTGACAACATGCAAGGGTGGGGGGGTGCAGAGGGTGAACATGTTGAATAAACATATTCAGTCCTCTGCTAGCCCCTTGAATCCCCCTCCAAATGAAAACCTCAGTTGATATACGATATAGATTCATCTGATAGCTCAGTTTATACTCTGTGTTTATACACCAGGATAAATGTACCTCCACCAGCCAAGAGATCGTGATGTTTCTATCTCCAAACAAACATCCTAAGACCCTGCTACATGTTCCCCAGACCTCTAGAATGTGTTGATAATGTCGTGTGATAGCTGAGGCAGCAGGACAGTCCAAATAGAAACAGCAATGAACTCTGGAAAAAAGGACAGCTTAACTCTTAACAGTCCAGTGCCTTTAAAAAACAAAGTCTGAATGTGTTTCTACCAACTTTGAAGTAGCTGAGTTTTCGAGGTTTCATGAGTTCACCTCTCCACGATTCATTTAGGGACCGTCCTAGCTCGTAAATACACCACCACAATTATAATGGAAAAACAGCACTTGGAATGATGATTTGCCCGTGAAATAGATGGGGTTTCTTGTTTACGCCTCCCTCGTTTCCCAATATTGCCATGGTAACAAACCACCACTTGAGCTTCATCTACACGCCACTTACGCGCACACACTGCATGAGGTAAATCGCCTCCTCTTCCCTCTCAGCATCTGCTTTCTGTCTCAATCTTCCTCCTTCCGCATTCCCCATTTGTTTCAATCATTTCCCACTTTCTTGATTTAGTATTTCAAAAGAGTGCAGGTCAGAGTACTGTCCTTTTATCTGCTCTGTTTTTCATTCAGCATCTTCATGGCTTAGTTTTTCTTTACTTGTTTAATCTCAAAACTCTATGCAGAATAAACAGCTGCAGGTCAGTTATGTAGAGACAGGTCAATATGGTCACGTGAAATGTCACTATCACATTACTGTGTTATTTTAGAGCTTTAAATCACGAGAAATCAAATATAAACTAAGCTGGTTTTACTAAAAAATGTTTTTTTCTAAATGGCTCTCTTGTATCTCTCCTGCACAAATAACTCTCTGCAGAGCATGTTAGAGCTAACCCCAGTACCACAACAGTGGTGGTGCCCTTCCCCCGGCTCTTTAGCAAAAATATTCACCATACTTCTATGTGTATGCGTGTTAGTGTGATGAATAAAGAGTGGAAGCAACAGGGCATAGGGTGACTTCACACTTAAACAGCCTGTTTACAAGTCATTTACAGAACTGCAGGAGGGAGAGAGGCTCGGAGGAGGTTTCCGAAGAAAGCCCTCCTTTCAGAAATACACAAGTGGACTAAAATGAGGCAATGCAAAACTTCCACTGACTCTACCCTCTGAAATGTGGTTAATTAAAGGACAAAACCCTGCCCCTTGTTATGGCAGAAAGGTTACATGAGCCAAAGACTTCAGTGCAGTTCATTTCATATTGAGAGGGGCGATAGTTCAAAGATGATTCCACGGTAGTGAGAGAATAAAAATGGCATAGATATCACTAAGCCTATTAGAGTGTGGAATTAGTATGCTTGAGGTAAAAAAAAAAAAAAAAACATGGCAAGGAAAGCCCATAAATAAAAACTGGTGCAGTAGCAGCGATGACAGGAATGGTGACAGGGGAAGAGCGCTGACTGAAACTAGCTGAGATTTAAAGCCAGAAAAGGAGCCTAATTACTTTCTCATCCTTCCCCTGCATGGTCACGATACTCTGTACATTAATGTTTAGTAAAGAGGTGATTGCCAAAGCATTGTGACAGTGCATACAACTTCTCAAACTAAAGCTGCAGCACTCAAAATACACAGCAATATAAATAAAATACCTCATCCTTGCATATGGGTAGAGTTAGGATGTTTAAAGGCAGACATTTGAATTTTTTTTAAGACACTCCAATGAGTGACATTTCTAATGCAGCAGAGAGAACCACCACATGCATTATTAGATGCTCAAAATGCTGAGGGTTACATTTTAGGGATGCACTGGAATCATAATGTAAAATTAGAAAATCATACACGTACTGTAGCAGCTTTTACATTAAATCACGACACATGAAATGAGCATTTCTGCACAAGGGTATTATCTACCCTGTAGCACAGTATGTAAGAGGCTCTATATCTCAACCATCTTATCAAACATTCTGTTTGCTTAGGAGACCACACGTCTACTGTACAGTATGTAGCCCAGGAGACTATTCAGATGTTGTCAAAATCAACTTAAAACATCACTCAATGGCTCCCCCTGGGTTGAAAACAGCATTTATTTTTTGATCAAAGCTTTTGTTATACTTGTGATGATGAAACTGCCTGCGCCTTGTATTCACAGTGTGGACAATCTGACAGGAGACTATGATCGTCGAAGCATTAGACCAATAGGCCTGTGATTGAAAGTGTGAAGAAGACAGTTCAGTCCACTTTAGTATGTATGAACTGGGAAAATGTCAGCAAAAATGTGACTTGAGTAATTTTAGCCCCTGCCTCTAAACCTAAATGTCCTTAAGATAAAACCTGCTCAGTGACCACCAGTAGAAGACTGTAGGAGTACTCGAAAGCTGTGAATGGGATGCAGGAAGGAAACAAAACAATCATGCTCGAGTTGAGTGGCCATCTCTGGCAGCATGCCGCCTTATACATTGGCATATTTTTATTTATAAAGCCATCTTGGGTCTGCTCCCCCAATATTTATGTAATTATTTCTCTAAATCCCAAAGCAATTACCGCTTGCGTTGTAACGAGTTTTATGTATTAAACATGCCCAAAGTTAATTCTGAATTTGGTAAGCACTGCTTTAAGTACGCTGCACCTGCTGCTTGGAATGCACTGCAGAAAATTCTAAAGTTAAAGGAGCTCATCAACCTTGGATCTTTGAAAACTCGTGTGAGAGAAATTGGAGCAGCTTCATACCGCACTTGTTCTTGTTTTAATGTGAATCCAGAGTTTTAGTCCTGTTGCTTCTATTCTGTAATGTATTTTATCTCTGTTGCTGTGTGATTTCTGTGTGTCTTATAATTGTTGCAACTTTTCTATGCTGCTGTCTTGGCCAGGCTTCCCTTGAAAAAGAGATCATTGTGTCTCAACGGGACCGACCTGGTTAAATAAAGGCAATAAATAAATGCAGCTATTTGTTGACTTTTCCTAAATTACTTAAGAGTTAAAAAGGCAAACTACTTAGTTCAAGGCAGATCTTTGAATGAGCTCATGTTATTGCAGCATGCCGTGAGTTCACATACAAAAGGCAAATTGCTACATTAATCACCATATCCGCTGTCTGGGCTAATCAGGTCCTGTAAGCAATAAGTTGTTGATAGTAAAAATTGGCAGCAGGTGACTCTTTAGTTCTCTCCAGGCATCAAACCAAAGATCTGCAAACCAAGATCATTCACATCTGCACACCCCCAAAGACAGTGAGATTGCATGCGAGTATCACCGCCAACCACATTAGACTAAGGTCGCACTAAAGCCCCCACAAAACTATGAGGCAAAAAAATAAACCTCTGAAAGCATTCTGTTTCTAGAGCAGCAGTGACACAGGTGATTAAAAAGGTTACTTAGTTGTAAAAAAAAAAAATCGCAGATGGATTCAGAGGAGATGATAGAATATGATGCAGCACATTAAAGAAATGGCACTGGGATTTGAGGCTTTTGTAGTTGCATCAGGGATCTGATAGAATATATTATGCATCACTTCCAGGGATCCTCTATAAAGACACAGCCAGGTTTGACTGGAGACGGCTTCTGAAACCAGATGTCTGGATGCCTTCAGCTCTGGCAATGATGAATTGGCTTGTTGAAAGCATCAACAACTTGTTTCTCCATTATCCCAGCTACTGCACCGGCTTCTTGTCTGCATCGATTTGAGTGGTGAGTTAACCTTGCCCAGGCTGCTGCAGACAATACATACTTTTTATGGGCACTTAACCATGAAGTATTTTTTCATTCATCCTATGAGGTTGAAAGAGAGCCTCTGTACAGTGTGCACATGCCACTCACAGTAAAAACCCAAAAATGTAAGGTCAATACATTTCACTTCACATTCCAAGGTGCTGCAACTCAATATGGTTCTGCCCCGATTGGATAAGATTGGCTGCATGTCTAGCTTTCAACCTATGCTGGGAGGGAATGGTGGTGGAGAGCACTGATGTGCCTCACTTTAGTTTGACCATGGGCAGCCAAAATCATACGTGGTTCATAAATTTCCCTGTTCTGAGTCTCCTGCCTTGATGCTTTGGATCTCACAAGACATATTTGTGAAGCAATCTAGGAGGAACCCAGGGCACTGATTAGAGAATTTCTTCCACCCTTAAACCCCGTCTACACCAAGACACGGATATACACATGCAACCCATGCCCTGGCTTTTTGTTCGCCTTTCCTGATACCACATCACACATCTTGAGCCCTGCACTCCTGCATACCAGCTCTACCTAATTACAGCAGAGAGTCCCACTGCTCCCCACACTGCCTCAAGGCTCCTCACAGCACCAGGCTATACACAACAATCTAAACAAAGATTTGGCCTTTCAACACGCTGGTTTAAAAGAAGCAGCACACCACTCTCAACATAAACTCTGCAGCACCAGACCAAATTAGCCTTATTGATGAGGTACGCAACCCTGTGGTAATTAGTTCCCCCGCTAAATCTTTAAATCACCTCCTAGCACTCAGAGGAAGGCAGCGTTAAGCTAAGCAGTTGTCTCCTTATTACAACTAATCTGCAGGGTGAATGCATTACCTTAGAATAGATAAGGCATAACAGATGTCCTCTCTTATAACAAGAGGGGCGTTTCTCATAGATGCGGCAAAGGCTTCAAGATATGCAACTAGCAGTGTGAGGGTGGACCACCATGGAGCATCGGTACACACAGACTGGGAGTCTGGTTGGAGCAGGCCCGGGTGCCTCTCTGTCTGAAGCCAAGACAGACAACGTTAGCTAACCGCAATGTAAAAGTGGAGCATCTCTCCCCACAAACCTCATTCTCTATGTGGTTTGTCGCTCGCTCCTATGTGCTTTCTTTTACTTCTGTCTTACAGAGATTGAAAAATTACCTACTCACTTGGATAGAGTCAGACACCAGTACCAGAAAATGTTAATATTGTTAATACATGACTACCATCAATTGATTGGTAAAATTGCTGTTGATACATTTTCTTTTAAACAGTTTATTCATTAAACAGCTTATCAATCCAACACTATTAGGGCTGGGTATCGTTTTGATAAGTGTAATATGTAAATAATGAAATACCTTAATTTGAAGGCTATAGCTATGTTTTCAAGAAAACCCTTTTTTCATGTAAGAAAATAACTTCTTACATGAAAAAAGTATGAAGCGTCTCAAATATTAAACGCTGTCTTAAGATAGGCAACCATAAAAAACTTTGCTGAATAAACAAGCTGATACACTGTGCCTGGTCATATTTCAGTCAGTACAGAGAAAGTATTGAGGTTAAATGCCCAGCCCTCAGCACTAATTTGGTCCACGCACAGAGCTTTCATATTGTCATTACTGTTAACAAGCATCTGCAAAACATCCTGCTCTAATGTTGTCAGTGTAGGTCCCACATTTTCCTGACCACAGAGACAGCCTTGGCTTTGGAATCTTTTCCTCTGGAATTGTTTGTATTTTTCATGTTTCCCCCTGCTTTACCACCTCTTTCTCTTTTTACTCACCTATTTCTCACATAAGGAGCTGAGGTATTGACTAATCCCTACGCTCAGCCACCTTCACAGTCCTAATCAGACCTGGTCGTAAACCAAAACTGATCTAATTGAGAGCAGAAATAAGATGATCTGACCACACGCCCTGTAACTGAATGCTCTACTCTTTCCATGAGCTTGTTGGGCTCAGTAACATTCTTCTCAATCGTTATTTCAACTGGCAGTCAGTGCAGCAGCAAGGCTGGAGCAAAAGGGGGGGGCTGAGGTTGCTGGCAGACTAAAGCGATGCATTCTTTGTAACAGTCAAGTTCTGGATATGGAGACAATTTGCTCAGTGGTTAAGATATTTTGGGGCTGTGTATATATAGTGCATGCTTTTCTAGGAAGAGGCAGTTTTGTCATGAATGTAAAATACAACATACTGATGACTACCTGCCATTATAGTACCTGCACTTCATCATCACACCGAAAAATTATTTGTTGCCATTTGTTTGGGATCTAGTTTCCTGGTTACTGATTTTTGTTACCTGGCAAGCTGTCACTCAGCGTCTGCTTTCCAGTCTGGTGGCTTCTGATGGACAGCAGGGGACTGGATGGATGATTTAGCACAGATTTGCTTTGGAACAGAATGAATATCATGAGCAGATGATGCTTCCTGATGCCCAGCTTGTTTAGCAGTGCCAACTGCCTTGCACATGTGCAGGGGGACCACGGCCTGTGAGAACAGAAGGCCTGGCAGCCCTTATCACAGCAAGCCTCTCAGTCTACTACCCCCTTCCCATTGAGTCGTCTCAAAGGAGGAGGGAGGCAAAGTGAATAATTGTCTCTATTTACGAAGGTCAAGCAAAAGTCCTCCACTTGAGCCTGAGCGCAACGCTGTGACACAACGTGACTGTGAAGGCACACACACCTGCAGTCTGACTTCACTCTGTTGGTAATTTACACCCATTTCTTTCTTGCATCACCAAATTAGATAAGCCTGGGTCCGGTCTGACTAAGACCCACAAGACAGTGTGTTAGCGTCACTCCAGGGAGGCCTGAGCGTCTCCAGGCAGGCAGATGTTTTGCTCTCACCTGCTCCGATTCACTTGTCGCCACTCCAGAGGGATACAGGGGGAAGTGAAGAAGTGTAATTGGATCACAGAGGGGATGCAGCAGTGTGGGAAAAGGAAGTGGGAAGAGATAAGAAGTCTGGATGGACAAGGAGAAAGAGTAAAGAGAGACAAACGGAGACAAAGAGACAGGAAGAGTGAAGGAGATCCCACCCCTAAGAGTCAAAGAAGGGATCAACAGCTGGATCCAGCTGCTGAGTTGGAGCTTTGTCACAGCTGCCAGAGGCTGACTGTCCCTCTAGAGACTCTCAACTGTTTGCTTTCTCCCTCTATGGGTCTCCTTTCACCACACTCACACCCTTTCATAGAAACTTAGGAGCAGTGCCGAGAGGTCTGCCTCACCTGCAGCAGACAGTCTGGCCGACAAACTGTACTAATGAAATTTCTTGTCCCTTGAGAAAGCCATATAAGCCCATCTTCCTTCCTTGCCAGATGTGGGCAGGAAACCCCTCCAGCAGACTTTCATCTCTTACACTCCGCGTGGCTACATCACAGCCTGTACTGACCCTTCACAGTCACCCTGAGGGCCTGTAAACACTGCTTGCTTTACCACTCAGCACCAATTTAACATACAGCTACTAATGAAGAATTTTGATTCCGTGTCTTTCATAACATCACTGGCTGGTTGCACCTGTATGACACAGCAGCTATCTGTTAAATTCCAAAAGCTTGAGCAGGTACAAAAATATGAACTGTCTAAAATATAAAGTATTTATGCATAATAATTGAGGTACTATCCCAAAGCAAACTTCTATCAGATATACTAATGCTGAAACAGTACATTTTGATAAATAAAACACCCTTTAAGTTATTTATCAAGCAAAATGCCAACATTCTCGGGTTCAAGCTTCTGAAATGGGAAGATTTGCTGCTTTATTCCATTATTTCAATTAAATATCTTTGGACTGTTGGTTGGACAACATTTACACATTTAAGATTTCACCTTAGGCTCTGGAAAAGTGTTGAGGACATACGGAATTCACTTACTTTCTGACTTCTCTACTGATGAACAAAAGAACTAAAACAAATTCAGCATTTGCACCACAGTAGTCCTTCTATTCTGTTTCACAGCTTGGTGTTCAAACACCCACAGCTTTGGTTTCCGACTAATGAACAGTATTTCCTCCCAGCTTCTGTATTCAAGCATATAATATTAAAAGTTTTACCACAGCTTTCTCCTCTTCCTGTACTGGTAGAAAGAGAGAAGCGGTGGATTTGATGATGGACGTCTGAGCACAATAAAATGCGCTCGGCTGTCTCAAGCACAGCAACTTTGACCCGAACACCCACGCTCTATCCAGATGTACATCAGTGTTTATGTTCGCTTCAGTGCCCCTGCTAGGCCTAGGAGTAATTGTTCAAGGAAGTATTAAATTTGCGAACACATTAAGTAGCACATCCAGTTTCCTGCAATTTTACCAGTCCCTGAAAATACTGTTACACCGCAGAGCCACAGCGAAGCTTGCTAGTTAGCAAGAGGAAAAAGAAACAGGAGACCAAAAGCAGAGTCAGCTTGCCTCAAGCTAAACCAATCTCATGGGGAGACAGGCCAGTCTGGTATTAAAACAGACAAGTGAACATTTCGTTTGACACAAACCATCCCCAAAAAAATGTCTGGTGAGAACTGATGACATGGTTTGTGTACCAAAATATCAGTCTGAAACTGGCAATTTCACTCATCACCATAATTGGTCTCATTTGGATACCCTGGAAAAGCTGTACTTGAGAAGTTAGCAAAGGTCATTACAAAGAGAAAATGTGGCAATGCAAAGGGAGTGTAGAGCAGTCAGGTGTCCCCAAATCACTGCACTTTACATGGCTGTTTTGCAGAGCCTTCATTTGGGTGAAAGTAAAATTAAGAAAAATTTAAGCACTACACTAAGACAGATAAAAAATGTGGTCAGCATGTAACATTTGAAGCCTAAACAGACAGGAGAGACATTTTGTGAAGAAGCAGAGCATTATGAAGCATAAAGTCCCAACCTCACCTGAGCACTATGGGGGTACACACCCATAAATGTTCTCAGCACAAAAATAACAGGAAAATCAGAAAATATAGACAGGGGGCAGAGTCTCTTCAGATAGAAAACCCACAACACACTTCTAATAACATGAAGGAATGAGTCAATTCAACAAGAAATGTGAAGCAGGCACTGTTGTACACACAAGAAAATAAAGGCAGAGATTGTGAAAAGCTTGATGTACTTCAACAGCGCAGGCTTTCCAAAGTTCACTGAGGAAGCTAGAACAAACGCAACTCTTGCAATTAAACAGTGAACAACAGATCTTTATCCTAACTGTGGTGCAGAGAGCATTATGAATTTCTCAAGTAGGAAAATTATTACACCACATAACACCTTTTTTTTTCATCAGGTACAGCTCAAGGACCCCATGGCTGAAGGTGTTATTAGCACCTGCCTTTCGTCACCAGTAGGTGGTCACTATAGTACAAAAAAAATGGAAATCAAGAGACTAGTATGAAAGAAATACATTCTTTCAATCATTCACACTTTCTCTCCAGGGCAATTATGAGTATTCTTTTTTCCCCATAGACTGGTTGCTTTTATGTTGGCAGGAATAGAGAAGTGATTCAGAGTGCCACTTCACTGAGGTGTCTCTTTCAACTAGGCTGCCTTTCAAAGAATTCAGTGAAATAACGAATATGTTTGAGTGGCACTATATGTTACACTGCTTAAAAAGCCTCTGCATCTGTAGTTATCTAAAGTAAAAACTAGTGGGCTTTTAGTATGGTTGCACACAAGAAATCCTAGCCAAAGCATAACAATCCTACACAATATGGCTAATGTTTTTTCAAGAGAAGTGAGGTGTTTAGTCAAAAAGCTGCCAAGACATCACTAAGACAGGAAGCAATTTGGGCGGTAAAGGAACTGATAGATGCAAAAGTTTGTTTTTACAGCTTCAAGAAAGAAAAAAGGGCAAAAATGTTTGCTCCTTCACTCACAGCAATCACTGTTCGTCTTATATTGCTAAGGGGGCTGCAGTGATGATAAGCAGTCCATTCTGTCATGAACATGGGGGAGGCTCGTTTAAAAATTAGGCCTGGCCTATCTTCACACCCAGCTAATGAGAAATGAAGTGAGATCAGATAAGAATTTGGAGAGGGACAGACCAACAGACAGACGAGGAAGCCCCCCTGCTCATGTCACCTCCGCCAGTCATGCCAGCACTTGTCAGGGCTCATTTCCCCCTCAGCTGCCTGGAGACCCCCTCTTGCCTTTCTACTGGAGCCAGAACGACCCCCCAAAACAGACAGAGGGACAATTCTTTGCAGAGACACACTCCAAACCAACTAAAAACCACAATGGTATGAGGTGTAAATTATTCCCCATAGCGACATTCTGACGTAACAACTGGAAAGCTTCATTACTTCATAAGTGAAATAACACACAGAAGAGTGAATGGCAAATAACTCTCAAAGCCAAGAGAACCAGACTTTGCTTTTCTGAATTTGGAGATATTAAGGCTGGCTGATGTGCCTCATTATCCCTTATGACATCTTGTATTAGTCTCCTTCTTCCATGTTGGGAATCAAAAGCATCTATGCTCAATGACCTAATTAAATGGCCTTAAGGTAATGATTTTCCCTTTTCTATCATTCTGAGAAGACTTCACACATTTGGAATAAAGCATACACTGGCAGAGTACAGTGTAACACTACCTCTTGTGTGAATGCATCCTTGCAAGCCACAGTGTAAAACTGAGACATAAAATGGTTAAAGAGAACATCATTCTCCATATAAATGGATCAAATAGATGAATCCAAGAAGTATAGCAAGCTATTTTGGTATTGTGGTTCCTTCATGGCATCAGATCTGTGGTCTAACAGTTATATTTGACTTCTACACCATCCAGAAAACTTGCAAAATTGGACACAGTTTGAAAACTAATAATGGAGAAAGGAATTAGTAACGGCTCATGAAACACATTCCACAATGCAGCTCACGGTTTTTAAAATGTTGTTTTTCATGTCGTATTTGATTTCCTCCCTCAAAGATGACCTATTTTCTTTGCAGTAGATCTTGCATATTGAATTACAAGACTGATTGCTGTTAATGGGCTTAAGTCCTTATTTTTAGTTATCTTTTCCCCCAACACATCTAATTTTAAAGTCATCCATAAACCAAATGATGTATAGCAGAAAGTGACAAAATATCACAGGCACAGCACCATGGAGCCAGACTACATTAGAATAATCATGAACTGCTGTGCTGGTGACCTGCGGAGCAAAGAAAATCAAGCCACTTCAAACGATTGAATTAATGATCACAATACCCATATTGTAATGGTTTTTTTGGACAGAATTGTGTATGGAAAAAGGGGGACATTGGGAATTTCATCTGCAGAGCAAAAAAAGGCAGTCATCAGATGTCTTGCTGAGATGTTTGGATGTAGAGCTGGCACCCTGAGTAAGAGCAGTCTGTTCTCACATGGCCCGCCAAACACATGTCTGCAGCATCCAGGCAGGCCTGAGAGAGGCCAGCGAGCAGTGGCTTTAAAGAACTACTTCATACTTGGACCCCGTGAGGCTACTGATCAAACATGTCATACTCTGAGAGCTGATTGAGAGCAGGTAAGTAATGCTTTTGGAGGCAATGCAGGGGAAAGACAAAACTCTGACCATCTCTAGTTTGAAAAAAAAAAAACTTTCCAGATATTTTCATAGAACATGAACTTCCACCCACATTGGAAAGAGTGATTGTAGAGCTTTACAGTTCTCCAAAACATACATTTTTTAATTATTCTTTGGTTCAGTTTCCAAATTCTATAATCAATTTCAGCACATTCCCCTTTCTCCTTATTCTTGTGGTCCCTGTGATTTATAATTAGGGGACCTCCCACAAGAAGCCCTCGTAGCTTCTATTTCTGCATTCAGGCCAGGAGTCGCGGTAAGGCCTGCGTCTCCCTTCACCCCTCCCTCTCCCAAGGCCAAACCCTGGGCCAAGATCCCGTCTGCTAAGCCCTCTGTCTGGACTGCACTCTGTATCCAACTCCTTGATCCATGCAATACTCCAGCAGACAATTGTGAAATTCAATTTGCATGAAAGTCTATACATGTAAAAAGAGAAAAAAAAGCTTTCTGACTTCAGGAAATACTTGAATTATTTAAATAATTGAAGAGCTGTCTTTTCGTAAGTCCTGTCTCTTTAATAAGATCGCCAAAAACAACTTGAGAAACAATATGTTTTAATGACACAGGACTGCAGTCTCTGTCGCAGTGCTGTAATTTGTCCTAACTTTAATTCATCTTGTCGTCTATAGCCATTTTTTCTCACGCTCAACTAGCCTAATTAAGGTGCCTTTTGAGAGTGAATTGACATTTATTTCTTTGGATAAAGCCCTGAATTTGTCTCTGCCTGTGAATATGTGAAAACCCCCTTTGTGCCTGGGCTGACAGAGGACTTTACACTGCCTCTGTTACCCTGGAAACCTTTTGAGAGGTGAAGGGGAGGACAGCCAAAGAGGAGATCATCTTGGCCTAAAATCGCAGGTAAATCCTCACTTAGGCAGTCCAAATTAAACAGCTTTACTTTTAAAAAATAACTTTTCATAGAGGAATGAAAGGAATCAGCAAAGTCTGACAAATTTCTCCTCTATTTATTTAATAAATTTCCATTTGTTAAGCACTTCACCATTGCCCCCAAGTTGAGTTCAGACTCTCACATGAACTCAGCGTTCAAGTATGGGAGTTTGTTTACAAAATCAATCAATTTACAAATTTTAATGAAATAAATCTGCAAAAAAATGTCCTACCTCAAGAATGCAGGTCCCTGGAGCTGTGTTCTCCTTGATGGACACATTGTAGAAGTTTCTCTCAAAGACAGGCTCATTGTCATTTACATCCTGAAGAACAATGTTTACCACAGCAGTGGATGACAGGGGTGGTTTCCCTCCATCTGTGGCCACCACAGTTATACTTGGATTGGGGTTCTTTTCATAATCCAGCTGGGACAGAGTGGTGATAATCCCTGTAACGGAGTCTATACTGAACCAGTTGGAGTAAGCACCTTGGTCTTGCAGGATGCTGTAGTTAATGTCCCCATTGGGCCCCTGGTCTTTGTCTCTAGCTGTCACCTGTAACACAAAGCTCCCTGGAAACACCACTTCAGGGATCACCTGCCTGTACACTGGCTGGTCAAACAGAGGAGGGTTGTCATTGATGTCAAGCACTTGGATGATAAAGGAGGACTCGGCCCTGAGAGGAGGAGTGCCCGAGTCTGTTGCCATCACCCTCAGCTCATAGGTGTCTCTCTCCTCCCGGTCCAGAATCTGGTCTACACAGATCAGATAGATGATGCTATCCTTAGTGGTCAGGGCAAACTTTCCATCTCCTCCCTCGAGCGACACATTGACATTGGCATACTCTCCATAGTCTGGGTCAGTGACTGAGATCCTGGCTACATACTGGCCTGGCTGCGCACCCTCTGAGATTCTGGGAGATCCGTCCTCGCTGAGAAAAATAATGGTCATGGTGGGCTGGTTGTCGTTGTAGTCTCTGACGTGGATGGTGACAAAGGCATTGGTCACCTCCGGATGGGTTGCGTTGTCTTGTGCCTGGACCACCAGCTCATGGACTCTCCTCATCTCAAAGTCCAGTGGCTTGTTGAGAGTGATGATGCCGCTGCGAGAGTCAATGACAAAGTAGCGATCTGGGTCGCTTTGTCTCCTGTTGATTTCATACACCACCATCCCGTTGTCTCCTTCATCAGCATCTGTGGCAAACACCTGCAGGATACTGCTTCCTGGCTGGAGGTTCTCTGATATTATAGCATGGTAGCGACTCTGGTTGAAAATGGGAGCGTTGTCATTAATGTCCTGTACAGTAATATCTAATGTCATCTGATCAGTCCTTTTGGGGGAACCACCATCAAAGGCTTCCAGAGATAATGTGTAGGTGGATCGTTTTTCTCTGTCTAGGATGGCATTGACTACCAAGTCCAGATAAAGAACCTCATTGCTTCCCCTCCTGGTCTCCAAGGTGAATGCCTGGCCAACATTTCCATCCTTGATAAGGTAACCCTGTGTTGCAAGCTGGCCTTTATCAGCATCAAAAGCTGGCTCAAGAGGGAACTTGGTGCCGATAGCTGTCTGCTCCGGGATTTTAAATGTGGCATGTTTTCTAGGGAACGTCGGAGCATGATCATTTATGTCATTCACCTTGATGGTCACCTCCACAGTCACACCTGTCATGGTGACTGCTATGAAATTGTATCTATCCCTCAGTTCCCTGTCCAGAACTTTGGCGGTTTTAATAATGCCTGTGCTCTCATCTATGTCCAAATCACTACCCACACCTGTGCCCTCATGGTCAGAGATGAAGTACAGGGATGCTGTGATGCCAGGAGGAAGTCCTGCACTTATGTCCCCTACAATTGTGCCTGCTGGCTGTTCCTCATCTAGCTGTAGCTCAAGGGTCCCCAGGACCACTGGTGAATGGACTGTTACAAGCTCCAAGGCCACATACATCATTAGCACTATCCTTCTGTTCCACCAACCCTCATGGTGCGAAGGGTCCATTATAGACTTCCCAAAACCCTTGGCAGCTGTCTTCATTTTGGCTCCTTCTTTTTAAACCTGGAGACACACAAAGAGGAAAAGCTTAGCAATGTCTAAACCTGACAACAGCAGAAACTAAGAAAAGATGTATTATTTCTGCATTGAAATACAGAGTTAGTTTAAGAAAAATAAGTATACGCCTTAAACACTTCCCCATATGTTTTATGGGCTCTGTTCCCAACCACAGCACATACAATACACCCTGCACATAACATTTTCCTACACTTCTTCGTTCACCTAATAAGTCAACACCTTGTTCCCCCTACATACCAGAAAGCTCTCTATTGCTAAAGAAACATCAAAGCCACAGGCCGCATCATACTACCTCAGACAGGAAGTCGTTTGCTGTGGCTATTCAACTTGAATTAAAAGGATGGAGGAATTGCTACCCAGTGTGTTCACCATAGCAGCACTACGCTCTCGTCAAAGTCCTGGATTTAATATTTATGTGTGCTACCACATTTAGCTCTCATAAAGTGAGCAGTTTGGAAAAACTCATCTGAGAACCATTTAAAATATATAACTCTCCCCATGCAAACACATCTATCTTTCAGTACTTCAGAGAATCAAATTCAGGAATCAAGAGTTAAATCAAGAGGGTATTAAAATATTGATATTTAAAAGTAGAATCCCTTGCATAAAGAATCGGCCAACTCTGGCAGTGGACCCACACCACTGCATTGCATCTTTAATTGAGACTGAAAGACACATTGAAGCAATGTGGAAATTATTCAACAAGACTGTCACCATCTGTAGAATAATCCAAAACCACCAAATGTCTGACACACAGAAAATTATTGTGTCTTTTTCATTAAATAAAGAGAGCAGCTTCCAATTGTCTGTGGTTCTGTCTAAACTTGTGTAATTCATAACTACTTTGACTTGTCTGAAAAGTAAATCTAGCTTTAATTCTGAGGAAATACATACATAAGCATATTATACTGTATTAAATTTTGAGGAATTTGGTGTCTATTGAAAGCTCTTCAAGGCTCCCCCCAGTGGTTTAACTGATACATGCAGGGAAACATTCACAAAACATCTGTGTATCTGTGTGTGTGTGTGTGTGTGTGTGTGTGTGTGTGTGTGTGCACGCGCACTAAATGCCTCCCATGTGTCCTGAAACGTGGTGTGGTGATCCGTTTCGGACAAAGTGGTGACAGTGTGTTTGAGTGACAGAGCAGTACAGCAGAGTTGAAGGGCTCCATGCAGTCTACCTCTCTCCCTTTTTCTGGCTCTGCAGCATTGTAATTGAGGGCTGCTGGAAGTTGGCCATAAGCACACAAGATCGTGGGGCTAATTTCAGTCTGCCGTGATTCGGGGCCCACAACACCGAAGATGCTAACTTTAATGTCAATAATTGGTTTGAATTCATTTCAGTGTGAGTAGTGAGAAACCACAGGGCATTACTTGTTGTGAAATTTTACATTAAATCAGTGCTGTTAACACATTTCTAGTTTATTTAAATGAACAGTTTAGGAATAAAAGTGATCTCTGGATCAATTTGCTGCATTCACTTCTAATTTTTACGTTTAACAAGGATTATAAAAATTGCAAATGACAGGACCTTAAAAGCAAGCATTACAAATTCACCATTACATACTTTGGGTTGCTTTGTGAGTGCTGTTCTTGGCTAAAACATAAGCACATCCACAACAGCCTGAAAGTCTTGACAGCACTTGAACTTTAAAGTCTCAGTATTGATTTACTTTACTGCAACACTGGGGATGCACTTTTACAAAGCTTTCTCCAAAGCACAAACGATAGCTTTTCAAGGCCAGAATCTTTGTCCAAATGCCACAACTGAAATAATGCACTCTCTGGTTGAGCTACAGTGGAGGACCTCTGCAGAGCAGAGCAGCCTAATGGATATAGCAGACACAGTCGGGTAGGCTAATTGCACAATACCAGGCTAAGAGGGACATATGGTTTTAAAAGATTCAGTAAGTTAAAAAGAAATTTCTGCACTTTAAAGCTAAAAAGTTGACCAAATATATGACAAAAACTGTCACCCAACCACCCAGGCCTCCATTACTGAGAGTTTCATGTTTGAAAGTTAGTGGCAAGTTAGCAGTCAGGATATAAAAGGTAACAACCTATTCATGCATAGGGTTTCAGGGAAAGCAGTCCGGAAAAAAATAATTCAAAATAGCTGCTGATGGTAAAAAGCTGTTGCATTTAGTAAGCCAATCCCATTGTGGCTTGGATTCAGATGTTTTCCTTGCATCATTGTCCTAGATCATGGAGAGTCCCTCCTGCTGTTAGTTAAAGAACAGTGAAGAGTTTTGTTGAGATGATGCAACTGCTGAAGTATTAACCCCCATGTACCTGCAGCAACGTTTTTAAAATATTTTATTTGCACATTGCAATAGCTTCATTGAGATGCACATGTGTGTAACATGGCATGTACATCTCATTGTTAGCAATAACTATAGCATTGACCCACTTTCTTTTGAATCCTCTAAACCACGTCAACCAACCAAATCCAAGGTTTCTAGGATTTACATTCAGAATGAAACCTCTGTTTGAATACAGTCAGTATCATTCTGGGCACTTTGCTAGCATGACTGGAATCAGCATCAAAATCCCTGGCAGCAGTGAATGCTGGGCCAATCAGGACTGCATTTCTACCTCTCCACTGTGGTCCATATTACATTTGGCACAACGTGTCAGATATTCATTTTTCATGATGCTGAAAATTATTTTGCTTATTTATTTTTCATTTTTCAAATCTGAGGAGTACTTTTTGTCTTTCTTCCACTACAAGATCAAGACAAGCAGGCCTTTGGTTTGGCAAAACCTAAAATAGACAATACATCTGAACAAACACTGCTGCCTTCCTCCATGAGCCAATAACCACATTACACAAAAGAATGCCAAACCTCTCATGAAAAGTTAAGATGATATTTAACCATGTAGTAAAAGATACTGTTAAACATCATTGTTAATACACTGGATTTGCCACAGATCAAACTGGCCAAGTCGTATCATTTCATCTGTGAAGACATATCCTGGGGTTATTGAATAATCACCGAATACTTATCTTAAGCTAATATCTTAAACTACAATCATACACAATATTTGAGATAGTCTCTTGTGAATTAAACAAGATGTTTCTGATCTAACCAGAATATCTAATCTAAATGGATGCAACCCAAATACTGATTAAAATCTATCACAATTCATCAAAAGCATGATTCCAAACACAGCACTTCAGCTGCTATGTTTTAATTAACACAACCAAAACCATTTTCATCACCAGGCCAAGAGGGACAACTGTAGTGACAGACTATGTGAAACGAGCTTCTAATTCCATGTCATGATTCCAGTTAACTCAAAGAAAACTTTTGAGGTTTCGAGAACATGCCAGGCTGCCTGAGGCTCAATGGAGCCATAATGAAAACCACA
This sequence comes from Epinephelus lanceolatus, assembly GCF_041903045.1. Classification (NCBI taxonomy): domain Eukaryota; kingdom Metazoa; phylum Chordata; class Actinopteri; order Perciformes; family Serranidae; genus Epinephelus; species Epinephelus lanceolatus. The sequence goes on along the minus strand of NC_135737.1, from coordinate 17,026,354 downwards.
GACAGAACTGCAGATTGACTGGACATGAGGATGACAGGCTTAGCACAAAGCAAACTAAAAAGCCCTGAATGTTTGCCAGGCTATTGCTTCTCACAAGTGCAGCCTTTCTGTGCCCCGCATTAGCCTTTGAAACGTCAGTCCCTCGGCATGAAAAAAGGCCAGGGAAAGCCATCACAAGCCTCAAATACACATGCACTTCCTGGCCATAACAAGCATGGTATTTGGAAAACACGCGGCTACTTTTTAAATGATGAACTGAAGGTTCTGAGGGTCCGTGACAAAAAGGATGATCTCTTTCCCACAGCAAGAGCAGCATGAGTTGGTTCAGCTGTTTGTGTAAGATGTTCCGGATAAAAAAAACACACACCTTATGTCTTTGAAGATGACACCATCTGATATTGCGGTGGTGGTACTAGTGGTTGCATCATTAAAAACACATGTGCATCGAGTTACAGTAGCAGGGGTGCAAGGAGAGTTTGGACATGATTACTAAAACTAAGGTCAAAGTTCACCTAATACGTGGACAGGCACATAAATATTTCTTAACAGGTGGGATTTAAAACATTTTAGGGTTTTTTGCTTTCAGCATTAATGTAGATACTTTATTCTAGATGACAGAGTCTGGTCACTAATGAGAAAAACTCCAGAGGTGACAGCCTTCTGGGACGACATCCTCAAACGCCATGGTTGATGTATACTTGACTTATATAGTGATGACGACACTGCAAGAAGATGAGTAAAAACCGCAGTGACTGCAGCCAGGCAATTTTCAGAAATGTGAGGCAGCAAGAAACTTTCTGGGTGGTGTTGGTGTGGCCGTCCTGGGAGAAACATATCTTGTGTTTTTCATTCCTTTTTAGGAGTGTGGAACACTAGCTTCATCAATAGCATATGCAAGCTACAAAGACAAGACTAGTGAAATGATTACTTCATGCACTGCACCAAGGGTTTATGACATAATCCTTGGATTGTAATAAAAGCTGTGGAGGTCCAAATTTTGGTGGTTTTATCCATCAGTGCCGCATTTTGTTTGTTTTCTCTGAGTTTTAATTTACAACCCAACCCAGTCTTAAAAGTGGCACACATTAGAATAATGCTCCAAACACATTCATCTACAGATAGAATGATGGCCATTAAGACAAAAGTTAAAAAATGCCCCAAAACTGAGAATATGGATAGATACACGTAGACATGGGTGGATGGATGAAAAGCACTGATAGGTAAATTTTAAAAAAAAAAAATTGTATGAATACTGTTAGGGTCTGGTCAGTTACTCTTGTGTTGTTATAATAGGTATTCAATGACTGGAAGCAACAATGAAACTGGGCATTTCTTAACTTTACAGTTATAGATGTTGCATTCAAATTAAACCAAAAGCAGGACTCCGCCGTCCTCCTCAAACTGATGGGCTGGTGGGGAGTAAAAAAGAGAGAGGAGGAGCCTGCACTCCTTGTGTGAAGTCAAAAAAAGGCTGCATAATTACGCAGCTGCACCATGGCAACCATCACACTCACAGCTAAAGTGCACGGTGATGGAACCCAGTGGGGACTTAATTAATTTATTAATTGAGGGAAAGGAACACCTATTCACGGTCAATGAACACAAGTCTGCCAGCACAATAACCGTGTAGACATGTGGGTAATCGTTTGGTATGTGTTCCACTGAAGGAAGAGGGAGGCACAAAGGCTCAGCGGCAGCACTCGCAGGACAATGAAATAACTCCATAGGTTGACCAATTTGGGAGGAATGTCTCAGAGGAGTTTAAAAAAAGTGCAACCTGACGTGCTGTTAAAATATTTGGCTGCGCTTCAAAGTATGCGCGCAGGCTGGGCTTGTACTGTGCAGTGACAAAAATCAATGCAGAGTCGTGTTTCATGAACAGTAAAAAAAAAAAAAAAAAACACGTCGTGCCAGAACTTAAATATCTTTTATGAATAGTTTTGCACGGAAAATATTAAGAACGAACGCTTTGAAGTAACACACCATACGGTATGATACTATGATATTGCAAAGATAGTCTTCTATAAGAGCATTTATTTGGGTCTGTTTCTTTAATTCAACTCTGCAAAGAAAATTGAAGTAAGTGGCTCTTTAAAGTAGCTATATACGCCAGGTTGCAACATTGAATACAAAAGGACTGTATGTCCAATACCGCTACATAAAGGTTTGAGCACGAAAGAGCTGGAAAACGGTCTGCAAAAGTAGCCAGCGTCGTAAGTCATGTATGAGTTTTACATAAGCGTCCACTAGAAAGTATCCACTGCTGGCAGGGGATCAGCGAGTGAGTTGTAAAGTGTGGTAAACACCAAACAGGAGAAAGAAAAAGTGTTATTATGGATGAACTGAGCTGATGGACAACTTCATCGCCTCAGGTTACTTATGGAGTTAGGAGATCTGTGACATGCTGTGATGGATACTCACATTCATCTGTTGCTCTGCTGTGTTTGAGAATAGACAAGCCGAGTTTCAGGGTATCCAGATTCTTCTCAGTACTCCCTTATGAAGTCCAAAGTGAAAGTTATATCCATCTCAGGACCTGTATCCTTTGCCAGTGACTGTAGAGATTCCTCCTCGTTACACACAATTAGTTTCTTTGCTAAATCCCTATTTAGTTCTTTGCGAGGTCTTCCCAGACGAAAAGACGAAAAGTCAAACTTTCCTGTCGTCCTCTTCTAGTAGACGTTATCAACTTGACGGTATCCACTGTCTGTCTGGTCGCAGGCACACTGCTGCAGCACGCCGACTGAAACCAAACAGTGCAGGGCAGAGCGGTGGACGTCCCTCTCCAAATTTAATTTATGCAACACGTGACGAAGTGCAACCTCCTGCTCTTCTCTTCTTCAGTGCTGCTGCTGCTGCTGTGGCTGCCACAAGGAGCCACACCGACTGCAGAGAGGCAGGCCAGGTTATTGCTGAACTTTGGTGCCACCATCCTATGCAAAAGGGAAGTGTAAATCAGTAACATTACATGCAATGTTAAATAGCTGCTACATGGGTTTAAATAATCTGGAATGATGACATAAAGTTTGAAAAGCCTCAAATTTGTCCAAAAGTTTGGATAGCATAAGTGTGCTGTTGCAATATGCATACAGTGTGGCAGCTCTGAAATGTTTAGCATCACATACAGTATTTTTATCTGGGAAAACAGTTACAATATGTACATTTTTGTTTTTAAAATGATATTTTCTTTTGTATGGTGGCACTGAGCTTCAACAAATCGACATTCCACAATACACAACATTTCACAAACCACCAGATCATCGTTATGTGTTGTGAAATGTCGTTGAACTTTATGAAATGTCATGTTTTCTGAAATGTCCTTGTGTTTTGACCCTCAGAGCCATCATACTGTTGGAATAACTAAGAATACAGCAACATATAGACTCATTTTGACATTATGAGATTGAAGATGAATTTCAAAATCACAATTTGTCACTGTTAAGGATAACTTGCACTAGATATAGATGAAAATCATAGTGAAAATCTTCAAAGATATACATTTATCATATTCAGTTGCCTGGTACCATAGCGTAGCTCACCTTAAATCCACCTACACCTTGACAAAACAACTCAAGCATCATAAGGAAGTCTAGCTATCACACAGACAGCTTTTTTCCTTCAGATGTTGGAAGTCAAGAAACCTCCTGTGGGTATTTTTCATTTAAGTCTAGAGAAGAAACAATGCCCTTAACGTTTCCTCACATCTTGTGACTCTTAAAAGAAGCATAGCCTACATCTCCAGTCATCTCCCGAGAGGAGCTCTGCTTTTATATCTAATAGTGCTGGAGCCATAACGCTTCTTCACTTTATTGTCAATCACTGAAAGCTCTGAAAGTTATTAAAGCCTTGTCACTTTGCATTTAGAAGTTATAAACAAAAGAACAACAGAGGGGCCCTGCTGTGTCAACAATCCTATTTATTGTGGAGAAACAGTTGACATAAGTTGGATGCATGCATGCAACTGATCATCTTGCTTTCATTCACTGTAATGATTAATTGATCTTTGTTGTTATCATCATTAAAGATACATATTTTCTAAACTCATGCACCCTTTGCAACACAAAATAAGGTCATATGATTTATGATAAAATCATATTAGCCAAATACAGTGAAAGTATTTAGTAGTCAGTATAAATATACTGACATAGCTGTATCGTTCTGTTTGTGCTGATTAAGAAAAATAAAACTTCTGGGGGAAAAAAAAGGTTTGGTCAGTGTCATCCCTGCCACAGTTCAACAATTTTTGCTGGCTAAACCATTTTTCCTCCAAGCAACCTAGTTATGTCTCCTCACTCTCACTCTAAACTGCAATATCACCAAGTGGAATGACTTTCAGTGCTGGCAGCTACTCATTATTACTGTGACAGCAGAGCAGAGGAGGCAAACTCACACATACACGCCAATTCACACATACATTCACGTAGACACACACACAATCACAAAGTCAGATGACAGTCTTTTTTTTTTTTTGCTAAGTCAGAATAGCCTACAGCTTTACGTTTGCAGGGACAATCATGCATATTATCTACACTATCTGTCCTTTATATGTTTTAACGTCATTTATTCTAGCGTGACGGGAAAGCAGATTAAAATAACATTGTGCTTGGTTATGTTTTTGTGCATGAGCTAGTTGAGATTTAGAGTGCAAAGAAACATAAAGTTCATAAATAGCAAGTTGTACACAAAAATCATGTTTACAGATTGCATGAAATGAGGTATGAAGACACAGATATAGAGTCATAAAAGGTGATATAAATGTCAGTGAACTAAGATGTAAAGGGAAGTTACAAAGACAACACAGGACATTGTTTTCATTTCTTTTCTTAGATAACATGTAATGCTGTTTGATATTATATGCTTAAGTTATGACTCTCTGTGATCTGTAACTGTGTTTGTTAAGCAGAAAAACGGATATATTCCTTGTCTTATCCTGATGTATTTTATTACAAATACTATTTGTTTTTTGTTTGTTTGTTTGTTTGTTTGTGCATGTAAATAGAAATGCTATAAACGCTGCCTGTTGACAAGACAATGGATTGTCAAATATCCTGTCGACAGCACACTGATCAGACAAAAAATTCACCCGACGGAATTGTCGACTCTGACTTTGATAAATGATGAAAGATGAAAAGATTTACTGAAACTAAATGTAAAAATGTCAACCTGATGCATTTGTTTATGTTTTTAAACAACAACAAGCAGATTAGGTATTGTACTGTGAATAAATCGCATCAAAACATCAGAGGAGCATCTGTTACTCATTTGACATCAGCACTAAAGTTCCATACAAAAGTACAACTTTGGTTTCCAGCCCTGACTTTGCACTCTACATTCTAAGACTAAATCTGAATTTATTTTACCCAAGGTCCCTTCACACTTTCGATGAATTTTTCATATCTTTTTCCCCATGCATAAGACTGAGTTCAATGCCTCATCCTCACTGGTTGAGAGCATCTTGACTGCTCCTGTGAGTCACAGGAGACCCTGCATAAAAAAGCAAGGTGCTGTAGTGGTGGATAAATCTGCAATTTTACTTTGAGGTTATATGCTGTCCACATCACAAGGTTGTGGTCTTAGTAATTTTTCTGTGATGGCTATTTTAGTGACATTTGACCATGGATTAGAGGGGAAACCACAGAGCTTGGCTCCTTTAGCTGTGCTGAAAGTCCATGGAAGAAATAATAAATAGATTGAGTTTAATCAAGATTAAAGTTAAATGTGTGACAGGCTGCTTTACCAGAAGAATTAATTTCACCCAGAACAAAAGTGCATTCAACCTGATACACACGATGTAATGAAATGAGATAAAGTAAGTAATTAATGAGCTGCCCATGCAATAGTGGGAAGCCGAAAAAGATTCAGCTGTTCCTACATCTTCCTACTTAGTGTTGCGAGGTAGTAGATACTAATTATGATCCTCTTAAGATCTTTTTCCTGTCATTAAATTTGTACAGCAGTTGACCCTCCCATCACTGAAGTCTGTGTTGTGTTTGTTACACTCATAAGGTTTTGATTGTTTGCATTTGCAAGTGTGCCTTAGGAAACAAAATAACCTTTTTAGTTTAGTTTTTTTTTTTGCTTCTTAGAGCATGTATGAATATGAATCTGACTTTTATCAAGACTTGGAAACCAAAATTACAGAAACAGGGCATGATCTCATCTTGTGCTGATTCACAACATACAGTGGAAATATTTGGTTTCAGTTTATCATCGTTTATCAAGACAAGAAAAAGAATAACAAAGATGATTACACTTAAGCACAACTTGACCAAACATACTCCTCTGTGTCCAGTTATTTATTTATTTTTACCACTTTTTCTTATCTTATACTGATATTAAACTGTAAAAAACATGACTTGATGCATGACTTGTTACTTTAACCAAAGAAGCATGCATTTCGTTTCTTAATATATTAACAGTTGTTCATTGTGTCAGAGTGCTGGATGAATTTGTGTTTCTTAAATGTAACTTTTCTGTCAGCCAGACCTCAGTGCATATATTGATTACATCTTGCTGCTCTACTACAATTTATCTGAATCGAAACACAATGAATGGTATAAGTTGTAGGCTTTAAGTAGCTGTGTTTAGACCTCTAAGGTGGGCTTTGTAGAATATTTGATGGGGACACTGGAGTTGTGTTTTTGGGGGCTGGGCATGCTTGCACAGAAGTCTAATGTGGACTTTTATTGAGACAAAACATTAACCAGAAGCACCAGTGGATGATGTCCCCCAGGTTGCTGTGTATTTTAGGAAATATGAGCCTTGGTTTATTGAAGTTTACTTTTAAAAGGATGTACTTCACATACTTGATGAATGAGAAGACCTGAGATCAGTTCTTCATCACATTTAAGAGTCTTTTCAGTTCCACTGTATTAAAGCACACTTGCATGTCCAGTATGTGTACGTGTTGTATATGTCTACATACTCTGCATAGACCGATCCTTTCCAAAGGATATTAGATATTAAGTGCACAGGTGGTTTTCATTTGGTTAAGAAAAAATCTAGGAGTACTAGCTCTTTATCATCTTCTGGTTAATCATGATGTAAAAGATCTTTTATAGGTTTCTGTTTAGTGTTACCACTCCTTCCTGACTCCAAAAAGTGCAGCAATAAAGCTTTCATGTAAGGGGGGGGGGGGGTCTAAATTATTTGTGATACCCTACCCTGAACCCTAAAATCAAGGGCCAAAGACTCATTATATATCAAACAATATGATATTCATGATCTAAATTTGCTGCTGGATGAAAAACAGTCAGTCTTCAGTCTACCATGGTGGTATGTAGTAAGTTAGTGCAGATTATGATGATAGTCCTTTTTTGCACTGAGGGACACATAAGAGGCCAGACCAAGTAAATTAACAGTCTAATAAACTACATGTTTGGTTTTCTTTACCCCATATCCAATATCTATTTCATATTGCCTACAGATGTTGTTTGGTCAAACTTCTTTGTGACACCAGCCTGAAGACTTTACTATTTTCTGTCTGAACAACCAGGAAAAGGGCATATCTGTTCCGTTTACTCTCACGACTGTTCACTCGTGGCACTCTTTTGATTAGAAACTGTGGTGTCATTGTCCACTCTGTACCAGAAGACAAAGGGAAGCAATTGTTTCTTCATTGCAAAACAGAAGGTTTAACACCTGCACAGTGGTCCACCACAGAATCTCACCCAAGAGGCAAAGCATGACTCTGGGAGGACTGTGCTATCCCTCGGCAGTTAGTACTCAGGGAACCTTGAGGAAAGCTGTGGTTGTGCTCAGCAAGTCCCAGGTGTGAATCTGTGTGACTACATAAATACAAAGCAGGCTCTGCTGACAGAGACCCAGTCTGCTCTGCAAATACTTGGGTGGATTAAATAGGCTAAAAAACAGTCTAACTAACCACAACAGTATTGTGTTTCTTGTGCCTTTTGTAACGACAAAGCCAGTAAGTTGCCTGCGACTCCTTTGTTTTTCTTCTTTCTTGTATCTAGATGAGCCAAATCTGTCCATCGGCTGTGCAATGCAGGAAAAATCCACATTAAACTGTTTAATGCTGCTGCAAAACAGCTATGGTCTATGCGTCCTGTATTTCTCAGCCCATTTAGTTTTTGTTGGTGTCTTTTGTAATTCCTGCATTTAACTAGTAGTAATGTAGTTTATAGTATAATGTATCAATAATTAAATATGTTTGCCATCAAGATTGGCACTTGGTGTTATGGTTTATCCATACTGGAGTCTGAGATATTATTGGAACACAAGATGCTGAATATCCAACCTGGAATAGCTGTATTTTAATCCTATGATATTAACTGGTATTAAAAGTGTCTCTATTGTCGTGGTTCTCAACAAAAATGTAGGCTCACTGAAAGGACCTAATAGGGTCATACAAACAGCTCCAGACAATGAGAAATAATCCGAATATGAAGTTTTTGACAGCAGTCTCAGGAGAAGTAGAAAGTACAGATTTATAAGAAAATCAATAAAACTGGCATCTTCCTTCAAGCCATGCAGCAAAGAGTTCTGCTTGTTACTAGAGGAGTGGAACTGAACTCTGCTAAATGACCTACGAAGCATGAGAATAAATTAAGCTTGTCAGCAAAAGGATTTCTCTTGTTGGAAGATGCGGCTCTAATGTGATTTGTAAATTAAACCTTGGTGGGTTCTGCTCTTTAAAATGAATATACATTGATTAAATCTCTCCAAACCTAAGTATTTGTATTCACAGTAAACATCCAAGTATATGAATATGTCATACTCTTTATCCCTCAAATTCCATTGCTTCTAAATACTACACAGGATCAGATCTGCCACTGGGCTGTTGCCCAGTTAACAGCAGTCTGGTTTATAACAATGACACCCACTTCAGAACAGCCAAATCTTTTGGGTTGTCCACTGTGAATGCAATCTAATTAATACACTATCAATCACACAGTTCAGCATGTCGTTCTCCCGCAGAACAAAATTCCTCAGACATTGTAGGGAGTCTGAGTAATTCTGATGGAGATCACTTTTATTCTCCAGGAATGCATGCTGTTGTTTAGGAAAGGAATGCACAGCATTGAGAGAGATGCTCTGGAATTCCCAAAACAATTAAATTGTTCAAGCAAACGTTTCTTTGAGGACAGAAAGAAAAAGCCTCTAATCCCATTACTCCACACTTCACAATGCTGTCACTTGAGAAAGTTTAGAAATCGTTGACTCGACTTGGTCCATCATTTTGAAACACACCATAGCAATGAGCCTTGGCACTGAAGTGAACAATCACTATCAGGGTCAGCAAGGAGCAACCTGGGCAAATTCCTTCTTCTCTTCAGCCTCACCAAACTCTTACTCTGTTACAAGTGCATGTCCTGACCAGCAGATCACAACCAACGTGACTAAGAAAAGGAGCTCATTCCAGTCATCACACAGATGGAGTGACAGAATAAACTGATATATAACCATGGAAACTATTTTTCTCTGCCATGAGTCAGTTGCTGTGATCATTTTCTTTGGCAGATGTAAAGCTTTTGGTTGGTTCCACAGGAAACATAAATGACCCACACCCTCCTATCAAAAATAAATTACATTCCTGTATTCCCCGCAACTGGAGCAAAAGTCAACTTATTTCACCATTTCCTTCAAACTTGTCAATCAACATCAACACATAAACAAAAGATAATCAATACTGAAAGCAAATAAAGATTTGGAGAAAGCAGTCATTGACCTTGCTTGAGTTAACAGGAAAAAAACAAAATTATGAATGTCTGTGTACAGGTGACCTCTTTAAATCAGGTCCATATGGGGAAGCAGACCTAATACATAAGGTGGCTATGGTGTCAGTCTCATTATGCTCCACATGAACTCGAGGTTGCCAAGGTTCCTCTGAGCAATTCTATCACATTGATAGTCCAAGTACAGATTTTCTTGTTAAAGATACCAGCAGGATTTTTTGTTTTATTTAACACTGTGGTTATGAATTAAAAAAAGGATATTTGTGCAAAGAATGTGCCAGTTTTGTGTTTGGGGTTAGGCATCAGCCCTCAAGGCTGCCAACACCGCCAACAATTTGTCCAAGGGTCACATGATCCATATGGTCATGCTCATGAGAAAACATTTACATAACAAGAAACAGGACTGAATAGTTAGAAATGGTAAACAGTTCCTTATGGAGATGCAAATACAAACCAGCTTTCTGAATGACGTGCATAAACCAGTAAAAAACATGAAACTGAGGGTTTTTGTTTTGTTTTTAACATGTTACTCAAATAGGAAAAACATCTCATCAACACCAACATGGAAGCTGTAGACAGTCTTATTTTTTTTGAAGGATTGCAGTTCAGAAAGCAGGGTTGCCTCAGCGCAGTGTTTTTCAGAATGTGCGGTTGTTCACTTTGAGCATAGCTTTAAATGTATAAGGGATTAATTAACTTAGCTAAATACATTTGATGGTTTCTTCATTTGTTCCCACAGTTTTGTTGTGTTGTGAAGTTTAATAGCCATGGTCAATTTATTCATTTTTTATAATGACAGTTGCTAGTTTTTTTAAATTAAAAATGTAGCTTATAGGCAATACCCTTTCTGTTTTTGTTTTTTTCTAAAAAAAAAAAAAGAAAAAAAAAAGTGTGTGGATCCTGGCATCCACAGACCCACTACCAGGTGCACATCTGAGGGGAGTGCTGCTGTCATAATCATTCAGCTACAGGCAGAAATCCCAACAGGAATATAGGACAGGATGTCAAGTGCATCTGACCAGTTGTCTGAGGAAGTGTGCACTGGAAATACGCATCTTTTTGGTCAATTAAATAAAGCCCATCCCTCACCAGCTCCCATAGCGATGATTGAATGCAATGGAAGCTGTTCAAAACCCATCGGCCAGGAGAGCTATATAGATCCTCAGGGTCTTCTCAACTCCCTCCAGCCTGAAGGGTCAACATCCTATTCTATGGTCCAATACACACCTGCTCATCCTTTGACTGTCATAAATTTTCAGTAATTCAGATTCCACAAGTTGCAAATGTGCATGTGTCAACAGGTTTTCATTTGTATTAAAATAACAAGCACAAATCATTAATTGAATAATACAAGTGTGCATATTGTAAAGAGCAAACAGATTATAATATTTGGTTTATATATATATATATTACATGATCTCAGTGTGGAAATGGAAATATTTGTCTTATACATAAAAATACTAGTGGCAAGTAAAAACCCTGAACACTTGATAAAATTGTTTCAAAGACAGACTTCTTACAGAATACTACAACCCATTTAGCAATATCATATTCTAATTGTAACATTTAGGCCTACTTGCATGAAAAAAAAACCCATCAGGTTGGCATCTCATCAAGCTGCTTTGCGTTCTTGAGTTCTTGAGTGATTAACATAACTGTTACATAAATACCATAAAAACAAATTACTCTCTACAGGCTTCAATGTCTCTGTTGTAGTTGTCCTTTGGGAAAAGCCTTTGAATTATAAAGACTTTTATTTTGCATTGGCCAGGCTCAGCTGCTAAATATAAGAATCTTACCTCATATTCACACTGTGTGAATCTCAGGAATATAGCTAAGGGCAATAACACACAGCTGTGACCATGTACATCCATTTTCTGAAGTCTGGACAGCCAGTCAGTTTTGATCGATGACTTAAAATCACCCAGGTGAAAACTGCTATAGCATGCAACACGTTGTGTTGTGTAAAATAAGCCCATCTTGGGAAACATAATAAATGCCTGTCTGGAGTTTAGGAACAAAGCTAAAGCTAGTAAAGCCGCAGAAATCCATAGCACACTCGAGGAGAAGGATGGAGTATAAAGGTGATGGGGAGTAAATCTAATATATAAATGGCCCATGGGAAGATTCTACATCAGCATGTCATGTTTCAGTGTTAGTCATGCACAGATGTCTGAGACAAGAGCTGCTATGATACTGTCAAAGCCATATGTGCGTTGGTTTGAACAAACACTATAATCAGAGGCACTCTATAAACCAGCTGCTGAGGCCACAACTAAAAATACACAGGCAAGGTTTCACATCAAAAATTACAGATAAATATACTGGTATAATCAATTTAATGGTGAAATAAATTATTTTATAACCTCAGATATAGTAAATAACCACATCCCGTTTTTACCCTTTGATGATTTGCTGAGGTTTTGAACCCCAATCCTCTTCCTGAAGCACAGGGAGTCATTTTATTCTCTGACTCATGAGCTAAGGAACCAAGAGCCAACGCCTGTAGCCAAATAATTAACAAATGGCAAGGCTGTCGTAAGAGATATAGTAGCTGAATGATCAAAGAAGGGTCGGTGAAGCTCAGAATGCAAGATGGGAGACAGTCCATGGCTTCTGCATGTCAGTAAGGTCATAGATACATGAGAAGAAAAACTAGACCCATAACAAATGTTTAATGTTTCATTTACTTTGAAGCTCAATATTTAACTCAGTCACATGCTTGCACTCCCCTGCACACCACTTTGCCCACAGTCAAACAGCATGCAAGTTATGCAAGACAGAAGATTCTCAGTGGTCCATGGCTAGTGGTGTTTTCCCTCTTCTTCCAGTTATTACAAAAGAGTACTAGACACAAGACATGGTAGACATACCAAACATTTCATTATACCTTGCAGCATCTTATTCATACATTCATGTTGGAGCGTCTTATGCTGGTCATTGTGCTGGCAACATCATTTTCCCTACCCACCTCCTACATCTCCTTATTGGGCATCAGCAATGACTCCTGGGCTAGCTGAGAGATGTGACCCCTTCAGGGTCTCCTTGGTCCCCTTTGGCCTCTTCTTAGTTGGTTCTTCCAAAAACATCTGCAAGGGAAGGGAGACACTCTGTACCAGGTGTCCAACCAAAGTGGCACACCCCAGGCCCATTAGGATCATTGCCAAAGTCGTCAAAGAGGTATGTATTTACATGAAAAAAAGAGTTCTGAAAATGAAAAAGGAAGGTATGTGCATCATAAAAGAAAATTTTATCATTGACACTCAATATACCAATTGAAATTTTAATTAACATGGAAAGAGAAAACAACTCTAAAGTTAAAAAAGAAAAAAAAGAATTCAAATGATAAGATTTCCTGTGACCTCTGCTAAATTGGGAGATTGGTTAATAATTGATTGTTATGCTCTCACAGAAAAGCCTTTGAGAAATTTATCACTATTAGGAAGAGCTTCTATATCACATCTGCTGACTGATGTACAAGAAAACCCTTTTAACTCTCACCATACACTCCTCATATGCTTGCACTGTCCTACGTCATTCTGCTGTTTTATATCTGGATTAATTTTGACCCTGACCCCCCCGCCATAGGATTCAACTAACACTCTACAGTGACATCTTCTGACAGATAACCATCCCCTGAGATTTTAAGGTCTTTGGGTTCCACTTTGAAGACCACCAGGCAGCTGGAGGACAGATTGATGACGGAGAGACAGCACAAATAGTAGTGCAGACATGGGACTTCAACAACGGGGGATCATCTAAATACGAGACTAAAAACAAATGCATGTCAAGGGCACTGATGTTATCACGGCCCACAAGTCTTATAAGACGGCTTTAACTCATCGTGCTTACACTGCAGGGGGAAACTTGAGGAAAAGATATACAGAAAGTAAAAGCCAGTACAAACAAAAGACCTTCCTTTGATGTACAGAACAAAACCATTTCATTCATGAGAATGAGAGGAGGGGGTCACGGCGAGGGTACTTCACTAAACCTTACTTCCGATGTCATGCTCGGTGAACCTGGGCCAAAGATGTTGTTTTAATGGTGTGTAGAGAAATGGAACAGGAGGAGACAGCAGAGGGATAGAATAACGGGGTGTAATATCCACCAAAGTGTTTTTCTAATCACCACAGGGAGTCTGCAGGAGTGGAAGACTCTCTCCAGACCATCTCAGGTCTGGTATTAACATCATAGCCAGTGCATTAATATGTCAACTCTGCAATCACTAATAGGTGTCTTCATGTCTATGTCTCATTAACTTTACATCTCCATGGTGGATTCTAATGCATCATGTACAGGACTCAACATGAACACAAAGCCACTTGTTTTATGTTCTATGTTCATCTTTCACTGGATATTGTACCATGTGTGAAAAGTTTGTTTGGACCAGTTTTTTTTAATATCATACTATGTCAAGTGCAACAGCAAAAAAGCTAATACTGTAAGGAAAATCATCTTTCAAAATCAAAGTAATAATGGGTGAATATGTAAAACCTCCATGCATAAATTCATGTATATCACCTTCAAAACTCACCAATTTAACGGAAAACTTAAATAAAGTGAATGAACTTAAATTTTGTGCAACAATGTTCACTCCATATTTTAAAGGAAAACATGTACTTCTTACTCCACTGCATTTCAAGGCTGTATTTTGTCATTTTTTTAAAAGATGTAACAACATATCCTATAAACCATATATTTCTAGTCAAGATTTCTGAAGGAAACTAGAATTACTAGTCGTTAACTGGTAAGGTTGCAATCACAGTTTACATCCATGTCTGTCCAGACTCATATGTAACCATGACAGTTGAGAATGCTCAGAAATGGATGTTGCTGTAAAGAAGCTTCAAATTCTAAAACAAGGATGTTTCACATACATCTTCAACCCTGCAGCACAGAAGATGTGTACAATCAGCACAGCACCAAGATGGACACCCAAGATTAGTGTCACCAATTCAGTATCTGAATGAATGTCTCCCTTTCTGTTCCAGAAAAGTGTTTTTGCAGAACGTTATGATGTTATAGTAAAGTTGACCTTTGAACATTTGGATATATAAAATGTCATTACTGTCATCATTATATTTTAGATATTTGTGAGAAAGTTTGTCATAGTTAGCATGTGAAGTCATGATTTATGAGGTCAGAGTGACCACCAAAATCTAATCAGTGCATTGTTGAGTCCAAGTGGACATTTGTGCCAGATTTGAAGAAATTCCTTTAAGGTGCTCTTGAGACACGTTTTGGCACTTTGATTTGATGCAGTGTCTGCAGTGATGTGGGCGCTGTGCCAGACCTTCGTGGTGAAGAGAGAGCTGAGCCGGAAGGCGAAGCTTTCGAATTACTGGTCCATATGTGTCCCAACCCTCACCTATGGTCATGAGATATGGGTAATGACCAAAAGACTGAGGTCACGGATACAAGCGGCCGAAATGAGTTTTCTCTGTGGGGTGGCTGGGCTCAGCCTTAAGAGATAGGGTAAGGAGCTCGGACATCCGGAGGGAGCTCGGAGTATAGCCGCTGCTCCTTCATGTCGAAAGGAGTCAGTTGAAGTGGTTCATGCATCTGATCAGGATGCCTCCTAGGCGCCTCCCGTTGGAGGTGTTCCAGGCATGTCCCACTGGTTAGAGGCCCTGGGGCAGACCCAGAACACAAGGATTTCAAACCTCATCTTGCCTGGAAACGCCTCGGGGTCCCCCAGGAGGAGCTGCAAAGCATTGCTGGGGAGAGGGATGTCTGTAATGCTTTGCTCGGCTTGCTGCCCCTGCAACCCGGCTTATTGCGTTCATGAGAATGGGATGGACATATATACATATGTACGGACATATGGATGGACACTCCGAAAACATAATGCCTCCAGCCACGGCTGACGCTGGCAATGAAGGCATAAAAATAGATTTCTTATTCTGCTGCATTTGGAGGCTGTCCATAGTCATTTTGCAGTTAAAAATTTAACATAAAAACATATCAGTTCATAAAATATGATGCATTGCCCTTGATTGAACTGCCCAACAATTTATTAATTAGTAAAAATCAGCACTAGCTGGACCAGCTGGCATATTAATGCATCAACAATTTAACACACAGAAGGGAGCCATGTTTCAAAATGAGTACTTCTGATATTTACATGTTACGGCTAATACTTTGGTACTTTTACCACCATATTGGGTTTTTTTGGACAATAATTTGCATTTGAGTATCTGTTTTTGTACACAAATCAAATATTTCTTCAATGTGAGTGGGTCACAGCAATAATCTAGTGGAACAGCTGCTGGTATTGACATTGTAATGGGATGTTATGGAGTGTCCTGTGGTAAACATAACATTACTTCAACAAGTACCAAATTTAGACAGCGTATTTCAAGAACTGAAATACAAGTGCTCATTATGGAAAATGTATGAAAAGTTCTGCAACATTCTCACGTCTATATCATCAGTAGGGTCAGACTAGGTGATATTTAGTGGTTCACACTCACCCATTTGAAAAAAAAAAACAAAAAACTTTTTTTGCACCGTTTTCAAAAAGCATTTTGCAAGCAGCACTGTTTTCAATCAGCTTTGCTGAATAGTGACAACCCACAAGCCAGTGGCATATCCCAAGGCACTGAACCCAATCTGGGTGTAGTACAAACATTCTAAATTTAATAGGACTTCAGAAAGCATCTTACTTCGCCTTGCGGTGAGTGATTCTGAGGAACAGAAACATCTGTACCTTACGTGAGATGATCTCCACATCTGGCCTGAGTCCTGATTGTTTCAGGGGTGTGGGCATGCACCAACAGCTGCAACCAACCACTCCCAGATGTTTCTGATAGGCCAAGTGTCTAGCTGTTTCTTAGGCGTGGGGTGATCTTTGATCCTATGACAGCGCTGGCTGCAGTGTTATCGTGAGGAGGCCTGAGAGGCTCTGAGAGGCACACAACGGAAGCGCAGCAACCTCACAGAAGGGCCTGTGGTGTACTGTGGTGAAAACAGGCATGGTAAAGTGGCTTCAGCTGTGGAAAAGAACTCTTTGGAAACCACCCAGCATCTCTATCCAGACCCAGTCGTGCTACTGGCATCGTAATAGAGGAAGTAAACACATAAGTATAGTATATAACCTTGTGATTTACAATTGCACCAAAAGGAAAGAGAAGAGTGTGTAATCTTTAAGTGTGTTTTATTTGAAAGAAATGGAAATCTCTGAAACTTTGTCATAAAAAATTCAAATAATGATAACTCATAAAAATATCAATGTTAATGTATTCAGCAAGATGGTGCTCAATTTCTACACTGAAATGCTTTTTCCATCATATATCAGTGCTGAGTAGTGTAGCACATTGTGGCACGGAGGACACCGATGTCATAAATAATCCCTTTTCTTTTCCACTGCAAAAAAAGGAAGAAGTTTGCCCTTCTGCTGACATGATGACTCTGCCTGAGCTACACGTGGCTAAAACCTCTTTGAACTGATGAACATCCTGCTCCTACATCCCAGGGCTATAAAGGCCTGACCATCCCTGTCAGCGCCGTGACAGGCTTTACACACCCACCATTTTGTTTAAAAGAGAAGTGGTGCACACCAGGCCAGAACTTCAAAAATAAACATGGCATTTATGGACCGGAAAAGGCTTCACTTTGCTATGCCACTCCTGTTTCCTCTCCCATCCAGCATAGCTTGGTCCCACTGCAAGAGCACTTCAGCAACAGGTCCCAAAGAGGCAGTGGAGCAGATTTTTCTCTCATGTATTAAATACCTATGCCATGAGGTTCAAATACACGCCACTTTAGAGCTTTCACACATTGGAGAGACCCAAACCTCATTGAGGTGAAAATGCCACTAAGAACAGTGTCCTGCAAGAAATGATGACATATTGGCAGTGAACAGCTTAGTGTCAGAAAAAGCATCCATCCTCAAAGTGGTCAAGAAGAGCCAACTGCATAATGTATGAATATAAATGTTTTTCTGTATGATTTAACTGTGGACTTAAGGTTGGAAAATGAATCTTTACTTCAACGAGAGTCAAGTCAAGTTGAATTTATTTTGTTTTTAAAGGTCTGGTATTGTAAAAAGTCAGATTTCTATGTCTTTTGTAATATAGAGCAGGTATAGGTTCCATATGTGACAGTATCAAAACACTCCAAGGGAAATGCACAAAGTCCATATTGAGAAATGGTGCTATACCATATAGACCGTTTCACACTTGAAACATAAACATAGTAAATGGGTCCCTTTGTAAATCCTGTTGGAATGTTTTGCAGTGTGTGTGAATTATATCAACTGACAGGAAGTAAACATGGACCCAAGATGTTGTCAAGCAATGCAACTCCAGTGAAACAGTCTATAAAGGTAGAAAGTGCCACTTCAGTGCTGCTACAGTCATGGGCCCTGTCCAAATACCTGCACTTGCGCCCTGAGGTCTTTCCTGAAGTGCACTTGCCGAAAGTGCAGTTAGGGGTGTAAGTGCCCAAGGGACTGATGCTGTTTAAAAAGGAGAATTGGGACAGTCGTGTACACGTCACTTCCATTTGGGTCCAGCTGGTCCATCAAGAGAAACATGGTGTTAGAGGAAATAACATTGTTTGCAGCACTGCTGCTGCAAATGATAAATAGATACAATCAGCGAATGATGAGGAGGATTAGGAGCCGCAGGAGAAGGCGGCATCTACATTAGATCCAAGTACTGATGCTGATGCCCAACCAACAGGTAAATTAAATTAAATTTTACTCTTGAATTTACCTGTTAATAATGTGTATATTAGCTGTAACGTCTTTTTTTACTCTACCGTTAACGTAGCCTAGATTACCGTTATTCCTATTAAAACATTTTTTTGCTTGGATAAATTGTGGTAAATTGTGATATAAAATAAACTATAAAGACATACGGTACTAAAATAATAATAATTAAAGAGACAATCAAAATTGTAACGTGATGTAGACTGTACTGAAAGCTGTTCCTAAATCGAAACGTCACAACACTACAGAGGATTCTGGGTAAAATCCTTCAACAAAGTGAGGTCTGATGCGCACTTTCGGAAGGGGTGCATTAAGGGCGCAGGTTTGCACCCCTTGATAACAACAGAAGACAGTTGGGACACCCTACGCACTTGCGCCCCTTAGTGGGAGCGCACAATTAAGGGGCACAAGGGCGCAAATGTGGGTATTTGGACAGGGCCATGCACAGACACAGAGAGTGCAGATATAGAGTGTGCCAGGGCTGACATCAAAACCCGGAAGTTTAGCATCGCGCTGGTTCCCGGAAGAGAAAGTGAATGTGATTTTTGCATTGCGTTTTGGATTATGTCAGAAAATAAGCTCTGTGGCTAACACAAGTTTATGATACTTACAGGTTTTGTTCAGTGAGATAATCTTCACATATGAACACCTTTCATACTGCATTTGAAGCTTAAATGCGATCGCCAGAAGTAAAAAGCTAACGTTTGGCTTTAACGGACTACATGACTACTCCACAGTCGCATGACTCTTGACGTCACCGCCACTAAGCTTTCAACTGATCTCGGCTGCTTTATTTTAAAAACATTGTATAATGGGGAAATCGGACGGTTTAAGCTAAATAAGAAGCTGTAATGGCGGACTGCCAGCACTCTCGCCTGTTCGGGGGTGATGATGTTTAATGTCCCCAACAGGGTTTGTAGTTGTATTGAGCAACTTGTTAGCAACTGCCTTAGCAACCGCCTTAGCAACGTAAAAGCTTCAAAATTCACAAGTAGGGTATTTACTGACATGTTTTATGTCGTAGAACAAAACCTGAAACTCGCTTAAGCTTTTGTTAACCACAGACCTTATTTGAGGCATTTTTACCAAAATCCCATTCAAAAAACCTATTGACTTTTAGACGAGAGAACCGGAAGTGCTAAAAGCGCTAATGGAGTTCCGGGTTTACTGGTACACTCTATAGAGGGAGCTTAAAGAAACAGGTGTTATAAAAGTGTGTTTAAGTCAGTCATTCAGTCAGAACATGAATGCAGGTATGTCCAGGCCAGTGTTGGGCTTGCTACTCTAAAAATGTAATATATTGCTCATTACTCATGAATGTTTTCAAAAGTAATAACCAGGGCTGCCAAGTTTCAGAAAATGACAAGAGTGAGACTTTAGTGTCATGATGCGTTTGGAAAAAAATTTGGCCTTTTTTAACATCGATTTGGCCTGTTTTAACGTCGATTTATACCTTAAGACTGATGTCCTCACCTCCATGCCAGCGGCTCTCCCTGCACTGTGGCCTCCTAATGCTAGTTTTACAGTGGTTCTCAAAGTGGATTCCAGGGACTCTGTGGGTTCCTTTAGGGGGGTCTAAATTGACCCTTACAAGGTCTGTAACTCTGACAGTGTACAAATGGAACCAAATGGACCCCAAGGATAGACCTTGAAATTTAGAATTTTGAGAAACACTGCTTTAGGGGGGTCTAAATTGATATTTACAAGTCTGTAACTCTGACACACACACACACACACACACACACATTGAGACTAACGTTAGAGTCTCTTTTTCAAGTGTGAACTGGCCAAGAGAAGAGGCAAATAAATGTTACACAGCTCTGCAACAAATACAGGACAATGATAGACTTATAGCAGCCTTAAAACAGTACATATTAACTAGGAAACTCAAGGAGAAACAGAGAATCAACAGTGAACAAAATTGGGTAGTTACCTACAGTCCGTCTTCTAGCAAGCAGGAGAACATCGAGGGGGTTTTAAATGTCGGCGCTGTTGTGTGTGAAAGATAGTTAGA
Source organism: Epinephelus lanceolatus (assembly GCF_041903045.1). Classification (NCBI taxonomy): domain Eukaryota; kingdom Metazoa; phylum Chordata; class Actinopteri; order Perciformes; family Serranidae; genus Epinephelus; species Epinephelus lanceolatus. The sequence goes on along the minus strand of NC_135737.1, from coordinate 17,005,929 downwards.
GACGCCAAGACCCGCCTTACGTTGCTTCTGATTGGTTTATATTGCATGGTGCCTTCCGTGGTTGGTTAGATTTAGGCACAAAGGACTGATGGATTGGTCTGGGATTGGTTATCTCGGTCAGTCAATCAGAATTACTCGAACTACGGCAAGCCGCGAGGACCAAAGTTTATTATCATGAAAAAAATATAGAGTATTGAATGGGGAAATATAAGCGTGAGAAATGTCAAGTGTGGCGTGTGGTGTGAGAATGGGTCAAATTGCGTGACTGTCACACTCAAAGCGTGACGCTTGGCAGCTCTGAATAACATTACTTTACTTATTACTCCCTGCCATCAGTAATTTGCTACACTACTTGTTGCATTACTTTTCCATTACACCCCATAACATTGGTAATTGCATATCACCCTAATCACCGTTAAGTGTAGCAAATGCTAAATTAGCATATAAATTATTTATTTTTATTTTTTTTTCAGTGGAAAGAGTTTTGGTGCGACTAATTGTGTTCTTGTCATCTTTCCACCTGACAAAATCAAAGTAATGGGAATATTTCTAGCTGCTAAGGTAAACATTTCCATCTTCAGAACTAATTTGCTGCTTTATGACGTGCCTGCACAGCATGACGATTATAAAATTGAGTCAGCAGATGTGATGTTGTATTTCAAGTCAGTAGTGATGCGATAACAAAAGTGACATTGTAGCGAATTGTTTGGTTTTGGGGTAACTGTAATATTATGACTGAAATTTTATCAGTAATTAGTTACTTCTGTTTTTTTTTTACTGAAAAAAGAAATATTATTACTATAACGCAACTGCCCAACACCATGCAGAGAGTATGAGGAAAATAAAGTGTTTTTTGACCATTAAAGCTTGTAAACATGTTTCCATAGAAACCCAAAATACAAGTGTCAAGCTGAAAATGAGGATAATATGGGACCTTTAAAATCTTATAATACAGAAAAAATATGTAGAATTACTGCCATATTAGGACTGTTTTGACAACCAAGTCTTTGCTCAGCCAGGCCTCAGATGCAGGAATCAGGGGATTCATCAGAATAAAACTAAATAGATAACTAGATAAATAAATAAGCCATTACAAATGTTACTAGAATATGCCTACATCACTCATTGTATAAACACAGTTACAGGGACAGTACTGCCAATAATTGTGATGCCTGCTGTAAGTAAATGGTCTTATGTAAGAAAAATGTGATGTCTAATTTCAGTTCTGCATTAATGATTAGTTTCCAGAGATTTCAGTTTCAACATGATAGTTTGCTCCTTTTTTCATTTTGGTTGTTTTTATATTATCTAGCACAGTTTGACATCCCCTGCACTGTGATTAAAGAAATATTCTAATCTGTTTTGCCATGCCTTGCAGGAATTCATTCACTAAATATTCTGTTCAGTCCTTAGCTGTGAACAACCTGACAATCACTCTTTGGCTAAGTTGCATCAGAACGCCCATGCTATTAAGGTTTAGCATTCATTAAAAAAAAAACAAATCGGGTCACTTTCATTTTTTGCACTTCAGGGATTCACTTGAGACAAGGCAGGAATGGCTCTCATTACTTCTGGAGTTTCATAGAACAAAGCTTCACAACACCAGGGAGTTTGGGAGTTAATAAATGGGTTCCAGTCATCTACTCTATGTCCCAAGAAAGAGTTTGTATGACTGCATATTAACAGGAGCAGAGTGAGCAGAGTCATATTTGCCTAATTTAGGACCTTTATTCTAAAAAGGGTAGTAGTTTGGGTTTTTTCCACACCACACAGACAGATATCTTTTACAGCATGTGCAGAAGAGAGCTGTAATCAAATCACCAGAATCCCAAGTAACATCCCAGACAATAGCACACTACCTGCAGGCCCAGCCTCACAATGGATTTTACATGGTTTCATCTTAACACAGTGAATCTGGAGGCTCCCCATGGTGACTAAACTTTACAACAAATAAAATGTTGCACCTGCCTCCATAGTGATTCACACCATGTCTGTCTGGCTGGATTGCATTTGATTATTTAAACCTCTTGCATAATCTGGACAGCTGCTATATGCCCATCTACCTGCAAGTCAATGTTCAGTACAAAGTTACTCCAAAGTTCTCAAACCAACCAAAGATGCCCCTTGGTGGCCATGCAGCTGAATGACAACTAATAGAGTAAATTATCTGGAGAGCACATAATACATACACTTGATGCTTCCAATCTATTTTGAGTGTAAAAAAAAAAGCTTCTTATTCAAATTTATGCCACTAAATAATATCACTGAAAGCAGATGTGTGTCATTTGGAAAACAGTTTTTGTGTGTCGTGTCAGCCTAATTAGACATAATGCAACCTACTTTACAAAACATTTCTAATTAAGCAGTGAGTGCAATCACCAGATGAGCTGCTTGATTTTTCCTCTTAGTGACAATGTTGTAAATAAATGATTACATACTAAAACAAACTGTAAGACTACAATGTGCAGATCATCCTGACTTGACAAAAATAGATTTTATATTTCAAAAAACCTTTTCACAAGTTTCATTGAACAGCATTGGACCCTGTAAAGTTTGACATTAACTTTGATTTCTGGTTAGGCAGTGCCTGCGAAGGTTTGTTAAAAGAATAACTGAGAGGAGGCTGCACTTTGGTTGTAAACCACATACTCTTCAAATAGGCTACAAAGCTAAACCACAACTATGTCTACATGGTCTCTGCAAAATGTGTGTTTTCCCAAAATGATGCTGTAATTGAATGAAACTGGAACATGGCATGTTGAAAACTGAGAACTGCACTGAGACTATAATTTATTTGGTCAAAACTTTACAAAATGAAACACAGATTCTTTTTTTATTAAATAGTAAATGCCAGAATGTGAGTGTGAGAGTTTGTGTTATCTTTATATAACTTAAAGAGAATGTAGACACTTAATTATGATAGTCAAGCATAACACAACAAACAAACCAATAAATAAATAAAACATACCATCTTGTGAGACAAAAACAACTACTGATCTATTATCAAACATGACACAAGAGTCCTGCGGGGCTAATACTACTTATTATGCACATATTGCTCACCCTCTTTCATCCTGCAAATTTATCTGTTTATGCCTGTGACCGTCACAGATGCTGTATGTGTCTGTTTTGCCTTGCTGTGTTACTTTGTATGGCATGTGCTTTTGTTTATGTGGTTGTGTGTATTTTCATTTCTTTTGTATGACAAATGTTCTTCTTTACTCAGGTGTGCAAAAGCTGTTCTGGTCTCTACCTGGTCTAAATGTTATATATCATTTGTTAGAGGGGGTCTTAGGAATGATGAGTTCAAGCTGAAATTAATTCACCTCTTCTTTGTATGCATAACACAGTGTATTTTTGCCTGCTAATTTCCCAAGAGAATAGCTTTCCAATAGGCTTTTAAGTCTAAATATGGATTATAAAAGAAATTAGCTTTATGTTGGATAGATCAGAAGTTTTATAAGTGATGCAGTAGCTGTGCATCTTTAGCTATAAAACTTTAAAGAATGTGGCAGTAAAGGTAAGGACATTTTACGTTAAAATACATACATACATACATACATACATACATACATACAGTACAGGCCAAAAGTTTGGACACACCTTCTCATTCAATGCGTTTTCTTTATTTTCATGACTATTTACATTGTAGATTCTCACTGAAGGCATCAAAACTATGAATGAACACAAGTGGAGTTATGTACTTAACAAAAAAAGGTGAAATAACTGAAAACATGTTTTATATTATAGTTTCTTCAAAATAGCCACCCTTTGTTCTGATTACTGCTTTGCACACTCTTGGCATTCTCTCGATGAGCTTCAAGAGGTAGTCACCTGAAATGGTTTCCACTTCACAGGTGTGCCTTATCAGGGTTAATTAGTGGAATTTCTTGCTTTATCAATGGGGTTGGGACCATCAGTTGTGTTGTGCAGAAGTCAGGTTAATACACAGCCGACAGCCCTATTGGACAACTGTTAAAATTCATATTATGGCAAGAACCAATCAGCTAACTAAAGAAAAACGAGTGGCCATCATTACTTTAAGAAATGAAGGTCAGTCAGTCCGGAAAATTGCAAAAACTTTAAATGTGTCCCCAAGTGGAGTCGCAAAACCCATCTAGCGCTACAACGAAACTGGCACACATGAGGACCGACCCAGGAAAGGAAGACCAAAAGTCACCTCTGCTTCTGAGGATAAGTTCATCCGAGTCACCAGCCTCAGAAATCGCAAGTTAACAGCAGCTCAGATCAGAGACCAGATGAATGCCACACAGAGTTCTAGCAGCAGACCCATCTCTAGAACAACTGTTAAGAGGAGACTGCGCGAATCAGGCCTTCATGGTCAAATAGCTGCTAGGAAACCACTGCTAAGGAGAGGCAACAAGCAGAAGAGATTTGTTTGGGCCAAGAAACACAAGGAATGGACATTAGACCAGTGGAAATCTGTGCTTTGGTCTGATGAGTCCAAATTTGAGATCTTTGGTTCCAACCGCTGTGTCTTTGTGAGACGCAGAAAAGGTGAACGGATGGATTCCACATGCCTGGTTCCCACTGTGAAGCATGGAGGAGGAGGTGTGATGGTGTGGGGGTGTTTTGTTGGTGACACTGTTGGGGATTTATTCAAAATTGAAGGCACACTGAACCAGCATGGCTACCACAGCATCCTGCAGCGACATGCCATCCCATCCGGTTTGCGTTTAGTTGGACGATCATTTATTTTTCAACAGGACAATGACCCCAAACACACCTCCAGGCTGTTTAAGGGCTATTTGACCAAGAAGGAGAGTGATGGAGTGCTGCGGCAGATGACCTGGCCTCCACAGTCACCGGACCTGAACCCAATCGAGATGGTTTGGGGTGAGCTGGACCGCAGAGTGAAGGCAAAGGGGCCAACAAGTGCTAAATACCTCTGGGAACTCCTTCAAGACTGTTGGAAAACCATTTCAGGTGACTACCTCTTGAAGCTCATGGAGAGAATGCCAAGAGTGTGCAAAGCAGTAATCAGAGCAAAGGGTGGCTATTTTGAAGAAACTAGAATATAAAACATGTTTTCAGTTATTTCACCTTTTTTTGTTAAGTACATAACTCCACATGTGTTCAGTCATAGTTTTGATGCCTTCAGTGAGAATCTACAATGTAAATAGTCATGAAAATAAAGAAAACGCATTGAATGAGAAGGTGTGTCCAAACTTTTGGCCTGTACTGTACATACATTCCATCAATTGTAGTTTCCTTAGTGAACATTATGTCATCATTTGCTCATTATTTTAGCCCATTTTTACATTCATAAAATGAAATTCTTGAAGAAGTTACCATCTTTTATTACATTTAAACAATCAAATCTAAGCAATAGGCATATATCTTTAAACACCATCACATATATGTAAAAACTTGTAATAAAAACTAAATAAAACTATGAGGTTATGCAAACTCTAAAGTAGAATGTATTTTTATGTAAATCTCTTGTGTGGGTTCATATGTATCCTAGCTTACGTTTTTTTTGTTGTCGATTGTTTTTTTCTATGCACATGTCTGTCATTCAACGAATTATTTTTTCCTGACTTGAGATTTATGTTATGGCTACAGTATGTATTGTAAAATTCTATATATTAAAATAATAATAATAATAATAATAATAATAATAATAATAAAAATAGGGCAGTCAAGTTTCCGTGAAACAATGCGGAACTAAGTGCAGCAGCAAACGTTTCCGACCGGATGACAATCTTTTTGGACAGCTTGCTGTTTACAGAACAACGTGGTTTACTGAGACAGAAGTTTCATGGCAAGGGAGTAAAAAAAAAAAAAAACAATCAATGAAAAACTAAAGGACGCTAATATGTGTTTCTTATGCGTATAAAAAAATGGGTAAAAAGCGCCAAAACCAAGACTCGGCGGAGTCTGACTCTCCGGTGAAAAAAGAAGTTCCGGAGTTCAATGGGACTGTATTCAAAGCCATGCTAAAAGAACCAAACACAGCTATGAAAGGTGAGTTTTCAGTTTGAATTACACACACCTCACAGATGGGACACCAAGTCATATTCTTAACTCAACCATTCGTGCAGCTATTCATCCATCCACGACGATGCAGTTAACGTTAGTATTTGAGAACCATCTTCCTTGCCCTCTGTGCTCTCCTACGTCTTGCTTTAGCCAATTCTTGTTATTTGTCGCTTTCAGGACTGGAGACATTCATATCAACCGCCAAGAAGCTGCCATGCTCTGACCTGTATGATGTGGTTGAAGGTTACATTAAAATCTCCATGGAGTGTGCAGAAATATTCAAATTGCTGGATAAAGAAAGGGTTATGGAGAGTGAGGTAGGTACTTTTCACAGTGGATGGGACTGACTGTCAACTTGTTGTTTGACACGTAAAAGCTCTAATCAAATCCTGCTTCTCTACAGATGATGCTGATTTTTGAGAGCTTGGAGATGATCCTTCTCAGGACAGCCAGTGACCTGTCCCACTTCAACATGGTTGGCAATGCTATTGTGAAAAAGACTGTTTCTAGCTACTTGAAACTTCTGCAGGGATCTTTCCATTCAGAGAATCACAGGTTGGTGTAATGACCTCAGTGGGAGGGCTTTCAATCCTCAGCACAGTTTGAAAATTGCCCTCTGCCCATGGCCCTTATGTTGTCTTTTCCGTTGTATACAGGTTTGTCCGTCAGTGCCTCAGTCTTCTGTCTGCCATGGTGTCTCAGGGTCCAGAAGCTGCCAGAGAGATTCTTAGTCAGATCCATGTCAATAAAGCTCTTTCTGCACTGGCAAAGAGAAAGGATAAGAGGGTGTGGTGTTGCATTTGCCCTTTACAGGTTTCAGCATGTTTACTGGGTTTTGTAGATATGTACACTCACATTCTTGTGTGTCATTTCTCCAGGGAAGACCTGATGTCCGCATGGCTTTTATCCAGTTTGTGCTGTCCTTTTTGGTGTCTGGAGATAATGCCACAGTTGGGCAGATATTAGAAATCAAAGGTAATTATAGCTGCTAGCAGCATTTGTCAGGGTCCATGCAGATTGCAAGCATATGAATGCTTATTTCTTTTTTAATTGACAAGAAGCAAGACCTTTTAAATTTATTCATGGCAGTCATTGCTATATGTTGATGCTCTTGATGTATATAAATCTACTTTGAGAAACACTTGAAGCAGCCTATGACCTCCTGTGAAATCATGTTTAACAGGACTACATTTGTATTATTTGTTTAATTTATTCAAGCTCTGGAATGCATCCCATGTCTATTCATTTATACACAAATTGTCCTACTATGTGAAAAGTGTCAAAAGTTATCCTGGAAAATGCAAAGATTCAGACCACCGGCAGGATGGCACAAGTGGGATTTTAATTCCTAACCTTTGCTTTGAAAGACAACCACCTTACCACTCAACTACAGAGAAAATTAGAGATTTGTTACAGGAACTTGGAAATTTTTGTTTGGATAATAATAAAGTGGCAAAGGATATGTCACCACAAGAGTTCCTAGCAGATGGGCAGAAACAGGAGCTCTACCCAGGGGCATGTAGTTTACTGACAACCTCTTCAACACTGCCGACCAGGTCCAAGGCCAGGAAGCCTAACCAGCCTCAGAAGCAAAAGGCAGAGAGAGGGAGGTCACAAAACTTACAGTATTCACAACAATTTAACTGTTGGGGATACAATCCTGAAAAAAACATCACACATTAATCTGCCAGTTTCTGATATATTGTCAAAGACTTAAGGGAAAGTTGCTTAGAAAGTGCAGTACTTGCAAATCTGGGGACCTCAAACCTTGAACCTCTGTGTCCCCAGAGCAGGTGACTTACTGCACGACCAGGAAATCATGGCTTCTCACACACCTTCTGACAACTTGATGTCATATGCATAACTAGCATATTTTTTTGTTTTTTTTAGGCTTAAAGCACTAACAACAGTTAAAACATTGGTGATGCAATTATGAAAAAAAATCTCACATCATCCTGCCAGTGTCAGGTGTACTGACAACATTTTGGTGAAACTTGCTTAAAAATGAGATGAAATAGAAAATGCTGTGCATACAATACAAATTAAAACAAGATATCAAATATCACTGTGAGCTCACTGTTAAACTGATCTGAACACCTTTGAAACTTATGATATCTAGTATCCAAAGAATGTCTGTGTCCATTTTGGTAGCATTTGAATGAAAACTTGTAGAGATATAGATGTTTAGCAGGGCTTCAGCAGCTGAGTGTCACTGCTTAGATCCCTAATAATTAGATATGCATTCATGTTTACACAGTGGACTCTTACCTCATGTGTGTTGATGGCATGTTAATTTGGTGTGTCAGAACTTCTGCCAGAGATCCTGAATACAGGTCTGAAGGAGGAGAGGATGTCCATTGTCAATCTGATTTTGTCCACACTGAAGACAAGGGTAAGTGCTCAGGAGTTTCATTTTCCATTTAAAAAACAATTTATGGATTAAATAATTATGTTTACTTGTATTTGTCTTTCTGTAGGTTGTGCTAAACAAGGCCATAAGTAAAACGCAGAAAGTGCGTTTTTTCACACCTGCTGTATTAGCCAACATAGCATCTCTGTATAAATGGAATGGGATTGTGGATGCAACCACTGATGACGACAGGGTTAGTTATTTGCTGTTTTTTTTTTTTTTTTTTTTTTTTTTTTTTTTTAAAGGCTCTGTTACCCAAATTTGCTTTTAAACCTGTGGGTCTAAATGCAATTTGTTTTCTTTAAGATGTTGGATGACTCAGAGCATGCTGGGATATCTGTCATTCGGGAGCTTGTTCACAGTTTCCTTCTTGACCTGTGTTGCTCTCGTAAGCATGGCATCAGCTTTCATGATGCCAGCTTTGGCACAGCTGGCAGGTAAGAAATCAGGTAGCTGAGTTTACCTTGCACTCTTATGGCAACTATTCATGCTGATTATAGGATTATAACATTTTTTTCCAGGGCCGGCAACATTGTCTTGCTTCAGTTTTTAGTGGGGCAGAAGCAGGCCACAGAGGATGAATTGGTGATGGAGCTGGTGGTGAATGTGCTGAAAGCTTGTCCTGACATGCTGTCTAGATACTTCCAGGAAACTCAGTATTCGTACACCCCCCGCCTCAAAAGTGCTTGGCAGGACAATGTCAAGTTACTTAAAAAGGTAATACCTGCCAGTAAATTTTGATTTTTATGAGGCTTCTTCAATATTGGCTTATATCTAGCTTGTCTACTTTTGAAAATAAGGATTCTCTTTGAATTCATATGTCAGATCTACGAGGCCCAGCCAGAGATTTCCACAGTCTTCCAAACCTGTGAGGTCATTCCTCTCCCCCGTCTGCTGTCCATGATCATGGTGATATCTCTTCCTCCGGTCTGTAACAAGGCCTTCTTCACACAGGGCCTTAGTGTAAGTGACTGAGCCTCACACAAATTCCTCAGCGCTGTTGCTGCAGTACTACAAAACACTAAAAATGTAACATACGTTGTCATGCATTGTCTTAGTATCTCCTCTTGTGTCTTAACAGCTTGCCAACACAGCAGTGCAGCTCACAACTCTGTCCATGATGAATTACATTTTAAAAAGAGCCAATAAGAATATAGAGTACCTCTTGGATAAGTCTGAGTGTCACAGCTCAGATGTATACACTCGTGACATGATGGAGGATTTGGTGCAGCAGTACAGGGAGACACTGAGCAAGGTAAGGTCAGGAAAGTGCTCGTTCAATACTCACAAATGGTATTGATGCAACATTCAACAACTCAAGTGTCCACTTTTCTTGCTTTTCCAGATTTTGCCCGATATGACGAGTATTGTTGCAAAGTGGCAGTCACTTAGCAAGAAGGAAAAGACGGACGGTGAAGAAAAGCAGACCAAAACTGAAGGCAGTGCTGAACAGACAGATAATAAAAATGAAGTGCCTGGTAAAAAGATTTACTTTACACATATATTGTTTATTCTAATCAGTACTGTAAAGTAAAGGGGATGACCAGCATTTATTTGTTTGCCTGTTTATTTTTTTTTGGTGTGTGTATGTGCATGTGTGCTCGTTTAGCAGTTGCTGAGACAGCTGAAGTGATCCTACTGAAGACTCTGATTCTTCAGGTCATATGTCTTTACCAGAAAGTTGTACCACATCTGGTTAGCCAGTGTAAATTTGACTTCAGCAAGCTCTTAAAAGGTAATGTTGTTTTTCTTTTCCTTTTTTGTTAAATCATTGATTTCATATATAAGTCATATGTTTCGAGTATGATGCTGGTGGTTCTTCAACAAAGCCTTCAAAGTAGATTTTTTTTTAACCTCTTCAGGGATTGTATCAGAGAAAGGAGTGAGGGAAGAAGTTCCCCCAGTTTTGCAGTATCAGATACTGCAGTTGGCCTTAGACCTCCCTGCAAGCAAGTTCTCCTGGTTCCGCATACAGGTGAAGAATTTGCACCACTGATTTCATTTACTTTAAAGGTGTTGCTCTGTAATCAGCATTGTTTCTGATGTGTTGTATATTGCTGTGTCTTCCCAGGATGTTGCAGATACAGAATCATCCTCTGGAGAGAAGTCAGTACTGTACCTCCTTCTCAAGATGTTTGTCAGCAGCAGCAGCAGCAGCAGCAGCCACCTGAAAACCTCCACGCGGATGCTGGTTCTAAAAGTAAGGAACATTTCTAAAAAAAAATTCCTGTGCATTTGCTGTCAGCCTGCATGAAATGTGAGACATCGGTATTTAGAAATCACGAGTAACTGCATATCTTCCAACATGGCAGGTATTTGACTTGATCATTGTTTACCCCAAATATACAGCAAATTAGTCAACTTAGGCAATCAGACTGTGGGTGGAATTCTCTCCATTAGAAAGACACATTATCAACAAAAATTAATAGAACAAAAACTCAAATACACTTTTTGAATACATAACATTCATAACACAAGTTTATCCCTGTTCTCTGACTCTTGACTCGATGTCAGGAGTCAGAGTACAGCTTGGAGAAATATTATTTCATTTTAGCTCAGAGCATAATGTCTAAAGGAAATGTTGGCAGTTCTTCAGCTACATTGGGGAACAGTTTAATCCTTACAGTTAAAAAAAAGTTGTTTGTTCATATAACTTGAAAGAGCCTCAAGCATAATGATACTGTGGTAAAACTGCATATTTATGAAGTTACTGAAATAAGAGCAGCATTGGCTAAGTCCCAATGTTAATATTTATCTGTAAAACTTTACTCCTCTCTACTTTCTCTCAACTAGAATTTGCTGATTTTTATTCCGTGCCTTGTATTCAGGTGCTAAAAGACAGTGGGGTATTTGAGTATACCTGGACTGAGCTTGAGCTCTGGGTCGACCAGCTAGCAAGAGTAGAGACAAACCAACAGGAGACTGTCATTCAGTTCTTGGAGAGAGTAAGCTCATCTATGTAACATCTTTGTTTAATTGTCGATTCCCCTGTCTATTACATTGTTACCCTGTTAGTTATACAAAATAAGACATTATGAATCCTGATATGGTAGTTACAATTGATAATGAACTCCTGGTCTCTCACCTTAGGTGCTGGTGAAACTTGTGTGCAGTTCTCACACATACACAGATAAGGTTGCCAGCCTGGTCCAGGAGGCAGCTTATCTGCAGGCTAACCTGAGTAGCCAAGAGGGTGACGCTGCTAGTATCCCAGTCTCACACATAGATGGTAAGCATTTGCAGGCTGAATCAAAGTCAATTTCTTTCTGTCATAAGCATGTCTGTGAAACCTATTTTGTACAATCTGACAATGTCTCGTAGATGTCTTAGACATGCTGGATGTCATTATGGAGGGTAATGAAGGTGAAATGGAGGAGTTCGGCCCATCTCTGAGTGAAGACCTCATTATCCAGACCTTCCCCTTCAGTGTGGTGGTACCTGCTGCTCTGGAGGCCCGAAACAAACTGCCAGCAGACAAGGGTAAAGCACTTCTGCCTAAATTGGGACAAATAGCAAAATGTTGAGAGTGGAACGATGCATAAACTGCAAAAATGGCTATAGAGTTTACACACACCTAAAATCATTTCTGTTGCAGGTTAACTATATAATTTGTTGCATCAAAAGTGCAATTTGAAATGTGGTTTCTCCAACCCAATTAAGTATTTTAAAACGAGTTGTGTTGTATGATGCAATGTTGATAACCATCTGTCTTTTCCTATCTCAGGGGTGGTCTTTGAGTACTTGTCTGCGGTGCTGTCAGATGTGCTGCACTGTCAGAGAGAGCCACTCCCCCTCTGTCTGGCTCTGCTGCAGTATGATAAAGAGCTTTTATCTGCAGAACTCTCTGCTTCTCCTCATCCCTCCATCATACGCCTTCATCAGTATTACTCCAAGTGGCTACCACAGCAGTGCCAGGAGCAACTGGTCAGTTGTTGGTGGAATATATTGTTTAACTCAAAGGGTGACACACTTAATAATTATCTTAAGTAAGTAATAGTAATTTTCTTTGTGTAGAAAATAATTATTCTCTTTTTTTTTGCAGTTTAAGTCCTCTGAATGCCATTCAAAGGGATTGTCAACCCCCATTTCATTCACTGCACTGATGAAATCTGCGTATAGCCAAGGACCAAGCGCTTTACTAGAGGACACCTTCAGGAAGAATTTAGAAGGAACTCTAGCTTCCATGTCCATGGCTGATTTTCCAGTAGCAATAAAGCAGATCTTACTCTACATAAAATCCACAGTGGAAAACATTGGCACGGTAAGAACACAAAACAATCTTACTACTCAGTAAATTGCTAAGTTAAAATATACACCACACATCATATCCCTCTGCACAGTTCTCCAAAGACATAGGAACTGCTCCCCTGAGGACCTTAATGGGAATACTCCTGAATTTGGTGACCAAGCTACAAGGCTTTCATGAGACTACAAACTCTGAGCCAACAGCAACAGAGAACTCCAAAGAAGGATCAGACCTCTTCCTGGAAATAAACGAGTTATCCCCAGTAGAAGCCAATAAAGAGCAGGTTGGGAAAAAGTTTAGCTTTTACGATGACTTTTATTTGATGGAAATATTTTCTTTGTTGAAGCTTTGACCAACATTAGCAAGTTTAATTCTTCTATATTCTACTATATATTCTAATATGACACCCTCTGTCTTTAGATCCTTGTTTCTGCCCTTGGCTCCATACTCAAGCATCCATGTTTGGAGCAGTGGTTTCTGGCTCTGGAGCTGGCTGCTTTGCCTCCTCACACTCTGAACCCTGTCAGGCTAAAGCATCTGTGTGCTCAGCTGAATGATGACATTCTGGCCTTGCTAAAGACCAGTGCCCCCACTCTCTGTGATCTTGGTCACCTGGAGCTTATTTCTAGCTACACGGGGGCAATAGAAAAAGCTGTGCTCAAGGAACTGGTGGAGAAGGGGTCCCAGCCTGCAAAAAAGCAGTCCAGACCTTTCCAGGCCCTCTTGTCTCTGCACAGCTACATGGATTCCTGCAATCTGAGAGAAGTGGTTTCGAAGTTGCTACTTCTCCCCCAGGAGAGCCTAATCTTTCCCAGCAGTGAGGGCACACAAGCTGAGCTTAGTGCCTATGGTCATGCAGCACTGCAGATCCTCACAGAGCCTAAAGCTAACTCTTCCCATGACCACACTAACTTTCTATCTCAGGCACACCTCCATGGCTTGAGCACTCTGCTGCTGTCCTGTTCCAGCCCTGCGCTGGAGGCCTTCCTGCTGCAGACTCTGTCTAGTGAGCCAGGCAGTGCTAAACTCATCCACACAGATGTGCTGCTGCACTGTCTCCAGTGGCCTCACCCAGACACTCAAGCCATCAGCTGTCTACTGCTGCAGAACTGCTCCACACACCGCCTCTGCTTTGAGATGTGGTGCCTAGAGCCAGCAGACATGGAGAAGCTCTCAGACCAGACAGACAGATTCCTTCCACTAATCAATGCATACCTACAGATGGCAAATAGAGAAGACCCTGCCAGGCCAAAAGATGGTTCGTACTAAAAACATCTCCTCTATTGTCTTGAAGCATACATGATTTATGTCACTATTTTTCTCTCATTTCAACTTTTATATTAACTTAGATATGGTCAATATCTGTGTGTTATAGTGCAGAAAGAGGTTTTAAAGGCCTTGAAGCAAGCACTGCTCGCCAGATTGTCCCAGTGTGTTCTTGGAAACCTGACAGAAGACTCAGGAGCCCAGCTTGCTGAAACACTAGCCAGTCTGATCAAGCTCTCTGCAAACATCAAGGACATCAGGGACTTGATCAACAATCTGCCCAATGCTCTTCAAAAAGTGGACAGTTTTGAAAGGTATTTATTAGTGCTTAATACTATAAGTAAATTATCAGTGTCACAAGGTAACAGCTAAATGTTGTTTTCTCTTTCAGATGGCAACTAGTTGATGTTATTACTGAGAAACTAGCTGATTGTCCAGAAGAACAAGAAACCTGGAGGAAGTCTGTCACCACTGCTGCCCTCAAGTACCTCATCACTGCTTACAGTCATTCTAAAGATGAGGCCTTTTCCCGGTCAGAGCAAGAGCAGAGCATCCTGGAAAGACTGCAAGGACTCCTAGTGGGTTTATTTTCCTCACACATGCATTTTATGATTTTATTTAATGCATTTCATAACATATCTTCTTTACACAGACATCAACTGAAGACATCACTGTAACTGAATGGAACAGTTTTGTCAAGAATGGACTGAAGTAAGATATATTTTCAAATCCATTCTACTAGAAGGTTGTCACATCAGATGGTCTTTTTTTTTTTTTTTTTTTTTTTTTCCAAATCAAATACCTAAAAGACCTTTTTTTCCACTGTAGATATCGCTACAGAAATCACCACTTTCTGAACACACTGAGCAAACTGTTGGAAGTGATGTATGGTGGCAGTGAAGTCCAGAAGGATCTGATTCCTTTATCCACCATTCACATGATGACCAGCAGCCATTCTCTGTTCCTGCCCACCATGTTGGGCTTGGATGAAGACCCTAATAGGTGTCAAGCTAAAGGTACGTATGGATCAGAATAAAATAGAGAAAAACATTAAATTACAAACCTGAAACCTTGTCTCTAAATTTTTTTTTATTACTAAAAACAAACGTGCTTGTTTTGTTGTCATTTCAGAAGCACTAGTGTCCCTACTTCTCTGTTTAGTGAAGAAATGCTCAACAGTTTGTAACATCAATCACTTTGTTGTACTTTTGGGAGCATATGGAGTTACACTGAGTACTTCAGGTAAAACAAGAAATCTAAGTATTTTTGTGTTTATGTGTTCGTTGTCCTTGAGTTCTCTTACGCCTTGGTTTGGTTTGCAGATCAAAAGCTGTTACTGCTTCTACAAGAATATGAAAGAAACAATGTCAGTCTGCTGAAATTCCAGTAAGTTGCATTCAAGTTGATATCTTTTACATGCAACAAATGCACTTGTTTGAAAACACTAAATATGTGTTTGGCGGCAGGGTTATGCAGTGGTTAGCATTGTGCCTCACAGCAAGTGGGTTCCTTGTTCAACCCTGCTCTCTGTGCGGAGTCTGCATGTTCTCCCTGTGTCAGTGGGGAGCGTATCTCCATGTACTCTAGCTTCCTCCCATGATCCAAAGACACACAGCTTTGGTTAATTGGTGACTCTAAATTGGCTGTAGGTGTGAATGTGAGCGCGAATGGTTGTCTGTCTCTATGTATCAGCCCTGTGATAGTCTGGTGATCTCCAGGATGTACTCATCCTCTCCCCTACTGTCAGCTGGGATAAGCTCCAGACCTCCCACAACCTCTAATAAAATGAGTAGTTATGGAAAATGAATGAATGAATAAATATGTGATTTTGACTGCAGATCCTTCTTGTGGGGCCCTGCAGCTGTGGAGCACCACAAGACCAGGAAAAGCCTTGGAGCTTCTCTGTGGAAGCAAGCCAGCTCAGATGACTTGTTGGCACTGCTGAAAACTGACAGGATGCTCCACACGATTGCGCACTTTCCCCAGCAACACAGAATCATCCTGCAGGTCAATATTTTATTTCATAGTTAATGATAATAATAATAATAATAATAATAGTAATGATAATGACGATAATAATGATAATGATAATAATACAACATACTTATATAGCGCTTTTCAAGGCACACAAAGACGCTTTATAAATTCAGGGAATAAGAAGTTACCTTTTAAGAAGTCAGTTCACCCTAATCACAGAACAATATTTTTGAAATACCTCTTGTGATTTTAGGCAATACAGAGGAAGTGGTTTCACATGTTTTCAATACTTTGATTATCGCAATTGAAATCCTGTTCTCCTCCATTGTGATCAAGTGACTGCAAAAATCTCAGAGAGCAAGCGCCTCATGTACAAAGGCTGTGTCCTTGCTGCAGTGGCCACGGGCTCGATTGTGACCCACAGCCCTCTCTCCATCCTTCACACAAAATCTGTCCTATCAAATAAAGGCAAAAAAAGTCCCAAAAAATATCTTTATATTTTAAAAAATCTCACAGGTGTATATCTAAAAACTTTTGCAAATAACAGAAAAGAGATAGGTGAAGAAAATTTAATTATTAACTGGATAAGTTTTTAATGTCAAATTTTTTCTCTTCAATAGGATGATAAGGAGCCACTGTACAATAGCAATGCAGTTAAGGACCTTGGGGATTTGTATGATCCCCGTTTTCTTTTGCCTCTATTCAGCACCATACTGCAGCCAGGTGAGTATATTTCATTGCTGTTGTCACTGCTCCTCATCAGTTAAGGTCACCACTGCTGTATAACTGTGACATTTTCTCCTTTTTCTTTGTGACAGAGTGTGTGATTGACTGCCTCAAGTTTGTATCCAGTCATGCCCTTGGACTAACTGTAACGGCTCTAAGTAGCTACGACCCAAATGTGAGAGCAGCAGGGTACCATGTGCTGAGCTGCTTCTACCAACACCTGGAGGGTGCTCGGTTTAGAGAGAAGAGACAGGTAAAGTGTGAGGGAGGTGGTGTGTGAGTATTTAAATAATATATGTGTGGAAATAACATCAAGAAACACTGATGAGCTTGAGTTTATCAAACAGCTGCTGTACTTGATGGACACAGTGAAGAATGGAATTCGACAGCAGAATCAAAGACTTCCATTTGTCCTGACCACTTATATCGCCAAAGTGGCTCAGCAGATGCTCAAACCTGGTGTGTAACTCTGAAAACTTGTTATTCCCTGATCAGAGTGATTGGACCTATAGTGTTTACATAACAATATTTGTTTATTTGTATGAGATGTTTTTCAAACTGATAAGGAACTCTGCATAATTACAAAGTAACATTTAGATTTCTATCTTTTTGATTGCTCTGTTGAATATCTATATAGGGCATATTTTTTACTTTTGTCTGCTGCATGACCTCCTTTGCCCTCAGGATCACTGACCCTTTTACTTGTTTTCCATTATTTCCCAGAGGACCACATGTACGTGGTGTTAAACAGGTTTCTCCTGTCCCATCAGAGTTTGGATTTCAGGAGAGTCCCAGAGTTCTTCAAGCTATTCTATGGCTTTGACTTGGAGGTAAAGTATTTTATATATATAATGCTGACAACATTGTTTTTTTTTCTTGTACTGCAATTCATTAACCATGTCAAGGAAATTCTACCCTGAAATAAATAAATGATTGTCCAAATAAACTCTTCTTGTGTCAACAACATTTAACCTTCATCTATTTGTTTTGCTCAGCACATGCTGTTTTTGGACTAATGTTATCTGTGTTTATGAAACAGTGTTAGCCATGAGAGTATGACTGACTGACTGACTGACTGACTGTCTGTCCAATATTTCTGCAGCATAAAATGGAACGTGAGTGGATCTTGAGTGTGCTGGAAGAAGGGATAAGTGATGGACACTGCTATGAACTGTGTGAACAACAAGGCATCTTTCAGACCCTTCTAGGCTTCAGCAGCAGCCCCCTGTGTGATGAACATTCCCAGGTACACAGTGTGAGCTTCACAATGATGCAGAACATGAGCAGTTAAGTCAAAATGCTCTGAAATGCATTTCATAAGTAAAACAAATAGAGGTTCGCCTAATGTACATTTATTTGCTTTGTATCTCTCCACAAGGCACAGATTATCAGGGTTTTGTGCCAGGCTGCCCGTGTCAACAGAGCAGCTTATAACCTCACCAAGAGCTGTGGGCTCCTAACCTGGATGATACAGGTGGCTGAAAAAAGGTAAGCTGGAGAAAAAGGTACAGTCTTAACTTTGGCGCTTTATTTTGATAATAGTTTGATAATTGATATATTACTGCAATAATTTCTTTTGCCAGTCTCTTGTTTGCAACATAAGTCTGTACTTCCTCCTCAGGAGTATAGACCAGCAGCTGCTAAGTGCCATCATAGATCTGCTCCATGTGTTGTGGTTTACTAACCTTGGGCAGAAAGAGAAGCAGGTGGATGGAGCCAAGAACTCCTCATCTACAGAGAAATCTCAGAGCTCTGTGAAGTGCCTCCCACTCCCACTCATCAGCGAATTCCTGTGTGTGGCATTAACTATCAGCAGGTGCCTCAGGTAAAGCACCGTAACTTTCAGATACATTTAACTTAAGTCACTCTTCATTTACTTAAACTTAAATTTAATAATACATATAAATGATACAATAGCTGTCCTTTGGTGAAGAATGTCAGTGTTTGTTTGTTCTCCTCCCGTCAGGTTACGTGTGAAGGCCGCTCAGCTCAGCCTGTTTGTACAGACTCTTTGCTCTATACTGAAGCATCGTGGGACGGCACTCAGTGTAAATAAACAGGCTGACCGGCTAACATTCCACCCACAGCCTCTCTCTTGTACCGAAGCCCTCGCTCTGCTTCTCTGTTGGGCCTCCCTGTCCCACAACACGGCCCTCCTAACCCAGATACAAGCTTTGTCTGAAAAGCACAAAGTGAAGGAATTGCTGGGTGAGTGCTGTAAAGACTTTCACACGGAGCACGTCTTACAAATATTGCTGTGGTTGTCTTTCTGTCAAAGGGATGAACAAACTAGGGTGAACACCTAATGGAAATGTAAATAGATTGAATGGTAGCAGAAGAAGTCTTAGAGTAAGCTTTTTGAAATGCAAGTTTTCAAAGCAACTGGAGACAATGAAGCAAAAGAGGCCAAAATTGATCTGTGCCTAAATTACACAGTAAAAAAATGCAAGTTGAAACTCAACAAAATAAACATGACAGACACAAACAGTATGTAGGTCTTAACATATGCTACTAATCGTCATGAAAACTTAATATGTTTCATTTTGTAACTGTGTTTGCAATTGAGTTTTAATTACTTGATTTACATACGTTATTTTTTTCAACACTGTTGCTAAAACAGGGATCTTGTGTAGCTTTGATAAGTACATCATAGCTAACTAGATTGTCGATAGTGGAGAATGGGAAACTATTTTTCTGATTTATCACATTTTTTCCCCTAATGTAACTGATTTGTAGCCAAAAACCAAGTCTTGGTTTGCAATTAATTCCGTTCCGTTAAAATTATGTCTAGCTGATCCTACGAGGCATTTGAACATTTAAAAATAAACTTAGAGCCAAAAAGCTACTTTTATTCCCACAAATGATGCCGAATAATTGATATTAGGCTTTCAGGGCCTACAATTATGCCAAGCATACGAGAAAATTGACCAGCAGCACTTATTAATTACCGCTCCAAGATGTCTGTTGTTGACACTGTGTTCTCCTCTCTGTAGGGAAATGAATAGAAATGAGGCTTAAAAAGTATCAATTTGTAACATGTGATGGCATTACATGCTGGACTAGTTTTTCCATTACAAACAGTGGAGAAATAGATATTTGTTCCACTTCACAGTATGTAAATCATTCCTTATACCTTTACTGGCATAAACATGGTTTTGTTCATCTTCCTCCCCAGGAATTGGGAAGGATAAGGCCCGAGGTAAAGGCTCCTTTTCCCAGGCCTGCATGCATAAAGAGAACCTGGCAGAAGATGCTGAGGCTGAGAAACAAGAAGAGAGTCTCCTGACAGAGTGTAAATTTTTCCTCAGCAGTATCTTTGTTCACTGGGAGCCTGTGTTTCCCCTCTCTGAGCCCCAGCTGGCTCAGCCAAGAGTCAAACTGGATCCCAGTTGGTTGGCCACTGATACTGCACGCCTGCTCACCAAGTGGTCCCTGAGGTGCTTGGTGGAGGACTCGTGTGATGAAAACAGAACAAAAGAGTTCTTGCACTGGCTCCAAAAGGCAGTGCTAAAACACAGAGAAATCATGAATGTTGTGTTTCTTGATCCCGTCATGAAAGCCGACATTCTTCAACTCTACCATCAGGCCTTTGAAGCTCAGTGTCACTCCAGCGTTTCAGAAAGAGTGGAAGTCCTCCAGCTATTTACCGAGATTATGATATGCTTACTAGAGACCCAAGGCCACCTTCCAGAGTTACATCGTACAGTCATCTCCGCCTGCCTGCCAGAGGCCACACATGATCAGTCTAGACGCGGTAAGAGCCTGCTAGATTGTATACCAAACAGTTCCAGTCAGTCAGGACTGTGCCTCGCTTAAAAACTTACCTCTCTACTCCATAATACTAAAGTATCTCAGTTGTGTTGAAACACTTGAGTCATCTAGATTTTTAGAGCAGGGGGGCCCAAACTTTAAACAAAGGAGTGCTAAATTTGACTTGATGGGAATGTCATCAAGTCGTGTATGATGTAAAATGATTTAAGGGCCCAGATCCTAAATCTGTGGTAAACGTTGGTGAAAAGTTTAACTATGCTTCAAGTAAGTGATCATGTTTTGACGTGGAACTGGATTCAGGGTTTTGTTTTGTTTTTACATGCAAGAAGGGATTTTTTTTAAACATTTTTGCTATTTTTTCATTAACTATCACATTCATTGATAAAGAAAATCTGGCATGTGTCCTAGGACTGTTTATCACTATGTGATAGAGATTCAGATTTGTTTCTATTAAAATAACATTAAAAGAAAAGCATTTACTTTGTCCAATTCAGCAGAGTATTATGAAAATGGTGAAAGACATTGTTAAGCTTTGCAACATTTATTGTAGCTCCAAGTGTTGCTTGAACACATTACTAGAAATCTGTTTAATTATATAGCACTATGTGCACCACATTTGCATTAAGCTTAGAGGAGATGCTTGATTTTTAAAGATAACTCAGATGTAAGCAGTTGTAATGTAAATTGATTGAGTCTCTTGTTTTGTCCTTTTCAGAAGCAGGGCTGTTTCTGTTGTCATCATATATCCATGAGCTGTGGAGCGGAGCCTCGTCAGCAGAGCTTTTCCTGTCTCATGTCAGTTTGGTGAACAGAGCCAAGTGTAAGAGACAGAGAGCATCCAAATCATCACTGACTCAAACAGCCATCAGATCCATCTGTAATGACATCATTACCATGAAGAGTTAAATATGACATCTGAACACTACTGTGTTCGCTGAAATAGACTTGATCATTTTGCTGCTTTGTTTGATTCTTGTAAAAAGACTGAAGATATTTTGTATAACTATCTGTTATAAAACATTGATTTACAAATCTGTTACAAAGTTTTTAATGTTGTTGTTTTTTTACATATGGTTCCTGCTTGACCTAATTTTAAATCTTTGTGTACTTGTATGCAGAAATTTTGGCCTTTAGAACATAGTGTTCACATGTACACACATTGCAGTTTAAAGCACGGGGTAAGGATAATAGTTACATAACATTGTGATAAATGGTAAAGCAGCCTTGCTCTTTGTAGGTGTTCTGTGTAATGGAAAGAAAACAGCAACTCTCTCTTACACACTGCAGCAAAATCTCTAACATAAAATTTCTCTGCTTCCCTAGCATTCTTATCACAGTCATGTTTTCACAATTCTGATTTTTAATTTGTGTCCATCACCTTAATTATTAAAATGTTAATAATTAAGGTGATGGACACAAATTAAAAATCACATCCATTAAAAGTGCACTCGTTCAGATTCAGCCCAAGGTCAAGCTGTTGATGTTCTTTGACTTCCACTGATGTTGGATCTTTGACTCCTGCAACAATAATAAGAAAGTTTTCAGGTTAAAGTAGAACTTTGTAGCTTTAGCCTATTTTTGCGTGTGTGGCCGTGGTGTGTGTGTGTGTGTGTGTGTGTGTGTGTGTGTGTATATATCAATGTATAGATAGATAGATAGAGATATATTTTATTTATAGTAAATCCACTTACCTCTACCTCCATTCATTTAGATGATGCATGCATCACACTTACCTTGGGAAGTTTTCACTGCGAGACATTACATTCAAACAGAGAAAGAGGAGTCCCACAAAAGCAGCCAGAATGATCCAAAATATTATAACAATTGAGTCTGAAAGGTAAGAGGGAAATTGCTGTCATCATTTTCATTAACACAAGAAGACAAACATTCTATAAAGCACGAAGACTTACATTTGTTGTATTTCAGTTTGCTCTCATCCACAATCACAGGATCAAGGTAATCATAATAGTATTCCCACTGGTTGGAAATAGTGGCAGTTGAGTTGTCCATTACAGCCATCATCTCATTTTGAACCAATGCTGCCTCATTCCAAAAAGTTGGTAGAGAAAAATGATTTCACCATGATGGAAAAACAAAATTGCTGTTGATTCTTCTTTCTAAAGATGGTCTTGTGTATTTCAGCAAGCTTAGGGAAAGCTGCCTCTTATCCTCACCCACGTTTGCTCAGCTCCAGTTGTTTTTCCTCGTGTCAGTTCTGCTGACTATATTTCAGCATATGCATGCAGTGTGCAGGTTTGGCCACAGGAGTTCATAATAGAGCCATTCAACAGGGTGAAAGAAAAATACTGAAGGAAAATGAAATGGGTAGGGCAACATGAATAATGAAAATAGGCTACCTAATATAGCGTCCTAGTGCTTTGCTTGCAATTGATGAGTGGGCCTAATGAGGTGCACTTGTATTATTGTAGTCATTGTCTTTTGATTTTCAAAGCTGACCCTGCATTACTTCCCTAGTCAATAAAAAGCAAATTAATTCTTCCGATAATCCTGAAGGCAGCATTATCTGTGACATCAGACGTTGACGGACGCACACGGAGTGGAACCGCGAGACTAGTGGCACCTCCTAGCACAGCATAGAGCTTTGACTAGCAATGTGACAATAAAAACAGAGCCCGTCAACGTCGCTGTTCATGTTGTTAGCTAACGTTATATAACGGCACATGGTTATGATTGGGTAGAGTAACAAAATAGAAACGTTCGTCAGCCAGCTTTTAATACAACAAACCATTATGGATGCAGTAAACGCGTTCAACATGGAGGTAAAGTTTGCTTGTCTTGTCCAAAAAGCTAAACCCGAATGCTAACACGAACGCTAACGTATGTCAGTTGCTGTAACGTTACATTAACGCCAGCTAATATGTTTGATAGCTGAGCTAGTGGTAATGTATTCTAACGTTACTGAAGAAAACGAATTGGTTCGTTATGGGGGAAATTGTTTGCTTAGTTGAACGCGATCGATTAAAAAGTAAACATTGCTTGATTGGATTTGTTAGCTACTAGCTTAGGCCCCTGGTAACGTTACATTAATTTTGCAAGGCCCATGATTTCAGCTAACTGCTAACTTGCCACTGACTGCACGATGAACCCTCTGTAGTTATGTTAGAATAACAGCTATCTCTGTAGCCCTGTATCTCACTCCCATAGAATTAATTATCTGTCATGCTATCAATATTTATAATTACGCTGTCGACTCACCAGGTAATGTTAGCATTGCTACCAACTGCTTAATACGAGGAAGTTCAGTGTAACGGTAGCATAACGATATTAACGCACAATGTATCGTCTTGAGTTAATTATATGAGTCGTAACTATATGAGTACGTGTTATTTCATTTATGCCACTCGAGGACTCCGGTGTTGCACCGGACTGTTGTCTTGTCTTGCAGTGTTTTTTGAATGTGTGTATCGTTGGTGTTGGGACATTGCCATACAGGGTCTGTAATTTGGTGCTATTTAACGTACGTGCTGCTTTGAAGACTTAATACGACACTTTCAAAGACAAACCTCGTGTATCTATCAAGGTATTGCACATGCGTAAAACGGGACTACTGGTCACAGGTATTAAAACCAAAGACTATTCATCTAATAGTGTTTTACACATCTGTACATGTATGTAAATGAGCTTGGGGTAATCGGTAAACGTTGTCTAAGAGGTACTTTCATAAACATAAATCCACTTTCCTTAATCACAGACGGTTGAACAATGTTACAGTCTAGAGTGTAAGTTGTTAACTTTTCACAACCCAAGTGAAGAACAGAGGGGTATTCCAGGTAGGAGGTTCAACAAACTCTGAGTCTATCCCTGAACTCTGAGTTGATTTACCCTGAGATGGGAAACTCTGAGTTACCGGTTCCAGAACAGCTGATCTGAGTTAGTTCAGTCAACTCTGAGTATGTTCACTCTGAGTTAAACCGACAATAAAAAGCCATCATCAATTGAGCTCCGACTCCACGATTCACCATGGCAACAGATAAAGAAAAGACAGCGCCTCTATTTTAATCCAGTGGATGTTGAGATATTAATGCACGTGTAGCAGACGGTGCACGTTTATCTTTAAAAGAAGAGCCTGAGTCAGAGCAAGGAAAGTGTAAATAAGTTAACCATAAAGTTAATAAAAAAGTTTTTTTAGTGTTGTCCGTTTATTCATCATTTATCAGACTTACATTTCCTTAATGAAGATAAAGTGGTGGAATCTGACTGTGTATCAGGCTGTCGAGACATTACATTATATTAATAATATATAATAATATATTTGTTCAGATTTAATCTAATGGGGAAAAACACAGGAGGCAGCAACTGAAACATAGTAAGATTTAAAACATATAGGCTAGGCTATAGATCACAGACATAAAGACATGGCTGTAAACTCATAGTGTGACCCAGTAATAATATGTTTGGTGATTTGCACTTGAAAAGATGTTGAGGTTAAAATACAGTAGATTTTAAAATGTTGGACATCTATTTGTATCTTGATTCAACAGCATTCAGTGACTTTATTTCAGCTACAAATGTAGTAAATTTAAAGACACTGAAATGCTGCACCATTGTTCACTCAGAAATATGAACATATAATCCCCAATATTAGGCTATAGGAATTATCTTCCATCAGTGCAACCAATGACATCAGTGATAGAGATCATTAGTCATTGATACTACGTGTCTAAAGCTTCATACCGATTTTTAAAATTTAAATAATTAGACCTACACATTATGTGCAATAAACATTTGGGAGCTGCTCTAACAGACTGACAGTCTGATCCTTGTGCAGTGTTATAAAAAATAATAAATATAAAAAGGACAGAGGTTTGATTCTGAGCTGAGGGTGAATTCTCGCTGCGTAATATTTGAATGTTAAGACAAAAACCGATGTCCAAAGAAATGATTGATGTGCATAAATTCAGTAACTTAAGACAGTCCTGAGTAACAAACTAATATCCAGCAGGATTTAGACTGTGACAGACGGTAAATCTCCGTTAATGAATGCGCTTCGATACAAGCTTTGACACGGACTGAATGAATGAGGAAATGAAACAGCGTGTAAGAGGGAGGAGACAGAGAAAAACTCAGGGTTTATTGAAGAAAACCTGTCAGCGAGCAGGTTATGTTCACAGAGTCTGTTTGCATGGTGATTGACTCAGAGTTTCAGTCACCTCTCTTTCTGGAACGGATAACTCAGAGTTTCCCTCATCTCAGGGTTAACTTACTCTGAGTTTTCACATAAACCGCTTTCTGGAATACCCCCCAGGAGTTCTGTTTTTACCTACATCAAATAGTCTGTGAAAATGCAGGGTTATGAAAACGCATGCAGTGCATTAGTATGTGGAAAAATCTTGTTTATGATATCTTTTTTCTTAATTATGTTGAGTTTGCCATTACTGCGTTTTCTATGATGTGCTAGTGGGAAATGGCTTTATGTTACTGTAGTTAAGTGGTGTCTGTGTTGCCTGTTTTGATATAAAGCAGGACACTGTGTTTCCCAATGTTATTGTGTACTGGCATTCTTTATATTAAAACTAACTGATGTAATTCTTTTTTGAAAATCAATCAGTTGTTCTCCATGATTGACCTGAAGCCTCCAATATCCCGTGCTAAGATGATGTCTGTAACAAAATCAGCCATCAAAGCTATCAAGGTAAATCAAACAATGTCTGAATTTTATTGTCATAGCAAGGAGTGGCTAATGCAAGTGGTGACTCTGGGATGATTTGATTGAGTTGTTTTTGAATGAAACACTGTCATTACAACCGAAGCGTTGTGACATGTAATTTGCACCTTGGGTTTTGTGATATGCAATAGAAATTGGAAAAACCTATTTGTTTTAGCAATATCTAAGACAAATATATCTATCTTTCATGCAAAAATCTTTGATGCCAGACAATGTGATGCTTATTTTAATGATTACAGAAATCCTGTAGTACATGAGAATTTTATTATCACGATTTTTCATTGCTCTCTGGTTATACTTTCACATTATTAAAGTATTATCTAGAATACTGTGACTGATATTATTTTGTATCTTTTATTAGCTTTACAAACATGTCGTACAGATTGTTGAAAAGTTCATCAAGAAGGTATGTGCAATGGAGCCTGTTACTGTACACTACATACAACATTTAAGTACAGAGTGCACTTTACAAGTGCAATTTTTAGTGAGACAATATGAATTAAGTGTATTTTTTTGTTTGTTTTTGTGCATTTTCAATAGTGCAAGCCAGAGTTAAAAGTCCCTGGTTTGTATGTGGTGGATTCCATTGTCCGACAGTCAAGGCATCAGTTTGGTGTGGATAAGGATGTATTTGGGCCCAGATTCTTAAAGAACTTCACAGATACCTTCCAAAACCTCTTCCGCTGTCCAGAGGATGATAAGGTACTTTATGGTTGTGCTTGTGGCATTTTATTTAATCACAATGAATGATGATAAGATATATCTTAAGGGGTGGATTGCTTTTTTTCCAGAGCAAAATTATCCGTGTCCTGAACTTGTGGCAGAAGAATGGTGTGTTCGACATGGGCATCATTCAACCTCTGATGGATATGGCCAATGGAGCAATTGTAGGCTTACCTGCTCCGGCACTGGAAGGTAGAGAAACCAATACAGATCTCTCTGAGCAGTGTTTGCAACAATGCACTCTTGTGCTGATTGGGAGTTAAGAAAAGTGAAGTTGTAATTCATCCACTGTTTGATGAACTGCATGTAATGTCACGCAAAGACGTCTATCTTTTTGTTGTATCTAAACAGTTCCCCCTGACCCCCAACCTGAGACACAGCTTCCTGTCAGTAGTGCCCCAGTTGTGCCTGCTGTGCCTCAGCTACCCAGTCCTGATGCCTTAGCTGCTGTGGCACAGCTTTTTCAGTCCCCCCACGGTCAGGAGGTAAGCAATACATGGGTTTAAGTGCACTGTAATTTCTGGGTCATGGCAGGTAAAGGAACGTTTAAATTCTGAATGGCCCCTCCTTCTCCCTTATGTAGCTGCAGAGGATGCTCCATAACTTCCAGCAGGCAGATAAGACCCTGGCAGCCACCATCGGAAACAACATACCAAACCAACCACAGATGCCTGCGGCCCAGCTCAACCCATACAACGCACACACTGAAAAGAAAAGCTCTTTAGCTGAGGTAATGGCATATTCAGTCTCACAACATAACCTGCTGTGATCATATATACATTTTTTTTTCATTTACCTAACTGTGTAATATATGTATTTCCGTAGAAACTCCTTGACCGATTTGACTATGACGATGAACCTGATGATATAACGGCTAAAGAAGGAAGTGCCCAGTCACAGTGAGTAAACTATATTGAATATGTTGTGAATGCTGTCATGTAAGTGCAGGGCCAACTAAGGATAGACCGATACATCGGCCGGCCGATATATCGGGCCGATATTTGAGTTTTTTACTTGTATCGGCATCGGCCGATACGTGCGTGGGTTCGCGGATTTATTTTTCCCTGGCATGATTTACAGACAGGCATCCATGGGCAGCTCTGTGTTGCCGGAAGACCCTGCAGCGCACATGCAGCGAATCCTACTGTGTACAGTAGTTGTTGTTTTTTTTATGCTTCAGCTTAAATATTTGTTTATTTTATAAAGACATTACTGGAAGATTTAAGAGCACTGAACTCTTTTTTTTTATTTGAATGTATAATAATAATAATAATAATATTCTACCTGTTCTGCCTCAACTTTCCATCTTGTTTTAGTATTTTTTACTGTTCAATAAATGTTTCTTATTTTAAACTTGAGACCTGTAATATTTGTTATCATTGTGTCATTTTTTTTTATGTAAATTGAGGGAGCAAAAGCAGTATCGGCCCCAAATATCGGCTCAAGAAAATCGGCAGTCCATAATCGGTCATCGACTAAGGGTGATGGAAAAAAATCGGTATCGGCATCGGCCCTAAAAAATCCATATCGGTCTATCTCTAGGGCCAACAGCACAGCATAATTCTTTAGGTTAAGAGTGCGTGCGTGTGTGCGTGCGTGTGTGTGTGCTTTCTGCTGAGTTGAGGCAGGTTAAAGTCCCCCTCACATAAAAATGTGTGTTGCTTATTGTTCCTTCACTTTACTGTCAATGTGCAGAATGGTGTACTGTATGTCCAGACACTAGCAGACTGTTTTCACATTCATTAAGTGAAGGGGGAAAGAATGTCTTTGCTCTCCTCAAATCTCAGTTTAACCCTTGTTTGTTCGAGAGAATTTTGTGACATCACAACAATGAAGCTAGTCCTGGGGCCTGTATCACGAAGCGAGATCAACCTTTCCTGGGTTACCCAGACTTATCCTGGGTTGACTAACCCTAACAATGGCAATCAGGATAATCAGTATCACGACGCTGGATGTCAACTCGGTAACTCAACCCAGGGTAGCTTTATCAAGAGCCATGAACGCGCACGCAGCAGACCAGTCACAATCATGAAAGAAGCGCAGCGTCACTGAGCATCCTCACAGAGTGCCGTATGTGAGGGGAAAAAAAGTATTTCTCATGAGGATCAGAGATTAATTCTATTAAAATATGAGGAGGAGTAAAGCAACATTACAGAAAAGGCCAACACCGTGGCAGCTGCAGGAGGAGGAAACATGCGTGGCAACACATAGCGGGATGAATAATGTTTAGTTTTAGTTTAGATTAGTTTATTTGCACATAATGTTAAAAACAGACAGTATAAAATTTACAAGATTAAAAAAAGAAAAGTGCCGGAGAGGTTAGAAGCCACTAAAAGCTTATCGAAGAAATTCCCCTGTCAAAACATCAATGAAATCACATAATAGAGAAGAAAAAAAAACGAGTAAGGAAAGAAGAAATAGAGGAGGAGAGAGGGAAAAATCAAGACAAAACAAGGTAGCAAATAAAATTATGTGTAGGTTAAATTACTCATCACTGGTTCAAGTAGCTACAGTACCTGTATCTGTACATCTGACACTGATCACACCCTTGAATCCCATGAAATTAATGCTGCGCAGATGAATTGCGTGTATCTTAAAGCTGACGCCACAATTAAATCATATCAACACCAAATTGATAGTCTGAATAAAATCATCCTGATATTGAGCTGTTAGAAACTAACAGCTGTGCAAAATTATACCTAGTCTCCCCCTTTAAAAAACAAAAAGGAAAATCCCTCAAACACCATGAGGTGTAGACATGATAGGCTACTTTCCACATTTCCAGCAGCAAAGCGGTCAATTAGGCCCATTATCTTTAACAGGGATCATTTCCTCCAAAAAAACAAAATTGGCACTAATTAATGGTGCTATTAAGTGTCTGCAAATTATCAGTTTCTTTCTTGTGAAGGGGTGGGATGAAATTTTGACTTCTTTCCACTCGTTTTTGAACAATCTTTTCATTGTCTGTTGTTGCTTTCTTTTCTTTTTTAATGTTCAAAATAAACTTTCAAAATCAATCAAATTAATTAAACTTCCCGTCATGACTGGGCTGCATTTCTGTCAGCGGAGTCATTTTTTTCCGAACAGCTGATTGGCCAGTGGGTGGTGCTTTTTATAGGATCAGATTCAACCCTGAACTTACCCTACTCTGGAGCAGGATAGCCATTCAGAGTAAGTTACCATGGTGATCTACTCCGATAAGAACTGAACCGGCTTTGTGAGACCGAAAACCCAGGGTTAACCCTGAAGTTACCTCGCTAAGATATTAATCCTGCTTCGTGATACAGGCCCCTGGTCCAGTATGTAACTTAAACAAATGTGATGTGGAAATTTGAAGCCTCTTGTGCGATGACACTGAGAATGGGAGACATTTTTGTAGCCAGTAGATAAACTTAATTGATTCTGGATTTGTCAAGGATGTAGAAGGAGTAGATGTAATTTGAAGAACTTTTAACTAGGTAACCAAACCTTTTTTGGGGGGAGACCATATCACACAGAAAAGCCTCAAGGGCAAAAAAGCAAAACAGCACCCACAAGTGCCATAATTCACACCTCTTGTGCCAAGATTTACACCACAGAAAACCTTTTTTTTATTCATGTGTCTTTTTATATATATATTCATGTTATGTAGAAAACCAGTGGTTGGAAATATATCAGGTCATGGTAATAGGCCAGTTTCACTGCACATACTGACTTGTCAAAGCACAGGTAAAACTAAGAATGTTATTGATTACTCTGTTACATAAAAATGTCCTAGTAAGTCATACCACTGAGCCAGCATACAGAGCACCAAGTATGTAGAAGCAGAATCTAAAATTAATGGAGATCTTGGTGATGTTGTTAACCACATCTGTTTTCTTGCAATGACATGTCAAAATATCTGCTGTGGAAAAAGGCCCACAATTGTAATTCTTTTAGTGAAATGGTGTGCAATGGTATTGTCTTTGTAGATTTGTAACACCCAGACTGTTCTGTGTATATTTTGTCATAACAGAGGCATTCCTGAAAATGTGTTTAACCAGTTTCCTGGTCAGATGCCGAAAACCGAGAATGTTCATCCACATATGACGGGACAGCCTGGTATAGAGGTATTCATTTATAACTACATATATAAGCACTTAACTCACTCTCAGATATAGCAACACTGAAGTATAATACCAGTATGGATGAATGCTTCAAATTTTTGTGATTTTTAATATATAAAGGATCAAAAGTGTGTATCTGCAAGCTTTAGTTAAAACTGCACTTGCCACAGTAATTTTATCTTTTTTTTAACTATCTCCTGTGGCTGTCTCTTTGTCATCCCTCAGCACAGTGAAGGAATGACTCAAGGTGAACATCAGATGATGCTAGATGGATACCGTGCCATTAATGAGGCTTATTCACAATCACAGGTAAATCTTCACACCCGGTTTAGTTCAAGCTGATTAAATGTCTCTCCTGTGAGCGAAAGAAGAAGAAGAAGAAGAAGAAGAAGAAGAGCTTTCAGCTCAAGCCTTTTTTTGCATTTGAATGTCAACTTTTCTCTAAAAGTTAGTTTTTCTCATTAGTACAGTTGAAACAAGTCAAGGCTAGGTTACCTCAGTTGGCAGAGAACTTTCTGTGTTGTGCCACATTTGAATTTAAGGCCTGTGGTGTAAACTCTTTGAGTTGGTACCTTGAAAGCTCTGCTCATTAAGCATTAATATGGGAAAAATAAATGATCATGTTATCATTGTCTAACAGGGAAATTCAAGAGAAGACTCATCTAGGCGAGAGAGCAGACACAGAGGCTATGGCAGGAGATCAAGATCCAGATCTGGTTCACGGTAAGAGGCTGTGCTCATCACGGATAATTGTTTAGCGCTGTGGACTCAGTCAGATGTTGTTATCAAACAGAGTTCTGTTTGTCATAGTTTTTATTGGGGCACATTACACTTGCCAAAGCCTATGTTTTTTAAGAGCTTTTAATGTTGGAGTGGGCTAAGCAATCCTTTTATAATCTGTTGCAGTAGTCAGTGAAAGGGATGTGTATTGCCACTGATTTCCTGAATTGATTCGATTTTGATTCACAAGGTTTCGATTTGATAGCAATTCGACTGGGGATACTTCAGTTACAATACCAATTTTTGCTAGAATGTGAAAGAGATTCTCAGAGAACTAATACTGTTACACTGAAGTATAAGGAATTATTAAAAAATAAAAAAGTTGGATTAACAAATTCAGAACAATAAATAAAGATGAATAAATTCAGAACAGTATTAATACTGAATATTTTATAACTAATTGTTGTTTCTAGAGCAGCAACAGTAATATTGAATAAGCAAAGTCACAGTATAACCTCAGTATCTGACTGGAAACAAATCTAAACGTCAATAAAATAAATCATAGTCCTGACATCACAATACTGATTGAAGTATAGAACGAATTAAGAACACAGTCATCAGTCAGTATCAGTCCTCCTGTCCTCTTTGCTGTTCCCTCTGCTAGTGGGGAGATTCACTGCCTGCAGGTAACTAATCATTGATAAGTTTCAAGATACGAGGCAAACTGAGCTAAACCATTAGATATAAACAGTTGTTGTGTCAGCTTGTTGGTAACAATTTGCTATTAGCTGGAAAGAGTTCTGTGCTTGTTTATAACGTAATATTAGTGGCGGTGGATGAGAAACTGCGGACAAAGCAGACTGAAATACTGCTTTTCTTAATGTTTACATGTTTATGCCTGCTGAACAGGTTTATTGATAAAGTATTGACTCTTTACTCATGGAGATTTTATTGCACTTACAATAACAAGTATTGCTGTTGTCAGCCTAAGTTAGCCTCACTTCTCTGTCTCCACCGTGGCATCTGTACTCGGTGTTCATGTGTCTGTCTTTGTGCATAAAAGTGGCACAACAGCCTTGCCACACAGACAGCAGGAAGAAAAGCTGCTGCAGCATGATAATAAATTACACCAAAAGGCAAAAAAAGTAAGTGAACAGTTACAGATTAAAGAACCGGTAATGTTGGAACTTCTCAATACAATGGTCATTTATAATGTAGCGCCGGGGGGCCCATTTACTACTGGCAAGATTAGCGGGGTTAAAGCTTCACACATTCATGGGAAAAAAGCGTATATTAAAAGATCAGTCTTGGATTTTATTAATCAATATGGAGTCATTCAAATGAAGATTGTTTTGAAATGGATGAATCGATTATTTTAACCCAGCTTGAGTCATTGCATCCTGATGGTTAAATTACACATCAGAAAGAATGTAGTAATTAATGCAGGGCAAGCACTGGTGCTCTCAGTGTCTGCCTTGGACTCCCATTACTCAGTGTCATGTTGTCATGTCCATTATTTGATGTCAACATATTTCAGCTGGTTCAATCTATTGTGTTTCAGATCTCCCAGGAGAAGAAGATCAAGATCTTCGTCACGCTCAAGAAGGTCAAGGCATCGACGCTCAAATTCTCGCTCCAGAGAACGGCGCTGGAGATCTCGCTCTCGTTCTCAGGACAGGAATGAAAGAGAGAAGGACAGAGAGCGCAGACAAAAAGGTCTTCCCAGCATAAAGAGCCAGACACTCAGTGGTAAGTGCTACAACAGAAACTAAATTGTGAATGTCATGTATGATATTTACTAGTACACAGAACAACTGGAATCATGCCTACATGCAAGTCGCAGCATCTGCCTAAGCCTGTAGAGAGGGGCCACTTTAATTTAACAAGTGATCACTAAAATTAAACCTCACTGCTGTGTATCTGCAGAGGGCTACAGCACGCAATTATCATTATCAGTGGTTGTTGATGATATTTTTGGAGTTGAGAACTTTGATTGACTCATGGTGTTTTCATAGACTCAACCTGTATTTTGTATGGTTTATTCAATGGATTTTATTTCCTTGTGCATCCAAAAAAATATTGAATTTGTTTAATGTGTTCCTTAGTACTAATTAGTGCAAAGTACAAAAACCTTGTGCATGTCATTTCTCACACATGCTCTCGTGGAATTATAGAAGCATTACTATAACTGAGTAGATGTCCACTTAGTCATAGAACGCATTTAAAGAGCTTTATGCAGAATTGATTCTTTTTCAAAAAGTGGCATAAATATAGTAACCTGCCACAGCATTTTAAGGGGAAAGTAAATTGTATGCTTAAAAGGTGAGGTTGACTTCATGCACCATATATTTCACTGCCAGAATTAACACTACTTTTGGTGCATAATGCAGTAACACAAGTGTTATGATGGTGTTTTTTATTCATCAGCTGCATTTGTTTCAGTCATGGCAAAATTATGAGTGAGCACAAGATGGAAGACTTTGTAGTCCTCACTAATACCATAAGAAATGAAATTCCTCAGTATTGTGGTTACCTAAAAATAGGGACAAATACAATTTTTCTCCTACCCAATACTAATATTGATACCTGAACTTGCATAGCAGCCAAAACTATGTACCAATCCAATGTCATTGCAAAAAAAAAAAAAATCATAGCTCTGTACTACTACTACTACTACTACTACTACCTGTATGGATGTGAAATTACTGTTATCATTGTTGTATGGCATGGCTTTAGAAGATTGCTGGTGTTGAAATTGGTAACAACTTTTGGTAATGGCTAACGTTGCACTACATACCGGGAATCAATTTGCCGCGACGAAGAATTGATTTTTGAGACAACTTCTGTTTTACCTTGGTGTGAAACTACTTTGAAGTTAATTATTAAATCACTAATATCATAATGATGCATAGACTCAAGTACTCGTAGATAGCGGATCTAGCCTTTTAGGCAGTTTTAAGTATTTGCGATACTGGTATCAATAGCAGAACAACTGTTTAGTAAACTAAAAGTCCACTTCTCATGACACACCTAGTGTCAAGCATTCACATTTAAACAGACAGTGATGTTTAACACAACCTAAATCTGTTGCATGTTCCAAGCAGTTACGAATCTGAAATTTTTTTTTTTTTCTTTCTTTCTTTTAGTTTGCAGCACCACACTATGGGTTGGACAGCTAGACAAGAAAACTCAGCAGTCTGATGTGATGTCCCTTTTGGAAGAATTTGGCCAGATTGAGTCCATAAATGTAAGTTTGGACTATACACGTCAAACATAATGCTCTGTGGGCTCATAAGATAGGTAATGTAATCAAGAATTTCACTATTACCTTTTCTTTCTCTATGTCCAGATGATTCCTCCGAGGGGTTGTGCCTATATTGTTATGGTTCACAGACAAGATGCCTATACGGCTTTGAACAAACTCAGTAGGGGTTCATACAAAGTCAATCAGAAACCTGTTAAGGTACATAAACACAGATTGTTTTTTTTCCCTGTTTTATATTGTTCTGTGACCTGTTAGTGGTGATTGTTAACTTGATCATAGTTAATGTCATTCTTGCCTAGATTGCTTGGGCTTTGAACAAAGGTATAAAGTCAGCACACAAAAAGTTCTGGGATGTGGAGCGGGGAGTTACCTACATCCCCTGGAGCAAAGTCAAAGTTGAGGAGTTGGAGAGCTATCGAGAAGGGGGTATGCTGGACACAGAGACACTAAATCCAGGTAAACACTAACCTTTTCCTTTAGGATGGCTCAAATGTACCTGCCACGGGATAATAGAAACTGTTTTCTAACAATGTCATTGTATTTTCCATTGTGCACAGAGTGGAATCATGGCAAGGACCTCAAAAAGCAGGCAGCTGTAAATGGGGCTCTGGAAAGTGTACCAGCAGATGGAACTGTCACTGCTCACATTCAGGTAATGCTAATACAGTCTTTAAACAACTTTTTTTTTTCAACAGTTACAAGTGCTGATATTTTATTAGTTTAATGACCTTGGTGTAAGAGGCTTACTTCACAGTCTTTCTTGTGGAGGCTGTAAGGAAAATAAATTATTGTTAAAC
Organism: Epinephelus lanceolatus; assembly: GCF_041903045.1. NCBI lineage: Eukaryota > Metazoa > Chordata > Actinopteri > Perciformes > Serranidae > Epinephelus > Epinephelus lanceolatus. Next base: position 16,970,254 of record NC_135737.1, on the reverse strand, counting down.
TTGAGTAGTGGAGCTTATCTGAACCACCCTCTCATCTCCTGTTCAAAAATCAAGCCACTTCAAGTTTAAATTTAAAGAAATTAATCAAGTGAATGGCTCGGTCTTCTAAACCAAAGGGGGGCTGACTGTCATGACATGTCAGCTTCATTAAAAGTATAGCTGCAAATTAAAAGCAACAATAGATATAAAAACACACAGAGACAATACATCTGAACATTTATACCTCCGACCGCGGCAGCGGCTGAAAATGATACATTTTGATACATACAGGTATACATATTGCAAAACTCTGAAAAAGTACACCAAAGCATACATTTTCGTTTCCAAATATTTATTTGAAAACGAAACCATTCATACAGTCAATAAAAAACCATGTGACTGTTGAGATTACATTTGTTTTTTATTATTAACAAAATATTTTTTTTATTGACAGTATGAATAATTGGTATAAATGCTCAGAAGTCTAGTGTGTTTCACTTTTGTACCTTATAGGCTTTAGAAAACATACAAGACACATTTTTAGGAAAAGTCATAGGAAGAGAAGCTTGTAGGTTTTATCTAAACAGAGTTATTTGCATTATAAAAACCGTCTTGGCGGTTCTAGGACAAGTGCACTTACATTGATCACTTCCATAAAATAAAACGAGAAATTGGAGAAGATTGAAAAAATTGTTAAAATTTAAATTAGGGAACTGATCACAGATGCATTGTGTCTGTGTGTTTTTTACATCTATTGTTGCTTTTAATTTGCAGCTATACTTTTAATGAAGCTGACATGTCATGACAGTCAAGCAATCCCACCCCCCCCCACCCCGGGATTTTGGGAGTATAGCAGCCAATCAGCGTTGAGCTGCAAGCAACAGGACCCAGTGAAATATAGCTCCAGATGGGATTTCTCATCTCAAGTGACGAGCAAAATTTTGCTCTCTTGCTCTATCGCTGTCGCCCGGAGCCCGAGCGATGTTTCTCCCGGGCGAATATATGCTCAATCACCCGTTTGCATTGACTTTGTATGTCAACACGTCTCCAGCGGGAAAAAAAAACAGGTCAGGTGTGAACACACCTTTAGCTTCAGAAAGCTTTCACCACGAGTTTTACCATGGGCCACAGGAAATGCCTTGTCCAAATTGGCTGAAAAATGTATATTGAGATTGTGAAATAGCATACATTATGCCTAGGTCCGTGAAATCATGGTTACACTGTATATTGGTGCTTAGCTTAAGTTTTGTCAACCCATTCTCACTCCCACCTCGTCAAATGCCAACTCTTGGTCAGTGGTCCTCTGCATCAGATACCAAGGCACCCTTTAGCATCTGTATGACATGCACTGGGCCGCAACACTTTTTGACCCTCGGAGCAACTGACATAGTATAAAGAGCGAGAAAGTCTGAGTAGGGCGACAGGGGAGGGGGTGGATGGGTCAAACAAACACAGGACTTTGACCCAGGAGACTTTTGTTAGTTTCCCATTTGAAACAAATAGTCAGTATGTAACATAGTATGTCACATGATGTATGTGACATATGCCACATGATATACATCATGTTTTGTTAGAAAATAATTTAATTTCAAACCAAACCATGATCTTTTTTGTTGACCTAAGAATGTATTTTTGTTGCCTAAACCCAATGCTTAGGGCACACTGCCTGTGTGAGCAGAGCGTGTGCGTTATGGAACCTCTTTTTTTTTCTCGGCGCCTGTGTTTACAGGTTAGAGCAGCAACGTGCCCTGCGTGAGCAGTGTTACTCAGGCGTGGTGCGGCTGCTGCTTAACTGCTGCTTAGTCACGGAACATCTAGAGAATAGGAGTCTCACCTATTTTCTACACGTGACACATGCATTCAGCAAAAATAGACTGCGAAAATGGTCTTTTGATAATCATACTGACATCATATCACCTTTCAATACGGTTTCTAGGGTTGGGAACAGTTAACCGATACGACCGGATATCTGGTTTGACAAGCGAGAGATACGGCTGCGTCGGCAGCAGCCTCCTCAATCGATACGAATCAGCCATGAATCCTTAGATGAATCGATTGTAGAGTCATGGGTATCGGGTATCGCGAGACTAGCAATCGGTTGACTGGCTTTAACAGTTTGCATCTCTAAAACAACGCAAGAGCCGGCGGCATGCTCCGTAGCAGGCATTACTGACAACGATAATGGATGTAAACATCAGCGCCAGCTTGACCGGTGGAGCTGAGGAACAGAAGCTAATGCTGGGTCGATAAACCAGGGAGCAGCCAAGCCGCAGCAGAAACTAACGGCCGGGGTCCACCGGCCACGTCAGCGGCGCGACACATCTGCAGCGCAGGTTCCGTAGCAGCTTGCCCCCCTGCTAATCAATTACAGCGGCTCCACTGACAACGGGAGCGGTGTGACAACCCCCGTCTGCCGCGCAACAGCTCTCTATTTTACGCGGCTCTTCTATTTTTGTCGCGCTACGCTCCCCTACGCGACCCTCCAGCAGATAAAAACTACATGAAATAGTGTGCTAAACGAGCACAATGTGTTTTTAAATGAATAAACCATTATCAGAGGTGATATGTGATGATTTTTTTTTCATGCATTTACCCATGTTTATCTGTGACATTGTGTAAATGTCCGTGGCGGACATTTGAAAGAGTAGATGACAAACAGTACAGTAAACTTGCAGATAACTCAAATATATGTAGGCCTAATAACTTAGGTGGAAAATGCTTTAACATTTCATGCAGCCTACATGCAGCCTCTCGGCTCGGCAAACGGTAAACAACCCCGCTGGCTTCTCTACGTGTCGCTTCAGTACGCAGTCAGTGGAGCCCAAATGAATACGCCGTGACGCTACACTGACATGATGCTTACATTTGCAGCCGGTGGAGCCCGGCCGTAAAGGCGAATCCTGCCGGTTGTGTGTTGAACGGGGTTCACAGACACAGACAGAAATACGTATTCCTGTCAAATACGGCGGCTGTAGTGCTCCGCGGCGCAAGATGACGGCTTACCGGCGACCGAGAAGCCCGGCTCCAGGTCCAAGAAGTCTTCGTCGGTGTCATGACTGGCCAAAAATACCTGAACAGCCGAGCTGTGGCGGCACACAGGTATGTGACGTGTCAGAAGAGAAACGAGCCGTTCACATTTCCACAAACCTCACCGCACTTTAGGGACTGTTCTTTACTTGTCAGGGGAGGAGGGTGGCTGGTTGATTTTTATTTTATTTATTTATTTTATTTTGATCCCCCCTATGTTAATCACTTATTGATGCTGTTTTTGAAGTATGAATAAGTCAATAAGTAATTTATTCCATTGAAATATCATTGATGTATTATAGGAAAGTGATGTATATTTTTATAAATGACAAACACAGAGTGTAGCAAACACAGAGAAATAGTCTGACTTGCTGTCAGTGATAAGCTGCTAGTCATCACAGTCCATGATATCAGTCAGATTCTGCCTTTACATTGCATGTTATTATTTTATTCTGCTTTATGTTTATATTGTACAGCGTTATGATAAACTTTATTCCAGACTCAAGTCCATATAAGATACATACAAAAACACAGACAATGTGTGATTTTGTTGTTGTTTGTCTTTTTATTTTATTTTTGCCAGTGCCATACAGCAACAATGCTTGGGGATGTGGTCTTTTACAAATTTGAAAATACTGTAAGAATGTCACTTTTATAGAATTGGCTTCTTTATTTTATAATATATGATTAATGTCTACATCAACAAATGTTAACCATAGAATCGTATCGAATCGTAACGTTCCTACACGGTATCGAATCGTATCGTTCCTTCACTGTATCGAATCGTATCGAATCGTTCTGTATTAAAAAATATATCGTTTTTGAATCATATCGTAACCCGTGTATCTAGATACGTATCGAATCGTCTATCATAGAGAGATTCCCAACCCTAACAGTTTCTATGTCTATAAGTGTCACAGACATGAAAGTAATAAAAATTTTTATTTTTAAATCAACACTTCCTGTTTCTATTTCCAAATAAAAGCCCACTGACAACGTTTCTTGGAACAGAATCCCTTTATTTGTTAACACGAGGCTTTTTATTGTGAAATTTTTGCAGGACTACGTTGTGTTATGGAGCTGCCTTGCATAGCTCCATAAATGAGTAGATTACTGGCTTTTAACTGTGGAAATAAAGTACTCACAGCAGCAGGCACCTCTGCAACAGCAGTGCCACTGCAGCAACGCTGCCTGTGTAAACACTGCGGTCATGCAAGCTGCAGCAGTTCAGCAAGGTAGCCATCAAGTGCTGCTCACACAGGCAGGGTCACCGGGGCATAAGAAAGTAAACCTAAAAATGTAGTAAACCTACATTTGAAGCTTATTTTGAAAAGAAACAATGCATTTAACGAGCAGAAACTGTACATTTCCCAGGAACATGGAAGTGTGTTTTGAAAAGAAACTATGCATGTAACATGTGTAATTGGACATGCTGTCTTGGAGTGTCCAAAACTAAATGTCTGGAGTACATAGATTGTCAATAGTTTGATGCGTAGGGCTGCTGCCCAAGTGTTAGTCTTTGACGAGTTGGTAGTGAGAATGTGTTGGTTAGGGCGCAAGTACATAGTAACACAGCTGATACCTCTGCTGTGTTATTGGTGAAATTCACTAATGGTTCAACTAACTGGCATGTCAAACAAAGATGCTTACTGTGTCAACCAAAAGTTTAAAACAAATGATGATTTTAAGTTTCAGTCCTTTCCCGTAAAACTGCATATGCTCTTTTAGAATTTAACATAGGCTAAGCCTTTGTCAGTAATGATGCTATACCCACTGGCTTGGTCAGTACTCATTGCATCTACATTTCAACTGTGAGTAATTTACACAGTCTGGTCTAGTTTACCCTAGACATGAAAAAGGCTGCTGATCTCAAGGCCAAGAAAATAAACAGTCAGCACTGACATCTGACAACAGACTTGGTGTCAAAAAATGACACAAATTTAACTGGTAGTGTATTTGGGTTTATGTGTATTAACAACTGTATATCGGCTTGTGAGCTCCATGTGGCACATCAACACAACTGAAGTGTAACTGAGAATGACAAATGCTTTATAGAAAACCTATATCGATGCAGTATTTCTTGGAAAGTCACAAAGATTCTAATATAATGTAAACTGGACAGATTCAGCCTATGGCAGATGTATTCCTTCACTGACCCAACCCAACAGAGACACCTATATTAAATGCTTAAAAACTATTACACTTTAATGCTCAGAATTAAAAAAAAAAAGACTAGACTAGACCAGTGGCGATTGCTCTAAGACTGCAAGGGAAGCTCAGCTTCCCCTAAAATGTCAAAAAATAAGTGGTCAAATATGTACTGTTGTGTTTACATTTTATACTAACTAAATATGCACTAGAACGCGTTCAACTTTTGTTCAGAATCAGCTACCTATCACAGGTCACTGACGCGACTTTCTTCTCATTCATTCCCGTAGCGTCAGAGTGCATTAAACAGTGGAAGCTCAGCGTCCAAAGACTTCAATGGGGAAGCATGGAGTGGGTTGTTCCACTGCAGCGAAACTAGACAGTCATTGGATAAATGCTCGGTTTTGTCCCGCCCATTGGACGCTCAGCGTCTCTGGGGGTCTATGGGGCGGTGGGCTGGCCTCGGCTGGCCTGGATGCTGGGCTTCTGCTTGATGATTGGATGATCTGTCTGAGGCTGAATCCCTTTTTGATTGACAGCGAAATGAGCGAATCAGCGATCTTGAAATATAAACCACCACCGGAGCATTTTTCAACTTTTATTTCATTCCGTTGTTCCGAGTTGATCTGGAGACTTTTCCAATCCTCTTAGTGACTTTTTCTTTAAAACGACTTAACAACGACTAGCGACAAATCTAGCATCTTTTTCTGGTGTTGTTGGAGACTGTACTCGTGTTTGGAGACTCTGACTTCTGTCGCTCTGCCGTTACTGTACCCAACGAGCAGCGGGTGCTGCTGTGAGCCGCTCCAACGTCCCAAAGCACTCACAGGCAGTCACACTGACCTCGCGCAGCAGCCCCAGAGGGTAGAATTTACGTATAAATAAACAGACACATTTTATGATGTAGGCCGAAAATGAGCTTCCCCTCCTTGAAAGACCAGCAGCCGCCACTGGACTAGACTTTCTAAGCAAGCTCTCAGTTCTTCTCATTGCATAGTGTTGACTTGGTGTTGGACACTGAGCTTGATGTTTGTCATGTGAAAGTTTCTCAAAGAGGTCAGACAGCTCATAAATGGTTACAGGTTACAATCTACTGCCCAAGATGTGTGCTTTCAAGAAAACCTTCTCAGTCAAGGTTTGTGCAGCAGATGTGGGATGTAATGAAATTCTGGAGTGCTGAATTAAAATGTTAAATCAAAAAAGAAAATTTTCTGTCAGTTTCTGTCTTAATTGAATATCTAGGGCCCTATGAAATCCCTTTAAAAATTCTCCAGATTAGATGCTTTTCATTTCAATTTCTCTGAATTATGTGTTGTATGATTTAGGCACATTTTGCAGTGTCTTGGCATGTGGTTAATGAATTAAATTGCACAACAATTATATAAAAAATAAAATTGAATATCAATATATTTGATATAACACGATATTGCACTATTTTTATCAAAGAAAGTGCTTCAGTATGTGCGTGCAGTGCGTCCTGTTGTTCTGCTCTAAATTTAGCTGTTGGTGTCTAATTCCTGTGGGGTTTTTTTTTTTTGTGTTTTGTTTTTGTTTTGTTTTGTTTTGTGCTGTTTTGGAGGACTTGGCCATCTCGGAAGGCCATCTTCACATGACTGCAGGGTCTAACAGTAATGTTCATGGTCAGGATTTTTTTCCCAGCAACTCAACATAAAATAAAGTAATTCTTTTATTGATAAAGGATCCAACTAACATGCTTTGTACTTTCTGTAAATGTAATCCGATTTATCTTATTTCCATACATATATATATATATATATATATATATATATATATATATATATATATATATATATATATATATATATATATATATATATATATATATTTAAACCATATTATCCATATTATTATTTTGAAAAGTGGAGGTAGCCATATTGTGCCCTGGGCTGTTTTAATGCATTTACAGGTCAGAGTGCTCTAACTCTACTTTAACTTTGGCTGTGACTGGTTTGACCACTGAGATGTGACTGACAGCAGAAATATCAGAAGCTGCCTCTGGACCACTGAGAAGCACGGGAGGACAGGATTGCTTGGCAAACCGAGAAAAAGACTGGTCAAGCTAGCTGTCACTTGTATCTCCATGGTCAAACCTGCAAATGCAAAAGTTTAAGATAGCACAGGCAGAGCAGAGCAAAGTGTGTATGGAGGAACTGAGGCCTGCCCTCGATTTAACACCAACACAGAGACCAAAGGTCAGAAGAAGCATGCCCTTAAAGACACCAAAACATAGCAGCTTGATTGAATTCCTTTTTTTTTTTTTTTTGTTTAAGCCCAGGATACACTCTGTGATTTTGGGCTGTTCCAGACGAAAGATGACCAACGTGAAAGAAACGTAGCGATATGTTTGGTAGTGGCTTTAAAACGATGGGCCTACGTTGCATAGTGAGAGAGGTTCAAGGATTGCTGTCGTCAGTGTTGCAATCAAAGACAGCCTGGGGTTAAATTCTGACAGTGTCAGATGTGGGATGACCATCTTACTGTGTGACAGCTGTTACAACCTTTGTCTACCAACCAACCAATTGAAATGCAGCATGAAATTACATACTAGTGCTAAACTCAAACAACAAACAGATAGCAGCTTGCCCTGGAGGCAAAAAGCACTAAAAGAAATGTACGGGATTCCAGCAAAGAGGAAAACCATGCCGGGTTGTGGCAGCAGAAGCCTTGCCTGTATGATGTGTCCTCCAGCTCTAAGGACGAAGCATGATAGGAAATAAAGGCGGAGTTGCAGCTGCCAGATGAGCAACCTAGCAGCTAGCAAAGACAGACACACCGCAGTATAAAGTGCCTACAAAACCTTAGATCTATTTAATAAGGTGGCCTTTTATGTTGTGCTTCACAAATAACCCATTCAGCACCCTAACACACTCGGTATGGGAAGCTATCGCATCGTATGTCATAGCCTGCGATTCTGTCTGACTGTTATCATACAGTCCGCATTCATTAAACTTGATGTTGTACCCAAGTTTATTAAATCCATGTCGCACAGTGTAGCTTGCACTAAACTTATAGGATTGCTAAAATCTCAGTCTGTAGGAGGCTTTAGGCACTGTGAAATATGCTTAAAATGGCAGGGATTTTTATAAAATTGTTTCCTCTTTTTGGTCAATTCCTTGATATTTTGGGTATTACAGTTTATTCCATTTTTACCATCAAATACCATGATTCTGTCTGTATTGTCAGCATCATGGAAATCATGGGGCCCTGAATATCAGAATATTTACTCTCTAAGAAGGGTTGTCAACATGTCACTCATGACATGATTTCACACTCACAAGGGGTATTTCAGTCACCAAAAAAGCACGTCTATTTTGGTGGTTTTTATCAATGTTGCTACAATTCAGATAAGCTCCTCTACTAAGATTTTTTAAATTCAGCGATGCTTATCTATCCGTTTTTCTTTTTTCTTTACGACTCATTTGCATCTTCACTCAGTAACCTTGTACTGTGCAGAATAACTTATTCAAATAAAGTGGGAATTACAAAAAAACTTAATTACTGTGTTATGTGTAGAGGGAAGCATTTCTGTGGTCCTGTCTCTGTTTCCAGTAACTAAGCTCTATTATCCAGAATGTCTGGGTTTGGCACAGTTATTATATATAGAATGTTTAATTTTCACATCAAATTACCAAAAAAAAGGTAAAAAAAGAAAACCCACACACACCAGTGTTTGAATGACACAAAAATATTTAAGTGGTGGAATAGATGAATCAGCTACTTGTTGAGAAAATTGCATGTATTTTGAGGAAGTCAAAATCTCAAGTCGTAACAAGAAAAGCGCACTCAGTAGAGTGCAGTTCTCTGCTGTTGTGTTGGGGGGGGAGACAGAGAGATCAGCGTGTATGCATGACAGTTGTCCAACAAAGAAGAGTTGAATTGCACTTAGTTGTCCGTCCTGGCTCCCTTACAGGCAAGATGGCGGTAAAGATAACAGAAACGTGAATTTATTCATCTCATATCATACCTGACTTTATTGGATCATAACAAATAGGGCAATCGAATTGATCCGTAGATGCTCTAGTTCAAAATGAGACCAAACTTTTCTATGGATGTCTGTTTTTTAGCCATGACAAAGGCCAAAATGTGGCCTGCAACGATTAGGTAAGGCTTGTGCTAGCCAATTGATGGAAATGCCTTTTGCTCTGTGATTGGCAATTGTTGATCACTTGCAATCCCCACCGGCCAGTTAAGAGGTGTGAGGAGTTGGCAGTCAATAACAGTATAAACAAGAGCTGTCAATAAAATAGGTTTTACAAAGTTGTGAATCACCACAACCATGAGAGGTACACATACTGCGAAAAATATCAGGCTGATAGGTCCAGTAGTATGCAAGGTTAGCTGTGGCAATAGACACACACACAAGCACACAACTGAACGCATGATCCCCTCCAGGCTTACACCTAGCGGATAATTAGCAGCTTTCTTAAGATTTTAAAGCAAAGTTTAAACAGTTTTCCTTATGACCACATGCTGAATAAAAGGTAAACCGTTTAGATTAAATAAAACACCATCCACCTGGACTGTCTGCAACCTGCCATACTTGGCAGGCGTGCTAGACTGCACACCTGTCTGTGAAGAAAGGTTGCTCACATGTCTTGAGGTCGAGAGTATCTGACTGTTGGCTGCTGGTGGGACTTAAAGGCCCGATTGGGAGGAAGAGTGTCCAAGTGGAGACAAGGTAAGCTGATGGCATTGTTAAAGTTGTGCCAAACCCGCCAATTCTTCATGAAAACTGGACAGGGGATATCATTTTTGAATTTGTTTAGATATGTTTTTGGCAAGGGAAATATTGCCAAACAAAATGAGGCATGAGTCATTGCTTATGACTCCGTGTCCATGTAAATACAGCAAGTTTTTGATATCTGTTTTTATACTGAACGTTGAGCTTGAACGTCTGCTATTGATCGAATTCATTGGGGTAAAACTCACAATACTTAACAAGAACATAACAACTCAGACCTCTCATGTGGCAGAGTCTTAGGTGTCAAAGAATCTTAGATATATTTTGGTATGATATCCTGATTTCTACAATCCTGGTCTTTTGGACAGTTATTGAATTAGCCATTTTTCATGCTTTCCCCTGACTCGAGTGTTGTTTTAAAAGATCATTAAAAGACATTGGCTCTAGTTTATCTCACAATTTAATTTTACTTCACAATTCCCCCTCTGGGGATCAATTAAGTATTTCTGATTCTGATACTTAGTTTGATTATCAATGTAGAATATGATCAGGAAATAATCAAAATAGACAACCTACAGTGACCTGTTTTTGAGACCTTAAAGCACTTGACTTGTTCATATTTAGGTTTAAACTTGTTCAATAAAGTATAGTATACTTTCAAAGTCTAAAAGTAAGAGAGAATGAATACTACCCAGGCCTATTGCTATTTTTGAATAACATTTTCTTGAAAGGTAGTACTCCTCCTCTTAAAGGGTAGTACTCCTCACACCGAGTACAATTGTTTTAATACCCAAGATGACAGAACACAAAACAAATTACTCTCTTTTGTAATTGTAATGGATCAGTAGTTTTTATACAATAGCATTCCGTAGAGCTGCCAGTTTAAAAATTTCAAATAAGCACTTGAAATGACTTACATCATCTTTTTTCCTATAATGATTAAACCACCTTATGAGCCAGAGAGGGATGTTTCACCAAATGCCTGCCTTATCAATCATGATATCACACAAAAAGATGAATTGCATATGGGGCCAAACTTGGCCCAGAGGCTGTGAAAAATGCATGAGTTTATCCTTGTTATTCTTACTGTGCTATAATCATAGTGCTTTTCTTGGCAGGATGCAAATTTAGGGCATTCAGTGGGCAGAGATACGTAATACATTGGCACTTTCCCAGACTTTTCATGTTTGGTCCTCACTGAACAGCATATAGTCAAAGGGATTTGATTTACTGTGTAAACTATTTTGTGGGTCTAAACACCCTTTTCTGTGTTAACTGACCAAGTCCTTTACTTTGGATACATGGAGTTCCTGACCTGCAGCAAAAGGAAAGTTCTCAGCTGACAGGCCACATGCATCTTGTGTGTCATTTGCCTTAAATGTATGCAAAAAATAACTTGCAACATGACACCAGCAGAATGTACACTGTGCCCTGATGCTTACCCACCTAGCCATTCTATGGTTACTTCATACTAAGAAACCTGGATCAAGCACCAAGTTGTTGTTTTTTAAAAATGTCTACTGTAGTCCACATCTGGCTAGCGATCATATATAACTGGATTTCATCAGCGCACCATGTGGGAGTGCCACTGAAAGGGCATGAGATGCCTTCACTCTTTTTGATGTTTGTGTAGTTGTTAATAGCTGCCAAGTTTTCTGTCCAGTTATTAGTTTTGACAGCCTTTTTCCTTTGGGAAACTGAAAATGTGTATTTAAAAATGATTGGTAGTTAAGTCGTGTGGTGTTAAGACTCCCCGTTTTGTTTTTTTTTTCCCCCCTATATTTCCCTCTGATTCTGTGCTATGGGATTTTTACAGAAATCTGCACTTGTCAGCCTGCTAAATCTTACCACCGTTTTTTATTTCATCCAATCACTACCAAAGATTTATGGCAGGCATACTACATACTCACAATATGGCCATTGAAATTTCTGGATTTTAAAGGGAATGCACACATGGAAATTCTTTGGATTTAAGACATGGCTTTTGAAAAGTTGCTTTTCTCAGGCTTACTACATTTCATACCTGCAAATAATACTTACCTCTTCACCCTTTGATGAATTCAGTCTTTTGGATGTAAGATATGACACGCATGAGTTGTGCAGATCTGCATACAAAGGCTGGGTCTTCTGCCTATGTGCTTTGCCTGTGCATATCACAGGGATTGCAGGATTACTTGCACACATGTTTGGATACTCGGATAGTAATGCAAACTAAGGTTAACCCTTTTATTTTCAGTTATGTTGCTACCTATGGACCATAGCATCCTGTCCAAATCAATTGAGCATTGTATGCAGCTTACTTAAAGGGATAGTGCACCCAAAAATGAAAATTCAGCCATTATCTACTCACCCATATACCGATGGAGGCCCTGGTGAAGTTTTAGAGTCCTCACATCCCTTGCGGAGATCGGCAGGGGGAACGGCTAGCACACCTAATGGCAGACGGCGCCCCCAGCTAACGTCCAAGAACGCAAAATTGAAACCACAAAGTATCTCCATACTGCTCATCCGTAGTGATCCAAGTGTGCTGCAGCCCCGACATAAAAAGTTGTTTCAAAAAACGTTATATGAACTCTGTTTTTAGCCTCACTGTAGCCTGTAGCTCTGACTGCTTCTCTGAGCTCTGCGCTTGCGCGCGACCAGCGAAAGCATGAGCTTTGCTTACTCATGTTTACATCACGTGACCGCAGGGGGAGACAATGGTAACCACAGTAGCTAAAAGATAATTTGCACTGTGGTCTTTTAGCAAAGGACAGCCCAACATGTCTGAAGACTTTGAAACTGAGGAGGAACAGCATTTCTTTTTTAAAGATATTTTTTAGGGCATTTTGCCTTTATTGGGCAGGACAGGTAAGCGTGAAAGGGGGAGAGAAAGAGAGAGGGGGGATGACATGCAGCAAAGGGCCACAGGCTGGATTTGAACCCGGGCCACTGCCTTGTATATGGCCTGCTCTACCACTAAGCCACCGACGCCCCAGCATTTCTTTGTTGAGCCGTATTTGTTTGAGCCCGAGTATACGGACGGAACTCAGGCTACTGGAAGAAGCGGCCGTCGCAGCTCATGAGTCTCAGCCAGCAGCAGAATACCGGAGTTGAGCACTGGAAACCTGGTGGTGTAGTTGTTTCAAATACAAAGCAATGCCAACGGATGAGGAAAGTCTTTGCTGCTCAGACTGGGAATTGGCGATGCCTGCACTTGAGAATCTGGACATCAGTACTGACGAGACTGCTGCTCTTCAGAGACACTTGAGACCCTGAGCGCGCACACGTGAGCACGGAGCACAGAGAAGCAGTCAGAGCTACAGGCTACAGTGAGACTAAAAACAGTTCCTATGACGTTTTTTGAAACAACTTTTTATGTCGGGGCTGCAGCACACTTGGATCACTACGGATGAGCAGTATGGAGATACTTTATGGATTCAATTTTGTGTTCTTGGACGTTAGTCTGGGGCGCCGTCTGCCATTAGGTGTGCTAGCCGTTCCCTCCGCCGATCTCCACAAGGGATGTGAGGACTCTAAAACTTCACCAGGGCCTCCATTGGCATATGGGTGAGTAGATAATGGCTGCCTTTTCATTTTTGGGTGCACTATCCCTTTAAGCTTTGTAACACCATTCGCTCAGCCTGCATTGTATATTGTGCATCAAAGCACACACCCTATTGGTTTCAATGTATCTATCAACATAAGCCCACACACCAACAGCATCTTAGCTAAGCTTAGTTAAGACATGCAGCTGTCCTGTTTTCCAACATCAGTGCGTGTCAGCGCTCCAAAAAGCTGCAGTTTCATCAATTTGCAGCTTGGATGGGGACATCCCAGCTACTGTACCTTGACTGGCTCGTCTGTCTGTGTGCCATGTTTGGTGTGTGATAAGGGTGTCGAGTGACACCTCAACTAATATGACGTGGTCAGTGTGTGTGTGTGTGTGTGTGTGTGTGTTGCACTCAAAGGATGGAGTTTCACTGTCAGCCATCTGCCAGTTCAGCAGAAAGGAGGAGAGAAGTGCTTTGTAAAAAATTCTAAAGATTGTTCTAATAACTAAAATCTGCTCTTAATCGCAAGGGCAAGTGTATGATCTCTTATCTTTCATGCAATACGTAACTTTCTGTGTTGCCTTTTCTCAGGCCGGTTTGCAAATATCACTTGGCAACTTGCTGTTGCATTGTTTGAAGATGATGGGGTCTGATGTCAGAGCCCATTTGTATGAGGTCAGTGTGTCTTTGGAAGGGCAGAATATTCATTACATGTACTACTTACACTGTTTAAAAATTCTTGACTCTTGCATCCGTGGGCCCATGTTTAGTAGTGTATTTATCAAGTTTCCATGAATAAATAACTAAACAGACAACATTAAAGGATTTCCAGTGCAACTATTAGCCATTGTTTCTACAGGCAACCAGGCATGTTGAAGCAAAGTGGATACAGCACAAAAATGTTGCCAGCCCTTGGAATGAAGTGGACAAGATGGGGGGGGGGGGGAAGAGGTCATGGATAAAAAAGTTTTTACTGTTAATTTAGCATACAATGATTTAACTACAGAGTTTGCAAAGGTGACTTGTGTGCAGTTTAAACAGGGAACACATTTCAAAATGTCAACCTCTGTATAAATGGCCTCCCACTCCCTTTTCAAACAGTTTGTGCCTTTTGGAAATCTCTTTCTACACATTTTTGTAGTAAAAAATAAAAGAAGAAAGAAAAAGGAGTAATAAAAACATTAGTATACATGAATGGGAAGTGGCCTGCAAACGATCTGTCAAAAACAAGCAATAGTCAGCAACAAACTATAAAATCAAGGAACATTACAAACGTGTAATTTACTGTGCCCTGTTCCTTCGTTGGACATTTAACCCTTTCACACTTTCTTTAATAGTAATATTTTAAGAAGAAAACCCCGAACCCACAGCACATATAAATGGTCACTGGTTTGTGGAACCCTCATATCTTCAAATTATCCAAATAATACAATTTTCTATTTACTTTTCTCCACAGTTTTTAAGGGATGTTCCACTTTTAAATGAAATGATATATGAAAATCACAATTACATTCATGATATTTTGACCAAACAGCTGCAGAATTATGATGACCTCAACCTCTTTTTTAGATGGTTGTCAGTTTACAAGGGCTTAATTTTTAAAAAAAATATTTTGTTAAAAAAAAAAAAAATCCTGAATGTTCAAAATCACTCATCACTTAGATTTGCGCTTACTTATAATTAGTTAACACTTTGACTAAAAGTATACTAAATTATAGTACACTGAGTAGGAATATAAACAACACTTTTCTTTTTGCTCCCATTTTTTGTGGGTTCAAATAAAAGATCACACAAAAGGCTTTTTTTCTCTCAAATTATGCTCAAATTCATTTAAAGCCATATTAGTCAGCATTTTGCCAACATAATCCATCCACCTGACAGGTGTGGCATATCAAGATACTTGTTAAACACCATGATAATTACATAGGTGTGCCATGGGATGGTAATAATAAAAGGACACTCTAAAATGTGCAGTTTTTTTACACAACACAATGTCACAGATGTTGCAAGTTTTAAGGGAACGTACTACTAGTATATTGATTGCAAGACTGCTCACCAGAGCAAGTTAAATGTTCATTTCTATACCATAAGCCGTCTCCATTGTTATATCCGAGAATTTGGCAGCATATCCAACCAGCCTCACAACATTAGACCATGTGAACCTCTCCAGCTCTGGACTTGCACATCAATCTTCTGCAAAATCGTCTGAGACCATCCGCCTGACAGCGGATGCAGCACTTATTTGCACAGGCAAAGATTGTATGCACAAAGGGTCTCAGGGAAGAGCTTCTCGGATGATTTTGCAGGTTAAGAAGCTGGATATGGTCAGTGCCGTTAGTCTCTCATTAAGTACGTTGAAGGCAGCTCATGGGAGTTCAAGGAACATTCAGTTCACAGGCTCAGGTGGACAGTCCTGCAGTCGGCATGCCAAAGGTAGGCTCCCTCAAAACTTGAGACATCTGTGGCATTGTGTCATTTGATAAAACTGCACATTTTAGAGTGGCCTTTTATTTTGACCAACCCAGTGCAGTGCAATGATCATGCTGTATAATTAGCATCTTTATATGCCAGTCAGCTGTCAGATGGATGGATTATGTTGGCAAAGTGCTTACTTTCAGGGCTTAATACAAAATTGTGAACAAACTTTGAGAGAACTAAGACTTTTGTGTACATAAAAAACTGTTAGCTCTTTTATTTCAAATCATAAAAACTAGGAGCATAAACAAAAGTGTTGTGTATATAACATTAGGTTCTTTTTGATGTAGGTTTACACAAATGTTTTGCTAAGGATATAACGTATTTGAAAATGGGAACGAGTCAGGAGAATGGGAGATTCCGATTGTGATGGCGTCATGTCGTAAAACCTCAAGCTGCTCTCTCGCTTTAATTAACTTTATATGTGCTCTATTTTACATGTTGTAGACATCATAGGTCTGACCCTTAGCCCTCTGGCTCAGGTAGCTCAGTCTTTTACATGGATTATTCTGTAAACTGTGAGCAGTCTTCTTCTTGCAGTAATTTTCAAGTGAAGTGACATTTCAAGGAAAGAGGGAAATGCTTCAATAACATCAGACTCACATGAGGCCTCACAAAGGTGAGTGTTAAGGACAAATGATCTCTGGATGTTGGGATTCCCACTCTTGGATGATACTGTGGAATGGTTGGAAGGTAATGAAAGGCTCATTCATAATAAAATGGACTTTTGAATTTTTCCATGACATTTGTTTACTCATGAATAATCTAAACCTTCAAGATGTGAAGGCCAGTTTATTGTAGAGCTGTCTCATTACCATTCTTTCACGTCTTATAAGTAGCAGGTATAAACAAAGAACAAAGGAGTCATAGTGACAAGAGGGAAAGCTCTGAGTTGATACCCATCAGAGATGTGAGTCTTGATCAAAGATCCAATGCCCAGCTGCCTGGCTTGTGGGGTTTCCTAAGTGGAAATAACCTGCAAGAAAAATGGAGACGCACATATCCTGTATTTTCTGCCGATGGAGTGAAACATCAGGGTAAGAGCAGACCCTCTATTGCTATCCCCAGTGTACTGACTGCATCAAGGCTGTTAGATTTAAGAACTGCATTTTCTTTGTTTTAATTTTATGTTAGTAGTAGTTAATAGAATACCACACTCACACAACTCACAAACATTTTTCTTTTATGCTTCCACTGAAAACGGCAAACATACTGATTATTGATTGAGTGGAGATCACACTTAAACAGCAAAACTTTATTAAAACATCAGATAACAAACACACAATCTGTGCAGTATAATCCAACTCTCATTTATCTAGTAGTATGTTCAGTACTGCCTGAACAGATGCATTTTCACTAAAACCTTAGTATTGAAAACTGAACTGAAAGTGAAATTTATCTATGCTCTCATCAAAGCCAAACTCCAATACTAAGGTTTTTAAGTGAAAATGCATGTGTTTGGGAAGTACTGAGCATAGAACTGAATAAGTGAGACCTGGATTGTACCATGCATGCTGTATGAGAGTCTGTAAACTGATGTTTTGATATAGTTTTGCTGATGTTAAAGGTCAAGTGCGTAGGATTAAGGCTGATTGGCAGAAATTAAATATATTAAGTATCATTTATTTCATGTATAATCACTTGAAAATAAGAATTGTGTTTTCGTTAGCTTAGAGTCAGTGGGTCATTTATACCTATATAGGGAGAAGGTCCTCATCCACAGAGAGCGCCATGTTTTACTGCCATGTTTCTAGAGTAGCCCAGAATGGACAAACCAAACACTGGCTCTAGATCGGGCCATTCACGTTTTTACGTTGACCACTTGTCTGTGACAAGCAACATTAGGAAAAACAGATTTTTTAAATATGAGACTGCTTTATTCAGCGTTTAACAGGTGTAAATCTCCAGGTCAGTTTGTTTTGAAGAGGAAGAGAATTCTGCTGATAATTTGGCTCCTGGTAAAAAAAAAAAAAAACTCCTGAATGTCTAGATCTTAAGTTGTCAGAGAAAAAAAAAGGATGAGCACACGTTAGCAGGTGCTGGGCTAGTGGCCTGTTTGCAGCGTAAGTTATTGGTGTAAGAGAAACACTTAATTGTAATGTGAAACTGCTTTAGCCAGTGTTTTTACTTGTTTTAATCACCTGGTCTCTTTGTTTTTGAGAGAAACATAATTCGGCTCCAAATAAAAATCTCCTGATAAATGAACGCTTGCAGGAATTGTAATGAGGAAAACATTCAGCTGGTTGCAATCTACAATCCTCACCGCTAGATGCCGCTAAATTGCCATAAATCTTAAATGTTGTTCCTTTAAATGTGGTCCCCAATCAATCAATAATAATAATATGAGTATGTTTGCCGTTTTCCGTGGAGGCATTTGGGACAAAGTTTTCTTCACAAATTCAAGATAACATAGCATGAATAACTGACATAAAAATGGTCATTTTGTAGGAGAAGTATTTCTTTAAAGACCATGAAATGAACTTAGATTTTGAAAAATTACAAGTTATACAATGTTCTTTCATGTTCCCTTTGTATCCCTTTGTGTGTATATGTATCTCATCCTGCATTGACATTCAGCCACTCGAGGAAAAGTTGCTTTTCTGTTTTTCCTTACATATTGCTCTGATGCATGAGCATCACTGTCATCAAATGAGCACTGTCAACCACAACTTCCAACCCTATTTAATGATGTTTTTCCCATAGATCTAATTGCAGATGTCACTTCACCATTCCTATTGAAACACTAGCCAGATGAGCAATCTTTGTAGCTTAATACGTGCCATTGTGTGTGTGTGTGTGTGTGTGTGTGTGTGTGTGTGTGTGTAAAGAGAGAGGTCTATCTCTTCAGTACACCACACATATTGTACTAATATTCTGAACAGCAGGCTCATGCAGTATTTAGACGTGACAATTTCTTGATAATGAGCAATATTGATTTAGAAAGGAAGAAGGCTGTATTGACCATTTACAAACACTAACCACTATTATTAAAACTAGAATTGGTGAAAGTAAAATCACCTTCACATACTTCCATTGACTTTTAAAAGCTTAAAATGTTAGTGTGTGATTTTATTAGTGGAAATTAGCAACACAAATAATGTATTTCCAACAGAAGGTTATGGAAAGAAGTAGAATATATAGAATTGAATATATTGGCTCATATAAGTATTTAGGTTTCTGTCTTAATAAATTTATGACCTATGGGGTTGGAGTTGGACTCCTTGTTTACTCTGCTGGGAGAGCTTTAGAATCAATTATCAACAAACTGAAAGTATGTAAGGATCCTGTCTATTCTACATATACTCAGCTGTATGATGTGTCTCCCCTGTCTTAAATTGTGCTGCAGGAATATGGGGCTTAAAAGAATCTAAAATTGCAGACACTTTACAGAATAGAGCCGTATGATGTTTTCTGGTGGTTCATAGATTTGCTCCTATTCCAGCATGGGCTGAGTACCAGGAGCACTGCAACGAAAATTGAAATGATCCAAATGCGGAACCATCTAATCAAAATGGCAGAGGCAGAATAAGTAACAATGTGTTTATGTGGAGTAAATCACACAGTTCTCTATGGGTAAAAGAGCTTTGCTCAGTTCTTAAGGAGGTGGATATGGTGTATCCACCATATATTTACAGGGATAGCTTATGTTGCAAGCTGTCCCTAGAATTTTAAGAGAAATGGTTCGAAAATATTCAGTCAATGCCTGAATTAAGTGCACATAAAACAGTAGTTTTTGGTTAAAGGCCTAACATCTTGTTTATCTAAAACCAACTATATTCACAAAAGCCTGGAAGAGAAGGCAAGAAAATTTGCTTAATCAGTACCTATTTTGTTTTTTCTTTCAGTGCTACACAGTAAATGCCTTTCTGAGTAATCCATGAACTCTTTGGTTTCCTGGAAAAAAGATTACTGAAATAACAGGGAAATCCCCAAATTCTCTCTTGAAATACAAAGCATGTATGTTGTCTGTGCCTATTTTCACCCTGTTCACCCATCTTGTGACGTGGGATAAATTACTACATTACCACTGTGTAGAATGTGTTATTTATAGAATCCTCTTTTAAATCAGTATGATGGCATACATTTTTGTTTATAGAAAACTTGGTAACACATACTTTAGGTTGCCAGTTTCACGGGAATTGTCTGTCTGCAATGCATGCTTTGTTTGTTTTTATAATACTAGTGGAGGATGCCAAACTAAGAATTTTATAACAGTACACATGGTGCCTTGAAATTCTGTCCAAGTTTACTGCATATATATGTTTTTGTATGTCTTACATTATTTGAATTTACACCTCAGTAAACTCAAACATACATTTTGAATTTTGCAAGGCTGAATGCTAGTTTTATGTGTATATGTGTTTATGAGAAGAAGTAGACACACCACAGAGAACAGTCCCAATTGGGTGTCAGAATTCAGGGGCAATAATATTTCAGAATGTCTTATACTGTAGATACATGGACAGTTTTAGTAACCAGATTTTCTTTTTATCAGAGCATTCAATCCATTAAAAATAGATGAAAATTTATATCTGCCATTACATTACAAATAAAGTTTGAAATGTTGCTTACAGTGGCTTTAATATGTATAGTTGTTTCTGAACGATCTGCCACTTAAACCTTTTCTGACATTGACAGGGAAACCTTTTTAGAGCTATAGCATTGTGAAAAGCATTTGATGCTGATTAATGAATAATTTGTGACTCATTTGTGCTGAGATTACTTGTATAATCGTACCCCACTACATGTTATTAAGAGTAGCTGGAACAGAAATACGTGCTTTGCGTGTGTGTGTATATATATATATATATATATATACATACATACATATATACATACATATGTGTGTATATGTATATATATATGTGTGTGTGTGTGTGTGTGTGTGTATATATATATATATATATATATATATATATATATATATACACATACATACACATGTGCACACACACATTTTTTTTTAGTAGTAGTAGCTGGAACAGAAATACGTGCTTTGCGTGTGTGTGTATATATATATATATATATATATATATATATATATATATACATACATACATATATACATACATATGTGTGTATATGTATATATATGTGTGTGTGTGTGTGTGTGTGTGTGTGTGTATATATATATATATATATATATATATATATACACATACATACACATGTGCACACACACATTTTTTTTTTAAACTTGATATGCTCAGTCGCTCTGGCCAGCAGTTGTGCATTCATCAAGAGAAATGTAATTTGTGTTAATGATGGATTTAGGGTTGTACGTTGAATGCATGACACATGATTTGCATCTGGGGGGGGAAATGAAAATGTAATGAGCAATTTGAGTTAAATTAATGCATCAGTGGTCTTATTGGACATAAATGTTTAAATTGTTTGTCTCACTAATCATACCTCTTGTCAAATTGAATTAGCCGAGAGGGCAGTCATGCAGTAATTGGAACAGCATATGCAGCATATGTTTCTTATTTTTATTATTTTAGATACTGTATTACAATAGAACCTGGCTCGGTTATCATTTGAAATGTTTAATATGTTTTTGCTGTGCCTTCATTACAAACATTTGTCATTCTGACTGACTTAAAAATCCTAGCTACAGTTAAACCTCTATATACCAAACACTGTTAACTTGTCATTTAAAGATAATGTGTATGTATTAAACAGTGTATGTGCCTGATGCTATTTTATATACCCAGAAGCTATTGTTATTTATATGTACATAAACCTTTAGCTCTGCTTAATTAATATGTGTGATATTTGTGTTTAAGTCATTATTTATAAGCTGTACTGTATTAATACATTCTATAAATTTAAAGTTACATCAGTATCAATATACAAGTACAGTTATATCATGGATTAAAAAAAGAGGTGATTGGTATGCATGTGCAGTGTAGTTTGTAAAATGTTTGTATATGGCAGTTTGGTGATATCATTGACACTGATCACAGAGGGGAGCATGTGACCTCTGTCATGGAGCCATAGCTGGTCTCCATTGTTAGTTTGTTGATCAGCAGGAACATGTTAAGACATTTCTATTAGTGACAGTTTGGTGGCAGTCAGTCGTATTTCAAATGATTTTACATGCATATTTGTTGTCCTTTCTTAGTTAAAGAGTATGTGAACTCTGTATCCTCTCGGGCACTTAAACATTTCCTTTCCGAGGTTTCCACCTTTACCTTAACGCAAAGCCATTGTGTTGGCTGTAACTCTGAAACTAAAGAAAAACTTGGATCCTTAAGGTATGCTTTTTGTGCCAAGAAATTTAAATGATCATTTTGGTTGTTCTGAGGTATTATAACTGCTCAGCAGTGTTAGGGTGGTGATTTGCACCTTCTGAAAACCTTTTTGGTTTAGGAATTTACCTCAAGTGTGAGTCTCCCTCTGCAGTTCTGACAGCTTCACCATGTAAAACTCCCAACATTGCTGTTACAATTAGCATCCATAATGTCAACCATACTCTCATATACTGTTAGCGTTGTTTTGAAGAGGTTAATTCTTTAACATCTTTTCGCAACCGATTGTGGTTATTGTATTTAAAAAAAAATAAAAAATAAATATTGTATATAAATCAATAGACACACATGACTGCAACCACAACTCTTGTTTGTCCATGGTGGTTATGCCCTTCCTCTCACATACAGACACACAGACACTTGATACATATATCAATATGTGCAATTAAATATGTCCTGAGCCAACACACTTGGCCAATAAAGGCACTTCTTGTTCTGATTCTGACTGGGTAACAGTTTTTCATTGCTCTGATGCATTTAGTGACATATACCACCATCTGATTGTTCTGTGTTATGGCCAAGTCCATTCAGTCCCTTAAAAGGCATCACAATGTCACAGAATGAACATGCACTTATTTGTCAGTGAACTAAGCTGAGCTAAATTTCAGCAGATTTGCTCATTGCTCAAGTTCCCCAGTGTGTTTACAGCTATAGTATAGTCAGGTATTGGTCATGCTTTCACTGTTACCTCACTACAGATAGTTGCATTTAATTAAATAAATACAGACAGGTTTATCATACACTGCTTACACTTACTGATAGCTGCAAGTTAAGGGTGTGTCAGCCTCCTATTTTCGATGTCTGGACTTCCTTTACCACGCACTTGTGTACCTTGGTAGGATGCTTGACGCTTACCATGATGTATGCCTTTTATATTTTCAATTTGATAGTTGGTTTAACTTTAGAGCATGAATATGTGTAATATTATTTTCCGATGACTCTATTGAAGATTCTTGGGAAATGTTCGGAAATACTGTTCAAAAGTACTCATCACAGATTTTGCTCTCTTATCAAATGTGACAAAGATAAATGAAACGTGTACATGGGCCACAATCAAGAAGCTGCTGTGGAATTCAGCAGATGTTAATACAGTTTCTTCTTTCAGTTCACCCCTTCCAGAGTGCTCTCTTGCTCGTTATACTGTAATCTTACTAAGGATGCCATTGTGTTTTTTGTCTTCCAGGTACCAGTAGTTCAACAGGCAACACCCATTGGAAGTCCACCTGCTTTTCCTGGTCCTATAATGCTGTCCCCTCCCTCTATGCCTCCAGTAGGAGCTCCTTTCATCCCGACAGAATTTGACCCCACAAAGTTGGGTGAGACATTTATATAGATAAAAATACTGTTGATTTTTAACCATCATCTAAAGAGAACAGATCTGTACTGCAGAGGTTTTTTTTTTTGTTTTTGTTTTTTAAGATATTTTTTGGGGCATTTTGTCTTTAATGGACAGGACAACCAAGTGTAGAAGGGGGGGGGGGGGGATGACATGCAGCAAAGGGCCACAGGTTGGACTCGAATCCGGGCCACTGCGGCAACCGCCTTGTACATGGGGCGCCTGCTCTATCCACTGAGCAACCGATGCCCCTATGCTGCAGAGTTGTCACTGTTCATAACTTGATGTTACATCTTTAAACTTGTGCTTTTTGGTCATTTTTTCTGATTTATTTTAGGCTGCTACAATACTTAATTTCTGACTGTGGTTCAATAAAATCTTATCCTATTTGCAGCAGGAAGTGCAAAACCTCCAGAGGAGTCCAACAAAGATTCTAAAGGAGACAAAGGACCACCCACAGATCCGGGCACTGGCAACCAGCTGGGGTCTCCTGTGGGACCAGTGATGACCCTGCCAGGCCCAGGAATTATGCAGGGTCCCAGACCGGGCATGCCACCTCTGCAGCCTCCTCCTGTCATGCCGAGTCCTCATCTACCTCCATTCCTCCCACCTCCAAACATGGCACACATGCCCCCGCAAATAATGCCTGGAGGACCCATGTTTCCACCAGATAGGTTCAGAATGGCTATGCCCTTTCCTCCTCGTGGCCCTCCTTTCCATCGACATCCTTCAATGGGACCAGAGGGCATGGATGACAGAGAAGCGAGGCATTTCCGAAATGGGAGGGCAGGGTTTGGGTGCCCTCCCTTCCACAGAGGGAGATGGTAAAGGCCGATTGAATGATGGACATGAGGAGAAAAGATGCTGAATCACTGTGACAGATACTAATAAGTATCAGGACATCTGGTTCACCAAGGACTGCTGTAAAAAAGTGAGCGTGCAGAGACTTCTTTTCAGACTTTATTTTATACCACTTGTCTTAGTGTCAAATAAACAATGAAAAACAAGACACAGCATTCTGAATGTGGTCCATGCTCCTTCAAGTTCACTAGAGAAGTGATTGTAAATACTGTACTTGCTTGTAGCCGTTTGCTATCTTTTTGTATATTTGAAGTTGTATAGTTTATGCTTAAGTCTAATCTCAGTAGTTGGAGGTAAAAACAAAGTCAAAGTCTGTATTTTTGAGCTTATTACCTTACCAGAGTTTTTGTGTATGGAAGGACACTGTCAAAATCTATAACTCATACCTTTTTGGTATTTTGTTTTTAGTAAAATCCCTTTGTGACACAATGTTTAATTCTTCACCATAAAGGCTGGATTTCATTTTAAGCAGAAGAAGATTTCATGTCCTGCCAGTAGAGGGTATAGTAAACCCTGTTACCATGGCTAGCCTGTTGTACATTAAGGTCACAACTTGTAGGATCACCTGCAGTGAATATTAAAAAGAGGTACTACCATTTGATCGTGTGGTTTTACTTGTTTTGATCAAATTGACATTTTGAACTTCTTTCTTGTAAAACTAAATTGTGTTGATCAATAATCCTGCTTAACAAATTATTATCTTTAAACATAACCTGGCCAACAGCCATCATGCATCCTCTGGAACATACATAAGTAATCCGCAATTTACCTGCCTGTCTCATATAAAACAAGAGTTACAAGACATTTATAATAATATGGCTATGCCTAAACGATTATCCTTTTTTGTTTTGATAATTTAAATAAAAGCGAGTGCAGATTTTATTCTCTTACATTTCGTGATGCATTTGTTTCCTCAGATCTGAACAAAAAAATGCATCTGTTTGTGCAGGAGATGGGATGCACAGACCGGCTGCACCAAAGACCATTCAAATTATGCATTAGGGTTAAAGAAAGATATAGTTTCTCATTTTTGCTCATGTTACTAAATACTCATCGACAACTACTGTGCATTTCGCATGGTTATTGAATGCCGATTCGAGGTAAGCCGCAGCTGATTGGCTCCGAGAATAAATAAGTGGCATTCTCATGATCCACTTGCACACCGTCTCCAAGGGCCGTGGGCTCCGCCCTCTCAGCGGTGTGGAAACAACACGCATGGTCCGTGGACAGGCAGACCTTGGAGAGGCGGCTGGATTCAGACACAGATAGGAAACACCGGCGTGTGAAACATGACGATTTCGGTGTCAAAACGGAAGCAGCCAGATCCCGACAGTGGCGGTGACAGGTAGGCTATGTACGGAGACCGGGAAGCATGCTGTCTTAATCATGACAAGGATAATAGGCTTGATGTCCGATCATGCTTCCGCGTGGTCCTAGCGCCGTCTGCACGCATGACCGCGTCACTCAATCATACAAGTTTATCAGGGGTGACAGACGCTGCCGCACTGAGGCTGCCGGTGCGGTCCAGTCGAAAAGGCCAACAAGCTGCGTTTTCGTGCACGGAGTGTTGCGCATCTTGTGTCGATTCATTCAGTCAGACATCAGTGAATTGGGGGTAAAAACAGCCATGCAGTCTAAATGATGGTGGACATAGAGCAGGGTTAACGTGCATGTTCATACATTTCAATTTTTACCCCAGTGCACGAATGCCTATTCTGCACAGCAGCACTGACAAATGTTGCTTTCGTTCAGCAGTAGGCTACGATGTTGGTGCCTTAACAAGACATCCATAAAAAAACAGACACGGTAACCTGTCCGCCCTGATACCTTGGAGGTGTTTGGATGCCTCTGTGGTCATTTATGCTGTTTGGGAGAGGAGAAGCCGCGAAAAGCCTCAGTGCGGTAGATTGTTGCATGAAGCAGTGTCATTTAATCCGACTCATTGCATCTCCCTTCGTTGTAGTACACATGATCCAGGCTGTTGCTGCTATATTTACATCTCGCTTTGGCAAATAGATCATGTGCAGGTGACTCAAATGAAAGGCGATAGCACATTTATGCAGCTGCGTTACTCCCAATGACCTTATGGTGTCAAGTTTGTTGCAGCGTCACTGCCATAGCCTGCTGCTCAAAGTGACGTTTTCTATCATATTTTTGTGTGGCTGTGAAACCATCCTAACAGGTAGGTAGGTACACAGGTGACTGTATGAACTGATGTGATGTGTAGTGCTGTAGAAGGTTGAGATCTAGCCTAATACTGCATTGGATTTCACTCATAGGATAGCATGATATGGAAATATTGTTATTCAGTTTTAAAACTGACCAGTAATGTTAAAGCTGACTCGACATTTAATGTTGGGCTGATGTGTATTTGCTGTCAGTGTTTTCTGCAATTTGTGTTGCCAAGAGAATATTGCTTTTCTGCAAAAAAAATTCTCACCACAGGGAGGGTAAGGTGCAGTTTTTTTCTCAGTCAGCAGATTGTATTTATGGTGAGTCTAGTATGACCTGATTGGCCCACAAAGAGGCAATGGTAAATGCATCTATCAAGGGAATTTGGACAACAGAGAAAAGGTAATATCTTAACTGCTACAGCATAGGACAATTATAGGAGATTTTCAGTAATAGAAGTTAGAGTAACATCTTGACCTGCTGTGAAATGTAACAGTGCATTTTAAACTATAATTGTGGCATAATCCTGCTCTATCTTTTAAGTATCAAACAACCCACCTGTGGCTCTAAGAAGATAAGAAGTGTATAGTTTACTTCTTCATGGGAGTTAGTCGCTTGAATTCATGTCAGTAATGAACAGTTAAGAGTTTCCATACAAGGAAAAGGGTAACAACCATAGAAATCGCCTAAATCCTCTTCACTGGCCATCTATGTGCTCAGTGTGTCGCTCATATAATTTGGCTAAATGCACTGCCTCTGTCCCCTGCACTGTCATCCTAAAGCACCTGAGCTCTACCAGAAGTAGGTATCAAGACAAAGACAAAATTCCATAACTTTCATCAACCAATGAAGATGTACATTTTGCAGAGGCCACTTTATTCTTCAGCATTCAGCTAATAACCACAAAGATGATGACAACCCTCACACATATCTGCTGTCTTAAGTTGTTGTGAGAGCTAAAGAGATAAAAAAAAAACGTGGACCAAGTACTTGTTAAGGTAAAAAACAAAATAGTGAGTGAGTAACATCCTATTAAATAGCAGGCAAGAAACCTGCGAGTGAGAAATGTGAAAAAATTGGAGACTGGACTCAAATAACTACAGTGCTAGTTTCCACAACACATTTTGATTTTATGACATAAAATTAACAGCACAGTTGTGAAATTAAAGTTTTGACCTTGATTAAGTGGCCTCTTGAGTCAAGATTGTAAATAAATAAGGGAACTCATTTTTACGTGTTTGCGATGTATGTTCATGATAAAATATATTGGTTACAAAAGATGACAAGATTTCACACCATAACAAGTTTTGAAATATTCACAGAAATCTTTGTAGTGTGTGATTGGCTAAATTCTTCTTTTTAGCCATGGAAAAAAATGATTGTTGCTGTGATCATTTTTCAGAACTGCTATGCTTTGTTTTGGCATCTATAAGTCTTCACACATATGGATTTATTACTCAAACTGGGCTTAATTATGTTCTCACCAGTACCTGAAATAACACATCCAAATATATATATACTTTTTTATGCACTTTTTTGTTTGTTTGTTTGTTTGTTTGTTTGTTTAAATGCCAGCTAAGTCACCTGTCCTCCATTGATCCATTCAGTTATTGTTTTGCCAAAATATGTCCAAACACATATTCAGAGTCATTGTTTGATACTCTAAAGATGCTGTACAATTTGAGTGGATTAATCATTTGAAGTTTGGTTTGCTACATTGGGTACTAATTTTAAATGACCTAAACATTTTCTAAGGCATGAGTTAAGGCAAAGGCAATGATCCACCTGTGGAAGGCGTTCTCTACAGTGATTACAGAACCTATGCATGACCCACACAGCAGCCTGAATACTTTGTGGTGGAGACCCATGGAAAGAAAATAACCATGTTGTGGAGCATCCAGAATGGCTTCAGTGTATAGAAGTGTCCTCAGGGTGGTAACCTGAGCCCACCTGTGTGACATGCCTGCACAGAGACCTCAGCCTCTGTCTGTCTGTCTTCGTGTGATCAAGTTGAAACTAGTTTTGCTTGCCTCTGGCTTGTGTCCACACTCTTTAACTCTCCATCTCAAAGATCCCAAATGTTAGGCCAACTTGAGGCAGTGTAGTGACTGGCGTAGCCACACATGAAAGAATGTCTACACATTCATATGCTAATTTGTTGGCTTTTTGTACAATACATGACTTTGTTCTTCATGTGTGTACAGCCATGTACTACCAAACACAGTTGATTTCTTGAAATGCGCATAATTTAACCCTGATAAGTGCTCTTTGTGAATTATTCATTTCTGTCCCACTTGCACAAAACTCTTCATTCCTTTGCAAAGTGGTGCAAAGCAAATACCGAAGAAAGTCTAGTGTTTTGCATAGTGCCGAGTGAATAGCGCTAACACATTATTCATTCAACACAAACTCTCTAATATCTACTGTATCACTAACAGTGGTTTGGAATTTTGTGAAATCAGTGGTTTATTTCTTTATAGCCCAGTCCATAGGGACTTGGGTTGGGAACCAAAGGGTCGCCTGTTCAAGTCCCCATCTGGACCAAAATATGGAGCATGGACTGGTAGCTGGAGAGGTGCCAGTTCACCTCCTGGGCACTGCCGAGGTGCCCCTAAACAAGGCACCGAACCCCCCAACCACTCGGAGCGCCTGTCATGGGCAGCCCACTCTGACATCTTTCCACTTAGTGCATGTATAGGTCCAGTTTGTGCATGTGTGTGTTCGGACCTGTGTGTAATTGACAACAGAGTGAAAAATTGAATTTCCCCTCGGGGTTTAATAAAGTATATAAAATTGAAAATTAAATAAAAAATTAACAACAGTGTGTTTTTTTACACAGTGTAAGCTTATTTAGTCAAGCCATGTGTTTGGAAATAAAAACAGCAAATAAGAAGAGGAGGTGTGTTTTGGAAATATTAATTACACAAGTTGGACCACAACCATAAAACTAGAAATCTTTCCCACCAGGAAACTTATGTCATTTTGCTAAGTGGCTGATTTTAGGTATTACAATGAGTATGCTGAGCTGAGCTAAAGCCTCAGTGCCATGCACGCACATGTCCAGATGTGGTAGGAAAAAAACATCCTACTAGCTATTATTCCACTCATTAGATTTTAATAATGAAAGGACCACATCTATATTCTACTGCAGTTCACATAAATACTCACTGCTGGCAAAGTTTTTTCAACATTTGAATAGACTCTGGGCTCCAGTGATGTTCGCGAGTCTGAATATTTCATAAAGCTGATGCTGAATAGAAGCCCTGTTTAGTTAAAGGAGATCCCATGCTTCAGTTTTTTCATTACCTTTTTAGAAATACAAACCTCCAAAATATTTTAGTGCCGTAATGATGAGTTAAATATTGGACAAGTTAATCAACAGGAAATTAATAAACCACAATTCTGATAACATTTAGATCATGAATTAAATGACTGATGATTTGCTGTTTCCAATTTTTCAGATATAAGGATTTACTTCGATTCTGTTTTACATCATTGAAAAGTAAAATGTATTTGGGTTTTGGACTGATGGTCAGACAGAGCAAGCACTTCTTAAGCTGTAGGAAATTGTCATGTGCAATTCTTTGACATTTTTTAATAAACAATATGTTGAATTATTGGAAAAAATACTGTATAATTGAAAACAAAAAATAAAATCATCACTTATTGCTAGGGATGCACCGAATATTCGGTAACCGAATATATTCGGCCGAATATTGCAAAAAAACACATTCGGTATTCGGTGGAATAAGTGAAACGCAAGGCCGAATAATAGCGGCGTGTTTTGATAACGCAATCAAATAGCATGCAGTGACAGATGGAGTAGTAACCATTTGGGACTAAAAATAGTTTTGTTCGAGCAAAATAAATCATTCAGCACGCTATGCGAGTACAGATATCAACCAGCAGCAGAAACGAAAGCCAAATCCCGCCGGTTGTGGGTTGAACGGGGGTCACAGACACAGACAGGAATGTATTCCTGTCAAATACGGCGGCCATAGGCTTACCAGCGACGGAGAAGTCTGGCTCCAATAATGTCCTCTTCTTGGCATCATGACTGCCCAAAAGTACCTGGACAGTCAAGCCGTGGCGGCACACAGGTATGTGACGTGTCAGAGGAGAAATGAGCCGCTCACATTTCTCTCTTTGTGGCAGGTAACGGTCCACAAACCTCACCGCACTTGAGGGACTGTTCTTTACTTATGAAGGGACTGTTCTTTACTTGTCAGGGGAGGAGGGTGGCTGGTTGATTTTTATTTTATTTATTTATTTTATTTTGATCCCCGCTATGTTTATCACTTATTGATGCTGTTTTTGAAGTATGAATAAGTCAATAGGTAATTTATTCCATTGAAATATCATTGATGTATTATAGAAAAGTGATTTATCTTTTTATAAATGACAAAACGCACATCTGCCTCATTTTCGCTGTGGTATCGTGATACTACTCAGAACCATGATATTTTCACTGGTATCGTGCCGTGGGTCCCAAATTTGGTACAGTGACAACACTAATCTGGAGGGGGTTCATCTGCAAAAACTAATGAAAAACTAAACAACGGTATTTGGTACTCGGTATTCGGCCAAGCGTTTCATTTTATTCGGCTTCGGCCACAAATTTTCATTTCGGTGCATCCCTACTTGCCCTAAAATGTATTTTACAGGACAGACAATTCACTATCCCCATGTCTTACAGTTATAAATTTACAACTTTAACAGCACTGAACTAAACAATTTTTTAATATAAAAGTGGTCTTCTCCCACGCAAATCCTGTAATTAAGCAGCCACAATATGTAACAATGTTGATGTTGCAGCTGTGAGTGGTTGTCTGAGTCCAGACTCTTAGGTTGAATGCAGTCTGTACAGGCTGATTGCCAAATTTTTCTTGTGAGAATTATCTACTCTCTCTGCAAAGAACAACCGATTCCTTATATTAGAGCAAGATAGATTTCATGTTGCAGCCTTATGCAAGATGTGATTTCATCCAATCAGTTACTTCCTACATGTATATCAGATAATCACATTAAGAGTTTTTTGGAATTCTTCTAAAATTAAGCAGTCTTTGTTCCCTTTTAAGCCCAAGTTGATGGATTAAGGACAACCATGCGTTCCTCTCCTGTTTACATCCATGTTGTATTGAGTTACAGACAAGAGCTCGGTCTTCCCTTGTTCCCTGTGACAGGACATCTGTCTCCATTAGAGAGCACTATTGACGTGTGCTGTATCAGCCTCTCGTCCACCATCTTTGGACAGTTGAAAAGAGCAGTCCCATTGTTCACCACAATCGACCACATTGTACACATCTAAGACTGTTTTGTTTTGTTCTGGACCATGTGCAGCAAAGCAGGTGATTTGCCTAATCTTTGAACCCTACTTCAGTATTTCCCATGCATTTTAAGAACCCTTGCATATTTTTCTCATTTATTACTGACGGCAGAAGACTAGAAGTTGCCACATACTTCAGCATCTGACAAAGTGAGGTCACTTATGATGAATTCATGATGTGCTGACAGTCAGCGTAATCTGGAAAAGCATGTAGGTGGCTTGCCAAGATTTGATCCAAGATGCTTTCCAGAGGACAGCCCCTTTAGCAGTGCTGCACTTAAGAGTGTCTATGATGCACTTTGTACAATGTAAAACAGGGCTGGGTTGTATTCTACTTGGCTTAAAAGCGAGAACCAAAATCATTAAGTTAAAGCTTGTGGTAGATAAATACTGCAGACGCATCTTGTATGATTCTCAGCTTGACTTCTACGCATAATGAAGATATGGGCTTTTTCATGAATTATTACAAACTTAAACTAATATTCTCATCAAAGTCAAAACGAATGGGCTCTATGCTGTGGCTTACACCTTAGAAACAAGCAAACAAGTGCTCCCCACAAATTAAGTCGAATCGCCTGACTCGCCTACTGTTGAGTATTGACTCAAGCTTCAAAGGCTCCTTTGAGGTTGTGGTAGCCTCAGAAAGTGATTTCTGAAAAGATTCTATTCCAGTTACAGTGGGCTACTATTCCAAAGTGATAGGCCTGTGTGTGTGTGTGTGTGTGTGTGTGTGTGTGTGTGTGTGTGTGTGTGTGTGTGTGTGTATGTATATATGCAGACTAGTGGACAGCATTCAGTAGCACCCTGGCACTTGCTCTCCACAATGGTCATGGGGTTTGGAAAGACATGACAGATGAGTGTTAAAAGGCCTCATCAAAGCTCAGCTCCTCCCCGTTTCTGAGCTGTGAGCAGAAATGTATGACCGACTGTCAGAAGTGCACATGGTAATGATCATCAGCTTCACGAGGCTGATAGAGCCTTGTGGTTTTGGGATGAATAATGGATACTAAGTGCACTAAACTGCTGAGGCTATGAGCCACTTTTGGGAGGCTGGAGTTCGGCTAACTTTACCGCACCATCAATCATAAACAAGAACTTCTCAGGGCCCGTTTTGTTGGTTGAGGTTGACTCTGGTGTGGAATTTGTTTTGAAATAGCAAACAGCCGTAATTAGTTATCCTGGGTGTGCAACTGAACCTCTCTCAGTACGTATTTATTTGGTGATATGCGGCCATTGGTGTCTAGACATCAAGGCTTAAATAGGGCTGAATTTGGTAGAAAAATGTAAGTAAGATGTCTAGGTTACATAAAGAATTGCTCTTTATTTAAATGACTATTTTAGTGTAAGGCAGGTCCTAACTTCATATTGAAATATATAAATCAATGCTGAAAACAATTGGTTCAGTTAATAAAATAGTCAACTGACAGAAAATTAATAATTTTGATCATTGCCTAATTAGTTAAAGGAGCTATATGTGAGAAATCTAAAGCAAATAGTCATAAAATCCTCCTAATATGTCACAGAGACTAAGGAATAATGTTAATATAACAAACTGATCTCACCGACAACAATAGTACAGCCAGAATATTTGCATCTAAAAAATTTTTTTTGCAGTTTGCAAATCATGTTTATGTTTTGAATTTGTGTTTTGGCCTGTTGCGCCACCCACCGCCGTCTACCAGTCACGCAGTCAGTAGAGTCTCAGCATCAGTTACAGTACAACTGAGCTACAGCAGCACGGCAAGCAGCATTAGCAGTGTCCCAGTACATAGCATTAGCAGCTGGCTCCTCCTTAGCTGTATCCCGGCAGCAGAGTTAGCAGTGTCCCGGTACATAGCATTAGCAACCGGCTTCTCCTCAGCTGTATCCTGGCAGCAGCGTTTGCAGCAGAGAAGCCGGACTTGCTCAAACGGTCCGCTGGAAAACCGAAGATCAAGGACACGGCGATGCGGCCCTGCCACGGCAGCCGCCCGTGGGCAAACAAATCAGTCTCCAGCGTGCCGCTGTCCAGCAACCTCAAATCTGTAGGGGAGGTGGGGGCGGACACGACTCGCGGCAGTATTTTGAATTTGAGTGCAGTAACCGTTTTGGCCACATTCTTACATACAGCGCCTTTAAACTAATGTATGCAGAAAACATGTAAATATTTGCAGGTGAACAAGTATATTTATAGATGTCATGATGGGTTCTCAGAAATTGATGGGCATTTCATAGTTTTATTAAGACTTAACTGTTAATAGAGGAGAATAATAAACTGATTAATCAATAAAATTTGATGACTTTAATTATCCTTTGGCCTATAAATCAGTGCATATTCAGCCATGGAAGCTTTCATGCAATTCACAAATTTTTCTTGGCCACATTATGGTCAGTGTGCTTTTTGTACAGTAACTTGCGCAGTAGATAATTGACCATACCCAGCAGCTTGTCATGTGTAGACCACTGGACTTTTAATATGCTCCAAGCATTTTTTTAATAACTCATATTGGAGAGCTACCTATGTTGTATAGGTTCAGTCCCATCCAATCAATTTTAGCTTTTTCTCCGCATTCTAAATTATTTCCCTCTCTATACCGGTGCCTTTGATGTTGACGCTTGAGAGGCAACTCACTGCTGGAGACCACTGGATCTTCCGCTAATGATCTCTACCCAGGCTGGGGTTACTGCTTTCATGTCTTGCGTAGCAGTTGCATTTTTCTCTTAAGATATCAGTTGTACATAGTGTTCCTTTTCAGCACAATGGATCATCTGTTTCCTCAGAGGGAGGGGGGGGGCGTATGTCGTTGAGGAGACCTTCAAGAAAATAAACACTTGAACCCTTGTAGTGATGCATGTTCTTTTCACTGGTGTTGTAGATTGACAAGACCATCATATGCTAAACCAACTGCTGCAAACAGCAGACTGTTTTTTTTAACAATAAAATCAGCTTCAACGTGATGTATGCACATTCATTATGTGTTTGTGGACCTGTAGCTTTGTCTACAGTTATGGGAATAAAGCTTGAATGAGCAGACGGATGATGTTGAATCTACATCTTGATGCATAAATGTGGGTAATACTCATGTCCTGTATGTTAAAGGGCCAGTGTGTAAAATGGGTTGAAAACAGTGACATCAGTGGTCAAATTCTAGATTGCAGGGCTCACTCGCTCACCCCTCCCGTCGGGTAAATGACGGTGGCCTCGTAGGGACAAAAAGCCTTGCGCATGAGTTTTTCAGGAGTAGGTCTATCTAGCGACGAGGTGAATGTTTATTTAGAAATCTAAGCCATGTTATGATATTGTAATGAATCACTCACGAGCAGGAGACCAGAGGAGCGTTCGGGAAAAAGGCCCGTTTATTTGAGCACTCCAGAAACTCCGGTAACACTCCAGGGGGTAAAAGACTCCGTCCCAAACTCTGACTCTTCTAGCGTAACAAACACACTTCATAACTTTACACATATACTCGTTTACCATACCGAGTGGGGACCCCCCTCCCCTCTCTGCTCCACCAACCTCCAGCCCGCACACTGACTGACAGCATAGCCGGGAAACAGAGCTCCGGACTATAGTAGCTGCAATGGATGACTTTGAACGCGATTTTGAAGAGTTTCTTGTAGCGGACACAGACCCAGAGCCATACCTGTTTGAGCTGGAGCATACAGATGAGGAACTCCGTTTGATGCTGAGCGGGCGAGAAGAGAGGCTGAATGCACAGAATGGGATTCGGTGCTACTGCTACCATCGTTGGGGAGATATATCATCAGGAGGAAAAGCGCCGCAGAGAGTTCATCACAAGGAGTGAAGTTGCGTCTTCTTTTCCTCGCAGATGACGGTTCGGGTTCATTCTCTCCTGTTGCGTGGTAAGTGTGGTCCATTCACAAACTTTATAACTAAAAAGACTTTTCACTACTCTCTATCAACGAACTACTAACACTCTGCTGTTTCCTCCTCCTTCTTCCTTCCTTCCGCTGTCTTCGTTGGTTCATTTATACACACGAAACGCGTTCTCTGGCTGGCTGGATTGTCCGCTCGGGCTGCCTTACATACATGGCGGCGCAAGATGGCAACCTCTCTAAAGCAAGGCCCTTGCTATATATATATATATATACATATATATATATATATATATATATATATATATATATATATATATATATATATATATATATATATATATATATGTGTGTGTGTGTGTATATATATATATATATATACACACACACACACATATATATATATATATATATATATATATATATATATATATACAGTACAGGCCAAAAGTTTGGACACACCTTCTCATTCAATGCGTTTTCTTTATTTTCATGACTATTTACATTGTAGATTCTCACTGAAGGCATCAAAACTATGAATGAACACGTGGAGTTATGTACTTAACAAAAAAAGGTGAAATAACTGAAAACATGTTTTATATTCTAGTTTCTTCAAAATAGCCACCCTTTGCTCTGATTACTGCTTTGCACACTCTTGGCATTCTCTCCATGAGCTTCAAGAGGTAGTCACCTGAAATGGTTTCCACTTCACAGGTGTGCCTTATCAGGGTTAATTAGTGGAATTTCTTGCTTTATCAATGGGGTTGGGACCATCAGTTGTGTTGTGCAGAAGTCAGGTTAATACACAGCCGACAGCCCTATGGGACAACTGTTAAAATTCATATTATGGCAAGAACCAATCAGCTAACTAAAGAAAAACGAGTAGCCATCATTACTTTAAGAAATGAAGGTCAGTCAGTCCGGAAAATTGCAAAAACTTTAAATGTGTCCCCAAGTGGAGTCGCAAAAACCATCAAGCGCTACAACGAAATTGGCACACATGAGGACCAACCCAGGAAAGGAAGACCAAGAGTCACCTCTGCTTCTGAGGATAAGTTCATCCGAGTCACCAGCCTCAGAAATCGCAAGTTAACAGCAGCTCAGATCAGAGACCAGATGAATGCCACACAGAGTTCTAGCAGCAGACCCATCTCTAGAACAACTGTTAAGAGGAGACTGCGCCAATCAGGCCTTTATGGTCAAATAGCTGCTAGGAAACCACTGCTAAGGAGAGGCAACAAGCAGAAGAGATTTGTTTGGGCCAAGAAACACAAGGAATGGACATTAGACCAGTGGAAATCTGTGCTTTGGTCTGATGAGTCCAAATTTGAGATCTTTGGTTCCAACCGCTGTGTCTTTGTGAGACGCAGAAAAGGTGAACGGATGGATTCCACATGCCTGGTTCCCACTGTGAAGCATGGAGGAGGAGGTGTGATGGTGTGGGGGTGTTTTGCTGGTGACACTGTTGGGGATTTATTCAAAATTGAAGGCACACTGAACCAGCATGGCTACCACAGCATCCTGCAGCGACATGCCATCCCATCCAGTTTGCGTTTAGTTGGACGATCATTCATTTTTCAACAGGACAATGACCCCAAACACACCTCCAGGCTGTGTAAGGGCTATTTGACCAAGAAGGAGAGTGATGGAGTGCTGCGGCAGATGACCTGGCCTCCACAGTCACCGGACCTGAACCCAATCCAGATGGTTTGGGGTGAGCTGGACCGCAGAGTGAAGGCAAAGGGGCCAACAAGTGCTAAACACCTCTGGGAACTCCTTCAAGACTGTTGGAAAACCATTTCAGGTGACTACCTCTTGAAGCTCATGGAGAGAATGCCAAGAGTGTGCAAAGCAGTAATCAGAGCAAAGGGTGGCTATTTTGAAGAAACTAGAATATAAAACATGTTTTCAGTTATTTCACCTTTTTTTGTTAAGTACATAACTCCACATGTGTTCATTCATAGTTTTGATGCCTTCAGTGAGAATCTACAATGTAAATAGTCATGAAAATAAAGAAAACGCATTGAATGAGAAGGTGTGTCCAAACTTTTGGCCTGTACTGTATATATAAAAGCATAATTATAAGGCTACGAAAACCAAACGAATTTTATTTTATAGCGATTATACACTTGTATAAACATATTAATGGGTAGAATATTCAGATTCAGATTGACAATAAACCATGCCAAATATTACACACTGGCCCTTTAATGGAGCATTTAATTGGTATGAGACAAGAAAGTATTTTAGCTTTGTGGCTTAAAGTTGTTGCTGTTGCTGATGGAGGTCAGTGGTTTCATCATACTGGACCTGTTTTCATGTTGTGGTGCAGTTTGCTGAATTTCATATATTCATTTCATTATATTTGCAGTACATATTTACTCTGGTTAGTGTAAGTCATGCTACTCTTGCCTAATAATCGTGCACTGTTCTGCAAAGCAAGATAGGTCTACTAATATTAAAATTAGGCTTGTGTATGTCTTTGTTTTGCTCACTAGTGTTGCTGACTGTATCCCTCACTGTGTCCTTCAAATTCATACATTATACAATGAACAATTTAACATCACAGCTACATTGTGTTGAACGATGTGTTGTCCTGTGGTCCATTCAGAATTGCTATAAACCAGTGCACAGTCAATTATTAACTGACCTTTATTTAGAGCTATTCTGGGGAGCCGTGCTGTGATTTATCCTGTTAGGCCAAAGATATTAGGCTCCAGTGCCTTGAGAAAGTGTTAACCCCTGTTGACTTTTTCCACATCCCATGATGTTTAAGAACTCACTTCAGAACAAAGAAGTAAGAATTTATGTGACCGATCTCCATGTAGTACATGTACAGCTAAAGAACCAGAAATAATTAGAAATAGTATATACTGTCATCAATTATTAAGGGTTTTTGCAGGGACACTCAAAAGTCAGTTTGGTGCAGCCAGTCTTCTTTTTAAATGAGGCTGTTTCTGTTGAAGGCAACACAGCTCATCACTGGTCTAACACCGTCCCTGCTGTGAAGCATAGTGGGAGCATCAGCTGTTTTACTGGCAGTAACTAAGGCATCTGCCCAAATAAAGGATGGAATAAGTGACCCTAGACTTGAATCCCATTGGAAAACCATGAAATAACTTTAAAGGTCCAGTGTGTAGGATTTAGGGGGATATATAGGCAGGAACTGAATATAATGCATATATTGGCGTTATCACATCGACCACCGTAGTTAAAAGCCCATAATTTTGTTTTAAGATCTTGGATAATAAATCTCTTCCAATACAATTTGAACTTTTTCTGCTGCAAACATGAAGAAATCAATCAGATTTTCTTTTTTTTCTGAAGGTGCCAATAATATTATTACTTTTAATAGAAACATTTCAGGTAAACCAGACTGATGTAGTTCTGTGAAGAGTTGCATTTAGTGATCTTGCATATCCTGGGGAATGGATTGCTATAATTCCTGTGCCTTCTTTTTTTGTTCACTGTGGCTGAAGGTGATTGGCAGTGATTGCAGTTAGTTGTGACACCTGAACAGCATCAGCACTCTGTAGTGTTGCTGTTGATCTGTAACCGTAATCTTGCCTGCCAAATTGCTCCAGCGGTATTGAATGGCCTGTCAATGCATTGGATGTCCAATTCAATCAGCTCCTAAATTGAGTGCAGATAGCACAGGGTTTAATAGCCTTGTGTCAGTGATGAGAAAGCAGAGTATTTTGTTTAGCTGAGCTCCATGCAAGCAATCTAAATTTCTGAAATGCCTGTGGTGAGAGCAGACGTGGATTGAGCATTAGCCCACATTTCACTGATAGATGCATTTACTGCTCTGCTGCCTGATCTAGTAAATTTTTGGGCGAGGACGCAGGCAGATAAGATAATCTCATCTCATGTAACATAAACCTGTATTTACTTAACTTACACCTATGAGAATGTACTAAAAGTCACCTTAGGTAAGCATTTAGTTGTAAGTTACTACTATCAAAATACACCATCCAGGAAGCACAGGAATATATTTTTGTCTACTCTTTTAATGCCTGTCTAAATAGTAATCTCTTGACATTGAGTCTTTAGACTGTGTCATGTGCTTCCAAGTCTTTTGTTGTCATTGGATCATGTCCCAACAAATTGTTCAGTAATTAAAATAAAGAAATTGGCTTATGGTGTGTTTTGTCTCTGGGATTTGTAGCAATTTTGGCACAAAACCTCAAAGAAAAATCTGTTATCCTGAAAGATTACATGTGTGAAATCGAGCTCTGGGAGTTGATAAGAACGCGGGTTATGTCTGGTTGTCTCCGCAGACCAGACATTCCTGACTTTACTAAGAAACCCCAGTGGTTTAGTTTAATATCAGGGTCACAACCTTGGCAGGACATGAAAATACATTGAGAGTTGGTCAGTCTGACCATGGTGCTGAGTGCTTTTTATTGTGGTCATAGTCAACGTTAAGTCTAGACATGGAAATTCAGCCCTCCAATCTCTGGACTCCTCTCAGACAGACTAAGCCCAGTGTTCTCTCTGTTTCTGCTCTGTGTGGTTGTCAGGGTGTCTACACCCTTGACTAGCTCCAAGCATGTTTTACTTTCAGTGTGCATGCAAAGCTGCTTCTGGAGCACATGATGCAGGCAGCAGCTGAACCGACATCGCTGTGCCCTCAATCCTCCATCCTCCCCTCTCTCCTGTTCCCTCTGCTGGTTCCATCATCTCAAAATGAGTCCGGCACCACTGTCACTGCTGACGTGAAAGCCACACGACATCACTGGTGCTATGACAACAGCAAGCCCAGCCTTTTTCTCATTCACAGGTCCATTTTGGGCTGTCACTGAATGTTCCAAATTATGCACTGCAACACATTAAGACTGCAACCTTTCAGCCCTTGTTGCCTTTGAGGCGAATAGAACATTAGCTTCAATTTCTGGAATCCTGTCATTACAAATCCTGCTATTTAAACCACACACACAAAAAAAGATGAAAGCAAGATTATTTTTTCTCTAAGCCAAAAATTAGGTAGAGTTTACATTTGAACAGCTTCTGATTCAGACTGAGAAATGCAGTCCTGAATCTGACAGTTGTGGACAATAAAAAGGCTGCAACATTTAGTGTAAACGTAAAGCTTCTCATAGTAGAGTGGAGGAGCAATTATAGAGGAGAAGAAGGAGGGAACACACATTCCTGCTGGCAGTAGGTTTGTAGTTTAGGGGGATGGAATTATAGAATGAAGGAGGGAGCAAAGAAGGGAGGGAGCAAGCAAAGAGTGTGAAAGAGTCAGCAGGAGGAGGGTGTGTGTGGGGGGTGGGGTGGGGTGTGGGTTTACAAACAGTCACTCCCCCTCTCTCCTTCAGTTCTTCAACTCATCCTTGCAAGAAGTCAGTCTGCCGAGGAGTATCAGTAATCCCCTCATGTGAGGCTTGAAATTTTCCCCTTAGTGATGTGTGGGATTTCTCTTGGCTTCTGTGGAAAAGCAGAAGTGACACTTGCTGGTTGTACACAGGAAGGTAAGTCATTGTATTTGCTGCTGTGTATTTATGTAGCACTGTGTGTTTGTCTGTGTTAGTAGATAGAGGAGACAAATGGCTGTTCAGCCTCAAACCTCCCACTTTTCAAAAGAGGTGCTAAATCACACCACCAGTAACCCACTGAGTCAACGTGTGGCCTGTAAGCATAAGTTTTAGTGTATTTCAGATTGCAGTTAAAGTTGTCACATACAACCAAAGCTCTTGTAATTCTCATATTGCCTTTAGGGTTTGTATTTATTCTCATTAGGGGTGTGTGTGTGTGTGTGTGTGTGTGTCTGTGTGTGTGTTGAAAGCATATCCTGGGGTCTTTACAGCCTGTGTTTAGGGTGGGGTTTCCACTTCATGTTTGTACCTGTAGCACTCCTGTGTAGGGCACAACTTTACCTACAACAGCAGGCAGTGAGCCATTGTATTGCTCTCCATTCACTGCCAGACGCAAACAATACTGCTTGTGTCTGTGTCGTTGTAATGACAAAGAAGTGGTGGTGGTGGTGGTGGCGGTTTTGTGATGCTGAGAAAGAGAGATGATGAATTGCAAATGCAAGAGATGGTCAAAGTCAAGGAGAATTCCCAGAGCGCATCCTGGAGGGGGGCTGGAGGACTTTATGATGTGTGAGTTCATTTAAATCTTGGCTTTGTGTTTGAAAGGCCCGTTGTGACTCCTGCGGTGGGGAGAGGGGCGAGAAATGGTCATCTGGTGTCATAGTTATGGAAATGTATTGACCGATTGAGGCTTAGCAGGACAGGAGGTCAGGCTCTGGCTTTCAGGCTTGTAAATCTTGACAGTGCTCCCGTTATGAAGGTGGAAAGCAAGCTTAAAAAAAAAAACACAAACTCTGAGTTCTTTTTAAAAGCCTTATAGGAAAATCACATGCAACAACAGGATTTCCCCCAATCTAAATTCAACCTACCAAAAATACTCTCCTGAAAGGAAAATAATTGTAATAACAGATTGGTTTACATGGTCTTGTGTCATAAGCTTCACTTTATTGAAAGACACAGTGTGCAGAGTTCATCAGAGATCAGGTGGTCTTTCAGATACTGAGCTTATTATAAAAGTTAGACTATATATGGAGCAGAATTCAGCATGACGGCCCATGCGGCTACACAATGAGGTTTTTCTGTTTGCTTGGTTTGATACCACATGCCTCAAAGCATTGCACTTTGCTGCATTTTGTTCTGGCTCTTTACTTGTTGAAAATTTTCACCTGTAGAATGTGCAGGCTACTGCTGCAGTTATTTTAGCACAGCTGAGGAAACACTGTGGACAAGACTGTAATAAATGAGAGGAACTGTTATCTCTACCACCCAGGGTATTGGGGCTTTAAATTGGGATAATTTTTTTGCTCAGTGTAGAAGCCAGTAGTACAATATAGACACCATGCTCTTAGTGCGGTTACATGTCCATACCAGTCTTTTTTTTTTTTCTTTCGTTTTTTTTTGGGCACGTTCATTTTCCAGTCCAAACATTCAGGAATGCATTAGTTTCAGCTACCAATTGTTTTGTTAGCTGACAGTCAAATTAAGATTTTTTATCATCAGTCATTGAATAGGATTGAATGTAAGAATGAGTCATGCATTTGTAGTGTAAGGATATGTAAGATGGCAAGAAATTCTTATAAACATTTACAATGAAGGGAGCATGAATAGCTGCCTCCAACAGTACAAATGAGTAAATACAGTCTTGAGCTTATATTTTTCCTTTACTGGATACCTCAAAAGTAGAGAGTGCAAGGGTGAGAAATAGGGGTAGAGAGATAGTCGTGGTATGTGTGGGATGCCCTTTTAACATGCAGGTTTGACTAAACCTTTGCATCCCACTGAGCTCTGTCTAAGTACAGGGTATCAGTCAGTACATTTACATGCACAGCTTAATCGAGCTATGCTCAAAATTCGATTTTGGCATCTAATCGGACTTCTGTCCTTGTCTCAGTTTTCATGCAACTGAGAAAATTGAATTACTGACGGGAACGTGTCCTCCTCCTCAACACTAGGTGGCGATATGCGTCGTTTCAGCGGGTTAATATGGCCCCCTTTCCGGTTGACCTATTATGTCACTTAATAATAAACAACTGGAGTCAGGCGGCAGACCGGCATTTTCGAACAACAGCAAGATGGATAATCGTACAGCTTTGTTCATCTCGTACGTAATGTACGCA
This sequence comes from Epinephelus lanceolatus, assembly GCF_041903045.1. Classification (NCBI taxonomy): domain Eukaryota; kingdom Metazoa; phylum Chordata; class Actinopteri; order Perciformes; family Serranidae; genus Epinephelus; species Epinephelus lanceolatus. Next base: position 16,926,914 of record NC_135737.1, on the reverse strand, counting down.
TTACTGATTGTGCAGATAAGGTGCACGCTATCCCTCGTGGTCATTGTGATTTCGAGAGGCAGACAAGAGTGCCGTATGCTGTTGGAGGGCTACAACAATAGCATGTCTTGTCTGTTCCGGGGTCATACGCTAGCGCGGGGGGTGTGGAGCATGCGCACATGCATTGTCTAGTTTAACTCCGATTAAGGCGTATACATGCCGGAGAAAATCGAATTCCAATCACTTTATCTGGGTGTCTTAATCGGAGTTGGAGAACTCCGATATTAGTCGGAGTAACACGTTTATATGCACTTCAGTTGTCCAGTTATATTCGGATTTAGGCAATAATTTGTTTTTTTCAAGTGTCATGTAAACGTACTGAGTGTGGCCTATGCTTCAGTGATACTTCAGCATGGATGATTTTTACAGACCAAAGTTTCTGCTAATTATAAAGGAATCACATGTTTGCAGCTGAAATTGAGTATTGCCTTTAACTCTACAATATGCAGCCATTTAAATTAATTAAATGCACCACATTAGTAGAGAGTACCTGCTTGGTTGAGCGGGCAACATAGAACCCGGGAAACAGAGAACCTTTTTTGTGTAAGCGGGGAACATAGAACCTTTTTTGCAGGGTTAAGTGGGGAACATAGAACCCTGGGAACATAGATACGCTCCCCTTACTACCAGGTTTTAAAAATCTACTAAATGGATGGAGGTACTGGACTCCAGCTTAGATGTGACATTTCACCACAGGGCAGTAAAAGAGGCCTGTACTGAAAAATTTGATCAGGACTGCTTGGAGGAAGCGGACACATTTTATCCTTAGCTTTGTGTAGTCATGTGTGTCAGGATCCACTGCGGCTCCGCTTCAATGCACAATGCGGCATGGTAAGGGGCTGGGACCTCCAGGGGTGTTATGGTTGAGGTGGTGCTCAGGGATGAGCTCTGTCCACAGATATGATTTAGATAATATCACTTAGTTCATGTAAACACTGGCCATATGTAACTGATGGAATAACAAAACCGTGCAAAGACGGTGCACACTTGTTTTTTTGACAGCATTATTTTGAAACTTGTTTTATATCACAGGTGAGTTTAGGAACAAACGTGTAGTTTCATCTCCTCATCTGGTCTACCAGGATTAGACGCAGTCTCCCTTCTTCAGTATCTATTTGCAAGATAACCTGAAATGTTTATTCCCTGCTCATTAATAGTGGAATCAAAATGACGAAAATGGGCTTAGACATTGACCCAGATGTGATTTTTGAGTGCAGTTTGGATTGTGTGCCTGCACTTGTGTTACAACATGAAAGGCTTGGTATTCCCACTCACTGACCTGAAAGCAAATGATTGCCTCTGTGGAAGCAGATCCTGAGTGAACCAGATTTAGAAAACATTTCCAATGCAGGATCACTGCTCCTCCATGTCCTTTGCATTGTGTTTATTCTGCTGCCAGCAAAAGGGACATTCAGGCAAAGACAAGTCAGCTGCCATACTGAGATTGGTAGGTGAATGGCTCACCCAGCAGTGGACTGGCTTCTGGTCTGAAGACATCAACATCCATTCATTGCTGTTTTTGTGGTATTGCTGGCTTATTGAATATTAGGAGAACATTGTATTAGATTTGAATTTTATATAATGCAAAGGTTGCAAGGCTAGCTGTGGACGGTGGAAGTTTGCTGACAAAGACTGAATTTTACACTCTCAAATTTAGAAAATATATTTAAGTACAGAAGAAACTCCAAACATTTTTTAATCCCTTGCTGGCATGAAAATTCTCTATTACCTCTATTTTAACATGGCTTCAGTACTAATTTATCCACTGATGTGCCCTTAAAGTTGGATATGGATTACTTTTTCCTACGTTTTTCTATTAATCCACACCCACAAGCTGAATAATGACCCTGCCTAGTTATTATGCTGAAGACTGAGTGAGAAAGCCACTAGGACATCAGCAGCTGTAGGAAAGATATATTGTATAGACATATATCATACTCGGTTGTTTTCACCATTATCTAATTTCAGCTTGCAGCTGTTTTTCCTGTGTCAGTGCTCAGTAGATAATATTCCCTGACACATGCACCAATTTGCCATTGCAACAGAAAACCCAATGGTTTGGTAACCAGTGTGTCCCAGCATTGATACCGTTGATCACACATCTATAATCATAAAACTGTCAAGCACATTTGCTCCTTGTGTGAGAGGGAAAATTGCTGGGTGTGTTTGGAGTTAGAGTGTGGAGGAGCAAATTGTAAAAGTCTGGAATGTGAAGCATGTAAAGGCAAACTAGTGTTGATGCTCCATGTAACCAGGGGAGACCTTCTCACTGACAGTGACAGTAACAGGCAATGAGAAGGTCAGTGACTGAAAGTCTCTGGTGATTGTGGTTGTGGTATTTTGTCACAGCAACTGCAGCCTTTTTCATTACGTGAAGCATTTTTTATGCACCTCCCAGATGAATACTTCCATTGCTTGTGTGATTCTCCTGTCACTATCTGGTAGTGAAAATTTCTTCGGCATGTGATGTCAGTTTCACTTTATTGGGAGTTAATTTTGAATGATGTTCAAAGGATTTACTTTGGCATTTTTGCCTGCATCCAAATCTAAAAGCAACTGCTTCCAGAATTAAAGAAAAAAGGGTTAACAGCTCATTGATGCTCTGACACAGTGTCTTATGTAATGTACATAGAGGCTATGATTTAGTGAGGGGAAATTCAAGGAAGATTACAGAAGAAATGGGAGGATAATTGACTAAGCATGTTTGCTTAAAGTCAGCTATTGAACATGATTACTTTATTTTGGCAAATCCAAATCATAAAAGGCAATAAGGGGGGCTTACATTTATCTGTCTAACACAAGTGAAGATGAATTTGTGGCTAAACCTGCTAACTTCAAACTGTTGTCAGTTGTCTTTTAATCTGTGCAAGTTATTATTGGTAGAGGATTCTCGTCTGATAGGGTAGTCTGTCTGGTAAAACATGAAACGTGTAGACTGCTGTAATAGTTTTAAGTGGCACATACATACCTCCCCATACCTCCCCAACAGAACTACAGAGGAATCACTACAACCGAAGCCTGTATGCCCCCCCCTTTGTCTTAACATTGGTATGTGGCTCATGTATACCTCAATTTAACATCTGTTAAAAGACTTCAAAGGTTGCCAGTGAGGAGCTAAAGAGCCGTAAGCAGGATGTGGTCTGATAGCACCTCAGTTGTGACCCTTTGGACAAGCAAGTTGTTGATGGTGTAGATAGAAGTACTCTGGCACAAAGTGACATCGCAACATCTTGTGTCTTGAGTCAGTGTGAAAAAGGCAAAGACAAAAACGAAACAGCAGTTGTCCTCAGCATTGCATCTATTTATAAATGAGATTGTGTATCATTGGGGTCTCTTAAATTAAATCTTACATCTTATCTTTGTGCTAATTTCACATATCTCCTGGTACAGCCGGTGCATAATAAGCATTATCCAGAGTTAAAATTATCACATTTAAGTGGTTGTTATTATTTTGCCAAGTTATATCTATACTTTTAAAAATACACTTTAGTAAATTTAATTTTTACCAGTGGCCATAGAAGCACAAAGTATTCTTAAACCTATAGAGTGGACAAAAGACTTGTTGACCCAACAAAACCTGCAGCATCTGCTGTACACAAACCCCATACAGCGTAGACACCAGCAGAAGCAGTGACCTCTGCACACAGTGGTGCCCTAGAGAAAACACTGGCAGGGACAAAGGTGCCACCAGGCTAAATAACACCATCTGCTGCTCAACAACAGACTCCAAAATCTGCCTACAGATTTATGCCAAAGAATATAACTCACTTTTAAACTTGCACATCTAGGGCATTGATGTAAACATCATTTGCACAATAGGCCTTCTCTTTTGTCATCCTTAAAATGGACAAACACTGCAGTACTACCTTAAAAAGACCCATGATTAGTATAATAGGATGAGGATGCAAAAAATGTGTTTTGACTGATACAATCATAGCCACAATAATAATAATTGGAGGAAACAGGGAAAATGTCTCTTTACATCAAATCTTGACTCCTCTTCGTATTGGGACCATAAAGTCTACTTTGCTGCTTAGAGTAGCTCGAAATATTCAGTAACTGAATATATTCGGCCGAATATTGCAAAAAAACACACATTCGGTATTCGGTGGAATAAGTGAAAAGCAAGGCCGAATAATAGCGGTGTGTTTTGATAACGCAATCAAACAGCTTGCGGAGTAAAATATCGGCAGTGTGGCGATATTTTACTCCGTCCATCACCACACTGGCATTTGTGACTAAAAATAGTTCTGTGCGAGTAAAATAAATCATTCAGCATGCTGTGCGAATACCAGCAGCAGAAACGAAAGGCGAATCCTGCCGGTTGTGGGTTGAACAGGGGTCACAGACACAGACAAGAATGGGTCCATGTAGGGCTGGGCGGTATGACCTAAAATTCATATCACGGTATAAATCGAATCCCTTCACGGTAACGGTATATATCGCGGTATAAATTTAAGTGTAAAAGTTATAATGGAAGTGTTTCTGAATGGGTTTTGTAGTCCCTTAGCAAAGCTAAGTTGATTAAAAAAACAACAACAACAAAAGCAAAGATATAATGTATTTTTTAGAGCATTTATTGTGCAGAATGCAGATCTCAAAACTCAAAATTAAAACCCAGCACTCTATGGTGCAAAATGTCCCCTGGGATCTATATCAAAAAGTAATTTCCTTCTTTTAGCAAATCCTAAATTACTAAGTTGTGTTTTTTCCACCTGGACCTTTATGCTCTGCCATTTCTCCTCTAATCATCACACTGTAACCTGTGACAGGCTGTTATGATACCACAACTATCACACATTCACATATGGAGTTTTTTGTGGAGCCCCTAGCGTCACATAGGTTTACATTACCAAAGGTTTATGACAAAATCTCTTGCCGAAAACCAACTCCCGTGTGCACACGGCGAGAGAGGAGAGGGAGAGACGCTGTGCTGCTGCCAGAGGAGACGCTGAATGAGTTCACTCTGAGCGGTAAGTCGCTAAAAGAGTCTGAGAAGTCCAGGGCTGTTCATAAAACATTAACTCACTCACTCACAAGTTCTCCAGTAACACATGTTGCACGTGCTACGCTAAATCACGGATGTGAACCAGCTCCTCTTGCTCCGCTGTCTCTGTGCTCGCAGCCATTTTCACACTGAGGCAGGTGCGATGACGTCATCGACGATAGGACGGTAGAGCGCAAATCTCTACCGTGGGCCAAATTTATATCATTTCTACTGTCTACCGCATATACCGTGCAGTCCTAGGTCCATGTCATTGGTTCGACAGCCCATTGGTTCGACATCCCATTAGTCCAACTGTCCACGGTGCTGAACGGCTCGCGGCAGGCGTATGGTGCACCGCGACCGGCTTGAGGCGGAGCAGGCTCACGGCTTATGTGTTTGTCACTTTCTTGTCATTTTAACCCACACCATGATCTTTTCCTAACCCTAACCAAGTGGTTTTTGTGCCTAAACCTAACCAGACCTTAACCACAGGGTATCATGATGATTTTGGAACGGACTTCAGAACAATGGGATGTTGAACCAATGGGTTGTCAAACCAATGGGCAGTTCCCACAAGAATACGTATTCCTGTCAAATACGGCGGCCACAGTGCTTTGCGGCGCAAGATAAGGCTTACTGGCGACGGAGAAGTCTGGCTCCAATAATGTCCTCTTCTTGGCGTCATGACTGCCCAAAACGACCTGGACAACCAAGCCGTGGCGGCACACAGGTATGTGACGTGTCAGAGGAGAAACGAGCCGTTCACATTTCTCTCTTTGTGGCTGGTAACGGCCGCAAACCTCACCGCACTTTAGGGACTGTTCTTTACTTATGAAGGGACTGTTCTTTACTTGTCAAGGGAGGAGGGTGGCTGGTTGATTTTTATTTTATTTATTTATTTTTATTTTGATTCTCCCTATGTTAATCACTTATTGATGCTGTTTTTGAAGTATGAATAAGTCAATATGTAATTTATTCCATTGAAATATCATGTATTATACAAAAGTGATTTAACTTTATAAATGACAAAAGGCACATCTGCCTAATTATTGTGATACTACTCAGAACCATGATATTTTCACTGGTATCGTACCGTGGGTCCCAATTTTGGTACCGTGACAACATTAATCTGGAACAGGTTCTCTTGCAAAACCAATGAAAAACTTAACAACAGTATTCGGTACTCGGTACTTGGCCAAGCGTTTAATTTTATTCGGCTTCGGCTTCAGGGTCTGCCCATTTTTCCGACAGCCCATTGGTCCGACATCCCATTGTTCCGACCATATTAAACCCATTGTTCCGAAGTCCCGTTGTTCCGAAATCATCATGATGCCCTGTGGTTAAAGTCTGGTTAGGTTTAGGCACAAAAAACACTTGGTTAGGGTTAGGAAAAGATCATGGTGTGGGTTAAAATGAAAAAGAAAGTGGCAAACACATAAGCCATGAGCCTGCTTCGCCTCAAGCCTTTCCCAGCTGACCCAGAGCCGGTCGCGGTGCACCATCAAGGCAGAAATACGCCCGCCAGGAGCCGTTCAGCACCGCGAAAAGCTCCCCACACAACCCGGACCCCAGAGTTAATAGACGAATTCGGCGAGCAATTTGTGTATGCCGCCATCTTGTGGCGGTGCCATTCCTGCGGTGATATGTGTCAGTCATCAATTCGTTATGCTGTCAGTGTGAACTGACTCTCTACAATGACAGCATCATGAATAGCTGGATTGATGATGTTAGAAAGTGGCCTCCGGTAACTGATGAAGGTATCTTAAATGAGTACCAATATTAATTTAGAAATTAATCATTTGTTTGAGTGATAAGCAGGAAAGATTAGAGTAATAGGGAGATAATATACACTGTGTAATAGAACGTTAGCATACGTTACGTGTGCTGACGTTAGCAAGCTAGCAGCGTGGCATTTAATCATTATGGACAGGCTACGTGACTAAAAACAACAACAACAACACGTGTTTGTGTTTTGTTTTAGGTATTCAAGAATATTTTATTTATCTCCTGGCCTCCGATGACCAGAAAAACGGCAATTACAGGTCTCTGAATGAGGGTCAAAATTACCTGAGCTCTAGATGGGCCGGGCAAATTTTACACTGGCTTTTAGACAACCATCACATCATACTGAAGGTGATCAATATTGATCGCCTTCAATATGATGTGATGGTCACATAGCCTGTCCATAATGATTAAATGTCACGCTGCTACCTTGCTAACGTCAGCACACGTTATGATAATTAATATTGGTACTCATTTAAGATACCTTCATCAGTTACCAGAGGCCACTGTCTAACATCATCAATACAGCTATTCATGATGCTGTCATTGTAGAGAGTCAGTTCACAATGACAGCATAATGAATTGATGACTGACACATGTCACTGCAGCAATGGCGCTGCCGCAAGATGGCGGCATACACAAATCGCTCGCCGAATTCGTCTATAACAGGAGGTTATGGTGTTTCACTCTCTCCTCTCTATGACACTTGTATCTCGACCAGTAGCCTACTTTTGTTGCGTTGCTGATCCTCTATGGTATCGGAACAACAGGACGTCAGACTAATGAGAGGTCGGAACAATGAGAGGTCAAAACAATGCTACGGCACCTCGGCTGTGGCCACAAATTTTCATTTCGGTGCATCCCTAGTTCTGAGTAAGGTAAATGAGGGTTCTAACTGTTCCACCGTATTAGCTGTCACAAAAGAAATGGATGTCCTGCTTAGTCTAGTGTGCACCATTCAGAGAGAAACAGCATCAGTTTGCATGGAAGTCTACCTCTGTACACAAAATCCAAAGTCAAATTGCCAATCTTTCTACAGCATTTACCTTTAACAATGGTTGCTGCCATCTTGCCAGGTCTCACACCAGCTGTACTGTCAGCCATTATTCTGGTTGATATGTGTTGGCATCCTCCTAAAGGCTGCTCTCCTGCAATAAAACTCCCACAACGCACAACCACCCAAGCCTCTCATGACGGGGTCACACAGGTCACACACAGCACCACCATTTGCCACCATCCTCTAAAACATGAAATCAGCTCTGCAGCAAATGAAAATGACTGGATGTTGTCTGTTTTTGTTGTTTATGAAGCGTGTTTTATGTGTAACGATATTTTCACCTGCCACTATGTCAATGCAGTTGTCATAGCCATAGTAGCTGTTGAAATTGGCAAACATTAGCAGTGGCAATATAATTATTTGGACTAATATTACTTTACCTGTTCAGTTTTTCTATTTATTGTTTTTCTACAGAGTTTTTGAGTAAGGTTGTATAAATCTTGGCAGGATGAGCCAAATACTGGCTAGCCCCTTGCTTCATGATACATTCTGTGCCACGTCTTGGCACAAAGCTATTCCAAGACAAGTCGAACTGCTTTCATTATCACTGAAAGCCCCCTTTTCCAGCTGTTTGCTATTCAGGGTTTCTAGGGCTACAGATTCAAGTCAGAAAAATACTCCTTGGCTACATGACAGCAGTGTATCGTTTTCAGTTGAGCTATTAAAGGAAGACTAGAGGAAGTACTTATTTTGTTCATCAACATTCCAAATAAATGCTACTCTGGTATGGATGTTTCTCACCGACATGAATCATTTGAAAGAGGATGCAAGCTTTGTTGATGCTACATTTCCCCCCGGCCTAAAAGAATCTTAAATGCAGTTGAGCACACTCAGGAGCAGATAATGAGTCACAAGAACAAGAGACTGCTGTTTGGTACTTCCATTCACACAGAAGCATATGACTCTATATCAGCTTGGAAATTTGAGCTGTCTTGAATGCTGTCTTTCAGTGGTAACACCCCCTCCTCCTCGATACAGCTACCTGTGTTATTATCTCTGGAGACTGGAGTGTTCAGATTACAGGGTTTTTGTGTTGGAGCTTGTAACTAGTCGGCCCAGTGCATTCTTGCCTTTCACCAGTGTAGTTAGGTTAAATGGGAGGAATGTGTTTGCTGGATCAACACATAGATTCATAATCAGATTGTGTCAAAATTGAGCTCAAACTGTGTTTGTTTCTTCTGTTGCATTATGTGTCTGATTTCAATGGGTTACACAGCTAAGTCATTTTTTATTTTCAGATTTGTCTGCATAGTATTGTATCTTTTCTACATTGAGCTCATGAGTATAGGAATGTGTTTCTCACTGTCAGTAGATTCTGCTTTGTTTTGAGACTCCATAAGTCAGTTTTTGGCCGTAGGGCAAGACTTTTCATCGTTTCCTCAAATAATACAAGCAACTTGACATTTTTGTCCGTGGGGATCTACAGGAGAAGAAGAGCAAGCGGGAGATAGGACAGTTTTCCCTTGTTCCTGTTCCAACAGGCCCAAGTATTTGTCAAATATAAGCTGGGCTTTTAAATGGTGTTTTAATAACAAAAGGACCTTAAATCTACCTGTCACATATTTCAGGAATGACAAAATCCCACAGCACATGGAATGGAAATATGAACACGTTTCTCCCAAAACAGTTTCAGATACCATCAGCATTGATGGGAAATAGAGTGGTTTTGGTATAAATCAGATAATTTATGTTTCAATGCTGTCATGCAGATATTGAAGATAAGTTCCAGACAGTATTTTGTGAAGTCTGTCTTACCACAAATCCAGATTTTGGCCACTGGGGACAAAACCAAACCTAAAACGTCTTTATGTTTAAACAAATATTTCCTGTTACAATTTGTAACACTGTGAGACTAGAAGAAATATAAGCCTGACTCCAACAATAACTAATTATTTCATAAGCCTACATCTGACAGCAGATGGGGTGGATAATGAATCAGCAGAACTTTTACCTAAACTCTGCATTTCACTGCAAGGAATGAAATAGATGCTGGTTAAGGGAGACACAAAAGTAACTTGTATAGACTGAAAAAATATTTTTATAGACATAGTAGTTCCTTTTGTAACACATGTTGCTTTACACCAAATCTGGCACTGGATTTTATGGATATTTGTACATCAGCTGCTCATTTAGAAGCAGCTTGAAGCTTTTCATGTACTGACTGTTGACAACCTCCTGAAGTGGTGTTAGCTGTGGTGAATTTCTGTGCTTTTCCCTGAAGCCGTTGTGTTGCTAATCTTGACTCACAATAAAACTATTCTTGTTTTTGATCTGTGGGTGGCTGGAATCTCCTGTGGTTATGTATTTCATTAAGGGCTTGTAATGGATGAATCCTCTGTCCTGTGCTCTTAGGCAGCCTGCTGAAAATGACCCATTTACTTGGGTCCTCACTCTCACACTCCCAGATTACTGGCAGCATTTTCCAATTTAACTGTTCATTTCCATTTATTTATTTAGTTGTGTATGAAGGACAGTAGTGACGATACAAGACAGGGACACAAGTGTGTTAGCAGGTATTTCTACAAGAACCTATTGGCTGTTCCTGGGGATTTGATGCTTTACAGCATATTTTCAAACCCTGGCATTTCTTCCTCATGTATTAATAAAGAGCTGTTGATGGATTCTGTGCACCAGCACCATTTCAGCTTTAGAGAATATGGTGTTGTGGAATTGAGGCCATGTTTACCTTGTGTCTGGATATTCTGGCATATCTGGTATATTACATCCCTGTATTACAAAATTTGGAACACATATGCTTATTCATTTGTATGTCTTTATTTTTAAGATCTCCTCTTGGTCAGCTGTTTGACTATGTGTGTTCTTGAATTGTAATTGTACCTTTGGTGGAAATCACTATGGTCAGAGGGAATCAGTGTTCTGTTATCTCTTAGAAAGAGGCAAAATAGCTCACTAAATCAGCACAGTCTATCTATTGTCACAGAAATAGGAGGGTTTGTTGCACTCTAACAGTGTTGTAGAATTAATCTGCTGTTTTCACTTATTAAATATTTGTGATCATTTCGCGTGTTCAATAATCAACTGGCTCACATATTTCTGGCCTGAACAAATGAGGTTGTGCTGTAAAATCCAAGGTCAGTGCACAGTGGGCTGCCACAACGGTACTGGCTGAGGAAACCACTTCTTCTGCTGTTTAAGCCCCTCATCTCTGCTTGAAACACTAATTAATTTCTGGCCAATTTCACATCATATTAACATTGAAACCACTGAAAACATTAGCAAATTCAGCACAGCAACATATTAAAGCCCCCCTATAAATAGCAGACATTTCATCTATTACTGTTAGACCTGTCAAAAACATTCTTGTAAGTCTTAATTGTATTGTATGTACAGGTTTATGATGCCCTGAAGGCCTAACAGAGTGCCGATCAGGGCTAAAACACATTGGACATTTTGTTGCTCTCCAGGGATGACATCTGCAGAGCCATTAAACTTTCACCTCACGTGAAAAAATAAAGGGTACTGTGCAGGGAACTAGTACAAACAAGCTTAGAAGTACCTCTTGGTATAATGTTTGCTCTAGCATTTTGTAAGCATGTTTGTGTCCCTCAGAGAATCTCATATCCCATGAGTGCAGTGGCATTTCAGACTTCTGTCCCTCCTCCTTTGTTTTCTGTTTTTTTCCTGTACCAGATAGGATTGAGTAAAACAGGCAAAAAAATGCAGGGTTATATGAAAAATAAATGGACTTCCATCAACATCAAACATTGTGCATTGCAGTACCAGTGAGGGGTGATGAGTGAGCAGAATGAAGAGGGGAAAGGGAGCAACATAAGGTAGAGAAATGGGGTCAGTTCCAGTTTACGTAACGCCCCTCTTCGCAGTAAGCCTAAGTGCATGAAGCAGCAGAGGGTTGGGCTCCCACTCATCTGCGGCGGCTAACACGCAAAGAAAAACACTGTACCCCCAAAGGGTCTGTCCTAAAAGGAGGGGAGCACACATCAGGAGGAACAACAGCCACAGTGATGTTTGTTAATCTTCTGTCCCATCTGTAGATGATCCCAGACATCGAGCAGAGTCTTTTTGAAGCAGGCTGTCCAGCCTAAAGGCAAGTTGATGGAGTCCAAATATGCATTATGCTGAAAAAGAATGCCCTCCACCCCACCCCCCACCCCCCACCCTTGTCCCAGTCCACTCTAATGCAGAAGGTAGTTCGTAAGCACAGACAACAACAACACTACATGGACGGCTCACTTCTGCTCTGAATAACTCATGTTCACTCAGGCTGTCACAGTGTTCATATTGTTATTACGTCCCCTCCACTTCACACAACCCTGTGCATGTTGTAAGGGGCTGAGTGGAACACTTCCACTGTCAAAATGAGGGCGGTGTTTATCTTGCTGGCTTGACCAAAAGTAGCTCTTTTTTCTGAAGTGAGTGATAATGAAGGAACACAATATTTCATGATCGAGTTACATTTGCTTCTCTATTCTGCTCCTTGATTTCTTTTTCCGACCAGCATCAGAGTTGTTTAGGGTTAAGTCTTTGATGGCCACATCCATTTTAAGTTGTAATGGGGTACAAAAGTTAAAAAAAAAAACAGTTAATAAGTATTTGTATTAATTACAAGCTCATTTTTCATCAGTGAAACAAAGTAGTTAAAGATGAAGGCATATGATATGGTCCACTGTACACTGTTGGACCAACAATCATGCAAGAGATTTCTTTAGTCCTCATCTTAGTTCTAGTTGATGAATGCTCAATCTTACTACTTTGATTTAACTCATCATCTTAGTACATTGCTTGCACAGTATATTGGTATTTAAGCTGTCTGGATAAAGTGTTGTACCGTGGATTATGCTCCATGAGAGTATGTAGGTCCTTGGGCAAAAACCACACAACTTTAGCTTTGTGTACAACTTTTCTGACTATTACATAACAGCCAAAGAAAGGCCACTGAGATGAAAAGAGTGTTTGTGTTTTGATCTTAAGTTGTAGAGTTCTTTAAAAACAAGCCAGTATTTAACTATAACAGCATACATAATGGGAAGCACGCAAGGCACAAATTTGATATGCTTTCTCATCTGGCTATCTGTTTTCAGAGCATTGTGGAGCATACCAGCAGCTGTGGGTCCAAACTGTCTGAGGATCCAGTGACAAACAAAATGCAAGAAAAATCAACACAGTCCTGCAGGTAGGTTAACGTCACACACAATTCTGTCATTTGATGTCAGGCACATTTCTGTTTAGAAATGAGACATTATGTTACTGCATTGGTTTTGTGTTCTTTTGGAATTATTGTAAGCTGAACTGTACGTTTACTTCTGTTCAGCCTCTGAATCATGGGAAATGTCGAGAGCCAGAATGGGGACCATGCCCTCTACGGTAACGAGCATGGCTATTTGTCACGTAAGCATATGTCTCGGTCTCTTCGCATCTCCAACAAGCAGTCCAGACGGTCTCGACATGCTTCATCAGGGAAAATAGAGCACAGGAACTCTGAGACGAGCACACGCTCAAGTAGCACCCCCAGTATCCCACAATCCCTGGCTGACAATGGCCTAGAGCCCTTCAATGAGACAAATATCCTCCCAGACTTTGGAAGCCCCATTTGGGTGGACCGCGTGGCCATGAACCTGCGGCCTGTGTCCTTTCACAATGATCTAGCTAATCCCTCTGTGCACATGAATACGATGCACATAACTCTACCTGGCCCCACTGCAGAGGAGGTTAATGATGAAGATGTGTACATGGGCGAGGTAACGTACCTCCAGAAAACTCGGGAAGGCTCTAAGGAGACTGTCAGCTTCAAGAAGAAGAGGTCTAAGTCTGCAGACATGTGGCGAGATGACAGCCTGGAGTTCTCCCTGTCTGACCTCAGCCAAGAACACCTGACCAGCACAGAGGAGATTGTAGACACAGCCAACGAGAGAGATTTTACTGACTGCAAAGGACACCTGCAGTCCAGCCCCACAGACTCCACTGACAGGGCAAACTCCCTGGATGAACTGTATAGCCAAAAGAGCCCTGCCCGCAGGCAACCCCATGGCCGCTATGCCAAGTGGCATGACGCCAACAGGGCTATCAGGGAGGGCGAGGACGATAAGATGCTCTCCCCATCAGAAGAGGATGGGAACACCTATGGTGCTTACACCCTCCCCTGTCGGCGTTCCCATTGCTTGTCCGAAGGCCTGAGCACCCACCAAGCTGCCATGTGTGCCAGTATGCAGGGCAGGAGGGCACAGACTATACAGGTAAGATGTAGAGCAATTTCACATTGTGCTGATCCTTTACCACACCAATTTGGCTAAAATAATCTCATTTAAAAAGTGACACAATTTATAGAAAACAGAACAAATCCATGAAAATGTAAATAGTATATTCATGTCTGTTTAACATTCTCATAAGTTGGTGAAATGTCAGGGACCTGAACTGTTAAAGCTGTGTCATGGCTCCTTTATGCATCTTGGACAGAGTATGAAAAGCTGTGTTGAATCTTAATGTATTCTGGTGGCACCACCAATAAGACAGCTCCCCTCATTCATTTTCCCCCCATTGTGTCTGAGCATTTCCTCTGCTGCATTCACCTCACAGATAATAAGCTGCTGAAATAGATTAAGTGTAAAAAGAAGGCTTATGTCAGGGGAGCAATGTGTCGTTTCCTGATGAAACTCTTGTTTTTCTTGGGAGAGGAGACTGCAATGACGGGAGGGGGGGCCTCAGCTTAAAGTCACTCCCCGTTTGAAATGCCTCAGTCTTTTGTCATGATAATGAGAGGAGGCCTGTGGAAGAGTGTAACAGTAAAACGTGTGTGGTGGCCCTGTCACTGCAGGGCACCGTCAGCCCTAGAGAATGGAGCTCTGGAGCGCATGATTAGGTCATGTGACCAGATGGAGATACCGAGCTCGGTGTAACCCCCTTCATCTCCCAGGAGCCTTTGGTCACGTGGGTAGGAGAGGGCAGACCCTGCGGTGCCACAGGGAGGGCAGGCTGTACTCACACAACAGCAGACTCTTTGCTGTGAGTAATTAATTTTGAGCAGAACCTCAGGATTAAGCAACCCACAGACTCTCGTTAGGCCTCTGTAGTCACAGTTATTACAACATGTTTAAAAGACTGGCTCTATCCTATATGTGCATCTTAGTCATCAGTGAGGGTAGAAGTTGCTGACTGGCTTCATTCTCAGTGATGAAGAAAACGTGGCTGCCATGCCGTCTCACCTGTATTGTGCTTCTGCTACAACGCAGGATGTCACAGCCGGGGAGGGCAGCGAGTACGAGGACAGTGGAATCGATGGGGTGACAGTGGACGCTGAACACCAGTCCCGGCGCTACAAGACCATGTCAGCCTCCTTTTCCGTGTGCTCTGCGGCCGGCAGGAGCATGTTCGCTGGCAGCGACAGCGGCAGCAGCAGTGGTGGTGGGGCCAGCGAGTGTGTGCAGGGCGTGTACGAGAACTTTCGTCAAGAACTAGAGATGAGCTCCTGTCAGACGGAGAGCTTGGAGGAGGCGGGGTCTGCCCTGAGCGACGAGCAGAGCACTATGAGCTCCGCCTACCAGTCTGACCCGTTGCTCAGCGTCACCCAGGGAATGGTGCGCAAGGCTGGCAGGCTTGCCGTCAAGAACTTCCTTGTACATAAAAAGAACAAGAAAGTGGAGTCAGCCACGAGGCGCAAGTGGAAGAGTTACTGGGTTTCCCTGAAAGGTTTGTTATGCCCTCAATGTGTCCATTACATTTACACTATATTTCATAATCTCAGTATTAATACAGCTCAGTCAACTCAGTACACCTATGATGTTTAGTTTTTGCTGACATAGTCTTGCTTATGCAAAAAGTTAAAATCTAATCTAAGTTCAATTTACAGTAGCTCACTAAAACGAGCTTTAATTCAAGCATGATGTAAACCTCATTATCAAATTTTATGCTGTTGGACTCTGCTTGAAGTCAAATCAGTACTCTAATGATCATGATGCCTCCCTTGCCAAGTCAGCCATGCTGCACTTCTTAATGTTGGCCACTGGAGAGCAGAATTAAATTGCTTGAGCAAATCTGGCTTTTTTTCGTAATTAATGAGTGCCATTGTTAGTCTTTCCTAGAGTTTGGGGCCAGCAAGAGTCTTTGCTGTCAAACTGTATATAATGTATAAAAATGTTATAGATTCTTTTGGTTTTCCAGGTTGCACTCTGTTCTTCTATGAGACTGATGGCCGATCAGGGATTGACAACAATAGCATTCCCAAGCATGCCATCTGGGTAGAGAACAGCATTGTCCAGGCTGTACCCGAGCATCCCAAAAAGGACTTTGTGTTCTGTCTCAGCAACTCCCTGGGAGACGCTTTTCTGTTTCAGGTAAGAGAATGCTTAAATGTCATCTGGTCTGTGAATAAGTGCAAATCCTCCCATGGGCAAGCATTCCCTTGACCTATATGTAATGTTTTCTTTACTTTCGTGCTCTTTTAAAGTCTGTTTTGCTATTATAATTAGGAGTGAATCAACACAGGAAAAGCCAATAAAGAGCCTTTTTATCTTGACTGTCAGGGAGCCGGTGTGTTTTTTAACCTCCGACCTTTCCCTGTCTGTCCCCACGCAGACCTGCAGCCAGACAGAGCTGGAGAACTGGATCACAGCCATCCACTCGGCATGTGCCACTGCCGTCGCCCGCCAGCACCACAGAGAGGATACGGTGCGTCTGCTTCGCGCAGAGATCAAGAAGCTGGAGCAGAAGATAGACATGGATGAGAAGATGAAGAAGATGGGAGACATGCAGCTGTCTGCTGTTACTGACACCAAGAAGAGGAAGACGATCCTGGATCAAGTACGTTTTATTGTCCTTTCTCACTTCAGTTTGTCTCTCATAGAGTCCCCCGATGTTTGGTAGTTGTGTGGGATTTTAAGAAGTATTATCCTGACTGGAAGAGTCTGGAACTTTAATTGTCTTTTTGAGGAAATCAGGGAATATCAAATTCGTATAGATTTTAAATTTTGTTGCAATCTTATCAATGCAGGTTACATTCAGATTTTCCTTTTGTTCTTCCCCATTTAACCTGTATATAAGTTAGTTATTTTAATGTTATACCAGTCATTTACAGGGTAGTAGTAAATACCATTTATCAAGAACTTAACCTGTGTTCATATAACTTCAAATGCAGAAGAAAATATATCACAGAAACAAATGGACAGGGTAGCTTTCTTAAATGTGACAACACTTGTGCTGTTAAAAACATTCAAATTAGTTGTTTTTCTAATGTTTCAGAATATTTAATTGTCATTCAATTCAGGATGGAAGTACTGCTTGAATTGGAACTATTTTTCTTCGCAGTGGTGTTGGTTTTAGAGAAAACCAACCTGTTTACCTATTTTAAAACTTTTAAGAGCTGATTGGCATCTTAACAAGCCACGAGGGATTGATGAAAGGCCACGGACAAGCTTTGTCCTGATTTAGTAAAACGAGAGAAAAACTCATGGAATATTACATCAACACAAGAGCTCTTCTCATCACCCTCCTGCTGCTGCTCTTTCTGACTGTTGACATAAATGTTAAACTTTCAAGAGTAGGAGATCTGTTCAAGGAAGAACTTCGACTTCACCTTATAAGAAAACTACTATTGCATTGTTTTTCACTCATAGTGAAAGTGGGTCCTCAAATATAGTGACAATAACAACTACCATTTTTAGAATGTTAAGTTTCACAGTGTTTGTTAAAAACAGATATCATGGGCAGGTGGGTATTTAAATATTGGTATCCCCAAGTTTTCCTGATTCAAGTAACAGGAGATGGAAAGAGAAGCAGGAAGAGGTGTGAGGGGATTAAGTAACAGATCTTAAAGAGTATCATCCGCTAGAGGCTGCTGATGCTACACACCTATTTGCCACTAGATTGCTTTTTGTTTTTTTAACACGGTATGCAGTTGGCACCAGTCGATAGCCTGCCTTTCTTTCAATTAATTGCAAAGCTCATATTGTCTTTTAATAGGTCTGTTTACAGAAAAGGGAGATCAAATGGCTTTTGTTTGGTCAGTTAGGTAGTGCCTGGTTGGAGCGGTTCTGTTTGGCAGTGTCAGGTTTCACATTGTGCAGAGTTGAATGGATATAGGCCTGCTCCTTAGAAAGCTGAAACGCTCCCAGCCTCTATCTGCCAGTGGAATGTGCAGTATTGTTTCTTTCTCGTCTCTGGGCTACTTGGCAGTGATACAGAGCCCTCTGCCATGGCACTGGCCGCCTCTTCCAAACACCAGTGCAGGACCGTGACTGGGTGGGGACAGCCCAGTGAATAATCACAATGTCCTGCTCTACTGCCCCAGTAAACATCAAGCCATTAGGAACAGAGAACGCAGGTTGGCAACACTTGGAGAAAACTCGTAATAGAGCTTCTGGGGGGGGGAGAGGAGATACTCCATCTTGATCTGAAGTTGACAAACAAGAGCCCTGATGAACAATTAACCGGATGTGTTGTTGTGTCCCTCTCACTCTGCAGATCTTCCTGTGGGAGCAGAACCTGGAGCAGTTTCACATGGATCTATTCCGCTTCAGGTGCTACCTGGCCAGCCTGCAAGGAGGAGAACTGCCCAACCCCAAACGCCTCCTGGCTGTTGCCTCTCGCCCCACCAAGCTGGCAATGGGCCGACTGGGTATATTCTCAGTCTCTTCCTTTCATGCATTGGTAAATATCACCTCTTTATTTCTTCATCTTTATAAAGTGCCCTTATTTAATGTGGTTGTATCAAACATTGTCATGACATATTTTCATTTAACATTTTAGGTTTCCAGACATTTAAATGTATATGCATTTAGCTAAAGCCTTCCTAATGTGACTTGAAATCAGTGAATATTTGAGAGACCAATGTGCAGCTTAAGTATACTTCAGCAACAAAAACTGGAGCTGTTGCCGGGATCAAACCTGTAACCTTTCGGTTGTAGGAGGCTCTCTCTGAACATGGTGTTGCCCTTATATTTAGAAGTTCCTCAGATTGTAAGCATAGCAAAATACTATATCTCCTCAAAATACACACTGTCATCTCTGAGTACATCTGGTGACTCTCCTGGCAGGGCAATTGATTCCAGAAACTGTAATGCATGGTGCCAAACCACTTTTTTTTCCCCACGATGAGTGCTATTTCAGAGTCTGGGTCCTATGCAGGGCACCAGTTTGGGAGCTTTTGGTTCAGTTTTGGCCTCCCACTGCTGTACTGAGGTTACGTGCTCCACAGCTAAAAGCACTGGTAGCATGGGAAAACATCCATTTGTAGAGATGTTTTGCAGATCAGTGAGGTACCACCAACGCAGTGCTGTGGAGCAGGTGGGTGTTTGAGCTGCAAGGAAGCTGGGTGGGATGTCTAACAAAAGACACTCCAACAGCTCTTTCCTCTTCTTTTTTATCTTTACTACTGTATCACTCCTCTCTAATTTGCTCCTCTACTTCCATGAATACTTGTATCAGCACTATGTCCAAAAAGGGTTGAAAAAAGTTGACAGAACAAAAAGAGACAGAATGAGTGCTAAGGTTAAGTTTAGAGCATGCTTTCTCCCACATGCACAGTGCTTTTAATGCCTAATTCAGCATATTTTTAAAGACCTTTAGCTCATGCTTCTTCACAATTGGTAGCCTAGAAATGCCAGGTTGTGTAAAATCCTGCGTGAGCCCTAGGCTCATGTGTGAATATGTTAACTATTCATCATGCCTAGGTCCATGTGACCCCTTTTCTTCATTTATAAGTTGGCTAAGAAAAAGCCAGGATTTACAGTGACAGTCTGGTGGTATGTTTGTTTTTTTGTGTTTGTTTTTATTCATTTATTTTTTTGCTAAAAGAAATATTTTGACCATTGTTTATGATATATGCTTATATACATATATACACACACATTTTTTAAGAAAGAATGAATGCTTACCAAGAGTTTTTGCAAAATGTGATGTGACATGAGGTCAAAGAGATTGTTGTCCACAGGCCATTCGTTTTGATTGAGCCCTAACTGAGCCGTTATGTTTTTGCAGGTGGCAGCTCGCACAGAAAACGGAGTGAGACGCCGAACACAGGCCATGTCTCGTTCCTGCAGCAAGCGCAAGAGCAGGTTCTCCTCCCTCTGGGGTCTGGACACTACCTCAAAGAAAAAAACAAAAGCCCATCCAAGTATCAACCAGGTCTGCAATGTTTTTAGAATTATTTTTAAGTTTCAAAGCAATTAGTAGAACTGCCTTGGCCACATAAAAATTTCTTTTTGCCTTTTTTGTCAAGTATTTACCTTCCACAGCTCCGCTTGAGTTATGACCGCTTCACCTTCTTTTTGTGCCAGCAGGTCTTTGCTGATGGTGAAGAGCCAGTAAAAAAGCCTGTAGATGGCTTACTTGTTGATCCTGCCAAGGAACATACGGTAAGGAGAAAGCATTCTCTTTTTGCATAAATTTGACAGTGAGTTGTAGGTCAAGCATGAGTGGGAACTGTCTCAACAAAATCTTAAGCCAACAGTGGCGTCAATGAAATGTTAGCCCTTCATGTATCCTGAGTAAGCAGCAGAGCAGAGGCTGCTCTTTTTTTTAGTCTTTTATGTAAATGTATATGTATGTATGTATGTATGTATGTAAATGTGTTCTATTTAGGAGAATACTGGTGAGAGAGTTTACTTCAGGAAGTGTTTAAAACAAAAACTAATGAAGTTATCACCCATTTTAATCAAACCAAACTTTGCAGTAAAACATGCTAACATAGTAAAAATGAATTTGTACTGAAGTAGCTTTTTTTTTATGTCTCTGTTCAAAGAAAAGTGAGGGTGGAACTGTTAAAAGCCTTCCACAGCCCAGCACAGAAAGTGACATCTGGGTCCCTGACCACCTTACCCCCTCTTGGGTGTGTCTGCCAAATGACCAGCCGGTGCTAACCATCATCCAGCCTGGGGAGTCAGCACTGTGTGTTCTGGAAACCATCTGCAAGGTAACAGCGGCCATTCTCAAATGACCCGATCAACAGTTACCGTTTCACTCCAGTTATGTTTGCGTGACAAAGATGTAAAGACACTTGGAAAGGTGCAGAAGACTTTTGAAATGAAAGCCTCTGCCAGGTGGCAGGGTCAGAAAGTCGAGGAAAAAGTTGTTCAGGAAGAATCAAATTTCTCATTGTTGCGGGGTAAAAATGCTGAACAGCTTTGTTAATCTTTATTTCCAGCCACAAAAAAATGAGTCACTGATAAGCTGCTGTCAAATTTATGATATCAAACAACCCTCTCTCTGTCATCTTTCCCTCATCCTGCAGGCTCACCAGCTCGATCCAACCAAGCATTACTTGAGACTCAAATTCCTTATAGAAAACCAAGTGCAATTCTACATTCCCAAACCAGAAGAGGATGTGTGCGACTTGGTATGTAACCACCTGCTTAAACATAATTTTATTCCTCCTTCTCCATCAGACTTAACGAGATTATAAAGGTCAAAAAAAATTATTTGAGATAAACACAAGTAACTGCATTAGAATGCGTAAGGAATCACAACATGGAGAAACCCACAGACCAAAAGAGCATTCTTTGTTGTAAATTATTAATAGGTTTTGTAGTTTTATCCTGTCGAATGCATATGTTTGCTCTGGAGTAATGCCTGCCAGGGAAGACAATGCACCAAAGCATAAATCTATTCATGGAGAGCCTTGATAAACAATATCCGTAGCAACTTTTGTATTTCGATCATGTAATCATAACACGTCACAGACCATCCTGCATAATTACTCTTTTTGAGCTGCTTTGTCTATGAATAGAGAAAATTAATGCTCTCTTTCCATGCTGTCAATAACCCACCCACCAGAATATGGATAAAATAGGCCGTTGTTTCATGATTTATATAATAATTTCTTTTTGTTCTTTGCAGCTTTACAAAGAAATTGAGCTCTTCTCCAAGATTACAAAAGTAATCCAGTTTGATAGAGATGAATCCTGCATGATTGGTTACGGTAGGAACCATTTAAATGATCCTGTGTATTTTATTTTACATTTACGTTTTATTATATAATTTTTCTTTATTCAGTTAAGATGTTGCAATGATCTCAGTGTCAACAGTTTATGTGGTGCTGTTGTTCTCAGCGTAATAATTGCATTCTTTTGACCTATACACAACCTGTGTTTTTTTCTTCACACCATTCCCATTTGTGCTGCACAATCCCTCTGATGTGTTTTATATAAGAGTCCCCCTTCTCACTCTCCCTCTCTCTCCTCCTCTTCTCGCGTCTCCTTTTCCTCCTCCAGGTTTCTCCATTTCAGTGGTGGAGGAGGACGGAGTACAGCAGCTCTACATCACTGATGTGAAGGCGGGTGGATTAGCCTTCGCCAAAGGTTCATTACCCTTCATTTCCATCAAATGAACTCCTTTCAAAGACAATCACTATTTGTCCGTGAACCAATGAGTTACAAGGAGAGAGGAGAGAAATGAAAAAGAATCTGGGGCTGTTGGCTGTTTTTTTTCATTCTTTTACATATGTTTTCAATATACTTTTTCTAACATCAAGGTCAATAGACATTTTTACTGCATCGCTTTAGAATTGCATTAATGCATGTTTCCCAGTAGGTAGGGAAGGTTTCAGAAAGCACAGCAGTTCTCAAGGGCGTTGATTACTATACTAATAACCACACTGCCCCTCACTGGCCTTTGTGAAGGATGATGCTGTGTACGACACCTTATCACAGCTTCTTTACAGTGGCAGCCCTGCTACAAAGTTAGACTGCAGGGTTGAGTGGTGTCAAAATATCATGCTGGAGTTGGTCATAGTGCAGGTAGATCACATGCAGTGATGCTGTGCTGCAGAAAATAAGATGCCTGCACTGTCTCAGCAGCTGACACTTTACAGGGCGTAGAGAAGTGGGTCATGCTGATGTTTGTAGGTCTGAAAGGCAAAAAAAGAGATAATGAATCTGCAGCAAATGGTCTTCAAAGTTGTATTTTTACTTTGTTTCTTACAATAATTTAATCTCATTTTAATTAGGTGATAACAGCCTGTTACGTAATGCTGAAAATGAGATAGATTGTTGACTGATTGATGTGACAGGCAGGCAGTAAATTAAATTAAAGCTGATGTTGTTCCCACTTTGCAGGTCTAAATGCAGGGGATGAAATACTTCAGCTGAATGGAAAAGACTCTCACAGTCTCAACTTCTCAGACATGAAGGCGGCTTTCTCTCAAGCGTCGCTAGCTTTGACGGTTAATACCCTGCCTTCCGTGGAGCGCCGTCAGCTCTGCTACCTGCCGCCGCGCCGCTCAGATGCAGAGGAAGATCTCTACACAGACATCTTCTCCCAGAGTCAAGGTGAGGAGCTCAATCAAACACAGCCTGACATAAAAATCCAGTCAACCGTAATATTTTGTTGGACATACTCATTTAAAGCTACATTGGCAACTTGGCACATTCATGGGTCCAGTAAGCTACTAAAGAGTTTATAGTTGAAATTTTGTTTTACAGAAATTAGACACAGTCTATTAAAGCCATCAGTTTCTCACAGTATGGTCATGTTTGCCACCCCAGCTGGCCTGTAATCAC
The DNA here is from genome assembly GCF_041903045.1 of Epinephelus lanceolatus. Lineage (NCBI taxonomy): Eukaryota > Metazoa > Chordata > Actinopteri > Perciformes > Serranidae > Epinephelus > Epinephelus lanceolatus. Next base: position 16,903,585 of record NC_135737.1, on the reverse strand, counting down.
TTTATACTAGAGGATACCAAATGGACCAGAAAGGCAAAAGGATGCAGTTCTTGAGCTCTGGTTTTTCTTTGCTTGTGTGCAGAAAAGATTTCTCACTAGTGTCCTTAATGACACCAGTTTCATTTATGGAAACAGGGTAAATCTACAGGGTCTTAATTAGGAAGGATAGGAGGCGCTCAGCAGTGCATTGCAGCCCCGGTTTGTGCATTAGTTTGATAAGGTCGTCAGGTTTTATATGAAGGACAGTCTTTCTCATGCACTTTTCAGTGCTCTGAAAAATGCATTCATCTCATTTAGAAAAATAATGCATACAGTGTTTCATGAAGCTCATACATGACTGGTATGTTTGTTGCAGAGGAGATCCTGGATGATGGGGTGGGACTGTTGCTCGAGAGCTCAGGAGACAGTCTGGACGATGACTCAGAGATCTACAGTGATTTTGAGTGCAGAAAGGTAAGAGCACAGTTTTATTATTCGTTTGTGGAGTCTGATTGAGTATCACTACAGAAAACCTCTGACAGCACATCTTTCAAATTATGTGCTGGCTCATGTGCTGTCCTTGTCCTTGCCTTTCATAGCATCCCCCTCAACTATGTTCTAGAGGGCTCTTTTCATAATAATGTTTCACCACAGTTTGAGGCTTGATTTGTAACTGGCTCATTTATTTTGTTTAGGAAAGCAGAGCAGTGTCCATGTTTATATTATCCAAGTGTTAATCCCATGCTTCTTGGTAGAAATCTGCATCAGGTTTCTCTTTTCCTTTCATGACACACAACTGTTTTAATTGCACTTAGTAGTTGCTGATAATGAAAAGAAGAAGAAGGGACCCAAATATTAATGTATGCCATCATTGCTAATTGAAGTGCATCTTATGCATTAGAGACTGGAGGGAAAGTGAAGTATTTGCTTTGGATGTAACAAGAAATGGATGAGTCTTTGATTAAGCCTGAATTCTAATTGATTAATTATATGTGATGACTAGTATTGGGAGGTGTATTTATTTATTTTAACTCTAAATGAACATTCAGACACAAATTACAAAAGAAATCACAGAGCAGCACTGGCACAAGCATTAAGAACCCCAATTCCAAAAAAGTTGGGATGTTGCACAAAAAATCAATATAAAAAGAATGCAGTGATTTGCTAATCATTTGACATATATTAAACAACACTCAGTAAGTGTTTGGGAAGTGAGGACACTATTGTTAAAGTTTTCTTTTCCATTTCTGCTTCAGTTTCTGAACAGTTCCGTTTCTCCGTTGGTGTATTTTGAGCTTTATAACATGCCACACATTTTCAATTGGAGACAGGTCTGGACTGTAAGCAGGCCAGTCTAGTACCCACACTCTTTTACTACTAAGCTATGCTGATGTGAAACGTACAGCATGTGGCTTGGCTTTGTCATTCTCGAATAAGCAGGGATGTCCCTAAAGAAGACATTGGGCCTCATTCACTAATATCTGCACAGAAATGTTCTTACTCTCTGCAAAAAATAAGTACTTGCGCAAAATCACCGTTGGATTCATGACACGTGCATACCGGCCAATTTTGTTCTCACCACCGTGCGTATGTTAGTAAATCAGAACCATTCTAAAATGACAGGCGCGTGTCCGCGATCTGCAATCAGCATACTACCACGCCCCCATTTCTCCATATAAGGAAACCGCTTGCCTAGAGTTGATTCATGAATGAAGGAAGTGGTTACACGAGGAGAGAAGTAGTAAATTTCACAGTTTGTTAGAAGCGATGGCGCCAGGTCTTACAGGAATGCCATGGGTCATTGTAAGATTGTGGAGGACATAGCATGCTAGGATGATCTTGCACACCTTCTCAGGGGTATAAAGTAGTTTGCCACCGGCCGTATCTGATCCAAACACATCCAACGGCCCTTAAGCACGCCAAAAGTGCGCTCTACGGCGCGTGGGTGGGCATGTATGTTATTATAGCACCCCTCTTGAGGGGTTTCAGGGTTTGCGTATGGTGTCATCAGCCATGTTTTAAGGCCGTATGCCCGGTCACCCAAACAATATAACATTTTAACATTAACGGAATAGAGACATACTGAAAATACTAAGTTAAAACAATTGAAAGAAAAGACTAGAACAAAAGATGCTCACCAACAAGCCATCCACTTCTCACAGCCCCTGCCTCCAAACGCATTCCCACTGTACTGTTTTGCAAAATAAATGAGTCGTGGGTGCCTCCTGGCCAGCGGGCCACAGCCTTAAGGATATGGCAGTCGGCATTACAGATCATCTGCACACTGATGGAGTGATAGTTTTTCTGTTCATGTTATTGTTAATATTTTAATTGTCACAATGATGAGGGTGAACATGTGTCAATTTCATGGTAATTTAATCCATTTGGCCAATATATTAGTAAATTAATTATTTTAAAAAATGTTAATTAAATCTCTTTTTCATGAATGTGGTTTTATAGACTCTGCATGTACTTAAAAGATATGTTTGCATTTTCTAAGTCAGTTCGGCCTTCCTCATTTGTGCGTACGCATGGTCTGAGGCAGTTCTAAATTTGTTCGCAGAGTAAGAACAAATTCGGGTAAGAAAATATTGATGAATCCCGGATTTGTGCGTCAAACGATCGTACGCACAGTTTAAGCACAGATTTGTGTGTACGCACTGTTTGTGAATGAGGCCCATTGTCTGGATGGCAGCATATGTTGCTCCAAAACCTGTATGCACCTTTCATAGTAGTTCCTTCACAGATATGGTTACCCATCCCATGGACACTAGCACACCCCATACCACCACAGATGCTGGTTTTTGAACTTTGTGCTGGTAACAATCTGGATGGTTCTTTCCCTCTTAAGCCCTGAGGACAGGATGTCCATGATTTCCAAAAACAATCTGAAATGTGGACCCATAGCACATTGTTCTTATTTGTGTCAGTCCATCTCAGATGAGCCAAGGAAGTTGGTGCTGTTTCTGGATGTTGTTGATATATGGCGTTCAGCGATGAACTGTGTTTACTGACAGTGGTATGCCACAGTGTTCCCAAGCCCATGAAGTAATATCCTTATACAGTCATGTCGGTTTTTGCAATGCCACCTAATGGAACGAAAGTCATGGGCATTCAGTATTGGTATAATTTTGCCCCTTACGTGCAGCGATGTTGATTATATTAGATTGTAGGTGGTGAACTCTCCAGTTCTTTGCAATTGTGTGTTGAGAAACATTGTTAATAAACCATTGGACTCTTTATCCATGCAGTTTTTCAGTGTGGTGAACCTTGCCCCATCCTTGCTTGTGAACAACTGAGCCTTTCGAGGATGCCCCTTTCATACCCAATAATGGTATTATTGTTGGTTACCACTTAACCTTTTTACCTATGAAATGTTCCAAACAGGTGTTTTTGAGGAATCCACAACTTTCATTTAGCAACGTTCCCAGTCTTTTGTAGCCCATGTACCAACTTTTTTTGGAACATAGTGCAGGTATCAAATTCAGAAACACTTAATTTTCACAAGTATTTACTTTAAAAAAAAAAAATCTCAAAGAACTATATTTTCCTATTTTGCTATTGATGTGCTTTGGCTAACAAGATGACAAATTCTTCTTACACTGAGTTAAAAGTCAGCCTCAGGGTAACAAACACTGTAAATTACATTGCAGCAGTGGCATCTTCTTTTTTCTGCTACTAGCAGACTTCAAAGGACAGCTGGGCTCCTGCTAATGATATCCTCTTGTAGATTAGTTTATCTCTTATCAAAACACCATTTCTCATTTTACCAACTAGAATTAAGAGCTCACTGGAAGAACTCCAAAGATTGCTGTGAGATCCTCAGTCATCCCACTTGCCCTTCAAATTGTGGACTATTTTTGTTACTGCACTTTTATCTGTTCTCCCTGCAGTCCCATTATTTAGGTTTTCTTTATTTAAAGGGACAATAAGCGAAATTCATCATTTCTAGATTGAAGGAATTAAAAAATTGCTATGTGAAGAACTAGAGGTGTAATTTCATCTGGAGTATAGCATGACCTTACACAACCTCTCTCTGTGTTTATCTCCAGCCCCTTGTTTACAAGCCCGTCCGGCTGCGTGTTCATGTATGTTCATGTGAATCCCCACCTCCCCCCCCTCTCGGAGCCCTTGGCCCTCCCTCCCTATAAAAGGCTACAGCCAGTGAGCAATGGCAGCGCGTATTTTCGAAGTGAAATGGCGGAGTCAAATGTCTGTTTTAATTAGTGTTACAGTAACATTAGGCACATGTCGCCATGTTGATTCAATTAAATTTAATGTTACAATCGTAGCATGGGTTAATGTCCGGAGCTTGAGTTATTAGCGGCTCGGTCCCAGCAATGGGTCAGGCGTTACGGTTGTGTTAGGTGAGTAGCCCGGCAGCCCAGTTAATATTTGCAATTAGCATTGTAAAATGTAGCCCGGCGGGCAGCCTGGCGGGCTGTGTTTAGCTATTTCCCTGCCTACTTCAATGATGATGGTACATGTAATAAATGCAATATATTTGCTGAGATGGAGGCGAGGCTCAGTGAATAGAAGAGCTGGTAGAAGTGCTCCATAGCTGCAAGCTACTCCAGTAGCCGTAGTAGCTCTAGTGCTAACTCCGGGAGCTAACGCTAAAGTTCCTACTCTTCTGTGTGAGCCGGAGTCGTGCTCACGGAGAAGAGTAGGAACGTTAGCGTGGCAGCCGACTAGTGTTAACGCTATCGGGAAAGCAGGGAAATAGCTTAACACAGCAGAGACCGAGAGTGAGTGAAAGACATTGCTAACTGCTAAACTAAGCCAAACTAAGTTGGCTGTTTAGGTTTTATTTCTTCGCCCCTGTGGCGAGTGAATCTGCCTGTAGTGAAACCGGGGCTAACTGGTGCTTCCTCCTCAGGCTCCACTTCACTCAGGTGCCAGCACAGCCAGTTAGCCTCCGCTAGCTTCCCAGCTAGCCCCGGCTCTCCATTTGGATCCAACCGGAGCACGGAGACCTGGTTTGTTATTCAGGTTAATGTGGGAAGAAGCAGCGGGTATATCGGGCAGCTGAGTGAAGCTGATCGAAGTGGAGCCTGCGGAAGAAACACCGGGACCGTCTGGATGTAATAGTCAGTGGAGAAGCTGCGCCGGTGCTTGGTTGCAGCCGCTGCACAGATGAGGCGAGTGGTGTGGGGGGTGGAGAGCAGAGGCAGAGGGAGGAGTGGCTCATTACACACTTTGTTTTGGTCTACAGGCAGTGCACAACAGCAAACCTAGCCGTGAAACGATTTCGATTTTTGCCCCTTTAATGTGCAGCAATAAATTAAATATTGAAATGCTGTACAAATTCTAGTTAAATGCATGTGTAAAAATTATTATTAACAACATGGCTATGAGTTAAATAAGGATATGTATTTAGGATGTGAGCAAAATAAAGCAACCTGATCTCACAGAAATACGTGAAATGATCACGACCTCTTAACACCGCATTCCGTGGTGGCAGCACGTAAGGGGTTGAAATTACGTGCTGCCACCACGAAAACAATGCCAATGTAAAGTCAATTAGGGTCCTCTCCCGTGGTGGACACACGGATTCCCTGATACAATCACGTCACGTCAACCTCGTTTTCCTCAATGATATCTTTAACATTCGTGTATACACACAAAAACGTGGAAGTGTTCTTGATATTAAAACGGCAAATAAATTCCTCTGTTATAATTTCCCACCAATAATAATAATAATAATAATGATAATAACGTGATAGTTCGGCTGTTCTAGATATTTGTTATAGCCTTTTCAAATATTCAATCCCAAAAACGCCGTTTCTAGAGAACTTGCTAAAATATCTGAAATTAACCATCATGCCTACTTTTTCTTAACATATTTCATCTAGGTGCAGTGTCATTACTAGTTCAGCTTTACTAGATATTTGATATATTCAGTAGATGTATCTTTTTACGACCCTGTTTTACAACAAGCCGCAAAAAAACCTACCGTCCCAAAAACGCCGTTTCTAGTGTATTAGCTAAAATATCGAAAATTAGCCGACATCTTTACTTTTTCTTACCATAGTTCATCTAGGTGGAGTGTAATAACTAGTTCGGCTTTACTTGGTATTAGATATATTCAGTAGATATATCTCTTTACAACCCTGTTTAGAACCCTACTTTGCAAATCAGAAGAACTACAACTATGTTGCTGATATGTATCAAACTGCATGGCGCGGTCCCAGGGAATTGTAGTTTTTTAAAAATCTAAGTGTTTTTCCCAGATTTGGAAGTTGTAAATACTGAATTGAGAGTACACTGTGGACTTTAAGAGGATGGTAAACACATTTGTGAAATCAGATTTTAAATATCTAATTTCTAAATGGGTGAAAATTAATTTTATCCATATTTTATCCATATCTGACAGCACCCTCAGTTGTTGACTACACTCACATGATAGCTGAGGTCAAGAGCTCTCTATAACAGTTGGTCCCATGTCTGTACCCCCTTTAGTTGCTGAGTTATAAGCCCTCAAACATGCACTGAGGTCAAGGTTCAAAGGTGAATGGCTGAAAGCAGGAGCCATGTAGAATCTTCATACTGACATATGTTACTCTCCAGGTTGTGACCTTTCCAATGATGTATTTGGTTTAGCTCTATGACAAAGTTTAGATTTTTTCATTTTTTGGACACAAGCCATGCCAGGTGTAGTTTCAGAGAGCACTTTGAAGGCCCAGTGTATAAAATGAGTTTTGTTTGTTTCTTTGCTTGTTTTTTTCTTTTTTACTGTAGATAGTTACTAAAACGAGTCATCCTCAGACAATACAATACTACTAAAAAGTAAAACCAATAATAACAATAATGAAATAAGTAAAAATAACATTAAAATCATATTGAAATTTTAAAATCTATTTACAGAGTGGAATGGTAGCCTAATAGATAACTTAGATAATATTTATTATTGTTTAGACACTTTATATAGAATAGGAGACAACCTCTTCAATGTCTCACGTCAATTAATTAACACTATTTGTCGGCTTTGTATAATGCCTTTTTTTTTTTTTTTTTTTTTTTTTTGCTGCTGTCTCCAGTTGAGAGTGGTGATTTGCTAAATACATTCTACAATAATAATTAGATTAACATTTGGTCTATAATATTGTTGGCTATATTACGCATTTTAATTAAAAAAAAACAGAAGAATAAAAGAAATAAACACCGAAATAATTACTTTTTTTTTTATTGATACTTTCTGACACACACACACACGCATTGAACACGCGATTGAATGAATGAATGAACATTGGAAGTGGTTCAGCCACAGTCCCGCCGGCTGGCGTGGTCACATTGAGATTACATTTGTTTTTTATTACTAATAAAATGTTTTATATTGACCATATGAATGGTTTCGTTTTCAAATAAATATTTGGAAATGAAAATATGCTTTGGTGTACTTTTTACAGAGTTTTGCAATATGTATATAGCCTACCTGTATCAAAATGTATAATTTTCAGCAGCGGTTTGTGTGACAGCTGCCACGGTCAGAGGTATAACCAGCAGGGCAGCCGCTGGTTCTGTGGCGCTGGCTTGGGGTCCACTCTCCCCTGGTGGAGTGGAGGGTGGCCGGGTTGCCAGGGGCAGACGGCTCCATGTGATGGTGTTTCCTCTCTGGTTCTTCCGTGCTCAGCCTTATTTTTATCTTCTTATTTATTTATTTATTAGTGGCATTTGGATTCAGTTATGGCAGACGGATGGCAATCTGAAATGGAATGAAGCCCACAGACGGCAGACAGCAGCTACAAAACAGTAGTGGAACGTGCCCCATCCGCCCACAGCACAATGCTCTTAAAGCTCTACGCTATCAAAAGCTGGCAAAATACATTTATTTTATTTTATGGCCCTGACATTAACCTGTCATATTGCTGAGTTATCAAAGACACTTCCGCGTTTTTGTGTGTGTACAGGAATGTTAAAGATATCATTGAGGAAAACGAGGTTGACGTGACGTGATTGAATCAGGGAATCCGTGTGTCCACCACGGGAGAGGATCCTAATTGACTTTACATTGGCATTGTTTTCGTGGTGGCAGCACGTAATTTCAACCCATTACGTGCTGCCACCATGGAATGCGGTGTTAAGAGGTCGTGGTCATTTCATGTATTTCTGTGAGATCAGGTTGAAAGGGAAAAATCTGTGGACTTAAAGCATTTCATGATAGTGGTGGTCTAGGTGGTATGTCCTGTTAAATTAGCCTCCTGTTTAATGCTGGCTGCCCCTCTTCTCTCTTTGAGGCTAGTTCTTTGTTCTTTGTGTAGTGTTGAAAGTATTTTATGAATCAGTGTAAGGTGCTGCACAAAATGAGTTAAGATTGATGTCTTTGTATCTGAAATACTATAATGATGCCTGGCATTACACCACAAGTTGACTAATAATGGAACAAAAACATACTAATTATTTGCGAATTGATCTGCTTTTTGGCTGTTCATAACCATTTGAGCCTTAAACTTCTTGTTGCAACAAATGTTTCTATAGTCACAAACGAGGGAGTGTATTTCTTTTAAGACTACAGTGGCTATAAAGGGATCTTTTCCAGAAATCGATTACCTTCAAAGTAAGTAATCGAAAGTCGAATCTAACCCCTGCAGAATTGTTTTTCTTTTTGTATTGTGCTTTGGATCTGATACAGACTTCTTCGTATTGTTATTTTTTTTCCAGGAAGTCCCACTGAGATATAAAAAACCTTTACAAGGGAGACCTGTAAAAGATCTATTATACAAAAAAAACACTATATGCAATATAGCCTCCATTCCTCTATTTCTGGCCCCTTTACTTGTTCTGGGCTGTATTTAGATGGTCATATTGGTTAATGTTAGATATTCAGAGCAAGGACTCAGACTTTGCTATGTGCTACCATTGTCCCTCTGTGGATGTACAAATTTGCGCCCTTTGTTGGGGTGTTGTTGGAAGGCATTCTGGGAATAGTGGAAAATAACTGAGAAAAAGAAGAAACACCAGACATGTCATGCGACTCCTCAATGGTTACATAAGTCTTGGAATCCACTCAGTGATGGACTTCTAAATATGTGATATCTGCTGGTGTATTTTCCTTGTTTCTTCCCTTTTCTGATCTGAACAAGGACTTGTTTCTTGGCTTGTGGAAGCCATACCTCATTTGATTTATTACTTATCATCAAAACACATTTTGTAAACGCCCAAACATGTCCCACTCTTCTTTACTTTCCCTGCAAAACCTCTCAAGCCAGTTGTTCCTGCATTCACCCTCCTCTGCAACCCTCCTCTCCTCATCACTCTCCCTATTCCTGAAATTCTGCATTTATATTCTACTGCGGTGTGGCTCACCCAGCCAATCCTGCTCCACCACAACCTTAAGGAGGAGACTCGTTCCCTCCAGCTCCCTTTCTTTCTCCCTGGTCTGGAGGATTATCAAGACTCATTTACAATCCTGCCGGAGTTGGCCAGATCTTCACAGTCACACTGTGTGCCTGAGTTTAGAGAAGAGAGAGGGAGGGAGAGAAAATAGCAGAGAAGAATATCAGTGACAGAACTACAGCAGACTCTGAGGGTGAAGAGAAGGGGAGTTGGAAGGCTGTGAGCGTTGGTGGGCGGAGAGGAGGAGGCTGAGCAGCTTCACTCATCCTTCATTACAAGCACCACAGCACCTTCTCCTTTTTTTTTTTTTTTTTAACGGAGGAAAGACAAAAGGACTGAGAAATGTGTTGGAGAGGCGCAGTATATACTTGACTTTTCCCAAAGCCTGGTGTCGCTTTCTCTTTGGTACTTTAAGTGGCGCTGACTGTCCACCTGCACTGGGCTATGTCCGTCCTGAAGTGGAACAAACACAGCAAGCGCTCCTCAGACTCCGTCTATGACATGCTTCATCTGGTGAGACTCCTTCGTTGTATTCCTTTTCTTTAACTGGCTAGCACTTGCTAGTGCTGTGATAGTCGGTGAGCTGCTGTTGTCTTATTCCAGTGAGAGTAAAACACCTTTCCTTTTCAGCATTTGTTTCTCACTTCCTCTTGGCTGCTACAGACAGAGAGGAAGCTGTGAGTCACTGTTGTGTGTCGCAGAACTGCCCCATAATCACTGAAGTGCTCTACAGGATGCCAAAATGAAATGCTGCATGTAGGAGTGGAGTCTCTACAGGTCTGGCCACAGATGACTTGGACTTAACGTGACATACTACCCTGACTGTTGCAGACTTTTCTCTCTTTGGCACCTCGAGCTGTGATCTTTGGCTTATCATAGTTTCAGAGTGCAGACGTGCAATCTTCTCCCGACTTCATCATCAGTGCTTTCATGCTTTGAAGCAGTTTTTAATCTATATTTCATTCGCTAGGGGACATGCTAGTCCCTGGCATCTCAGTTTTACCCACGACAGCCTCTCTTATCTACATATTGTTCTTTTCATGTGATATTGGAGGCTTTGATCCCCCCTCCTCTGTTCTTTCTCTTCACTCTGCTGTGTCATGAGTGTTCATGCACCCAAAGCTGCCATGGTGTTAATTAGTCTAGATGGTGATTGTGAAGATGATGACTGGATTGTGGCTGTCTTATCAGGCTCAGTAAAACTGGTTGAGCTCAGTTGACTAATTGGGCAGGAAAGAATCAGAATTATTTACAGAATTTTCCTCCTTTTTTCTTGGCATTACATTTCTTTTTTAAGTTGCAAATTTGTGTGCTGCTGTTGAGAGTCTTTGTCTCTAACGGATTTGCAATCATAGTGCAGGTGAACGTCCATTTGGCCTGAAATCAGTTTCTCATCACATCAGTAAAATGCTGCAGGAATGAACACAGACGTGTTTTACTGAAAGCAAATGTCAGGTCTTCTGATGTGTTTATGGATGCTTATGAAGCAGATCTCGATCTGCTTTGACAGGATCTCTCATGTAGACTTCTTTTGTGTAAAAATGCACTGGATCCTGCTCATTATCAGCAGTAAATTTATTAATGAAGGAATGTTTGTTGGGCAGCCAACTGAATTTTTTAAAACCACTCTATACATTTGAATGGTTTTATAAATAATGGAGCTTACTTACATGCACATTCTGTGTTTGATCTACCTTTTTTTAATCAGCAAAAACTTGAGCAGTTGACACAGTGCCTATTGTAGCGGCTCTCACTACAAATTTTGCTAAAATGGCACCCGTGCACTGGTGTAAATTGCATTACTTGACATTACATTTACAGACATGAAAACACTTCCTAGTTCATCTGTTGATCTGGGAGCTGTCTGGTTATTTTGGGAACATTGTCAAGAGGGACAAACCGCTGTCGTTCATCACATATAGATGTGTCTGTCTGATTAGATAACAATGATAATCATTGTCATTTGCAAAGCTGGATTAGAAGCAACGGGACTTTCAAGACAACATTGGTCTTCCTTTGTTCTGCATGTACTTTCTTTTTATGTCTTTTTTTTTCATCATATTTTAGTGAATGGCTGTTTCTACCTAGTAGTAGGTCATTGTTGTAAGTCTTTGTTAAAATATTTTTGGATTTCAGTTAAATAAGCAATGCAGTTTTCTATAGGTGTTTTTTATGCATAGTAGTGTCTAACATGAAAAACAAAGGACTGGTAAGCTCAGATCTTAATTAAGACTGTTTTTATCTGAGAAAGATAACGTTCCATATTCTGCAGCTGTTGCAGGCTGTTATATTATTATCTCCCAGAGGAGCCTGTAGGTGTGACAGGATAAATTGCTTTTGTCTGGCCTATAAAAAAAAAAGCCTTATATTCCCAACCAGAGACCTCAGCTCTCTGTTACACATTCAAGTGTCAATACCTGCTAGAGGTTCCCATTATTTGGCCATATTTGTTTGCTCTCTGCAAGTTCCACAATTAAACCTAATGTATCATCTCTGTTAAATGAAAAGTCTTTGATCTATTAAATTCTTTCTCATAAAATTGAATGTGATTTTGTTGGATATGAATAGAATTCTCTTTCATGCTTTCTGTTTGTATTTATGTAAAAAGCCAAAATGCCATTTTGTTGTTTTGACTGGTGATGCTGTAGCCTGTTGCGAACAAAGTAAGTGTGTTAGTTAAGCCATGTGGGCTGTTGCTGAGTGGGGTCTATTTTAGTCCAAAATGATAGTCTAATTCACATCAGGACCGGTCTCCACGGCAACCCATACTGTATGTGGACAGACACCGTTGTGTGTGTGTATATTTTGATTCTGTGGAAGAGATGAATCATTACACCACTGATTCGTCAGTAGGAGGAAAACACCAGGGAAAAGAAGGATGTGAGTGAAAGAGAGGGAGGCGGAGAGTCATTGTTATGACAGACTGAAAATAGACCAAATTAGTACAAATGATTTTTTTTTTTTTTTTTTAGAGCTTCCTCTCTGCCTCTTTCCAGGCTCACTCTCTGCACAGTCATGAGTCTGTGCACATCCGTAGGTGGAAAGTGACACCTTCAATTTAATTTTTGAGACGCTTCTGTACTGATTGAGCGATATTTGGATATTTCCTTTTTCCTTCCTCAGGTTGGATTTACATAACTTGCATCACATTTTTCCTCAATGCTTTTCTGTCCTTCCATTTTTTATACAGAGTACAGAGCAGGTTGCAGCTTTCTGCCGCAGTCTCCATGACATGAATCCCATGGAGTGTGTGTCCTCTTCACCTAGCCCGGACTCGCCCTTCCCACCTCCTGCAACTCTTCGACAGCTCTCCGATGCCGACAAGCTCCGCAAAGTCATCTGTGAACTGGTGGAGACTGAACGCACCTATGTCAAAGTAAGTATCACTCATCTTACTTGTAAGGGGCAGATGGTCTTTGTGAGTGTGTGTGCGCTCCTCCTGTCCATTGATCTGTGTTTCTGTCTGCCTCGGGTTGTGTTACACCTACACATTACCTATTCCACATGACCAATCCATATTTATCTCTGTGTCCCCAGGAGATATGAGGGGGACACAGCTGTGCCCTTGCCTGGATATTGCCTAATCTTTTTCTGCCTGGTATAAATGCAGCATGGTGGAATAACTGGGTTAGAGAGGGTATAAAATGGGATAATGTCATGGCTATCTAAAAGGTTATACCTCATTACGGGGGTCACATATATACTTAATATAGAAATTACATTCGCATGATATATGATGTATTGTACAACCTTCAAAGGGCATAGTTAAAATTTTGGTGGACTTGGGCAATTTGTTCTAATTACCCAGAAACAAAGAGATGTGTGTGCTGTATAAAGTAGTAGAACTTCGTAGTTAAAATGCTAATGTAATATAGGGGTAGACAAAATAAAGGACTAAGATTAAATGAAGAGGGGCTTTGAAATAAATATTGGTAAATCAATGCTGCAAAGTTGGCTGTATAAAATTGTTAATTAATGACATACTGTGGGCTTTATACCTATTATATCCTTGTTAGGTAGTTTCAGCTGTTGCTGATGCAGTGTATGTTTAGTGTGATTTTCAAGAGCACTCTTCACAGACCAATTCTGGCTTAGAACCTCATGTTGCCATTACAACTCATATCCACATGTTGATTAGCAGGCATTCATAATGTTCATGTCATTAAAGATATACTATGCAGGAATTGTGGGCTACTGTTGTTAATAGCATTGCATGCAAAAGTGAAAGTCAGCCCCAGCATTGTCTGCTTGGGGTTTCGCCTCGCTATGTTTGTGATTTTTCTGCGCTGTCTATAATTTTCATACCTTCATCTTTGATGTGTGCTGCTTACAGTCTGGCACCCTGTAGCTATGTTTTTATAAAGCCCCAACCTCATCTGCACGCTATGCCTAGGAACATCCTGAACATGGCAAAATATGAAGGAAATAAGAAAATACAGGCAAAGGGCAGGGTCACACTGCCACACACTTCTAGTGGTGATGATTGAGAGACATTACTTTTGTATGAGTCTATAGATTGTTAGAAAAATCCTACATATTACAGATATTACAGAATTAAACATGTTCATATTGTTTTGTCTCTTCCATGTAGACATTTTATCTCCTAAGAAATAATGTGTCTTATTAAGATGGACATATTTTAGGCCACTCTTTTCTAAAGAATTAATTAGAATGGTAAAAGGAGGTTGCTTGAGTTATTAGATCAGAAATAAGACAGAAATATGTAAATGAAAGTGCAATGTTTTTTAGGCCTGCCATCATTCTCCTGAGAAATTATACACTATCTATTTTCCTACTTTTTGGCAGACCTACAAATTGATCTCATATGCTTTCTACAGTTCAGCCGAAGTAACTGTAGCTATAGCCATTAATTTAATTGGGTTTCCATAAAGTTCTTTTCCCTTGCTTAAGTGCATGCAGAGTGGCATCCGCCAGCCTCTTTGTGATTGTTCTTAAAGAGACTTGCAGACTATCCCTGCAACTTAATCACTGTTTTGTTGTGAGGAATATTTAGCCTTACGTAAAGCTTTGTGTTTTTCTTGTCTGTTTTTCATGTAATGACTTTGGCAACCCCAAAACAAACATAATTCACTCTCGTCTTGCAGGATCTCAACTGCCTCATCGGAAGATATTTAACCCCACTGCAGAAAGAGACGTTCCTCACACAGGATGAGGTATGTCAAATGTTCCCCACGAGCCTTTGAAGGGTAGATGGCTTTTTAAAATGCCAACTCTGTTTAAATGTTCCAAGAAAAGTGGGTTGCATAATCATGTGAAGAGTAGCTGTGTTCGAGGACAAGAGGGGTGGATGATGAGAGAGGGAGAGAGGGGGAGGTTTGCAAAGTAAAGAGATGTTTCACATGCACTTGAAATAATAAATTTTATTTGGTTGTTTTTATATTTTGGGTGTTTCAATGCTCTAGCTGTAGCAGGGGACTAACAATGGATGCATCAGATATTGAAAAATTCTAAAGAACACACACTGTAAAATGAGGAGCATGTATTTTGACTTTGCTCTAATCCCCTTTTCCTCCAGCTGGATGTACTGTTCGGGAACTTGCCGGAAATGGTGGAGTTCCAGGTTGAGTTTCTCAAGACCCTGGAAGATGGGACCAGACTGGTTCCAGATCTAGAAAAATTGGAGAGGGTGGATCAATTTAAGGTATACCCTCTTTCGGAAACATGGACAAAAAAGATTTGACCATCAAAAAGCATTTTAAACATAAAGTCTGTTGTAGCTACTGGTTAGGTCACTTCTCTTCCTTTTTTAACAGAAAATACTCTTCTCCCTGGGAGGCTCTTTCCTGTACTATGCAGACCGTTTTAAAATCTACAGTGCTTTCTGCGCCAGTCACACCAAAGTCCCTAAGGTCCTCGTAAAGGGTGAGTAAATGTGCTCTTGGGTCGACATTCCATCTGGGCTCAAAGGAGAGGATGTATTTATCCATCAACCATCTGCCATATCCTGCAAGGCTCCATAAATCTGCTCTGCAGAGTTGTCAGCCAGACAGTTGTCCATTTGACCTCTGCATACTTTCAGGCTGGTGGCTCCCTGGGCTAAAAAGCCCTGCAACATCGTGTGATATATAATGAGCAGTGCTGAGCAGTCTGTTCTCAAGCTAGTACATCCACTCCCTTTAACACTTGACTGGATAGGTTTGTTTGCTACATTTGCATTTAAAGATTAAACAGTTACTGGTCATACTGAGTTTGGTAAAGTGTTATTTGGATAAAGCGGTTTTTAAGGTAGTTAATACATTATTCCTACCCACTTGTGCTTGCCTGCTTTAAGATAAAATGACTTGTCTACCAAAAGCCAGTCCCTCGAGGATTTCAAAGGCTGTTGTTGGGATTGTTGTGGCTTGAAATGCTTAATTTCCTGGCATCTTTTCTAAAATAAATGTGATGCATGTTGACGTGTTTTGAGAGGAGAGAGACTGAGCAAGATTTTACAAGTTTTAAATGGTAAAAAGTGCAATGATTCAACAAAATTGCAAATTGTGCAGAATTCAAAGGTGTTGGCTGAATTTGTGTTAATTGTTGTAATCACAACATCCTTTACATGCTTTCATGCTTTTCATTCTTCTGAAAAGCATGAAACATTTTCATCATTTTGACCTGGCTGTAGGATGCTTCTAAAGCACGGCAAAGTATAAGGACTAACTGGGTCTGAGTATGCACAAGATCAACCTGTTTATAACACAGTAACCTGGGTAATATCTGCCAACTTTAGCCAAACAACTTAATCCATTTTCAACAAACAGTAAAAACATTATTATTGTATCGGGAATTACAGACCATAAGCCAAAGTATCTAAGTTAACCACTGAAGAGTAAAATTATCTGTGTATGCTAACACCAATAAATTGTGGAACGGACAAAAAAATGGATAAGCTGTCCTGACATGTTGCAGTAAGTCTTATTTATTTGTCATTACAGCCAAAACAGATCATGATTTCAAGGCCTTCCTGGATGAGCGCAACCCAAAGCAGCAGCATTCTTCCACCCTGGAGTCCTACCTGATCAAACCCATCCAGAGGGTACTGAAGTATCCCCTTCTGCTGAAGGAGCTTTACTCGCTCACAGACCCAGACAGTGAGGAACATTACCACCTGGATGGTAAGACCTAGTAACAAGGCTGACTGAGAAGATGAATTAATTTTGACAGGGGAGAACATCAGTGAATGCATACAGTCACAACAGATCAACGCTAAACATTTTAATATCTGTTTGTTTACAGTTGCCATGAAAGCCATGAACAAAGTCGCTAGCCACATAAATGAGATGCAGAAGATCCACGAGGAGTATGGAGCAGTGTTTGACCTGGTCATCACTGAGCAGAGCGGTGAAAAGAAAGAGGTAGATGGGTAAACAGTGGCTTGGCTCTGTTTTATCATCTAAAAAGTACATGTGGAGTGACTGGGGTTTTTTTGGTTGTTTTTTTGCTGTTGTCAGGTGGCCGATCTGTCCATGGGTGACCTGCTACTACACACCACTGTGACCTGGATCAATCCCCCTGCCTCTTTAGGAAAATGGAAGAAAGAGCCCCAGATGGCTACATTTGGTATGTTAGGGATGAGTTTCCTCCATGATTATATACTGGGTAGGTCTAAGGGCCGTGACACACCAAGCAGATGAATGGCGGTTTGGCCACGGGTGAGCATTTATCGCCCTAGTTCTTTGGGTTTGTCCCTGCTGTTCAACTGCTGATTCAACATGTTGAATCTGGGTCAGACATGGCAGAGCCCGTCAGTGAGTGACATCACTCTGATAGGCCGATCAACTCAATGCACAATAATTCAAACAGAAGTGAGGAACGCAGAAAGGATATTGTCGTGAAAAATCAGATTTTTGTAGATATCTCCAGGTACACAGTCACTTTGAACATAACATTAGAAATATTAATATTATATTGGGCGACAGTAGCTAAGTCCATAGGGACTTGGGTTGGGAACCGGAGGGTCGCCTGTTCGAGTCCCTGTCCAGACCAAATATGGAGCGTGGACTGGTGGCTGGAGAGTTGCCAGTTCACCTCCTGGGCACTGCTGAGGTACCCTTGAGCAAGGCACTGAACCCCCCAACCGCTCGGGGCACCTGACCAAGGCAGCCCCCTCACTCTGACATCTCTCCACTTTGTGCATGTAAAGGTCCTGTTTGTGCATGTGTGTGTCTTTCGGACCTGTGTGTTAATGAGTGAAAAAAATTGAATTGAATTACAGGCTTATGTTCCAATACTGAGAACATTGCCTACAAAAATGTTTGAAATAAGGGTGCTATTCCTTGCAGCACTCATGCAGCTCGGTTCGTTTAGGGAAACATGAATTCCAAGCAGAGCATGATCGCCCCTCTTCAGAAACTGAGCTGCAATGCAGTTTTCCAACATGATAATGACCCCAAACACACCTAGTAGATGACAACCGCCTTGCTGAGGAAGCTGAAGGTAAAGGTGATGGACTGGCCAAGTATGTATCCAGCCCTAAACTCACCTGTGCACCTGTGGGGCATCGTCAAGCTAAAGGTGGAGGAGCGCAAGGTGTCTTCACATCCATCTGCTCCATGATGTCATCATGGAGGAGTGGGAGAGGATTCCTGAAGCAACCTGTGAGCTCTGGTGAATTCCATGGCCAAAAGGGTTAAGGCAGTGCTAGATAATAATGGTTGGCACACAAAATATTGACACTTTAGGCACAATTTGGACATGTTCACTGTGGGGTGTACTCACTTATGTTGCCAGCTGTTTAGATGTTGATGGCTGTGTTTTGAGTAATTTTCAGAGGAAGGTAAATCTATACTACTATACAAGCTGTACACTGACTACTTTAAGTTACATCAAAGTGTCATTTCTATAGTGTTGTCCCATGACAAGATATAATAAAATATTTCCAAAAATGGGAGGGGTGTACTCACTTACAGTACAGGCCAAAAGTTTGGACACACCTTCTCATTCAATGCGTTTTCTTTGTTTTCATGACTATTTACATTGTAGATTCTCACTGAAGGCATCAAAACTATGAATGAACACATGTGGAGTTATGTACTTAACAAAAAAAGGTGAAATAACTGAAAACATGTTTTATATTCTAGTTTCTTCAAAATAGCCACCCTTTGCTCTGAT
The DNA here is from genome assembly GCF_041903045.1 of Epinephelus lanceolatus. NCBI lineage: Eukaryota > Metazoa > Chordata > Actinopteri > Perciformes > Serranidae > Epinephelus > Epinephelus lanceolatus. The sequence continues at coordinate 16,885,156 of NC_135737.1, read as the reverse complement.
TACTGCTTTGCACACTCTTGGCATTCTCTCCATGAGCTTCAAGAGGTAGTCACCTGAAATGGTTTTCCAACAGTCTTGAAGGAGTTCCCAGAGGTGTTTAGCACTTGTTGGCCCCTTTGCCTTCACTCTGCGGTCCAGCTCACCCCAAACCATCTGGATTGGGTTCAGGTCCGGTGACTGTGGAGGCCAGGTCATCTGCCGCAGCACTCCATCACTCTCCTTCTTGGTCAAATAGCCCTTACACAGCCTGGAGGTGTGTTTGGGGTCATTGTCCTGTTGAAAAATAAATGATCGTCCAACTAAACGCAAACCGGATGGGATGGCATGTCGCTGCAGGATGCTGTGGTAGCCATGCTGGTTCAGTGGGCCTTCAATTTTGAATAAATCCCCAACAGTGTCACCAGCAAAACACCCCCACACCATCACACCTCCTCCTCCATGCTTCACAGAGGGAACCAGGCATGTGGAATCCATCCGTTCACCTTTTCTGCGTCTCACAAAGACACGGCGGTTGGAACCAAAGATCTCAAATTTGGACTCATCAGACCAAAGCACGGATTTCCACTGGTCTAATGTCCATTCCTTGTGTTTCTTGGCCCAAACAAATCTCTTCTGCTTGTTGCCTCTCCTTAGCAGTGGTTTCCTAGCAGCTATTTGACCATGAAGGCCTGATTCGCGCAGTCTCCTCTTAACAGTTGTTCTAGAGATGGGTCTGCTGCTAGAACTCTGTGTGGCATTCATCTAGTCTCTGATCTGAGCTGCTGTTAACTTGCGATTTCTGAGGCTGGTGACTCGGATGAACTTATCCTCAGAAGCAGAGGTGACTCTTGGTCTTCCTTTCCTGGGTCGGTCCTCATGTGTGCCAGTTTCGTTGTAGCGCTTAATGGTTTTTGCGACTCCACTTGGGGACACATTTAAAGGTTTTGCAATTTTCCAGACTGACTGACCTTCATTTCTTAAAGTAATGATGGCCACTCGTTTTTCTTTAGTTAGCTGATTGGTTCTTGCCATAATATGAATTTTAACAGTTGTCCAATAGGGCTGTCGGCTGTGTATTAACCTGACTTCTGCACAACACAACTGATGGTCCCAACCCCATTGATAAAGCAAGAAATTCCACTAATTAATCCTGATAAGGCACACCTGTGAAGTGGAAACCATTTCAGGTGACTACCTCTTGAAGCTCATGGAGAGAATGCCAAGAGTGTGCAAAGCAGTAATCAGAGCAAAGGGTGGCTATTTTGAAGAAACTAGAATATAAAACATGTTTTCAGTTATTTCACCTTTTTTTGTTAAGTACATAACTCCACATGTGTTCATTCATAGTTTTGATGCCTTCAGTGAGAATCTACAATGTAAATAGTCATGAAAATAAAGAAAACGCATTGAATGAGAAGGTGTGTCCAAACTTTTGGCCTGTACTGTATGTGAGATACTGTAAAAGCCACACACAAGCTGACCTCATGTATACATAGATCAAGTGTATTAGGGTTGTGATGAAGTAAAACTGGGATACTACTAAGTCTCATCCAACTGTACCGAAGCAATTTGAACCTACCCAGCAAGCATTTTTTGGTTTAAAAAACGTCTAATAGCCGTCTACATGAAGACCTGACGTCTAGGCTAAATCACGGCTGAATTTGGGCTGTCAGTGAAAATTTGGTAGACGTCTAACCATAGCCAAAGTGTAGACGTCATCAATTATACGGCTATGTAGAGACCATGTCCAAAAAATGGAGATAAACATATTTTAATTACTGTTGACTCTCCATACGTGATTGAATATCATACCGCACGCCATCTGCAATGGCGAAAATTACATTTAATCAATTTCAAAATTAAATCGGCTAGATTTGGGTTACATGTAGCTAGACTAAATCGGAGCTAAATATAGCCAATACGTTTAAATCACGACTATTGCTTGCTGGGTAGTCTTTATAGTTTGAATTTAAGATTGTAGACAAATGTTTTTCCATTCTTCAATTGTCATTTCTTCATTGAGATCTTAACACTGTTTTTTATCTTCTGAAGTTTCCTTTAACAACGCAACCCAATGTTGAAAGAATAGTCAAATCTCCCATTTTACCAAATTATTGTAGTTGCAGTAATGTGCTAACTGACTAATGTCTAATTCGTCCTGTCAGTCTTCCGGTTTCCCTTTTTTAGTAATGAATACAGACTACCACCACCTGCTTGTATGGATAGTTATTTCCTCTCATACAGGGGCAGAACGTACATGCTAGTTGGCCATTGTCTGTGTTTGTGGTGTATAAAAGAAATGGTCAGCCTGCGTTGATGTTGGTTTGGTTTGTCATCTGAACCTTTGAGTGACAACTGATGTGTTTTTTCCCCCCATTGCTTTTCAGTGTTCAAAACGGCAGTGGTCTTTGTGTGCAAGGACGGATCCAAGCAGAAAAAGAAAATGGTACATTTTCACACAAGCAATAATCCATCAGCAACACCAAAGCCCATTTAAAATATAACAAATAAAATATAGCAAATTCGGCACCCTTGTGCCACTTTCAGAATCAGCACAGTGGGTCACTTGTAAAATAAGCCTAAGAGCTGATCAAAACTAGATGGAGCTCCTTTCTCAGGGACAGTTTCATTGGAAAGCTTTTTTTTTCTTTGAATGATTGTAGGGTGGCTCCCACAGAGTCTCTGTATCTTCAGAAGACAAAGACCCCTACCGATATCATCACATGATCCCAACTGATGCCCTGCAAGTGAGAACCTTGGCCAATGCAGGTAATAACTTAATGAATAATTTACAATGCTGAATTGAAAAAAATATTTTTCTGAATCCAGAATTTTTTTTTTCTTAAATCTCACCAGATTGCTCTGTACATGAGATCACATTTGAGTGTTGATTACTTCCTCAGATGGTGAAGGCTCGGCTGTGTGCGAGATTGTCCACACAAAGTCTGAATCAGAGGGACGGCCAGAGAGGACATTTCAGCTGTGCTGTAGGTGAGGATCTCTTCTAATGGAGGCTGAATTCTCCAGGAGATTGAAGCTTGTGTGCCACTGATACAGTCCTGTCTGCTGCTATCTACAGAGTGACAAACTGATAATGTGCCTTTCTGTCTCCCTCAGCTCTCCAGAGAGTAGGAAAGACTTTCTGAAGACAGTCCATTCCATCTTGAGGGAAAAGCACCGCCGGCAGCTCCTAAAAACGGAGAGTTTACCCCTCAACCAGCAGTATGTGCCCTTTGGTGGAAAGCGCCTCTGTGCCCTGAAGGGAGCTCGTCCTGCCATAAATAGAGCAGGTAAATGCCAGTCTGTGGCTGTGTTCACCTTTAAGCTCCAAGTGTCCCAATTCTAAATTCGTTCTTACTTGACACAGATTGGGTGTTTTGGTGTAGTGTCAACAAAAAAAGTTGAGTCTGAGCTTTTCATTTCATGTTTCCACCAGATTTATACATTTAATTAATGCAGGACGATACCTGCATTGAAGCAAAATTACAATACAAAATTACAATAATTTTTTGGAAAAGGTAACATTGCAGACCACCTTATCTTAGGAGAATACTACTTTCAGTGTAAGCAGGTATTGTAATAAATCCCTGTCAAGACTGGACAACATTTATTATTACCTGTTTACTGTGCTGTACACCAGTATTGCTCATTGTTGCTTAATCAATAGTATATTAATCTATTATTTTAATCCTCAAAATTAAAATGATTACTACTGATGTTATGTTACCAAAATCAAAGTAATGTCCTGAAAGTGTTACATACTAGCAGTGATTAAGATGCTCTTGATCTCCTGTTTTTCTGCAGTATCTGCACCAACCAGGACTTTAGGCAGGAGGAAGTTGGTGCGCAACCGTTTCACCATAGACACTGACATTGTTTTTGATGGCGAGGCCGAACAGGACCTCACTTCACCACAGGAGCCCGATGCAAATCGGCTGCAGCCACAGGACAATAAACCAGATCGGCTACAGCAAACGGAGTTAGCGGGTGACACAGACCGCTGGGTGGAAGAGCAGTTCGACCTAGAAGAATATGAGGACCAGGATGAAGTGAAGGAGACAGACATCCTTAGTGATGAAGATGACGAGTTCTGCCAAACAACCAGAGTGTCATCCACTGAGGCCGATCTGGAGGCCCCAGTCATGGCTTTGTCCTTGGAGAGTAAGGAATCCGAGGAGAACAAGAGCCTTAAGTCCCCAAAGGCCAGTGGGACACCTGATGATGTGAATCTGTCTGACACAGAGAAGCAGAGCGCTGTGATCGATGACAATGCGGAGGACCAAAAGCCAACGGAGAAAGATGAGATTTGGGTAAGAAGGCAGCAATCAGGTTCATCCCCAGACTATGAGACATAAAAGCTGAAGAGGTTAGGGAGACAGCCTTACATGGGCTCCATAATGATCAGTCATCGTCTTCACAAACAATGCATGGGCATTGATGTATATCGCACAGCTAGTAAAAGATATATCCTTCCTTACCTTACTTTTGCTAAATGCTTATTGTACAGGTAAGGTCATCAGTGGAGCAATACAGGAATCCATAATGTGGGAGCTTTATCCCAAATCAAATGCTGTTACATAGAAGTTAAGTGTAGGCTTTGAGAGATGAACTAATGGTACAATCATGGAATCTAACCAGTGGCTTTGATTGGCATGGTTTGCACATTTGGGCAGCATTCTATAGTCCTGCCTGCTGTTGCCAAATTTGGGTATTGTGAGAACATTGATATTTGTTTGTCTGTGTGACTCAGAGATATTATCATAGTTAAGGGCTGTATATTATTTGTCCTTAAATAAATAGAATAATTGCAAAGGACAGGCTTGTCTTGCATAGTTTACTGTACTTGTACATTTTCACATGAATATACACTGACATGTTTTGGGAACAGTTTTCCTTGTTATGTATAATATATGATTTTGATCTCTTGTTTTACAGACTTAAAGCTATCTTTTTAGCCTGGAAAATATTTTGTTTTTTTCTCGTTACATCTAATAGTGGAATTATGTAACAGCCCCTACGTCACAGAGGCTAGGGGTTTTTTAAATTAGTTTTAACTTAACATAATCCTGTTTTACTTGAATTTGCTGTTTCATATTTTTGTTGTACTGTGAAACCATTATCTTGTATTTTTCCTTTTTGCTCTTCAGTATTGCCATTTAAAGAACGCTCAATGTTACATTTCATTCCTAATACTTAGCATGCACACTAATTGTTTAGAATTTGCACAATGGCTATTTTAAAAGGTCTTGTTTGTTCAAAAAGATTGTTTACTGGTAATGGATCACAAAGCAATGTTTTTTATTTATTCATGTGTAAATTTATTTGTTAGCAAAAACATGAGTAATCTTTTTTTTTTTTTCACAAAGAAAGTCCAAATTTGCTCAAGCAATCAAGGGGAAAGACTTGCAGTATGCCTGAACAGTGAAAGAAGTCATACTTGTAAACAACTCATTGTGCTACTAAGACTGCATTTTTATTACTGTGTGTATATAGAAAAATGTATTGATATCATAATAAATACAGTTGTTTCCTACTTATAATTCAAAGTACCCCTCTGTTGTGATTTATTGTTTGTGTAGTTTTACTCAGCAGCCTAACTCATTCCCTGCAGCTCTGCAGACATCATTCCTGCAAAACAATTTTGTGATGTGAGGAAAAATGCATAAATGCTCAATGTGTTCAGACATGCCTGAGAAAGAAGGAACTAAGCAGCTAATCAATGTTTTCCTGCCTGAAAGCAACCCAGAAAGTTCAATTCCAGAACAAAAGGGAAGAAATGAAAACTGAACCTTTTAGAGGACGTAAAGAGCTACTTTGAGTGTTTGCAAGTCACGGCTGATTAGGTGCCTGAATGATGGTGAAGGAGCTAAAACCCCTATTATGACAGAAAGGTTAAAGGAATGTGTAGACAGTGCGTAGTTTTCAGTTCAGACCAGTCCTCTAAGAAATGTTAATGAACTGAAAAGAATATTAAAGTGAATGCATTGAGCAGAATTACAAAATAAGAAACAGGGTGGGACATGGTGTCAAAATTCATGATGTCCAATAATCACATAAAAACTGGACAATTGAGCAATTGATTGGTAATGTGAGATACTATGTTCCCACAGGTGATACCAACAGGGCTCAGCACCAATTTTAAACAACAAAAAAGACTCGTGCACTTACAGTGTTAATGACAGGTACGTATATAAGGACCAAGAAAATAATAATAAAACATCTCATCACATGCACTCTCCTAGTTAAGATTGTTTAAGGGACAAGTACAAGTTATGAGACAGTACATATGTTTTTGTTTTTTCAGATCTTTCAGTCTTAAGTTAAAGATTTACTATGAAGGAATTTCTTAAAAAACAATGTATAGACTCATACAGAATTAATCCCTCTCAGTGATCAGTTAGGACCCACTAGAGGTGTGGTGTGTATACTTCTGCAGAGACTCTGCCCTCTGCCTGTACAATGTGTTTGGCACGTGTACCCCAACAGCACTCCGGTGACTATTAGCAATAGTAATCCAAAACACACTGTGCTGAAAAAAAGCAAATACAAACATACATGTACAATAAGGCGAAATGCCAAACAAGAGTGAATCTAGGATTGGCTTCTACCTTGACTTCCGCTGGCGACTGTGTTTTCAAACAGTAACTGACAATACTGCAAAGTATAACTTTACACATTGGGTAGACACAGCTGCACATGCCCGAAACATTACGAGCTATGGTTCCCACAGACCTGTCTCCTCTTTTTTTGTCTCTGAGCTCTGTGGACATCCTGTCACCCAGGCTCATTCCCCTTCAACAGCTCCCTCACTCTTGTCAGTCACTATCCCCACCACAAAAGCTCCAGTGCTCCTTCATTTAAAGGGGAAAGATCACTTCAGACTTCATTGTGGTGTAGATCTGCAGTAACAGTATTTGCAGCAGTGCTGAATGACTGATTGCTGAGATGGGAAAGGGTTACTTTGCTAATGCCCTTGCTTTCTTGCCCAAGATAAAATAGCAAAAGGTTTATTTATGGCATTCTCTTCATCGGTTTGTCTGAACAAATAATTTCTGCATCTTAAATCTAAAAAATGAACACTGCATTAAAGTTGCATGATAGTTGATAGTTCCATGAAACGGATTTATTTTAAAATAATTGCAAAATGATATCTCAGTCTTTTTGTGACCCAGGAATGTGCAGTCACATTTACATACAGCAGGTGGCACACATAGTCTGGTGTAGATGTAAATTACTTCCTGTACCTCTACACAAGCACCAGCTTACACTTTACTGTGTATTCACTTACTTCCATTTGGTTCAGATTTTATATCAAAACCATCTCACATCAAAATCCAAAACTCTTAATACCAGCAGCTCAGAGGTAACATATCTACAGAAAATACGTTACAGCACATTTGATGTATTTTGGTTCACAGCTATTGGTTTCTCAGCATGAGCTTATCTGTTTACATTCAAAGCAGCTAAGGATGTGATGATAGTATCAGTCAGCAAGCCTGCTCAACAGGCTTTCCAGTTTCTGTTCCGGTTTTGTGACCTCTCTTGCTACGTTGCTCCTACTTCTCATAAACAGGGTGACCAAAAGGGTGTTACATTTCCTAGACCAACTGAAGTTGTTTTTAAAGGAGTGGCTCCTGCCAAGTACTGTGAAATCCCATATTGTTCCTCATTTTCTGCAATCAGACCATCTACCTGGTCACCTTTAAAGATTTTTTTGTCATATATTAAGTATGTTAGAATGGTCATTTTCATGGCAGCATAATAAGTGCCTATACACTATTGTTTCAGTTACAAAAGACAAGTCAGTTGATAGGAAAACCCTAAGCGGATAGACTGAGTGTTGATAGATTTTTATTCATCTCTTTCTAATGAGTATGGTCATGGTGGGATTTTTTTGCGCGAGTATGGAAAATAACTACAGCAAAGGCAGGTAAAAACGTCAAAGACATATAGTTTCAAGCTTTTGTATTCTATCCAACTAAGTCTGAAGAGGTTTTACAAGCCCAGGATGTATGACCTACAGTACGTCATGAAACCTTTAAAGACACCAAAACTAAACTCACAAGGTTTCCGCATGGCAACATAGTCACTCTTTTCATCTGCACTAGTCATGCATAACGAGCAATGATAACAAATGCATGACACTTGTTCAATTTCCGAGAAAGATAAACAAATGCAGAGTGGTGTGCACCTAAAACACTGGTAGGATTAGAGGTCAAGTCAATAAAAACCAGTAGGATGGCATTACAGGCATGGTGATATTATCACAGGTGTACAGCTCTGCAAAACAGATTGGTTGAGCAGTCTTTTCATTACACCAGAGACAAGAGACGAGACTGCTTTGCCCTCCAAGCCATGAGAGCAAAGTTGGAAGTCTTAGCCCTGGTCCTGGGCTTCGTCGGCCTGTTTGGGACCATAGCTGTCACTGCCCTGCCCATGTGGAGGGTCTCAGCCTTCATTGGAGCTAATCTTATTGTTATGGAGGAACTCTGGGAGGGCTTGTGGATGAACTGCTACAGACAGGCGGATATCAAGATGCAGTGCAAGGTGTATGACTCACTGCTAATTCTCCCACCAGAGCTGCAGGCGGCCAGGGGGCTCATGTGTGTGTCCATAGTCCTGGTTTTCATCTCCCTCTTGGTCACAGGATGTGGGACCAAGAAGAGCAACTGTTGTGGCGACAATAACAAGAGCAAGAACATCATCCTGGCCTTAGGGGGTGGTCTGTACCTGCTGTCATTTTTGACCACACTCATCCCTGTTAGCTGGGTGGGTCATACTGTCATCCGCAATTTCTACAACCCAACAGTAGTGGATTCTCAGAAACGGGAGCTGGGGGAGGCCCTTTTCATTGGGTGGGCCACTTCTGGTGTACTGTTGATCACCGGGATTATCCTTCTGATCAGCTACAGCAAACGCAGATCAAAGGAGGAAGAACCCTACACTGACATGTATCTTATGCCAGTGAAGGATGTACAGAAAGAGGACAGTGTGTACCTGGGAAGGACGCCATCCAGCTCTCATAAGCATCAAGAATATGTGTAAAAAACTGAACTGTACCGCCTGATATATGCAATGTTTATGTCTTTAAAATTTAACATGAAAGATGCTGCCTGGGGGAGGTGTTGATGAAGATGATGCCAAGGGTGTGCAAATTATGTGTAGATGTATTTGTTTTCACTACCTATGTACACATTTTAATCACTGTGCCTGTTTAAATGACTAATGCACTTTGTGTTCTTATTGCACTATAAATTGTTCTCCGGTTCAATGTTTGTATTGTCTGTCTCTCCATTCATGTAATCATTGTGTTAAACAGTACAAATCTTTTCACAGTTCTACATTGTCATGTCACTTTTATTATGTTTTTATATGACCGAGTTTCTCAACTATCACATTAACAGCTTAATTGTTAATCCCTTTGATTTGGTATTAACTTGCAGCCAAGATCAACCTATTGTCAACAGATATTGAATAAAAGGTTTAAGTCTACATTTGCTTGTGTGATTGTATTTTTCTAAAGCATCATTTAAATATTTTAACCATGCTTCCCACAAAAACATGAACTACAGACTTTAAACCAACAACAGCTAACACTTCAGTTACCCCTCAGTTCTGCTGTTTAGTTATTTTTCTTTCACTAAAGCTAAATAAGGCTGAATGTTGACAACTGCACAGAGTATCTGCTAACATACTATTTATATGTTAAGGAGGGCAGGGAGACGTCAGAGTGTCAGTGACAAGGTGAGAACTGCTGGCAAACACAATACTGTGCTACAATGAAACAAATCCTACTCAAGTTTCTGTGCTCAACACCTTTTTATCAGCTCAGCTTACATTTAAAGGAGAAGACAGTTTCACATCTGTGATCATACATCAGCTTTCAGTTTGAAAAAGACAACAGATTCTTAACCAACACAGAGTGCAGCCACCGTCTACATAAATTGACACACAAACAGGAAAGAAAGACACTATGTTGTTTTCTTGTTTCACGTGATACTGCATATCCAAAACTAATTGTTTTAAATTCACACAGATTGTTTTCAGAGATAAAAATAGGCCACACATATATAATATCAATTTAGCTATTTTGTTTGCTGTTTAAACTACATGTTTTATTTTATTTTTTTAAAAATCTGCGTAGTATTTAAACTGTATTGAAGTATCTCATGATTAAACATTAAAAGAGAGGAAATGCTTTGATCAACTGTGACTTTATAAAGGGATTTCATTTGTTTTTGATTAAGTGTTTTAATCACAAGACCAAATGGCTGATTGTTAGTAGTGGCAGTTGTATTCACATTCAAAACAAGCAGCACTCTTTGGTGTGTCCCCATTGATCTGGCTGTAAAGCAGCTCAACCAGTAAGGTTGCATTGCATCCCACTGCATTTTTTTGTGGGTGTATAAGTTCCTTGATTTGCTCTTCTCCTCAGATTTGTTTCCGGCGCTGGCAAAGCACAGCCCAAGGTCTATCTTTGACTTTCAGTGTGATAGCTGCAATGGCCACTTACACTGCTTACAGTGGCTACAGCAAGCCACCTCAATCTTACGTGGGCTCTTACTACGATGAGAAGCAGGCCAAGACATATGCAGATTATGAAGACTCTGTATATGAGGAAAAAAAGAGACTTGAGAAGAAGGACCGTCGGGATGCCATCTGTTGTGAGGTAGTGGCCCTCGTCATTGGTTTCATTGGACTAATCGGAGTGGCAGCTGTGACAGGCCTGCCGATGTGGAAGGTAACAGCCTTCATCGAGGAGAACATCATTGTCATGGAGACCCGCTGGGAGGGATTGTGGATGAACTGCTACAGACAAGCCAACATCAGAATGCAGTGTAAGGTGTACGATTCCCTGCTGTTTCTGCCCCCAGACCTCCAGGCTGCTAGGGGTCTGATGTGCAGCGCCGTGGCCTTGACCTCCTTCGCCCTCATTGTTTCAGCAGTGGGAATGAAGTGTACCAAAGTGGTGGACCATCGGGCTCGCACCAAGCATGTTGTCCTTGTGGCTGGAGGCTGTCTGTTCCTCATGGGCTGTGTCACTACCCTAATCCCTGTGTCCTGGACCGGCCATGTCATCATCAGGGATTTCTACAACCCTCTGCTAATCGATGCCCAGCGCAGGGAGCTTGGGGAGGCTCTTTACATTGGCTGGGTGACTTCAGCTTTGCTTTTCACTGCCGGAGTGATCCTGCTGTGCCGTCACGCTCCTCGCACCCAGGACCCAGATGAGAGGATTGTATACAACCCCAACGGAAATATCTACCAACCTGCATACACATACCAGCCATACACATACCAGCCAGCATACTCCTACCAGCCTCCCTACTCAGCACCCCCACCAGGATCGGTAGCATACACACCAAGTCAATACTAATGAGGATATAAAAGACAATTTTGGACTCTTTTTTTCTTTTTGTGCCAAGATTTGGCACATCTGAATGAGTTTGAATTGACTAACATTGGCTGTCACTGGAAATGGCCAAATCTTTCATTACTTTCTCAAAGAGGGCCAAGTGTATTGCAGAGATTGAAATTAATCATGGAACTGATTGTGCTTTGATCATGACGTTCTTGCTGAATTACTGTATTCTTTGTTTGTTTCCATATGCTTAATTTACACTAAATTATATTAGTCATTCATAAATGTTTAATCTGTAATAATACATTAATAATAATACATAATACAATAATACACACGATTGTTGATATCACTGTCTGAACAGCCTCTGCTGACATGCTCTTTGAGAACAACTTGTGCACTAGGCCTTTTTCAGATAACATACCTCCAGATGATTTGTATTCACTGTTAAGTTTTTGTTGTAAATGTACATACCTGTTTTTTTAATTGCTGGCCTAAATATAAGGTCAACTGTGGTTTCTAATAAAGGGATAACATCGTGAAAAAAAAAGAATTTTGCTTTTTTTTCCCGTTATGTAAATAAGAGAGGCAAAATTGACCAAGACGCATCGTGTGAACTATTGCTTACATAATGGCCAGTATCTCACTTCTTGCCAAAAGCTCTGGGTTTGCCTAGAATTCAAAATGTCCTATTGAAACTGCTCTAGCTCAAGGGTGTGTTTATGGAAGGTTGTTATGGTGTCTCCATTGTTGTCAGTGAAAATGTGCTTAAACCGGTAAAACCAGACTGTTCACACAGATCCACATAGGTCCACCCACAATGCAAACCTGCCAGGAGATTTAATTTCAACCAAGCCAGAGTTGCAACTGCCAGTTTTTTTTCTGAGCACAGACAGACACAAGAGAGTCAGACAGGAAATCCAATACTGACAGTGACACATGAGCGAACAAGTATTACCATCATCCCATGACACACACAGTGCAAACAATAATATACAAGAATTTGTAAATGCTTTTTTTTGCTAATACTTTCTGTCATGGGTGCCACTGCAGTTTCCATTTTTAGTAATGCCCTGGAACATAAGGCACTCAGTGGTGAATGATTTTCAGTTTAAACAGGAAAACAGACCCAGTGGTAATTGATGTCTCTGATATCTGCAGTTATAACTGGTAATACATTAAAAGTATTTTTTATATGTACACAGCAAGTAACGACTTGGTGAACGTTAAAAAAAAACCCTTTGTTAATGAACACCCTATTTTTTTTTTAAAGCTTCCTTGTAAGGCGTGATCTGAGAATGTAAGTCGAGACTTGTGAAAAAACAAAGTGGCAGCTTACAACAGCTCCTGGGTAGGTGTACAAAGAAAAAAAAAAGGGCCTGGGGGATTCTGTTTCCCAGCAACCAGCCACAATTCCCACCCCTCCCATTCTGGTGTCCTGTCCACAGGGAGGAGGCAGTACAGGTGAACATCAGCCTGCTCCTCCTCCTCCACTGGGATGCAAAGCCACTCCACAGAGGGAATTTACTGCTTCCTTCTATAGTCACACTGTGTCTGCACATTATTGTACATATGAGTTTGGAGGAGTAAGATAAGGAGAGGATGGCCAATTCAGCGCTGGAGATAGTGGGTCTGATAGTGACCCTGATCGGGTTGATTGGGGCATCAGCAAGTACTGGGATGCCTATGTGGCGAGTCACAGCCTTCATTGGGGAGAACATCATTGTGTTTGAAACCCGCTACGAGGGTCTGTGGATGAATTGCTTTCGGCAGGCCGACATCAGAATGCAGTGTAAGGTGTACGACTCTCTCCTGGCCCTGCCCCCTGATCTGCAGGCAGCACGGGGACTAATGTGCTGCGCTCTGGCGCTGGGGGGCCTCGGTCTGCTGATCAGTTTGGTAGGGCTGCAGTGCACGTCATGTATTGAAAACAACAATCGAGCTAAACGTCTGGTCCTCATCATTGCAGGAAGCATGATCATAATGGCTTGCATCTGCGTCCTTATCCCCGTGTCCTGGACAGGTCATGTCATCATCAGGGACTTCTACAATCCCTTGCTGATTGACGCCCAGCGAAGAGAGCTCGGAGAGGCTCTCTACATCGGCTGGGTGGCCTCTGCTTTCTTGTTCGTTGGAGGATGCATGTTTGTTTGTTGCAATCTGCAGTCCGAGGACAAAGGTTCAGAGAGGTATGTGTACTCAAGACCCTCCGACTATATGGCCTATCCTCCACAGCAGCTACAGCCTCAACAGCTGGTGCTACTTCCCCAACAACAACCCCAGCTACAGCCAGTGCTGTCAAGACACCCATCAACCATCTACAGCTACCAGTCCAGATACCCCTCTGTACGTAGTGGGGTGGCTTATCTCTGAACACTTAAACTGACTGGGGTAAAGATGATCTTGGTTATGGTCACTATACCCAGGGGATTTCTTTTTAATATGGATTTGCTTGGCAGTGCAATCTATGAGACATTTCAAATATCAAAAGATGTATTTCAGGTAAAAGCAAGACCACATTTTGATAAATACATGTACTGAAAATGCCAATGGATCTGATCCATATGGATGTCAGTTTTAAATCACATTTCATAAATTATTTGAGGAGGACTTAATGTTATGTTAAAGAGCACCAGTTACAGAATCTTGACATTTGCCGATATCATAATTATAACCCTGACTATGTAAGCCAAAGCACACTTTTCATTACATTTCTGTGTGTTGTATAATCAAATTTTATACTTCCAGCCTTTTTTTGTATATTAGATTACCAGTTTTCTATGCTGTATACATCAATTCATGCAAGCTTTAATCAATAAGCAATGTTACATACAGGTATGTGTACTTGTGTTTATTGTTTAAATGCTATTTGTTTTTGTTGGCAGATGTAGTTACTGTATACAGACTGTTTATACTAAAAAGATATTTCAACTCATTTTCCCTCAACCTTTGCTATACTTGAGCTGTGCATGCAAATTTACATCCCCCACCCAACTGTCAAAACAGAAATGCATACAAACACATTTGAGAATCACACATCAGTGCACAAATAACATCTCATAGTGGTCCTTATTTTTTTCTGTTCAATTTTCACCAGTTTTAAACCAGTATAAGACACAGGATAAGATGGTTACAGGTAATGTACAACCTTTAGGACAGTAAATGCTTTATTGGTGTCTCTGATAATGTGAGAAATACATAAAATATTTTATATTTGTCTATTTAATCAGAAAACAACTGTAAGTCTTTGTTTAAGTTTAGTGTGATGTCCTGGAGCTGAACCGATGGAACTGAACAAATGGCTGAGTAAACACAAGATGCTGGTTTAAGACTGCTTGTAAAAGGTGGGGACAGCCTAGTGTTTGCGAAGAAGACAAGACAAAGACAACCTGACATCATGTGATCAGAATTTGCATGTCACTTTGAATGTAGAGACTGGGAGCTTTAGACCAAAAGTTTTTCATTTCCAAAGATCCTAGCTCCATAAGTTTCAATTTAAAGAACATTTCTGTCTCTGTTCAGTTAAGTGTTTTTGGTCTTTTAGGTATTAGGTCAATTTATTTCATTTTCAGTGAGTTTAAAAGGAAGTTGCACCTGAACAATCTCCAGTCCTAATGTTTGTGTTGCAATGACAGAAAAAGTACAGTCATTTCATTGATGACTCATGCTGATAGTATTTGTTGATGTAATGACAAGGTTGTTTTTCTCTATTGTTGCTAAAAGTTACATCAAAATGAACGACCTGTTTATCTATGTTAGGTCTTTTAAACAGTACTAGAGTTAAACAAATATGAAATGTTTTAGATTATGATTTACAAACCTGTGTTTCTGGTACTCAACAATCAAGAACTGTGTTTGGACTGTATGATAAGCTCCATCTACATTTCATCACCTTGAAAGTCATTTCTGCTCCCCTGTGGACAACAGAAGTACTGCAGGAATTTATGTGCTGCATTTTATTTGTTTGCTTCTCAATGTTTATCAAGTATAATTATAGAGAATAAAAACATGGCAAGTGATAAAACATTTTTGAAGTTGTGAGCTGTTTTGGGATATTTTGTTGTTGGTGTTTACTGCTGGAAAAAGTGATGGCACAGATATACCACTATAGCCTGTAGAACTGTAAACACAAAATAAGCAGAGGTTCTCTTTACCCCCATCGCCTTGAGCCAACCAACTGACAGCAAAGTATCTTACCCATAACAAACCATCTCTTACAGTACACAAAGCGCGTCAGATGAGAAGATCCTCACTGCCTGGGACACGTCTCTGACTCAGACTCTGAGATGTTGTAAAGCATCAGAATTTGTTGGCGACGCAAGATAACCAATTTGGACATAACTGAACTCTTGAACACTGCACAATGGTTCAAGGTATTTCAGAGATGGCTGCAATGTGTGTTGGCCTCATCGGGCTGATCGGGGCAGCAGCCACTACGGGGATGCCCATGTGGAAGGTGACAGCTTTCATTGGGGAGAACATCATTGTGATGGAAACCCGCTGGGAGGGCTTGTGGATGAATTGCTACAGACAGGCCAACATCAGAATGCAGTGTAAGGTGTACGACTCCCTGCTGTTCCTGCCCCCGGAGTTACAGGCAGCCAGGGGTCTGATGTGCTGTTCTCTGGCCTTGTCGGGGCTGGGGCTCCTCGTGGCTCTGGCAGGAATGCGCTGTACATCCTGTATTCAGGATAATGATCGGGCTAAGACCATCATCCTGATGGTTGCAGGTGGTATGCAGTTCATGGCCTGTATCTGTGTCTTTATCCCTGTGTCCTGGACAGGTCATGTCATCATTAGAGATTTTTACAATCCTTTGCTAATTGATGCCCAGAGGAGGGAGTTGGGAGAGGCTCTCTACATCGGTTGGGTGACCGGCGCCTTCCTTTTCGCCTCAGCCATGTTGTTCCTCTGCCGCCGCATACCCTCGGACAAAGGCTCATTTGACGTGTACCACCAAACCAACTTGCCCAGCAAACCAATTTTAATGAGGTATCATCCCATCCCAAGTCTCTCCAGCCTCCGATCTAATGTATATCATCCTTCTCTGCAGAACAACGGCTCTGTTGGACAACAACTTGCAACACCACTACAAAACATCCCTCAAGTAATGACAAATGATGAAGCACTAATCAACTTTCCTGCTGTCTATAATCCAGGTCTGCCTGAAAATGCATCATTGTTATATCAAGGCAGTATGGCTCACCATTCCTCCATGCGGAGTTCTAACCATGTTGGAAGCGTGTATACACCAGGCAACTCCCTGTACATAAGCCAAAACACCTTGCCACATCCACCAACTTATATCGGCAACCCTACTGCATCCTACCAATCTAGTTTTCATCCGGTTCCACACACTCCTATTTTTATTGGATACAAAGCATCAAGAATCGAACCAGAGTCTCACAGTGGAAGCAGTGGCGGTGTGTACATATAAACAAAAACCATGAGTGAGTTTTTATAGCTGGTATAGCTTTACAGACACAAAGCACTATGCTTTTATAGTATATCGAAAGCTAATTTAGACTGCTATCATTAGGGGAAAGATAAAGGTTAATTGTTTTGTCTGCTTATATTTAGCATTATCCTGATGCACAGACTAAATCGTGTTTTTTTTTTCTACTAATACACTTTTTATAATTTGTGTCGTGAAAAAAGCAAAATATGGGTCATTTAATCAGGTTGAATCTAACTGCGGTTGTTGTTAATGTAAATAAAAGGTTACATTGTGCTTTAATTAAGTCCTGGTATGGGCTTACTTTCCCAAAAAAGAGAGACTTGTGAGAAATCACCTTTTTGGACTTCATGGCTTTTTGCATATATGTAACCATTTGTTCAATATATTTTTTACATTTTTTGCAGTTATTATTGTACATGTTTCAATGTTTTTTGTTTTTTAATGTCTGTTACTATCAACATGTCTTTGTAACCACTCAAATAAAACCCATAAAGTGCTTAAGTATATAATTAAATAACTTACTCATAGTTATTTGTTAGAGTTTGTATTAGTAATTATTATCAAACAGAAATTTTCAGTGACAAATGCTTAGTAATTTGCAATTGCAGTTTGTAAGTTGCAGCAGTTCAATAAGCAACTCTGGCTTTGTGTGGAGTTTTTATGTTTCCCTCTGGGGTCAGCAGTTTTTCAAAGATAAGCAGTTTTGATAGACTGAGAGGCTGAATTAGCCCTATGATGTACTGGCAGCCCATTAAGAATGATTCCCTGTTTGCTGCTAGGATGGGCTGACTGTGTTACAATTCAGAAATAAACAAGTAAAATGAACAAACTAATGTCACAGATGAAATATGTTGAAAATGAATAAAACATTAATAAATTCTGTATATACTGAACACAAAATCTATTTCTTTACACACTGACATATAGATGAGAGCTATTGAACTATTTGAATATATGGATGAACACAGCAAATACCTTTATGTGTTGTGATTATTGCTTGAAAAAAAATCAATCATATGCTGGGAGTTATGCTGACACCCTGGTGACTTGAACCAATCCTCGACACTGTCATTATTCACCACTAGATGACACCAGAGAACGTTATGACTGTCCTAAACCTTGGGCAGACAGAGCAATCCTCCCTACTTTCAGCACAGGTGTGAGAGGAATAATGCCCTCCTTCCACTGTATTTCATTAACTGAAGCTTTATTTGGAATAACTGCATATTAGGGAACAGTATTCCAAACATTACATCTGGTTTCAGCTACAGGCTGTATATTCAACTAATAAAGATGGTACATTGAGTCCATCATGTTACATTGTATTCTTTAATCTAAATAAAATTGTGGTTCTAATATCAAAATAAGATGGTCATATTCTGTACGCCACTTGATTAGTACAGACTTAAACTTGTACAGCATCTTTTAATAAAATATTTTCACCCTGGAACTTGGAACAGTCAATAAAGGATATTTACTGTGTAAATCAAAAAATATTCCAACTATCAGTTTCTAATTTTGCTAATCCCCCCCCCCCCCCCCCCCCAAAAAAAAAAACAAAAAACAAAAACACACCAAACACCACTGATGCTACTGCTTTGCTTGGGGAGCAGAGGTTTGGGGCATCATCACGAGTTGCTGATCGGTGCAACCGAGCAGCCATGAGAACTTTTGAACTTAACCATCCCAAACCTCTCAAGTGGGTAAAGGTAATGTGAACACATTTTATTTTACTATGAGCCTGTGTCTGATAAACAGTTTGAGGTAGTTAATCTTCAAGGGAGCGCCACAGACCAGTTTGAAGATTAGATTTGCATTTCCATCAGGACTGGAGCAAAGATTTAATCATTCCTCGGTGTACCAAAGCAAAGACGTTGTCGAGGTCGAATGTTGCCAGATTTGAAGTTAATCTTCAGGACGTATCCATGTTTGCGGATTAGAGGCTTGGCTGTGCCCTCAATTGAGCGCCTGCACGGGAGGGATGCTCAGCTGTGTCAAGTCAGTCAAAGATAGGAAGAGTGAGGCCGGAAACAAGGCAAGTGTGATTTCACAATAAAAGCAATCAAATGAAGGGTGAATTAGGTATCAGCAGATGCAGAAAATAATTTTCTAAATGTTTAAATATAATAATAACATGACTGAAGCTTTGAAGACTGGGGAAATGGAATCACAAGCAACATGTTTCTGTGAATATGGGAATTAGGTGCATGTAGGGAAAAGTATGGATTATGTAAGATTGTTTACTTAATTAAATAAAAATAAACAAACAGGCACAGCTAATTAAGGGTGAGAATTTAACAATAACAAACATATAACAATATTTATTGGGAAATTATCTGTAAACACTAAAATATACATACACCTACAGCATGATGGTCTGCAGCAAAGTTATGTTATATGTTTGAGATTTTATTTTAATTGTTTAAAAAATACATTGAATGGTTGAAATATATGCAACCTATTCCTCTTTAAACACGTTATTGATTTTCTTTATTGCTTCCACATGGTTTCCATCTAAAGTTTTATTTTGAAAATGATTACAAGAAATGCCAACTTTCATTCATGCAAGCTTGACAGGAGGAGCCCAGCGCACGGTCCTTCTCCTCAGTTGCAATCTACAATTCAAGTGTGCACCAGAAAAAAAACATGATAAGAGGGATGTCTGCACAGTGAATATGGGAAGCAAAACCTTACTGGCGCATAACGGATTTTAGAATGGGAAAGCTGGAGTTATTTTGATCAGTGACAGCTGCAGGTGGAGTCTGTGTTTTTGTTGTTGTTTTTTTTTCTCATCACAATGTGTGAGGGATGGATGTGGGTCGGATTCCAGTTTATTTTCGTTACGGATACAAGGACTGGCAAGTTATCAGCATGAATTACCGAGGGCAGAAAAACTGATATCAATGTTAAATTCGACTCCGAAGAGAGGACCATGGAGAAAGGGAAGGGACTGTTATTTTCACTGCTGTACTTTATAGCAGAGTTTTGGCTCACTTCGCAGCAAGTCCTGAGAATTGGTAAGTGGTAACATGGTCTGATTTTTAAATGTCATTCCTATGTGTTAATATATAGACTGCCACAATACACTCATCATCTATTTAAATATGCAATCATGTGATTACAAGAACTGGGTTGAATTTCATTTCCCTTTGGGATTAATGACATACTCTACCTTTCTTTATATATGTAAGAAAAAAGACAGAAAAAAGTTTACTTTTTTTGGCATTATCATAATGTATGATGATTTTAATATCCTGTGGAGCCTCAAGCATTGCTTCAACATTATATCTAATAACAGACAGCCAGGATAACAAATGCAGAGATCATACATGTGGATGTCATGCAAGGATAATCATTCATAGCAACCATGCAGCTCAGACGCTGTAGGTAAATTAATGGGAGCAAGAACCTATAACTCCTGGCACTATTAACCAAAACTTTCAATATTAAGCCACAGCCTCTTAGTAGTAGAGTGGATCTTGCAATCAAGTATTGTCCAAAAACCCTAAGGGACATACAGCTGTGTGTCTATGTTATTCAATAGCGATCTTGTATTACTTGTCACTAAAAAAAGAGACTTTTCATGTTGTTGTGATGTTTATACTGCAATTTTCATTGTTAGATTGTTTTTTTTCTTTCTTTATTTCATAAGGGAGGTACATTGAGGACAGAGTGCTGGGTTTGCCACATAAAACAACTCTATTGGTTTTCATCAAAATTATGTTATTTTACTTTGGTTGGCTAATACCAGGGTCTCTGTCTCACTTCCTCTATGTCAGCGCAGGTCAGAGACAGATGAGTGATTAAGTTGGACTACTGCTGCATCTGAAAGCATGTACTGTTGGCATGATGATGTCTTTGGCACTGAGGGATGTGAAATGGATACAGAGCTAAAGAATATACAGTGGGCAGTCTCAGTGAAATTGAGGCCTCTCTTCTACTCAACAAACTCAAAAGTCATTTAGACTTGGTGCATGTGTATGCTGATGGCCAATGACATCTGTGAATGTGGATCTGAGTCCAAAGTTGTCTGTTAAGCCTTTGAGAGTTGACAAGGACTCTGCTTTCACTTGTAATTAGACAAGCAGGGCTCTTGCTCCCACCATCCCCCTTTGATTTCTGATGTAACTTTATAACAATGAGCCAGTGTTTGCTGGCAAATTAATGGTCTCTGCCCCTCTCCTATTGGTTATCCACTATTCCTCTCATGGGTTAGAAGATTGCATCACAAAAATGACATTTTTAATTTAGGCCTAAGGACAATGTCGAGGGCAACTCTGTATTTTTCTAAATTTCTTCTACTTCTAAAGACTTAAACATTCCGAATTGTGCCATTGCATAACTTGGGAGGCTAATAGGCCAGTGCCACCTCCCGTTCTAACAGTCCCGATCTGTGCTATATATTGTTAATCCCTCTAAATCATCTATCACTCTCCGAGGCCACCTAATCTTTGTCATTCTCTTCATGACCCGCACACATCATAATCTCTCCCATATGGTGTGTGGCTTGGTCCAATTAACATTTCTCTGTCTTAGCATGTGCTGGCATCAGATTGTGACTGGCTTTCACTCTTTTCACTGGGGTTGGTAATAATGGTAAATCTTCTCCCTCAAGCCCTTAAACAACTAACACTAATCTTCTTTATGCAGAAAGTCTCTTACCCAAATATGGTACTTAGGCAGCGACCAAATCTCATCATTAGGGATAGCACAGAAGCAGCAGCTTGTGGCTTGGCTTCCACTATATTTTGCTGCTTGTTAAATTCCTATTTCCTCTTGCATTCATGCTTTATTTATTGGTGATATCTGATTTGTTTATTTATGATTTAACCCATTTGATGTGAAAGGTTTGATTATCTACTGTTGGCCATAGGAACATCCTTTGATGCAGTCATCTCCCTGTTTAATAGTCTTACATCCAGTAGTTTTATAAATTAGGTGGATGTGATACTTAGTTATAATCCTGATTTTTATTCTTTCGGTCTAAATGTTTTGGTGTTGGGTCGCAAGCAGCTATCCTATAAACAGAGAAACCTCAGTGTTCCACATCAAACGAAGATAGTAGACTGGTTAGGATCTCCTCATTCATTCACAGTCTGGCACAAGCCCAGGTTGGAGTGGTGCTGGTGGTGTTGTTGAGGTGGGGGTGGGGGGTGGGTTCGGGTGTGTGGGGGGGTCTCACTGGGAACTGGCCCAGGTTGGGGAGAGGGGAGAAAGCAAAACACTACGTCATTGTGTTTCTTTGCCTTAAAAGACTCTCCTTCATGTGATAATTGCACAGAGTCACAAAATCACAGATTAGAATCAGGATCTAAAGATCACCTCCTTAATGCTAACCTCTTGCTTTGGGTTTCTGGATTAAAAAAGGTCCACCCAGCTGCTTAAACCTGAACCCTGATATTTTTCACGCTCTGTGCACTGAAGGGAGGCACAGAAGTCTATAAAAAGCTAAGCCTAAGGGTTTATCAGCATTTGCCTGCAGCATGAGCAGAATCTTTTGTTTTTGTGACCTCCTAGCATGCATCACCCCACAGCATTGTCTGGCCTATTAAAGATGAGATGGAAGCTCAGTGATCCTGAAAATTATATTGGAAAGTAATTAATGGTAGCTATAACAAGAATTTTCATTCCACCTTTCTTTATAAATTGCATTAATCATAAAGCCCTGATTTAAAAAAAGGTGGACTTTGCACCATTACAAGGAGGAAGCTTTTCCTTGCAAAAAAGCTTTACTATGAAGGCATTCATAGAATTTATTTATTTAGGACTGCATATGAATGACTGCATTCTTCTTATACATTGAACAATAAAGTGTCACACGACAAGCTTGCCTTGTGATTACTACTCCTATAGTTTTACCTCTAAACTCAAACTTGTAATTACTTACAAGATTTGCTATAAATGATCCCAGGCAGCTCTAACTTTCTTATCCATTTGTTCATTTGCTTGCTAATAGCCTATTGAGTGAGTGCATTGATCCATGTGTCATCTGAAAACAGAAAGTGTGAGGTGCTCATTCCCTATTTTTCTTTGCATCAGTATTGAAGACAAACCCCATTTACAGTGTTGGTTTGTCCTTCTCCATGAAATGTAGAAGTGCAGAATATAAAGATGCACTGAGCCATGATCCCGTGACCCATTTTTGGAGATACACTCAAAAAGCGACCACACAGTGCTGCTACAAAGCTTGTGTTCATGGCAGGTTTGTTTTCAGGCCACAGCATAAGACGCAAAAGCCATACAGGATCAATTTCTTCAATAAAGATATCCATGGATTTACTCTATGTCCTAATCTTATTTTACTATTCAAATTTCACAAAGTATTGATCATGTTTAAGATGTGATGTGATATCTATCTCATTAGAATGGAGCCATGTGCCTATTTAATTTCATTTTTTGAAATTAAACCTTTATTTAACCAGGCAAGTCATAAAGCACTGCAGGGGTGGCGTTTATTTGTAGGTCAGAAGTTAATATCGCACTGGTTCCCTTGATAAAAACTAATGGGATTTTTCCACTGGCTTTTGGAATTTTTGCAGAAAATAAGGTCTGTGGCTAACAAAGGTTCATGATACTTGGATGTTTTGTTCAGCAAGATAATCTTCACAAATAAACACAACTTTTATGTTTTTTTGAAGCATAAATGCAATCCAGAAGTAAAAAGCTAACGTTAGGCTTTATTCGAACTACACCACAGAGCATGCTTTCAAAGTTGCCACCACAACAAGGCTGCAAAGCCGTGTTTGGTGTAATGACGTTCTGTAGTCTCATTTGGCCACTTGTTAGCAAGTGTCTAACGTTTTATAATGGCTTAAAGTTGCGCATAATTAAGCGTGTGGCTGCTTGGAGTGACAAGCTGTCTATGGATAGTGTCCTCAGCTTCTAACTCAGAACCACCCCTTACTCCTCCACAGCTCCAGCCTCTCGTCCAAATATGGACACTTCTGGCTGCAAAAGATGCCGACAGCCATAATGCCGAACTCTGGGCTTCACAATGGGAGTCTACAAATAAGTGGGTGACGTCACGATGGCTACGTCCATTATTTTATACAGTTTATGTCTTAAACATTGCTTTCTTTTTTATTTGAAGTAGAGCTAGAGCAGGAAATCATCCAAAATTAGTCGATCCCACTTACGTTACATATGTCAGTCGATAAGTAACCAGAGATTGCAGTACAAAAATGCTTAAGACGTATGTCACCCATTACATAACTTTTCAACCAGAGCCCACTGACAAATTTATGTCAAATATCCCACTCAGTGGGATGGATTGGTCACAATTCTTTACAATTCCCTAATTCAAGGAATCATTATATTTATATAAAACAATGAGTATGGGCTGATAAATTGCTATTGGATTTTTTTTAAACTCAAATATTAATATTTGGATGAGTTGAGGTTTGATTTAAACACAGACTAAGACCTGAATATTAGTGCCCGTTTGGATCCTCAGTTGTGGTGAAGGTTTTCCACCAGGTAAAGAGACAGATTTGAAATACAGTATTGCATTAAAGCTGGTTGATTTCCAGGTATCTTAATCCTTCTTCAAACAGGACTAGTAATACCAGGGGAGCTCATGTAAGTTAGAAATTAGCCCCCTACATCTGTGTTTCGTGTGCCGAATTTGCACGGGATAAGCTAGATCTGTACATAAATCTAATTTATCAACATTATCCCCGAGATATGATATGCACAGTCATTTGTAACTCCACCCGACACAGAAACACTACACAGAACTTATGTGGTTATGTACAGTGTTAACCTCCTTTTTTCTTTTAAATGTGAGTTAAACAAACAGATCCAATTCTGCCACACATTGTAATATGTTATCTATCTCCCCATCTTTCGAGATTGCGCTCTTCTGATGGATTTAAGCTTGCTATTTCTGTGAATCTGTCTCCATGCTGTGTAGCGAGATAAGTCTCCTGCAGCCAAAATGTTGTCAAAACCTTCATTTATAATTGCCGACAAAGCCTCCGTAATTCTCAAACAAGAAACAGGCAGAAATAAGGCACAGAGAAAACAGAAAACATAAATATGATCCCAAATCACAGAGATGTCTGTTTAAACAGGACTAATATTATCACACAACCAACCGATAATAATTATATAATAATTATAACAATAATAATAATAATTTGCGGTGAAATTTGTACCTGTCAAATTACGGCCATGGTAGATTCGCATGAGGTTAAGGTCACAGACAGCCTCTGCAAGTATTACCAGAGGTCCCCCGGTAATATTAGTCCCCTGCATACAGGGCTTCAGACAATTTCATGATTTTAAGTTGCTCACCTTAAAAAATGTGAAGTAAATCATTAAATGCCGCTCAACGTTAGACTTAATCTCATTGTGCCATAAATTTTAAAGCCTGGGGTACCGACAAATTTAATTATTTTCCTGGTGATATGCACATAATGTTTTGTGGGCTTTTTTAATTGAAAATGCATATAGAGATAAGACCGATGATTTCCTGCCTCAGTTTTCGACCACCAGAAAATATAAGCTAATTTGAACCCAATTTTCCAGAAATGAAATGAAGATAGTTGCTTCTTCACTCCAGAGGTCTGGATGATTGATGGTGGTCATGGGCATAATAATAACTGTCTGTAGCTCAGCTTTAGTTTAGTTGCATGTTAACCAAGCCAACAGAAGGATCAGTCATTTCTTTATACAGTGTTTAACCATCTCCGGTGTATTTATAATATGTGTTATCCAAACACATTTTACCAAAGAGCTCAGCTACTTTAAATGCTATAAATATTTTCCAGTAGTGTTTTGCTGATGTAGACCAGCAATGATTGCTTGGACCAGCGCTCTTCATGCTGAGCTGTAGACAAACTGCCGTCACACTTAATCCCCCGGGTGGCCCTCTGGAAATCAAGAAACTCATTATACTTTACACAGAAATGTAAGATCTTATCTCAGGTGGAAATGAGAGGAGAGATAAATGTGTTTTCTTTTACTATGGGATGTGCCTTTCCACTAAGTTTCAAAGAGGAAATAAGTGAACAGTGCAATAAAATATTTACATTTGTCTTTTGCTGACAATAAAAGTTTATAAAAGTGTTTATATAGCTCATTTCAAAAACCTTCCAACCAGTATTACCTGTTTGTACACAGTGGCCTACCCAGACATGAGAGGATGCTGCTCTTAGGTCTGTTTTTATTCATTACGTAAGCTTATAGACCCTACTGTAGGATTGTCAATGAAGTTACAGTCATTTCTTGCTGGAGGAGGCTCTAATGGCTAGGGCTGTAATGGTTCATGTATTATTACATATGTTCATGTAACTGTCACGTACAGTTCGGTGCACACAGCCGCATGCGGAATACACAGTATTTAGGCTGACGCACAGTATTTGGATCCAAAGTTCATAAGAGCAAGTTCTTCCCATATGCTTTTAGCAACATATGCTTAAGTTAGCACAACAAACAGATTGGCGTGCAAGACAATCATACTATGATCTGCACAAATTAAACACCAGAGATAGAAGACCTGCGTGAGGGTTCCCAGTCAGCTGCAACAGAGATGAGGACAGTGTGTCTGTGTTGCTCCACCACACTAATGTGAGGGGACATGAATAGAAACCCATCAAGCGCACATTTATGTTATATATAATGTTTCTTTTTTTGTTATTGTTTATTATTTTGAAAGATATTGTGATTGCATTATAAGTTAGAGGGAATGGTTATTTTTGCTTTTTGTTTTTACTTAAAATAAATAAATAAAAGAAAAATGGTGTGTGATTTTTGCAGTAGTCTGTACCAAACAATTATGTTCTCTTACATGTGGAATATGATATGTAGGCCAGGGCATCTCTGTAGCACCACAATGCTTAATTTATAATGTTGAGACACATTTCACCTTTAGCACCTGTGGTTTGGATTTTGCACTTGTGCATATTGCGATTTCCATAATATTTACATGAATTGTGCAGCCTTAGTTGCCAGTGAGTAAATGCTACCTCAGTCCCACCAAAAACATTTGTGTATGCTTTTGACACTACTGCCTGTTCGAAATAAATGAATAAAAAAAATAAAAATAAAATAAAAACATATCCTAATCATTTGGGATTTTTCTGCTATACTGACCTCACACAGAGTTGTGATTTTTGTGTGCTGTTTCAACCTTGGTAATAGCATATCAATATATTATCAAAAGCTACTGATAAATGCTGAATTTATAAGCCAACTTTATTTCAGTTTAGGGTGTTGGTTCAGAGCGTCTCACATTTTGCTTTTTTCAATTCATAATCATTTGTTAATTTCTATTGTTTTCCCTGTAGTACACTTTGCAGATGCATTCAGTGCATATTTTGACTGCAGTTTGAGCTGTTGCATCAAAATAGATGCATGTTTTTATGAGTGTGATTAGAGGTCAGCTACAAAAATGTAAATCAGAACATTAACATAGCAGCAGCTATTTTTGCCTTTTGCAGAAACCACACCATCTACTTTCACAGCCTTGTTAAAGTATGAGGAAAACAAAATCGCTGATTGGAAATGATGCTGTGATGCTGCTACTAGGATTATTTTGTCAGTGAATCCTTAAAAGGGCCTGTGACATTTGCTGCAGCCTCTGCACTTGAAGCAAACAAACATCAAGACAGCCTGGTCCAAACTCATGTTTATTTCCCCTTTTATATTAAAAAGAAAAAAAAAACTCAAAACACATCAAAGACACTGAGATGGAATACATTTGCTTGGCAAATTTGGAAGAAGGTTATTATATTTTGAAATAAAAATTTCATATTCCAGTGGAAAGAATTAAGGACTTTAACAGGTCCTAGCAGCTGCTCACTGAGGCTTGGTAACCATAATTAGGATTGGCACTTTCAAGCATGCTTTTAGTGACCAGGGAGTCCAGACAAGGCTCTCTCAGTTTGGGGTTTGAGGCTATGCTAGACCAAAGAAAAAGGTCATTCACAATCAAGGTCTCAAGGGGAGCTTTTTAAAGGCCCTTTCTCCTTCCAAATCAATCACAATTTCACAGGCAATTCTTCAAACACTGTTAGAGAGTGCAATGACCTATTGCCATCTGTAGCCTCAGTGTTGTAGTGAGGTCATTTGCAAACTATTGTGGCACTGAAATGGCATCTTCATGATTTGTGTTCATGGTTAATGTAACTATTGATTAACAATTTTGAAAATGGCAGAGCTTTTAAAGTACCTTCTTTTACCTTCTTTTTTGTTTTCAAGTTTGCAGCATGTACACAATAAGAAAACAGTTTATTTCGCATTTGTTTTAGGATAGAACAAAGTATGCTCTACTGACTTCCCCTAACTGTACAGAACTGGCCTTGTTTCTATCTGCACTCATGAATGTCAGTGTGGTGAGAACAAACATTTAACCCTGAATGTATTATTTCAGAAATCCCATCACTCAAGGCCCAGATGTTTTAAATGATTTACATTTGAAAGGCTCGGGTCAAATCGACGTGCAGGGGCATTTTCAGAGGGATAAGGACACTGAATCTCACACAAGTCTGCCTGCTCTATATGCAGGTGGTGACAATCCAGCATTTTTCTGGCCTTAATCCTAATGCTTTTCATGCTGCATTTTATGTAACTGAAATGTAAAACACTGTATGTAGCGCTCGTGCCTGCCTAGCTGGAGTAATATATATTCATATTGTCTGGCGTGGCATGCTATACCCATCATCTTTCTGGAGCAGTGTGCTGGATTAAGAGTTGGATGGTTTTCAGAATGATCTTCTCAACTCTGAAACAACCCCCTCCCCTGTGGCCCTGGCACACACAGCAAGCTGAAAAATAACTCTGTTTAAATGAGAAATGTATATTGAAATTATTTTTTTATAGTTGTGGTCACGGGTCATTTTTAAAGCATTGGTCAGTGTGTATAGCCTCCTCCTATGCAGCAGTAAATGTGAAAGTATTGTCAGTGTCCACGTACCAAAGGAGTTTTCTATAAAGAGGCAGAAAAGGCAGCAGACGACTGATGTGTTACACGCTGATTTAAAATATTGTGTATTATGTCTGTCATTCCTTCCTCAAATAATGTTCATATTTAAGATTACTGTTAGGTGCTTGTTGATTTGCATTATTGGGTAGTGTTATTATTTTCTGATTATCTGAAATGATTAATCAGTTAATTGATAAGTCACTTGACAAAAATGATCGTATCTATTGTAAAGTGATTATATTTGGATTTTTGAAATGTTAGTAAAACAAGTATTCTGGAGATGTTAGCTTAGGATCTGGAAATTTGTGATACATTTTTAAAACAAACTGCCAATTAATCAGTCATGAAAATTATGATTTGTTGCAAGACACAAGAGTATCAGATTTCCAAAACAGCATGTTGTTTTTGCTGTGCTCTGAAAGGTACTCTGTTATGCTACATTAAAGTGTACTTAAAACAATTACTATAGAGACAGACACGATGAGGAAATCCCTTTTGCACGGCTGATGATTATGTTTTAGTAAATGAAAAATGTTTAGTCCTACAATATATCCTATAACATGCAGTTTCTGCATGGGAAGAGTGGATGATGTTAATCCACTGCAGCATCAT
Source organism: Epinephelus lanceolatus (assembly GCF_041903045.1). Classification (NCBI taxonomy): domain Eukaryota; kingdom Metazoa; phylum Chordata; class Actinopteri; order Perciformes; family Serranidae; genus Epinephelus; species Epinephelus lanceolatus. The sequence continues at coordinate 16,855,819 of NC_135737.1, read as the reverse complement.
TATCCTCTGACTCGTTCTTCTTTACACTGCAATATGAAGGGACAATGAAGCAGCTTCTCTATAAGAGTCACACCTCAGAGGTTTGCATTTTCATTGTGTGTTTTTAGGGGTCTTAAAGCTGTTGTGATTTTTACATACTGTGGTTCCACCTCAAGCAATGTTGGATTATTACAGACTGACCAGGAGATTTCACAATAAAATGAGTCTTTGGTCACATCAAGTGGCAGAGAGGCACTTCATATGACTTCAGTCTCAGGTGCTGATCTGGGATCTGGGATTAATGAAACCTCCACATCTTCTATTAGAGAACTTGAATGTTTCATAAACATCCACATAGCAGAAAAGTCAGTCCAGAACAGAGAAGACAACTAATCAGCTAAAAAGAAACAGGTAGAGAAGAAATATAATAGGTTGGTATCTATAGAGTAAAGCATTAGAGTTTTAATAGAAGACAGCCTTTCAAGGCAACTGTGTTTTGGCAGCCTGAGCAGAAACACTTAACCTCTTCACAGTAAATTACATTATGCTTTGGGGCGTCACTATGTGATACTATAAATCAAGAGCAGGTGGGCACATGTTTAAGTGTGATTTCATCGAAGGTGACCGTTGTCTAGAAAAGTAAATTGAAAAAGATTGGAAATATGGCTGTGTGACTGAGGTGACTGGTGCAGCGGTTCATCTGTTGACTGAATTACTGTTTTAAAAAAGATGGTACAGGATGCTTTTAAGTGTCTGCCATACATTACTGAATATGTTAAGTCAGTGGATATATAAGCTGTGAAGTTGGTCTATAATGAACTAAAGGTGAGGCATGCCTTCCTTACCAAATCATCCCATATGCCATTGTGTCAGCTTGAACTATGTAGGCCATGTAAATAGGGTTGAGTCAGTAAAGGTCAAGCTTCTCGCTGAATGAGATTAAATCCTGTCATCTCAACCAGGTCCCTTAGTAGCATTAAGTGGTAGAATTACATAGAAAATCAGGCCACATTATGCAACGGTTAGAATTCAGTCTTGGTAACCTTCAAATACTATAATGGAGGTGATCTACTAGTCATTCGACCAATAACTTTTCTGTTACTATTTCATGTGATCTGGCTAATACTGTCACCACCCCTGTTTCTTCTCTTCTTACAGGCGGCATCTTTGAGACACTTGAGAATGAGCCCATTAGTGTTGAAGAACTGGCCTTTAAATTTGCTGTAACCAACATAAACAGGAACCGGACCTTAATGCCAAACACCACATTGACCTATGACATCCAGAGAATAAACCTATTTGACAGTTTTGAGGCCTCAAGAAGAGGTAAGGAAGCTCTTGTTCACTTCTGAAAGCTTTTTGCGTCGAAGAAATCAATAATAGATTGTTTATGACAGGAGTGTCTCTCCAGTTGGTCATTTGTTATTTTCTGTTTCATTACTTCAGCCTGCGACCAGTTGGCTTTGGGTGTTGGGGCAGTATTTGGCCCCTCTCACAGCTCATCTGTCAGTGCAGTCCAGTCTATTTGTAACGCCCTGGAAGTCCCTCACATCCAGACACGCTGGAAACACCCCTCAGTGGACAACAAAGACAGCTTCTACATTAATCTCTACCCGGAATACACCTCCATAAGCCGGGCCGTGTTGGACATAGTGCAGTACTACAAGTGGAAGACGGTCACTGTTGTCTATGAGGATGCAACTGGTGAGTCAAACCAGTAAAGCATTTAAACAGCAGCCCAGTATGTCAATTAAAACACGCAAAGCACAAAGACTTGAGTGTCAAATTACATATATATTTCCAAAAGTGATGGTCACATGTATTTACAGCAATGTGGGAACTGGTTGTTATGTTTGTGCATGTGTGAATACTGTATGTGTTTGTGTGTGACAGTATATCCACATAAAAGGTGTGGACCTGAGCACTCATGTGTAAGTGTTTGGTGGTAGGCAGGAAGGACCTCCACTGAGTTCAACTTGAAGGTTCAGTGTGAAGGATTTAGGGGGGATATAAATAAATATATAAAATAATTAGTATGTTTGCTTTAGTGTCAATTAGAACTGTGTTTTTGTTATAGTAGAACCAGCATTTATATCTACATAGGCAGCGGATCCTTATCCAAGGTAGTCTCGCCACCAGATAATCAGAGATCTCCGCCTTATGATAGTCTGGGGGCATTCCTTTCTAAAGTGTGTTTAACACACCGGAGAAAACGGCCGGCAACAAAGCAACGCCTCTTGCATTTTTTAAAAGGACACACCCTCCCAGAAATGTGCACTCCCCCTTTTCTCGTCCACAAGGAAACAAACACACAGAGAGCTTGAAAATGGATGCCGAGAGATTTAACTCCGTTTTATCAAACGTGTGCTCAATCCACAAGATTGTGGAAATGAAGGACTTACAGCGACTTTGTTTAAAACTTTTAACGCAGTCGGACTATGTTTACGAGCACAAGAGTTCAGCGAGCCACCAAAGGACCGCCCTGTGGATTTACTATTGTTTCTGCAACGTAGGGAGTTTTTTTAAACTCTGAAATTGTATCCGCCCATCTAAACACAAAATCAGGGAGAAAGACATCAGTCTTTAGTTAAGCAAAGCGTCTAAAGACTGACTTGTGAGTCTATATCCAAGGAGTCCACCATGTTGCACCACCATGTTTCTACAGCAGCCCAGAAAGGATAGACCAAACACTAAGAGACCTCTTCTTCAAAATTCAGCCTCTGGCTAAAACCTCGTCAATGTCTGATCTTTAGTTATCAAAGAAGGAAAGCACATTAGCAGCAGGCCCCTTGGAAAACCACTCAGCCTTGCAGCAAATTTCCCCCAGTGACCACTTACGGTATTGCAGCAAAAAAAAATCTGCTGCAGCTCAAAAAGCATTTTCCTATAGGCCACCATTAAATAAGACACGTCTGTAAAAGTGTTAACAGGACACCTCAAACTGCAAAGAAGGTCAATTGTGAATCTTTGTATTGTGACTTTTTTAGGCATAGGGATTTTATATTTGTAGGTATTTCTTCAGGCTGAGCAAAGTTATTTAAAAATCTGTGATGTCATCACAATGTTCAGTCTATGAGCCCAGCAGGAACTTGCGGGTGGGGCCAGCGGGAGAAACACTACTGTGAATATACAGTGGGCCACATACTGCGTAAGTAAATAAGGAAGCTAGAAACTTTTCTGGCATATGTGCCAGGCAAGCATCTCTATTGGAATGAATTGGTGCCATCTTGGCGTCCAGGATCTAGTTATTATTAGAATCGATGATTAGCAGGTGCTGGGTTAGCAGCCTGTCTGCAATGAGTCAAACAGCACTGGAGAAACACTGGTTTGTAATGAGAAACTGCTTTAACCATTTTTTTTGTTTGTTTGTTTGTTTTGGAGAGGAGCAGAGTTCTGCAGATAATTAAGCTCCCAGTACAAACATCCTGAACAATTAACACTGAAGGAATTCTACCCGAGAGTTCACGCTTGTCACACGGGAGAAGTTTCAACTGGTTGCAATCTGCAATACTCACAGCTTGATGCCACTAAATCCTACACACTGCTAAGTGATGAGAGGCACCGTGCAATGGTTGCAATAGGTAGTTATGATGGGATGTTGAGGATTCAATTACAGTAACAGCACCCACAAGTCACAGGTGCACCACTGAAATCTGTTCAATACTTACAACAACAACAACAAAACCCAAGCTTATTTTATCTCTGTCATAATAACAGGGTGATCATATATTACTCAACAGTATTGCTCATTCATTATAAAAACAATAACTGGCAGATTTGAAAATATTAAAAAAAAATTGATACAGCCCAGCATAAAGAACATTCACTGTAACTTAGTAGGTTAGTAACTTACCACGTCATCATGCCAGTGATTTACATAGTACTATCCCACAGAATTACTGGGTTTCCAACTAAAGCACTATGATTTACATCATATTATTTAGTGTATATAATAATGAAATGCCAAATTCACCAGCAACTGCGTACAGATATAAAACATCACAATGTGCCAAATGATGCTGTAGTCTCATCTGCTAGGCCTAAAGCCAAATGGCTGCATAAAAACCTGTAATGCCAATCATCCCACCTTGCTTATCATTGACGACAACAGCCTATCACAACTGCAATACCTTGAACTATTCCACTTACACAATCAAAGCACATCCAAACTGACTGTCACATCAGCCATCACATCCACCACTGAGCACCAGGAGGATACCACTGAAGCAAAATGACATCATCATGTAAACTAAAGTTTATATAAAGAAGGCCACGGGAGTTAATTGGAAATACGTTTATAATAATCACAGACAGTACAAGGCCCAAGCTGAGTAAGATTAAGCACCCAGTCTTCAAACTGCAGCACACTGTAGATGGGTATGGAGCTTGTGTCTTACCTTTGCAAGAGCTTCTTTGACTTTGTGTTTGCAAACTCATACTCCTCTCAGCAGGTCAGACTCCACAGCCAACAGTCACATGCAGTTTTGGTGTGTTAATGGTCAAGGTGTTCACTCAGTTTCCTATGGATTACAGGTTGTGATTACAAACTGCATTGGCAGCAATGTCCAAACAGAGAAGTATATCTCTCACAGCCTGGTTGTACATGAGGCGGTTGTGCAACAAATCACTACAAGAATCTGATGGGATACCTGATGCTGAAAATGATTCACTGCAGCGTCAAACTCCCGCCATCACCGTCTGCACGGAGCAGCGGCTGGCACGTGTTCCCCTGTGTGGCCTCTTTACCTGGCCCAAAAAAGTTGACATCCATCTTTGACGAGACAGCTTTGCTAGCTTCATTACTGATGATGTCATATGCTAGTGATGTTAAGCTCCAAAAACAGATTATCTCGCACAGCAGCCCTTTCAGAGCAGTAGTATCTCTTGGTACCTATGTAGTATCCATGTGTCGCTTCAACATACTGTAATCACGTGCCAATCACGAACGAGGTTAACCTGCTTCTAGCGTGCAACATCCTGTAGTTGAAGTACATATCTACACCGGGCTAACTTGAATGTTTTATTTTGAAATCCGAAAGTTACGGTGACTATCGTGTCTGTATTGACGTCACTTGACGAGTTCAGGAAAATATGAACTTATTTATTGTCCTTAACTGTTACGGCTGGAGGGCAGTGGGCACATATTTTTTAGTGCAGGAATATAGGGTAAGGTCAAACTCCTTGAACTCCAGGTGGAAATTTTGCTTTGAGGGAGACAAGAAACCAGAGCTAAGGCTAACTTTCTTTAAAAGAAAAGTGTTCATCAATTGTTCACGAGTGGTGGCAGTTGGAGGTTACATGCTTCATCCTCTGGTGGAATTAGTAGGCTATTCAGTCAACCAAATGTTGCAGAAGCAAACTGCATGCACTGAATATATATTTGCATATATTTGAATATATATATATATATACAGTACAGGCCAAAAGTTTGGACACACCTTCTCATTCAATGCGTTTTCTTTATTTTCATGACTATTTACATTGTAGATTCTCACTGAAGGCATCAAAACTATGAATGAACACATGTGGAGTTATGTACTTAACAAAAAAAGGTGAAATAACTGAAAACATGTTTTATATTCTAGTTTCTTCAAAATAGCCACCCTTTGCTCTGATTACTGCTTTGCACACTCTTGGCATTCTCTCCATGAGCTTCAAGAGGTAGTCACCTGAAATGGTTTTCCAACAGTCTTGAAGGAGTTCCCAGAGGTGTTTAGCACTTGTTGGCCCCTTTGCCTTCACTCTGCGGTCCAGCTCACCCCAAACCATCTGGATTGGGTTCAGGTCCGGTGACTGTGGAGGCCAGGTCATCTGCCGCAGCACTCCATCACTCTCCTTCTTGGTCAAATAGCCCTTACACAGCCTGGAGGTGTGTTTGGGGTCATTGTCCTGTTGAAAAATAAATGATCGTCCAACTAAACGCAAACCGGATGGGATGGCATGTCGCTGCAGGATGCTGTGGTAGCCATGCTGCTTCAGTGTGCCTTCAATTTTGAATAAATCCCCAACAGTGTCACCAGCAAAACACCCCCACACCATCACACCTCCTCCTCCATGCTTCACAGTGGGAACCAGGCATGTGGAATCCATCCGTTCACCTTTTCTGCGTCTCACAAAGACACAGCGGTTGGAACCAAAGATCTCAAATTTGGACTCATCAGACCAAAGCACAGATTTCCACTGGTCTAATGTCCATTCCTTGTGTTTCTTGGCCCAAACAAATCTCTTCTGCTTGTTGCCTCTCCTTAGCAGTGGTTTCCTAGCAGCTGTTTGACCATGAAGGCCTGATTGGCGCAGTCTCCTCTTAACAGTTGTTCTAGAGATGGGTCTGCTGCTAGAACTCTGTGTGGCATTCATCTGGTCTCTGATCTGAGCTGCTGTTAACTTGCGATTTCTGAGGCTGGTGACTCGGATGAACTTATCCTCAGAAGCAGAGGTGACTCTTGGTCTTCCTTTCCTGGGTCGGTCCTCATGTGTGCCAGTTTCGTTGTAGCGCTTGATGGTTTTTGCGACTCCACTTGGGGACACATTTAAAGTTTTTGCAATTTTCCGGACTGACTGACCTTCATTTCTTAAAGTAATGATGGCCACTCGTTTTTCTTTAGTTAGCTGATTGGTTCTTGCCATAATATGAATTTTAACAGTTGTCCAATAGGGCTGTCGGCTGTGTATTAACCTGACTTCTGCACAACACAACTGATGGTCCCAACCCCATTGATAAAGCAAGAAATTCCACTAATTAACCCTGATAAGGCACACCTGTGAAGTGGAAACCATTTCAGGTGACTACCTCCTGAAGCTCATGGAGAGAATGCCAAGAGTGTGCAAAGCAGTAATCAGAGCAAAGGGTGGCTATTTTGAAGAAACTAGAATATAAAACATGTTTTCAGTTATTTCACCTTTTTTTGTTAAGTACATAACTCCACATGTGTTCATTCATAGTTTTGATGCCTTCAGTGAGAATCTACAATGTAAATAGTCATGAAAATAAAGAAAACGCATTGAATGAGAAGGTGTGTCCAAACTTTTGGCCTGTACTGTATATATATATATATAGATGTGTGTGTGTGTGTGTGTGTGTGTGTGTGTGTGTGTGTGTGTGTATAAGTAACCTTATCTCAAGATTAGGTCTAATTACGAGTTCTTATATTCATAATTCACTGGATTTTTAAAAATTGACCCTTATGAGCGAAGATCTTGTAATTACGAGATGTCTAGCCTATTTCTTTTATATTTCGTGAATGCAATGCGCTTCCGATTGTTGTGCCGATAAGATTCAAAGGTTGAACTTGTTTTTCAGTTCGTACAATGTATGTAGAAAGGAATGTTGGCGCCCTCTTGTGGATACAGTCCAGAACTGCAACATGTAATTCGTCAAGCTAGCGTCTACATTGAGATGACAGTTTATAAGCACTTCCGTTAAATGTTTCAAAAATAAAATCCCCGAGTGTATTCAGAAAGTAGTGTTGGTGTCCTCTTGTGGACACCGTCTAGACCTGCAACGTGTAACTCGTCAAGCTGGCGTCAATATTGAGATGACAGCTTATAAACACTTCTGTCAAATGTTTCAAAATAAAGCCCCTGAGCGTATTCAGAAAGCAGTGTTGGCGCCCTCCCGTGGTCATAGTGCGGGACTGCAACAGAAAAATCGTTAAGATGGCGTCAGGAAATTAACCATTAGGTGCATCACACTATCTGCTACACCCTTATTCTTTTAAAACATGCACTGAGGTTGAGTAAATGCGGACCTGCCGTCTTATACATGCAAATACAAAGTGTATGCTTTAGAGTAGGATGTACACGAAAATATGGGACAAGTTGCGTCTTATATTGATTCAGTATGAGGAAGTGCATTTTATTTTTCAATATGGCATTAGAATTTTTTTCAACGTGAGTTTAATGTCTGCTTTAAAAAAAACAAGGCAAATATTTGCTGAATTGATGGCAAATTATTTTTGAAAAGGACTGCTGTTAGAAGTAGCCACCAACATTTGCCCATTGCGATTAATGGTAAAACGTTATGGGGCTAACCAGAGCTAACTAGCCTACTGCAATTTCAGCTATCTCACCGGAAGTTTGACCTATAATCATTTTATCAGTACTGCCCCAGATAAAGGTGAACAGCAGCTGAAAGTTCCCACATTTCAATTACTGTTTACAGCACTAAATAGCGTCGCTAGTGCTAAACCGCAAAGAAAAAAATGTGAACGTTTTATTTTGAAAGCTGGAAGTCAAGGTGATTATCTTGTCCACTTGACGTTTCTTGACGAATTTAATGTGTTGCAATTCCTGCCTGGGGCCACTAGAGGGCAGTGTTCACTCGTATTTTTTTTTTTTTTTTATTGTGGAAATAGATGTTTTTATTATAGAAATATAGACTAATTCGGCGAGCGATTTGTGTATGCCGCCATCTTGCGGCGGCGCCATTGCTGCAGTGACATGTGTCAGTCATCAATTCATTATGCTGTCATTGTGAACTGACTCTCTACAATGACAGCATCATGAATAGCTGAATTGATGATGTTAGACAGTGGCCTCTGGTAACTGATGAAGGTATCTTAAATGAGTACCGATATTAATATAGAAATTAATCATTTGTTTGAGCGATAAGCAGGAAAAATTAGAGTAATAGGGAGATAAAACACTGTAATATAACGTTAGCATAACGTTACGTTACGTGTGCTGACGTTAGCAAGCTAGCAGCGTGACATTTAATCATTATGGACAGGCTACGTGACCATCACATCATATTAAAGGCGATCATCGCCTTCAATATGATGTGATGGTCGTCTAAAAGGTGGTGTAAAATTTGCCCGACCCATCCGGAGCTGTTTTTGTGGTCATCGGAGGCCAAGCGATCAATAAAATATTCTTGAATACCTAAAACAAAACACAAACACGTGTTGTTGTTGTTTTCAGTCACGTAGCCTGTCCATAATGATTAAATGTCAAGCTGCTAGCTTGCTAACGTCAGCACACGTAACGTATGCTGACGTTATATTACACAGTGTTTAATGATACAGTCTATTATCTCCCTATTACTCTAATCTTTCCTGCTTATCGATCAAACATTTTATTAATTTCTAAAGTAGTATCGGTACTCATTTAAGATACCTTCATCAGTTACCGGAGGCCACTTTCTAACATCATCAATCCAGCTATTCATGATGCTGTCATTGTAGAGAGTCAGTTCACAGTGACAGCATAACGAATTGATGACTGACACATGTCACCGCAGCAATGGCGCCGCCGCAAGATGGCGGCATACACAAATCGCTCGCCGAATTCGTCGGTACAAGACGACGTCAAACTTTTTGATCTCGAGGTGATAATTTAGCATTAGTTGGCAGAGAGCCAGACAGAGGAAATAAATACAAATAACCAATTTCTGAATTAATCAAGGGGATCCTAGGGGAAAAAATGCAAAAGTAACATTAAATTATTGAAAATGTTCTGCAGTTCAGACAATTATCTTGAACAATTTCAATATTAAGACAATTGATTGAATTACTGATGCATTTTAGATTAAAAAAAAATTCAACATATTAATGCCACTATTTTGAATATGAAACTTTGCAATGATAACATTCTTAAATAAATTATGGTCTGCCTTAAAGCAAGGTGGCCACTGTCGTCCATGTGTTCAGTGAGGAGTGATGGCGCCCTCCTCTGGTCACAGTGCGGAACTACAGTTTATGCTAGCATTTCCGCTTTGAAAATAAAATCCCTGATCTTATTTAGAAAGGAGTGTTGGCGCCCTCTTGTGGTCACAGTTCATTAAGCTCGTGTCATTGTTGACGTGGCAGTTCATGCTGGCACTTTCGTTGAATGCTCTCAAAATAAAGCAGAGTCGTAGCCGACTAGTTCACATAAGGCAGTTTTCTCTTTCTTTTAAATTTAAGTTTTATGAAATATGGTTATACAGTTCACTCTTGACTGCCTTGATGCCAGGTGGAGATGACAGCTGACCTGAGAGTGTCAAGTGTAATCGAGAGCGCTCACTGCGATATCAATTTCGATGCAAATGTGTGCTAACACTTCCGGTGAAGACTTTCAAAATATAATGACCAAACCAGAGTAAATTAACTTAACGAAGTCATTGTGAAACGATTAAGTCAATTGTTGTGCTCGGTGTTAGAAACGTAAACCTTCCACACCCTACAGTGGCCAGTTATTTGCTGCGTATAAGTTGTTTTTCAAAGGAACAATGGACACACAAGCCCACGGGGAGATGGTGAGCTTGCTAGCATTTATGCTAACCTCAGTTTTAATTTAGTTAACAATTGAGTATTTGTAACGTTTCTATCCATATTCTGAGATAAATGGCTACTGGAACTGCGGTGCACTTTCTCTACCTAAACGATCACACAACAATGATAAGCCTGTTTTCATTCAGTAACGTCAGTAACGGCTCTGAGTGTGTGCTGAAAGCTAAAACCCAGGGGTTATGATGTTTGGGGCGTTGTACAAAATAATCTAGATTGTATTTGCAAGAATTGAATCTTAATTCTGCAGAATTTACATTTACCAGATGGATTTTCTACTCTTGATTTACTATATCTAATCTGACAGAGTGGATGTTGGGTAATTAAAAATGATAAAAGGTCTGTTAGGGGATCTCATTGTTTAATGTCTTTAGAAAAGCCACCTGAACTTTGTAATGATTAAAATTAGCATAATGATGAGACATGCAGTCACTGAAGCAGATGTATTTTATGAAAATTAAATACCATTAAGCCAAAAACAAAATCAAAAACGGCTCATGTTTTAATTACACAGTCTTAATTAAACTACAGCATACAGTACACACTTTTTTATTTGGAGTGCTATAGTTAAATGTCTAGAGAGGATGCTTGTTGTAAATATGTGATTGTTGAGTCTAATAATGGTCTTATTGTCTTCGAATTGCAGGGCTGATTCGTTTGCAAGAGTTGATCAAAGCTCCATCCAGATACAGCATTAAAATCAAGATCCGCCAGCTGCCTACAGGAAGTAAAGATGCCCGTCCTCTGTTAAAAGAGATGAAGAAAGGAAAGGAGTTCTATGTCATCTTTGACTGCTCTTACCAAACATCAGCTGATGTTCTCAAGCAGGTGAATAAGACAAACATCTGTCAGCATGTAGTCTACACTGGGCAGAGGGCATTTTTTTCAGGGTTTAATTCATAACTCAACATGCACAATGCAATGCTCTGTCCAATATCCAATTTGAATTTTTCAGTGGAGAGTAGTCTGTTATTTTTGTGTTTGTCTGCATTGCTTGTGCTTTAATATTCACTATGTGCAAGATTAGTCTAATTCTATCCCCCTCAGAAATCCTATGATCATTTCCAAATCCAAGCAGAGCCTATTTTTGAGCCAGACATACTAATTTAGAACCGAAAGCTGCACGGAAGATCAATTGGAAACACTACGCAAACATGAGCAAATTGTGACATATACTCACTCAGATACTTGTTAATGCAGACCATGCAAACAATACAAAATGAGGCAATTCAGTAAATGGGTGGAATGTGTAATTTGCAAGAGTCTCTTGGTATAGATGTGGTTGGATAGGGAAAGAAAAGATAATGCTGGCTGGAGAAAAACATGAATGTATAGTCAGGGGAGGAAACTGTGAACCACTCCTTCATCTCTCATCCTGTTTAGATCTTGTCCATGGGGATGATGACTGAATATTACCACTTCTTCTTCACCACACTGGTAAGAAAACTTTTCTAAATTTCTACATCTCAAGAACACATGAAGGTTGTTTTACTGAACGTATGTGCACAGAAACGTTGACTCTTATGTTTCCCTTTGAAACTGGATTGAAAAAGCTGATGGATATGCACGTCAGTAACATGCCGCGTAATTACACCATTCCATTGTCTTAATTAAGTGTCCTTTTATCCTGCACAAGCTTAGATGTGTGTATTCACCTAGAGATTCTGTTATGCAAAGATTATGCAGATGAACTCAAACATCTGTGGTTTGTTTTATAATAAGATTGCTGGATGTTTTCAGTGCCCTTGGCATAATTCCATGGTATTATACTGTATATTGTTCCGCTGTTTTAATCAAGTGTCCCTTTACCCTTGCTGTTTAACTTACATCTACTTTTGGGGTATTTTTAAGCAGAGTCACATTAACTCTGCACTGATGTTGTTGTACTTCTACAGGACTTGTTCTCCCTCGACCTGGAGCCGTACCGCTACAGTGGGGTCAACATGACAGGGTTCAGACTGCTCAACATAGACAGTCCTCAGGTGGCCTCAGTGGTGGAGAGGTGGGCCATGGAGCGACTGCAGGCTCCCTCCAAAGCTGAGACTGGAATGATGGAGGGGATGATGACAGTGAGTGACATTACTTTCCTCCTTTCATTCCTCATGTAAAATGTGTGGGAGTGTACAGGTCAGTACTGATGGTACTGTGATTGTTCACATAATGTAAGCAACATGCCCAACAGGCCAGTGGAAGCCCGTTTATTAAGCTCAACGTTAAACTGAAAATATATGGACAGTCTCAGCTTGTCTGCCAAGAAATGTTGGCTGAAAACAATGTTGGTCATGTAGTGTAAGAATTAATCCCTAATCCAGTAAAAGTGATATACTGCATAAATTGATTAAGAAAAAGTCATATAACCATGATATAACCATGTTTTATGCATAAGTTCTTATAACACTGAGTGAAATGCATCTATATGTGTTAAAACATTGTCATACATAACAAAGTATTCATGATATAAGTTCACATTGTATCCATGCTAAAAAGAACACACATAACCTATCACACATACACCAAGTGTTTGTATTACCTGATGCACATTAAAAGATTATATTGCATAAAGGCACAAGGGACTTATAGAAATAGTCCCTGACTTCCATATGTTTTTTAAAAATAGTGTAAACCTGAGCTCTAACCTAATGGTGGGATAATCTGGGGATTCACAGGCCAATGGAAAAATGATACACCATTAAAACATGCCTGGGCATGTTCGGGCAAGTCTGGACAAAGGCAAAAAGGCCGACCACCAATAGGTTTGGACTCAGGTAGGAAGGGCTAAAGAAAGAAGGTGGAGATTCTCCTGAATCTCCACCAGCATAAAAGGAGCACCTCAGAAAGTGAAACTTTAGTCCTGCTCCGGAGCGTGACTCGATGAGTTGTTTGTGTTAAAGCTTGTGAACACATTAAACTCGATTGCATCGGACTCTGCCTGTCTCCAGTGTTTCCTTGAGTATTACTTAGCTGACTCCAAGGTATCAGATCTACATCAAAGCGCAATTGAGAAGTCAAGTGGAGGACAAGGTCGGGTGCCTACGGGCCCACTTCCAGGCGCCAATTTTTGCCTCTACAGTCATCAGCCAATTTGATTTCCACACCTTGTTTCCCTATTTGATTTTGTATGTACCGTATATGTGCGAGGAAGACAGGACAAGTTGATAAATCACTAAATCTTCCCGGTTCTTTGCAGTTTTTGAAGCATTAAAGGAATAAACATAATTTTCATCCCATAATCAGGAAAATAAGTCAAAATGAACTCAAATCTAATTTTATTTTTTATTGCTGCATGTGCCTGTCAAGTGTAAACAAAAACTGCGCTAATATGAAATAAAGCCATGCTCAGCATCCAGACATAATCTCAGAGAGTGTATGTAAATGTGTAAACACATAGCCTATTTTGGGAAGCTGCGCAAGAACCTAACAAAGAATTATTTGGAGCCCCTCATCACCCACACTTGAGTCAGAACACAACAATCCACCACATTGTTTTCTGATTGTGTGTACAAACAGAAAAGTGTTTAAATAAGATTGTTCAACAAATTGTGCTCACTGTGGCAGGTTGTGGTCACCTCTTTGATTGATTTCCATGTAGTTTGTAAATGTATTGCTGCATTTTTTGGGGGGGGTGTTTTGTAGATACCATATGGTACCGTGCATGTGCATCAACAGTCCTGATGTGATAAGTGCATGATGTGATTCCCGCTGATGGATGCTGACGGTCGCGCTTCTCTTTCAGACTGAAGCAGCTCTGATGTACGACGCCGTCTACATGGTGGCTGCTGCTTCGCAACGCGCCTCCCAGATCACTGTCAGCTCCCTTCAGTGCCACCGACACAAACCCTGGCGCTTTGGATTACGCTTCATGAACATGCTGAAAGATGTGAGTTTGGTTTATGAATGTATGACATCCACCCCTCTTCCTCCATCCATCCATCCGTTTCACAGCCTGCTTGATTCTATTTCATTTCCTTGGGTGCAGGAGCAGAAACAATAGAGTTAGGAGATCAGATGTGATGAATGTGGAACATGTGTGTGAAGATTATATTTGAAATAATTTTTCTCAGGAGATAAGGATTGACATGCTACATGTTGGAGGTTTCTGAGATTAGTGGGTTGTCAGATGGTTTCTGGTAAGAGATGTCCACTGAGCGCCGCAGTGTTTTACATGGATGTTTAATGCAAATAGGACAAGATAATAAAGACTCCTCAAACTTAAAACTCTATTTAAAATATTTATTTAAAATTTCTCTCTCGATCCTCATTAATTAAGTTTGTAGGATGCCATAGAAGTAAGAAAAAAAAAAAAAAAAAATTAAATTCTGCTTAGCCTATTGATCTGACAGCAGACAGAAGAGGAACACAAAAGCACATTGAAATGCAAACACTGACAGTTTGAAAAACATGGAAAATATCTCAGTTTAATTGTGGAAGCTGACTTTCTCAGCTCTGCTAAGATACTTTAATTTGAATTTAATAGACTCCCTCGTTATGTTGCACTCTCTAATTAGATGTTTCTTTGACAAATGAGCTTTTCAATTGAGAGTGTGGACACAATATTGAAGGACACAGGCAATGCCAAAAGAGCTCAGAGAGCCTGAGTGTGAATAAATGAACTTTTCAGCTGTATAGCCTCAGCAGATATTGTCTTTAATTAGATGCACTTTTACATAAACACGCTGAAGTATAGAATATGAGCTTCATGTTCATTGGTGTTTAACAGCTTATTGCTCTGCATTCTGTCTTCTACTCGATAAACATGACGTCCTTTATCTTTACAAGGGTTGCTTTTATTACAGTGCATTAATTTAAAAGGACCATACTGGTGTTTTCTTTCCATGCTGTAGCCCATTTACTGCAAATAATTTTTACTTCATACTACCAGATAATATTTTCCAAAGCTTACCATATAATTTTCTGTAAGCCATCAGTGTTAAGGCTCAGCGAAAGCACAAGAGGGGCAATCAGGCAGGGAACTGAGAGAAAATGGCCAATATATACACTGAGGAGGCTGACAGGAGAATGAGGGGCAGGTGTGTGTGTGTGTGTGTGTGTGTGTGTGGGGAAAGGTGGAAAGAGCTGATGACAACTGTTGGAGGGTGTAGGAATAGCAGGGTCCGAAATGACAGGAGAGGTTAGTGGCAAACAGTGAAAATATTGAAACAGATATTATGAACTGATAGAAACCATGATAGCTTGTGTCAGTTCATTTTATTACTGTATCAAAATCAGTTTGAGAGTCTTCCAACTTTATGAAGTCTGTCACAGTGAACATCTTGTCTATCCTTATTTCTATCTCTACATGGTAATGTTGATGGGAGTTAGCAGTCTCATGTTTTACCCATTAGATTCACATTTTAGTGAGATAAAATAAACGTTATGCTTTGCTGTGTACTTTGATAAAAGGTGGAATTAGCTTAACTTTTTACACTTTAAAAAAAACTTTATTTATTTTACAGTGGTCCACATGGATAGTCAATGATCTGTCTCCTTATTTATGTTACAGTTTGGTTGACAGGAATGACTTATCTGATAATGCGATACTGTGCAGACAACTAGTGGCAGCCTGAATGGTGGAAAATACATTCAAAATCATTGTGGTACGCTTTGGAAAATGATCAGCAGTAGCATACAGAATTTCAGTTAAACTGTAAAAACATGCAAAATACCAACATGTTCTTTTAAGATTTTATTTTCAAACTGTATTATCTGAAGTGCCCCTGAGCAAGACATGGGCTCCAGGGCTGCTGCTCTGTGGCTCACCCTGCACTCTGCTCTCGTGGGGGAGGGAACGGGCAGAAATCAGCGCTGTATCACATATTTCATACCAGAAGTTAAGTTTTGCAGAGAAAGTTTCATGAACTCACAGCTCAAGTAAATTAGGTTCAGCTTTGCGCACTTGGACTATTTTCCTAAATGTACCAATGAACATGCAGAGCACGTTTGTTTGTGAGGGTGGCGTACGGAGGCCTGAGGAAAAAGCAAATGAGTTTTTCTCACAATGGTGCTGATGGTCTGTCCAGTATATTCACGGATAATCAGCAAGGTTTTGAGTGGTGTGTTGAAACTCATCCTTTATATCATCCGGATTGTCCAATCCAAGATGATCCATTTCATCACTGCATGTACAGTAATGACACCAACACATGGTCAAGACAGAGAGACTTTTGATTGGTGGGGATTTAAAAGGAGACTTAATGACATGAATAATCTGGACTTAGGGGTCAAGTAGGTCTCACAGATGTGTGCAATAAGACTGTGTGAAGCGGTCTAATTAAAGAGCAACTTCACCAAATGATAGCCTGTAACTTTCTATACATGCAAGAGATCCTTGCCATTAGAAATGGATTTAAAGAAACGTTCCTCGGATGTCATCAAGTTTAATCTTAAATCTTATGTTTGTGTGTGTGCGTTGACATGTACCACACTCAGTAACATGCATCACTCTCTCTCTTTTAATTTAAATCATAATGTAAAGCTTGTGCAGCAGTGCAGCTCTTAGATTCATTTCACTCTTAGTGTTGTTTTGTTTATTGCACATTGTGGGTACAAATGGCTCAGGATACATTTGCTTTGGTTCCAGTAGATTGAATCGAATTATTTTCAGTAACAAACTGACTGATGTAAGTTTCTCTTTAATGGCTGAAAGAACAAGATGATGAAATGTAAAGGCTTAGTGTTGTTCCACATCTCTTAATACACCTGTAATTGATTTCTTACAAAAAAATCCTCCAGACTGAGTGATATAGCAGGTGTGATATAGCAGCCTATATATACATATATATATGTATATATATATATATATACATATATATATATATATATATATAGATATATAGATATATATATAGATATAGATAGATAGATAGATAGATATATCGTAGAATCTAATGACCCCATGATGTAGCATAACACTAAATTAATTACCAAGATTATTAGATTAGATTCTAATTAATTGCAGTTCAAAAGGGGCAGTTCACTCAAAGACCCCTCAAAAGTAATTTATTCAGTACGTATGAGAATCTCAGTATGATATGTGGTGGTTTGAAGCTTTTGCCTGTACCATGTGCTCAGTGGCATTGGCTTGTGTGTCCCCAATAATTTCTAGTTCTTAGAGCTCACACACAGTGAGCTGTATTAGTGTGAGCTTCAACACAAGTCCTTCAAAGATAAACAAGTCACACTGTTCTTCTTCCACATACCAGCTTTATTTCCCAAATGTATTTTGATATTATTATCAGCTTCAGTTCATTGAAAAAGCCCATCAGCTATGTCCATTTTCAAACATATTAACTTACCCCCCTAAAGCTTACTCACAATAATCCACAGGCCTTGCTGTAATCAGTTTCTAAAAAATACATTCTTCTGAAGAACACCAACCGTATTATGTTTGTGCAGAAAGAAGAAATTCAGAACGAGCTGCATAGATTATCAGTCATAAGTTTCCAGTTTTTCAGCAATAATATGTAATAGGGTTGCAGTGGTATACCAGTTTTAAGGTATAGCATACTGTGTACATTTGCTTATCTACAATATTGACAAAAATGCAACTGGACAGAGAATCTCAACTTCATAGCAGTTGTTTTCAAAAGCAGGACTTTTAGCACATACTTCCATAAAAAATGGTTTCAAGTTTCAATTGTTTGTTTGTTCAACCAAAAATAACCCTTCTCATTTTCATTGCTTTTAGGGTCATTTAGTCTTATGATAATAATAATTTTGTAATACTGTGATACATTGAAACCACAATATTTTCTGAGATGGTTATTTTACCATGAAAATTTTATACTGTTGCAACCCTAATATGTAAATGAGAAAGCAGCAGCATGCTTTTGTTTTCATCAATGTGCAATTACATCATTCCTCACTCAGGTGTAATGCAACAGCCTCAAATAGGAATGTGGCCGTGGTTTAAAGGTCCGTGGTTTAAAGGTCCAGTGTGTAAAATTCAGGGGGATTTAGAGGCAGCTATCGGTAAGGACTGCAGATTGCAACCAGCTGAAACTTCTCCCAGTTAGGATTCCCTCAGTCTCCATCGTTCTGGAGGTTTTTACTGGGAGCCAAATTATCTGCAGAGGTCCCTTCCTCTGAAAAATAAACGGACCAGGTCATTACAACTGGTAACAACCCTGATTAAAATGACATCACGTTACAAATTAGTGTTTCTCTGATGCTTTTTGGCATGTCAGAGATGGACAGCTAATCTAGCACCTGCTAATCTGTGCTCACCATTTTTCTCTGATACCTTAAGATCCAGACATTCAGGAAGCTTTTACCAGGAGCCAAATTATCTGCAGAGAAGTCTTCCACTCCAAAACAGATCCAGTGATTTAAACCAGTAAAAACGCTGAATAAAGAAGTTTCATTGGTGATTTCCCAACACTTTCAGCACGGAGGGGCTGCTAATTATGGTGGCTGACGCAAATGGCCCTATCTAGAGCCAGTGTTTGGTTTATCCATCCTGGGCTGCTGTAGAAACATGGCAGTGCAACTTAATGATCTCCATGGACAAGGACTCACTCCCTATGTAGATAAAAACAGCTCATTCTAAGACAACAAAAACATAACGATTCTTTATTTCAAGTAATTATACACTTAACAAAACATAATTATTATATTAGATTCCATATTCCTTTTGTCACAAAATATTCCCATAAATCCTACACACTGGGCCTTTAAATCTTGGATCTACCCTCACCACATGTTTCTAAAAGGCTTGATATATGAAGACTTGTGTTATGGGGTGAACTGGTGCTTTAATTCTATCTTCAGAGCACTTTGATTCGCTGCCAGAAAAAAAAAATTAAATCATAAAATGCCATGGGCTGAACATTTGCAAATTTACAGTAGGTGTATTGATTTGCAGATATGCCATCTTCCCATAAAGAAACTGGCTTCTCAGCTTCCTCTGTCTGTGCAAAATTGAGATGCAGCTCATTTCTCTAAGCCCTCTGTAACAGAGATTTAACCTGACTGTTATTCAGCTGAGCTCACTTCATTATCAACCGCATTCAAATATCTCTGAGCTCTGCTGCCCACCCGCTGCTCTCCACTCAGAGGCCATGCTTGCCTGCTCCATTTACATTACTGTCCACCATGTTACATACACAGAGATACTTAATATTTCCATTGAGGATCCAGCCAATGCACAAATGTCCATTAAGATGCAGTTAGCCTTTGTCAGTGTTCTTAGCTTAATGCAGCACTCATCAATTATTAATTTTATAAGAACTGTTTTAATTTTTCCAGGCTTCCACTTGACTTTCATTTATGTATATGACAAAATTTCATGACACAAATGAAAAACCGAGGGATTCATTGGTTTTTTTTCTTCTCTTTCTTTGCCACAGGCACAATGGAACGGCTTGACGGGACAAATAATTATAAACAAGACGGACGGCCTGCGGAAAGAATTTGATTTAGATGTCATCAGCCTAAAGGAAGATGGCTTGGAGAAGGTGAACTATCTGACCCGTGTCTATACTATCAGTGCAGACTGTTATTGTAGACATTCATGGCAGAGCTGAACAGAGTTGGAAAACAGGGCCACTACTATTCACTGAAATCTCCTTTTTTCTAAAATTGCAGAAACATGACTTGTCTATAAAACAATAGACTGCATCTTAAAATCTGATGCACTAATTATACCTCAGAAAAGGAACTTTTTGAACTGTTTTGACACATTGCTCTTGCAAATAGTTGTAGCTGTCATATGGAGGTCAAAAGTTGATGCTCCTTTAATCACACTGACAATGCTGCGCTCAGTTTTGGCAGGTTATTAATAAGCCTATCATGATGAAGGAATTAAACTTAAGTTAACACAGTTGAAGCTGTAACCAGAGGAGTTATTATTTTCCACATTTGTCTTTAAGTCAAAATTAATTGTTCTTTCTTTAAGCTCAGGGATCTGTGATTAAAATGCTTTCTCTTTATTATTTCTGCAAGACAATCGCGGGCAACAACCGCCTGAATAAAGTGTGGAAAAAGGTTTGTACTCTAACTGCCCTGGCAGACTAAAGGAATGTTGATACTGTTTATTAATTACTTTACCTGCTACCCTCTGTGATGTCTCCCCTTTTTCCAAAAAAAAAAAAAAAAAGTTTTAGGTACTGGTGGGAAGAAATGTTCAACATTTCTACTCTTTATCAAATATTGTGTTTTATATTCTTTTCCTTTTCCCACAAGCTCTCATCTCAGTTTGTTCTTCCACTGTAATTTTTCTACTTCCTAGTACTTGTTTCTTTTACCTTCTTTGCATTCCTTATCGTGATCATGTGAAGGTGACTTGGCAACTATGGGTCTTTGATATGTAATCAGTGTGGTTATTTGGATATTTTCTTCTTTACAGATTGGTGTGTGGAACTCCCAAACAGGCCTTAATTTAACAGAAAACAACAAGGATTCATCCACAAATGTGACTGACTCGATGGCCAACAGGACCCTCATTGTTACAACTATTCTGGTATGGATTAAAGTAATTATCAGGCAGCATTTGATCAGGAATGTCTTAACATTACTAATGAAGTCAATTATGCACCTTATTCCAGGAAAATCCTTATGTCATGTATAAGAAATCTGACAAGCCGCTGTATGGGAATGATCGCTTTGAGGGTTACTGCCTGGACCTGCTCAAAGAGCTCTCCAACATTTTGGGCTTCTCCTATGAGGTAAAGCTGGTGTCTGATGGCAAATATGGCGCTCAGAATGACAAGGGGGAGTGGAACGGCATGGTGCGAGAACTCATTGACCATGTGAGTAGCAATCAATATTAAATGTGAGAGAATATCTGTGTAATCAGCAGCATCATCTGTGTTTGACTGTGGCTCTGCTTGATGTTTTTGTTGTCTTGTTTTTGTTCTGTGCCAGGTGGCTGACCTAGCCGTGGCCCCTCTCACTATCACGTATGTGAGGGAAAAGGTGATAGATTTTTCCAAGCCATTCATGACGCTGGGGATCAGCATCCTCTACCACAAACCCAACGGCACCAACCCAGGAGTGTTCTCCTTCCTGAACCCACTGTCCCCTGATATCTGGATGTATGTGCTGCTGGCATGCCTCGGGGTCAGCTGTGTGCTGTTTGTTATTGCCAGGTAAAAGCATAGAGCGAATTTTAATAAATAGGACCAAAGGATTGGTCTGTGTAAAAAATCCTTATCTATAGCTTTAGCTAGACTTAACTTCATACAGTATGTTCGTTATTGTTGATTGCACTTTAAGCAACATTGTTTCACCAGAAAACTAAATTCCACTTTAGCTGAATATTTTGATGTCCTGTATGCTACAGGGAAGTTGGACTTTCAATTCATTGTGGACTGCTGCAGTAACTGACCACAGTTATGTGTCTGTGTCCTTGGTCACAGTTGACTCAATATAATTTTTGCCTGTTTGCATTATGTCCCCAACATACATTGGAAAACAGCCAAAATGCAGGTAGTAATGCAGTTTTTCTCCATTGCATACACACAAAAAATGAACCTATGCAGAGAATTCTGAAAACTTGAAGCTCCAGTATCAACAACAGGACTCCAGACTGCTAAACTCTTATCACAATTTCATTGTTTTCACTCAAGTAGTAATTCTAAATCACATTATTGCAAAACTCTAAACACAAACTGCATCATATAGCACACTCTGTTCACCTAGAAAACACTGGCCTTCAAAATGCCACACCCCAATTACCAGTTGGTCTCACTCATATCTCAGCTGTTCAGGCTCAATTGGCAAAATAGTCCAATCAGAGCATAAAAAAACGCCTCGGATAACCTCCACTGTGTTGGGGGGGAAAATAAAGTAGCATGGAGAACAGATATTAGGAGGAGGAGGAGGAGGAGGAAAAGGAGGAATGCCTTGATACCTTTTACAGTTTTTCTCAATTGTTTACACACAAATACTGGTACTTGAGACACAATGACCACAACATGTAACTCATGCACCAACCCCCTGAACCAATTCTGCTAAACTACAAGCACAATTCCTGCTTTACACTCAAATTGCAGTTCTAAAACACATTTTTTTCAAAACACTACACACAATTCTCTGCATTTGGCACAATTTTCATGAAGAAAATCTCTTGTTTTCACAAAGAACACACTGTCATTCAAAATTCTAAAGTTAATTGCCCTACTATGCACACTGACTCATCACATGGGCAAACACCTGTCACACAGTTTTACAATTAGCAATCAGAGCTTTAGCATAAAGGGCAACAGGTGAGCTTTTCTGTTTTGGAGCAATGGATGCCAACATTGGAAACAGAGGCAGAGCCAGAGCCAGAGGAGTGAGAGTAAGAGGAGGAGGACGGGGAGGACGAGGATGAGGAAGGCCAGGGACCATAATCTCTGATGAGATCCGAGCCACTTTTTCTGCCTGGAGATGGAAAGTGTATGACCGAAATCCACAAACGTGTATATCCCTTCTCCAAGCTATGGTAGACGCATGTGGAGATATAGCAGTTGATGCTTTTCATGGCTGGATTTGCCATGCTAGGCGATATTTCCCCCGCTGCTTGGCCAGGGAAAACATTGCTTGTGATGTGGATGAGGTGCTGTGTCCAGACCGAAACAGAAGAGAGGATGCAGCATAGTTTTGTTTTGTTTTTTTACTGTAACTGTATACAGTAAATTCTTCTGTTGTTTTGTATGTAGACCACTGTATGTGCAACTTTGTGTTGGTTGGAATGTACACTGTGTACATTGTTTTTGTGGGAAAAATAAAATATATTTGTTACCGTGTATTTGTGTGTTCTGAGTATAAAAACAATATTCTAAAATATTTTACAAAACACTTATGTATGTACTGTCTGTAGTGTAACACTGAACAAAAAAAAAAGGCCTAAGTCATTATGATGAATGGAGAAGTGTTTTCCATTCATCATAGTGTTTTACATTGAGCACATCAGTGTTCAACTGGTTCTTATAAATGTCTATTCATATGATGGTTTGTGTGTGTCATTTGAAAACAAAATAACATTTTGAGAAGAAATAACATTGTTTTGAATGTAAAGTTTCATTTTGCAGGAGAATTGAGGGGTTTTGCCCATTGTGTGTGTGTTTTTTGATTTGTGTGTAGAGTTCTGAGAGTATGAGGCATGCTTTCAGAAAATGTGTGTAAACAATCGAGAAAAACTGTAAAAAAGTTTTGCCCTAATTTCATCATTACAGCTTCAGAAAAAAAATCTAAATACATTCTCCCTTGGCACTTACTGTATCGACAAATGTACATTGTATCATGTGCTGATATAATGATTGTGTCAATGCAATGTTTATTTGATTTATTCACAGTATTATATTAAAATATGACAACAGTTTTTATACTGTATGTACCGTATGCAGCCTATTTTGGGACAAAAACACCCTGATCTTTAAAAAGTAGAAAAAGGAAACAACTGCTACATTTTTTTTCAATATGTAACATGGCTTCACGAAGCCAGACATATACAGTATAAACAGTATTTTGATGGTAGTATTTGAAATTTATCACACCAGCGTTTAATTGATGCTCTGTATGAGATACTCATATGATAGCTGCTTTTGGTTTTGGTTTTGAGTGCAGTGTTTCATTTTGCAAAGATTTGTGGAGTTTTGACAAAATGTTTAACTTTTTTCAGTTTTGTGTTCAGAGTTTTGAGCTATAGTTTCAGGAAATGTGTTTAAACAATTGGAAAAACTGAAAGTGAATATTAGTGGGTGTCACAGGCCTAAATATGGTGTTATGTTGTCATCCTTAAGTCATCGTATTTTATTTACATTACTAATTTTAACTGTTTAACTCTTCACCTTCAGGTTTACTCCCTATGAGTGGTACAACCCTCACCCCTGCAACCCTGACTCTGATGTGGTTGAAAACAACTTCACTCTAATAAACAGTGTTTGGTTTGGAGTTGGAGCACTTATGCAGCAAGGTATACTTATTGCATATATAATTGTATTATGTTACCATGCTCTTTTCATACCTGATAGAGATTTGGTAGAGCACCTTTTACCATCACCTTTGCACATAGAATGTGCCTGGGAAAGAAGACAGTCAGTATCATGGCTATTTTGTTACATACTATGTCGTTGTTGTCTCATGATGTATTTGTGTGTAGGATTCACAATGTACCTTGTGATGTTATCTTACAGGATCCGAACTGATGCCTAAGGCCCTCTCTACAAGGATAGTCGGTGGAATATGGTGGTTCTTTACGCTGATCATAATCTCCTCATACACTGCTAACTTGGCTGCCTTCCTCACTGTGGAGAGAATGGACTCACCAATCGACTCTGCAGATGACTTGGCCAAGCAAACCAAAATAGAGTACGGTGCTGTGAGAGATGGCTCCACCATGACCTTTTTTAAGGTAATCTTCTTACCACTCCGCAGTAAATGAAAGTACCTACCTACCGAGAGTGGGGGGAGGGATGCAAACAAGAGGACCACTTTTGATTTTAATAAGCCTGACAAGTTTTACCCTTGAGCCATCAGTCCTCAGTCATTACAGTAAGATGACGTGTTGTCTGATGGGTTGGGGAAAAAGAGTAAGGTTAAAGGTCAGTATCTTAGAAACTTCCTCATACACGTACATTAACAAAAGCCTGTGGCCAGTTCTTCCACAAAGATTTCAAGGATTTATTGTGTTGTCTGTAGCACACTAACAGCTTTATCTGAATGTACAGAGAAAATTGAATGAACTTGGGCAGATTTGTACACACTTGTCACAACCCATCTCCTGCCTTCCATCAGGATTATTGCCCCAGTCAGCAGAGAGTCTCCAAATACTGTTTCATTTGAAATATTAGAAAGAAGCATCAACCACTGACCATGCATCAACATTACCGGTCTTGGTTTTTGTCCGCTGCGTTGTTGTTTGCTGTGTTGAATATTAAGATGCTGTGTTTTTAACTTCCATATATTCTGATTCTGATTAAACAGAAATCTAAGATCTCAACTTATGAGAAAATGTGGGCATTCATGAGCAGTAGGAAGAACACAGCTTTGGTGAAAAACAACCGGGAGGGGATTCAGAGGGTTCTAACTACGGACTATGCTCTTCTGATGGAGTCGACCAGCATTGAGTACATCAGCCAGCGTAACTGCAACCTCACGCAGATTGGAGGCTTGATAGATTCAAAGGGCTATGGAGTGGGAACCCCGATTGGTAAGAGAGATCAGTAACAACAGACACAGTAACAATTATAACCAATAAATGCTTCCTGTCCGTCTACAAAACAACCAACCCAAAGGTTATGATGCTGGTAATGGCAGTAATAATGTTTTTTTATCCTGCTGTAGGCTCCCCTTACAGAGACAAGGTCACCATCGCCATCTTGCAGCTTCAGGAGGAAGGGAAGCTGCACATGATGAAGGAGAAATGGTGGAGAGGGAATGGCTGCCCAGAGGAGGACAGCAAAGAGGCCAGTGCTCTTGGTGTGGAGAACATAGGGGGTATCTTTATTGTGCTGGCAGCTGGACTAGTCCTCTCAGTTTTTGTAGCGATTGGAGAGTTTATTTACAAATCCAGAAAAAATTTGGACATTGAGGAGGTGAGTGTTGGTCAGTGCGAATGGCACAACAAGTATTAACACACAATGGGACTCAATCAAAGACTGTTAATGAACCCTACTACACATTTGCATTGTCATTGTTGTCTTCAGAGGACTACAGTAATCACTGGGCCAACAAAAATTTGAAGTCTGAATGTGTTGAACTGCATTGTTACAATCAAAACAGAAATACTTTTTTGAGTTTAGTGTTTTCAGTAGTTTTGATGTAGAGCACATGAACATTTTAGTCTTAATTGGAAGAATACATTTGAAACCCTTTTTTATGATGACAGATGGTTGTTGACTTCTGACATCATGACACTTGGCCTTGCTGTTTTTTCGCAAAAAACTAAACACTGTAACATTGTTTGTGTGGATAAAATGGCATTCTCATGCCATGATATTGTGGGTAAGTGATGCTAAGTGTTATCTTTTGAGGTGTGTTTGCTATGTAAATTCCGACAACTGCAGTAGGTGTGAAGGTGTTCTGTTATAAAAAATATTTGCATTTTCATATTTATAGCGCACAGAAACTTTGACACAACAGTACTTCGTACCACTTTTGTATGTACTCATATATTTCAAAAAATTTTGATTTACTCTATGACGGTTGTTTCCACTTTGTTTATGAATGAGTGTTCCCACAAGATTTTATTCAAGTTGCTTGACACTCAGGCCATCAGTTGCTTACTGTCTATAGTTTCTTTCTTTCTTTTTTTTTGCTTTTGTATCATATGACATTCACAAACATGCATGTATATGTTTCGTCATGTTGGCATTGTTTCAGAATGACTAAAGTTGTGTGAGAACATTACATCATTTAACCTTTTATTTCTGGTTGTTTTGGTTTTGATTGCGTCCTTTCTTTGCTTGCACAGCCTTTTCCTCACTGGATGGAGCGATTATAAGTTGTGTTAATTGAAATAACGTCTCCAAGGTTTCATCCACAAACCCTTAGAGTTACACAAAGATGAAATGAGTTCTTCTAGAATCAGTTTGATTTTTTAATTGCTGCTTTCCAATTGTGAATATTCATTGTTCTGTTCTCGTCATTTGTTTCAGCCATTTTTTGGAACAATTTTTATGAGAAACTTTACTCATGTTATCAGAGAACAGGGGTTGTGAGTTTACAGGTTTGCATGTTGTTGTTGGCCTGCACTATAGAAAACCTACTTGTATGCTAACACACTACACTGTATATCACCAATGTCTTATTTTTAGCATTCATAGATGTTGCT
Organism: Epinephelus lanceolatus; assembly: GCF_041903045.1. NCBI lineage: Eukaryota > Metazoa > Chordata > Actinopteri > Perciformes > Serranidae > Epinephelus > Epinephelus lanceolatus. The sequence continues at coordinate 16,828,822 of NC_135737.1, read as the reverse complement.
TGCAAGTACTCCCCCAATTAAGCAACTATTATGCATTTGTATAGCACTTTGCCCAAACTTATTTACCATTGGTGTAAAGCAGTACATCTTGTCATGCGTTTAAAACCACCAGATAACAGAATGTAAAGCAACCAGTCCTAGAACACTTAAGATATAGAGAGATGGCCTCTGGCTTTAATGTTAAAGTGGGTGGTCATGTAAGTCATCACATTGGCAGATGACACATGCCACTGGCTCGGCAGTAGCTACTTGCATCCCTAAATCACCTTTCTCTCTGCCTGCTTTCAGCTCTCATCGGACCCATATTCACCTCAGTAAGGCTTAAAAGCTTGTAAATAACTTCCTCATTTTGTAATGGATTACAAACACATATTAAACAGTCTTGGTTTTAAGGTGTACAGGCCTTGTCACACAGATTAGAAAATCCTGCAGATGTAATGAAATTCTTCTTCCCCCAAATCTGACAGGTACTACTGAACGGTGGTTGTTTTGTCTCTGCATTAAAGGATTTGTGTCACATTCAAGATGATGGGACAGAATTTCACATTTGAAATAATCATACTTGTGACTATGAACCATTGATTGATATTCATGAACAAAAATTACAATTGATTGGTCATTATGATTATTACATAGATCATTTTTGACAGATTTTTTGCATTATACATACAGCATTGCTTTAAAATAATGCTAATTTGGACATAAAAACCCACACATTCAATGAGAATCCAATGTTAGTGTTGCATTCATTGTCAACAAAGCATCACCAGTATGCACGCAATGACATTGCAGTGTTAAGGTTTACTATTCCTGTTCACAATTTAAATATAAGATTTAAATTCAAACTCATTAACTGAAAAGGGGGACACAAGACATTTTGACATGTAATCTGATTTGAACTAGATTTGAACTATTCAGGTGCCACCAGTGTGTAACTATAGCAAAATCATATGTGTGATATCAGACATTTACAATGCTCTGCTCTAAATGGCAAACGCTCAACTGTTTAGTTTTTTCAGTGAGGCCAAAATCAAACCATCAACTGGAACTCTACTGTGTCATTGAAGATGCTTTTAAGTCCAATGGATTGCCTGATTTTGACCCTGACAACTTTTCAGTGTTTTTTTTTGTGGTTTTTTTTTTTTTACCTTTTCAACCACATTTTGCTTCTAAAACTGTATCTACTATGTGACCAGCTCATTCCTTTCAGTGTTGTGATGGAGGAAACAGGCATGTCTTTAAATTGCTGCACAACAAAGAAGAGAAAAATCCAAGCAACGGGGAGGGCAGGATTACACAATGTTTCTTTTCCATACAAAACACACTTAAAGAAAAGAAACAGTCTGCTCTGCACCAATCAAGAGTATTGAGTTTTTAATTAATTTTGATATAAATGCTGTTCTATTCATTGATATAAATTTATTAATAAAGGTGACTCCCATATCCCTGTTTTAAATTGTTCATAGAGCAGCACTTTCAACCACCAGCATTGGGTGATTCAACTGAGCTGTACAAGTGAACTGATCATTCTTTAAATATGCTTGACAACATTTTGTAACTGGTGTTCACTGTCAAACTAATGGTATTGCACTCAAGTGAATCAGCAGCTGATCATGTAATATGATCTGGTAATTCTGGATAACAGGTATTCTAGCTGTCCAGCTGTCAATTATAATACAGGCAAACACTTAAAATGTCTTTGCATTTTACTCCATCAACACCAGCACACATCAAATGCATGAACAAACTACAGTATGTGACTTTGAAGGATGATGGCTTCCCTTAAACTTTGGGGATATTTTCTGCACTGCTAAGCTGAAAAAATGACTCCGTGCTCAATCTAACTCTCAAAACAGCGAAGTTAATTAAAAACCAATGTACTTGGCAGAATTGCAGGCATCATTTTTGCTTTTCCAGTTGGCTCTTGACACCAATAAATTCCAACAATTTCCACATGACTGGTTAAATAGTCGTGCTCTGATACAGTATGACTTCTTTGACAGATCTTGTCCTTAAGGGCTCTTTTTCTTGTGCTTCTAATGTTACAAATGCAACACAGCAAGGACTGTTGAGACAAGAAAACAAGTGTGAATGTAATCTGTCACTGTACAACCAGCTGCTTGTTAATCTGACGGTTGCAGACCAGGGTGCTAGCTAGCTGGGGTCGGCTCGTCCCCTGGTTTCTCTCATTTCTCTGGGAGATTACAGTATTATGGTCCTCATTTATATAATCCTGTCAATGGGATATAGCCCCCTTCTCTGTGCTACCCCCAAAATGAAGTGACTGCAGCATATAATCATTTAGGATACAGTTGCTCAACAGCTTATAAGATTGATGTGCTGCAAGAAGGTCATGGACCTTATGTTTCGATTGATTATACAAGTATTGTGTCTTTCTCTAGGATTTGACCCCCTGCTAGTGAAACTCCAATACTATACCGCTATATGGATATCCTCTCCTAAGTTCTGCATTCAGGAGGCCATGGACAGAGGTCACTGCAGTGGCACTTTTTCTATTCACATAGGATAAGATGCATTCTTGTAAATTAGAGGGAATATACAAGCTAATTGATATATTACTCAGTAATCTGGTGTTTACTGAGGTGAAGACCAATATTATCATATCAAGAATTCAGGTTTATATTGTTCGGATGTTCTAACAATTAGATTTTAAGCTTTCATGGACAAGTTTATTTGTCTCAAAATAAAAGTGGATATGAAAAATTTTCCTTTAGCAACCACAATCTGTAACCTGTAATTGTTGCTGCTTATTCAACTAGACCTACTTGACAACAGTTGCATTTGTGGTCAGTGTTAGCCTGCAGGAAAAGTCCTGCCAGCTCCATGAGTATTACACTGCACAGTGTTTGTCAGTTTGATTAGCATATATATTCTCTGCTTTAGCAATTTTGCAAGCAAGCTAACTTCCAGATGTTTTAATTTCTAATCCTTGTTTTTTTCCCCTTGCCTCCTGTTTCTTAATCCTCGCTACCTAAGTACTGTGGAGTCTGTCTGTCAGAGGATAATGACCAGAAACATTGTGAAAAGTAGGTAAAAGAGACGTGCATAACCCTTTTACAAAATATATCCATGTATTGTGTGACAATTCAAGACAATAAATGAGTAAAAGGACTGGTAATTTTATTGACAGTAATCTGAGCCAATTCATACTGACAAAGGATTAAAAAAATAATAATTTCAGTGAGAAAAAAAATCAGAGACGGGGGAGGTGGAGAGAAATGAGAGAGATCATCCAGATTTTTGTTAAAAAAAAAAAAAAAGAAATATAGGCTGTGACACAGAAGATATATCAAGACAGATACAGAGTTCAAGGGGGGTTTGCATTAATCTCACGTTGTAATGACAGTTTAAGGTTTTGGTATTCTGATGAATTCCAGGATTGGTCTTAAACTGCTTTCATTTTGTTTGCTGGTCTTTAATCTTCTAACCCTGCGTTTTTAATCAGAACTCAGAGCAGGTTTTTAATCTTGCATGAATGAGGCCGCGGATTACAGGCCTCTGACCTTGCCATGCCGCACAGCTGCTTCCTCCTCAAATCAAGTTTCTCTTCCTGTGTAGCTTGCAAAAGAGGATAATCTTACTTTTTGCGCTACAATGCTCCAAAATCCAAACTGTGCATGAAAGACACAAACACCAGGGAAGAAACCTAATTTTTGAGAGGGAAAACAAACGGGTCCAGTTCATAATGCTATGGTTTCTGAAGGTGATGCCAGTTTTGACAGACATCAGCTTGAGGATTTTCTACAGATCTGTGTCATGATATTTGATCTCTGTGGCATTATCACCATCTAATCCTTTTGACTTTTAGATGCAACACCAGTCGTCTAGTTTAAAGTTAAAGCTTTGTTTTCAGTGTGTGTTTCTGTGTGAGTTGACCTCTCAAAGATAGAATGAGTTTTATTAGTGGCTTCAGGGTTGCCCATGTAATTACCACTTTAACCTTGAGGATTGTGTTCTGAGGAAAACACAAGGAGATTGCTTTTTGCTTCATTGTCCCCAAATGCTACAGTAGCTATTTTAAAGGACACGAAACAACAAGGCCAGCACTGCCCAAACTCAGAGAAGAAGGAAGTTCATATCATAAGACAAAAACATCTTGACAAAATAGCTTCTTCAGTTTTGAAAGGGCCTTTGTAAAATGTCTATTGTGTTTAACCCTGGTTTGTTTGATCAAGCCTTATGCAAGCACCTCTCTGTTCTGAAATAAGAGGGAGTGCTCAGACCAGTTTCATTTCAAATAATAGTTCTCTGAACTCCAACAACTTTAAATCTCAACAAAAGGTTATCCTAGTTTGCTATTGCAGGATGGGTATTCATAGCTAAAACAGGTCTGCAGATGCAGTAAATAACTTGTTAGTCATACAATGATTCCTACTATGTTGTGATGTTTTCTCCTCAAACTTAGATCTTTTAACAAGGTCTGTATATTTGGTGGCGGTGCTATTTGTTATTCACATAAATTTAATTTGTTTACAAGAATAAGTAGCAAAAAAGGAATGTGGTTAACAATGAGTGAGAACGCATCACGTTCACTCAAATTGTTTCTTTTCTTGTTTTGTCTTAAGCTTTGACCTAAGATGACTTTCATGAGCACCGATGCTCAAAAAACAAAGCGTGGTCTGCCTCAGAACTGGGTTGCTGTGATGTCAGAGGATGAATGACATAAGGAAACACTCCAAAGAAAATAACTACTTTTCTTTTAAACAGGTGATAATGATACAGATTGTTTCACAACAGCTGAAATTGGAACATCTTTGAAAAGCAGCCAAACACATGCCATGCTTGTGCCTAAAGCAGTGCTTTTTTCAGATGGGAGAATCAGAACCTCTTGTTTCTTGCATATTGTGATTTATTGTATTTAATCTTTTTTTGGTAACACTTTACCATGAATGGAGGCAACCTGCCAGACCAACTTCAACACCTATTGGTACCAAAAGTATCTGCACCAACATGACTATATGCAGACCTGCACATGTATGCCTTTGTAGGCATTCGAGGAATATCTGCTACTGTTTTGACACACACAAAATGAACATAATTGCTTGGATACATTTGTAAGTCCGGACCATGATCTCTATGATTTCACTAGAGTGGGAGGGCCCCTTCTTTGCATCTATTGCATAACAAGTCTTGCACTGCTGGGTTACAGGGACGGCTGTCATACACACTTTACTTTTTTCAATTTCCTTACATAGCTTAGGTCAAATATAGGCTGAGTGTGCCTTTAATTTGAACCCTAGCTTAGTCTAATCTATAGTTCCAACTGTTAGATATTAGTGGTAGCAGTTACATAATTTTACTATTAGGTGGAAATAAATGAGTTTTGTCATAATCCATGTTCATAAAAAAACAACAAATTAATTTTGTTTACAATAACGCAAGTAGTTCTGAACCAGGTTCCCGTTCCTCCTTTAAAGCTTGGACCCAATTATTTTTTTGAATACCATTTTTTTTGTTGTTGATTATGTCATGTCCACCAATGCTGACTGAACAGTCTGACATCAGTGATATTACATGTTGTTTCAGGGGGTTTTTTTAACTAAAGTTTGTGGCTTAAACTTTACAAATGTTTTGCAATGTTAAGCCTTGAGCTTGCACAAAGATCTCTAGAAGAAAGCTTAATCTCTTGCAGATAACTCGCAGAAGGAAATATTCATATCATAGTGCTCTAGCCAGTCAATTAAGGCTAAGCATAGCTGGTGAGGTAAACTGAGTTGTACTTCCATCTATTGGCCAACTTGTGGTACTGTGCATGAATACAGGAGGAGAAAATACTCTTCTTGCTGGTTGAAAAAAAACAAACACCAAATGGTAACAAAATGTTGTTTATTTAAATCTGTAATGCAACAAAGCATTTAATAAAAAATATTCAACATGAAGACAGACCTTAATGTAATAGAATGCCATCAAAATGGGCTTTGGGTTAATGTGCAACAGTGCTTGAGATAAGAATACAAAGACTGCCTTTATCTTTTTGTATTACAGCATAAGGCACATTTTGCATCAAATAACATAACTCCCTATGTTCCCCTTAACACTTTCAGACACACTGGAACTATTCCTCAAATATCGGGGGAAACTTACAGTTACTCATTCAAACTATAGACTGGCATTCAAATAATGCTGTTAAGATATATTGTTAGCTGTAACAATTCCTTGTAATCTACTGTAAAAAGTTCTGTTAGTGCTGTGCATATTTAGTCAATGAAACAGCATAGTAGTAGAATAACACAGAGTGTGTTAAGAATATGACTAATGATTACAGACTAATTAGCCTAAAATCAAAGAAACGTCTTATTTTCAACTGTCTGTTATGTGTGCATGGCGTTGGGTGTGCAGTAAGAATTATTTTAGCCATCACAACAGTCAGGTTATATGTTTCCCTGAGAAAAACAAACTTCATTTTTAGAAAGGGAATTACTGGAAAATTGTCTGCACTTTTAAAGTGATGAATACTGTATTCTGTGTTAACTACAGTAAAATGCATATTAGAAATACAACAAAGAAGATCTGACATTTTGCTATGTCACTTTATACCTATATCAGGCTGAAAATCAGTCAGTGAAATACACAGGGGGATTACAGTATATACTTTAAGTCCACTCCCTGCTCCGTGGTCCTTCAAGGTTAGAAATGATAATGGAGATTATGTCCAATTATAAGCTGTTGTTCATGTTCAGACAGACATTGAGCAGAGAAGAGGGACTAGGGCAGCTCTGTGGAGAACCTGCCTCTTCTGTCTGTGCGCCAGCCTCTGGTGTAGCAGTTTGAACTGAGTCTGCAGGTGGCTTACTTGGGCAACACTCTGAAGAACAACTTAACATTTTGATAGTGATCTGGGACTCCTCATTTTTACCCACATGGCTAGGGGAGGAAATGGGGGAGTCTGGTGAGGAGACCTTGGCAAAAAGCTGCACGTGGTCCTGATCAGAGCCAGACTCAATGCTGACACTCTTACATAACTCGCACAGACTCTGCCGCGTCTCCTCCAGGTTTTGCTCCAGCTCAGTTCTCTCCTGCAACAGCCGCTCTTTCTGACTTTTCTGTAAAGGAAATGACAGTAACAATCATTTACAATCCTCGAATTCATACAAAAACTTACAACTGAAGATAGCTGTAAAATTAAAGGGTCACTCAATGGAGATTAGAAAAATATCTAGTCAGGCTTCACTGTTTTTTGTCTGTTTCTTTATTCGCGCTTCTTACCCTTTCATTTATGTTCCTTCAGTATTTAAAATTCATACGTTTTCTGGTTCAGCCTGTTGAATCTGTAAATCTGCTGTTCACCCTTCTACAGGTGCTACAGAATTTACACCAAAGTAATATCTATGACGGAGCGTGCAAGACTCGCTGTCATAAATAGTTTTTGTCTTGTGCTCCTCACAGAATTTTATTTAAAGTGGTGAGTTAGTGCACATTTTTGTCTGATCTCAAAATAATCCCATCAGTTAGCTGTGTAGGAAAGGCTACCATAATGATCTATGTACATTTCTAAACATTTAATAGCACAGTCAGGACTGCAGTAAATGCAAACATATTTTAGCTAAAATTGCTTACTTACTTTTACTTTTCATACCAAAAGCAAATAATAAAGCAGTTTTATTGATATTTTGCATTGTGAAACGTTACTTTTTCAGTATATAGATTCTCCTGGATTTGTACTCTGGGTTCCTAGCATACTGACCTCCACTGCAAAAATTACACTTCTTTGTTGTGGCAAATGGATAAGAAAAAAAAAGGTGGAGGCTGTGCAAGACACTTGTTTAGGAAGACAAAAAGTATTTCCATCAGCACTGCTGCAGTTGCTGCTGGTCACCACAAGAGGCCAACAAAGGTCACAAGACACTAAAATCAATCATCTCATGTATGACAACATGTTGAGAATGCCAGACAAATTTGAGGCAACTTACTAATTTTTTTATTTCACATTCCAGCTGCTGTATGCTGTCGAGTTTCCTCTTTCGGCAGCGCTGTGCAGCCACACGGTTTTTGCTACGTCGGCGGACGTCATGGACAAACTCCAGCTGGTCTTGAGTCAGGTGATGGTGTCTCAAAAGCTGCTGGAAAGCACTTCGAGTCAGCGTTGAGATCTGCTCCACTGGGAAAGGGAGTTGAATCTGTAGAGTACATGGTTTTAAAGTAAGATTTATTTTACTGAATATATTCATCTATCAATAACCAAACACCAGCTGTGTATCAAAATGACCTCTGCTGCTCTTTTGTTGTTGGCCTCAGTATCTCCATCTGTGTCCAGGTCTGACTCGTCCCCAGAGTTGAGTGAGGATGACATGTAGGGGCTCTTCTCTGACTGGGAAAGGCTGTCGGTGCGTGGGGCCGAGTCATCACTGGTCCCAAAGTCCCTGAGGAAGGGACAGTCTCCTACACTGGAGCTCAGGTCCAGCTGCTTAAGCCAATGAAAGTCTGATGCTTTTGCCAGATTGTTTTGGTCCATGGGTTCTAAGGGGAGTGGTTGAGCTTGAGACGGGCACAGGTCAGACCAAAATCCCTTTGCCAGATGCTCAGCCACCTCCCTCTCCACGCTGCTCCTCTCCCCAATTCCCTCTTCGTGGCTTAGAGCAGTTAGTGTAGGGTCTGAGAAATCACCTTCCATTTTCTCTTCAAGGCCAGCCACACTCTGCTCTAATAACTCACTGCAATCTTCCGCCCCTGATGTGTTGAGTGGACATGAACTGGGGTTACAGTCAGTTTCAGCACCAAGCGTCTCGACAGTCTGCTTAACATCTCTGCCTGCTGACTCAATGAGTTCTGGCGGATTCCCATCCCCTGGGGTTGTGAGCTCACAGGGCAAGCCACAGTCTGCCAAACTCAACTCACTTTGATTACACACATCTCCTATCTCTAAAATGTCTCTTTCGCAGAACTGAGAGGGATGATCTGTTTTGTCAGAGTCTGGGCATGGCAAAGACAACATGGGGCACACACCATTTGCTGTTAACTCCAGAGATAAGGGGGCCATTTGTGGCCCACAGTTCTCCAAACAGAAGTGTTCTTCCCTGCTGTTCGTTTGACCCTCTGCGCTTGGAGGACACTGTGATGGGAAATCTGTTTGTTCATCACCTCTTGAAGGCACTGAGCTGTGTGACTCAAATGATTTTGGTTGGCTGCTCTCTACACTAGGGCCAAAACTGGCACTGGGATCCTGGCTCTGACAACAGGCTCTACGCCTGACCTCCTGTGAGGTTCTTTTACCTTCAGAAAACTTTGGGATGAGGAAATCAAAGCATGCTGACTCCAAGTTATGAAATCCTAAAAACTCTGCACTGCTGTGAATGGCGTGGATGTTTTCTTTGGTGAAGGGAAGCTTTGATGTGTAGGCAAATTGAAGCAACGGTTCAAACCCCTCAACGGTCACCTGTGGGGAAAGGAGATACAGCAAATTGTTGGGGTACAATAAAACTCACACTATATACTATAACCAACAACTGTAACTTAATAAGACCTTATCAGAAAGGTAACCAGCTAATAAAGGAACACAAGGTATCCAGAATTATAGGTATTTGTATAATATATTTCCTGAAATGTATAGCTTGAAATGCAATAAAGCCCATACTACATGAAAAAGCTCAGTACTCGGTACTAACACAGGCCTCTAAAATCAACAAAGCCTGAAATAGCATAGAGCTGTAATAATTTCTGCAGGGCTGACAGATACATCATTGTCACGGACATTTTGATGTACACGTGTGCTCAGGCATGAGTCACATTGCAAGGGCTGCAAACATCTACTGCTGGAGAAAACAGATACTGCAGTGTCTGCAATTTCCATGGCACATCTTGAAGAAAAGGTTCTCAGCCATGCGATAAAAATGTAGTCTTGTTCAGAGACTTTTTGGTAGCTAGTCTTCTACATATACATTGCATGCTGCGCCTTGCTAAGTGTGATATAATGTTTTAGTAACTGACAGATGGGCTCTTTTCTTTCAGGATGACAAAAGTTCATTATTATTTATATTGTGCTGATTATGGACTTCAGTCTTAATTTATTGGCGCCATGATATGTATCCTCTAAAGTACAGACCTGCCTTAAATTTACTACTGTAGAAAATCAGATCACTCAGAAGTCTATAATAAAAAAACTGAATTCAGAAGTGCAACATATTGGTAAAACTGGGTCAATTTTTTTCCCCAAATCTCTCGACAGAACAGCAGGACACTGACCTCATCAGGCAAGGTAATGATGGGATTCTGTCTGGTGACACTGGTAACCCTGCTGTGAAAGTATTCGCTGCAGGAAGCCAAGACAGAGCAGTGGGCCCGAAAACCCCTGCTTTCGACCACCACCGTCACATCACACAGGATGTCCCGCTGCCTCTGGTCATTCAGACACTGGAGAACATGGGCGCTGTGCACTGCAGACTGAAAGGTGAACACTGACATGCGGGGAGCTTGGAGCGACATGGTTCTTACAAGCTCAGCCTGTGTGAGAGGGAGCAGGGGAGAATCTCAAGGCATCATGATCACAATGCACAGTTTGTCAAAACAGACCACAGTGTGGATTCTAGCTGCAGTGATTAGTTGATGATCGATCAGTCTGTTGACAGAAAATTAATCTGCAACAATTTTGATAGCTCATTCAATTAATTGATTTGATAATCCATGAATAAATCGATAATGAAATAATCCTTAGTTGCAGCCATAGTGGATCCTGACTTTCGGAGAAGGTGCAAAGTTGGTGAAGGGCAGCTTTTACATAGTGAGGCTGAACCTTGAGGTTTAGATGAACATTTTTAAAAGAATCTAAGACGGTCACTCAAGCATTACTAAAATAACTTTTAACATACAAAAAGCTAAGGATTAGTTTACTGTCTAATAACACTTTTCCACAGGAATCTACATTACCTAATAGATATTACTGTTGTGGGCAGCAGAAAAGATAACAGGACAGTCAAATGACCTGCCTTTATGCAAGACACTCTACTGTACCTTATTATTCAAGGTAATTGCATGTTCCAGTCCGACTTCAGTGAAAAATAAATATGATTTACGTGTAACCAAATGTAATAACTTATATTGACATTGTTCTGACCTGGATGAATATTTAGCGGGACAGCTGTCTGATAAAATGTTATTAGCTCGTAAGCTTTTAGGTGATCAGGAAGTTACTGTAGCCAGGATTTAACTGTAACACGGTGACTTGGGCAGCAAAATGCTGACTCATGTTTAGCCAAGTTACCCAACTGAGCATGGTGGTGGCGAGGCATACCGAAAAGTGACCAAAGTAACAACAAGAACGTTACGTTATTAAAGACTGACAACGTTTTCATAAAGATACTTATGTCATTGGTCGAAAATAATATCCACACGGAAAGGCTTTGCGCTAGGCCAGACCGCTAGCTATACTTCTCCACCGAGCGAACACATCTTCCTGTTTTTTGCTAAAGACGAAGACAATCTGAAACAGTGTTTTATATTAATTTAAAAAGGCTATATATAGTCACTGACCTGCCATGTCAGCTTGACAACACTGCCATTGGTAATTTTTTGAAGATGTTTCTGGCCATCCGGACCCAGACTTTCCTCTTGTCATGTGACAATTTGGACCAGGAAAAATTGTCAGCACTTACTGCGCATGCTCAATGCAAGAGTCAGCAAGCCAGCACACAAAACAGGAAATAGCCTTCTTATTTTTGAAGCATTTCATTACATGACTTTGATAAAAAATAGACATATATGTTAAACAAATTATTTTTTTCCAACATTCATTTATCTCCTGAAACAGATTTTTGCAACAAATTCCAACATAATTATCCGTTCAATGTCCATCTTGACTTTCATTGCACACCTTGCCATTTTCTCATGGGTGTGAGAAACATACAGCTGGTCCTGTTTAATACATGAAACACTGCGTGACACCACTGTGATGAAAATGTCAACACTGTCAAATATCCCTTCCGCATAACTGATATCATTTCATTTCAGTCCAGTTTGAGTCACTGACAATGCTGATTGGTTAACTGTTTGAGATCCCTTATACTATGGAGCTGAAGCAGCAGCATTAGGTTGGTTTGTTTGTTTAGATTTCCTGAGAGATGAGGCACCGATCGATTAGAGGATTCTTTCATAGAAGAGGAGGTAGGCTTGGCAACTCTGGACTTTACTCTCGCTCACAGGCTGAACACTTGTGTCGCTGATATGGAACCAGGATCCTCTGGGTGGCTCTGCAGGGCCTGAGAGGAAGTGATGAGTTAATGGAGACAGATAAAATGTTACGACCAAGTTATTATTTTACTGACTGTCATGCCCGAGTACACTTACCTTCAGCTGCAAGTCCATTGGATGAGGGTTTAGGGCACTCAGGTCGTGCTTTCACATACGCTGTGTAATGACCTGACCTCATTGTTCCACTGTGCTCTACAATACCGTACAAACTGTACAAAATATGAGTATCTCCCTCTGTCAAGTTCTGTTCGGACACAACAGTTTGTTAGTGAAACTATAATAAAACAATAATACATTTAGAAATGGACTGGTAAAAGTACTGATATTTAATAAAAGCTGTCAATCCCAATATTTACCTTGCATTTAACCGCACAAAAGGGAGCTAGATCCAGTATCAGGGGGAACTGGACATGTCTGTTCACCTTACAAATACTGTATCCATTCTAGAGGAAAACGAGAAAAGTGATCTCATTAGAATTCCATAAAAAGGAAGTGTTTCAGTGCCTCACAAACGACAAAAAAATGATCAAAACATAACATGTCATGCTTTTTAAATAGGTGGTTCAGAGCTGCGTGAATAAAAAACAGCTTGGCTGACAGGATTAAAAGGTATAAAGATGCTGAAATGTTCTTCAACTGTCTTACTTGTTGAAATCTCTTCAAATGAAGAGTTAGCACTGGTGGGGGTGAGGAGATCAGCATTTGCTTCAGAGCATCAGTGTAAATATTCTTCTTGGATCCTAAACATAGCACAAATAAAGGTGATGAACTTCAGTTCAATAATCCCCAAATGGAAAAGTTAGTTGCTTACACAAAAAGAAGCAGCAAAACATTAGGAAAAAAACACCAAAGATGCACAATTTAATTGGCTTCTTGCCTTGTTAGAATTACTGGATTTGTGATACTGTACTGCAAAAAATCTACAAATATGTAAGTCACAGAAATTCTACATACCTCCGGGTTTGTCTCTGCTTGGCTGCCGTTTAGTGCAGGTGACACATAGCAGGCTGTTGTTCTGTGTGAGAGTTTCCACCTCTGTGAACTGAAAAAGGCATGATTGGACCGAACACTCCTGTTTCTCAGGGGTCGTCCTGGTAGCCAGTGTGTGGAAGGCCAGCTCTGGGTCCTCACTTACAACAGTGTACTCTTTGGTCTCAAGTGGCTCATCTTCACTCTCCATGCTTTGTTCCACAGCATTAGAGTCTTCTATAAAGGCATCATCCAGGGTTACCTTCTCCATCTCACCCACCAGCTGCATTTCCTCTTCTTCTTCCTGATCCATGTCAGATACTTTATCATCAGCTACAATGCTGTCCATTAAGTGCTGCCCCTCTGATAAGATGGTAAAGCGGTTGCTGACTGATGACGTCGCTGATGAGTCACAGTTGATCACCTCGTCCTCACCCTCTTCTTGTTTCTCCTCATCCTGGACTGTGTCATGATTCTCCTGGTCCTGATCAGTTACACTGATTTGTGCAGGATTTCCTTCACTTTGCGAGGTTTCTTCATTTATTTCAGAGTCAGCATTTTCCCCATCCTTTGCATCTCCGGTAGGATCGGTCTGTTCACTCTTTGTGTGGCTCTGAGACGAGAGACTGTCCAAAGTGGCTCTGCCCTCAATCTTCTGCTGCCTCTTTTGATGCTGTAAGCCAAGTTAAGAAAACAATACAGACTATTTTGTTTATTCTGCACAATCATCAAAAATTACTTAATGCAATATTAAAACAAACTTCTGTATACATTTATTGAGCTACCTTTGCCTGCTTCTTTGCCTGCTTCTTGGCTTTCTTCTGCTGGTACTTGCTGCTAGACCCGGTGGGCATGTCATCATTCCCATTTGTCAAAGCAGGGCTGTTTCTGCCTTCCTGGCTTGACTCACTGGTCTTCTGAACTGCTTTTTTCTGGTTCTTCTTTCTGTATGCCTGCAAACGTAGTCGCAAGAGGGTACATGCGTCTAACAAAAATAAAAAATGAAGAAACAGTTGCTCAACAAATTGTCAGAAAACACTCCTAAGGGCTTTACCTCATCAGAAACAGGAAGGGAAAGATCCAAAAACATCTCGGTGACTACAGACACCTGTAAGTGCAAAGCAGTGGCCATTTAGCTTGAAATCGACATGACACTGACAGGTTATTTTAAAAAAAAATTTCACAATACATACTGTTTTACACTGCTGACACATTATAGTGCTGGTCATTTCCCCACTAAAAACTTGGTCCACAAAGTTTTTTGGAACACCATTTTTCTCGTATTCTGAAATCAGAACTTAATTGTCATGGGCTACATTTAACTTACTTTAACTTACTATATGATATGGTATACGAAAATATGACACTGACTTCAAGATGTTTAAATTAAAGCCCAGTTACTTACCTTTGACCAGTGTTTTCAGCTGCTCTCCATCTGTGCCTTTTCTAGATAATTTCAATGCCTCCATGATCCCAGAGCTTACTCTCTGTAGAGACAAACACAATCTTAAATGTAAAAGGATAAGAGAAAACTTTTGATGAATCACAAGGAGGAGCTCTTGCAGATAAAAGATATACAACATTTTCACAGAGTTAAATTAATTTCAGTCTCTTAACACTCTGGATTGCACGCTCTTATAAAACCTCCTCTCTGTGAAAATTAACCAACCTATCAGAGTACCTTTCAGGGAGAGCAAAATCCCTAAGGCCATTAAATGAGAAGGGAGAAAATACTATTTAGCCACGATTCTTTGCATTTTACATCTAACATGTCCTTGATTTGTGACTTAATTAAGAATCTGAATGACTTGGTGCCAATGAGCCTGAAATAAGAAATTTAAGTGCCCAGTGCAATACATAACAGCTGGCTTACAAGCACTATATTCACAGCAGTACTGTCCTGCTGTCAACACACTATACTGCCATGTAACACATAGCCACTTGAACAGCTACAGAATCAATTTCAAGCGTGACATATAAAGCGATCTGTTCAAAACTGAATGCATACTTTGATCTCCTCAGCTCGCATCCCATCCAGAAGGTAGCGCAGCAGCTCCTGGCTATCTTGCTGCTGAAATCCTTTGAACCTGGCAGCCCTGCAGAAAGGAGACGAGAAAATGAACGACACTTAATGTAATGATGCTAGGAAGTACATTTTAAACACATCTTAACGTAGAGTTCCACCTCAACTTGTAGTCACACTCACTTTTTGCAAACTTGTGTGAACAACTCCCGCGGTGTTACCACACCCTTCTTGGATTCCTGGATCTCATTGAGTAGTTGACACATAGCCAAAGTCAGGGATCCAGGCTGGTCTAACTGCATTACAATAGGCTCCTGCAACCATAATAAAACCGAGTCTTAAGGAATAAATAGTGTATATTAGGCAGGATAAATCTATCAAGTTTACAGTTAAAAACAAACATTGAAAGAATAATGGCAACCCACCAAATCCGAGGAGGCATTGGGTTTAATGTTAACACTCATGTTCTCTTCTGTCACTTTGTTGAGAGTCTGTCTTAAAAGCTGTGTTTGAGAGAGATTCTGGAAAAGACAATAACAGCAATTAATGATAACAATAGACTTCATGACTTCTCTCATTTTTACTCAAGACTATCATCCTATCAAACACAATCTTACCTGAATTACTGCATTAAAGAAACACGTATTTCCCAGGTTGCTCAGCCCCTTTACTGAAACACCACCACTATCTTCAGATGTGCCAGACTTGTGTGATTTCGCAGCACTCTCTTTCTTTGCATTTTTCTTTTGCTGGTCCTTATTTTCTTTGTTTTCCTTGTCTTCACTGTCCTCCGTTTTTACAGTCTCTGTCTTCTGATCAACTTCTAACAAACTGTCTTCCTCCTTCACTCCTAAATAAGAAAACACAACATGGCGCGCATGGTCATAGAGACATGTCATTTTTAATAATTTACATTTAAATAAACCATCAGATCACAGTAATGTTAAACTTTCCAATAGGACCTACCTTTCTGTGGTCTCTTCACGGGATCTACAGAGGTCTGCTTTTTTAGGTTGGTCACCAGCTGAGCCAAATGTCCAGTTCTGGAGTACTGGACTACATCATCACATATGTAACACCTGTAAGTTTGGTAACACATGAAAAAAACTACTTGTACTTCTCATTTCAATCACAACATAAGCCTCTGCAACTAACACACCACAGCAATATACTAACTTACCATACACTCCAGTTGTCCAAACTGATCACTAGACAATGTGGATCCGACCGCGGAGTCTCATAATGTTTGATGGCATGCTGGTTCTCTGAGTTTCGTCCACATCCCTAGTTAAAAAGATGCATCCAGTCATTTAGGAAAATGTCACTTCAGACACTGTCAAAATCTGAATGATAAATGGGTTGAAAAACTCACTCTATGGCCACATTTCAAACACATCCATACAGGTTGTTCCTCTTCAGGGTCCTGAAGCACAGGGATGCTGACATTTTCTTTATTTTCTTCATGCTTACAATCCTGGCAACTCGTCCAATCCGAATTGCCAGAGAGTTTCTTCAGAAGAGTTTGGTCTGTTCCCTTCTTGATATGCCTGCAGGATGGACCTATGGAGATAAAAACACAATGTGGTAAAAGTCACCCTAGGCCTCCAACAGGTTGTCATTTGACATGAAAAATGATAACTTTTTTACCTGTCAGGTCAATGTCATCGTCCTCTCTGGAGCTCTTGTCCTTCCCCCTTTTCTTTCCCATTTTTACCTAACATTAATTAGAGATTAATGGAATCAGCCACACAGCAGTTACCACAAATAAAGCTAGGTTTGGCTAACAGATACATCATATCATATAGCTGCTTAACACAGTTTAGTGCCGATGCATTTAGTACCAGTAGCAATCAAGTAGCATTTAACTCCGTGAACATCCTCAGGGTCCAGTTAACTTACTGTCGCAAACGGAGCCTAAAACCTTAACAGTTTTCAGTTTCGTTTACTTTGTGTGGATTAATTCTCTCATCCGGACATAGTTAACTTGGTTTAAGGATTTTGGCCGTAAAATCCAGGTCTCCGGATAAGAAAGGGGCTCTACAAAGTTTAAAATTCGCGAAAAATCACTCCGCTGATTTGGCAGAAAAATCCCAGCTGACACATGCAGACAACAGAGGAACAAAATGTAATGGTGCCGCTGTTTCTGCTGCTCGGTGTGTTTCCTGTGTGCGTCGCTTGAAACAGTCCGAGTCGAAACAACGCTACTGGCCACGGTACAGCACTAGCAGTGAGATAACTCAAGTTGGTCGGGTGTTTAACTAGCCTGCGTGTTCAGCTCCTTCTGTATATAGCTTAATATATTTTATTAATGCTAGACGCTTGACAAGACTTTAAACGACGGTATATTTGAATGCTGACACCGTTTACTTTAAACACGGATTGTTCGTGTAAAACAGCATTGAACATCACGCTCTATCAGTATGTCTTACTTGGAGTGGGCAGAGTCTCAGCTTGCAGAGATAGAGCTACTGACCAGCATGTTTCCCACCCAGGAGGAGCTGGAGATCACAGACCAGCTGGCACTAGCTGAGCTCAGGGACTATGTGGAGGGCTCAGCTTCAGCTGACAGTCCCCCTCCCTCGAGACCTCACTTTCTCATCAAGCAGAAGCTGGACACTGCAAGCATGGAGAGGGTAACTGAATAACCGACTGCCATAGTATGTCACTGATTTAAATGCACCCTCAGTCATAATTGTTTTCTGTCTTTTCTTATTTTGTTGCTCCACTCAGGCGGATGTTGTTGTGTCCTGTGCTTATCCATCCGAATATCCCAGTGTGTTACCAGAGATAACAGTCCGGTAAGCCATTATCCACTCTTAATGTGTAGTGAAGTGATGAACTCATCACATTTGTAATACAAGAACGTAAATAACTAATTTGCTTAGATTATAGTTATTATGAAATGTGCACACAATTGTTGATTTAGAAACTTGCAAAACAGCAACACAATATGTTGGACACTGTACAGACCATAGACAGTATAGCCTATACCGCTGGGATACTCAGCTTGCTGTGCCCAGGGGCCAGTTTTGCAAAATGACTGCCTTTGACGTTTGCTATTCTGTGTCATCTTTGCAAAGAGGCAAACCCAGCCACAGCAGCGCCATGCAGGTTGGTGTCCGCAGGGGTGTTTCTAGGATTCAAGAACATTTAGGGCGTAGCCCGGAGCTCTGTAGGGGAGCTGGGGGATCCTCCCGTGCCAGTTTTTTGGATAAATAAGATTTATTTTGATGCTTTTTATGGACCCTGGCACCTTATTTACATTGAAAGTACAAACAAATCTCAGTATGAATCAGTTTATTTGCATTGTTAATTACAAAATGCAGGCCCACTAGCACACTATTGCTATACAGTCTATGGTTTATGTCTGTGTATACAGTGAATGATAGAGTCATCGGTGTTGAATTTTTTTTTCATCCAAAAAAGTTTTCCATTTAGAGATCATGTGTGAATTGGAGCCAGTTATCAAATGTCAAATTAGCTCCTGCAACCTGACAGCTCACAATGTTGTAACATTTTCATAAAGCCTCCACATCATGCAGACATTAGTAACTCAAGCACACACATCTCACCTCTGCAGTTCAGGCTTTCAGGTTTATGGAATGAAAGCTTTTACTGACAGAATGGCAATGAGCCATAAAAAGAAGCCAAGGACAACATTGCAATTAATGTGGTCTAGTGTGAAAATAAAATGATAGAAAATTACATAGATGAACATAAGACACAGAGGAAAGGGTGTGTGTGACTGCAACAGAAAGTAAGAGGGTATTTTCTACTGTTAGGGTGTTGGAAGTTAACAAGTCAGCATGGTTGAATACACATAGCATACAAATAGCTGTGGGTTGTGTGTGATCACTTTATGAAGTTGTTAAGCTTAACATTAAATAATCTTTTTTAAATCTTTATTAAGAAAAGCTGTATTAAAGCTGCACACCAATGGCAGCTAATGAGTAGCAGTCTTGCCTAGAGATCTAGCAGAGTTTAGGTTATATATGTTCTGTGTATCACAATGTAAAATAGTGCAGCAGCAGTAAAGAAAAAAGACCCTGTTAGTTGCTTCCAGAAATTACTGTATTGAGGGTACTCATTCATATTGATTAGTAAGCCTTTCAACCTTCTGAAGATCAGTTATTGTGTGCTATTTTGTAGTTTAAATATTAGCCTCTACAGGATTTCTATCAGAATCTTTTGCTTCCAAGGATGGGAACTTCCAGCTCCAAGTGGCCTTGAATATTCTCTGAATCCATCTCACAGCATGTTTTATTCGTGCCCTAGGTGTGCGGGTCTCAGCAGGGCCCAGCAGACACAGCTCCACACAGATCTCAATGCACACCTTATGGAAAACTGCCAGGGGGAAGTATGTGTGCTCTCTGCTGTGGACTGGGTGAAAGACAACCTGCAGCTCTTCATTAGTAAGAGCTTATCAGCAGCAGCCGCTCCTAAGAAAGAGTCTTCTTCTCCACGCCCACAGGAAGTGTTCAGCCGATTGTGGATTTACAGTCACCACATTTACAACAAGACGAAAAGGAAGAACATCTTGGAGTGGTCCAAGGAGCTGGGCCTGTCAGGATTTAGTATGCCTGGGAAGCCTGGTATTGTGTGCGTGGAAGGTCCTCATTCTGCCTGTGAGGAGTTCTGGTCCAGGTATCTTGAGTGTTGATATTTTTAGCAGCTGATGTCACAGCCAGAAGCCTGCTGAGGTCCCAGTTTTATTATTTTTCCAAACTTTTTCCCATTTCACAGAGTGAAGGTTCTGACATGGAAGAAGATCATGATTCGACATAGAGAGGATATTTCCCTTGATCGTCCAGGCGAGGACAGCAGAACTGGTGAAAGTATAGACTCCCTGCGCAAATTCACAGGCTTTGAAGAGGCAATGTTTGACCCCCATGGGAACAGAGGTAATCACATGGACCTTGGGCAGCTCTACCAGTTCTTAAATGAGAAAGGCTGTTGTGACGTCTTTCAAATATATTTTGGCATTGAAGGTAGGTAGTTGTCAGATCCAGAGAATGAGTATACATAGGTAACTGGTGCCTTGTCATTAAAGTCACTTCTCCTGAAAATAAGTGTTACCTTAAAAATGGAAATGCATTCATTATTGTTTATTTTTAGCTTTTGTTTTACATACAAGCACACAAATGGGTTTTGAGCATCTGGTCAGATGTGCCTGAAATAACTGAATAACCATTTTACGGATGTTGCTCAGCTGTTACACCTGGGACTTCATTCGGATAGAAGGCAGAAAGAACATTTCTGCAATTTTCAGAAACTAAAACTTCTTTTTAGCTAATAGGCATGTTTTTCAAAAAGAAGCATTAGAAAGATGTTTATCTGAGAGTTTTCTCGAGGAGCTCAGTTATATTTGCAATTTTAATACTCCTGCAAGGATCACACCTTGCCCTAGGTGTTTCTTTCCTCAAATGGCACCGCTGTGTATTACTGCCAGGCTATTATAGGATTTTCAGGTCTGATACCACATTAATAATTGGACAACATAGTCAACAATCTGCTAGATATCTGTTTATGAAATCTGTTGATTTTCCTCTTATGAATTATAGATAACATAACCGTGGAAAGTCTTGCTCTCCAATTTTCTTTGAATGATTCGTTCTTAGATAAATTGTGCATAATTGTGGATTACACTCTGGTAATTAAAACGTGTGGGTATTGAACATTTAAAAATATTCATATAGATCTTTATGTGGATTTTGTATGTTCCACTGGGGTTCAGTGGAAGGTTATCGTGTCAAATATATAGTCCTGGTGCCACTAAATGGATATTCTATTGGTGATTTTATCAGCAAGAGCATTCCTTACAGTAATCACTTATATACTATATCCATTTTTAGTATCATACCACCACCCTACCATATGTGTCACACATACACAATTACAAGACTGGTGGGACAGGGTGTCCTAATGCTTTGCAAATACCACTAAAAATTATCACCTCAAAGGAGTTTGAACCCTGAGTGACATTTCAGAGTTCAGACTTTGTTAACAATTAACTGTACTTTTTAGTAACCTACTGATTTTTCACCTGGACTGTGGTGCAAGATCAATACTAGATGACCTGCTGAAGTCCAGCTTGACATAGAGTTATTATGATGACAAGAATTCACAAGGACACACCACTTGAAGACAAGCTGGTTCAGTAGTTTGAGGCAATGGATTGTATTTACTTGGAAATTTGCTTGGGCTAAAATTCCCAGCAGATGGCAGCATTATATAACCAAAGTTGGAAAACATGACATCCTTAGATGGTACCTGTGATTTCTGAATGTTAACATATTTAACTCTACTAAAATGCATAATCCTTAAAAAAAAAAAAAAAAAAAAAAGACCTGCATTTGCCTAAAATTAAGCAAAAGTACAATACTGCTTTACTTAAGAATATTTGCAGGTAATACTTGGATCAAGTATGAAAATATATATATTTTTAAAAATGTAACTTTTATGAGCCATGCAGATTAAAATGTTAATTCTATGGTGTTAAAAGGTAATTGTGGACTTTTAAAACATCAATACACTAACAACAACAAGGAGTTTCTCTATAAATGCTATAAAATACCTCACATGCCTCTACATTATCTTATGTGCATTTTTTAAAAAATGGTTTAGCTTTTATATTTATCTAAGATTTTGTAACTGATGAGCTGACACCAGATCAAGGGATGGCTATGAGGGGGGCTTTGTCAGATTTGAGTCCCAGGTGTCTTTTGTCCTGGGAGATGTTGGTCCTGGTGGTCTCCTGTTCTGCTCCTCCTCATGTCACGGATTCTTGCTTTGCCCCCAGAGAGTAGATACTCACTCAAGTCAGACCGCTAACTTGCCTCTTTAGAAGTCTCATCAGAGGGCTCTTCTGTCTGTTTGTTTACCAAGCAGAGCTCAACTCCCAGGTGCATCCACAACTTCAGCTTTTCCCCCAAGACAAGACACTCTGAATCAGGGTGAGCAACCTCTTCCACCCCCTCATCCTGTGGTTCTGGGTTTAAAATCCCTTGCTGAGTAAGCATTTCTAGTGCAAGGTGTCTAAACTGAATCAGTCAGTTGATGCCTTTGTCATAACTGTACTTTATATGGCTGTGACTAAACAGTCTTCACTCCTCTAAATAACCAGCATCAATGCAACTTCAACTGGCTTCATTTTATGTTTACTCAAACTAGTTAATAAAATATATACATACAGTAGGGGTCTGGACCTTAGCTGTGGACACATTCATCACTGTAGTATGGTATCGACTCAACATTTCAAGGACTTTCTTAAATATCAAAAGAATAAACAATAAACACAAGCAGAAAGGAATAAAATAATTTGATCAACATTTGTACATATGCATTACAGGATTTGAAAATGTGTCAATCAAGCAATATTTCTGCCATAATATTGCTGAGCATCTCTAGCCTCATCTGTGTGGAGTTTGGGTTAGCTGGACATTGGTCGATATATCGTTAAATGATCTGATATGAATCACGAAGAATACCTCTTTTCTACATTTAAATATCACCTGCCATTTAAGGTGATGATTTACATAATTTCATAGTAGATTTGTTAAAGCAATGACCAGTGGACTATGAATTGCCAACTTTTGTAAGAAATCAGTTGTGAATGCTCTTTCAATAAAGACAGAATTTGTTTTTATTCCACTCTGTTAATTTGCTTCATTCTACGCACAGATGACTTTCAAGATGCGTCATTGATTTCCTCTTTCATTTTTTTCGGCCATAAATATACAACAGTACACCTACAGAACAGCAGATTACACATCCTAAAGATTACTTGAAAATACCAAAGTGCTAATTCAAAGGAAATGTGTTGACAAGTGTTTGAGTTACTGTATGGCTTACTAGATAACATCACAGTGCTCCTTTGCTTACTGTTACACTTTGTGAATGTCCTTCATTCCTTGGTAAGTGAACTGATGAGTAGCACCTGTATGTTTCAGGATATGATCCTGATATTGCCAAAAATAAATGCCCTTCTAACTAAAGCCATGATGAATTTGTGCCTTGAGGCATGGCTGTGAATGACCAAGTGGAAAATGACAACATATCTAAGTCATGGCCACCTGTTCCCTCCATCAGAGGTTCACAGACGATATCTACCTGCTAGATGTGACTATGTAGTTTCTAGTAGTTTTAACTGCAGTGTCTAGAATACTGATGCTCACCAGTGGAACAGTGTTATTGACCTGTGCTGCAGCTACAGCCGTAGTGCAAATCATTAACACTACCTCTGGTCAATACACGTCAACAACACCTTAACAGGTCAAGTGTGGATCACTCCGTAGCAGTTTAACTATCTTCTTTGTTATCTTAACCCACGTCAGTATTCTCCATCCTTACCCTCCAACAGACAAACAGTGCCGTCTATAAGAGGTAGAACAGTGGCTGATTTTTGACAGATTTATAAAATTAAACATTAACCTTCAGGGAAAGAGAGCAGAGCCCATTTCACACAGCAAATGCCATATGAATATGTGTGTATTATTCAGGCCCATCATGTGACAAGATGCATCAGTATGAATGGGTGGCTTTGCTCATTCACGAAGCGATTTACTGGGCAAAAGGGCTAAAAGTTCTACACTGTATGCCCCATACAGATACAATACATAATACTAAATGAAAATCTCAAAGCTGAGGAGTCACTCTAACCTGAGTAATTAATTCCTTTCATTTCTGGAGTAGAGAACCAACTCACAGACTGCACTGTATATACACTGTATAAACTTACAGTTTTATGAAAGTATATGGAGGCCATTTAATTTATGATGATTATCCTGCCTACCTGGGCACTATGGGTTCGGGCTCCACATGGGAAATGTCAATGAGACGGCTCAGCAGATCAAGGTTTTGCTCTGAGTATCTGGAAATCTTAGGGGTGCTTTTCCGTTTCCTCTGATCAGGGGTCTCTGCGACACTAAAATCATTATCACAAAACTACAGGGACAGGTGGCAAAGGTTGGGGCAGTGGTGGTGTTCATTTCCTTCCACTTTCCTGCCTCACAGCATTTCATTGTTCTGTGACATATTAATATTTTTACATTAAATGAAAGCGGGGAACAGGACCGCACCTAAATGGCTAAGACTGTTGGTAAGACCATTGCATACTTTTATCTCTATCATTGAATTACTGGGGTGACATTGAGGATTTGAATCATGAAAGGAATGGAAAAACACACACATACACATACACATACACATACATACATACACACACATCAGCCTCTGAATCAATCAACTGAGACTTTTGCCACTGACAACATTTCTGGAATCTCCTGAAACTCATCATCCATATTGAATTTCCACAGATGTATTCATACCCCATGTTTGATGCAATGAGCTATCGATCAAAACCCAAACATGTAGCCTTGATTTAATGAGCCTGCCTTTACAGTATAATAAGCAAAAATAATGTACATTTTCCTCCTACAGAGCAGTGCATGATGCATAGATAGAGCTATTGATGCATCATAGAGCTATTGATGCAATCTGCATATATGGGTTAGATTTAAAAACAGTTTCAACCATTTCTGTTGTTGGTCTTTTGTTTTCCCTGCTTGACTTCACAGCATGTTGTTAACACTTTACTTTAAGTCCCCCTTTTTAGCAAATATAAGCAGTATGCAAACATTTAATAAATTGTTTATGCCAGACTACTAAATCTTAAGCATGTATTCATCAAGATGTATAATTCCTCTTCTGGACACTCAGTGGAGGCTGCTCTCAGATAATTAATGACAGTAAAATGCAGTTGTGATATTCATAGGAAAAGATGTAATTGCTGACAAATTATGTACATTAATAAGCACTTCAAATGTCCACATATCTTCATACAACTACATTATAGTGTGTTATAAACCATTTATCTAATGTTTGCACACTGCTTATGCTAAATAGGAGGACTTCAAATGAAGTGTTTATACCATTTTGTCTTCCCACTCTAGGAATACTTTTGACGATGCATGGTAAATAGGATCTGTAGTCGATGCAGAGTATATAATAGCTTGGAAAATGACTGCAGAAATCCTATCCCTTGTTCTTGAAGCCCATTTTGGCAACTCTTTGTGAAAATCATTTTTACATTAAACTTCATTCACACATGATTTACTGGTATTTTTCTTTTTTTCATCATTTCAGACAATAACCCAATTCTGTAGGTCTATTGAACTGGTGATGCATATAATTGAATTAGTTTTGAACGTCATGGTGAGGTATTTCAACACAGGGATTTCATCATGTCTCTATAGCTGGCACTCTTTCACAGAGCCAAGCTAATATAAATAGTATTGTTTTGAATTACTTGAAGCTGCAAACACTGAACAGAAGGTTTTGAGAATTTGGATATCCAAAACTTAGGCTTAGAAATCTTCACAGTCCTGAAAAAGATGTAAACCACAGTAGCTTCATCCCACATTGTTCTGTAGCTAACATGAACAATATTTATTCTTCACTGAGCTTGTTGCAAACAAGAGAAACAATGAGCAGTTCAAACTGTACAGACCCCTGGATAAGCATTAGGCCTAATCATACTGTGTCTTTTTTAGATGTTCTCCACAAGTTGTTTTGGAGCATTAGTTTTTTAGAATAAAAAAAAGAACCTCCTAACACAGCCAATCACATGCACAATTTGTCACTTTAATTTTGTAAGATTCTCTATAATGACATAAAACATGTAGCTACATAAGCATATTATAGATGACTGTAATGTATTAATGCAGTGGATTTAATGTATGAGAAACACATCAATTTATATCCAGAGTTGAAGTTTAGCATTGATTTTGCTGGTAAATCTATCACAATCTCACAAGAGCTGCACAACACAATGCCTTTACGCAACGTATCAGTCTGTCAATGTGTTGCATTACCATTTTCAATTCAGCCAAAGTAAACTTGATAATCAAAGCAATTAAAAACACAATCAGTTGTGTTTCCAAGTGCTGTGTGGAAACTTGGCCTGGCAGCTCTTTGGGATTCTGGACCTTCTCCCCTGATGACCCCTCAAGGTGAACTCTTGTATGGCTGTCCGTCCCATGAATACTAAATATGACTGAATTAAACATTTTCTCTCTTCTCACTACTATTTAATCAGTTGTCTTACTGAGCTGTCTGTCCAGAGTAATCCCTGAGGCTCACCACCACACTGACTGGCATAAAGACGACTGGCACGCTGCTCTGGAAGTATTCAAGCCTCGGCAATCCCACTGGTCCATCCCCTCTTTTTGTATGTGCTCTTTAACAGCTACAACCCTATTAATCAAGAGGAGTTTTTCATTGTATGCTTGCAATGTGCTATGTCACCCCCTTGAACCAACCAAAATATGATTTATCTTGGCAAAGTGCTTTAATACAGATATATATAAGGGTTTAAGCATTTGTGTGTGAAATCAGATCAGAGCAGATTTATTTTCTATGTGATTATTTCTCCCATTTCAAACATTTTCCTGTAAACCACACTGAAGTGTTCTCATGTTTGAAATGAAACATGTAAAAATAACCGTTGTGGTCAGTGGGCCTTGCACTATCTAGCCTGACAGAAATTCATTATATGAGAAAGTCTGCTTAAAAGCACTGTGTGTAGAATTAGAAAATTTCTGGCTTTAACGCCCAACTTTGAGCTTTCTGAGAATCATTCACAACTTACAGAGCTACTGCTTGTGACTACCATCTACACAAGTTTGTGCAACTTTGTTAAGCTTAAATACCCAATGACAGTCATGACACACAAAGCAATAAACACTAATTTTGTACACGCAAAATAAATATGTATGTGATTATTGATGCAATAGATAGTGCAAAGAAAAGACAGCAATGCACTGAGCTAAAGCATATGTTGTGCTACTGACTCTATTTTAAACCACAGGCAATTACACCTCATGTCGTCCTATGCCATTCCTATAGGTACTAAAAAAAAGAAAAAATCCAGAGGAGGGAGAGGGAGACCTGGATGATAATGAGGCTGATGCTAACACCTGATGTCCACCCACATCCAGACAGCTGGCATCATGCAGGCACAGCAGTTTGTCAGAACCTTTTTAATACACTGTTTACACATTATTATTCTGTTTGCATTGGAGAGTATTTGTTATTTGAAAATGAACTTCCTGTAATAGAATACACAGGAGAAAGAATATTATGTTATGTCCATTAAATTTGTAGCTGTAGCTGTTTTATTCTTTTTAATTCCTGAAATCCTTGTCACTGTTGTTCTGTGCATAAAAGAAGTGACCACCTTTCCTCACTACTAATAGTGTTAGGACATCATCCAGTCACTGACTTTTATTATAGAGACAAATTCATGGAAACCTCACAGTCATCTTCAGTCAGGAGTGCTTTAATAATAAATGCACTTCTGACTAAAGTAATAAAGGAATGATTCCATCACACAAGTTTATGACAGCGGCTCTGAATGTTTGAGAATTTTCAGAAACACATCCTCAGATGGTATACAAACAGCAAAAGCATTGTTGCTTTTGGTAAAAGGTGACAATGAGCCTGTTGAAAATCCCCTTTCCTAAAAACTTACTAACATTCATTAACTGGCTAATTATCCATTTAGCCACTAGCATGTCTTTTCCACATTCAACATGAGATTTCCTGTGTGAACATACATCATTTCCTGTGCTTCCATTAGATGTGCACATTAGTTGGAAATGGCAGACCCTGTCAGGATAAATGATAACTAGTATTGTAAAAGAGCTTGCAGAACTTTAATAGACTGAACGGCTACAAAAACACTGCTGGTAAAATGCATTGAAATGATATCTTATGATAATCTCTAAGGATAAACACTTCAATAAAAGTGCAGCACTGCCTTTCACTCTAAAGAAAAATGAATCTTTGTTATTAAACTAATGGTAAGATTTCCTATAGCTGTCATTTTATTGGAGGAACATCAGTCTCCCACTCACTAATATTCCAACTTTAATTAAGTCTCTGGTGAGTTCCTTGGAAGAATCTCAAGTGCTCAAATCCAAACAGATGGCACTCTATTTATTGCATACCTTATGCCACAGGTACTAGCTTTTCCCCCCCAACAGACTACCCAAAACAAGGCTTCCTTTATGTACTCTCCTGGGCCTGCATAATCCAAAATTCAGCCAAACCATACAGAAAAGTTTGCTTTAATTAGATCTAAAAATACAATATAGAATAAATCAAATGGCAGACAGACAATCCCAGGGCAGGCTATTTAAAGATGCACCACAGAGAAAGTGAGTCAGTGTGGATGAATGAGTTTAAAATACAGTGGGTAGCCCTGTTTCCGTAATCAATCCACGGGCCTGCTTGTGGCCTGATTTGAACAGTGGAGCCGCTGCCTCACAAAGTGGAAGCTCTCATGCAGCAAACAAGGGAATTGTATCTGACTGTACACATTCATCTAGACTAATGGCATGGTGATGCATCCAGGGGGATACACAAGCTCATGTTCTTTGTTCCAGATCATTTGACTCCTTCTAGCTTCCACTCGGCCCTGTCGGAAGTGGAAGTGTGAGTGATCTGTTTAATCTCATCAAATATGATTAGGCAAAACACATCTCAAGATAATATCCTACTGCCCTCTGATTCAGCAGTGATACAGATGACGCGTGAATGTTGCAGCTATAAGTCAAAAGGGGCTACAGAAGGTTCCACTGTGCTTCAACTTTTTTAGCTTTACATGGAATGTAAAGAACTGAAACATACTGATTGTACATGTATATTAACAGGAAAACATTTAGCTAATTTAGATGTGGATATTTTGACACATCCATGATGTTCAAGGAGAACACCTACAATTGGCATCATCATGAGATTTATTCTGCAATATCTCCTTTTCAAAGGTAACACCAGTGTTGTAAACATGCCATTATTATTCTACCCAATTCTCCATTAGAATGAGCTGTCAATCAAACACAAAACCATTTACACAAACAATGCAACCTTGGGCTTCTAAGGGCAACGATAACAGACTCCCAACACAAAGTTCTGAAAATGAAAATGAGGATATTGAAAAATTGTGAATTTCATCTTCCACTGTCTGCTCTTTGCACCTCATCTTTGGGTGCAGGGCAATGATTACAAGTAAACTCTTCCAAAATATTTGTCCTGCCTGGCAGGCAGTATGAAATATGACAAAATGTTAATAAAATAAAAATAACTTAGTAGGACAGATTTTTTCCAGGTGGAAAAGTTGTGATTACTGTTATCGGTAAAAACAGTACTGACTGAGGTTTGGTTGAATCATTGGGTTACTTCACAGTGTCACTAATAGCTATTAAATCAGTAATTAAAAACATGATCCAGAGGACAAACATTTCTTCATCACTTCTGTTTAGCATACTGCATTTGCCTTGCAATCCCACTCCATCTTTGAAATCCCTTTATCCTTTTACTTCCCCCGCAAATCGCCCAGTGAATTACACAAGGCAATTTACATGCTTGGATAGTGAAAACAAGTGGAATTACTGTTATTTCTGCATAAAACGTTGTGCTGTTAATCCAAAAGAAGGACCACTATTTGTGTCAGGGTTGGAGGGCTTTTCATGCTAAGTCTTGCTACAGCTCCTCCAGTTGTCACTAATCTACAGCAGAACTGTGGGATGAAACAGAAAAAAAACAAACTGTTGATAACAGTCTGGTCCAAGTTACTGTAAAATAGGGAAATTTTCTATCAGAGTCTTGATGTTGAGACGAAAAAAAGGCAAATACTCACGAAGCACCACACCCAGTCTGGCTTTTTAATTGTACAGGAATGTAAATACAACTGCAAGGATTATTAGCTCAAAAATTAATGTTCAACATTACTAAATCAGAATTGTGCTGTAGACCTCATATGTTTAAGTGTAATACTTTTTTTAAAGATATCAATTTGTCCCTGAAGGATTTTGTCAGAGACTTCTGTTCTGCTATGATAAGAGCTTATTGTGAGCTGGAGGACTGATATGGACCCTGCCTACAGGGTACAGTGGGGATCAGTTTCTTCAGTTTAGTAAGACTTACAAGGCCTCCTCAGAGGTCATGCTGTGATTGTTACATTGCCCAGGGTATGGTTCTCACATTTCAAGGGTAAAGAGAAAATCCATTTTCCAACTCACTATTTACGATTGCACATGAACATTTCCCCCTGCTCCATATCCAATTACTAAATTATGATGGATTTTTAACATTATTTTCTGCCAGCCATTATTCAAGACAGTCTATCTCAATTTACATAGCTTAACGAAGCACTGAGCTTTTAATAACGCGAAGGAGTGTGATAGTGGGAGCTGATGTTTATTTGAACTGACTGGGCTTTTGGTGGTAATGATTATGAAGTGAGCATTGGGAACCGTCTCTGTAAGAGGAGAGGGGGAGCGAAGCGTTGTGTGAAGCAGGCAGATGGCTGGCCGGACAGTGTGTTGATAATGGCAACATTAGTCTGCTGGGAAGCAACATTATGCTCAAGGTCAATGGGAGCTGAAGAATGGAGGATCATAATGACACAGGCCCCATGTCCTGGAACGAGATCTCCCTTTAAGGATGTCGAGATATTTAATATGAGCTCAGCAATCTGCACAAGGCTATTATATCCATCCTCAAATTTCAAAAAGTTCATCTGTGTCACTGAAGCAGTAATAATGGACCATAAAAGGTGCTTTCTTTTTTATTCTAAATTGGTAGGGTTTACCGTACGTGTAGTATTAAATTACATGTGTAGTATTAGATTACTACTAAATGTAAGGTACTAGTATCAACATTTGCTTTAGTCAAATGTGTAGTTTTAATAATGCCCGTCTCCAGACCATTATACTTCATGTTCATTAAGCACATTTGCATACTATGTTCCTGAAATATTTTTTATAAGAACTCTAATATTTGATGTTGTATAGACTGTATGTTAATGCATACTAATCCTCATCTATACCACACACAGATTTACAGTAATTAATAAGACATGAATGCTGGTAATACCTGTACCAATCTATCATTGATCCATACTTATCTGCATATATTTGGACTCCACAATTGTATCCACTGTATATTCTGCTTCACTCTTTTTTTCTGTGTTTTCTCATTTATTTAGTCCTTTTATTCCATTTCTCTTTTTTTCCTGTTAGATGCTATTACTATTAGCTTTTTCAATGATTTAATTTCCCCACAGGGATCAATACAATTTCATCTTAAGTGTTATCATTTCACTTCAAATTAAAGCAATCAGCTGCATCCTAACATCTTTGACCATGATGTCAAATCACAAAGTGGTTTGCCTCCAGTTTTCCTCTCCCAGCCTACTTCCTCTCTAGAGTTTGTTAAACAAGGGCAACAGCAGCCTGCTGCGTTGACATCTGCGGGTAGTTTCATGAAGCCACTTCAAGCATATCGAACTCGGCTCCAGTGAGACGGGGAGGAATTCGGGGAGACTCAAGTCTTCCTTTTGTCACCCTGTATTAATGCACAAATCATGAGCAGAGCTGAGAGCCTTGGGCAATCTTCCTGAGGAGCTTCATGTTTTTTTAATCCTTCAACACTTTGCATATATTATTAATACTAAAGGCTAAGTAATACTTAACAGTTGCATGGAATAACAATTACAGTGCTTTGGTCATAGTGCTGTCCATCAACATATGCTCTCTTTTATATAACTGTAGACATGCAGACTGATATTGTGACTGTGGGTAATAGCACTGTAATTCACGAGCAAGAAGAATTACTCTTGAGTGCATTTCAAAGTACAAACCTAGTCACAACAAAATGGCAGTTTTCAAGTTGTTCATTTTTTAATCCAGACTTTGTCTCTCTTCTGTCTTTTCTTTCTTTCTTTTTTTTACAGTGGCATAGTTGAAAAATGAATATTCAATACTGAGAAAAAAGCAAACCTCACACATCCCCCATAAAAAGCAAATTAATTACAGCGATTAAAACTTTGTACAAAATGAGTTATTTATAGCATCATACTGAACTAACAAAATAACATGTATGAGCATTGGCAATGTGGTTCAATGTCTTTGATACAGTGACTATATACAGTGAGGGCATGTCTGATTCACCAATGCCTCAACATGTCATTAGTACTGTTTGCAGCAAACTCAAAGGCCATAACGGTGATCCTTGTATTGTTTTTTTTCTTTTATGATAAGTTACAGAATTAAAAAATGGAAAAGTTAATGTCAGACAACTACTTTAGTAATAACAGCAATAATATCAATCAATATAGTATTATATAATAAATGTCAATCAATCATAATAATAAATACATATATTTGACCAGATTTTTTTTTCTTTTACATTTTAAGCAATTCATTAGAATCCCTGTTTGAAAAAACTTTCAAAAATGTGAAAAGAATCTCATCAAAATGATGGGAACTGATAAGACCTGAAATTAAAAGCTATAACCATTCTTTTATCTTTTACTAAAATTCAATACTTACACATTATTTACATGCCACCAGGCAAAACAACCTCTTGTTAGATAAATGGGAAAAAAAGAAGACTTGTGGAATACTTTAAATACTGTATATGCTAATATACAAATTGTAATATGTCAGGGATCCCAAGATTCAACAATATTGTTCACCAATATTCACGTTAGCAAAGTATTTTACAGCAATATCCACACATTGAGCATAGTTGTTCAATAAAATTCAACATAAATAATGAACCCCCACAAGGTTCCACTCATTCAGTTTTGATCTTACATCAAATCGGCAACCAAAATTAAAGTTCCTCATCCATGACGATAACTGCAAGTGTACTGAAATCTTCATCACATGTCTGACACCATCTCTCCATCTAGACTCATATTGAATCCTGAGACAAGAAACAGTTGATGTGTTTTCCCTCCATGTTAGTCCTCAGACTTTGTGCTTTAATTTTCTAACTTGTTCTCTGTTGGTACAAATCAACAGCATGAGTGAAAACTGAGAATCATACATCAATGCAGAAATATACAGACAGTGATAAGAGGGAGTTGATTTCATCTAGAAACAAATCACATAGATTGTGCTTCTATGTTTTGTTTTGTCAAAGTGTCTGGTCAGTCATATCATATTTTGAATGTATGCAGTATGGCTGTGGTGGGGTATGCTCCAGGCAACATCTGTTTAATCCTGTTTAATGTTTGACAAATTGATGTTTAAACATATTCTGCTTTTGAAGCAAAACATTTCAAAAAGCTAAGACTTGACTCTAACTTGAGTTGAAGCACGTTTCTTATTGATTCTGAATTTTAAAAAATATGCAAAAGTTGTATAACATGAAAAGTAATAGCGTGAAGAAGAAAAGCAAGCAATAAAAGAAATGCAGAAAAATATACAGCATTTAGGCACCATAAAACTGAAATGGAAATAATCCAATTGTACATGGGTTACATTGATTACAAAAGGAGAAGGCTATATTGTCAGCGGATGCTTTGAAAACAAGCATATCCAAGCATGAGCTTTCTGTAAAAGACAACAGATAATAAGGAAAGTAAAACAGACCATGTAGTGACGCTGAGGCAGCTTAAAATTGCACGTCTGCTGTCAGAAGTTGAAACAAAGGAAAAGAGTAACGGAAGTCTAAATGAAGTACTCTTTCTTTTCCTCTGCATGCACATGGTTTCCCTCAGCATTGATGATGGCTGTGTCTGCGTCGGGGGCATCCTCTGCTCCTTTGGCCTCATGTGTTAGATATGTCCCTGGAGACATATAGAGCCATACAGCAAGTTATCCACCCGCTGAAAAGCATTAGACATATACATTTACTCCAAGCAAAAAAATTGTTATTCAAGGCAGCTCAAGTGACCTCTTTTACCTTTATGTCTGGCCAGATATCGTCCAAGAACTATTATCAGACACAAGGTGATGAAGACCACGACTGCAACAACACCACCGATTAGAGCGTGGTCAGGTCCATGTTGTCCTAAAGCATTAGGATCTGAAAGAAGACAGAGAAAGAGATGGAGGGAAAAGTAGAGAGATAAAATTAACACATGCAGGATGTTTTACTGCTGTCTAATGCAGGTGTAAACATTTATTAAAAAGCAATGACAATATTATACTCCTGCAAGTATCCTGAACAAAATCCAGATGTAACACTTTAACACACATAAACAAAGCACAACAGTCCCAAATGAGCTTCTGTCATATTTACATCAACCTGACATCACTGCTTTGAAGTGCGTGAATTGAGGTATAAAAGAAGTAGTCAAAGGAAATACCACAAATATCTGCACAGTTTGAAAATATGGCATTAGCAACAGCAACATGCTGCAAGAAAACTGAAGTGTAGCTCTGAGTGATGTTTTAGTTTTTTCGCCAAAGCCTCTACACATGCTCTTTTGTGTTTGGCCCTTGCTCGCTGCCATATTCTGCTGCTGAGGATCAGGTTTTTTAAATAAGTGTTATTTAACATGAGGCGTCCTCCAGGCAGCTAGCAAGCTGAAGGTTTCTCAGGCAGGAGCATGCCTTTGTGTCTCTCCTGTAATAAACTGTAAGTGGCTGTGTCTTTACTGTGCACCTCGTGTGCTCTCATTATCTCAAGCTGATGAATGGCTATGGCTTGTGCTCAGTTTTGCAAAGTGACCCTGGGAAATGACGGCGGGGATGTTCCTACAAACCTCGTTATACTCCTCTGTTAACTGAATGCAACCCTCATTTTCAGCAACCCAGTGTGGGACGTTAAAAATAAAAAGAGATGACATTGTGAAACATGCAGTTTATTTAACTCACATGCAGAATAGAACCACCACGATTGTTTTGTAAGGGACTCACAAGCAGGCACTTCAGATTTTGAAGCAATAACTGTTTTGGTACAACAGTTGAATTAACTCAGTTTTGGGTGCATGTCGATGGATATAATGATCTGTACGGGTGATTCCACTGTCAACAAGGGGCATAAGCAATTTTCATATCACACTCGGCTGGTGCACATTGCTCACAGGAATGAGACAGAGCTGAACTGCTCTTGCTGCACTGCAGCTGAATGTGTCATCTCAAAACAACAGTTTGCTACTCATGCTTTCACCTTAATTTGTGACCAAATAAGTTATAATGCTTCTCCAACCATATTTTTGAGCTTTAATTCAAATGTAAATACACTGATCATTTTTTGTCAATACTGGAAATAAACTACAGAGAGGCAACATATGAAATCAATCTGGATGAAAAAATTAGACCAACTTTCTTAAGATGACACTGTTGAAACTACACACACTGTCACAAAAGGAGAACTACAGACATTTATGCAGCACGCAGGAGCATCAGTGACTCAAACTGACATATTTTTGATCTGTTGTTTAGTTACCTTTAGACAATGTGAACTGAGAACTTATTTCTATCCTGTGTCCATCTTGGCTGACATAGACACAACCCCCAAGTATTTTATGCCTTACACAAATTAAAGTATATATCTCACAAGTGAACACCATATCAAACTAAATTTCGGAAACCACGTACAATGCAGATAGATTAAATCACAAACTTACCAAGAAATATATGGTAAACAGAAATACTTCCTATGTGAACAGAAATGTGCACAATAGAGTTCCCTCAAAGAATTTTGGACTTTCCCTTCCATCTCTGCATAATTACATGATCTGAAATCAAATATTTACACACTGGCAGAGATACAATCTCCAGCCCGGCTCCACTAAGATAGAGCCATCTATTTCATTGTGCAAAGACAAAGTAAACCAGAAACATATTGTGTGATAACTTATGCAGCCTGTGACATGGCTGGAGAGAAAGCGGCTGGCGTCAGCAGAGTGAGCATCCATGCATGGTGATGGTTTGGCTCATGCTGTGTGGAGGCCGTGATGTGTCCTGACCCAGATCCAGATCTAGCATCACATACTGTAAATCTGGCTTGCAATGATCGTCTAGTGGGATATTTACCTGTTGTAGGCCCTGGAAAGTCTTTGGCTGTTGCCATGGTTGCAGACAGTGACAGCAGTAAGGGAAGACGAGGGGAACAACACCGTGATAAAAAAGGTGGCCACAAAGTTCGTAGGAAAACATGAGATATTAGCATGGTCTGCTATTCTGAGCTTTTACTTTGACAGTGTGCAGAAGTGACAGAAAGCTGGATGTTTGCTGTCTAAGCCAAATGAATGCCTAACTGGAGTTACTGGAAACAGTCACTTGGAGAACAGCCCTAGATAGAGCGAAAAGGACAAGATGAAGAACAAAGGTGTACATATACTGAGATTCCTGACGTGTTATTGGCCATGTACATTTTTTTTTTACGGTAATTTCGTTTTAAGGTTTTGGGCATCACTAATGAAATTTCGTTCACCACCATTGTGTAACACCATGTCCTAACTAAACACAAGTGAGAGCAGGCAACTAAATCAGTCTGATTGTTTTGTTTTCCTAACTGGTTGCAACTAACGCAGCATAATGTGGCATGCAGTTTTGAGTTGAATTTTTGTTAGCCGTCCTGTTTGTATTTTATTTCTGTCACTCGCGTTGATAGTGCTGGAATGTACAAGAACCGCTGATTCACAAGGCTGAAATGTGAATATCTTTACAGTATGTCCTCATTTCACTACACAAACGTAAGTAAGGTGGCAGCTGGCTGTGGGGAGATCGCCAGAAGGCTAAACCTTTCTGGTAAGTTTGTTGTGTGGGATGCTCGGCTGAGCTGGCTTGTTTTACAAAGTGGAAAGGGTACTGAATCTACAACAATGAGATCTATACCCGCGATAGTGTTGTTGCAAATATGAATAATAAGGAGAGGGCAGCTATGTTCTCCAGTGTGCTACACTTGACAATTGATGTCAAGGTCCCTTGCTACAGTGTTTGCTGTCAATGTTTGTAACAGTTGGTAACAGTTGTAGCAGTCAGAGAATAGCTAGCACGTTCTGTATAATATTGCCTGTCAAAGTTGAACAAGATTAAAAATTTGGCATACCATAATGTTAAGCCCCTGAAATAGTACTTGTTTACATGACATAACAGAGTTCCATATTTAACAGATCCAGTGTGGACAGAGTGTTTGATGGTGCGATAGTTGGATGCTTGCTTGCTGTTAGGACACAGAGTTAGGGTGGAAGTATAGATCTTAGTGACAAATATCTCAAAACCTGGACAAATTAATCCATAACTATCTGCATGCAACAACACAGGAGGCAACAAAAAAAAATCTATCTTTTGTACTTTGTGTGGGCTGACCCTTTGATACTGAAAGCAAACAATCCATTTAGGACTTTTCAGGTATCAGGTAACACATCATTCAAGAGCATCTGAGTATTCAGCAATGAATATTGGGCAGTCTACGATGGAGGAAGGATAGGTAGGAGCATAAAATATGGCCAAAGTGTCCTGAATTCTCATGAGAGTCCAAGTCCTGCCAGTCTGAAGGTACCATGTAGATATTTTTTTTTTTTCACGTTATGGAGCCATGTTTTTATGAGTGGACACTTTTGCTTGTTTGTATTGTGCACATGCACAAGGAGCCACATGCACGTACATGGGGTCAATGTGATATATATTCCTGTCACCAGTTTCAAGCTGTTACGGTGATTGACAGGTACGCTCC
This sequence comes from Epinephelus lanceolatus, assembly GCF_041903045.1. NCBI lineage: Eukaryota > Metazoa > Chordata > Actinopteri > Perciformes > Serranidae > Epinephelus > Epinephelus lanceolatus. The sequence goes on along the minus strand of NC_135737.1, from coordinate 16,791,147 downwards.
AAAAGGCAGTCAGTAAAGCCTCTTTCACACAGAGTGCAATTTTCGCGGCGCCCACCACGGGGTAGGGCACAAAGCAAGCGGAGAGCAAGGCGCGCAAGACAGGATTTGGGGGAGTACAGGCTCGTTCAGGAGCTACAGCTTCATGGTGACCGCTTCCGGGTCTACTTCAGGGTCTTCTCTGCTATTGGACGCGCCGAGGTGTCGTCACAGCGCGTTGTGGTGAAATTAAAAAATTTTCAATTTGAGCACAGGCTGGCGGCGCGCAGAGCGGTGCGCTCTTGCACCGCGGTAGCACATACACAATGAATGGGTTCGTCGGCGGAGGTCTGCGCTTTGCACGCTCTGTGTGAAAAGGGCTTAAAGCACTGTGACGACACCTCGGCGCGTCCAATAGCAGAGAAGAGCCTGAAGTAGACCCAGAAGCGGTCACCATGGAGCTGTAGCTCCTGAACGAGCCTGTACTCCCCCAAATCCTGTCTTGCGTGCCTTGCTCTCCGCTTGCTCTGTGCCCTACCCCGCGGTGGGCGCCGCGAAAATCGCGCTCTGTGTGAAAGAGGCTTAAGACTGTAAGCTAATAAACATGGATGTAAACAATACACAACCTTTGAAGAAACAAATTTTGGCAAGTATTTCATGAAGAAGGAAACACTTTCTTTTTGCCAGACCTCATGGATACACATAATGTGTTTTGGTGAGAAACACTGAATAATAGTATAACTTACTTATTTACAGGAAAGCTCCACAAGACACCTTTAAGGTTCATGGGTTGATTATCAAAACGAAGCACAACTCAAATCTAAGTAGCCTTGACTATTAAGGAAATTAGTCTATTTTACCTGCAGAGGGTTTCTGTGGTTCAATATGGAAAAAGTCATACACAAACACTACAACGTAAATTCCATTAGGAGAGATGAAGTGAAGTAAACACATAGAGCATGTGATTTTGGTAAACATTATTCAAACGTAACTGCATGTGTTCTTATTGTTTGGTTGTAATGGTAGAAATCATTCAGCCTAAGAACAAAAGTATAAACACTCATGTTTTCTATTTTCTGCTTCTGCAAAGATGTAAATTTGTGCAGTGGTTTGCAAACAGTGACTACCTGATGTGGTGCCTTACTCCTACAATGTCTGCATATTGTCAGCTACCAATAATAAAATTTAATCACAAACAGTAATAAAAATGCTGGTGAGGTAACAGTGCTGTGCATGAAAAATAAAGCAGAAAGGAAACAGAAAAAATAGACAGAGTATTGAATTCATCCAGTAAAACAATGCTATTTTCTAGCTCAAAGCCTGGTTGTTAGCTCATCAATCATCAATGTGTGTTCAGTGTCATGTTTGTGAGTGCATAGAGCGTTGAGGCAGGGCCATGGAGGGGGTGCAAGAGTACCTGCAAACGCAGCTGTGACTGCCTTTGCCTGATGTGAGAATGTCGGTATTAGCAGGACTGGGGGAATGGAGGCTAGAAAGGGAGCTGGGGGAGCTGAAGATGGAGGCACTAAGGTGATGACGTCTGCTAAATGAAACAAGAATAACGGGGAGCAAAAACAAACCTCTCCATGGGGAACAGGCTCAACATGAGAAAACTTACAGGAAAACAAACAGCACAAATCAATTATTGCATGTGGTTGGTGCAGTGGGTTAATTCTAGTCTACCACCTCAGTGAATACAAGCAAGACAATGAAAAAAAAATGCAGTACAAGAGTTGCACAAATGACTCGAGCTCTGAATGAATCAGTTCTTTCCACAATATCTTTGGGGAAAGGAGGAATGACTCATATTTCTTACATCTATTAAAATTTAAAGAAATAGATGATTGGTTAGCAAATGAGCCACAGAAACAGAGTGTAAAACTCCTCAAGTGTCATGCATTTTGAGGTAAAAATGTACAATGAATGAGTGAAATGTGAGGGTGAGGGTGTTAGAAGTGGGTCTGTAGCCCTACAATCAGTTGCAGTCATTTTTTAAATGCATTTAACTAAACCACTATCTGTTAACGTCTCACTCAGAGTAATTATCATATACAATGTTTCCTTGCTTTATTTAATACAGTGTGGTAAGGAGCATAATTGCAGACGGTGATAAATTGCGGCGGAGCGATGACATTTATTGCTTCTCAGCTCTCCTGTCATTAGCAAATTAGGCTTAGAGGCTGAGATGATCCGAAGAGACCCAGTAAGTATTCAGCCAGACACGATGTAGCTCTGAGGAATGACTGTCATCCTCGGTGGAAATGAGCCTGTCTCGCACATCCTGTACCTGCTCAACGCAATTTTTCATCTTTCCCACTAACCAGGACCTTTGTATTTAGTGTAAGAGGGCTGCTGAGGGTTACACATTCTGCTATTTCCTCTGCTAATCCGACAAAAATTGAGAAACTGCTCCCTGGCACATACATGCATAACTCCAACAACCCAGGTTCATTCAACAAATTTAAATGTTTTTCTTTAACTTAAACTAATAGAAAATCTTAACAACTGTGAAATGTGAGAATTGAAACTTTGTTACCAGCACATGGCTCCTAGATATGACAGGATGATATGGACTAGTCTGACATCGCTGCCTACCCTCAATAAGCATGCTGAAAGATGAGACTGAGATAACAAAAGCTGAAAGGACGAATGTGTCATCCTCCTTTCCCTCGTTTTTTTTTTTTTTTTTGTACCCCAGTGAAGGGCTTTCTTTCCCCAAATGCCTCTGCCTTTAAAATTGAACAAAGAAGCTGCTGTGTATCCACTAACTGCCTGTGAGCCCGAATAAGTCCAGCGTCTGAGCTGTGATAAGTCGCTCCCAAACAAACTGTGGGACTGTTTAATTGGCAAAAATGGAAACAAATAAATCCATGTTGAATTTTAATATTCTGTCCTTGTTTTTGTATTTTTACTTGGCTGTATTTGATAAACATTATAAACATGTGCTGCAGAGGCCTTAATGATCCGTTTCCTGCACCATGCTGTCTTTATTCTCTCAGCCGCTCCACTGTCTCGGGATTAACTTATCTCTCCTCCAGGCGGTACTCGGAAGCTAAATTCTGCATCCTTAACACTTTTTTCCCTGTTTCCTTATAGGAAGAGTCCAAAACCTAAACCTGTGTAGCAATATGTACAGTGCAGTGAGGTAAACTGGGTTATCCAGCACAGTGCCAAGGAAATATTTGGAAGGGAAATCTTAAGGAAATGGTCTGCAAACTTGTGACCTGCAGTACTACAGATTACTTTGCTGTACTATCAGTACTAGTCTTAAAATGCCATTAGCCTTAATTTTACACATTTGAACCACAAAATAACACATATTTAAAAACAGTTAAAAATGAACGTATTATCCTTTGTTCAATTTGTTTGTCAGCAGGATGACGAAAAACTACTGGTCCAGTTTTCATGATACTTGGTGGAGGGGTGAAGCATGGGCTAATGAAGAACCCATTAAATTTTGGAGCAAATCTGAATCACAGAGCTTATACACAAATCATTTTTCACTTTTGTTAACATTACGAGATAGGGAGATAGGGCATTTGGTCTTGGTGGAGGTCTTGTAGTTTTTCACATTTGTGGTCAGTTGTTGGAAGGCACCTTTTGCTTTATTTTATCCAACCCTGCAACACCATCTGGCAGGAAATGTTATGTGGTGTTGTACATTCATCATGTTGGTAAATTTTAGAGATTAGCATATGTTTCTCTGTTCCAGGCAACCACTGATTTCGATTCAGTCCTAGGCAGTAGATAAAAATTAATTACTGTTTTAACTTCATTGAATTGTGTAATTAAGCATAACATGCTACTGCCATTTTTCCCCCCATATTTTCAAAAATTAATAAAAACCAATGGCTGTCACAAAGGGTAAGAAAAACACACTTTCAAAAATGGTCCACAGAAAAAATAAGTGCACATGATTTGCAGTTGCGCTAAACCTTGCAATACACTGGCAGAGTCTTTTAAGTGTTTGAAATCTAATTTAACAAAGCTGATCTAAACTGAACTGGCACATGACTTTATAGCCAAAATAACAATAAACATTATTCAGGGAAATGTTTATTCATTTCTACCCATCCATCAATAAGCTATATCCTCTTATCCTTAACACGGCAGATAGTCTGAGCAGGAGTCTACTTCTGCTGATATTCATAAATTAATAATTAATGACTGTTGTAAGGACTGAGGTCAAACATTTGTCCACAATCTACTTGTCAAACATAGTTGACATTAAAAATGGTCCTTATAAATGTATTCAATGATGGTTTAGAGGCTTTTTTTGTCGCACCTGCTAAATATCTAGTGGTTAACCTACCAGACTGAATGGCTTTATATCTTTGTAATAGGCCCCAACCATCTTTGAACTAAAACACAGTGTGCTGCAAAGCCTTGAGTATGAAGCAACAGCAAAACTGAGCATCCATAACAAGACTAACCATTACTGTACCTACCATATACAAACAGTATATATTCAGCACTGCCAGTCCCCAGGTGGTTGCTGGCCTCGCAGCGGTATGTGCCATTGTCTGTTTTATTTAGTGTGGTGATGGTTAGTTCCCTGCCTTCCACAATCATACGCTCAATGTCTGGTAGCTCCCCTCCATCTTTAGACCACAACACTGGTTCAGGTCTGGGAAAGAAAATAAATAAATAATAAAAATATTTTCTATTCATTTTACTGCATACGATTTCCAACATGCAAAGAAATAATCAATAAACCAAAGAAACATTCCTGAAAAATGACATTCTGCAATGAAACTGAATCATATTTCAAGTCTTATTTCTACCTATTTTCATGAAGTTGTAAGAAAATGCCAACTTACATTGGGTTGCCTATGGACACACACTCCAATTTGAAGTATTGCCCTTCCTGTGGGATAATCAGTGATTTTTTGATCTCCAGATGGGGAGCATCTGTGAAGAAGGGACAAAAAAATCAAATGCTATGAGAGAACAGTGTTAGAGACTTTAACTCGAACACAGACAAAGTACCACAGTAGTTAGTTCTTTACCCATTGGGCAGCTCTTAGCTCTGGCCCATATCCCTGTTCTGCTTTGGTACTAATCCCTTACCTGCAAACTAATCCTACACTAATCCTGAGCAAATGCAAAGCTAAACCTGCAGACATAAATGTAATCTCAATCCTTGTATTTCTTCTCAATGCTAATCTTACACCTAATCCAGCTTTGCACGGTGTGTATGACTGCACTCACAGTGGACCTCCAGGACCTCAGTTGTCATGTAGGGGTTCGACAGAGACACATGCTCCACACTGCAGGTGTAGGCGACGCCATCGTCCCGTCTGTCCACATGGAACTGGAGGCTACTCCTCACTATGAATGATTTTCCTGTGGCATTCACCTCCTTAGTGCCTGCAGAGAGTTACAAATTGAACAAATGTGCAATATACTTGTGGATTACTAATATTATTGGGGAAAAGTTTTGGCTTTTGTGCAAGCCCCTCATGCAAAAAATTATTTTTCAAAAAAGAAGCAGAGAAAAACAGAAATCAGCGTGTACATTAACTAAAAACGTGAGAAACATGAAATTTTATTTCGAGATGTTGCTTTTCTGACATAGACAGCTGCAGTGTTGTTGTTGTTGTTGTTGTTGTTGTTGTAGTTGTTTTTCTCTGCATCTCCTTTGAGGGAGAGAATCCTTGGCCTTTGAAAGTCAAGTCAAAGTAGAGTGAATAGTGAGGAGAGAGCAGTGTGAGCATTGACTCGGTTGGTTGGGTGTGTTTGCTCCTCCAGGACCATCTCTCAAACATCCCAGTCAACACGAACAGACACACACACTCCCTCAGCAGTGCGGAATGGATTTCCATAGTTGTAGTCACACCTTTCTTTCCTCCTCTTTGTCTTAGCTTCATGCCAAAACATTCACCCTTTACACCACTTCAGATCTTGATTTCTGTTTGTTTTGTCCCTGCCCTGTGATGTCGTCTTCATTTAGAGATGCCTCTTAACTTATAATTGGAAGCGTTTCTTTGTAGTTTGCTGCTGCTCTCCTGTCAGCGCTTTGTGTGTAGCATCACTTTCTCTGAAAAGAGCTGTACAAGGCTACAGTACCTTAACAGGGCAAAAAGGACAAAGGCATTACTTGACGACGGCCTCAGAAAGACTTTTCACTGGAGCTGCTACCCTCCTCACCCCCTTAGATCCTCCCATACTACATCTTCCCCCCTAAACCTCTTCCTCTCCCTGGTCTTTCTGTCATCCAGTGCAAACCTGAGTCAGTCAATACATACGTATATACTCTACTCCTTTGCAGCAAATACACACATAACACACAAATTGTTCAATCCCTTGCTCTATTAAATACTAAAAGCCCCTTGCAATGAAACCCATATCACCCATATCATCATCACTTTGGGCTGATCCATCCCAATTTTTCCACTTCACTGATTCTCTTTGATTTTGTTGTGTGTGAAGAGATCTATATTTTCTTTACTCTTACTTTGCAGTGGAATTACTACTACTATAACTACTTCTATAACTGCTACTACTGCTACAAATGCTACCTCATGTACACGTCCTGTTGCTATTGACATTGGCAGATTCAATAATATTTTTTCCACAAACTACAATTATCTCAGGGTGATATTTTTTCATGAAATGGTTTGACAAAATCCTGAAATATTCTGTTATACAGATGACATTTTTTTTGTCTCAGAAACTAAGAGAAGAAGGCAAGACAAACTAATGATTGCCTAATTTGAATTCTCTTTCACTGTAAGTTACAATAACATGTACTTAATTAGTAAACTGAATTTTTATTGTAGACATGACAGTTGGAACATCTGATAACATATGTCTTGTGAAATTATTATCATTACTATCTTTTTTTAAATGATGTGCCTCATACTGGATCTGATTTGTATTAATTACTGATGTATTTGTATGCATGACACAAAAATGAAAAAGCTGTCAAACTTCAAAACCAAAAGTAATAATGGCAAGATGAGGATGGCAACTACAAAAAGAGGAAGAAGAAACAAAAAAAAGGCATTTTACATCCAACCTCACTGGTCTCTAGGACATTGCTCTTTTATCGATTAATGCATCAAATAATCACAAATTATACTTCTTTGGAACCTAATTTCAAACATCACATAACATTTGAACAAAGAGGAAAGTCAGAGGCCTTGCTTTTTGCCCTGAAGTACAGAGGGGGATAGTAAGTATCTCTGTGGCGTCAAACACAAATCTCTCCAGCTTCTCCTCTTATTCATCAGGTCGCCTGTAGCATCAGAGCTGCCATAGAAGAAGCTGTTAGTCTGTTAAGGCGGCTGCTAGCATTGCCAGAGAGCATGCAGAGGCAGCTTTCGTAAGACTGTGAATGTGCCCAGGTGCACCTGTTTTGAACCAGAACCCCAAGAGGCAAGCAGATCTACATCCAGGCAACTGGGGGCACTCCTGTAATCACCACCTCTGCATCTGTTTTAACAAGGAGGAAACTCAATGGCAGGATTGGATTTTTTCAGACGTGTAGGCCTATTACAGTTTAATAAGAGTAATATTAGGATTGGACAGGCAGACTTTAGAAGACTTAATTTTTGGCTTCCCTTCAGATTAATTATTGTTTTATGTTCATTGGGTCAAGCTGTCCTCAGCCTTGAAGAAATAAATCCATAACACTTTGAGCCTTTTTTTAATTTCATGAAGACTTCAGACGCATTCTCCAATAGCACATTCATTTTTTATTTGCAGCTATTTCATACTGTGCTCCTTTTAAAGGAATACTCTGACGATTTGGGAGTTATGCCCTTTCTCTATCATTTTCATATTGAGACAACATGATCGATATCTTTTTTGTGTCTGTACGTCCAGTGGCTGGGTCTCAGCGGTTAGCATTGCGGCTAAGCTTAGCGAATACAGTTGAAGTCTATAGGGAGTCAGTAGCCTACGATAAAAGTGAACAAATAAACGTTACAGAAACCCTGAAGCTGGCATTTCTACATGTGCATTTAAAATAAACATGTTTAAACATTAATTCGAAAAACGAGAGTCCTTTTTAGTCATTTTAGAAGAAGTTTAAAACATGGAACTATAGTGTGTTTACGTCCTGCATTGTGATCCGCGGAGGGATACACCGGTGATCAGGCACAGGCACAGACGTAGCCTGTAAACAAAACTCAGTTGTTTATTTAGCCTAACGATATCTCCGGACTAAAGTAGCTGCAATGGACGACTTTGAACATGATTTTGAAGAGTGGGAGACGCAGGTCAGGGGAGGATTGGTGGTGTAGCTGTGGGGCTTGCCAACCTATGCCTACGGAGGTGGAATCATTTTGCTGCACAGAATGGGATTCGGTGCTACCATCGTTGGGGAGGCTAGAGATATATCATCAGGAGAAAATGCACAGAGAATGCATCACAAGGAGTGAAAACTTTGCAGCAATCACTAATCCTGGTGTGACTGAAACAGATAAACTGGAAAAAACACCCCAGGCCTGCAGGAGCTGATGGACAGCTTTCAGTCAAGTGAGTAATATCGCTTTTTATTACACGGCTCTATTAAATGCTGTATTCTGATTGGTCATTCGCGGCATTCAGAGGTATGATATTACTGTGTAATGACCATTGCTATGTAGCCCAGCGTTGCTAGGGACGCTGCCCTGACAACTGTTACTTTTTATTGGGCTAACGTAGCCGTTACCGCTTAAAAAATAATAATTTACAAGACACAAAGATGGAGTATTTTCATGATATAACTTTTAACATATTTGGTGAGCATGAAAATCTTGAGTCCTGGTTACTGGCTGAAGATGAGAAGAATGCCGGAGAAGAGGGATGCTCAGAGGAGAAGAGAGGAGACACAAGATTGTGGATGACAGGGAGGTTGATCATTGATCTTGATTCCCTGTAGCAATTGTAGCGCAGATTCAGCCGTTGCCGGCAGTTTTTTTTTTCTCTCCTCCCGATTTAATGTATAAATCAATAAAAATCATATAATTAATCAATATTCTGTCTCAAATTATTTATTTAACTGATAATTAGCCATGTAATAAGCGGGATAATGTATAATGAGCCGGTGAATACTGGGAAAATAACTCCCGACAGGGGAATAGAACCCCGACGCCAGCACTTTTACAGTGCCTTTTCATCTAGCATGAGAAAAGTTACCTAAAATTGAACTGTGTGCAGCTTGTTGTAGAAATACGAGTACATCAATTCATCATGAGTCCCTGTAGGTTTGCCTTGAATGTTTTTGCAAGTTGCAATAATACATTTTCGAGGCATGATCGTCCGTGTCGTCTCTTTGTTTGCTTTTACCGAGTGACCTAGCGTACCTGTCCCAGAGCCAGCTGCAGCTGTTGCTCACCGGTGTATCCCTCCACGCATGGCGTAAACACATTATAGTACCGTGTATCAAACTTCTTCTAAAATGACTAAAAAGGACTCTCGTTTTTCGAATTAATGTGTAAACATGTTTATTTTAAATGCACGTGTAGAAATACCAGCTTCAGGGTTTCTGTAACGTTTATTTAGTCACTTTTACCGAGTAGGCTACTGACCCCCGATAGATTTCAATTGTATTCGCTAAGCTTAGCCGCAATGCTAACCGCTGAGACCCAGCCACTGGACGTACAGACACAAAAAAGATATTGATCATGTTGTCTCAATATGAAAATGATAGAGAAAAGGCATAACTACCAAATCATCGGAGTATTCCTTTAATGCCAGAACCTCCTGCTTGGTGCAGTTTGCAACCTATGTACTGCCTGATGACTAATATTCACAGCCTAAAATGTTTTGAGAAATTTCATGTTTTCTTTTTTTCTTTCATTCTGTGACCTAATTTCTCAATTAATTTGTTGTTGAAAGTCCATTAAGTATAAACTCACATTTGGAAAAAAAAAACATTGTTGCCTCATTTAGCTGCTAGAGTCGTTAATTTTACATTGGAACTTGTTTATCCTTAATAAACAATGTTGCACATTTAGTATTTTGGTGTTTGGTAGTTGGAGGGTAAAGAAGCCTAAGGGGCATGCTAACTACAGCTAAATTTTTGGTTGGGCACCTGTGTGAGATGGCATATTTGTCTACAAAACTGAATCAATGTGGTCTTGGGTAGTACAATGCTTAAATATATTTACAAATTAACATACAACACTATCTGTCTATCATTCATTTATTCATACATTCATCTATGCTAACAAGTGGTTTTAGTCAAATCATTGGCATTAATTGTCTATGTAACAGTATTATCCCATTCATTACAAATCTGTAACATTTCAAAATCTGATAATATAGTTGCTTCTGTTTTTGACTGTTTATTAGGTGAAAACATTGTGATTTAGAGCACACATGAATCAAATGTTATGTAACATTATAATATTTTCAGCTACAATAGGACATGAGAGCAGCACAGGCTTGCAAGTATCCATACTACTGTACCATACTACCAACCAGTGCACAGATGGGGTCAGGGTACACTGTTTCATACTGTAGTCATTTTAGATCTCAGTTAACATTACTACAAATGGCTGAAAGGTGAAATCACTAACTAAGAAAATCAGAGCAGAGATGTGCACTAAGCTAAGGTTTTTGACGATGGTGCAGCTGAAAACAACTTTTAGCTGTCCTGTGAAAATCCATAACACTTGCATCACCCTAGTTAACTTCCTCCAGTTTCCAGGCCCTTAAACTTTATTGGTTTCTAAGTGTTTTTCAACTAAGTTCTAAAGGGGTAAACAGAGACAGAGGAAAAGTGAGTGTACATTGTCTAAAAATAGATCAAAACCACCATCTAAGGCAATAAATACGAGAAAGCACTTTGACAACATATGCTGGTATATTCCTGTAATGTGGCTCATTTGTAAAATTCTCACATATTCCCCAGAATATTCTCACCAATCTTAAAACATAGAGAGTGGGTAAACAAAGGGACTACTGTATGGAAAACAATATGAGCTAAGGTGTAGTGTTTTAAGAGTGAGGTCAACAGATGTTAGACTCATAATTGAAAATATATCATGATTAAACCATGTGTAAATAAGTGCAGCAACACATAAATCACTGCTGCTGAAACTATTGAAAACAACTTCGTTCTTGCTCACATGTCAATGGTAGCACCATGCTGAGCTCCTGTATGAATGAGGCACTTGATCTAATTTTAGATTATGGCCTTGATGAAGATGAAAATATCAGACCTGATATTACGCTTGTAGCTACAGGAACCAAAAAAAGGCCCCTTAGTCTACATTTAAAGCGGAGATTTATTAAGTTAAAAGGGGCTGTTCATTCTGTTAATTGGTGATGAATCATATACTTTAGAATAGTGTTACAATAGCGTTAAAATCATCACAAGATTATGGCATATACTCTGGTAGTTGAGAGTTGAGCATGGGGCAAGAGATGTAAACAGCTGCATAACTTAAAGGTCAATTTGTATGATTTAGGGGGATATATTGGCAAAAATGAAATATATTATATTCATAACTCTGTTTTTATGAATGTATAATAACCTAAAACTAAGAATAGTTATGTTTTTTCATTACCAGTCATGTATTTAGTCATGTATTGTCATTTTTTATATTTAGTCCTGTATTATCATGTTTTATATTCTGTCTTGTACTGTCATGTTTTATATTCTGTCTTGTATTGTCATGTTTTATATTCTGTCCTGTATTGTCATGTTTTACTCTGTCATATGTATTGTCATGTTTTTATTTTGTTTTTTTGTCTGTCTGCCCAGGGACTACAGATGTGAATGAGCTGATAGCTAAATCTGGTGCAATTTTGCTGATTGTGCGATGTCCCTGTCAAATAAACAATAAACTAAACTAAACCATAGAATGAACCGTTTATATCTACATACAGAGCAGGTCCTCTTCCACTGAGTTCACCATGCTGTTTCTACAGCAGCCCAAAATGGACAATCCAACCACTGGCTCTAGATAGAGCCGTTCATGGTTTCCTGTTGGCCACCATAGACTGCAGCCCCTCCGCGACAAGCCAAAAAGTCTTGGTAAAACACTCATTTTAAATGTGAAAATATTTCATTTTGTGTGTTTATTAGTTTAAATCTCCAGGGCTCTGAAAGGGCCATTTGAGTTTTCACAGTTCCATGCCAGCCACTGCAAGGAGTTTCAGTTGGGTGCAATGCTGCAACCTTACCACTAGATGCCACTAAATTCTACAAATCAAATAAAATTACAATCTTAGTTTTTGATTTTTCAACTTTGGGTGTGAGCCTAATTCAGAATGAAGGGGCACACCAATTTAACACCATAATAATAATAATAATAATAATAATAATAATAATAATAACAATAATAATAATAATAATAATAATTGTAATAATAATAATGTTTGGATATCTTGCCTAACTGAATATAAATTTAGACACCATGTTGGAGTAGTTGTGTATTTGAATGTGCCTTTGTGCCACTGTGAAAGGAATATATAGGCCACTTTATGTATGCAAAGAGAGTGACAGTGGGTGTATTTTTTCCTCAATAGATATAATTTGAAGTCTAGCTGTCTTTCAGCGACACAAGTAATTTGTATGGCTCTATACTCTGCAAACAAATTATTTGACACTGTATGACAGTTGCATTTTGAGGTTTGTAATGCTGTGTGCCTCTAATATAAATTGTTGAAAAACAAATCATCAGAGCATGAAATAAATATGACATGTTTTTGCTATTACACCTGCTGTCATCTTGGAGCTTTGTGGACTGGTCTCCCAGTGGGGATAGATTTGACTGACAGCAGACACTGGCGGCAATGATCTACCACAGAAGAACCAATGGCAAAACATGCTGCTCCCAGCACATACTCGCAAAAGAAAGCTTTAAAGCAGCACCTACAAAAGAGTTGGATCCGCAGCACTGATTGACATTCCGCCTCTTTGACACTTTGACATGGAAATGAAGTTTTTAAGTCAAGCCCTCCAGTCTCTGCTTTGTTCTTTATCTCTCTTTGACTTGGAGATGCATCACACCAGATCTGTTTGCCCAAGTGGCTTAATAAAACCCACTGTACGCAGGTAAAACTAATAAAAGCACATTTGTACACAAGGCACCAGTATGGGGCAGACTTGGGGCACAAAGTTTTTTCGAGATATGCAGTTCACACATTAAACATAATGCCATTTCATACATGAATTTATACATGTAGGGAATCATTTTTTTGTTTTAATTTTTTCAATGCACTTTTGCAATGCCTGTTCACCTGGGAATGCATTAAGGTATTACATTTTTATTTTTATCCACAAAGGATGAGAGTTTGTGCTATGAGTAAAACTGTGGCATCCTTGAACTCTGTTAAATTACATTTTGACATTTGTTTTATGTGCATATGGTATATATGTTCAGAATATTAAGTTTTGAGCTTGAAAGATTATTTTAAGTGAAGCTCAAGACACAAAGTGAAAAAAGAGATCATGTCAGTGCCTCTTGAGATGGACAGCAAGTCTGGTTGTGACGCCAGCTCTCCACTGGCCTTTCAGGAATCTACGTGCATGTCATTTCAACAAGAAAACTTCATATCCCAGCCCCTCTCCCATCAATCATCATGCCATGTTGGGCAGACACAGACAGAACCACCAAGAAAAAGCTCTCTGGTGCAAATCTTCAATAAAGAGCAACTGTCACACTGAGTCTCTGCAGCAGGCTCCATTACATTAAAGAGCTCCACACAGCTTAACTCTGCCATCAAATTGAGGAAAAACATTCCACTCCTATTTTTTAATGTTTTGTCTTTTTTTTGTGCATTTTTAAGGAAGAAATAAGACGGTGATAAAAGCTATAAAAATACAAAGTGTAGAACTTCAGACAGTTTGGAAAGAGGTATACAAGAAAGTGAAAGCTTGTAAGGCACAGTGTGTGAAACCACAGAAAACTTCTGCTGGTTTAGTGTGATCAGCACACATTACACTGCACCATCTGCTGCCTAATACATTGTCTCTGTCACTGTGTTTTTCCGTCTGGGTGAAGCTAGTTATGTGGCCTTTCTGAGTTTGCATTCTTGTGCATTCTTGTATCCTCCTTGACTTGTTTGACTAATCTAATCACTGAAGTTCGGAGAAAAAAGCACCTTGGAGCCACCTGCGGAAAAAACGCCAAGCAAGAGCAACTCATCATATGCAAACAGAGCTAAGGTAGGTTGTACAGAGAATTTTAAACCATCCCCTGTGTGACTTTTTTAGGTGAACACAAAACATGACACAAATTTATGCACCAATTTGTGCATTTCTGCATCAGTCAATTTATGATGTTAATATCTTTTATTTCATCAAAATAAAAGTGTTATGTTACTTTTATACTCGAGTCGATTAGTCGATAGACAGAAAATGAATCAACAAAATTCTGACAAAAAAAATCCACTTTTTAAAACATTTAACCAGCAAAAATGTCTGTTGGTTTCCATTTCTAAAATGTGACCATTTACAGGCTCTCTTTTTTATATCACTGTAAACTGAAAGCAGCAATCCCTAGAGTTGACATTTTCATTTTTGATAATCACGTTATATTGCATGATTTATTTGTGTTTCTATTTATCACCCAGCTGAGTACAGTACTTCATTACTTTAGTGCCACTAACAGAGAAAACAGAATGCTGTGCTGGGCTTGTTGTTGATGTACACCTAACTTTATAATTAGAATCAATAAGAGGCACTCCTATACGTCTCCACCTTGGTCAGGTAGTGAAATGTGGATGGCTCTGCCACAGTCCAGCAACATTTGGACAGCTTCCAACGACAGCAGCAAAGCTGGCTGTGAGCCAGGCGAATCATGGCACTGCTAAACCCCAGCCAGTGGAACAATGCATGAATATGAGCACAAAGGAATGCAGCAGCTGAATGAGTTGACAGTAATGATGTCGCCAAGAGGGTACAAGTGGTAACAGAGGACACAATGCTCTCTGAAATCCACACCACATGCCTACCTTGGACCTCCTTGTCATTTCGGAACCACCGGATATTGGCAGCTGGTTTGCTGCCCGGTGTGGTGCACGTCAGGGTGATTACGTCTCCCTCCATGGCAGGCTTGGTGAATCCTGTGATCTCTGGCCGTCCTGGCACTCCTGTGATGCATGGAAATACAATTCTAAATAACATATTGAATACATGCATATGATGCTGTATTCCTCTGACAATAAAAAATTGATTGACTGATTGAGAATAACTGACTCTCAGATATTCATGCCTATTGTTTAATTTAATAATATAACAACATCTTAACTGTGACTTTTGATGTTTGGTTTTTAAAGGCATGTCTAAAGGTAATAATAATCAAAAATATAGTAGTATCACAACAATGAAAAATAACCAACAAAAGTGTAAAAAAACAATAGGATTTTATAAAGCAGAGGATGAATGTGAAAATAAATAAACTAAATTATTAAATAAAATCAAAGATAAAATATGCAAAATCTCTTTTTTAACATAACTGTGGCAAATTTCTTCCTTTCTGGGTATGAGATGCCTCACAAAGGTCATCTTACAGAAACTAAATCCAAATAAATGTAAAAAGTGTTGACAGTGTGTGGGAGCTGACTTTTATTTTTGTCTATTTCTGTATATACTTCAAAACAACTGTCTGTCTTAGAAAGGTGTGAAAACATTCTCATTGTGTTTTTTGTAGTTATCCTGCCTTGCAGAAAATTAACTATAGTAACACTAGTAGCTTGCAAGCTTAACTTTCATCCTTTATTCTAGTAGACAAGGGTAAAAGTTATTTTCCTACAAAGTAACATGGTGCACTGTGAAGAAAAAGAACACAGACTATATTCAAAATGTGCATGTATTCATGTCGTCAGAATGTGAAAAATTAGCCACTAGTTTTTGGCCAGTGGAGACTGGGCCAAAATGGACATGCTCACCCAGAACAGTGAGAAAGGCCTTGGTGGTCTTGACAGGCATGGTGAAGAGCGAGCAGGTGTACTGGCCCTCGTCTGACAGGCTGACGTCACTGATTCTGATGGTGAGCTCCTGCGTTGAGGCTCGCACCAACTCGATTCTGTGGTCCCTCAAAGCTGTATAGTGAGGAGAAACACAAAGAACCATAGAGTGTACAAAAAAAGAGACAAAACAGAGTTAACTAATCGGAAAATTCACACTGAATTCAATGATGGCATTTCACTTGTTGAGGTACCATTCATAATTCAGATGACCCCAGAACAAGGCAGAATGCACTGTGCTTTCAGTGCTTTCTTATTTCAAATAGCTGTCAAATGCTGCAAACATACTGTGGCCAATTGTTTGAAACATTTTCTTTACATTTACATTCTAGCCTGACAGTCTTATTCACAGTCAGTGAAAATACCAAAGGCATCAGTGGGATGCACTGAAGCGTAGCAGCAGAAAAAGCTCATAGTCCTAGATTACAATATCTATTTAGGTAATCACTTACATTCCAGGTATTGATTTACACTCACTTTAACACTTTTAGCAACTTGCTCTGCCTGTGACTTTCTCACTTCAAACATTGATATCAAAACCTTGCCCTGGCCTTATACAGAACCACTTAGCGCTTAAGTAATTATTTTTATTCTTTTTCACTGTAACTGCAGGCCAGTAAAATATAATACATATAAGGGCTGAGCAATAATTCAATATAGTGTCTATTAACTGTCAGTGGTATTGTATTAGGGCAATCACGTTGTAAATCATGGAACACACTTTCTTGGACTGAAAAAGTCTGATTTGATAAATCTGATTCAATTTTTTTTAATGCATTTGCTGTATTGTGATATGTTTATATTGTTAAAACATACTTGTTTATATTGTGATACGGTTTCCAACCAAAATTGTCCAGCTCTAGTGCACACTTAAGGGTCCAGTGAGTAGGACTGAGGGGAATCTATTGACAGAAATTGGATATAATATTCACAGCTATAGCTATTTTGTTAGTTTATAATTGCCTGAAAATAAGAATTGTTGTGTTTTCATTACTTTAAAGTGAGCTGTTTATATCTTCATGTGGAGTGGGTCCTCTTCCACGCAAACCACCATGTTGTTTCTACAGTAGCCCAGAACGGACAAATCAAATACTGGCTCTAGATAGGACCATTTGCCTTTTGTGTTTGTCTACATAGTTCTCCTACACACATATGAGAAGTTTCAGCTCTGCAACGACACCACTAAATGCCTCTAAATCCTACATACTAGACCTTTTAGATAAATAACAAAACAGCATTGCTAATAGCAGTTTAAGAAATAGCATCTACATACAAATTAACCACTACTACAAATAAGATTGATGCTACAATAATCATCAAAATGGGCAGTCTCAAAACATAGCTTGAAATAAAACCTTTCAGTCTTAAAACACCTTCACCACTGTTCATTCAGATGTGACTACACCCTCAGAAACCTGGGAAAACCATGCAGCTAAGCTGAAAAAGGTCATCTTGCACCTGTCATCTCTTATACAATTTCAAATTGAGAATCACCTGCTCCTACATGCGACCAACCACAGAGGGCAGGAAGGAAAGTGCTCTTCATTGAATAAATTACACATTCTTAATCCTCACTCCCTTTAGGCCTGGCCAGCTCTCTCCCTGGACACTTTTTCATCTGAAGTAATTTGAAATCTATTGGATTGTACTACACAGGGCAAACCTGGCAAAATGCAGCAGAGGTGGGTGTTGATTAGGATTTAATCAACGCGGCCAATATAAAATCGCATCAGATAAAGAAGACATCTCTATGAAAATCATTAATCACCTCCTCTGTTTCCATTTATTTGATTTTAGTGATGAACACACACAGCAGTCATGTGATACACAGTTAAATAAGATTGGCTGAAATGATTATTAGATTTACATAGACATAGGTCATTATCAACGACACTGTTCTTCAGCTTCAATTACACCATATCATTTGATGATTACTATCTTATAATCACACAAGTACTAAAAAGAAGGAAAAAAAAGATTGGCTATAGAGATACTGATGGCCCTAAGATGTTTCTTATTGGAGCCTCTTTGTTATCCAAGAATAAAGAGTAAATAAAAACAATCTTCAAGCCAAAATTAAAATTTAACAACAAGCTGTGCCATCAGAGAACAAGCTTATTATGTGCTACGGGGCTTAATACAAACATTTAATAGTCTTACTGTAGCAAACCGCATCCTGAAACAAAGCTGCCTGATGTTCTTTGTAGTTAAGCATCCTCACTACAAAGCTTGAAAATGCCCAGAGGCTCTGGCAGAAAACAGCAAACCCTTTGGTGGATGGATGCATTGGAGAGGTGATGGGGTCTAAACAAACATCGTACAGGAACTCAAAAGATATGGAAGTACAGGCTGAGAAGATCAAAGTCTTGGACAAGACGACATACTGTACTTCCCCTGCATATCCCTCTATCTCTGCATCGCACAGAGAAAAGATGAGGAGAAGCAGACTGACTTTTCTTCTTCTTAACCCCCTGTTCCTCAAAGCTCAAACACCTTTGAGATGTTGATAAATGTTCTGGCTGTTTCCTTAGAGGGATTTTTTTTAAGGGAAACAGACATCTTCTGGTTAAAGTGATATTTCACCCAAAATCTGTAGGTGTAAAAACTGAAAGATTTGTAGATTTCACCAACAGCTGTGATCAGGTTGAATTCATGTCTGTTACAACAGATGCAACCTTGAAAAGATTTACCAAAAGAAAAAAAAAAATGCCCATCGAAAATTCCAAAACATGAGGTACTTCTCTGTCCATCTGGATGGTCAGTCTAATCCAAACAGTCATCGCTTTGGCAAAATATAGTTGGAGCCTCCATATTGCACCATTGCCATCTTCAAAGCTCCATGGTAGCATATTTGGCCATATGTCACAAAAAATTATGACTGTTTGGAACACACTGAGCATATGGCTGGACAACAGAGAAATGTTTTTTTTCCTTGGGACTATCTTAAAATTCCATTGCTGAAACTTGTTACCTTTGCAATCCATTGAAACTAACACAGAACAATGAACAAATACCGCACAGACCACTGATTATTTCAAGTGACATTTAAAATACCAAGTAGGCTACACCTAACTGAAACAGAACTAAATCTAAATGTCAGCAGTGGCTGAAATACTGACTCACATAGTTTGAACCCAAGTAGAGGCTGAGAAAGAGCTTACAGTTAAACAAAAGATGGACTTGACTGATGCATTTTTGTTACACACCTACTGGCACTACACAGCACGTGAATCAATGACATATTGATAGAATGAGATGTACAAAGGTTTGAATAACCCAAAGACAAGTGTTATCTATTACTCAAACAGCATATGGCCAGGAAACCATGCTACTAGCATCCAATCCAGGCTAGAGGCCCAGATTGTGGGCAGATCCGTCACAATCAGACCCAAATGCCAGCGGCTGACAAAGCTTTTTTCCAGGTGCTTTAGGAAATCAATGTGATGAAAAGGTTCATTTCCCCAAAACCCTAGATAGCTCCTGCGTTGTTCATTCTGCTTAGGAGAAAGCATAAATCGGCACCCTGACCTTGTATATGCTACAGCCTTGCAGCATGGCAGCTTAATGTGCAGTACATCTCCTGTGATGGAGGCCTTACCAAGGCTGTCTCAAATCAGTAAAACTGACACCCCAGTTCCCCCTCAGGGCAAGGGATACTGTTGCTATGGCCCTTTGATGCAAAATAATGTTTGCCTTGTTACCCTGACAGTCCTTTGCACCATCGACCATGTCAGTGGAAGACCAATTTGAGGTCTCTCAAGAGAACTGT
This sequence comes from Epinephelus lanceolatus, assembly GCF_041903045.1. NCBI lineage: Eukaryota > Metazoa > Chordata > Actinopteri > Perciformes > Serranidae > Epinephelus > Epinephelus lanceolatus. Next base: position 16,771,490 of record NC_135737.1, on the reverse strand, counting down.
AGTTTGTCAGATTCAGTTTTAACATCCTAGGTCAATGTTGTTGAAAGTTATCTGAATGTTCTATGTACAAGAACCTATTTTAACATGTAAAACAGCGGTTACAGCAACGTATTACAATATGATGCACTGTTTTGACGTGTAAGCTGACAGTCTGGTTTGTAGCTGCATTAGCTCTGTCCTCATAACTGGAGGCAGAGGAACTGAAAGTGCACTTTTCACATGGCATTCACTTCTGCACTCCACTGAGCAACAGACAGATGTTACCCAATATTTCTAATCCAAAATGATGAAGTATCTCCTGACAGTCCAGATAGAAAAGGACATTTTACATATATCCATTAGTCTTGGAAACAAGCTGATGGCTCTCGGGTTCAGCCAAAATATGTTACATCCGCAATGCCGAGTGTCCCCATTTGGCCATTTTTGCATGGCCTGTAAGCACTTTGAGCCAGTCCTGGAATGTGAAAGCACTAGCTGTCCTTCAGCGAGAACACAGGGTCCTGGCGTACCCCCCCTCGCTCTCAAGCCAGGGGCTCCACTCTTTGCAATTAGAGTGTGTTTGCTGCTGGCTGTGCTCACTCAGTGACTGTGTGGGCGATTCTGGATGTGTTCCAGGGCTAGTGGTGCAGGCAGGGGGCTCTTTCCCACCACACATGTGGCTGCAATTAAGAGAAGGAAAGGGCCTTGTTCCAGAGGGCCATTGTTACTGCCCGCGCTCTCAGAGATCCCACAGAGCAGATGCTACTCAAATTGGACTCATTTTCAGCCCATGAAGGAGGGAAGGAAAGAAGGAGGAATTCTCCCAGCAGCTACGCTATGTCCCCTCTTCAAGTGGTGAATAATGAGACCGAATATATTTTTGTCTGTCCATTTTTCAGCCCACTGACATAAGCTTGATTGTACACTGTGGGAATTTTTCTGCCTTTGAGTCCTTTTTTTTCATGACTTCTCTAAATTTAATTTTCATTACAACAAGTACCAGTGGGGTTACATAATTCTGTTGGTTTTCAAAGCAGTGTTACCAATTTCAGGGTTTGTAAAGACATATTACAGTACAACACATAACAATGACTTAGGCCCTGTTAAAGAATCTTAACATTTTTCATGTGGATCTCAACACCTCTACAGTAATTTAAATACAACATATTCTTCATTATTCTAAAGAGATAATATACATTATACATGAGAGTGCAGTGTGGCACAGAGCTTAGTATAGTACATACAAGAGAAGCTCTTCACATTAGTGATAATAGCTGAGTGTATAGTGCCATAATGGTAGATTCACATTTCAGTGAAGCAAGAGGTAACCCAGTATACTTAAAAGCCCATTAGTCCCTGAAGAAAGACATTAGCTGTGGCCATGAGACCCCATCTACATTTTGTTGCCAGTAAAAAAAACAGTCACTGAAAAGTAAACAAAACACTTGTAAGAACAATCTTGTGGCATGTGGAATTTTCCTCAGCATCCCTCCAGCATGAGATTCTTTTCCCAAGATATCTGAAGAAAATGTGGGAAAGTATGACCTGGCAAATCAATTTAATAAATCCACCTCATGGTGTGTTTACACACTTAAGTTCATTTTGTATATGACTTATTGCCTCTATACTTTCCTCTTTTCTGCATAACAATGATGCAATAACAAATGCCAAATAAAAACATGAAAACACAATAAAAATAACAACAATAATAATAATAATAATAATAATAGTAATAATAACAATAATAATAATAATATTTCTATGGTAGCTCATGTCAGTTTTAAACTAGACAGATTTACACACAGCTATCTGACACCAGGCTCAGGTAAAGGTCCACTCCGCTTGCTTCCAACAGACCCTCCGTCAACTGTTGTGTGTTTACGAGAATGGACGTTAAAATGTGCTTTCACTGGTGCTCACTCCAGTAATTGCATCCTTGGTAATTATCCTTCATTCTCTCAAGCTAATGAATGTTTTAATGCTCACATTAGAGCATTCATTTAGCACATAACAGCATTTTGATTACTACAAGCCAATTAAGATCAATTTTGCTTTGTGACCTTTATGATCCAAGCTGAATGCCCCAATTAAATGTCATGAATGATGAACCATAAACTTCTGAGAGATTGAATTGAGATGAGGAAAAGTGCTGTACAAATTGCCACAGCATGTATGTATATGCTGTATAAGTCTCCATATCTCCCCTACAAACACATACTGTAGTTCAAATGAGCAACTTGTTATCTGCCTTTGACATGCAACCTGCAGTAGCTTCCCATTAATTGCATTATTCATATTCACCGTATCTGACAAAAGATTCTGCTTCCATCCTGCATGCCTCCAGGAATGTCATTACCATTCTCTACAGCATCACTACTTAGGTTTTATCCTTTCCCCACAGAAGCCAAAAGTGAAGTAAATCATAATGAAGACAGCAAAGGACAGTTCTGTTCTCATTTGTCCTGCTCAGTAATAATAATTCACAACGCCAGCAACATATAAAAGGGATAATTTTACAAAAGACATATGGTCCAAATCGATTTCTTCATCATGGCAGCTCACCACAGAACTGCTTCCTTCAACAGTCTCTCCTAATTGGTCTAATGTAAGAATGATGTGTTGGCCTGGCTATTAAGGAGATCTATCTCTGTTTTCGCAGGTCTGTGGCAGTAGAGCATAAGAATCTGCATGTTGGTCTTTGCCATAGTGTAGTCTGAAGCCTCTGAGGTGGCAACAATCAACCAAGACTCAGATATACATAATGGATGAGGAGCAGCGTGCCAAGGAGCCAGCTGGCATGATATAAGAGGAGGGCTGTGTTCAGCTTTAGACAAATGTGCAGAGACAGTCCAACCCATATGGATCGGCTTTGGGAATCCAGCAAGGTTAACACTCTCTTGGAGCTCCACAAGGTTTGACTGAGCCTCTTATGGGAGAGGATGAGATGGAGGTCCTTCTTATCGTTTACACTCTCACCAAAGATACATTAAGCTATTGAGCTGTTACCTGCACAGTATTTCCTTCCCACTTGCAACCACAGCTCTTATCCTAATTCCACGTCTGTGATGAGACATGACATTGCTGTGTAGACAAATTGTAGTCCACAACTTGTAGGATGCACTGCTGGGATTACCTTCCCACCTACCTGAGGACTCCCAATGGGTTTATAAAACTAATAGTGCACCATTGTGATCTCTCTGTTAATTCAATTGCAACATGCAACATAACAAGTTTAATTGGAGCAGTCTTGTCATTAACAGAGATTGTCCTTGCCAGAAAAAATGACAGCATCAGTTGTTTGTTCAAATGCTTTAAAGGACCTATGTAAATGCTTTTTGTGCTCAAGGGCAGCTAAGGTAAAATCACTGTGAAACTGTCTTTGACAGTAGAGACCACAGTTCATATTTTGTCCCCTACCAATTGTCAAAGTTTCTCTAACCATGACCAATAACCTTACTGAGGTAGTTTAAGTGGTCCAAACTCAACCAATCATTTACCATGGTGGTGAAAGATCAGAAAACACTGGAGTAGACTTAAGGTATTCTTCAAAATTCTGGAAAGACACAGAAATCCCTTTTCTCCTTGGCTGTAGTCTTTGGGGCTTTTTTCATTTTCTCATTTGTCAGACCTGAATTAAAATGGAACAAATTATAGTCAGGGCAAAGATCAGATTTTGTCTTACTTTACCCAGCAGCTGTCAAGCCCAATGGATATAATACAAACGTTCAGCTTCTTTACAGATGTTTCTCTTTACACCACTATAACTGCTCAAAAGGATTTAAAAGGTCATTTTAATACTCTTTTCCTTCCTCACTATTTTATATCAAACTCCAAACACATCCAGACAGATGCCCTTATCTTTAATACCGAGCTTGTGGGAAAGAGGGAGAGTAGATTTTTTAAAAACAAGCCCCACAGAGCGTTTTGTCTAATTTAAGAAAGAACAGCAGATGTATTTTTATCATCATTACTTGTATGTGTTGAGCATCCGGAATCATGCATAAAAGCTGAATTTCCTCTGGATTACAAATGCACAATGACAAACTACTTTTGTGAAGAGAGAGTGGGGAAAACGTGCATGTGCATCAAATGGTAACATATGGCCATGCTGTCATGGACACCCAAGGGGATTGTAGTGAGCAGAGAGGTGGACAACAGAGACAACGGACAGAGAACAAGCACAGGGAAAAATGAAAGATTTATCTAAACAGCAGGTAAAAGAGATAGCAAAAATCCAAACACTGAGAACAAGAAAATGCAACATAGCTGCATTAATCTAATCTACTCACTGACAGCAGTCTATGACCAGCTGTTCATCAGAGGGAGAGAACAGCCTGCCTCAAGCTCAGCCAGTCTGCAGTTAGTTGTTGGACTGAAAGGTAGCATAAGGTTGAATCTAACATTTTTCATTGGCTTCTACAAGAAGGCACAACAAACGGGAGAAGAAGGACAGTTGCAGCCCTCTGCCAAGCAATTAACTGGTGATTTGGCACAGTAGAGATTTCTTCCCAGGTGTCCCACCCTCTTCTTCGCATGAAGCCCGTGTTGTTCCACGCCTCCCGTTTCTCCTGATGGCCTCACAGGCATCGTATTAGTTGTGCCAATAAAGCTTTTCATTTGGCTGTTTAAAAGGAGATGGAGAGGAAGTGTTCCCATACTTAGCCCTGGCAACCTCTGCTGAGTGGACTACATTCATTTTGTCATCCGTATTGCTCAGGAAAAGGATTCTGTCATGCAATATAAATGGCTGCCCAAGAAGGGCAAAGAGGCTCATACATATTGTGCTCTCCAAGCTCCCCTTACATGCTTGTAACAGCAGCATTTTGGATTTACATGTGGACAGAGATTATGGCTTTGTATTCACATAAGATCAGTAGGAGAACAAAACAGTTATGCGGCTTCATTTAGGCCAAATAAAGTAATCAAAAGATAAGATCTGAACGTTCCATTTTGTGTTACATCTCGTCAAAGTACAAAATAGGAAGGAAGATTTATGAGTCTTTTCTAATATAATTTGATGATTTTCAAAACTCTATCTATTAAAAAGCTGCCTTCTCTACATGAGAGAATACAGAAAAAATAACAATAAAAAAAAATGGTTTTGGTTCAATGACTTTTGCTCGAATTCAAATCCTTTGGGCACATTAACACCATTCACACAAGAGTATCTATGCGAGATTTAGTTAACTTTCATTTAATTGTATTTGGAAGTAATTTCATCTAATAAAACACCTTAGACCTCATTACTAAATCCAATCACTTGCGAGGGAGAAAGTATTTTTTCAAACCAGACTGTGACTCTCATTCTGTTGGTTCACTCTGGCGTCTCTCTCTCCTATAAATTGTTATTCAAAGGGAAAGTTAATCTTCAATCACTGAAACAATGATATTGTATTAGCAGCTACAGCATAAATGAAATGGGTAATATGCTGTGAGAAACACTGAAAGATGAACACCCCCAACCCTTACAAGACCAGTCCACTGTTATACTCCCTTTCACCCCAATTCCAATTTATCAACTCCAGACTTTTGTCACCTTTAAATTGGATTTGGCTGGTGAGAGCACATTATAATTCATTCTGGCTCGGGCCTTGTTTCACAAGGTTGCAACAGTGTGCTTCCTTTTCAGTGACATACAAACAGCCATACAAATGTAGGGCAGCTAAAATGCTAATTAAACCCAATCATCTCACAATCCACAGGCGATACTGTGTTGTAAACAACACTGTCAGTGATTACAAAAGTTCAATTCAAAAATAGTCTATTTCTGTTTAGTTGGTGCCCTGGGACATCAATGGAGACACAAATTCATTAAAAGTCTGCTTCGACATTACGTGTAATACATTTCCCTCTTATCCTGTCTTTTTCCTGTATTCAGTCAAATTGTGTGCTTGCAGGCAGGCAGGGACAATCTTGTACATTCCAAATTTGAAAAATTAATGAAGAAGACTCCTGTAGTAATGTAATCTGGCTAAGACATCTTTATCATATCTCATCATTTTATCATTAGGACCATTATCCTCAGGAATATTACTTACCTTTCTTGTCCCCAAAGAATAGGGTCTGTTGTGCAGGGTTTGACCACTGGAGGGAAGTGTTATCATTGTAATCCACACGACAGGTCATGTTGGCTGTGCCCCCCTCCACCACTGTCACATTCTGAGTTATGGGGAACTGACCTTGGCTACCTGTGGGATTATAAAACAGAGTTTGGGGTCATGGTCGTGACATGAATAGATTGCAGTTTCAGACTCAATGTTACTGTCTTTTCACTGAATCACATTAATGTAACATTCAGACTTGGCACTCTTCAAAGTTTATGTTCTGTCATGATATTGCACAATTACATTAATGTCTTCATTACATCACAGTAAACCAAAGATAGCGTAATGGAAGCCTGGTTGACATGGACTCCAGCCTTCGACAGCTGTTGGTGCTAGAGCAGTTTTTTTTTTCAACGGTGGAGACAATGGTAGGTTTTACTCTCCCAGAGCGCCTTCCTCGCTGCCTTATTGCAGGGCCCTAATTGGTAGCATGGCCTAATTAGAGGTAGTCATGTTCTGCTGTAGAGTCTAGAGCTGCAGCTGGGTGGTAAATTGACACATAATCCTAGACACTGTGGGCCTTCGATCCGAGCGACTGCCTTGCCCTGAAGCAGCCGCTCGTCACAGTGTGCAGAAGACATCCAAATGAGGCCTAATCACCCAGCCTTGCTGGATTTTACCTTCTTATTCCACATTTGTACTTGTCGTCTCAACAAAGTCCCCTAATTACATTGCAGAAGCATTTCTATCCTGCCTGTGTTTTATTGAACTCTGCCAAGCTTCAAAAACAGATGTCTAAAACCAATACTCTTTCGCGGGAAACTGAGAAGACAAAGTGTAGGCTAATATGAGCCTGACCAGCCTGGCCCCTTTAAGGATGACAACAGCAAACAACAACTGTGTTAGAGCTCTTGAGTTCATGCTTGAAGCTGAATGTGCTTTATTTGCCTGGGGCCATTTGGCTGTCCACAAGCTAATCTGTGCATGTTGTCTCTTGATTTCACAGGTCTGCTTTGTTTTCCTCTTGTAATGTGCCTGAATATGAAGGTGACATTGTCTCTGCCTCTCCCAGGTACAGTTCACCACAGGGACATTTCAACTAAGGGAGCAGCTGTCTGCCTCATTAGTCCAGCTCAAATGGGAGAGCAGAAAAGGTTGGGACAGCCAAAGGTCTGTGGACCTTCCTTGACCTCGAATGTCCTGATGGAGACCATTGTCAGCTAGAGGTGAAGGCAAGGCTGACTATAAATAGTAATGAGACAATATTTCCAACAGTGCACATTACTTATCTGCTCATTACACCCAATCACACAATATCACATCAACAAACACATCATCATTTCATCATTACAATAATTCAAGTGCAGTTGGCTGGATGTCAATGGGTAGTCCAGCAAAATCAGCTATGCATGTCATATTAAAAAGGCAAATGGAGGTGGATGCATTGTGTGTGTGGGGTACCATGTGGAGGTGTTGTTCCTGCATAACTTTCAGATTTTTTTGTCATATCATCTACACCACCATCTCTCCAGTATCTTTGCTGCCTGTCTCCAGTGTACACTGCTCACAATTCACAGAAATGCTATGAAAAAAAAAACAAAAGTCAAATCTAAACAGTAATGAATATAATTCTCAATCCCTCAAATTCTGGTTGGGGTATATATGATTGGTCAGGCAAAAATCTGTTGTTGAAATGATGCCTGCTAAGCCAATAAAGACATTTCACATAACCAGATGTACGGCCATGTCGTGAGCATCATTTTAAAAGAAGCTCCAGTGCAGGATAGTGTGCACTGCAGCTATCTGGGCTTCACCTAATACATTCATGAAATTCCACTGTCTTGACATTCTGTAGCAGTCTAGAGTGTGGCAAATGCTGTCCTTTCTGTGGAAACATAATCCCCAGCGCCAACTACAGACTGTATTTTTTTTTTTTTTTTTTGAGATGGTGATTGGTGCTGTACTGTAAAAGTAAGGCCGACCACCCCCCAAACAATATTCTAGAGAGTCACTGAACCACAAACTGCTCCAAGGACGTTACTCTGTGCTGTGCAACCCTCCACATTGACCTTGCTCTAAAGAGGTATACGTTCAGGTGTGTGTGGGGAGGGATATCCCAGAATATATTTAATTTGTGTGACTCGTGGCACATAGCACTTTACACTCTATCCCCTCTGTAATAAGGGGATGATAAATGGTTAATACATATTATACCAGTGTAATGCCATGATAATTACAAAGGTAACAGCCCAATAATATCCTGTTATTCACAAAGAGAATATCAGTAATAATTGGGTTTTACCTCTGTAACAGGGTTATATGGGTAAAAAGTCAAAAACATAAATACAATAATCACAAAGAATCACTCAGTAATAATGTGACAACAATGGGTTAAAGGCTCTACACATCTATGTAGGTGATTTCAGTCATTTTGCTTGATTAGACCTCCTCTAAAAACCGTGTAGGCTTGTGCAGACTGTTTGAATGACATCTGTCTCGACCTTCTACAGGCATTTTGACACCTCACAGTAGCAAAAGCACAAGCGACGGTAATAAAATTAATGATGGTAGAATTTATAGCTGCTTCAGTTTCAGGGTCCTAGTGGTGTGCATGCTGGCTCACTGTCACTCTGTTGTGGTCTCATGGGGCACAAACAATTTTCTTTCACAATTAGTTGATCTATTGCTGAGAAACATCACCCCCTAATTACCTTGTTATAACTGAGCTGTAATATAAATGGCTAAGTTGCTAAGATGCAACACAATGTGCTTAACAAATGAACAACAAATTATTAAAAAAAAAAAAAAAAAAAAAATAGGCAATATCCAGGCAGATATTTGAAAACAGATTAAATTAGAAAAGTGCACTCAGTAGAGTGCCAAGCTCTGCCAGGCGCCTGCCTGGGCTGACCATAGCCTCTCTGGACAATTTTTGGAATTTCGGGTTACTCGCTGCAGCATGTTTCAGAAGCTAAAAGACACACATGCTTTGTCTGTTTCTGATGGAGCCATGACGCACTGCACAGAGCAGATTGAGTAGTAAAAGGGACTGTATGTGAAATATAGATACAACATATGATTATGAGGATGAATGATTTTTTAATAACACAGCCAGAAATCTTTGATCCAAGTTGTGATCTTGAAGATAAAAACTGGAACCAATTCATCTTGTATCGTGCCTAACTTTATTGCATTATAACATATCAGGTATACAATTAATTTTCAGTTGCTCCAGTTCAAAATGAGACCAAACTTTTCAATGGACTTCAGTTTCTGAGCCACAACAAGGGCCATATTGGGGCCTGCAACAAACAGTAAGTCTTGTTATTTTTAGCTGTGCTGATTTCCATAAAACCTTTCGGCCCCTGCTGACAGATTAAGAGGAGTAAGGAGTCAGCAGTCAGTGACGGTATAAAAAAGTCAATAAAACAACTTTTTCAACAATTGTGAATCACTGCAACCACAGGAGGTCTTCAAGCATAAATAATAATAATAATAATAATAAAAGCTACTGCATGTTGGATTTAAGCATTTCTGACTTACAGTACACCAATTTTCACTTAGATTGCCTCATTTATCTACAAAACAAAAATTATGACACCACAATACAAAAACTTATCAACACTTGGTAGCTTTTACTTTAAATAACCAATAAATACTGTGGATACTAAAAAATACAATAAAAGCTTCTAGGTAAACATGTAGATTATGTTGAGTCATGGCTGTGTTTTCCTATAAAAGCTAAGCCAGTGAAAGGGAACAAACAATTCTGAGAGGAGTAATGGAGGTATGAAGGTTGTCTGCTCCACTGATGATCCAAGACGACTCAGTGAAGTGCAGTGATGAAATGAGGAATAAACCTGCACTTTTGCAATATGCCTTCGGGGAGGATAGGCCATCTCTTAAACACAAAGCATATCAGTTCTACAGACTAAAGGACTAGAATACTGGGCATTGCTGTATCCTTTTTCGAGCGCTTGGAAGTATTATACTGAATGAGAGGGAACTACTTATTTTCAGTCAAGGCCAGCTGCAGTTTGACAGCTTGCACATATTTACAGTAGACAACATGCAACCTGCCTGCCATGACAGTGAATAGGTAAGGTGAGGATTGAGTAACCCGAGATATCTTGATGAAAGGAGCTGGCGCCCTCTGAAACATGAATACCATTAGCGTTTGCTTTTTTTCATGATGCAACTCTCCTCCTTTAATCCCTGATTATTATAAAGTGCTATAATAAAAGAAAAATTCAATATGTGATAAGTCACATCAATGTGTCTGTCTCCTTCTTTCTCTTTCCAATCTAGCCTTTCTATAGCTTTCCAGAAAGGGAGGTTAGGATTAAAAACATGAAATCATGAACCCTGAACTGAAAATGAACTTATTTTTACATTAAAATTTAACTTAATCAATTAAAATCCAAGCTTTTTATTGTTTTGTTTTTGTGTGTATGTGCTTTTAATCAAAACATTTCCAACATCAGCCTGCTTATGGGCCTAAACCTTAAAGCCATAATTGGTCCCTTGGCAGTGCTTTCCCCTTTCACAATGTTTTTTTATGATGGTCACATGGATCTGAGAGTTGCTGGGCTTTCTTTCTTTTTTTTTCTTTTTTTTAGTGCTAAAGCAAAAAGCCCACTCCAGTGAAAGCTGAAACTGGCAATATCACCCTGAGCTGGAAGATTATGGTCCACATTCAGGTGGGCCACCAGCACACTGATCATCAGTCACAATGTCAGCACACACGAGATTAGTCAAGTTGTTTGTTGTGCTTCACACAGTCAGAATGCTGCTGACACATCTCCCCACTGTGACATTAACTTTCATATGGAATCAAGTGACACTGCCTCATGAATCAAATATTTACCTGCACAGTTGAAATTAGGTAGAAATGTAAATGGGCGATGGAGGATAGCATCTTCAGTGCAAACACCAATATTTGATGATTAGATTTTAAAGGAGAACCACAAAAACAGATGTCTGCTTAAACACAGACTAAGGTGTACATGTCTGCTCTTCATCTCTATACATTTTAGTGTGGGATGAGGTCTGTGAAGCAGGTGTAGAGTATAAATATGAATACAGATGTTCAGAATAGCTGGCTGTTGAGTGTGCATTAACGATAAACTATTTCATTTCATCTCAACTCGCCTCTCTTCATGCTGTTATCAGAATGCAGCTCAGACTGTAGCCTGATGGAATCTGAGTCTGACAATATTAGAAGCCAAGAATATGATACTTAGGTTATTGATTTTGAGAGTCTTGTGGGCTGGGTGTGTATCTAGAAAATGTGAATAGGGAGATAGAAATCTTTATGACTGTATTTAAAGGGAGGATTTAGAGAGTTAGCTGATGAATGCAAATGGAGAGCTTTATTATTATTATTGATGGTGTGGAAATCTGTTGGTTCTGTTTTGATATGATTCTCAGCATGCTGGGCAACCACGCCTGAAAACTGGATCATGTATAACAACCATGTTGCATATATAATTTCACTGACTCATCTAATGACCACTGATCCAGGGCGTAAGGTGAAAAACACGAGGAACATCTCTGTTGAGGAGAACAGAGAGTTAGTGGAGGAAGAATGAGCCATACCACCCCAAAAGCCTTTCTCAGTTTCAGCTGACTGCACCAAATAATGGAAAGCAGTGCCTTGATGAATGGCTGGAGAGCAGTCAAGCACACCACTGCAGAATAAACTGTAAACTGCAGGCAGGATAAAAAGAAAACAAATAACTCAGAAAATAGTTCAAGAAATAGCCAATGCCTCCTTTCATTACGGAATAATAACAATTATTAATTTTCATATGAAATTAATTCCAGGCAGTTTATCAAACCACAAGTTCACCTCTGTGCCTGATTTTACGAGGGCTTCTTTGCAAATAGAGATGTTGGAGGTGCGGAGTTCCCTCCTGCATGCAAATGAGTCATGGCAACTTCATACACTGCCTACTAATGACAATATTCCATTATAGTAACATGTCTTTAGCAATTACATACTTATCCATACTGAAAACTGAATGTCTGAAAGTGATTTGTTGGTGTTTTAATGTTAAAACTGCCTGTACTCTAACGTCTGCAATAGTCCAGTCAATGATTCCATAAGATAGTTTAATTAAATAGCTGTTAAGGATAAAACGATTTAAAAAAAAAAAATTCTGAATGGTTACTATTACCATTTCAAATTTTAATTAGTAATAAAATCGAATGAACTTCTTTCAGACGACAATGTGGGTTTATTTTGCTATTCCCTTGTTTGCAAAGTTGGCATGCAGCAAGTAAACCCAGTAATGCTATAGGCTATTGTCTTCAACCACAGTGACACAGACACTTGAAGCACTTTAAAGACAGGCTATCTTTAATAATAATGCAAATTTGAAAGGATTTTTATATATTTACAGGTATTGGTTGTGTTAGGTTTTTTTTTTGACTGTTTATGTAAACAAACATTGCACAAATCTGTGAATTTCATTTGTGGTTTTTAATATAAAACTTGGTGATCTGATTTAAGCATATGAATCAGTACTTTTTGGAAATTTTCACAAAACTGTGATAATATGGATAATTGTGATCATTTAGGTCAGTATGGTTGTTATATGAAATTTTCATACTATTTCATCCCCAACTGCTGTGTAACAGAAATACACACATTTGCACATATTCTCCCCGATAATCAAGACTAAATTGTTGACGTCACAATTTAGGCAATACCTCCAGAAATGACTAAATTAAGTGTTATTTGAGGTATGCCATTAAAACGTAATTATAAAATAAAAAAATAGAATTACTTTATTTTACTCAATTTTCCATTTTTGGACAGAAATTAATATTAATCTTGAATCTCAGACAACAAGTATGTCAAATATGTTGTTATTTACATGGCATTCTACTAATGATCCCTAAGTATATAGATAAAAAAATGTTGAAAAAGAAAAATATATTTTTTAACAAAGAAATTAATCTTCATTTCATGTACACAGTAAATGCTGTGAAGCTGAAAACCAAACATTTGGAGAAGAAAATCAAATATCTTTTATTAATACTCATGAGATATTTAAATAGACAATATACTCTTGAGATCATAGTAATTAATCACTACAATTGCTGTGACTTGACAAAATTGTAATTAATTGGCTAACTCTAAACTGTGTGGCCTATTTGCCAGCATGTTGAGAGAAAGCGAAGTTGAACATCCACAGTGTATAAATATTCCATTTAATTAAAACTTGAGGCCTCTTGTGGTGTGCATTCCTTGGTGGAGAGAACAAGAAATAATAGAGCTTGCCATCTCCCATGTGAGACAAATACAGACAGCTCTCAGTTATTTAGTTACCTCAGATCCTAAAGCCTCTTAAGGAAAATTTGTGACTGGGGTAAATGAAGTTGAGTTCTTTATCAGTTTTAGAAAACAAGCAGACAATCAGTATAACATCCAGCCAGGCTTTTGGTCAAGAGAGGTAGCCGTGTTACACCCACTTTGGCAACCATTTTTAACTGATGTCAAGATTTTATTGATAACTTTTATGGTTTGTCAAGGCCTTGCCCTCAGCTATGTCTCTGACCTCTTGGCCCTTCATGAGTCAGAGTGCAGCTTCAACACCACAGGCAGGGCTTTTGGCAGTTGCTAAGTCTAGGCTCAAGATGAAAGATGGCCGGATTTCACTATCACGACACCTAGTCTGTGAAATGTCCTGCCAGACAAGCTCAGACTGCTAAATGAGCATCATCCTTTAAAATCACCTCTAACATCCAATCTGAACAAAGAGGCCTTTTCAAATTCTAATTGTTTTAATTGCTTGTTTGGCAGCCACTTTATAACCTGTTAGCAGAAATAGTGGTAATATCATCAGCAGCAATATTTTAAGTATCTGGGAATACTTTTTTCTAATGCTGTTGCTAGAACAAAAAGCCTGTTACACAAAGTATAAAATGTGGTAAAAGCAACAGTGTGAAGTAGAGTAGGTCTACAATAGCCACTCTGACAATTGCAGATATGTCAAGGGAAATAATTGCTGATTAATGCATTAATTCAGTTTTTCTTTGATAATTGTGTCTTAGTATTTCCAGTAAGGTTACTGAAGAGGGACATGAGAGCAGAATAAAGGGAACTGTGAAAATTTAGCATGAGACAAATCAAAATCTGTGAAGCCAGTGTATAAGTGGCTTCCAAAATGTGCTCAGTTGTCTACTTCTAACCACCATACCAGCACATTTCAGGATGTTTTAATCTTTTATACCCTCACACTGCTGCAAACAACAGTATTCTGTAGTTATAATGAAATCCAGGTGAATCTGTTTCAATCAAACTGCCTCTGTGATAAAATCCTTTTTATTTTGGCAACTTGGGAGCTGTAAAAGTGGAAAGGTGCTGGGTTTAACCGGCAAACATTGGTGTAAGGGGACGAAACTACACACAATACACAAAACATTTCTTTCTGTTGGAAGAAAATCTAACTTTACACAGTTCTTTAGTTCAACTTCAAGTTGAAGCAAGTTTGAATCTGATCAAAGACAAATTCACAACAGCAGCATGAACTGAAAACTGAGGGCTTCTCATTTTTCACTGCACAGTTTAATTGGGCTTCACAATTAATTGAAATATTATCAAAATCACAATATGGCCATGTACAATATCCTGATAGCAGAAGCTGCATTTTATTTTCATGATGAGGATAAATGTGTCACAACATATTATTATAAATGAAGCATTGCGGTACTACAGAGATGCCAACAACATAAACAACAAATCATACCAAACATAAGACTAAAATCGCAATATTTGCCAAAGTAATCGCAATATGATTTTTTTTTATGCAGCCCTAAAATCCAAGACACTCTACTTAGGACACATCACTTAGTGATGCATAGTCGATTTATTAACGTAATGAAAGCACACTTCTTAGTGGGGCAGGGCAATTAATCGAAAATTATTCGAAACTGACATTCAGAACCTCTAACCAACGCAATCTTGCCCATATCAATAATTTCAGTTGTGGTTTTTTTACATTCTGTGAATACCCTCCCCACTGTGTGTTTGTTCATGTAGTGTCCCCTTAAAAATGTACAACTGCGCATGTAGTCATGTGACTCCGCCCTGTCCAGTCTGCAAACTGGAAGCAACATGGAGGAGAACTCAAACACCAAGCCAACTGAGCAACTTGAGCAGCTTGTACAAAGAAAAATGCCATGTCTGTCCTTTGGACAAATTTTGGCTTTCGTAAAAATGACACACAACAGAAAGAAATCAAATGTAAACACTGCGGAAAAACTGTTTCAGTGACCAAAGGTAATACCTCTAATCTGTTTCAGCACTTGGAGTTCAACTGCGTTACCGAATATGAACAGTGCACAGCTTAAGAAAAGAAAGACTGACAAGCACCTAGCAACAAGTGCCTCCGCAAAGCAGCTCTCAACAACACAAGCATTTACAAAGGCTATAAAATATTCAAAACATTGAAAATACCGAAGATATTCAATAAATAACCATTACCGGTTTATCTGTGTTTGTTTCCTTCAATTATTTTAAAATCACAAGATAAGATATATAAAAAAATATCCCAGCTTCAATAGTTGCGCATTTTTGTAGTACAAACCTTGTCAGTAAACTATGAGGGCAAAAACAAAATAATCATTCAGTAACCATAATCAAGGCAAAATGTTCAATTAATCGTGATGTTGCTTTGAGGTCATATCACCCAACCCTACTTCTTAGTACTGTATATCATCATGCTTATGGTTCAGCGTGGTTGAAAAAAACATATCTTTATGTTAATAGTGCCACGGCACTGGTTTTAGTTTTCCCCTCGACCTTGGAATCTGTCTCCACCAAGTTGACTGATGGAAACGGAGCGTAACAAGTTGACAATTCTGTCTGATATCAGGCAAGTTTTCCCCTGGACTGAAGAGCTGATGTTTCTATTAGCCCAAATGCTTTCCAATTCTACAAGCAGGGCAGCTTTAAAATTATACGTTTAAATACAGTGTGTTCTTGTAAATAACCATATTTATTTTTTGGTATGAAAGTAGAGATCACTGCTGATTTGTCACCATTTCAATAAGGCCTTTGTACAGTATGTACTACATGTTAATACATTTTAGTTACTGAAGGTAGTGCTGCACTTTTTCTCTCAATGGTTGTTTTCCCGTATTTTAAATTTTATTGTGTGAAATAAATAAAACCAACACTTCCAAGGACTCTCTTGGCATTATACATCACTAGATGGAAATGAGGTTAAAATATATCACTTGATATGAACTTGCTAGGTCAAGTATGTGTGTACTTTGCTCTGTAGCACTCTTTTGTTTCTTTGAACTTCACAATTACTCACTGACATGAAATTAAAAAAAATGAACAAATCTACGGCAGATCCCCTGAGCCCTACACTTTGATTCATCATTATTAATAGGGCACTGTCAGACGTGTGTAACCACAGAGCCAGGCTGGATTCAACAGTGATAGTCTCAGTTTGTTCCTACAGTATTTTAAAGACTGTTAATATGACTGTCAGCTTTTGTTTGTGTCATAAATGAATTAATGTGACTTGTGTGATTCCTCTCTTACGAAAATACACACCTTAAAGCTGGGTGATACATTGGTGGAGAGGACAATTTGTACACATTCAAGATAACTAGTAAAGGTTTAATCACAAAAGGATGAAAACTGAGTAGGTGTCAACCCTTGCAGGAGCAGTGTGTAGTGTAGTGGCATTTAGTGGCATCTAGTGGTGACGACTGCAGACTGCAACCAGCTGAAACTTCACTCGTGGCAAGGATAAACTCCCAGTTAGGATTCCTTCAGTGTTTATTTTTAGGAGGCTTTTACTGGGAGCCAAATTATCTGCAGAGGTCTCTTCCTCTCCAAAACAAAGGGACCAGATTATATGATTAAAACCCCCAAACTTTAAAACCCTAAAAAACACGGCATATAACAAAGAGTTTCTCCGACGCTGTTTGGATTGTTGCAGAAGCCTAAAGCGACCAGCTCTCTGATAACTTAAGATCCAGATGTGCAAGCTGTTTTTACTGGAAGCCAAATCATTTGCAGAGGTCTCTCCCTCTCCAAAATGAACCCACTGTTTAAACTGGTTAAAACACTACATAAAGTAGTTTTACATAAAAAATCAGTGTTTTACCAACACTGCTTGGTTCGTCATGGAGGGGCTGCTAACACCGGTGGCTGATGCGAAAATGTGCATCATCCTATCTAGAGCCAGTGTTTATTTTTTCCAACCCGGGCTACTATAGAAACATAGCGGTGCAACATGGCGATCTCTGTGGACAAGGTTCTACTCCCTATGTAGATGTAAATGGCTCATTCTAAGGTAACAAAAACACAACAACTATACACAAAAGAAAACATACTTATTATGACATATTCCAATATACCCCCCTGAATCCTACACACCTGACCTTTAACTTGATGCAGCAGCTCTGACAGACCCATAATCAGGCCTGAGAGTGTCTGTCTCAGGCTGTCCAGATAATGGCTGCCTGTCACATGATTCTCCACGGTCGTATTGCTATTATTGCTTACTATACCATTTATGTGGTCGTCTGCCAAACCTAACAAGACTTCTCCTTCAAACAGAGTGAAGTGGATTAGATTAATACAGACCCTTCTTTGGAGTAATACTGAAAATGAATACGCACAACCCTCAATACTAATGAAACCAGTTCACACAATAGTTCGAGGAATCTACTAAACTAAGCCATCTCTACTCTTCTAATCCACTAAAATACATCCATTTTGAGTTTGTCATTAAATAATTCGTAGTGTCTAATTCTTGTCTTACTTTAATATGTAAATAATAATGTATATTTGACAAAATGTCAAAACAGCAACAGCTTCTGTTATTAACGGCAGCTCTGCCTCTAGCTTATCTCCTGGTTAGAAACAGATAGCAAAACTGAATTTTTATGCACATTAATATTCCATACTGTATGTTACTGGAGTGCACCAACACTCTCTTTGAAGCATATCATGTAAACAACATGTTCCATTCACCAGAGTCCAAATAAGACCACTTCTGTAAATTCTGTTGCCAGTATGCAGAATACTAATGCATGCAAACCCCTTATGTGGTTACTGTCTTTTGCAATTTTAAATTGTCTTGAGATTGCAACAGCTTTGTTAGTAGCTGGTACTAATTGCTTATTTATTTAGGGCATATGATAGAAATTTTAAAACTTGTGCGAGTAGAGCAAGTGAGAAAATTGAATGTGAAAATATCTCAACTAAAACATAAAAAGCTAAGTACAGAACTATATCCATGCATAAAGGCACATTCAAAGATAGTATATACAGAGATGCAAACAGCATGATTAATCTGACCAAACTGTCATTTAATTAATATTTTAATATAATATTTTTGCTGGCACATGTATTAAGGACCTTAGATTATACGTGTTGATAAAGGAAATGCTTTGAAAGTGAATGGTTATAAAAAAAAATAAGATAGGTAGCTTTCTTTCATCAATTGGCCCATAACATAACCCCATCATATCTGACTGTTTTCACCCCAAGTGACCCCCTCTAAAGAGTCTTATGAAGAAAAACATGAGGAAACATATTTTCTTATAATTTTTTTCTATAATGACTGAAAGGTCATATCTGTCACCAAACAATCATTTACCCTGACAGCGTAATTTAAGCCCTATTGGTTTAACTCAACAGAAACACTTCTTATGTTTATGGCAAACCTGTTGATGTGAGGCACTCAATAAGCTGTGCCATTTTAAAAGCTATCAGCTGAGTTGATTGGAGAGATTTAAACAACTATTTAAGGGCAGCAGCTAATTAGCACTAAATCTAGATCTGATCCATTAACTGAAGCTAATCTTTAAATTACCTGTCCAAAGTGATCCATGTTAGAAAACTGTACAACTACTGGTTCGAACTTAGTCAGCTTTAGATAATGTCACAATTTAAAATCAGCAGGGAATATTTGAAATCTTACCATATAGGCCTTCCAATATGCAATTCATTTAGTCATAGAAAATCCATATGTAATTATGGTAAAAGCAAAGGCTGTGATTACTTTTGTCCAGATTAGTAATGTACTCCACATCACTCTCTTTTGCACCCCATTTGCATCGGGCAATAAAGTACAATTGCAACAAGGCCAAAAGAGACAATATATGTGCAAGTCACTGGTGAACACAAATTTTGATTCAGATGCAATCCAACTGCAGTCTGTATCTCAGCTGCTGTTTTCATTCCAGGTGCAAATGGCTCCTGGTGCAAAATCTAATATGAATCTTTCTCGCATTAAATGTGTTTGTGTGAAATCTTATCAAGACACATTCAGCTGTGTGCATCTTGTATCTGCACCATTATTTTACTGGTTTTCTACATTGCTTCCATCAGCTGTGGACAAGAGCAGTTCACTGCAGATCAGACAGGCACAATGCACATGTTGCGATGACCCACCACACGACAACTGTATCAGCTCTGCATTGTATTCATAGTCTGCACCGATAGTGTGATCTTAAATGATGCAGTCAGTTGATTGAGCTGTTACAGAGCCCGATGAAGCCTGTTGGAGAGGAAATAACCAAGACGGAGTGAGCTGTCTGTCAGCTTTACCCTCCATCAAAAAGGACATTTGGCGCCTGTTACTGAGTAGCACCTGAGCAAAAGTGAACCTCCCTCGACTCAGAGGTTGTACTGAGCGCCGTCCTCCCCTGTGATTTGCCACAGTGGGGGACGCAGGGGGAAGGTAGGGGGTGGACAATCCACAGAACTGGCAATAAATATCCTAGCTGGGGGAAACTCTTAGCAGTGTTTTTTTTCTACTGTGGAGGAGGAGGAAAGTGGCAATACATCAGCTTCAGAAAGTGGGTCAGAAATACTGTACTGTCTCCAGGTGAAACAGGAAATTACACATTTAACTGGTGTTACTTTCATGACTGTACATGTGATGTGCCTCAAATGAACTTTGGGATTTTGTGTTATTGTGAAATCCTGGTGCACGTAAGCATTCTGCTGAGAACAAATGGCAACACTGAGACAACAAGAAATGACCTCACAGTGATCAACCCAACTCCTGAAGACTGTTAACAGACAGGGACATGCTTTATTTAATGAGAATTCAGTGTGGCATAAGCTTGATTTTGGCTTACGGACCATATTATTAATCTTTTTTCCAAGTATGGATTTCCTTTAAACTGTTGAGGAGTCAAGAGGTAAGACTGCAAGACTAGTTACCATTAGCCTTTCCAATATTTTTTACAGAGACTACTCTGTGATAGACATACAATCATGTTCCATTTCCACAAAGCCCACTGAATATTACAATCAGATATATATTGCTCTTGTAGATGTTCAATTAAACCTTATCACACTGAGAATCCTTGCCATATCTTCTTTAAATGTAACCTCCATCATAAATGCTGTTAAATTCACATTCAACCTGCCCGAATATGCCCTTCATAATGGTTACGTAAGAGTTGCTGCATTTTTCTCCCATTTGAAAAAAAAATACAAAATAAAAAAAAAAGCAGAAAAACACAAGTTTGGGATGGCCATGAAATGTTTTCTCATGAAGCTGTTTACCTTCAGTTTACTCTCTTTAGACAGCGTCTACACTTTAATAAATGGTTGTCCTTTTCACTGCACTGGCGCTGGTCAAAGCATTGCTTTATGCGCTCAGGTGAGTCCTCAGAGAGCAAATAAATCTATTTGTAAGGTCTTGCTAAATAAAACCAGAGGCATGTTTTCCATTATAATGGCAACTGCCAGGATGATCTTTCTTCCTAGCATCTAGGCTTTACTTTTACAGTTACTCCACAAATGAGCAATTATTAGCATGCAATCGGAAGGCTGATAAAATCCATTAATCAATATTCAAGACTGATACATGTGGTTATAATCATTATCTTCATCGTTATTAATAAAAGTTATTAACCATAATTATAGTGATGAAAGTGCTGGTGAAAAAGGCTTCTCAATGTTGAATGACATTCCAGAGGTGCAGATGCTCAATGTGCATCTTCTGTTAATTAAAAACTTGCCCCCTAATTATTTCTGTAATTAGAAAACACTGCATTTTCAAAAAGTGTGTGTGTGTGTGTGTGTGTGTGTGTGTGTGTGTGTGGTTTCGGTTCAAATAATGTCCAAAAATGAAAATAAATGAATGTATAAGCATATGATGTTAGTAAGGTATGTTAGAAAGCTAGATTTCGTTTCAATTTACAACTCAGGAAAGACAACAGTACACTTGCCAAAGTTCAAACTGAACAACCACAGCAACCACATCAGGACAACTACTAAATATATATTTTTACGGAATCCCAAAGAAACAGTGGCATCATAACCATGCAGGCAGAGTCCATGAGACACTGGGGTATTGATGTTAGGATGCTACAACAGTATCAGCCAGCAGGAACATGAGCAATAACAGAAAATTAATATCTAATATGAAAGGAAGAGAAATAGTCTGTAAATCATCAAATATTATGCAGTAGTTCCCCCCCCCAAAGCATTAAGTACTGAAGGGCAGCAGTAACATAAAAAGTATGAGAAGCAGGCTTGTGACCAGAAGGTCTCCAGTTTGAGTTCACAGTATGTCTGGGAAAATCTGGGTTGGGAAAGCAAATGAGAAACACTCTCCTCCCTCATCTGCCGCTGAGGTGTCCTTGAACCAGGAACAACCCCCCAGCTGCTCCAGTGGAGCTGCACAGTGGCCAAATAGAGGAAAAGCATGACTGGGTGAGGCGGGCAGCTCCCTGGTGTGAACATGTGAATCTATACATATGTGAAGCAGGTTGTAACTGAGAAAGAGCAAGCATGTTCAGCAAACCTCTCCTAGAGAAATAAAGGTTAAAAAAATGCCCAGAAAGCTTTGCAGAGAGCAGCGTTCGTTAATGCTTCCCGGGCTCTTGGGGGAGATAAAAGGGCGATCCAAACATTGTTTATTGGGAACTGTGTGCAACATAAATCATGTAGCAAGAAAATGGAGGCAATAACTCACCTTTCGCTTTGCTTTTTGTCCCAGCCACTGATAGCATGAGGGGATAAAGCAAGGAAACAGCAGGTTAGAAAGGTAGTGCAGTATGAAGGAGTAACATTGATAGCATGATGATTATTCTAGCCATAGTGACAGGAGGTCTGAGATTAAATGGTGCGAATGTAAAGATGCAAGTAGTATAGTCAGTATTTATTTACACCATACCATGTCATGACAGATCAAACATTAGAAGTTAACATCAGTACAACATTACAAAAAGACAGGAATTACATGAATACAAACCCCCCCGTTTAGTTTAGTTTAGTAAATCTTAAACATCTGCGAAACAGGTATCCATAGCTGGTAGTCCACATAATATGATTGTAGTTAATTACACACAACTTAATGCAAAAGACACAACTGATGTAGGTTATCCTGAGTCAACCTCAGAATACCTGAGTTCATGATACATGAAATTATGGACCAGGTTAACTGTAAAAATGCCTCTTTGAGGAATGAGAACAATTCGGATCTTCCAAACAACTGCATGTTCACACAGAAGAGCCACAGAAGAACCAAACTGGAGCAAAGGACCTTCCTATTGAGAGGTGTAGGGCTGTACCTGACTCACAATTACTATGTCAGTTGAATCAGATTTGGCTGTTCACTATGGATTTTCGATTCCATACAGAGTTTGGGTCGGTGGGACATTCAGGGTGACAACAACATTCACGTGATATAAAGTAAACAAGTCAAGTTAGCACTCTGAGCTAATAAATGCTAACTATGCTACTGATGGACTGGAAATGTGCAACAACATTTTTTTGCTGACACTAGATATCCAACAAAAGCCAGATTCTGTATCATATTAAGTTACTGTAAGCTGTAAATTCACCACTTCTAAGCAGAAGGCAGAAGGTAATGTGCTCTTGATGCCTGACCGGGCAAAGCCTCTCTTCCACCAGGCAGCTGCCTCCAGGTCATAATTTCACCCTGGGTCTGGGTCTGCAGCTACCTGTAGCGCAGAGCAGCATTAAAGCAAGAAGCATTCACTCTGCAGCTAACCCAGGGGATTAAAATGTCCCCAGAAGTAGGCTGCACACTGACTGAAAAAATCCATAAATAAAGACATAAATATGAAAGAGAGCTCGACTTGCAGAATCTCTGGAGGGTCTCCAACTGATAATTCAAATCTTTGACTTTCAGGGGGCAGCTGTACTGAGGTGCCAGTATTAACACATTTAACAGGTTAACTTTCACTGGACAAAACCAGTCTGCAGTTTGGTCCTATTTATATTCCACAGTGAAGATGATAAGTGAAATTTTATCATTGTGCGTTAATAAAATAAACTACAAAATACAACTTTACTTTTAAACAAATCCTTTTAATGTCTGCCTCCATATTTGCAAGTTTGTCTCGTCTTTGCTTGTATATGATTACTGCGTTGTGGGTAATAATGTTAAATCTACTTCATTTTTTGATCCAAAATACTTATTATCACCATGTAATGTTTTGGATCATGGGATATTGCAAAAGATCCAAACAATTAAGTGCTATTGTTTATTTGCAGAAAAAATTGTAAATCTTTCCTCTTACGAGCTAATCTGTGTGTCAGTGCCTGGGAAGATTTCTTCTGAATAACTTTCAACTTTCACCTTATGCGCAAATTACACGCTACTCAGGGTAACATGGCAGATTGGTAAACAATTTTCTTTCATCATCACTCAAGAGTCAGGCGCTTTGTTTGTCTCCAGCAGTTACATAAAGGATGGCACTTTGCTGTCTTTCAGGTAGAGACACTTAGTTAGGTGTAATGAGGACAGAACATTCTTACCAAAGGCTTCAGACTAGAGGAGATTAACAGCAGATTTGTCGGTAAGATTTTGAAAAGGACTCATTGCATAAACTGCAAAATCAGCACTGAATGCTAATCAGAAGTAGAACTGTGTGCCCAACATAGGAGAAAGCACCATACACCACAGAAAAGGCCCAATTCCAGACACATAAGACACCCTCCACCCAAGTCTATTGGGATAGCGATGAAAGCAATGGCTTTCTAACACAACTTGTCTAAAGAGCTGAGGCTAACTGATATTTTTTTGCTTCTGTTCACAAGAGGAAACAGGTGATCTGATTTTAAGGGAAAAAGACGTTGATACATTTTTGCATTTCTAAGTTGTAAGAGGGCACTGTTGAAAAAAATGGATTTTTAATTTTTTTGTTTTATTTCATCTGATTTTTTATGTTTAGTTTTTCTAGTACTAATAAAATATTTTAAACAGTTTGGCAAATCTGTAATTTGCCAATTTTTTTCATCCAATTTGTAAAGAATACACATTCAGAGGAGAAGCGGCCTATCATTCACTTGGCCTTTTTTTTTTGCATTTCTTTTGTTCACCCTGGATAAAGCTTCTGACAGAGCTGCAGGTGAAACATGACTGGAGGTTTCCCTTAAAATGCCTTGACCAAATCTACACTGACTGGGGGGTCAACAGTGTGCTGTTTCTTGTGGATGCAGAGGTTGACTGACAAGAGCACTTCTCAGCACCTCAAGAAATAAGCTCCTCTTGTTGTATTTACCTCTCTTCCACCTCTGGTCTAAAATGCATTGTGTTGACACATCCTGTCTATTATGGGAAATGTCTAACAGCTAACAGGCCGCTGTTCCCTTCCAGCTGGTGGTGCCGGTGAAATTGTTCACACTATGCACACCTCATTTGTTTCTGTTGTTGTCAAGAATCATTTTTGGCTTCTTACCATCTTTCTGCTGCTCAAACTTGCATCTGTATTCAACATGCTAATCAATGCTGCATTCACGTGTTTCCCCACTGCTGATATTTGAGAACTGCTAGGCATCTATTGCAACGATAATTACATGTTTGCAGAGAAGGCTATTTGAGAGGCAAGGCTGTGTGCATGTGTTTACCTATTGGTACCTTCAGTATTATGTAAGATGAAGCTCAAAGATTGTCCTGCAATCTGCCTTTTGTAGCCAACCTCCACAAGGCCAGTGTAACACATTACAGATCTTTGCATTTCTTTTACATCCAGGCCAAACGTTCAATAAAAATAGTGATCACATTGCTCATTACAATACCCATAGCTGGGGGTGGAATGAAGCCTTGTGGAAAAAAGTACTATTTCTGATTAAAAAATAGGTCAGTGTTAATCTGAAGTCCACAGAAAGGACAAAATGTTTATCTATAAAATAGGTCATTTCTTGGTGATCCTTGAAAAAGCTCTTATCCGATGAGGAAACTGGGAAGACTTTACAAGTAACGTATGCCATTTTATTATCTAATGGAAAATTCATTGTTTTTGACACTCATTAATCTTTCTGTATGCTCCCAAGCCTGCACCTCTTCCTATTTTCTCCTTACGTGGAAGTTATTAATCTCTGACTCCCTCTAAATTTAATAGTGTTGACAAAGTCAGACACCATGATAAGATTCTCCTTGCTGTGAACTGGAAATGTTTGCAAGCACATGGCAAGCATATCAATACATTCTATCTGAAAAGTATAAGGCTTTGACATTCCTAAGAGGACTTTCACTGAAAATCAATAGTGGGGCACATAACAACACACTTCTCTGTAAGAATATCAATGTATTTAACCCATTTATCATATGCTTAAATGCATGAGTGCATTTAATAAATCCAACAGTACACAGATATACTGTTGTTCATACGATTACCTGACCCGAGTGATGAGTTACAGCCTTTACTGTAATAAAATGAAAACAAGCTATGGTTATCATGTCCTTACAAACAATGTAATGAACCTAATCGCCTTTAATATTTTCTTAGAATTGCATTTTTTACTATTGCACTGTTTACACTGGAGCTGCTCCATTTTAAACAAATGGAGTATTAGTTTTACACCTCTAATTTGTTAGTAACCTTTAATGGCCTCAAATAGCCTATCTCCTACATTTTAATGACTGACTCTTAATTTTCATTTGTCTTAAACAAAGCATTTCTCAGGTATTTTGTCTAATCAACAGTAAAAAAACCAGTGACACTGACATTCACTCAGTTATATTAGCTAGGACAGGCAACATGTGGAGCACAGTTGCGAATAAACACTCCGGAACATCGTTCATCACGATGCACAGATTTTTGTAAGTAGTGAACAATTAGTACTAAATGCAAAATAAATCCTCATTACATGATTCATACAAAATGATGTAAACATCACTGTCACTGCATAATTCCTATAAACAGGTTTCTGCATATGTTTGCAGAAGCTGAAGGCGACAGGACAAGACTTTGGTATCGGAAGTTTTCTGGTTTTCATTTGTAGTTTGATAGTAGTGGGAGTAGCACTGACCAATCTGAGCGGCAGGTAAACAGTCCATGTGAAGAGGTGGAACACATTGGCCAAAATGCAATCTTGGAACCCATCTGCTATCTTCTCACAATAAGTTAGGCTTTAATTATCTTTATTTTACGTGTATTTGTAAAGATATCTGTAAATATAGATTAACCAAAATGACTAGCGCATGGAAGAGGAAGTCTTGACTTGAATATCTGCTGGTGACACCGAATCAGCCTGAAATATTGGTCCTCTCCCCCAGAGACTTAATTGTTGTCAGACAGACTAAAAGCCAATAGATCACAGATTGGTCACTGTACTGTAGGTTATGACTGCAAAAGTCTAGTATTATGATGGTCTATTTTAGTTGTTTTTCATAGCAGCAATGACCCTGTGCCTACCAATTTTTCATGTTTACCTATAAAATTTAACAGTAAACCAAAACATGTACAGGACTGTAGTTTGATAACATTCTGTTAATTTGCTTTTTGTAAAACATCATTATTGATTAGTTAAGATGGAATGAAATTTATATTCCTTCAAACTATGTTTTATTTTCAATACTGCCACTGTCTCATTGAGATTTAAGAAATGTACCTGAAAAATAGCAATGTTGGTTCAGCAAAATAACATGAGAGCTTGCTTTCAAGATAAAATTATTCTGAAACATTACAGAGCACTAATAAGACTGAAACATACAGTACAGGCCAAAAGTTTGGACACACCTTCTCATTCAATGCATTTTCTTTATTTTCATGACTATTTACATTGTAGATTCTCACTGAAGGCATCAAAACTATGAATGAACACATGTGGAGTTATGTACTTAACAAAAAAAAGGTGAAATAACTGAAAACATGTTTTATATTCTAGTTTCTTCAAAATAACCACCCTTTGCTCTGATTACTGCTTTGCACACTCTTGGCATTCTCTCGATGAGCTTCAAGAGGTAGTCACCCGAAATGGTTTTCCAACAGTCTTGAAGGAGTTCCCAGAGGTGTTTAGCACTTGTTGGCCCCTTTGCCTTCACTCTGCGGTCCAGCTCACCCCAAACCATCTCGATTGGGTTCAGGTCCGGTGACTGTGGAGGCCAGGTCATCTGCCGCAGCACTCCATCACTCTCCTTCTTGGTCAAATAGCCCTTACACAGCCTGGAGGTGTGTTTGGGGTCATTGTCCTGTTGAAAAATAAATGATCGTCCAACTAAACGCAAACCGGATGGGATGGCATGTCGCTGCAGGATGCTGTGGTAGCCATGCTGGTTCAGTGTGCCTTCAATTTTGAATAAATCCCCAACAGTGTCACCAACAAAACACCCCCACACCATCACACCTCCTCCTCCATGCTTCACAGTGGGAACCAGGCATGTGGAATCCATCCGTTCACCTTTTCTGCGTCTCACAAAGACACGGCGGTTGGAACCAAAGATCTCAAATTTGGACTCATCAGACCAAAGCACAGATTTCCACTGGTCTAATGTCCATTCCTTGTGTTTCTTGGCCCAAACAAATCTCTTCTGCTTGTTGCCTCTCCTTAGCAGTGGTTTCCTAGCAGCTATTTGACCATGAAGGCCTGATTCACGCAGTCTCCTCTTAACAGTTGTTCTAGAGATGGGTCTGCTGCTAGAACTCTGTGTGGTATTCATCTGGTCTCTGATCTGAGCTGCTGTTGACTTGCGATTTCTGAGGCTGGTGACTCGGATGAACTTATCCTCAGAAGCAGAGGTGACTCTTGGTCTTCCTTTCCTGGGTCGGTCCTCATGTGTGCCAGTTTCGTTGTAGCGCTTAATGGTTTTTGGGACTCCACTTGGGGACACATTTAAAGTTTTTGCAATTTTCCGGACTGACTGACCTTCATTTCTTAAAGTAATGATGGCCACTCGTTTTTCTTTAGTTAGCTGATTGGTTCTTGCTATAATATGAATTTTAACAGTTATCCAATAGGGCTGTCGGCTGTGTATTAACCTGACTTCTGCACGACACAACTGATGGTCCCAACCCCATTGATAAAGCAAGAAATTCCACTAATTAACCCTGATAAGGCACACCTGTGAAGTGGAAACCATTTCAGGTGACTACCTCTTGAAGCTCATGGAGAGAATGCCAAGAGTGTGCAAAGCAGTAATCAGAGCAAAGGGTGGCTATTTTGAAGAAACTAGAATATAAAACATGTTTTCAGTTATTTCACCTTTTTTTTGTTAAGTACATAACTCCACATGTGTTCATTCATAGTTTTGATGCCTTCAGTGAGAATCTACAATGTAAATAGTCATGAAAATAAAGAAAACGCATTGAATGAGAAGGTGTGTCCAAACTTTTGGCCTGTACTGTACATGAGTCAAGGATGGTTTATATGCTACATATAACCAGACACCATGCTTCAAATGATCTCACTTAATGCCCAACAAATGAAAACAATGCAAAACATTACACAACCCAATACAAGTAAAACAAAGCACAGGGAACAATATCTTACCTAGCTTTGCCTAATAACCTTAGTGTAGAAAAGGAGAACATGTTGAGACATAGTAGGAAAAAAAAATGTGCAGGCTAAACAGGGATCCTACACGAGACAGATGAGCGCAATATCTGCTGGAACAAAACAATGAAATGGATAATAGCGTGTCAATGACAATGAGATAAGAAAGCAATAAGAAAACGAGAAACACAACGAGGCAGAAAGATGGGAGTTTGGCCAGTTTGGCCACCAGAGGCATACATTTTGGGGGAGTCAGTCTGCCTGCTTGTTAGCTGTATTTGCATTGTGTGAGGCTCAAAGTGCAACAGAATGAACTCCATTCATTTATTTGTCAGACTTATTTCTGAAGTGGGGACGCAGGGCTGTAACAAAGCAATAGTTGCTGGTCCCTGTGGTGATTAGTTTAACTGACCACTGAGAGGTTTGTCCTCTAACAGTGAGAGCTAGCCTCTGTCCCTCAGCTGGCCATCACAGGGGTCACTGCTCTCCCTCTGCCAGTGTCACACAACAAACTCTCCTGGGACAATGCGGCTGTAAGTAACCCTTTGACAGGGAAGCACTTCATCATATTCAGCTCACACACACATACTCACAAGTGGAATCACAAGGCACTTTAAGTTGCTGCTCTGGGCAGCTGTGTGTGTTGGTGGCCTGTTAAAGCTGTGGCTGGTAACTTTTATAAAAAAATAACTTAAAAATCAAAACAAAACTGTGATTATATTCACACTAAGAGTGTGTCAAATCATCTCGTTCACGATAATACCGGTAAAAAATTTTTATATCATATGAAAAACTCATATTGTGATATTCATATTGATGTCATACTGTTATCCATGGCACCCCTAAGTCACACAGCACTAAATAAGATAGATGTTATGTTAAAAAAAAAACAAATATCATATCCCTCTGCCTCCTCTATTGCGTTGAAGTGCCTCTAATGGCCCTGCAGAATATAAACAACCAATCAGAGAAGAGGAGTCTCTAACGCAGCTCTCAATCATGTCAATCACTGCTTGTGAACTGCGGCTAAACTGTCAAACTTGGCAGCACTGATCAAACATGAATCAAGGTTCTGTTACTGCAATGCCTATTTTTCACTTTAAGTGTTTTCAGAACCATATTTTAGTGTACTGTTTAGCTATAAAATTAGGCAGGTGGTCTAGCTGGTGCTGCTGTCAGGGGGCAGTTCTTGGTGCGTTGGTAAACTATTTCCAACATAGCTGTTGGGTCACAGACTTTCTCATTTTACATTAAAACAGTATGCTAAAATATATTCCTGAAAACCTTCTTTAAGAATATAGTGACAGCTTCAGCAAATATGACACCAAGTTAAAAAAGGTTCATAAAAGGTATCACTTGTGGCTATAAACAGCAGCAGGTAACTGCGATTTTGGGCTTCAAAAAGCAAAACTCTTTTGAGATAACATCAGTAAACTGCTCTCTCTCTAGATAGAGCAACAACTTGATTTCAATTGTATTCCTATGTATTTTTTTTAGCTGCATAACAACTATTCTTTATGATCAATTAATCTGTTTTTTTTATAGTTTATAAAATATCACAATTTCTAAACATTTCAAAATGCTTGTTTTGATTTACACAATCAATGGCTTATCAAATGAGTTGTTAATTAACTTTCTGCTAATTTACTAATCAGTTAACTAATCATTCCAGCATTAGTTTGATGCTTTGCTTCTTTTACATCCATTACCCAGATTCTCACAACAGCTCAGAATAGAAAATTATTTGAGCAAATATGTAGAAGCTGCACTGTCTCACTTAGAAAAATTTAAGTGCTGAAGATCAAGTTCATGATGCAGACTAATAGGTGAGTAACAGTATTTATTTATTTTTATAGATGATCCTAAGATCTAACCTAGTGCAGCTGGTGATTAAAAAAATGACTGATAGAGGGAGAGAGAGAGAGAGAGAGAGAGAGAGAGAGAGAGAGAGAGAGAGAGAGAGAGAGAGAGAGAGAGAGAATTTGCTGAATACCGTTCAGCCCATCACAATAGATCAACACAAAGCTGTGAGTGGTCACAGAAGTAGAGCCTTTGGATGTGCTATCTATTGAACATGAGGTGACACAGCTGGTAAAGTTCAACAGCTGTAATATCCTCTCACCTGTGTCCAGAGGTCTTTGAATAATTTAGTGTTTTAGTGGATTATTGATGAGGTTGAGGTGTAAGAAACGGTCAGTGCCTCCAGCTTTTTACAGCAATAATACTGAATGAATAACCCGATTAAAAGAGCCTTCTCCTCCACAAACAGCAGCGACTCCCTTCAGAGCAACACAAGCACGTTCTCCTTTCTCCTGGCAGCATCTGCTGCTGCAGAAGCTTGCATCTCTGCGACTGGTCCAATGAAACACCACAATTTAAACACACTTCTAGAGCACTGCAAAGGTAGCATTACAGGCACACATATTGTACCTCCTGACAACTCCCCAAACCAATTCCTTCTTCAATTTTCTCATCTTGTCTCTACTGTGTTTCCATCTGAGCACTTCATGTAACAAAAGCCTGCTTTCTCAGTTAGAGAAACGCAAACATGGGAAGGTGAGCCAAATAATTGAGAAAACCTGTTTTCACACTGCTGTGTCATGTTGTTGCCACTGTGTAATAAATAAGGCCTACTCATCTTTTCATGTCATACTGGTACTTGTAAAAATAAATGCAACATACAATCCTTGTTCACTTAAAGCAACACTTACCTTTCTGGAAATTTTACGCTTTTCTTTGTTTAGGTTAAAATGCTATTAATAAGCTGATGGCACACTAAAATGTAAGTGAATTCCACCAGAAATAAAAACTCATCATTATACCATTCTCGTATGGTTCTAAGAAAACTCAGACCAATCATTGCATTCAGACCGGATGCAATGATTGGTCAGAGTTTTCTCCTGTCCTGTCTGTCTTCCCCACGTGGAGGCCTCCGACTGACGTAACCACGCGCGCAACATCTGCTGCGTCCTTGTGTTCACTGAGACATGGGTGAATGGTATCAGACTCCGGTGTTGAGCTAACGGGGCTAACACTACATAGAGCAGACAGGGAGGCTGCATCATCTGGTAAGCTCCGGCAATATACACAAACAATTCATGGTGCTGTGATGTGAAGAGGATCTCCCAGTTCTGCTCTCAGGATGTGGAGTTTTTGACTGTGAAATGTCGACCCTTTTCATCTTACTATTGCACTACATGTTCTTTCCTATATGTTGCACAAATTGTTTTTAAATGTTTTGTTTCTTTTTGCTTGGGGTATGCGAAATGTTGCATGCCAGTTGCTAATGGCTAACATTAGCCTACTGAAGCATAGCCTCTGAAACATTACCGTTATCTTCCTTGTGCGTTTCCACTTACTAGTAACGTTAACGCTACTATCTAACGTTAACTGTAACCTTATTCTAAAACTCATTAGTCATCACTGACTGAGTTTTAAAACTCTGGGGTTGCGTTTGTTACGTTACACTCGCTGTCCTATTCCATGTATCTATTGTTACCTTGCCAACGCCTACATCTATCATAGACGTAATGAGGATGTAATGGAGGAGGGGGGGGTAGGCCGTTGGAGGGAGGTGGAGTTGCAGGAGGAGAGGGATGGGACTTTGGAGGGAGGCTGGAGTTGTGGATGTTTAAATTTTTGTGCTGTGTTGAAATGCAAGAAAGGTAAGAGTTGCTTTAATGGAGGGTGTGAGTAACATCTAAAATGCAATGAGTGTCACATATATTTGAGGTACACAGTATTCTCAGAAGTGTTTGGTTGATACTTTAAGGTGTATGCTTGTAATATTGAACTTGCATATTTTGTCTGTTCATTAACCATTAACCAATCTGACAATCCACCACTTGAAATACAAAGGAATGAAGGGATTTCCAAAGAGGTTACAATAACGCTTACAGAAAAAAAAGGTTTGTGACAACTTATAAGATATTCTTAAATATTTGTTTTCTAACCTGTATTGCAAGAGATATTGGTACTGTATGTCACTGGTCTACTGAAGGAGTATTTAAACTAAAATAGACCGATTTATACAAGACAGCTATCAAAGGTCTATCTTTTTTTTTCCTGAATTCACGAGCATAGTTTTGAAGTAGTAGCTTGTATGCTGCCATTAATCACACTGACAAGAACAGGAGTATAGCTTTCAGACTGGAGACAGACTGATGCCGAGATGACGTAGTGGACTGTGATGCTTATTACTTTGCTTTTCTTATTGTTTTATTCTACACCACTCTGTCCAAAGCAGCCTTGAACTTTGGCATGGCACTTGAAAGGTTGTGCCTGGAGCAAAAACAAAGATTTGATTTAAGATTTACCATTTCAATAGCCCATTCGACACAAAATTGCCTCTTTTGACAGAGGTTGTAATAAGATGTTTTCAATACAGCAATATGAAAGATTCAGTCTTGCAATTTAATACGAAAAGACACAAGCTAACTTCTGTCTGGTAGTTGCACTGCCTGAACCCTCCAAACAAATCAGGTGTGAAGCAGAAATCTTTTAATAGAGTGTGTCCAGGTATGCTAGACAATAAAACCCCTGTTTCTATGGAAGTCATGATAAGAGAAACACACCACAACAAAGACAACCACAGTGCCTGCAGTTCCTCTATCACTCAGCATTACCTGCAAGATGGTTTGTGGTGTGCACGCCACGGGGTGTGTGACACCATGCCATGAGGATACGCTTCAGTCCAGCTGAGCTGTATTTGATATAAACTGAGATGTTTCAAAGTGATTTTGGAATGTCCATCTCTACTCCCCGCTCTACTAGAAATCAAATTTCCTTGTGTTACAGAAAATTGCTTGACATTATGTGGCTGCACCAGGAGCCCTGTGCATGCAGATGAGGGTCCTCGCTTAAGGCAATCCAGGACTCAAACCTCCTAAGTCTTTATCTGCCAACCCCGGGGATAATGGCACACACACTACTCCTCTCCCCTGGTTTCAGTCTAGCCTGATGGTGACACTGTCAGACTTCATATAGCACACAAGGGAAATGCATAGTTTTAAACCCCAATTTTACAATCAATGTGGAACAATAATGTTGAGAACAAGGTTTAACTGAGAAATACCTACACATTTTGCTGACATTTTCATGATTTATTTACACTAATCACCTGATTTGTACCTTGACTAAAGCACTGCACAGTTGGGATGCAAGTATTGTGTAAGTTCATGTAGTCTGAATTGAACCCCAAGATGGCATTATGCAGGGTGTTTTACAGTATTTGTTGGAAGTATAAGACTTAAATGGTGCGGAAACTAGCATATTTAGGCAAAACGTGTTTGGTGTCAGGAATTAGTTCCACAGGAGACATTTATGTTCACAATTTAAGCTAACATTTAGGAAAGCAATCTTAAGAGAGATGTGATGAACAGCAGGAGGAAGAGACACATAGAAAAAAACTATACTTTGCATATTCTTATCACTTTGCACTGTACAGAGGAATGAAAGTCTAACACAAAAGTGTTTACAATTGTCTTGATGTGAGTGGAAGTCAGTTTTGGATATATTTGCAGGTGTTTACATCAAGTTTAAACCCTGCATGAGGCCCAGCAGTTAGTATGGGCCCAGCCCCAGGTTTTTGAGATATTTTGCCCTGTAATGTGTTGTCATGGAAAATGTTTAAAGGTAAAACAGACTCTCTGCCCTTGTTTTCAGTCAAGAGGATTTCAAGCTGTGAAAAGCTGATAATGCTGTTCACTTGGAGCAAATACAACTCACATCTACTGAATAAAGTGTTTCTAGCCAAGTAAAAAATGAATTTCAATGCTATTTATGGAAATCATGTAGGATGAAGTTAAATGCATAATTGAATGAACTGTTGTGTCAAGTGTCTTCACTTTGATTCGCCACTGGTCTGTCATGTCAGGTCTGCATTCATGTCTCCTGCCTTGGGGGTACGAAAACAGATAGAAATGGAGGATGAAGAGGAGGTGGCGTTCTCAAGGTCAATACTGTACATGCTGGAAAAGTGGGAGAAAGCAGGCTGTCATTGGTGACAAACCCGTCAACCAAATGTAATTCATACAAATGTTCTTTGGCAAAGCTGTGGCTCGTGCTATGTCATAACGTAACCACATGTGAGGTGCACTTGCACACACACTCACTTCATCATTCTCCTGGCATATCAGTCCCTTATCTTTCAAAACACACTCACAGTTGTGTTCCATGTCCCAGTGATGGAATTCTAAAGAAGGTCAACCGCTGGAGAGTACTTTCGGCCGCAAAGATAATCCACTTTGATGAATCTGTTCACATTCTCAAAGTGTCATCCTTAAAGCCTTCTGGAGGCATCGACTTCCACCTTGATATGAAATAGATGCTTCATAAATCACCTCAGCTCGCAAACACTGTTGTGCTTTATGACACATCAGCCTGAATTGAAAACTTGTTGAGAATGACAATATGATGTTTTTGAGATGTCACAGTGATGGGCACTTAAAACTCTCAGTAGTTCAAGAACAAAATTCAAACTAACATTGCAGTGAAAATAGTGACGTTGTTTTTTGGCACTGTCAATGCAATCTGGAATGAAAAAACAGGCAAGAATATCAAACATTGGCATTTTGAGAGCCCTCTGATAATTTTCTTGATGATATTCTCCTTTCAATGTTTTTCTTTTAGGCTTTTTCAGTACAATTTTCTGTCATGAAGAGGAGGAGTTTGAGATTGGGGGCAGGAGAAGTGATTCCCATATTCTCTATCAAAATGAAATGAGGGGGGAACACCAGTGTGGTTATTCTTCTCTGATGCCTCAATGAATTTTTTATTTGAGGAAAAGCTCATAATCACCACCCCCATGTCCTGCCTCCTATAGGACAGCATGGGCTTACATACAAACAACATGGTAAAGAGGAACGTTGTATCAACTGTGGTTTTCATGTAGTTGTGCCCCATAAAAGATGACAAACTACAGTTTAGAGTTTTGTGGAGAAGTAGCTAAACCCTAAACTGGCCAATGGAATTTCACTCATGCTTCTTCCCAAGGAAAAGAACTTTCAAGAACCATCACTGCTGAGTTCTTGCAGGAATGAATTTTGACTGCAGGGCACATTGTCACTGAGGCTCCACATACTCAGGGTCACAGTGCTTTTGTTAAAATACAAAACTAGCTTTGCCGTACTGCTCCTGGCTGATGTAGATGCAAACTGTTACTGTTACTGTTAATTTATCATGTTGATCTGTTCTGCACAGTATCTATTGCACATCTGTCCGTCCTGGAAGAGGGATCCCTCCTCACTTGCTCTTCCTGAGGTTTCTACCATTTTTTCCCCCCCGTTACAGGGTTTTTGGGGGGGGGGTTTTCCTTATCTGCTGTGAGGGTCCAAAGGACAGAGGGATGTCGTATGCTGTAAAGCCCTCTGGGGCAAATTGTTATTTGTGATATTGGGCTTTATAAATAAAACTGATTGATTGATTGATTGATTGAGTGATTGATTGGATTATAGAAACTTTCAGGCCCCCAACCACATATGAGAATATAATCTATTTTGTTAAACTGCATGAGCTTAATCATAAAGATGTGTGGCCAAATATAGATCTGCTGACAACCTATGACTGTGAGATATTTTATCTCCTTACTTTATTTGATAGTAGAGGACTTTACTAGCATGATTGTTAGTGAGGTCATTGAAAGCAAGGAGTCTTTTAAAACTATCCTCTCAGTCACAATGGCAGCAAAATGCTGCAGCTGTAATCTCTATAAACAGATATCTGCATACATATGCAGAATCCGTAGACAACAGGCCAAGAGTCTGGTATCGGAAGCATTCTGGTTTGCCTTCGAGTCCAAGTAAAATTGACCATTCATATTTAAGTGGGCTTTGGTTGCATGAAGGTAAGCAGTCCGTGTGGACTGCAAAAGAGGTGGAATGCAGACTCAGAACCTATCTGCTATCATCTGACTACTATTTAGCTTTTTGTTTTCCTCATTAATTCTAATTTATCTGCATTCATATACAGATACCTGAGAATTTAAGTGAACTCTAAGAATAAAACACAGGAATACTAAAGGGAATTGTACAAACTTCAGTCACTGTAAAGAAAAAACAGTTTCAGGTCCATGATGGTGAAGGATGTCTGTCCTCTAAGCAACACATCCGGAAGAAAGTCAATTCAAGTATGTTGTATTTTACATTGCCCCATATCACAGAAATGTCTCATATCTCTATGACACATTTTTCAAACAATAATAAATCACTTTAAAAAGTTACATTTTACTACACACCATACTGCATCATAGCTGGTTACAAAGCTATCTACATTCACTCAGCTTGCAATTGCTAGATAACACCTACTGTACAGCTGGGGAAACTGATAGGCCTATACAACTGGTGGTTAAAGTTCCTCTAACTGGTATACAAATCTTTCCCACATTCCTGTTAGCAGCGCTAAGAAAAAGTGCTAGTTAGTAATGCTTCATACATAGGATAACTTCATGCATCTGTAAAATTTGCATGTACACTCACCTGACAAGCCCATGTCTGCCATTGAATGTTTCACATGCAAAAATATTTAGCTCTTCCTCCAGAAAAAAAGTCAAAATGTACATGGACTCAGAGTGGATGGCAGGTCTGCTATACTGACGCCACTCCTCATTATGGAAATTATATGCAGATCAAACCAGGACCCAAGAAAGTGCACAGGGCTTTGAAGTCAATTTTCATAGTGGCCAAAACAGTGTAATTACACTGTCACATAATGCTATTTTGCCCAAAAAGACGTTCTCCCTTAAACTTACATGGTGAAAGAGACATCTGTAAATCAGCAGATACATTTTTTTGCATCCCAACCCCTGCAAAATGACTTGTTTTACTATCAGGATTTCAGTCATTCGGTCAGATAACATTTGGAAAGTCTAGAAGAGCAGCAAGATTTAATCATTTTATCCCCATTCAAATTAATAGAGCGCTAAACTGGAAGTAGGTGGCCCAGCCAGCTGAGGTGTCCAGTGCACCTGCTTTATGAGCCACACAGTGCGGAAGCAGTGCTGATCATCTGGGTTATTTTATATATGGCAGGTGAAGATTTTTGGCTTCATGCACCACTGAACAACTTTCATGGGAACAAACAGGGTCGTGCCTCCAGTTCTGTATCCAGGTCTCTTTATACATCCACGGATCTAACCCCCTCTCCTATCAGTGCCAGGACTTACTTAAAGTGAAACTGTCAAAAAAAAAAAAAAAAAAAAATCAGAGGAGATTGTCATTGAAAAATATCAGAAGCCTTTCATTAAAAAAACACTGACAACCCAAAAAAGAAAAAAAAAAACGATATTTAATTGCATGCTCAAAAACTCGGCGAGCATTCCAAGTTCATATTTTCTAAAGCCATGTCTTAGCTTTTAATACAACTTTTTTGCCATACATGTATTTCATTGTTTCCTTTTCAGTTTCAGTTCATGTTTTGATTTCAATGCCAGCCTCCTGTTGTTTAATGCCATTTAATTTACAATGCCAAATATTAGTAACTGTACAGGACTTCTTATTCCACTTATATTGACAATGATTTGGTGTTAAGAAATGGCCATACGTAGATGCTATTCTGTTATTTTCGACAGTGGAGTCCTCAGCATTTGTGTGTTGATACCTGTTCCAATGTAGTGTGTGATCTGCATACACTTACGTAAAAGAAAATCTGAGACAACAGCAAAACGATTGAGGATACTTTCTAATACCTAAAGGAAATCCACAGGTGGACTTCCGATTCAAAGTGGCCACTGGTAGCAGGCATTTCATTTTCAATCTTTCAAACTCATTTAAAAACCATGTATCTCCTTGTTGCAAAGATGGTGCTACTCAGTGCCATCACAACAAATTAACCTGGTGAAACTAATAGCTTCATTCATGTCAGTGCTTTACAGCATTAGGCTAAGTAATGCAATTGTGGCCCTAGTCTAAAATCCATTAGTCATGCTTATGGTGCGACCATCTATTTTGATATTATTATACAGTTTAATTGAATATTACTGCACAATATTTTCATAAGATATTGCATAATGGTATATATATGGCAAACAATAAGTTCCTAAATGCAGTGTGTACAGATGACTTCCCCTGGACTAGTGAAGGGAATGTATGGGCCAGAGAGTTTGAGTTACACAATCAAGGAGAGATGTAAAATTTTGAGACATTTTACACATCACTAAAGAACACTTAAAACTGAATATTTAAAAGAATCCAACTGTTCAGTGTATATAAAGTACTGTTGTGTGATTTTAAAAGGGGAACACTATAGCTCTATTCACACAAGACTATACCTGGGAGCCTTGAGTAATTTGTAATAATTGCAGAAGTCACCTGTGATCTTAATTCCATACGAATCAGCCAAGTCCTCCGCAAAAATTCCTACGCAAATTACCTGCCATATTTCCACAAACACAGAAATCATGTGATAATATTAGTTACGTGCAAATCTGCATTTTGGTGATTTGAGGTCATATTTGGGTTTCTTGTTTTCCCCTTGTTTTTAACAGCATTTTGGGTGCTAATTTAGGAGGCTCATCTCACTCCTGAATTGGCACAGAGAAAGAAAATGTAAGCAAAAACAGCAAGCTCAAATCCATCAGAAAAGCATCATACTGACTGTGTCAATCTTACTAAGAACAATGTCCAGTTAATCAAAATAAGGACACTTAATGGGGACTGATCTGGTATTCTTATTGTTTTGGAGTCATGGTACTTCCTTCGCAGGTACAGAAGTCCAACCTTGACATTATATCCAGAGGATTATGTCTCTGAATTCGAGTAAAGTACAGACTTTCTTGATCCCGTGCGATGGGCTGCATGAAAAGCAGATGTGGAGGAGTAATTACCAAATCATATGAGTTCCCCTGGTAATACTGGTTCGAAAGATTAGAAAAGGGCATAGGCTGTAGCTACAGCTGCTTTATCTTACCCTGTTTTTGTGGCAGTGTTTGGACACAATTTGCCTGATACTTTGTTTACAGCCTGAAGTGTAATTTTGAGT
This sequence comes from Epinephelus lanceolatus, assembly GCF_041903045.1. Classification (NCBI taxonomy): domain Eukaryota; kingdom Metazoa; phylum Chordata; class Actinopteri; order Perciformes; family Serranidae; genus Epinephelus; species Epinephelus lanceolatus. The sequence continues at coordinate 16,731,749 of NC_135737.1, read as the reverse complement.
TCACGTCTGAATATTTCCTGCTGAGTGCTGTTTGGGATATGTAATCATTCACTGATAAAAGTGAATCAGCATGACCAAGAGGAGCTTTTATTTTTTTGGCTCATGGCAGGACTCAGTCACTGCTCAGTGCCAGCTGGTCTCTCTGTGCACTGAAAAAACATTAATATGATTTGGGCATTCAGCAGCCTTCTCTTGTCTTTAATGGGAGTGTAAAATCAATTTTAGCCAGTTAGTGACAAATTCTTTCATTAATGTGGTCAGAGGTGGATTTTTTCCTCTTCTTTTCTTTTGGTTTCCTGTCTTTCTTTTTTCTTTATCATTATTACCATTCTTGCCCTCTTTACTATGACTACAAATGAGCAGGTTGCAAAGGATTAATTATTATTTATTATTTGGAAATGACAAAAAGCAATTAAATCATGAAATACAAACTAATATTCTATACAATAATGATGTGATTTAGGGAATACAACGGACAATATTTGAAGCAGTTGTAGAGCTAAGCTAACAAAAAGCAGTTTGTGTAAGAAATAAAAGCCTTTACTTTTGCATTTTTATTTTCCTCGAAGTGTCACTGTCAATGCGACTCTTCCTTCAGGAGACTGACTGAGAAATCTGCTTCATTCAGAACTGGCAGTTATTGTCGTGACACTAGCTGGCACATTATCCAGCAGTATGATCAATACTTGAGTGGGATGATGACATAATGTCACTGTTTTGAAAACATACTGAGTAAATGTCCCCCCCCTCTTTTCAGAGTTATCAAGTAACCACCACACTGATACAGGCCAGTCAAGTCAAGAGCAGTCCAGACCCCAGTGAAGTCAACTCAGGGATTAGAGGAGAGGTGTGAGGTGGAAGCAATGACCACCGCGACCAGAGACACGCCCTGCTGTGGATGAGACGAATTGTCTGCTGGAAATGAGCCAGAAGATGCACTGAGTGCAGTCCCCTGACTGTTTCTGAGGCAGGGTATGTGGGAATTCACTTTCCTTTGACACCAGGCGCACCACGGGTTCTGGCAACACAGCAACCACTTGGCCGAGAGTGGGAAATCCAAGGAAACTGCTCGCCTCCCAAACATCCCTGTTGACAGGGTAATTCCCAGTAGCTCAGTTCCCAGTGCCACAATTTATACTTAATCCCTAAAAGACCCTCTCTTTCCCTTCTAAAACAATGCATAATATCTAAACAGAGCCACAAAAGAGAGAAAACACAAGCCTCATGTTCAGCTTTAGCAGCCCTATTATGTTTATTGCTGGATATAGTGCAATAAATGACACGGTTTGAGAGAGACAGAGATAGGCAGAGGCAGAGTGAGAGAGAAGTGCATGGCACAAAAAAAACAAGATAGCTCAAGGAAGAGATTGTTTGGGTTCAACCAAGGCAGTACTTATCCACATTCATCCCTATGGACACGGTGGATTATTCATGACACTTCCACAGTGTAATTGTCAAAGTAGATTTTCAAAGTGACAAAAGCAGAACACAGAGCATGTACATGCACTCAAAGATGGATTCAATATGAAGTGCAAAATCTTCTACCATGACCTACACACTTCACTCTGTGCCCTCTCCGGTGGTAGTTTTCTTTTTTGTTTGTGTGTTTGTTTGTTTTTTGTTTTTCATGTGTTTAGGGAACAAGTTTGATTGGAAATAATTATTGCAGTATTCTGTTTCAGACATGTTTTTAAAAAGCTGATTCACCCAAATTACATCAGAACACATTTTTCTTACTTTCAGTATCTCCTGGTATTTAAACATGCAGATCATTTTAAAATGTAATGGTCTGTGGTAATGTATCATTCCTGATAGAATGGCCACTTACTTTGGATAATTTATTTATTTATTTATTTTATTTTATTTTTATTTATTTATTTAAAGGACAGTGCACATTAATGAACATTGCTGTAAATGTGCCAGTGTTAGCCAAAGGCTAATTTTCAACTGTAGTCCTCCGGCATGATGTTAAAAAGACCTCAGGCCATTAAAAAACACAAAAACAGGAACACAGAAGTCATAATATATAAAACAACAAATAACAAACAAAAACAGGAACACAGATGTTATAATATGTAAAACAACAAATAACAAACAGATAGACAATAATTCACAGCGAAAAACCAATACCTACAGTGGATAATGCAAAGACCTCTCTTCAGTCATTATAAAAACTGTTAAAGGACAACTTCGGTATTTTTCAACCTGGGCTCTATTTCCCCATGTGTATGTGTGCGTATGATTCATGGGTACCACTCGTTCTAAAATTGGTTCAGTATTGAGCCGCGAAACAAGCTAAAACGGTAATGGGGGCAAATGCGTCCTGTATAAAAGTGTTTTTTTTCGCCACTGACAGGTTCAGATCGCCAGTGTTATCTCTGTAGATAGCATATTGTAGCGGCCCTGGGGCAGTGGTGAGTGTGAATGAGTGGAGTCAGCTGTCAGTCAGTGTTGAAGCAGAAAGGCGGAAGGCGTCCCCGCTTGGTAATGTAAATGAGTATGTGTGTGTGAAGTGTGTGTTACGCTAGAAGAGTCAGAGGACGGAGTCTTTTACGTGCTACCCCCTGGAGTGTTACCGGAGTTTTTGGAGTGCTAAAATAAACAGGCCTTTTTCCCGAACGCAAGAACAGGATGTCGCGCAACACCCCGTACAGCTTTCATAGGCTGCCTTGCTGAAGTTGTGGCTAGTTGTGCTACAAATGGATGCTAACACTCCTGTCCAGACACTGCGCCTTGCAGACCATCGGGTCTGCAGTGCTCATTTCTCCCAAGATGACTACTGCCAGCCGAAGAAGAGAAGACATCCAATCCCGAAACACCTCTTCCTCAAGAAAACGGCTGTCCCACGAGTAGAGAGAGCTACAGACACAGTGGAGCAAAGCTCGTGACATCACACAGCCCAGAGGTAAGGGAAAGGCTAAGTTAGCATGCTATTTACAGACATAGCACTGGCGATCTGAACCGGTCAGTGGCGAAAAAACACACACTTCACACACACATACTCATTTACATTACCAAGCGGGGACGCCTTCCGCCTCTCTGCTCCAACACTGACTGACAGCTGACTCCACTCATTCACACTCACCACTGCCCCAGGGCTGCTACAATATGCTATCTACAGAGATAACACTGGCGATCTGAACCGGTCAGTGGCGAAAAAAAGCACTTTTATACGGGACGCATTTGCCCCCATTACCGTTTTAGCTCGTTTCGCGGCTCAATACTGAACCAATTTTAGAACGAGTGGCACCTATGAATCATATGCACACATACACATGGGGAAACAGAGCCCAGGTTGAAAAATACCGAAGTTGTCCTTTAACAGAGAAGGCGCCTTTCCATCAATCTCTTTATATGCATATTTTCAATTTGTGCATAAAAAGCCTGAGTGGACACATCAAAAATTAGGAAAAAAAAAAAAAGATATTGCAAAAAAAAGTTTTTACACAGGTGGAAAATTTGGTGTATTGATAAAAGGTATACGTGAGTAAGTTTAATGCAAATGAATGATGCCGTACAGAATTAGCACCACCTACTGCTTATCTCGCTGAACCAAATCCCAGTGTTTGCAAAGTTGATGAAAAAACACACACATTTGCATTTATTTTTTGATTTTCTGAAAATATGGTTAAAATGTGTGTAACATATTGATGAAAACCCAAGTGGAGACACAGAGAAACTGAGAAAAAAGAGATTTTTCAGTTGAAATTTTATTATTAAAAAATGTAATACAAATGTTTATGCAAAACATACATGAGATAATTGTAATCTTTTAAAACTGTGAGCACCATATCTAAAATTCCATTATCCTGCATTGTACTGGGGCAGCTGTAATTTGGGTGAACTGATCCTCTAAGAAGACAAATGGGTTTGAGAAAAAGGACTACCTGTTTTGTTTACTGGACTTCTCATCTCTGGCTTCACTGCATTTCACTGCCTATGAGGCATCTTCCTCTGAGCACTGCCACATATTCTAATTAGTGAATACACAGGTTGAGTGGGCTCTTTAAAAATAGCTTCCCAGTAGATTAGCATGGAGAAGTACAGGACAAGTACAGTAAAGGTAGAAGAAAATGATATGCTCTTTATGAGAAAAAAAAAAGGTATTCAAGGTATTTTTCATGAGAAGAAAAACTGTCAATGCAAATATAATTCAACCAGAAGATACAAGATGGTCCATTAAAATATATGCTTTAACAGGTGACTTAAAATGGCTTCAAGGTACTAGAAACCCTGCGATCACACTTCGGAGGAGCAGACATTTTCTCATCTGTGACAAAACTTGAATGTGCCGCAATTTAATGGATCAGAGTTCTGTGCATGGCAACAGATGGGGGTCTAGCTGGCATACTCCTCATTATTGAGCCTCCAAGCCCTCCTCTCTCGCGTTGCCACCTGTCCAGCAGGTCTAATGTTATTCTCGCACCTGGGCAGGCCATCACAAGCTATCATCAAAGTTGTGCTCTGAGGGCATCCAGTCTTTCTGCAACATGTCACAGCAAATAGAAAGAGAAATGACACATTTTCACCTTGAGACTGCACCATCCACAGATTACAGTTACTGAATGGCCTTTGAGAGAAGTTGTAAAACCTCTTGCACGAGGATATGGTTTTGTATGACCCATGACCGAAGAAAGTAACAAACTGAAATTTCCCTTGGCTAACTGCAAGGGCACATCCGCATTTATGTTGCTGATTAACAGAATATGTATTTATTCAAAACACGTTCTCACACACTAACCTAAACTTCCTCTTATCTCCCACCAGGAGCAAAACTGTTCCAATCATGGGAAGGAGCAGCTGACAATGATTCAAATGGGCTAGAACAATGCTCTCAGAGGCAGCTGAGAGATCCATATGTATGAAGATAACTGTGGCATCAAACAGCTGAGTCCACTTGTTTACTTCTCTCCAAACAGGAAACTCATAAGGAGCTAGCCATATTTGCCATGCCTTCATGATTATTCCTGTATTCTGCGTAATGAACAGTCTTGGAAATAAGTCGCCAGCTAAGCATCTCTTTCTCTTTGAAACATGTTTTAGTTATTTTTTGCCCTTGAAGTTGCATCTTCCTAATGCACTGATTGTGTATGATATGGTATGTGTTATGGCATTACTGTTGTGAAGCTACATTCAACATGGTCTTGCTTTTCATAATATGTCACCCCATGATAAGAAGAGATTTAATGAGCCCTTATGAAGTGGATGTCAGTATTCTACTTATTAGACTTTTTGGAGCCTGCACAAGTGGCAGTCAACTCTGTTCATCCATCATATGTAATCTGCTGTTTTTGCCTAGATCGCCACAGATATCTTCAGCAAAGAACAAACACCTCATCTGTCATCAGGGCTGTGTTGCACCATTTCAGTCTGTCCACTTCAGATGATGCCAAGCGTATGAGGGGAGACATAAGTTGTTAGGATGATAGCTTTGCAAACATCTTTCGCAATGTGTTGAACTGTCAATCCTTGCCTATGGGCACGGGGTATGTGTTTCTTCATTGCTTTCATTAACAGAGCTCTAAAGCTACTCTTCAGCACAAGGTCTAGAAGTTGATTAAAGGCATGTTTGCTTGGAGGCAGGAAGAACAAAGGCTTCACAGCGCTGCACCGGGAGCACAGTATCTGCACTGCTGCCATTAAAAACTGTAATATCGGTTTAGCCTCCCGGACCCCAGCCATCAATAAGAAGGTCTTCATGACTGACAAAGGCAAACAGGCAAACAGCAAACAGCTCACAGGCACAATCCCACCTGATAAGGCTCATAACCTCATTCACTCTTCACTGGAGGAGTTAATCGAGTCAGGCTGACATCATGAACTGAGATAATGCCAATAAATACCATTTTCTCACACCATGTTCAATAATTATAGCTCTCTAATCCACCAATTGCCAGGGTCTAAGGGTGAAGACACTGCTTTAAGATAAGGCTCACTATGTTCATTATTGCAATCACATGGAAACTGTTACTTTTTTTTCTGCTAAAGAATTTGATCCATTGTGTATTAAAAGTGATTTTGTGCTCTAGGAGCTTTTTATGTTGCCACCAGTTCCTGTTCCCCATGCAGCAACACTGAAGAGAAAGTGGAATTAGTTTTTTGTTTAGCCCAAGCAGCTCATACTAATGGGTCTTGCAGGGGTTGTTGTTTGTACTGGCCTATTTCGCCTTTGTTCAATTATGTATTCATGGCTTTACTCTTCACTCCAGAGGAAATAGGAAATACATAACTATTGACTGCTGTTGCCAGGGCATGCTCCTCACATTCTCAAAACAACAACTTCAACATGCTCTGATCCCAGCCCCCTGTCCAAACAAGTGTCTCTTTCACTCGTTTCTCTGCCTCCTGTGCAATGTGTAATTTTGCACTGTCATAACTGATATCTATGACAGTCTTGCTGATAGTTTCTTCATAGACTAACAATCATCAGATTTGCTCATGTCCCCATGTTGACAGAAAAACAAGAGCTTCAATTTTATCAGCATTGTCAGTTCAGCAGTCATTCCAGTCAAGCCACACTGAATGCCCTTGACTACAAAACACTCTCTGGTGCAGGCTATTATTCATGTGTTTGTTTACTATATGCTACAAAGAAAAAGCGTGCCGTGGTATTTACCCTACTTTTATTAACCCACCCATCAAGCAACCTCTCTGCAATTAAAATAAAATCCCCTTAGACTAATGTGTCTTGATTGCTATGTGTCTGAAGTGATGGATTCATGGTGTGGGAAGGGGCTGTTCACACACCGTTGCTGAAGTATCATTTCAGCCCCTGGAGAGAGGGCAGAATCAGGGTGGGGTGTTGGCTAAGTGATGTCCCTGGCTGAGCCCTCCATCACACTCCTCACAAGACGGACAGAGAGAATACTCTTCCTCTGTAAAGATTGATTGCCCACAGTTGGCTGTCGGGAGAGATTAACCTTGTGAGCTTGCAAATGTAAAGTTCTAACTGCTTTCAGAGTTTTGAAATATTAAAAGTATTGATATCAAAAATGGTAAATCACTTATATAGGGTAATTAGAATATTTAAGTTATCAAGGCTAACAAAATAAAGGTATAAAATCGAAATCAAAAAAAGATTTGATGTTGATATCTGTAAATGAATAACTTAAAAGCTAATTGGGGGGAACAGTTTTGTTCTGAATGGCAAAAGTCTGCTCTGATATAAAATTAGCCACTGCACACTATTTTCAATCAAAGCATACATTTGTCTTGCATGCGAGACCAGCGAAAGCACGTGAACACACATGAATGCGGTGCCAATGTCTCACCGTCTTGCGCAAGCGCGCACACGTGAGCGCGGTGCACAGAGAAGCAGTTAGAGCTACAGGCTACAATGAGGCTAAAAACAGAGTTCAAATGACGTTTTTCCAAACAACTTTTTATGTCGGGGCTTCAGGACACTTGGATCACTACAGACGAGCAGTATGGAGATATTTTGTGGTTTCAATTATGTGTTTTTGGACGTTTGAATCTGGGGCTCCGTAAGCCTCCATTAGGTGGAGTTGTGTTGCTACCCCCTCTCCCTTTGGATCTCCACAAGTGATGTGAGGACTCTAAAACTTCACCTGAGCCTCCCTTGGCATATGGGTGAGTAAATAATGGCTGAATTTTCATTTTTGGGTGCACTATCCCTTTAAACACACTCTGGAAATAATTTAAAAGAGCAGTGTGTAGGATTTAGTGGCATCTAATGGTGAGGATTGAGACTGCAAGCAGAAACTTCTCTTGTGTGCCAATCATGAACTCCTAATTAGGATTCCTTCAGTGTTAATTCGTCAGAAGATTTTTACTGGGAACCAAATTATCTGCAGAGGTCTCTCCCTCTCCAAAATGGACCCTGATTTAAACCGGTAAAAAAAAAGTGATTAAAGCAGTTTCACATTAAAAATCTGTGTGTGTGTGTGTGTGTGTGCGCGGGTGTGTGTGTGTGTGTATGTGTTCCACACTGCTCATCATGGAAGGGCTAACTAAGGTGCCAACATGAAAACACAAAAACATGAATGGCCCGAGGGTCAGTGTTTGGTTTGTCCGTAGTGGGCTACTGTAGAAACATGGCAATACAACATGGCGGACTCCATGGACAATAACCATGCAAACATGCAAACACAAGCAACTCATACTAAGGTAATGAAAACACAACCATTTTTAATTTAGGTGATTTTAAGTGATTATACACTAAAGAAAATATACTTATACTTATTGTATTATATTCACTTTCTGCCAATATATTCCCCTAAATCCTACACACTGGACCTTTAAGGGAAAGTAAATTAATACTTGTTTTTTATACAATGACCCTCATTAAGTTTTTTCCATGTACATTTTTTTCCATGCTTGTACCTCTCCCATAACTCAATCTCAAACTCAACATCCACAAAAATATCAGCAGCAAATCTGTGACCAAACCAGTTTGCCCTGATTTATTTTGCCAAGTCAAGAAATGGATTTTTAAAAAAAATCTTTTTATTCCAAAGCCTTTGAGAGATAGGAAGATTTGCTTCCTCTTGACTTCCAAAGACATGATATGATGAACTAAAGAACCAACAAACAGAAAATAGATAAGTGTTCATTTCTAGGTTCTACATGCCACAGATTTCTGATTATTTGCACTTCAGCAGACTGAGAGTTGCCTTTATCATTTGACCACAGGAAAGAGTCAAACAGATGCTCCTCTTGCTATTTTTCAAATGTCAAAACTGCCAATTTTCACTGAAATGCAACAGAGCTTCACTAAAACAACAACAAAAATCATATGTCAGACTTAAGCAAGTCTTCCATATTTTTATTATACAGTTTATCTACTGATTTTGCATCAATTAAACAAGCCACACTCCACCTGCTTAAGATTCATGTCATCTGTATCACATAATAAATACCAATCCTTGATTATGGGTTCATTCATGATAGCCTGTTATGTTCCTAATGGATGCAGTCTGCATGGATTCACATCTTCAGCAGAGCAATAACTGTCAGGTTTCAGCATTCCAAACATGCACCAACCACATACACACTGCAGCTGGAAATCCAGGGGAGAAAGAGCAGTTACTAAATGCCCTACATCAAAGGAATTCACATATTTCTCTATCCTCATACATTATTGATGATACGTAATAAAGAAAGATTTTGTTAATATTTGATTTCATTTGACTGTTAAAATTTTAAGTCATTGCAAAAATTTGCTTGCTTTTACAGTTGCACTTCCAGATTAGCAACAGCAATCAAATTATAAAGGAATAGAAGTAATTATTCCAATCAGGCCACTTTGAAACATTTAAAATGGGAAACCTCTAAGTAGATTAACCTAAATCATCAAGTTTATGTTGTCTGCCAAAACAGGTTTGGTATTATTGTTGTTCTGGTTGAGAAATTAATTGACTGGGCATTGATTTGGTGATTCAAAGTTTTTATGTTTATTTGCAAAAACATCATGAAGATAATTATCTCATCCTGGGCCAAGTATGAAAAATTAATTTTATGCGAATTTTAAATCGAGCTGAGATTACAGAGCAACAGAGTTTGAATCCTCTACAGCTGCAATGAAAGTTAGCATTGACACTTTCCTGTGCATATTAACTCTTCCCCATAGGCTATAGGTTGTTTGATTAATGACTCATCTGGACTATGAGTCAACTAAAACTTACCATAACTTTTTTTTATTTAAAGATGTTGATGATAAGAAGATAACTACTGTTTATTTATACTGGTATAGACTAAATCATTTTGATATAATTTGTATATATAATGTTTTCTTAGAACAGGGATTATCCCGCTCAATACTTTCTGGAACTGCTCTGTAGCAAATGTACCATGAAACCAAAAGAGTAAGCTAAGAGAGGGCATGTGGGGATAACTATAGGTTGAACACCACAGCGATCCCCTCTACATTACACAGTCAATTGATGTGTTAAAATGAAATGATTAAAAGGGCTTTAACTAACCTAGCCACCCACCAAAAAAAAGTGTAATATAAACTGTAAGGAATGTTACTCATCCAATCTGGTCAAAAATCTGTTGGAAAAATGAAATGAAACATGAGCCAGTGGTTTGCAATGAATGTAATCACACATACTGAGATAGCAACTTCCTCCTTGATGCAATGAGCAAGAGTTTGAGAACAGTGATTTGGGGGTTATATCTGGAGCGTAAGGCAGGCTTATACAGTACAGCACCACAACATTTTGTCAAATGGTTAACATTTGGGAAAAATTATTCTAGTCTCAGCAGCTAATGAGGCTAAAAAAAAAACACCTGTGAGACTCTGTGACCGCAAGACATGATCAGCTAATACCCACGGGTGTGAGCATGTACTTCAGCCAATGCCCAATTCAAGCCTCTGCTTTGCATCACATCCACATGCAAACACTCAGATAATAATCATGACTCTCTCCACCAAAAATAATTTTTATTTTTGGGTAATATGGTATATCAAGATAATATTTTTAAGCAGAGCTGAATCATTGTCGCAGGATGGGTTGGTCATAGATGATTTCCCTGATGAAGTTAAGCGTGACTTACAAGGCCTCAGTTTATACCAGCCTATAATACCAACAGCTCTTGTATCTGGGCCACATTACTGACACATCTGTTGTGAGATGAAGATCCCATAACAGTGCAGCGAGGAGAGATTGCTCTGGTTTAACAGGGCAGCTGATATTGGACTGCAGATTGCAGCTCAAACAACATTTTACACTTGAACTACAGTAAAAGTGAAGGTTGGAACAGCATCGGAACCATCAAAAGAGGACCATGAGTTTATAATGATTTGTTGACACGGGTGACAGAACATCAGTTTATCTGGCCACATGCGGTCACAGTTAGGGTGCTATGATCAAGTAATCAAAGAGTGTTAAGAAGAGACTTACTTTGTCACAATATTTCTCTGTATCCATCTGTGTTGTCTCTCAGTTAATTCATGATTCTGTGTTCAGGGTTTAGCTGACAGAGATTGGAAATATAACACTTACCAAGGACAAGCAAGTATGAAGTATTTCATACTCTACTGTAAAGCCTGAACGGCTATATTTTCAGCCTTCAGGGAATAATATTTAACTTTGATATTCCTTGGGTACATTTACACCTGTCACCTAATGTCCAATTAGGTCAGACAAAAATAGCAGAGCAAATAAATCATGTTCTCTGCTCCTGAGAAAGGAATGCACATCACAGACTGTCAGGTGTGCAAACGAAATTACACCTCCCATGGGGAAAGCAGACCATGTACTTCATTATTCCTCTTTTGGAGAGAAAGAAAGTGCACTCATCGCACTTTTCTTACCCATACACCTACAGTACCATTATTTCTGACACCAGCAGCTTGGTCTGACAGAACTACTATAGGATAAGCATCTGGGCCAGAATCCACGGCAAGAGAGAGAACTAATGAGTGTCTCAGTTATGCTGTAGGTGGGCTACTGGACTGGGGAAACACCAGATCAGTTGTGTTTGTCAGTGTGTGTAAGGAGGGTCAAGTCAGGTTAAAAACATGGTTTAAGACCTATTTATTGAGAATCCTCCAGCAACATTTGAGTAAGGACATCTGCTTATTAAACTTTTCTATTTACAACTCAAAAGATGTAACTTGGGGTAAAGCTACAGTATCACTTAAGCAAACCGATGTTCTCTCATGAATAGTAACAAATCATTCTGTTTCTACAAGCGTTCTGTTCATTCAATTTCATCGGCACACAAGAAGGAGCCAGATTGAACAGGTTTAACATCTCTGAAAAGAACCAATGACTCATGACAGAAGGACGGTATCCAATTTTGGCAGGGAAGCACAGGCAGAAGACAGAGGCACAAAAATCGCTGGAGTTCCAGTAGACTGTATCATCGGCTCAGCATGAACGTTCTCTTTCACTGAAACTATCGAGCCTTGGCTTCCCAGGACTCACAGCGGTGACTCACTACAACAACTCCTCCAACTCTCTATCCAAATATACCTCTCAGGCAACTAACATGGTAGGGCCAGTATGGTACAACACTCAGACCTTTTTCTATGTAGCTGACAGTATTTTCTATCGGGATTGGTAATTGTAGCAACTCCTTTTCCAATTACTTCTACTGACACGACTAGGAAGAAGTACTGAGATCTTCAACTTAAGTTAGCGATCGTCCTCCTTGGAGTTGGAACCATGCGGTGGGAAGCATGATGAATCTGAGAGGCTTCAGGATTTTTACAAAGAAATACTCTTGAGGCCTCTAAAACTATTCAAATGAAACAATCGATGAGAAGGGAACACAACTCTTTGGTTGAAATGCCTCAGAAACAGTTCACCTTTTGATGATTGGCTGCAAGCAAACGTTGCTTTGCTCCCAAGCAAAGGCCCCACACCAAAAACTTTAAATGCATGCAATTTAAGTAAAAGTTGAAATATCACAATGTAAAAATATACTCAAGTACTGCTTTTGTATTTATTTTTCTACTTTTGGGGAACTGTGTCCACACTGTATTTTTCTGTGCGCTGGAATCTTTACTCAACTGTTCTCAATAAGGAGAGAGCATATGTGGTCACCTGGAGAAAAAGCGTTGTGCCCAATGTCCTTTTGTAGAGCGCTTCAGCTTATTTGTTGCGGCCACTTAGAGCGCCTCTAGTTGAAAATCACTGAACTTTTCAGAAAGGCATTGGTGTCATTACTGCCGCTCCTTTATCTACTGTCTATACCAAGGTGTATGATATGTTAGTCAGAAACTATCGCAACAAAGACAAAAAAAGCCCATTTGTTCCCACTGTGCTAATCAGAATGCTAGAAACGCTATTTTAAAAATGCACTATTATGAGGCTCTCCCCAGCTCCGTACCACTTTTTTTCTGCTCAAGAAAAATGCTGTGTGGACACAGGCCCTTATTAAATATCAAAATTAAAAATGCTCATTAGATGGAATCCACTCTTTTCACGTTATATTATTTGATAATTATATTATTAGCTGATTATTACAAATGAATTCATATGTAAGCAGCATTTTAATCTTAAAATTGGTCATCATGAGGCAGATAGTGTTGGGTTACTTTGATAACTTCATGGAGTAAAACAAAATGCAGTGGCTTTCTCTTAAATATGTTGGAGATGGGGGCAAAGTAAAGTATCTCATAATTGTACCTATGCACACTTAAATAAATGTATTTGGTTACTTTCCACCACTGTCTACCACTGCATAAGGTAAATGTCACAATACACATGCAACTACAGCCATGAACAACAAAGCAGATAAAGAAACAAACAAGACCTGTTACAAGGAGGAGGAACACATATTTATAAAAGACTAGAACAATAAGGTTTCTGAAGTGGAGTCATAGGATTTGACAAGCTTCATCACTTCAGCAAGTTGTCCCAAAGTTCAATTGAAAATGTCTGATCACCTTTCACACACAAATCAATGTATGGATGGATTGAAACAAAATACCACATAGCTCCACCAAATCTACAACAGACCTCTACGCTGTAAGCATTTGAAAAACCACAGATTGTACAGTCAATGAACCTTGTGCAGACAGATCAATGTGCATCAGGCTGGCTACAGCGTGTGACCTCACTTCAACACCTCCTTATAGTCAAATCCTCCAGCTGCATCAAGGATATCCATACAGTGTCTCTCTCTCTCTCTCTCTCTCTCTCTCGCTCTCTCTCTCTCTTTCTCTCCCTCTCTCTCTCTCTCACACTCACACTCACACACACACACACACACACACAATGCGCCTTTCTATTGTATGAGGGTAGGAAGCCACACTCTTAAATTAACTGGTCTACTGAAGCAGTCAGGGATAAGCTGACACTCTTAAGAATTATCATCATTATACTGCTCGGTCAAAAATGGGTATCAGATTATCAGTGATGAGAGTGAATACTAACAAATCTCCCTGCAGCCAAGTAGCTTGAGGAAAGCGGGGTGGCAGCTGTTGCCCTATAAATCTGATCATGTTTCTGCTCCCGGAGGGGCCCAGGAGACTTCCAGAAAGAGCAACCAGAGCTGCCCAATATGTTGGCATCAAGTATCAGTGTTCAGCTGCACCAAATTCACAGCTTCCCTTCCTTCTTCTCTTTGACCTTAGATTTAGCCATCATTCTCAATGCCAAATGCCTCTATTAACTGATTATGCAAGGGATGAGATACCTATAAAAAGTAGAGCCCTTGGGCTTTTCATTTTTATCAGGGTTATAATGACTGGTGGTCTGATGGAATTGGACAACAGCAATACAAAAACTAAAAAGAATAGCTCTGGCAACTTTACCAATGTCACTGGTATTAAAATGTACATACAATATCTTACAACATTTGCCTGGTCTCATAAGTGCTTAGCTGAAGAGAGAAGCACCTCTTACACTAACCTCTGTATAATCCCTCACAGAGAGCTCAGACAGTCCTCTGGAGCTCTCAGTGATGCGTCCATCAAAACCATTTTCTCTCCTTCTCTAATGCTATAGGCAAGGTGTTTGTCCCCAGCTAGGGAAGACAGACTGTAAATACTACCTGCAAACGACCTAAATATATTGAACATAGTGCATGCTGTCATTACCGTGGAGGGAAAAAAAGACTTGAAATGTGCTGTGATGCATTTTGGCTTTCATCACAATCCTGCAAACACACAATTTGATATCAAAGAAACTGAGAGCCTGCGCACTTAAAAAGACATCAGTAAACCAACAGTCTGCACTGTGAGATGCTAAAGGCTATTAAAGAAAGCCACACATTTCCACTCATGTTGAATTATGTACAATACATCACTGACAGACTGACCATAAAAGAAAAATAGCTCTTCTGTCTGTGTAGCGCATCCTCGGGGTAAACTCTATATCACATCAGAACCACAGGCCTTTCTGTAATAATGTCCACTGCCCAGTGGTGGTCTGTGGTGCCATGGGGTCTGCACATTGTGATCTGTGGCTCCATGACAAAGTGCTAACAGCCAAGGGCATTATTTCATGCTGTTACACAGGCCCATAGCCTGACTCATCTTTTCTGATACATATCTAGCCCTAGGGATGATGTTCAGTTTAATTATGGATACACGGGACATCAGTCAAAGTTAATGTTGTTCTTGTTTTACACAGTCATCCATACAAGCTGCCTCTGCCACGCCATGATCATCCCAGAGAGATCTGAAAGGAGCGTCACAGAATCTTAGGGCCCGGAAGTGAGCAAAGAAGCCAGGTGAATCTTTGAATAATTGATACGGTCTAATTTTCCAACCAGAGCATGTCTCCAGCTGCTGTCATCTAATCATCATTTCACGGAGAAGGCATCAGAGCTTTGTTGCAGCGATGCTTAATATCAGCGGGATTTTCCTCCTCCAATAGTTGGAAAAGCTCTCTGTTGGGGTAGGGATCTCAAAGTGGTTCTTATACAGAAGCCGAGACAAGTACTGTGCTCAACCCTCCTCTCCTGACAGTGGCCTCCGGCAACACTCATCCCTCCCCTGGTAGGGCTGCAGGCAATATGGCCATTACCTTCAGCCCTGTGGAGCTTTACTTCCCTGGGCAGCCACACACTCAGAGATGCTGATGCTCCTTATGAAGGCTCTTCCTTATGGCAAGAATATTAAAAACGTGCCTGGTGGTGCCCACTTGGGAAGACGTCCATCTTTATTGTGTGGGGATGTGAGTAGACTCTTCGAGCTAATGTGCAGGTACTGTTCACTCCCTGAGCTGATGGGATTAGTCTCACAGTGCGGAGACAACATAATGTTATTGTAGAATGCTGAATTAGACTATTTCAATTGTTTAATACAGGCGCATCTAAAAAGTATGTATTTAATTTATCCCTTCCTTTGTTTCAACGGAATATGCGGCCAGCTTATCGTGGAGGCTCCCATTCCTTTGTGAAATAACAAGCAGTGTAGATTAATTGCAACAGTTCCAGCAACAGAACAGAAGCGATTTCTCCAAAAATATGCTGCTAATGACTGGGTGTCACCCTCCCTCTCTGTGTCTGTATGTATGCGTGCCAGATTGTAACCAGCCAGTCTGAAGTGATAAAAGAACAGGGAGATGTACAGATGGCTAAGGTCATTACTTGATTGATTTGCATTGTGATTGTTCTTAAAAATGGACCATTACACTGAATTTGTCAAACAATAAGAAACTAGAATTACCGCCTCACGGATATGCCTCCGACAACCAGTCAAGATGCAGTCCAGCCTCTCCTCTTGTCTCTCTCCTTTTGTGCATGTTGTCTTTGTCTCTTCGTTCCTCTGTGTGTTTATTCTCTTTCACTACCTGTGTGAATGATGTGCTTAAGCTTTGTTCTTGTGAGTCTTTGTAGGCTGTCCTCTTCTAGGTCTCAATGGTGGAGTGGAGGTTGTGTGGCTCAGGTCTGCTTGGTGACACGACATGGGTTGCTTATTGTCCTCCCAGATCCATTCTTTATATACATTTAGAATAAGGGGCGTGACAGTTCACATATTTGTATTGAACCATTCAGTATATGGCGTTCAGTGCAGTATGCATTACAAACTGAAGGATACGTCAAACTATCCTATTACATTTGGAAAATAAAATACACAGCATAAACTGTGTTTAATATAATATTCTC
This sequence comes from Epinephelus lanceolatus, assembly GCF_041903045.1. Classification (NCBI taxonomy): domain Eukaryota; kingdom Metazoa; phylum Chordata; class Actinopteri; order Perciformes; family Serranidae; genus Epinephelus; species Epinephelus lanceolatus. The sequence goes on along the minus strand of NC_135737.1, from coordinate 16,715,219 downwards.
AGTGCCAATGCACTCAACAAGGCAGCCCACATGACATAACAGGCAACATGCTGTCTGCCCTCCCCATCCCCAAACCAAAACATTCCACTCCAGTGAGATACACTGGCATGCTATGCTAGGCTAGCTTGTTATAAGATGGCTGGTAAGCCAGACCTGAAATTGAAGATCCTCTGATAACCTATAGGTCTGGCGTTTGGAGCCTCTTTGGTTTCACTGTGAATTATGAGGACAAAGTGGTGGATAAAAAAACAGCGGTATACACCGAGCAAAAGAATGAGCCACCACGCAGCTACAGATTCTGTTTAGCAGCTAACCCAGTAGCACTGGATTACTACAAGATGGCCCACCTACAATATACTCCCATTGTATGAAATGGTATACATTTCTGCTCTCCTAAGTAGGCGTTGTCCTCTGTACCCCAATCAAAGATGATGGAGAACCGCCAATCACAGACGAGTATCCCCAACCTCGCTTCTGTCAACATATGTGTACCCTTACTGACCGTAAGCTAAATAAATAAACGGTCCGTTAAAAAAATATTTTTTCCAGCGGATGTCTTAGTTACAACATGATTGAGGTAACTGGAGTAGTTTTGTGTCGTATCCGACAACGGGAGGCTTTTAACAGATGACGTCCTGATGTTAGCTTTGCTGCTGCTGTTAGCTGTCCCTGTCATCTGCAGCCACTGATGCTTTCTAGACATCGTGTTTTCCCAAAACTGAATAAATACCACACATAGCAACATAAAACTGCTTTGCTAGCTCAATCATGTTGTAACTAAGATATCCGCTGGAAAAAATATTTTTTTAGTCCAGCATCTTTGGTGAAACTGCGCTGATTTCAGCACCAGAGAGGAGATATCTGTTGCCAGATCTCGCGAGAGTATGTTGTTGAGACAGAGACAGGTCTTGAACAAAGTAAATTTTCTCCTGATTTGTCCGTCTGAAATTTGCCATTTTGGTGTCGGAATGTTCTGAAGATATGTGGCTTGTGATAAATGGTTCCAATATTTGCTTCCATGACTATGGGGCGAAAGAATTGGCCATAATCTGTAATCACGTTCATTTTTCCCACTGAAGTCAATGGACTCAGGACCTGTTGTTAGTCTCCTAAAGGGGCGTGGTGGTTGCAAACCCTACGTGACACTGATACAGGAAACTGACTCGCAGTGGACCATCTTGGTTTATCCACCGTCTTTGGAATGAGCTGCCACACAGTGAAAGACTCTCGTTAGCAGCCAAACCAGCAGCACGCACAGTCTATGATTGCACAACATGCACACCCAGCGTAAGGGAACGAGGGCCACTGCGTGGCTATAGCCTCTCATTCAGCAGCTAACGTTATCACAAATCACACACCGACAGCAGTGAGCACTGACTGTCGGCAGGCTGGGTAGTTAGTTCTGCCAGAAAGACTAAAAGGTACATTAGTGACAGCTGTTTTGCTTGTGGGCGAAAGAAACAACACTGATACTATGCACTCTAATGTCAGTAGTAATGTAGTTTTCATATAGGACGAGGTTATGACAAGGATAGCTTTAGTGCATCTTCAAGCAGGCTTTTAGGCCCACCAAAAATATCCTGGACAGAGCTGACAGTGTGTCTCCACAATTCAGTAAAACACAGTTCAGTTTTTTCATGTTTTTAACAAGTATTTTCTGACATGTACAATGTGTTTAAAAAGAAAACAGAAGATGGGTAACTGAGGTAAAATTCCATAATAGTTCAAAGTCAATAAAGATCATACTCTATGATGTTACTTTTACTAAATAAATTAATTAAAATAACATAAAAGAACATTTATATTCTTTTGCGGTATTGAAAACGTACTGAACCGTTAGACTACTATATTGTATTGAACCCAGCCATAATTTTTGTGAACCATTTTGTTACTGTGAATGTATACCTGTTGGTCTGTTCTGAACATGCAACATCTATTGCACATCTATCCATCCTCCTCTGTTGCTCTTCCTGAGGTTTCATCTACAGTATTTTGTCCATTCTTGGGAGTTCTTCCTCATCCAAGTCAAGGGTCTAAGGGTAGAGCTTGTTGTCTGCTGTTCAGATTGTGAAGCCCCTGGAGGCAAATGTCTAATTTGTGATATAGGGATATACAAATAAAATTGATTTGACTTAATTTTGCTAACTGTGTTGTGCTTTCTCTGCTGTATGTGTATTAGCATGTAAGTTAGCATGTAACGAAAACCAAATAACAGATACAATTCCTTGTATGTGTTCACATGCTTGGCCAATAAAGCTAATTATGACAGAACATAAAGTTGTAGCCACGATAATACACAATGCTTCAAACACTGATGCTGCTGCAAAGAAGCTACAAATTCTAAAACATGGATGCTTTATACACATCTTTAACCTGGCAGCACAGAAGATCTAAACAATAAGTTCAAGGTGGGCTCCAAGCAGTCACCAAATCAGTATCTGACCAAATGACTGCCCTTCTGTTCCTGAGTTATGATGTTGGATAATAGCTAGAAAAGTGTTTTTGCAGATTATTATGATGTCACAGTGAAGTTGACCTTTGACCTTTGGATATAAAATGTTATCATGAGAATGGGATGGACTTGAGGTCACAGTGGCTTTGACCTTTGACCACCAAAATCTAAACAGTTCATCGAGTCCAAGTGGACATTTGTAAAGAAATTCCCTCAAGGCATTCCTGGGATATCACACTCACTAGAATGGGATGGATGGATGTACAGACAGACAACCAGAAAACATACAGCCTCTGGACACAGAGGCATGAAAAAAAAGCTTTCTCCAAAGAGAGTTAATGACTACCTTTTTATCTCTGTGCTGACACAGTCCCCAATTACCTCTACGATTTCCAAACGGATGATGAAGACTGTCAGGAGCGAAAATGCAAAGTAACTTCAACATCGAGACCAACACATGCTCTCCACTGCTGGAGCCAGAGACTCTTGGCTCCGAGCGAGAGCTTCCCAGCCAGCTCTTCTTGGCACCGCTGGCTCTCTGTCCTGGGCATACTGATTCTCATATCAGGGTTCATTTACATAATCCTGCCTGCGATTGGTCTCAGTTTAATGAAGGGTGGTAATGCATTTCTATAACAATGTTTCACCCCTCAACATGCCAACATAAACAGAACAGTGTGATGACATCTGGTGAAGCACTCGCTGACTCTATAATCATAAAGAAGAAAAAGCCAGCCGTCGCTCAGCGGTGTCAGGGCTCTGGCGTTTTCAGACAAAGGGGATGTCAAACTTTTTTTTCTGGATGCGTGCTGCTGGCTCCCAGTGTGGCAACTGTGACAAGGGCGCAGATCCAACCTACAGTGGTAGCCATTAACAAAAATTCCTTCTCTTTTGTATCTATGCTGCAACTATCATCCAAACAGCACTGCGACTGGCACTGCAGACCAGTTTCTAACCCTCTTAAATATTGCAGATTCGTGATAAACAAATGGTAATTTTTCTTTCAAACTACTGCTGTATGTGCCAGCTTATAATATGCCAGTGCTTAAAAAGGGAACAAACTTTTAATCTTACCTGTCAGACAGGGAGTAACAATGCAGCAATAAGGAGATATAGTAAATACTTGCCTTTTTATAATCTAGAAGAATCCAGATGCCTCTGACTTTGTACTTTTAGATATCCTATAAACTGCATGATTTCGATTTCATAGACACAAATTAGATGAATTCAGGAATAATTACTAGGGCTAAACAGTTAATAGAATTTTAAATAGATATCACAATGTAACAGAACACAATTTTCAAATTTGAAAAGCAGCGATTATTTTAAATAATTCACTATCTAACCAACCAGCACGTTGGAAATACTTGGCCCCGTGGGCTTCATGTGCACACAAGTTGAATTTCCATCCACCTATTTTTATGTGCATTGTCAAACTGCACATAAAAAAACCTGAGTGGAAATGCAATAAATTCAGACAAGTCTTAAAATATTGTAAAAAAAGTTTTGACGCTTGGCTGAGGTGGAAAAGTTGATTTATCAACAAAGTTAAAATGGACTAAGCACAATGGAAACAGATGTGACGTACACTTATGACGTATCATAGGCCACTGAATGCTCTTTTCCTTGTCTCTGGATGTCTTTTAACACACTTATGCAAACAGCACTGTCACCTGAACTCTTCCAAGAGTACAACCCTTTTCCAAAAAAGTTGGGATGCTGTGTAAAATGTAAATAAAAACAGAATGCAATGATTTGCAAATCTTTTTTGACCAATGTTCAATTGAGTACACTACAAAGACAATGTCTGAACTCATAAACTTTTTTTTTTTCCCCCTTAAATATGCACTCATTCTGAATTTGATGCCTGCAACATGTTCCAAAAAAGTTGGGACAGGACCATGTTTACCACTGTGTGACATCACCTTTTCTTTTCACAACACTCAGTAATTGTTTGGGAACTAAGGACACTAATTTGTGAAGTTCTGAAAGTGAAATTCTTTCCCATTCTTGCTTGATATATGACTCCAGTGGCTTAACAGCCCAGGTTGTATGTTCGCCATATTTTGCTTTTCATAATGCAGCACACATTTTCAATGGGAGACAGGTCTGAACTGCAGGCAGGTTAGTCTAGTACCTGCACTCTTTTACTACCAAGCCACGCTGATAGAGCATGTGTAGAATGTGTCTTATTGTCTTGCTGGAATAAGCAGAGACTTCCCTGAAAAAGACGTCATCTGGAAGGCAGCATATGCTCCAAAACCTGTATCTGTACCTTTCAGCATTCATGGCGTCCTCACAGATGTGAAAGTTACCCATGATGCCATGGGCACTAACACAGTACGATACAGTCAGTTTTGCCACCTGAGATGTCAAAAGGTCATCGGCATTCTATGTTGGTTTTAAGTTTCGCCCCTTGCATGCAGAGATTACTCCACATTCTCTGAATTTCCATGATATTATGGATTGTAGATAGTGAAATTCTTAAAATTCCTTGCAATTTTGTATTAAGAAACGTTGTTTTTAAACTGTTTGACTGTTTGCCCATGCAGTTTTTCATAAAGTGATTATCCTTAAGTGTGAACAACTGAGGATGCCCCTTTTATACCTATTAATGATAATATCACCTCTTACCAGTTAACATGTTTACCAGTTAAATGCCCTTGTCCCAACTTTTCTGGGACATGTTGCAGGCATCAAATTTGGAATAAGTGTATATTTTACAAAAAACAATGACATTTAGTTTAAACATTAAATATCTTGGATTTGAAGTGTATTCAATTGAACATAGGTCACAAAAGATTTGTTACGCTTTACACAGCGTTCCACCTTTTTGGGAATTGGGGTTGTACATTGTTGTAATATTAGTTGTTCAGAAATCTCTACTTTCATTGTCAAATGTGCTCTCCATTATCATACATCCATTGTTTTCCTTTGTTTGAGGTTTGACTGAGGCTCTTTTTCTGCAGTGGTACAATGGCACCTGACTGGAAAATTAGCGCCACCCATACTGCTCATCTCGATAAATCATCTCCAAATATCCACATAACAGTAGTAGATGGAAAAGCATATAAATGTACATTTTCTTTGGCCGACTTTCTGAAAATTTGGTGATGACTGCGTTATATCTGGATTGAAACCTAACTAATATTGCCCAAGGCTCCAAATGACAAATGTAAGTGAAAGTAGATAAAAAAAACATCTTGCAAAAGGCGACTCGCAAGCTTTGATGCTTACAGTTAGCCTACTACTGTGTAAAATGGCCATGGCTGGGTTTTTAAATACAATCCACATGTTTTCATATTACATTGTTGTAAGAATAGAGTATTGTGTGCGTAGCTAGTGTGTGATCAAGTCAAAAAAAAGAGAGAGTGGATTTGCTCTGTGCAGACAGGTGATAGAGACCAGAGCAGAGAACAAATTAGCATTAAAGCTGTAATTGGTAGTAGACGTACAGTGTAGGTTTTAGTTTATTTGTGAATGCTGCAGCTCATCAAGACAGAGTAAAGTTCCCATGTCTTGCTACAGAACTGCTAAGTAATGGTTCCTTAGACCCAAAGTGAGCATCAATGTCCTGACCACAGTCTGAAAGCTGAGGCTGGAACAGTTAACAACATGTTTACAGCGAGGCTTTGAGTTGACTGAATATTTAAAGAGGTAAAGCCATAGTTAGTATGCACTTTAATTTATGATTTTTTTTTTTGCAATACTGTTGCTGACAGGAGAACAGTATGATTCATATTTATATTTCAATAACAATAAAAAATAATACAGATAAAGAAGAGGGTAGAGCAAGATAAGGAACTTGAAAAGAAAACTACATAAATATTATTATAATATTATTGATCTAAAAATTCGCTATTAAATTTTTTTCCCATGTCTCTTTGCACCAATAACTAAGAATAATTTCAACATTAAGTAGTCAAAAAGGTTTTTAGAATTTAGCTATTCCCCAAAACAAAGACACTTTTTATAAAAACTATATTTTTTTTCTGTCTTTTTGTGCTAAGAATGCTCCAATATTAAGTTAAACATCCAGGCAGAGAACAAAGACACACATTTAACAGATAATAAATTAATTTAGAGCATGATCAACAATTATACCAAGTCTAAAAACAATGACAACTGAATAACTCTGACTGAACACCTAAACAGATGGGACCTTACGTCGACTGTGTGTACTCCTGATGGGAAGTTGGGCTCACACCTCCAACCTCACAACACAGGGTTTCTTCTCAACAATGCAGCCCTGGTGGGGAGATTAAGTAGGCTGCCACAGGAGTGCACAATGCTTCATTAGGCCTAGCAAGGAGGGATGTCTGGGCCTGAAGCAATCTGGGACCCAGTGAAATGTCGAAGGACCTCTGCATGCTACTCATTACTGCCCACTGTATTGACTATATTAAAGAGAGCCAGAATGATTATTCAAAGGATCAAATCAATTCTTCACATAATGCCTTCACTCAAGATCTAATCACGGCATGCTTAATGTATTTAATGGTGCCAAGGCCAGCAGTGCATAAAACCATGTATGTGAAGGTGGCGATGTTAATGACTTAAGTAAGCCCTAACTTGCAATTCCTAAGAAAATCCTATAACCAGTGCTCCTGTGCTGAGACAGTGGACTCCTATCAAGAAACTTTCCTGTGCTATTTACACCAAACACTTAATTCTGTCAGTCAAGTCACAGGCCTGCCAGCAGCACTTCCCTGCTAGGCAGAGAAGAATAAATGTTAAATCTAGATTATAAAAGCATATGTATTCTCTTCCTTTTTAATGATATGTTGAAGCATTCTGACATCCTTCATTTACAACATTAATTACCATTGCTGGTAGGCTAGGAGGAGGAATTTCTGCAGCAAATTTGGAAATTCTAGGTGATATTCCTATCATCTGTGTTCCTAAGTAACCTTTCACCAGTTTTACTTTTTAAAATTTAATTTAATTTTTATTTAAGCCAGGCAAGTTGCTGAGAACTAATTCTGATTTAAAATGTCGGCCTCTCAAAAAGCAAAGTCATTAGTTACACTGATAATTAACAACCGTGTGCACCATGTAGGCTGAGCCCCTGGCAGTGATTCGGGGTCGAATCTGACCTATGCCCTTTGCTGGGCGTCATCCCCTCTTTCCTGTCACTTTCCAGCTGCTCTGTCATAAAGGCACTAAAAGGCCCCAAAAATATCTTTAAAAATGTGTTGAATGCATTTCCTATTTCCTACACTGACAGCCATACTGAATCAGTACGGTAGGTTGAAGTTTGAGATTTGCTCTAAACTTTCAAGCTCACTGTATCTTAACATGAAAAAAAAATTGCAGTAAAACTTTCTGTCCTTGATTATGGGGATGTAATGTAAATCCATACAGCAGCAGCAGCAGCAACAGCAACAGTGCAGTCCTACCACAGAAGTGTGTAGTTTTAGAAGCTTGATATCTTTTTGAGAATTGGGGAAATCCCTCAATTTTTTTATGCGGCTGTATGTATTTTACAATTAAAATATGTTAATACGTTCAATAATTATGTTCAGTTATTTACATGATGATTTATCAATCATTAATAATTTTGTTTTTATTCAATATGGGGTGAATTTGACTTTCTAGAAATTAAAGGCATAGCTTTGTATGAATCCTGAGTTTGAGTAAATATAACGAGATCAATAAGGCTGAAAATGTTGGGACATCACAGTGTTTCACTGTTTCCAAGGGATGTCTCACACTGAAATGCAATCCAAAGGGAACAATCTCTTGGCATCTTTAGATGAACCAGTGGCCTAGGCTTTGAATCTGTTCGGGCTTTATCAGCACTCTGTCAGTCATTTTCAAACAGGATCGAGCAAAGCAGATTAGCCTGGCTCTACATCAGCGACACTGTTGACTCATTTGACTCACAGATGAATGCAAAATTATCTCTAATTTGTTCAGAACGAGCAAATAGAGGAAACATCGTCCGGCAAGAGGCTGGATGGAAGGTGTCGTTCCAGGATCGCTCAGCTTTTCACCTCTGCTTGTAGGACATGAAGGTCACAGCACACGAGGCTCAATGTGGGCCAGCTCTCAGCAGCAAGGCAGGTTGGAGGGGCTGAGCTCCATCTCCAGGAGGACAACAGAGTGCCACTGTCACAGGGAGTATATACCCTCTCTGCCACCGAGAGCGGTCAAGTGGAAGGGGCCAGCCCTTGAGCAGACATGCTTGTGTGAGTGTGTATGTGTGTGAGTATGTATGCAGAGGGAGCAATCTGGAGTGTGCTGGAGGCTATGGCCTCTTTGACGTGATAGATTCCCTTTGCAGCCCGCAAAGCCAGGAGGGAGCCAGTCAACATCCTGCCACATGCCCCGCTGTTTATCTTCCAAAATCTGGTGGCGGGTTGCATCCTCTGGGCCTGCCCCAGCCACTCTCTCCTCTCACCGTAATCACCATAACTTATGGTGGCATAAATGACCATGCATGTTCTAATGTTTTGCTAGATTGAAAGACTACTGCACTAAAACTGATTCCCCCACCCACCCATGGATTTCCTGCTATTGAGCTGAGAACACGGTAACCTGCAAGTGCCATTTATATGGGTATGCAAATGTTCACTGTGCTTTAACAGATTCAAGCTGAATCAGGTTTCCCCGGAAAAACAAGGTAGATAGCTCAGAGCTCTGAGATCATAGCCTCTTACTGAAGAGAAAGAGAGAGCTGGGAGGGGAAAAAATTCAATTCCAAATCTGCGGCTTCAAAAGTGGATGGAAGCTGAATGCAAATAAAGTTCTGTTTCTCTGTGTTGTGATTTATCACTGTGCCGAGCAGGAGTGCCGGGGCAGGCGGTGTATTGAACGGAATGACTCTCCTCACATATTGGAAAAGCAACTCAACAACAAAGCACAGGAAAAATAGAGCCAGACAGATGGATGACCTTCAGTCCTCCTTGGTGGGAATAGGTAGAGGAATTTGTTTAGAGAGCTAATCGTTCACTCCGGTAAAATAATTGTCTGGAGAGCCCATCTATACTTCAAAAAAAAAAAAAAAAAAAAAAAAAAAAATCATTGGGCATGAGGCACTTTTGTGAAGTCAAATAAAACGATGAGGGAATGAAAGTAATGAATGATGGACCATAAAAAAAGGAAATAAATGAAGCAAAAAATATGGGTTCATGCCATTCTTTTTAAACTACATCGGTAGCGCACAGAATGACAACACTTTTATCTTTCATGAAAAATTGTTATTGAATAAAAGTCGCACAACAAACTCTGTATCAGTCTGAGAATGAGAATACAAATGCCTTTCTTATCAAGAGCCACATTATGGATGCACTATAACCAAATATTAACACAGCATTTGACATTTCTCTGTGGCACAGTGACATTGCAGCACTCCACCGCATACCATGCACTGTTAAACAAGCCTGTTGGGGACAGCAACTGTGTACTCAGAATCCTGTTTCAGCTAAACTGCCAAATTTCAGCTGAAAGGCCTCTTTTTAAGCCCCTGCTGCTTGTTTTCCTCCATCTATACAATCTAACCAGGGTTTGCTAACGTCCATCGTTGGACAAAATAGTGAAATGCATGGGGAATTTGGGCTTTGCTGCTGTTTGTTTAAGACATTATTTTTGCTGGTTTGTTTGTGAACCACTGGGATGCTGTGCTATTCAGCACATCAAGCAACATTGACTAAAAAAACATCTACCGTAGAACAAATGGCAGCACTGTGAATAAAAAGCAAGTCAGCTCCAGGCTTCCTGTTTTACTGTACTCTGATCCTCCAATTTGGTGCTCATTCGGAATTTCCAGTAAACAGGATTGATTGAATAGGGGCCTTGTGTTTTCCATCTCCCTTCTCTCCATATAATTCTCCGGTGATGAGTCATGTCACCATTGCTCTGCCATGGGTGAGCCTCAATCTTCGTGCCCAATGACTGCACCAGAGAACAATCCTTCAACGCAGCCCTGGCATCAATCTTGCTTGGAAGCAGTTGGCGATGAACCTGGACTGCCTTGAAAAGTTCTCTGGCTGACAGCTTCCATGATCAGCCGTCACAGCTGGCTGTCTGATTCATACCTGAACACCACATCAAGAGAGAGACAGAGAGAGAGGTCACCCTTCTGCTCTGCTTCCATGTTGAGTGTTCACTACAGAGAACAACAGTGCTCTCAATCCCCCTTCAAAATGAGTTATATGTAAAATAAAGAATGGGGAAATCTGACGAACAAGGAAAAGACTTGGAGCAAACCCAAGAGAATAATGGAAACTCTGGTTTTATATTCACCCCGTGTGGCTAAGTAACTAAGGTGCTGGCCTGCTGGTCGCTGTTTGATTTTCATTTCCCTTTCAATTTCCAGGGTAGCAGACAATTAATTAGGAAAAACAAAGGTCAGTCAAGGTGAAACCATTTCATTTTTATATTTATAGTTACAATGATGACCTTTTATACTAAATAAATTGTCAGTTCACTCAAAACATAAAAATATACCCCTAGTGGACCAATGCAAATGAAGAATTTTCAGGTTTCAGATTTTGTAATATCCAAAGCTGAAAGTTCTCATGCCAAACCAATACAATGGAGGTAAATGCATTTTTGGTGCTGCCAAAATCATTTAAAAATCACATTTGGATCTTTGTGTCTTGCCACAAACAATGTCATATTTTGACAGCAGAGATTAGCAAGACAGCTACTAAGAACAGAGATAAAATAGAAACATTTGTTGGAGGCACTGTATGTCTACTTACATCCCTTGTAAGAGAGAATATACAGATCTGATGCTGCAAATACTGTAGTAATAATACTGCTTGGCATTTGCATTTTTGGTCCCAGACAGTGTGGGCTGAAAATTGAATCTTAGACTGTAGCAAAGTCATTGTTAAGTCTTCGTTAACTACCTGCAGATATACAGTGTGAAGGTGATTTTGTGTCATGACAGTAAAAATAGTAATTAGATATATTCTAAAATAGGGGTGGTGGCAGAAAAAAATATTGAATTTTATATTTTATTAATCTGCAAAGTAAACACAAAAGCTCAAACTTTGGCATAATGGAAATCTTACAGCAATGTTTTTTTTAAACAGTCTCATATTCAGGACGGTGTCAGAGAGTTTACACATGCTGCCTTGTATTTTGATAAAAAGGTGTGCAGAAACAGGCTGTTGTCACTACCAGACACACTGCCATCTCCATATTTGAGCTGAGAGCTCATTGCCCCTAATCCTCAACGACTAATCTGGGTATACCACTGTCATTCACTCTCTTACAGGTATGCACAATCCACACAAAGGTTTTAAGAGGGGAAATCTTCGTGATGATATTAAAACTCCATTAACCCAGTTATCAGCTTTTAGGGGGAAATGTAAAAGTGATGCTGCTCTGTGTGGTCTTGAAAAATTAATGTAACTAAAACCAGGTAGGAGCAAGGCCATCCATTATCACATACTTACACAGTGAACACCAAGACATAATAATAATGTTTTTAATCTGGCAATTACCTTGTTTAGATAATGAACTTCTCATTTTATTCACTGCTTTTTGAACCCTATTACAAACATAATGTGTATGTTCCCATATTATTATAAGGTCATGGCTGCAATGGCTTTGGCAGCGGCATAATAATGAACTATTTTTTGGCCCACTTCCATTACTTGGAAAGAATGTTTGAGGAGTCAACATTTGGCCAAGATATACGCGACCAACAATTACCCTTCCTTTGTGTTGTCATGCTGCAGACTCTTGCTGGGTCATTCCTTGAGGAAAAGAAAAATCAATTGCTTTCACTCATATTTGAACACTGCACTTACATACAAGCCACACAGAGAGAGAAAGACCTTTATTTTTTCTAAGAATTACTTTGAGTGCCTGAGGTTAACTTATACTACAGGCAAAAAAAGGTTATTAAATGTCTGCCATAATACTTGTCCTGCCCATAACAGAAAGTTATTTAGTTTCTACGCCCATCCTCTAGGACAGTAAAGAAATAAAGTAAAGAGTAAAGAAATCAAAACCATGACAAGCTTATAAAGTGGCTTTCTTGTGTCTTCAAGCTATTATGCATTCTTTTGCCAGCACTGCAGAGGGGAGTTGTGCTCTAATTAAACTCACCTCCAAATATCCTTGCCGACACCTCCAGAATACTCAAAAGCTTTTAAAATGTGGCTGAGAATTTGTTATGCATGTACGCAGCATTGCTAATAAATCCCTGTTTAGACTTCAGCCAAGATTAGCGTTGCAACCTGCAGAACACATCTCCAGCGTGCCACTGAGTCACAGAGGTCACTATTCAAATTCTTTGACACATGAAAGCCTCCTGTGATTGAACCAGTCCTCAGAGGCAACGCCAGCTGCCGGAGCAGGGCTGTGTGAACTGTTAACTACTGACTGCTGCTGCAAACATCTGCGTGGATAAAAACATTTGCTACAATTCAACGTTATCAAAGCTAAGAAAATAAAGCTCAAACGTTGGAGCAGCATTCAATCCAAAAAAATTGTGAAAAAACACTGTGGTGCACACAACAGTGCAACACATTTTCTGGATGTTCTCTGAGGTAACGTCAAATTTTAATTTCAACTGTAAACTGTGAAGAAGATAAACCCCCATGACTAATGAAAGCAGATTGTACTTTTGAGAAATTGGGGAATATTATTCCTTGCAGAAAAAGTGTGAAAACAAGGAATTAATAAGAATTGGTCATCTTATTTTAAGGCTCATTCAACCCAGCATCATTTGTTGCTTCGTACAGAGGCATTTTGAGCAGGCAGAACCTTTGAATTGATGTTGAACAGTTGAATAAACACACCCTCTTCAGCTAGGAGAGCAGTGTGTTCGTTAACAGCTCCGTCCCACACAAAGAAAGGAACAAACCTCTGTGATAAAAGCTTATTAGCCTGCGAGGATTAAATCTGATCACTCTGGGCTGTCGCAGCAACAGTAAATAGATGTGTTTCTACTCTCCTTTCCACTTTGTAAATCATATGCATTTTGATTCCATTATAAACCCACATAAAATCTTTGCCTGGCACCAATTTTTATGCCCCGTGAAAAATGACATTGCTGTCACCTTTAGAGATATACCTTCAAACATGACTGCTAATCTACTGCGTTTGCTAAGTGCTTGAGGGGAAAGGGTGAGTTATTAAGATTGAAAGTAAAGACATCCTAAACGATTAAACACATAATTAACAGCTACTGCATGAAGGGCATGACTTGTCAAATCTCAAGGGATTCGTGATAGCCCCGGCTTAAATCTCCCACAAGTAATTCTTCAGCTCAAAACACAACATCAGCTCAGACACATAAACTAAACCAGTGAGCCTAAAGCAAATGAAAACTTCCTCAATCTTTCAAAATATGTCTGCTGTTATTTGAGCGATTACACCATCCAAACATTCCTGGAAACCAACGTGAATTCATCTTTCTGCAGTAGCCTTCCAAAATACTTTAAAAACAGCACTAGAGCTACATCTGGGCTTTATACAACAGCCAAACTAACAAGTAGGCCAAAGCACTGTTCCAGACAGAAATCAATGTCCTGCATTTCCCCCCCAACCAAAACAAGTTCAACAATTACATCTCTTTGAGGGGAGATAATTATTCACCAATGTGCCAAATGAACAATTTTGTTTGTCCGACAACAAAGTATAAACCACAAGTCTTGCGTGACAATCCAGAAAATCAAGCTGAGCTTTGGCCGCTGCCCCAGAACAAGCATCTGTCAAAACAAATGGATCTTGTTTTCAAAATATATAAATAAATAAATAAACAACTTATGATCCATGGATGAATTGAAAAAAAAAGGAACACTGACAAAGAACTGTGGAATCTCAACAGACATAAGCGTGACAATCATAGCAATTTTACTTTTGGGCAAAAAAGGAAAAATAACAGTCGAGTTCAAAAACTTCCAGCGCACACTAGAATATCAGGATTGACACAAAGTTTATTCAAAAATGTTTAACAACAAAACGCGTTTCGCTTGTTGCGTCATCAGATTCGCGAAGTTTTTGAACTCTTGACTGTGTTTTATCCTGCACCAGCTGGCACCTAGAAGAAGCACTGCGCCGCTGTGCACAGGGATTTACTATTTTTTTAAGGAAAAATAACATCAATGGCTTTTAATGGATGGAAGAAATAATGGCATTATCCCAAACTGCAAGATTACATTATGGGGAAAATAACCTTCAAGGATGCTGACGTTCAAGCAATTCAAAACAATGAAAATAACCTATAATACTGGATTTAAAAAAAAATGCATTAAGCATTTTTAAATAATTAAAATCAGATTTATTATGTGCATCTTTACATGAAACAAATTTCTATGTGATTCTCTTAAAAGGATTCTACTTGGAAACTGAATAAGGGAAATATGTGAATAACCATTCAGAAATTAAATGGACCCTAGAAATGAGCCTGACAATGTCAGGACTGAAACAGTGCTCTGTTTGGTGTGAAAGATCAGTCTTGAGGTCACACCTCTACTGCTTGTTTTTTGGCATGCAATTGAGATGTTTCATTTCATACCAACAACAGATCTGGCACATTATCCAACAGCTGAAGAACGACAAAGGACAGGCAAAAATCCCAGAAGCTAACTTGCCAATCGAGGGTGCATCAGACGTGGACTTTGGCTAATGGGATTGAAAGGGAAGCCTGGTCATTCACTGCTAGAATGATGCATCATGTCCAAAATGCGCTCCATTGCTCTGTATACATGGTTCAATCAGATGTGAAAATGAACGATATAAAATAAATAATTCATTCACCCCCTCATTGTTATTCAGGGTCACAGAGACAATCCCAGCACACATTGAGCGAAAGGCAGGGAAACACAACGGATGGCTCAACAGTTAATCAGAGGGCTTCAACAGACAATCATTCACACTTACATTTATGCCTAAGGGCAATGGATGTGACTTGAATGTGCTTTTATGTATAAGGGAAATACCATGGCATGATGTCACCTTGTCTGTAACAGGCAAGTTATTCATGAGAAAGAGAAAAACACAACGATACAACAAATTACTCTACATCCTTTCTCTGACTGACAAAACCTTAAAGCAACACCTTGCAAAAAAGTTGACTTAAAAAAAATTACCTAAACTAAGGCCTGATTTATATAACCTGACAAACCTAAAACCTGACTGATGATTCAGTAATTTCATCTTTTACTGTACATCTGCGCAAATACTTAGCACCTAAAACAAGACACATCTCTTGACTGTTGCATAATTTTTTGGCTGCTGTTTCAGTATTAGAAACAAACAGAAAGGCAAACCACAAAGCTGCCACAGGGACACAATAAAACCATCTCACAATGGCCACTTCAACTGGAAATGACACCTACTCTGTGAGCATCCAGGTTGCCTGCAAGGCCCAATAATGTCTCCTCACAAATGTTTCACAAATCTAGCTGCCATTTCCCCAGTTAAACACACTTCATTCATAACTAACAGCAGGCCGCATGAGGTGATGTCAAACAAGGCTGTGGGTGGTTGTTAGGTGAGTGTTAAGATGTGTAATTCCCACAATCCCCCGTGTTCATAAATGGGATAGATAGCCACTGTCAGTCGGCATCACAGCCATCGTGTGCTGCTGGATTATTAGCTGCAAACACACACACACACAGTCAGTCTCTTTCCCTTCCTCGCTGCTTATTTTTTATGTACATTCTCGAGATTTATAGAACAGTTGCATACTGCAGCACCTCTAGTGTTATAATTGCATAACTGCAGTTGAATTACAGCTGACCTCATTTGGATGAAACCTGATGGTAAATCCCTTGCTAATATGGGAAGCTGCATTACTTCACTGCTTTGTCTGTGTTTGATTAGAAATCATAATTGTTTGAGGATGTTTTCTTTAAATAGGTATTTGACTACAACGTCTGTGGCAGGTATAGTGCAAGGGGGCATTGAGGAATTAAGTGCACAGTGGGCACAGTAGGCCAAGTCCAGTGTTGCAATGTCACAATGCTAAGTACATTTACTCAAGTACTGTACCTCCATTTTATTTGTATTTCACTTGAGTATTTCTATTATTCACTACTTTATACTTCTACTTCACTACATCTTGGGAAGGCAAACATTGGATTATTTACTCCACTGGAAATATTTGACAACATCAAGTACTAAATTTTTAGTATATTATCATATATCATCAAATGTTAAACTACCAAAAAGTATATAAAGTAACTAAAATAGCTCCACTTACCAGCTGCCACAACAAAGTAATGTTGACATAAATGCATCAATAATTATGATACAACAATATGTATGATTCTGAAATGGGACATTCTGCATAATGTGTTTACATTTGAACTTTAACCATATTTTGATGCTAATACTTTTGTACTTTTTCTTCAGTGAGATTTTAAATCCAGGACAGAGTATCTTTATATTGCAATATTGCTAATTTTACTAAAGTAAAATATCTAAATACTTCTTAAACCACTAGCCAAGTTCCCTCTCCTATATTTATTTTCAATAAAACAAGGGCAAAGAACAGCGTGTCCTGCATGGTAACCTAGTGGTCTGATACATCTACTGGGTAAAGGCAGCATTGCCAGTTTTCATCCAACCAGAGACCTGTTGCATGTTAACCCCTCTCTGTCATGTTTCCAGTTGGCTTCTACCCCCCCCCCCCCCCCCCAAATCCTACAAAGCCTCTCGAGATGATCAATCTCATGACTTTTAATGCTTTGGAACGTTCACGTCATATGCAGGTTCTGTGTCACCACACAGCAATCAATCTAAAAGTTAGTATATGTACAGTATCATATGAAGCCATTGGTCCTTCCTTATTATATATTATTATATACCCTCTGTTAAAAACTGAAACATTTCATAAATACAAGGCAATAAAACATTTCCTTTTCTAAGACAATTGTTCACCAAGCACAACTAGAACCTCGACCTGCTCTGGACCTGCATTCATTACCAGCCAACTGTCCAGTCTGTCACATTTCGTCAGACTTCGTCTTCTGTCGCCCACCATGTGTCGAGCCCATTACACTGTACTTCCTGAATCAACAGAGCAGCTTGTCAAAACAGACTGAATTTCAGTAAATAAAAGCTAATCAGTTGTATCTCAAAACAAATGATCCATGTTACGTTGCCAGATGAGCAGAACTCCGTGATGGCACCCACGGGGGTTCGAGATGCTTTATGGAGAGGACTTCTTTTCGGAATCACTTAACGAGAATGGAGGTTAACTGAGCAGGTTATCAACTCTTAATCAGTCTTCCTGCATCCAAATCTACCAACAAACTTGAGAGTAAAGGATTATTTTAGAGCCGTTCATCCTCAACTGTCTCTGAGTTTGTCAAAAGGGTCAACAGTTTAAAAAAATCAATTAGAATATTCCTCCTAAATAAGAGCAATTTTATTATATTTAAGAGTATTTGGTTTGACAGGGTGTGTCATTGTGCCTCTCGCAACTTGTCTGTTTTACTGCTGTCACTTAAAAACATGTATTATTATACTTAATAAGGAACTACAATTTTTTTTTCATCTGCGACTCACTGTGTGGTGTGTGTCCTGTATTATGAAGCTAATTAGGTCATTTGCTCCATTGAAGACATTGTTTGGAGATTAAGTTGCTCTGACCCATCTGGCTAATGGCCTGGTAGGGTCTCAACTCCTATTAAAATATCCGCCACAGAGGACAAAGAAATATATTGAATCCTATTATTGTCCTAATCTAATTATTCAACATCAGTGGAGTATCATCTCCCCATAGCCCCTGACAATACAGCCATAATTGAATAAGGAATCCAAAAGGAGTTTTAAACATACATCAGTCAAATGCTGATAATTTGTACATTTTAGCTGTATTATTATATTTATTTATTTAAATAGTGTTGTTTAAGACAATTTTATGTATGTCAGGCCATAAACAACTTACTATGACCACAATGGATTTTTTTTCAAATATTATATAAGTGAATAAAGTTGCATAACATAAAATGGTGAGTCCAGCAGTCAGTCACTTTTTTCCCTACCACCTCATCAGCTAAAAATGGTGACATCCAGTCTTAATGATCCCAAAGTGAATAAATAATTAGGAAGATAACAGTTATAGCACATAGTTAATGGGATGCTTCACAACATCGACCACTGGTCTTAGGCTTATGACTCACATCCATCTGCTTAGTCTGAAAAGGGCTGCAGCAATACTCTAGCCAGCTCTACTGCCCTTGTAACTAAACTGCCAGCCACTGGCACCAAATATAAATGGCACAGACAGATGCGGTCTCTGGCTTGTGTTTTAGACACTGGCAAAATATAGATAAAAACAGATGATAAACCACTTAAAAGAGCAGAGACTTACAGACTGCACTCACTGTGCTGGTAATGTCATGACGCCAACGTTGGATAACTAAATTTTGAACCATAAAGTGGTGCTCTGGATTTAATCTTGAACCTGTCTGCTTTATCACCGGACAGCCAGAAAACTGTCCAGCAGCAACTGAGACATAAGCACATCATAAGATAATATAATGACATCACAAATGCAAGAACTCATAAAATAATGCATCATTAGTCTGTCATGAAGGGGTTATGCCACCATTATAACTAGGTAATTTAGTTCATTGAAAGCACTGCTTCAGGACATTTTAGGTCATCACTTTTACTTTACTTGTTACTACATTATTGTATTTACTTTTTCCTCACATACTGGAAAATGCAAATGATTACACCTGTAATCAGCTGTACACTCTCTTTCCTCAGCTTTGTAGACATATGTTCAGTAAGCATAATCTCTTCATTGTTAAATAAAAAATATTTTTGTGAGTATGAAAGTGAAAGTCAGTTATTCAAATTAATTTTACACCAAGGGGATGCTGTGAACAAATAACATAACAAATAAGTAAACAAGAAATACCCTTGATTACCAACACACTTCACAAGACACCATGAAGTCAGAATCACTTAAACGTACAAGAATCTGCATTGTTATGCTGCAATTACACAGAAACTACAAGAACATCTTTGTCTAGTGTCATTATGTAACCACTACATTGCTCCATTGCTCAAATTTCAGATAACCATGTAAACAGTTCGAGCTGAATAAGTTATTGAAATGTTTAATTGTTCAATCAAAGGTACTCAGCAGTGTTTTGTAGGCTGTAATGTCCATCAGTGTCATACAGTAGTAAGTGTTTCATGCTTTAATGAAGATAAGAAAATGGTGCAGATCAGCTTGTCTGACTAAAGTCGTAGTCCTTTCAGTTCTGTTGATAAAGGTCTACAACTCTACCTCAGCTACAGAGGAGCTGCCTTTGTTAAATTGCATAAGATATTATGCAGAGTTTTCTGAGAGCCCTCCAAGCATGATTTTTGGTGATTTTCAGGTCAAACTGCACACTTAATAGAGACAGAGCTTCCAGTTTCAACACAAATCTAAAGTTTGCTCAATCTCCCTGATTATAATGGGGTCGTTTATATAAGCCTCCCACAATCAGGTAAGACAGATATCATCTGTTGTCTGCCACCACCATCTAATATCAGTGTTGTACTCTAATCAACGACAATCATTTCTGCGATTAAATGACTGTAGCCTGTGAAAACAGGATATATGACAAACTTGATCATGTAAAAACTGTTCAAGATAGTTTTTCTAAGATGAAACAGATCTGTCAGTGTCGATTTTTATCTAATGACTGTTGACACAAACATTATAGCAAACTAAATGAGGTTATCTAAACTTGATAAAAGACAAACTGTGAGAACTTGCAGCAACTGACAAAGCCATAGCTGTTTAAATCATGGGGCAATTGTCATTTTATAATAAATGAGTATGTAATAGACTGTTTTTTTCTGCAAGCTTTTCATTTTCATGACAACTTGATTATGTATTTACACAAAGATTGAAAGCTGAGTGCTCATGATGCTCATGGCTGCAGTCTTGCATTCAAAAAATAAACTTAATTTGCTCAGCGGAGTGCTAAGAAATAGCCTTGAAATGGGACATCAAGGCCTGGATGCCAACTCTCCCATCTCAATTATAAAGGCTAATATCTTTTCAAGGAAGACAAACATGGCCACAAGCGGTGCTTAAGTCAAGCAACAGGAGGCCTCGCCAAGGGCAATGTGACTGCTGATAAACCCACGAGTCAACAGCAGATTTAATCTCTGCGTCTCACTTGGCACATAATGGGAGAGTTCAGACAGATTTATCTTAGTAAGTCTTTGCACCTACGTTTGCTCTATATTTTTTTTTTATCTCATCAAGTGAATGTGGCACTGAAGAAAGTATGACAAGTTTCATTTCCAGTGGGTGGTCATGACAAGCAAGCCCTAGATCCCAACGCAACAAACAAACTTAATTAGAAAGAAAGAAAGCGCTGCGGTGTACCTTCTGTTATGCCTGCAGAAACAAAGCTTTAGCAAAAGTGTAATAGAATTTAGCCTCATCATCGTCACCTGTGTCACCCACATCATCATTCAGGCAATCTGATTCTCTAATTAATCATGTGCTCACACCACTACTGATACAGCCAAGTGGCAAAACTTGAATCATCATTACCAGATTAAAAAAATCAAGAAGAAACAAAAACAAGGTCAAAAAGAACTAATCATTCCCATTCTCTTGCTAATTGCTCTTTTAACAGTATTTTTTCAATATTAGATTATTATTGTATTATCAGTCTCATTTTTGTTATAGTATGTGATTGGATGAAGAGTTGGAACCATTGTGAAATATGACAATTTCAGGTTTGGTTATCCTAATTCTTGAATTTCATCTTTCTTTTTTTCCTTTTACATAGATAGAAAAAACACTAACAATTCTAATTCCACAGTATTACTAGTTCACTACATGGTAAATTCACACTTAATGATGGAAGAGTCAGATATGTGTTATTATTTGATAGTGGGTTCAGGGATCATAACCTTGGAAAATATACAAGGGTAATCTGCAAAACCTTGACAGAATGACACTAACAATACTCAACCAGGCTCAGCAAACCTCTTTCATTAATGATAAATGCCATTAGAAACTCTGCAGTGCATTTGCCGTATGTGGCTATCTACAGAGACCAGCCCAGCTTGCTACCAGGATGGGCTAACCTGCTCCATCAATTATGGTTCCTTGTTTCCTAGCCAACCAAATACCAGGAAATTGACTGTGCGGTTGGCTCTGGTGCTGCTTTGTCAACAAATGTTTGAAATTAGCTTGACAAAAATTTAACCAGATAATAATGGCATGTGTGTGTTTTATGTTACATGTACACAACTGGAATAATAAGTGACACATTCTATATGTAATCTGTTTAATTTAGATAAAAACATTTGCATGCAGTGTTGCTTCATAAAGCAGTTATAGACCTATTTAAGTAGTTAGTAATGTTTTTTATTTCAAGTATCCTGCTTGAGAGAGAAATTTGTGTTGTAGCAGAAAATCATGACAGCAGCATGTGCATAATGATATTGACAAAAATGAAGGTGGCAGTCTGACTGAATAATTAAGCAGTGATCCACTGAAAGGAAAAGCTAATCAATAAAACAGCTATGATCTGAAAGTGTTTCCTCCTTTTACACACACACACACACACACACACACACACACACAGTGAAGACTCAGGCAGGACTAACTCAAAACAGGCCACATAAACATGAATATTCCTGCCCTCTCTACCTGCATACCAGAGTCCTCCTTCCTCCCCAGCCTGCCAGCGACCACGCCTGACTCCAGGCTTCTCTGTTTGCTTAACTATGCAGTCCTGAGGTGTACACTGAGTGGGCTGGGCAAGCTGTGGGAAACACGAGCTGATAATATCTAATCCTCTGTGTGAAGGACATATTTGTCTCCCCACCCAGTATCCAACATGTTTAATAATCCCACAGTACCCTGCTGAAATTTGACTGCAGCACACCCATTCATAGGCTACTGGAAAACATGCATCTTCTCCTTGCCATTTAAACCTATGATACATTATGTTAGAGATAATATACAGTGTAAGGATTAACATATTTGAGTCCACACTAAATAAGCTTGTCAAATAATACAAATAAGAGCTAAAAATGGTGATTTTTGCAATGTGACAAACAGTATGACTCTGAAGACTGATCTATAATGAATTTGACTCAATGTTGTATTGAGTCAAATTCCCCCACCTTCAAGGTCAAATACAATTCTTTATGTCATTGTGCCCAAGTCTGCAAGTCGATCTCTATATCCTGGTGAGCTAGATAAGACTTCATAAGTTCATCACAGCGTGAGCCGTATAGATGAGGAGGAAGCAAGATATCTCTCTCTGGTCCTGTGTCTTGATATCACAACATCATCACAAAAATGGCAGGAAGAACTCTACTGCTCTACAATATTCTGGTGCCAAAGGGAAATTTTGGGTGGTCGGGTTCAACTTTTCACAAGAAGAGAGCACTTGTGGTGCTGTTACTTAAGGTATGTACGGATTAAGCAGATTTTGTGCCAGAGTGCTTGATAAGTTGTGACTTTTCTGTTCCCATTTTAGTGGCTGTGTGGAAGCACTGACGAAAGTGAGCTGACACCCACTTTGCAGAAAGCCACATTTGAATCTTTGCATATGCACAGTCCTCGGTGAGACACATCTGGCCGCCATCTCCTCTAAAACAATTTCACCCCAGGGAATTGCCACCTTGCAATACTTGCGTTATGCTAAACAGTCAAACCAATCAGGCCGATGCATGTACTGTATGCAAGTACCAGCTGTTGTAACAGAGATCACTCTTCATTTTCATATTCACGGCTTTGTTTACCTGCCGAGGGCACTGGCTGCTGGATTGCATTCGTACCTAGCTTTCTATTTAGTGCAGACATTTCACCAACATATAATTTAAGGATTTCTTGACTTCCTAGTTCCCTTGGTGTAATTCATTTATGCTTTTAAATGATTAATGGATGTACTGCAAAATAATACAGCTCTAAGTAGTTGTCTGTGTGTTATGTGAGATTTCCATACCTATCAACTGAATAACAACAAAAGCACCTCAGAAGATTTTCCTGGAAAACTGAGTGAGCTGACAGTTTTCAATGGACCAGCTTCATGTCGAGACTTCAGCTGAACAGAGAGAGCAGATGGGTCTTGCTCTCATACTCACACACGACAGCTTATTCAGCAAGACTTCTTATTGTTTTGATTATAAACTACTGTAGCGGCATTACTGCCAAGACAGGTCACCAAAAAAGCTTTCCCCTCACAGTGTGTGTAACCTTGAAATTTAGTGGTGAATCATGAGGGGAGAAGTGTATTTTGCTAACTTTCATCCAGTCTTGTTGCTGTCTGCTGTGTGTAATTATACTGTCGAGGCGGGCGTCCATTACATACTGATAACACAAGTACTATACCTCAATTTGTCCAAGAACAAGTGAGCGAGAAAAACATTGTCAGCACAAACAAAGCCTGAAGTTGTAATAATGAAGTAGTTTGACAAGCATTTATCAAACAGGATCATGAACATGTGACATATGGGTGTATGTGACAGTTTTCGTGACTGATGTCTGTTTTTATATTCATCCATTATCAGAAAATGTTGGGAAAAAGTCAGGAGCGGTGGTGCTTCTATCTTTTGTTTTAATTCACAGCACTGCCAGAATTTCTGTTTGTATTTTCATAGCATTGCTCTCTGAATTGTTCAGTATGCATCACAGGCCTCTGGCCATAGAGCCGTGGCAGAGCAGAGCCTTCACTATGCACCAGACAACTGTAGTGAAATGATATTAAGCTAACACGCCAGGCTTGTTATCAAGCTAACTGCCACTTGATAGAAAATAGCTACTCCTAAGACTGTAGCTTGCTACAAACTGCTGTAATTTAGAGCCCTTGTGTGCCAAGGGGTTTAGTGGTGTAAATGTGTGAATCAACACAGTATTATCTGTCTTTTTTCACGGTTTGTAATGTAAGCTGCTCTTAAATCATGCAGTTTTCACATCCACTAGATGTAGCAGGATATGAACTGAAAAACATCACCTAGGGGGAGTTAAAGAGGGCGGCCCACTGGCGCAGGCTTTGCCAGCAGTCAGCTTCTCGCACTCTTGGGCCCAAACAAATGAATAAGGAAACAAGGTCTGTTTAGTTTAAACAGTTTTAAGGTGATAGCCAGCTCGCAGCGTGATATGACATGACACCTGAGTAATGCTGACAGAACAGATTCTAAATGAGGTGCAGAACACAAGGTGCTCAACCATAAGGTGAGCGATATATACAGTACCTGCTCCAGGGAGGTGGAGGAGGGAAAATATTGACAAGCAAGCACCACTGGAGTGTGTCGGAGCAAACTGAGCAGCTCATAATATAATAACAATTATCGCTGCTGCTTTGGCTTCATCAAGCAGCAGAGAGGAAAAAAAATGTTTTTGGATTGTTTCTGATTGTCACTTCAAACTTGAAGTACTTCACATTCAGCAGCTCAAACTGTAAACCCCCCACACACCACCACCACAGAAGTTGAATACAGCTCGTCTTATCCAATTTGCTTGAAAGGAGTCCAACCGAAGTGACAAAAATGGGGGTTGCAGCACACAAGTGGAGCGCCTTTACACAAGGGCCTAAAACATTAGTAGCTACATTAAAAAATGTGCTGTAATGTTTCTAAACTGTGTCTCCTGCAGCTGAAAAAGAGTATTGCAATAATTATATTGATAAACAGAAAACAAATCAACAACCCTGATAAGTTCAAGCCATTTATCAAGCAATAATGCCAAATATTTGTTGGTTCTTAAATGTGAGATTTTCTGCTTTTCTCTGTTTTTCTATCATTCAAAATTCTGTGTTTTAGATTGTTGGACTGAAAAACAAATAAATAAACAAAAAACAATCCATTTCAAATATTATTAAAAAACATATCAAATTATATACATATACTGGTGAATCCAAGGCCCCACGATACCATATTATCACATAACTTAAGTCATGATATAATATTATTCCTCTTCTGATATGAGTACTGCCATAACATATACTAAGATAATGCAATGACAAACCTTTTTTTAACAGCAAATGATGTGCCCAAAGGTTAACTTTTTAGTCTGTTCATCTCACTTCAATTCTTTGCAGCAAAATGTACCTAGCAGACTTAAAAAGGAACTGATTTCATTATTCTAGTCGGCTACCAAAAGTTTAATTTGTATTTAGGATATTAATAATCTATAAAAAAAATAAATACTTGGCATACATGTACTGGTACAATATTGCCACTTAAAACACTGCAATACTATGTTGTAGCGATTCCCCCCGATCCCTAGTGAATTCTGCAAACTTGGAAGTTGGACTGTCTGAAATCCTTGAGTGAAAGGCATATTAAACTCTAAAAAAGGTCAGTCAATAAAGATATGAATTTCAGCTACTTTCCCTTGCAGCACATGATATAAAAAATAATGGATTAGACTAAAAGGGCACACTTTAAAAACTATATATAGTGTATAAAAAGGGATTTGTTTTACCTTTTGGTTTAAAAGATTGCAAAAAATTGATATTAAGCACTGACCTCAAACATTTATATTTCCCTGTCAATATGTGAACATTTTCTACAGATCCTGCATGGTAAATGTCCTCCAGTCCCAGCTATCTTAACAACTTCATGTGAATACTATCTAGATTACAACACATGCTTTTTCAAGGCTGTATGTCTCCCGTGTAAAATTTCATTGAATAGACTATTAACTGTGGCCTTTAATGCTGCATTTAATAAAATATTAGACACTGCACCCTGTTAGACTATCAATACCAATACCAGAGTCACTGCAAGTTGTTTCTGCAATGCTATATACATTACAACCATCCTTATAACCCTAAAGCTCAGTGTTTCAGATCTTGTATTGCTTCACCTTAAAACAAATTGGGGTGATGTTTCTTAAAAGGCCAGTATTGCACTTTTGTTGTTTTCTGATTCCTCTACCTGCAATTCAGCAGAGTCTTTGTAAGAAGTAGTGCTCCCATGCTCTTTCCAGGCCATGGGCTGTACAGTAATCAATGTTGATGAATGAGTAGGAAGGCTCTCTTTATTCCAGCCCTCGCTGAATAGAAAGTTTCCATTATCTCTCACAATGTATTCACTCTATCAAAGTGACAGGGTTGAGGCAAGCCACACTCCATTGCCCTCACTGTGCCCATACCTACCTTCATCCGTCTACTCAAAAGAACAGGGAAAGCCGGAAGAGACTGCTAAAATAACACTGCACAAACCTACAAAATCTATAAGACTTTAACTCTTAAGGTTTCATCCATCAAAGCTGTAAGGATACAATTACGTGCATGTGTTGTGCAAAAATATCCACTGTAACAGGGAATAATTCAAGAGAGGATGGAGGTCGGCATTTCTCCCTTTGAACCATTTGACAAAAAGTCACTTCAGTACATTTTTAAAGAAAAATGGTGGGGAAAAAACAACTTACCCACATTTTGTTCAAGCAATATTTCACTTTGCTACAACAGATTTGTTTTACAGCACACTTTTGTACCTGGTGTGACTTGCCTAGCCATCAACCTCTGACACTTAGAAATTTGTATTCACCACTGGCAGTCAAGCAGTTTTCAGTGTCTCTGTATCATGTCAACAAAAAAGTTACATTGTTTTTTACTCATCTACTGTTTAAATGGTAGGTACTGGGATAAGAACTAAAAGATGAAGACTATTAAAATCATTACAGTGATATCCTCCCAAATTACCTGTAACATAGCTAAGAGTACTCCTAAAAGCTGTACCTGACTGTGCTCCAACTCTGATCAAGAATTTGCGGTTCATTTACAAACGTCCAAACTTATTGTCCATCATCTCATGAAGGTCCCATTTTAAACTGGGTATCAACAAATAATGCTCAAGTACAACAAGCTGGCTGGAAAATGTGAGATACCAGAAAAAAAATTACATGGGAGTAGCTTAGGTAACTCTTAACACAGTTGTTTAGTGAAAAATTCATGTTTTAACAATTTTTAAAGGTCCAGTGTGTACAATTTAGGGGGATATATTAGCAGAAATAGAATACAATATAATAAGTACTGTATGTTTTCTTCAATGTATAATCATATTAAAATAAGAACTGTTGTGTTTTTGTTACCTTAGATAGAGCCATGTATATCTACACAGGGAGCAAATCCTTATCTACGGAGTCCACCATATTGCATCGCCACGTTTCTACAGTAGCCCAAAACGGACAAACCAGACAGTGGCTCTAGATAGGGCCATTTGCGTTTTCGCGACAGCCGTGGTAGTCAGCATCCCATCCACAATGAGAGTCTTGGAAAAACACAGATTTTTTAACATGCAACTGATTTATTCAGCATTTTTACTGGTTTAAATAACCTGGTCTGTTTGTTTTAGAGAAAGGGAGACCTCTGCGGATAATCCAGTTCCCGATAAAAACCTTTTGAATGTCTGTATAGAAATAAGGTAAGCACACATTGAGTTATCAGAGAAAAAAGTTGAGTATGCATCAGCAGGTGCTAGGCTAGCTGCCCATCTGCGACACGCTGAACAGCATCGGAGAAACTTAGATTTGTAATGTGAAACTGCTTTGTTCAGTGTTTTTTTTTTTATTTTATTTTTTTTTACAGTTTTTAATCACCTCGTCTGTTTGTTGTTGTAGAAAAGAAGAAACCTCTGTGGATAAGTCAGGTCCAGGTTGAAACCTTCTAAACAATGAACACTGAAGGAATTCCAACAGGGATTTGCACCCTTGGTACGTGAGAGAAGTTTCAGCTGGCTGCAATCTGCAATCCTCAATCTAGATGCCACTAACTCCCGTGAGTCCTTCACTCTGCTCCATTAACACAGTTGTTAAGTGAAAATATCATGTTAAAATTGTTAGTTATTTTTATGTTATTAATTCAGTTCAGTTATTAACTGCTTTATCAAGATCACTGTCCTTAGCTTCCATTAATGTCTAATTCCATCATCTTTTTCTAAATGCATTTAAACAGTCCCACTGTACATCCAACCAGCTGATCATATAAGCTGGAATCCTGCACATGTATTCGAGAACATGTTACACGATCATATTACTCTGTACATCTGCTTATCATTCAAAGTCATTTTAATAAAGAGCTGAAGAGGGATGCGGAGGAGCGACGCCGGCCATAAAAAGCAGCCAGTGCACACACTGGGCCCAGCTTTCTGTATCATTATGTTACTCTGCTGTGGTTGCCTTTTTAGAGGCTGAACTCATTATTTTTTCATGTTGTTGATCTTGGGACTTTACAGTCCCCTGAGAATAGGGTCATGCTCTTCTCCATTAGTTCTGTTAAACGGCCTGCGCCTCCTATTGTTGCAATAATACAACACAAAACCAAAATCAGGTAGTGCATAGATTATTGAGATGGAGGATGGTGTTATCGTCATGCTGAAAGAGAAAGAGGAGTGTTTCCTCCATGAAAATATGGAAATATGATAAAATGATCCATTGCCTTTGTCTTACACATCGATCATTCATTTGTTATTGCATTTCTTCACAGTGCTTGTTCTAAGTGTGGAACATTTGGTGACCTGATGTCTGTTTTGAGAGAAATTCACTATTTTTTATATTATTAAACGTGACAGTGCAGGGCCCAGTAGCTAAAATGATTAATATTACTGGATGAGTATTAAAAAAAACAAGCTGCATGAATGCTGGTGAAAATCAAAATTCTGACACCTTTTTAAGTCAAGCAATGAATCTAATTATATCTGATATCCCACCTCTTCTATTTAACTTAGTGTGATCACACTGGTACTCATTTCAGGTGCTCACTATTAAAGCCACTAAATGCCATCTTCCACTGTGTTACTTTAACGGCTTGCAACTCGACTGTGAAGTCGGTATTATAAGTTTGGAAGGTCATACACCTCAAATATTGGATTTCAGGATGTAAAAACATCAATTAAAACTTTGGTGCATTAGGAGCAAAACCAAAGACTTTTGAATATAGTCAGCTGTCTGTGAAAACTAATTTCCGAAAGCTGTAATTATTTTCTCCTGGAATCTTCCTGCATTGCTGAAAAGTAAGCCGTTTAGTGTTTCCACACAACCAGATGGTCTTGCTCGCAATACTGAGAAGCACTGAGAGTAAACAACATGAAGAGGCACGGGCTGAATGCATCGACCAATCTATCAAAGGGATCCTTAAGCTTGATGATAACATTTGGTCTGTATTGCATAAAGCCTTAAAAAAGTGAAGCAACAATGTGTGCTACAATCAGAATAATAAACACAAAACAAAGCAAACTGAAAGAGAACATCAAGAGCACTTTTCATGCAGCTTAAAATTGCCATCCTGCAGGAGATGGATTTCTAATAAATGTCTAATAAAAGCTGAAATAAGATGAAGAGGTACCTTGACATTTTAAATTTTAGTTATTCTTCCCCATACTTGCCTCACATAATGGGGAAAGGTTTTATCATTTGTCCTTTAGCCACCATAAAGATGGCTTATTAGCATTTTAATTCCTAAATGAACATATTTAAATGCATACTATATCCTGATATCTATTTGATGGTCAAGTCTGACCAATGTGTACAACACTAGAAGAGTTACTTGTTTAACTAAAAAATGTGGCTGCCTCAAAGAATCCAGTTTACAGTAGCAGGGATAAGCCTCTATCCTTCTTATGGTAACCCCGAATAAAAAAAGCTGCATTACTGGCAAAACTGTGACATGTAAGCACCTTATCTGGATTGTGTTGTCTCTTTCCAGAACATCCCAACTAACACCTGAACTGGAATATGAAACAGTGCACGAGCAAATATTCAGAACACGGCATGCATGTAAATACACTCAAACAAACCGGTTTGTATTTCCTTAAATCAAGTAGCAATTAGCTCCAATAAAAGCAGACAAGAAGCTTGAAAAGCTCCTTAAACCTGCAATGTGTGCTCAGATCTTATCTACAGAGAGAGACAGATATGATGGGCATGAAAAGAGTCTATATCTGACAGAGACCAGTTCCTCCTGAACTGCACTTAGCCATTGCAACGGCTTTCATCACTGATCCTCAAGAGGCCAATTTCCATCTGCTTGGAATATTTATGTTACCTAAAACGAACCTGATTGCTTACGCACCTCCTCATCGAGCGAAGGTTTTCCTATCAGTGTCATCGGCTTACTGGGATGTAAACAGTCCTCATTGTGGCCATGGTTTGTGCCCAGGTGGATGGCTGAGCAAAATGACAAACTGTTATTGTGAGGCGACAGCTCTTTGGCATTAAGCGTATTAGGCTGCAGGGATCATCACTGCATGCTAATGTTCCTGATGGGGAGGACCAGAGCGCTTCCAAGGTTACTGAAAAGCCTTGTGTGATGTCAAATTAAAATGTAATTTGTTGCAGAAAACAGAGATGCATCAACAAGCTAATCATTTACATGTTTGTTTCTCTGCCGGGGCACTGCTGGGCAGGCCAGAATGTTTTTCAGCTAAATTAACATTCATTCATTCATTGGTGCAGTTACCCTTCATCAGTGGGTGCCTTTATATAGTTCAGGCAGTCTTACCCATATTATAAACCTGGAAGTTAGAATTGCAGGTTTTATCCATAAAAATCTAAGATATTCAGTGCAATGTTCCTGTGCTTTAGATTTAAAAGAAAAAAAGCACCAGCTCTACCTTTGTTCTCCCTTAAAATGGCTTCATCTTTATTACTCAGACAGATATGCTGTAATTCTGAGCCTTAAGGTTAAGAGGTATTTTTCTACATTTCTGCAGACTTGGAAAGCTTCTCTCAATGCAGGCTCCTCCTGCAGGATTTGTCATGTGCAATTCTATCTAATGCACAAGACAAATGTCATCATCCATCAGCTATACCACAAAATGAATAGAGTATATGTCAGTGACTGTCAATTACTCTGCCTAACACTTGACAGGTTCGGGAATCTTAAAATTATTGTGTTGTTGATGAGCAAGCAAAGCACCTCTGCCTGCGAGATCCTCTAAAGCCTCCAAAGCTTCAAAAGCCTATGTTAACACAGACAACAATTCACCAATATTTGTTTAATTTCGCACAGCATTTTCAGTCTTGGCTCACCATTGTTACCTGCCACCTGTACTGTGTTTGTGCTGAGATCAGTGGGTCTACTGCAAAAACTCTTCTACCATGATCCCTGCGCAGAATTTTTTAAGAGACTGCTTATCATATTTGTTTTAATCCGACAGACCAAACTACAGAGTTCACAGTCAATTGGTCAATTCACATTATGTTAATCTTCTAACCCAACTACCTTTTACAGCAGGGCAGGCCAAACTGAACCCACAACTTTATCAGAATGTAGTTGTCGACTATGTTGGCCAAATTTCAAGATAATTCACTGAATCCTTATAAACAATATCACTGAGAAAATCTGACACTTACAAATCTCCTACCTAATCACCTCTCACCCCATGAGAAAGCAAAAACAAACACAAAGTATAATGAAGCAGGCTGAGCACAAAACCCAAAATAATTAGCCAATTAAAGGTGTGAAGCAACAAAGAGGAGGCAGCGTGTGCAAAGTCTCAAGGTCAAATGCATTTAAATGCAAATTCAAATAACCGATCAGCGAGGAGGACATGTGGTTTAACGACCACATACAAATGAAACCATCTGCCTCTGTATAGCCGAAGTAGCTGAACAGTTTACAGGAATGCACTTACATTGTGCAGTAAATTAGCAAATTGCCGAGATGAGCTTACAGTGCAATTACCAAACATCAAGAAGTAATATTCATGTAAAGGCGACAAAAAAAGCTTGTTGAATAACAATAAATGCAATTTAGAGTCTGCAAAAGAAGCCTAGGAGGAGAGGAAAACACCAACTATTGCTTTACTTACTTTGCTGCATCCCACATGTTTGCTGATTGACAGCAAGCGCCAAGACATAGCATTTATTGATAAGTGATTTTTCAGGCCGGGCACCACGCAGTAGCTGGCAGGATAAGACAAAGTAGAGGAAAACCACATTTGAAATGCCGGGGGTGTAAAAACATGGATAACAGAATCGATACAACTAAAACCAGGCTACACAATTTCTTTGTGTCAAACTTGTTTCAGGGTTTTTGAGAACAGATCTGTCAAATATGTAAATGACATATTCCACTGTCGGAAACAGGCAGCATTGAGGAAACTAACAGTAGTAGTTCCTTAAAGTTTGATTGATTTTTTTCCTAAATTTATAGTAATCACATCAAAATCAGTCACTGTTTCTGAAAAAAAAAAACAGACTGACGTACCAAATAACATTCTTGCAGCTTCAGTCTCCATCTGATACAAACATTTACCTTCACTCAAAGTAAACTTGATCCTTGATGATGTGTTTTCGCTTCAGTGTATCACCCATTATTTTCTGCCTCCTCCGTGAAGTACTACTAAATGAATTTCAGTGGACGCAACTGCCACACACACTCAGACAGTGTGCACATGCAGACACACACACACTGTCTGCACTCAAGTGTGAATTCCTCAGATTTAATTAGAAGCTAATTTTGAGTCATTATACAACTGCAAACAATATGGAAATGAGCTCATAGGTTCCTGACTCTGACCAGGAAGAAGCATGACGAATTGAAGGGAAAAAAAAATCTTGTTTATTAGCATCTCGTTTACTCACCAATTATCTGATAGCTGAACGGGGGCATTATAAGTCAAGAGAGGGGGCTTCACTGCAGAAAGTTGTATCCAAAGTGTCATCTATAACACTTCTTCATTTGGAATAACAGAGGATTGTCTTCTCCAGCAGCTATTTAAGGTTTTTTGCATTAAAGATTGATCTTCTGGACCTTTGTTAACATTATTTATCTACGCCCCTGTAACCACTGATGCATATCCCTGATTATTACTTGAAGTGCAATACTTTTTTCACAGTCTTATAGTGAAATATTCAAAGTAGTTTGTGGTTATTTTGTGACTTCCTGCTGGTGAGAGACTGCTCCATTTGAAACTGATGAAACTCCCAATACACACCACTGTTTAATATTAAAGCCATGTGAAAAAGTTTGCTAAAAAAATTTCTTTCCCAGCTGAAACTCCCCAGCCCAGAAAGCATGTCTCCCAAAATTTTGTATAATCACAAACATGTCAGTGCACTTTTTTTCACTCCCTGGCACACAACTTTAAAATAGCCTACCTCCTGGACCCATGGTGCTGGATGTGTAATGAAATCTCTGCTGAAGCTAATATCCTTTTGCAAATGCAGCCACTTCCTCCTCAGCTATGCAACTGCTGGACATGCATCCAGCCTCAGCTTGCACCTTTACTGTATGCACTGTATACACATGAGTGTACATAGAGCAAACACATAAGATGGTTTTGTTGTTGGAGTTTATTTAAATCAAGGTCTGAAGACACTTAGGTGAGTAATGTCAGTACCTCTAGCGTGTGTACCAAATGACATTTGAAGATACACTCTGACATCCTCTTTCATCAATAAAACTTTGCTTCACCCTTTTAGTTCAAAGTCATCCAAAAATGAGGACTCTTTTGTCTCACTTTTGCAATGAACATGGTGCTAAATAAATGAGCAACTCAACACTGATCTAATATTTACTCCACTGCCACAAAATAGGCCTCATTCAGACAGTGCATACACACAAATCTGTGCTTAGACCGTGCGTACGAACATTTGACGCACAAAACTGGGATTCATCAATATTTTCTTATCTGAATTTGCATGAACTCTAACATTATCACAATACCGTAATTTCTAACTTTGATACTTATTTAAATTAAATCAAAATTAAATATAAATATAACAAGGTTAACGTTTTGACATTAGTGAAAACAACATTTTTCTTGCAGTAGTGCATGTGTTCTGTTCAAAAGCCTTTTAAATCATCACACATTCAAAATGAAATGAAGTGCGAGTAAAAACCAAAACCATTCCGTAAACACCTATATGTAACTAGAGCGAATGACACAAGTGACGAGGAGACAGCACTATGATTGAATGAGAGGAGGCAGGGCTATGGAGGCACTGAAGCGGTGGGTGTGTCCATTCGCTGTCTGAGAGAAGAGAGCAGGAGAAAGTAGTATCGACAGTACCAATACTGCAGATAATAAGTATTGACACAATTTCAAAATATTCAAAATTGATATGTATCAATAAACTGATATTTTTGATAACACTATTGTACTCTCAACCAAATTTACTAAACTAAAAGCATTGCATATTAAAACCACATTCATCAAAAAAGGCTTTATAGACAACATTATTAAAAACTGTGGATTTGCTTTGATTTTTATTTGGTTTAATTAATTTCATTTAACAGCAACATTTAATTTTAACATTTAACAATTACTAAATATTAATGCATTGGCCATATGTATTAAATCATGAAACAGACACCCTTTTGTCCTCATCAATTATTGCCATAATTAAAACATTTAACTATAAAAAAGGAGTGTCCCAGTCCGAGAATGTCCACAGGTAACAGTTTTTGGTTTTCATCATTTTTATTGACATGACCTATACTGATTGCCTACTCCTATATATTTCTATTATCATAAGAGTGTCCTTCTGCAGCCAATGTTAATTGTTAGCCAACTGGTTATTTGGCCTATTAACAGGCATGCAGGGTGAATAAAAGATTCTGATTTACCCCCAAGCAGGTGTTAATAAGGCATTTCTAGTCTTGCTGAAAGGTATTGCAGTCTGTGCCTTCAGGAGAGAGCACATCTTTAGAGACCAAAATAATATGTCTGAACAGAGTGACGAATGGCTTATAAGCCGCTTTCGACTGCCGAGACAAGTTTTGCTGCAGCTGTGTGGTTCTCTGGAATGGCATCTAAGTAATCGGACTCACCACTCTCACCCAAAACCTGGTTCAAGTCATGTCCACTATCAGTTTCCTGGATACAGGGATATTTTAGGGGGAAATAACAGATCAGGTTGGGACATATTTCCTTATAAAGAGAAATAGGGGCGTGGCAGTATGCTGAATGCAAATAGCGGGCATGCACGTGTCAATTTAGAATGACGTTGATGCACTTACATACAGTACAGATAGTGCTAAGAACAAAATTGTCCATTGCGCACATGTCATGAATCTGACAGTAATTCTGCATGCACACTTATTATTTGCACATAGTAAGAACATTTATACATACATGCAAGTGAATGAAGCCAAAAGTCTTTAAATACATACAAACTTTCTTTTTAATTCAATGCTGTCAGTCATCATCACCACTAAAGTAAACTCATTTTGATTACATTATGATATGTATATGTATAAAGCACAGGAAGCTGTAGAAATAACATTTACATTAAATCAAAATGCTAATGAGACCTAATTGCACAGCAGTGTTGTTTTAAGCATAAATATGTCTAGAAATCTCATTTGAGTTTCCAGCACACACTAACAGTACTTCATACACACTGATCCTTTGCTTAAGACATTATATTAAAAATTAAAATGAACTATTTTTCTAATAATTAAAAATAATTCTGACATGCCATTATCCTTTTTTGATTGTATCAGCCCAACACTGATCACCCCATCTGTCATTTGATGACAGAAATTACAGTGTTTCTCCCGCTCTGACATCTGAACCAGGTTTTAATGAAATATTTTATATTGACTATGCACTGTACAGTATGCGTGTGGGAGTTGATTTGATGTTGCCAACAGTTTAGAGCTTGTAACAGGATTTGTAAGTGCATTTGTGCTCATCGAATAACTCCCTTTTAATATTTGATGATATGTCTGATTTATTGTGTAAACCTAATGAAGTGCTATTTATTTTCAATGTGAAGTGCAATTTATATGGACTGTCACTGCACACACTATAAAGCAGTTGTATCTTACTAGGACTATGTAAGCCCACTTCAAGCCCACACCTCTCATTCTAACAGGGCTTTCAGACAAAAAGCACAAATTTGATATTGACTATTACTTCCAATGAAGAGAGTGGCTGCAATCTCTTGGGCAGCTGAATGAGCCAGAGTGTAGATTTTCTGCCAGATTATGTGGCCAAAGTAGGGCTGGGCGATATGGCCTAAAAAAAAAAATCTCAGATTTTTTCACAACAAATCCGATTCACGATTTAATTTGATTATTCCCCTCTACTTAAAATCATTTTTCAGAAAAATATTTGCAGCCTGGTAGCACGTACCTGGGCTCCAAAACTTTCAGCATGTGAATAAACCCCGGCTTTTCCACAGTAAATATGGGCACCATATCTCTTGCAAGATACATCGCGACTGCATCCGTGATCGCTGTCCACCAGGCCCTTTCTCATCATACGGCAGTGTTTCCCCTACCATTATATTGCCCACCATTATATTAAAACAAATCGACCTAAACTACAAATTCGAATTAATCAATTTATCGCCCAGCCCTAGGCCAAAGTTAAACTAAATTGAATTTTAACTCCAAATATGCTAACCTTCAACCATAAAGCACATCAAGGGGAATTCTGGCATTGATGGAGGCCGATTTTAAGGTTGCAACAATTTTACTGTAGAGTAGAATGAGGTAAATTTAAATTTTGTGTATTTCTGAATGCCTAGACTTATAAATGGTGGTTCATTACTAGTGATTTTTAACTTATGTCCATGGAATCTTCTTTAGTTGCTTTGTAGAATTATGGATTGTTTTTAATTCTGCACATCCACACAACATTCAGCCAACTATTCACTCTCACTTTGTCTGAAACCAGCATGACTGTTCTTCCCATCGGTTTACACCATGAATACTTCCTCCCCACGTCACATTTATTCCCATATTCACTTTAATCTGTAAATGCTTGGAATTACAAAACCCAGATACTAGAATAGTACTAAAAATAAATGTTATTGTGATATTTTAAACCCTCTTTTGTAGACTGCAATGGAGGTTTGCTTTATTTTAGTAACAGAGTGAATCATCTTGAGGTCATTTACATTGTGACCCCAATTTATGTCACATCCTTTGTGGGTTTGTCTTAGCCAGCAATAAGAAGCAAAAACAAGGAAGACAAAAAAGAAACAAAACTTTCAGTCTTGATGACCAAAGTAAAAAAAAAAGTCCTTATGCTTCTAGCAGCCCAAATGAGGGAGTACATCCCTATCTTCCACATGAAAAAAAACATGAAGTGTAAACAATTTCACCCTGGATGATTTACAATATATTAAAAAATACAAGTCTGATTAAATTAATTTCTAGAATTTCTACTATTTGCAATCAGAAAAACACATACTGCTGGAGAATATTGATAAAGAGAGACGAAACCTATTCTCTTACAGTATCCTGATACTGGAAGCCTAATTAACACTTAAGAGCTACGCAAGTCCCTGTATGTCTGGAGTTCAGTTTAGTTGGAAGACACATAATTGTTGGCAGAAATAATACTTAATTAGCTGTCTAGTTTGTTCAAAAAAAACTGTCCTTCGCTTGAATATGGAAGGCACTTTGCTCAAGCAACCTTCAGCACTCCATGCTGCATAATGGAGACAAACTCACAGCTGAGCAAAATAAAAGCAGCGATTTGTCTGACTTTGAATCCATCAAGCTTTTAACCTTGCAAGGATAAGTATGTTTAGATGAGTGCTGAACATGTTGAATAAGTACATAGAGTAGTTAGTAGTTTCTCAAGTTCTCTGAATTGTTCTTAAATCTTAATGTATAAACCTCACATTCAACTGTCAGGTCTGCTGTGTCAGACCAGCAGATCCAACGTTCCCTACAGCAGCTGCAATGTTCCTAATTGCTGAAAATGTCACATTTTACTGGATAATCATCTTTTATAATAAGAGTCTCTACGCACAAACTGGCAGAGAATGATTATCTTCCTGAATTTAAGTGATTCTTACAAAGCACTGTGCAGGAGAATGCACATACAACATATTGCTGTAATAACTGAGCGCGGGAGATCAGATTGAATTGATAATCCCTCTTCTTGCCTCCTCCGACACTTCCTTTTATCTGAGTAAGTGCGCTTCTTTGCCGAGTTCTTGTGCCACATGGGGATTATTTGCAAATTTTGTTGGTTATCTTGTTTAGCACATTTAACGAGCTGCAGGGCATGCAGAGGTGAGCAAACATAGATACATGGATTATGAACTGTGAATATATTGTACATCCAGGCCTCAAGTGATTTATGAATCTACGAAAGTAAAAATCTTTAAGGGTCAACTTACTCACATTTTTTTTTTAAAAGAAAACAAAACATATTTTGTCAGTTATTATTAACAATATCCGACCACACAGATGGTTTTGGCTTTATGACAGAGATTTTGAGATAGCTGTCTGTGAAACTGAAACTTCTGCTGCCACCTCAATACAGTGGAGGTGAAAGCAATTTTGTTTTTGCTGCAGAAAACATTTAAAAATGTGCCTTTCAAAAAACAAAGTCCTGTGTTCTCTTAATAATCCAAAGACCTTCCTATAAACCATTTACATAAGGATTGTTTGCATACAAAGAAATTCCAGTAAAAAAGAGTCTCTGGAAGGTTTGTGGATTATTCCTGATTGGAATACTGCTTCTGGAAGGACATATTGATGTTGAGTTTTTCAATGTTTTGAGCTTTGAGCTTTATTCACCTCCAGTGTTAGGATTATCTAAAAAAACACATATCTCAAAACCTCGGGACAATGAGCCAAAGACCAGCACCACAAGGGATAAATGGAAATACACAGTATGTCTTTATATTATTTGAATAAACTGAACCTGTAAAGCTCTATGCAAAGACTTGACACTATGGTGACACCCTGGAAAGAGGGTCAACTGTAGTCAGCTGCACTTTCAATGACAGACTATAAACCAGCCAGTGCAGCGCATTTCAGTAGACTGGGAAAACAACAACATTTTTTGTTGCATGTGAAGTTTCTCGATAGCTGCTGGATATATTGGCATGAAATTTTGTACAGATGTCAATATTACCCTCTGAATGAACAGTAGTGGCAATCCTCTGACTTTTCATCTAGTGCTATCATAGGGTCAAAATTTCAATTTGTCTAATACAACTGCAAACTAATGACACTCCCTCATCAGCCTTAGCAAAGTATGAATGATAAATGGACTGCATTTATTTAGTGCTTTTCTAGTCTTAGCGACCACTCAAGCACTTTACAACACAAGCACCATTCACACACGTCCATACATTGGTGGCCAAGGCTACCACACAAGGTGCCACCTGCTCATCAGATAAACATTTACATGCATTCACACACTGATAGCACAGCCATGGGGAGCAATGTGGGGTTCAGTATCTTGCCCAAGGACACTTCCACATGGAGACTGCTGGTGCCACAAATTCAACCACTGACCTCAGATTAGTAGACAACCACTTTACCTGCTGAGCCACAGCTGTCACTGTCTTTTTATCATTTCTGTTCATCATAAACACAAAATATAATTTTGCACAAGTGCACCAGAGATCACAACAAGCATTTGAAAAGGGTCTCAAGATAAGCTAAATGCTTTATAGCATCCTGCTGGAGTCAACTAACTTTGGTTTGACTCTGATGAAGACGCAGTTGGCGTCGAAACGTTAGTCATTAATAAATTCATCACAAGTGATCTGAGTGCTCCAGTGCTTTTCTTGTGGATTCCTCCACGGGATTATTTTGATATTGTCCTGTTCTGAGAAGCACCGACCTCCAATTGCGGAAGGGCTGAAGCGCAAGAGATTCCCTCTACCCAAAGGAAAAGTTTAAATTTTGTAATGAAAAGGTAATCACATACCACTTTAAAATATTGTGATTCACCAAGCTGTTTTTTTGTCAATCTTCATGATGTGAAAAAATAAGGTTAAAATACAGGGAATATAAGCCTTTGGTTAAAACTACAGAGGCAATAAACTAACGCAGACTTTTAAGTAGAAGGTCACTGGTTCAAATCCATGTATCATTTGGGAAAATCTGCTTAATGATTACCTCAAAGCTGCCCTTAAGCAAGGTACGTAACCTTCAGCTGCTCAGTGATCAGTGGTATAAGGCTAGTTGTACTGGGCAGCTCCCAGATGTGGTTGTGTTTTGAATCTGAGGTATGGAGCGACTGGAGGTGAGCATGTGGGTCCAGCAATCCTTGCCTGAATACATTTAGATGAGGAAAAACTGGCCTGCCTGCAGCCACCACATCAGCACTACTGTACCTAAGCTAATAGGCAGTTTAAAGAAGCAAGACGGCTGAAGTCAGCACATTGAGCCTGCAAATTGTCAGACAGATATGCTCTCACTAGTTCAATATAAATGCTCTTAAAGTTTGAAGATTCCTTTTTCACCAGCATTTTCACACAGCTATCTGCAGCACTGGATGCTTTTATTACTCTCAAGACATCAACAGTCTGAAGTTACAGTCCATAACATTTACACATGAACACATTTCTGTTTTGCCACTATCTGTGCTGATTGATCTAACACAACAGTGAATCATCATGAACTTTTTTGTATTCACTGTTCTAAACACTCAGAGTCAGGTAGATCTCTCAAGGGAAAATCCTCTGGGATGCAAGAAGTTATGTTTTACATTCTTGATGTGATGTGAACAGTGATTTGTCTAGGATTATTACTGGAAGAACTGGCTAGTTAGGCTCAGCAGTGACGGCCACTGACAAAGACAAACACAGCATGTACTATACTGTAAAAAAAACAACTTCCCAGAGCAAAAATCAAAGCACAATTACAGCTGCAATCAGCAATACTGCAACTAGTCTGTCATGAAGAGAAAAAAAGGTACATTTCGAAGTCTGAACATTTGTTCACAATCTATTGTTAAAAAGTTACATCCGAAATGATTCATCCTCACAGAGGGTGAATGAGCCACCGACGGGAAAGTTGTTCATTCTGGAACATTTGATGAAGTTTGTTATGAATAGGAAGAAAGATATTTTTTGTTGAAATTAAGATAACATACTTTAAAATGAATAATTTATCACACAGTTTAGATCTGAGATTCACAACTAAAATCTGACACTTCACTAAATAGTGTTTAAAAATATTCTGCCAGTTCTTGCTTTATCTAAAATCATCAATCAATGTTTTGCCATAATTAACAAATATTATCAATTTTTACAAGAATGAAGGGTAATTTTGATTAAAACCCTTCTCCAAGTCATTTAAATTAAACATTCTTAAAAGTTTTACAGTTTTTTGATAAATAAGTAGATGTTATGATGAAAGTTTCACCCCTATTAAAAAAGCACAACTGATTTTTAATGAATGACAAGTTTTTAATTTTCAACTGTTGTTATACTGCCACCATTAGAAGACTCATTTGAGTACAACTTGTTTGGGACTGGACCAGACCCCTTTGGAAGATTTAATTGTTTTTTTGTTTGTGTAATGGCATGTTTAGAGAGAAGACTTCTTCAGACACTGTCTTCCAACACAGATAAAATCAACGTAAGATGTAGTCTGTGCAGTCATGCTACATGTTGTCTATTCTGAGCAGTGTGAGTCACTGCAGTGACCCCAGACACCAAAGTTGCACCTGAAGTGGGTGTGATTTCCTCACACTCCTGATGTCTATCATCTCACCTTCTTAGCACATCCACAACTACAGCACATACACAGGAGTACAATTATTCAATCACCACCTTACGTTCACAGCTAAGGCTTAGGTGCAAATATTCCTCTAGAGCACTTATTACCTTCTGATCAGTTGGTCTTTACATCACTTAAGACCTGCAGTAGGAAACTTCGCACTTTGGTAGCCCCAGGTGGAAGCAGGAGATAGTAATTTCAATTTTTGAAAGATTGAAGGTCTTCATTACCTGTTATCTAACATGACGTCAGTAAACGGCATATTACTGTGACCTAGAATATTTCCTGTCAGTGGCTGGTGGAAGTGGAGGTGGTGAAAGACGAATATTTTAGCTGCACTGTCCAGCTTATTCTCAATAGGATTCTCACACCTGCTGCTTGGAAAAAGATTCAATTGGATTTCTTAGTTTAAGCTAACAGGTCAAATCTAGAGGATCTAAATCGAGGTGGACGGGATTTTTATTGCATTTCTATTTTTATCCACTTATACAATGTAATAGAGTTGTGATTATAAGACTTGAATAGTATTCTACTGGCTTTTATTGTATTTTCTTTTGCCCTCATATTAAATCCGTCTGCGTGTCCTAGCCACAGATTCTCAAAACAAAGGACAAGAAAGACACAGGGCTAACATTTACTTTTATCAATTTAACATGGCTGCCATGGGCACTCCTCTAGAAGTAAAACATAAATGGAAACTTGTACTGTGCTGTGTATACTTACTTCTTATTTGAACCATGAACAATTACACTGGATATGAGAATTACAACATTCTATAATCTTAGTAAATTATTTCAAATTCACTGCCTCTTCTAGCACAACACATTCTCTCCTGGGTTTCTTGACAAACTCTGGTAACCTTTGAGGAAAGGAAAGTTTAGATGGTTATCTGAGGCGCCCACAACAACATGACAACTGCCATGCAAGGGTTCAACTTCATTTCCTGACCAGCAGCAAGATCGAATGTAAGCAATATGGTTCACCGTGAGCTTGTTTTATCTCGGCTGCAGGCTGCCATTCCTCTGCCAGGCGCTTGTAATTGCACTGAGTGTCAGAGGGGATGGGATGTGTCCTCACAGTAGATGTGTATAGACAGATGGACTGGGGATCTGCATTGACCTCCTGATGGTGACAGGCCATGATACCTCACACTATGTTGGCCTGACAACAAAGGAGCCTTCCACAGTGCAATAATCTGACGTTCTGCCCAACAAGCTGTTACTGAGCTGCTCAGATAGCAAGAGGCTCAGAGCATGACATACAGGACTAAAACAGTAGTGTACAGATCTCTTGGCACAACAAAAAGTTGATAAACAAGGAAGCATGACAAAACTCCTGTCTCTTAGGATAACTCTACTAAAGCCTTGGTCATTTTAGGATTGTCTTTCACCTTGTGAGTCTGGCCATATTAACATGCAAGGTGTGCCAAGGTCTTAGATACACAACCTTAAAGGTATGGCAGTTAGTCGATGCAAAATACTGAATAATTTATGGGAGGACAAATAAATTCCAGGCAACAACACAACACCGGACTCTGGGGCCGATTGGTTATTAACGTGAAGTTGGTCAGGAAACTTTGGGCTGTTAAAAAGGGCAATGGCTGAATATCTTACTTGAGGAATTAGTATGGGGCTTGCTAGTGCATACAGAGGCCAAATCAATGTGTGGCAGGCAATGAATTTATGCAGTGGTGGGAGGTAAAATACAAATATTATGAATGTCAGGATGCACTTTAATACTCATTTTATGTTATTTACCTAAAATCTATGAGTAATGGTTGCTGATGGTTGATGGACATTACATTGGACACTTTTT
The DNA here is from genome assembly GCF_041903045.1 of Epinephelus lanceolatus. NCBI lineage: Eukaryota > Metazoa > Chordata > Actinopteri > Perciformes > Serranidae > Epinephelus > Epinephelus lanceolatus. The sequence goes on along the minus strand of NC_135737.1, from coordinate 16,671,608 downwards.
CAAAAGTCCAGATCCTGTGAACTTTGCACATCAGCACCATTTAACCTCTTTCATGCATTTGTGTGGTGCTGATAATCAGGCAGTTCATTTCATCACTGCGGAGATGTGTTTGAGGAAATCAGCTGAACCCTTGTGGATAATAAAGATTAATTTTATAATTATTTTGAGTATGTGTGGTGTTGAAAGGAGACCAACTAGACCTCTGTTCATCAACAAGTAAGCTAATAGACATGACATATTAACTAAGAGCACATAACAGAGAGCATCACAGAGGCAAAGTAAAACTGATTTCTATGTGCAAACTTTGCACAAGAGTAAAGAAACAAGAAAAGAACCAAGTTATGTTATAAACAAGCTTTTATTTCTAATTCTGTATTTTTCTGTTTTAATAGGAATAAGAAGCCTCTCTGTTTTTAAATCTGCTCACATTTAAATATGCAGTTGATGCTGTTTGGTGTTAATGAAAACTTGCTGTTTTTTTAATAAGAAATACTGTTTTCACATACAGTTTTTTCGGTCACTTTCATTTTGCCGTTATTTTCAATCCGTGCTATTCTCAATGATACTAAGCATGTAATGCAAAGATAATTCAAATTAAAAGCTTTTCAGTGTCTAAAAGGGCAAAATCCCTCCTTTTCTCAGTTGATTAAAATGTGAAATATCCACAGGAAGTTTTATTAATTAATAAAAACTAATGGACATATACTTAAAGGACACTATCCCTGTTAAAGGAGACTCTGAGCAGCAGATCACAGATTATCAGAGGTGGGATCAAGTCGTTGTTTTGCAAGTCACAACGAAGCCCCCAGTCCTTGCACTCAAGTCTCAAGTCAAGTCCCAAGTCCTAAACTTTGTGTTCGGAGTTCTAAACAAGTCAAAATGGGCTCCTTACCAAATGCTTTGTTATTTCAACAAAAAATTAATAATATAGTACATTTACAAAAATGTTTTAAATTGTATCGGTTAAAAAAGTTTGTTGGAATTTGTTGCATCTCTCTGTAATATTCAACTTGCACATTTTGCATACTGCAATTAGGGATGGGCAAAATAATAATCATATGACTATACCCCGAACATCAAGTATACTGTTAATTGTCATGTCACTTTTTTAGCCACTGGGATGAGACTCGTTTGGCATTTCAGTTCTCTCGATCTCTCTAATGGCTCTTAGACTTAGACTTCTTTAATGTCCATCAAACTTTACATAAAATGGAAATTTGTCTTTGACAGTGGCATAAAAAAACACACAACACAGACGACACTATGCACCATAAATACACATAAATAAGAATAGATACCTCTCACAGACACAAAAAGAAGAAAAAAAGACTCATAAACATGACACATCACAAGCAATCCTCCACCCATCCAGAAGACTCTTTCCCACACGATAGTGCGCAGGCAAGGTGTGCATTTTTGTATCTCAGGGTTCCACACCTCGATCATTGAGTTGCATTTTATGAGGCACCAGTGCAACTTGCAAATATTCTCAATACATGAACTGGAGAGCTGTTTGTTTGTTTCCAGCTTTCCAGTGAATCCATCCCTGCGTTTGACGGCACCGCACTAACAGTTTAATTTTTGTCTAACTGCTAACATCTAACTGTTGACCAAACGCTTCAAGTTCAAAGCAAAAACATTAACACTTCCAGCCACAAGCCAGGTTCTTCAAAATAAAAGTACCAGTGGTACCAATTTGTGTTATTTCATTTTAGCACGTTCTTATTTAACTATATTATAACAGTACTTTCTTTAATTTTATCATAATAGAATTTTATTCAGTAATTACTTTATTCAACTTTACAATATAACAGTATTTCCTTCAATTAACTTCATTGTAACTATAGTTTAATAAGAATTTAGTGTTTTAGTAGTCTACAATAATCTAGAGGAGACTCAAAATATCGAGATATGTCGTGTATCGCCATAAAGGCCCAAAATATGGTGACATTATTCATAAGCCATATTGCACATCCCTAACTGCAATTTGATTTTTCTTGACCACTGCAGTTTTTAAACAAAATCATCTTTGGTATCACTTTTCCCATCTCGTGCTCAGCAATGTAACATTAGATCTTCATGGCTCTCCCCTGCAACTTGATTGGATGATGCTGCATTGGTTCAAACAAAGTGGATCTGGAGAATTTAGTGTCGACTTGCTGGGAATGTATAACATTAATGTAAGTTTATTTATAAAATGAAAGGAAACTAACTGATTTGTGACACACTTTTCAAATAAAATACTTTTTAATCTTTGGGCTTGGGGGAAGGTATCACGAGCTTTCAAGTCAAAAGGCACATGTCCAATTGATTGGTGTTAAAGTCCAAATCAATATGCAAGTCTTGTTGTCAGGTCTAAATCATTAAATTTGTCACTCGAGTCCACACCTCTGGTGATTATGACATTACTATATTGTTGTACTGATGAAATTGGTGCTGTTGAAATGCTGTATCATGTGAACTGTGATTGTATTATTTTACTGTATTGTGCTGCAGGTAATTATCAGAACCTCTCAACATGCTTCATTTATATCATGATCATAATGCTGTTGTACTACTGCACATTTAGTCAAGGCTCCTGATATGAGCACCAGAAATTATTCACAACATTTATGAGGTTTGACCTTAAAGCAAACAGTCCAAAGTTGCATTAGATACAAAGGACTGTGGCAACTGCACAGGCTTGATCAGAAAGTACGGCTGGTCATCTGATATAATAATGAAATCAAACTCAGAAAGATGTCACCCTTAGTAACAACTCCTGCATACAGCAGCAACTCGTGTTCGTCTTCAAAAACAATTAACAGATGCCTTTAAGGGACTTTCACTTGAGGCATCTCCTTACCATCTGCTACATCACAGCTTTGACATTAATACCCACTGTGAGAACACACCACATCGAAGGCATTTCACTCATGGCCATGACAATTACACCTAAGGCAAAAATAAAAATGAATTTAGCTCACAAATCACTGTAACCTTTAAAAAGTTAAAAAATTCATAAAGGTGTAAAATTAGAAACACGTCTGCTTTGCTTAGGTCAGCCGACATCATCCACTCATTCATGCTTTTAACTAATGTGAGATGAATTTTTGATAGTTTGGTATTTCTACATCAAATGATGGCACATCTGATATTTAATATCTCCACACTATAAGGTTGCATATTAACACTGTCGATTTCATCCTGTAAGAATCTGTACTACGCAGACATACAGAAAAAATATAAATTCAAATAACTGGTGAAGCAGAAAATGTTCCTTCTGTGATAAGCTCTTTGGAATATGTGAGTGACAGATATCCGCAGCATGGGCCTTCCCTGCAGGCTTCTGCACACACACATACACACACACAGACACACACACCACGACCACCACTACATCACTACTCAGACAACTGGAACACAGGACAGCAGTTATCCAATACTGAAGACACTGGTGCGCCACAATTACCTCATGCTACAATGAATGCAATGGTAAAAATGGAAAATAGGTCACACCATGAAATTAGTGCTTTTAAACAAGAAAGTCTGAAATAATAGGTTTTGTGTTCTGGTTCCTGATGTGTCAGACCTTCTTATCATTATCTGGTTTTGTCTGAAGAGAATCTGATTCTGAGGAAGTCTTAACAGATGTGAAATGTGTTCAGTGTGGGTTCTTAAGGCATAAATTCTGATTTATGTGTGGGATCACATTTCCTAAAACAGATGCATCATGACAGCCAAACAAATGTCTAGTTTTATCTTTATGCCATTTAATTTTGAATATCAGTGTCTCAGATATTGAGAAAAGAGCTTGATGATGCCAATAGAGCTGTAAAGTTTGGATTTGATAAATGAATAGTTTACCTTCTGGGTGCATTAATAAAAAGATGACAAGCAGAATAAATGACATTAATTAAGACACTGACATTTTCAACCACTGAGAAGCCTATTGTTTAAAAACAACGGAAGCCGTTGTCAGAGCAGCCTTGCACTCCTTTTTATTTGGCTCCTGCTGCTACTGTCTGCTGTTACATTTAGATATGATTTGTAGATTCTTTTGTAACACAATTAACAGGCTACATACTGATACAGAGAGAATCTATTCCACTGCAATATTTCTAACAAACATGAGAATGACTTCTCTTTACTGCACTGAGATTCTATTGTCTTACAGCACTTACTATAGTGCTTACAGTATGTGTTACTGTGGGCTCAAAGTTCATATAAAAAACAAAGATGGCAAAGTGAGCTTGGTAAAGAATTATAAATGCAACTGAAATTAACAAGAATAAAGAGGACCCATTATGGTAATTTTAAGGTTCATACTTGTATTTTATTTCTGATGGAAAATGTTTACATGTTTTAATGTAACAAAATCACTTGATTTTCCTTATATTGTCTGTGCTGGAACACCTGTATTTGGTCTCTGTCTGAGGAGGCTCTGTATAACGCATGTCTCTTTAAGCCCCCCTCCCAAAAAAGCCCACCTTACTCTGATCACTCAGCATCTTCTATACCTCTGTCTCTGCCAGCCCCCCAGGAGTGCACCGGGCTTTGAAGGCAATTTTCATAGTGGCCTAACAGTGGTACTGCAATTTTCGGGGTCTGTCACGTGATGCCATGGAGCCCAAAAAGACTTTTTACCATAGACTTACATTGGGAAAGAGACACCTGTAAAGCACTGGAAATTTTGTTTTTTTAGAGTCAAAACCCCCACAAAATGTCTCGTTTTTTATCCATTTGGTCTGATAAAATTTGGAAGTCTAGAAGAGCCACAAGATTAATAATTTTATCCCCATTAAAGTTAGCAGAGCGCTAAACTGTTAGTCAGCTGTTCAGACAATGGAAGTTGGCCGCTCAGCTGGGCTCGGCCGTGCTTGGCAACCCTAAGTTTCTTGTGCGCCTGCTCTATGGGCTCCACAATGCAGAAGTGCAGTTACTTTCATACCGCGGATATTGAGCATTTTCGGCTTCATCCACCACTAAGCAACTTTCATAGAAATGAAAGGGGTTCCCGCCTTCGATGCTGTATTCAGGTCTCTTAATACATCCATGGTCTCTGCACTATCACTGCAGTCAGGCAATGACTGAAACAAATAATTGCAGCACTTTTTACCATGGTAAACCACTGAAACAATCTTCAAAACCAAATATTTACAACTGGACATGTTTAAGCAGAAATATGATCCAAAATCAGTCACAAATTAACATCATCAGGTACCAGGATTACATTAAATTTGTCTGCTGTTATCATGTAGCTACAAGTATGTTAGCAGTGTGCTTGCAGGCGGGGAATGACTGTAACAAAGTACAATGGCACTTTCTACTAGGGATGCACCGGTAACCGAATATATTCAGCCGAATACTGCAAAAAAACACACATGCGGTATTTGGTGGAATAAGTTAAAAGCAAGGCCGAATAATACCGGCGTGTTTTCATAACGCAATCAAACAGCGTACTGTGACGGGCAGAGTAAAATGTCAGCAGTGTGGCAATCCATCCATCACCGCACTCGCATTTGCGACTAAAAATAGTTTTGAGCGAGCAAAATAGGCTTAAATCATTCAACATGCTGTGCGAGCAGCCTACAGATTTCAACCAGCAGCAGAAACGAAAGGCGAATCCCACCGATTGTGGGTTGAACGGGGGTCACAGACACAGACAGTAATGTATTCCTGTAAAATACGGCGGCCATCGGCTTACCGGCAGAAGAAGAAGTCGGCTCCCATAATATCCTCTTCTTGGCGTGTGGACTGCCCAGAAGTACCTGAACAGCCGAGCCAGCCGAACACAGGTATGTGACGTGTCAGAGGAGAAACGAGCCGTTCACGGCCCACAAACCTCACCGCACTTTAGGGACTATTCTTTACTTGTCAGGGGAGGAGGGTGGCTGGTTGATTCTTATTTTATTTTATTTATTTATTTTATTTTGATCCCCCCTATGTTCATCACTCATTGATGCTGTTTTTGAAGTATGAATAAGTCAATAAGTAATTTATTCCATTGAAATATCATTGATGTATTATAGAAAAGTGATTTATCTTTTTATAAATGACGAAAGGCACATCTGCCTTATTTTCGCTGTGGTATCGTGATACTACTCAGAACCATGATATTTTCATTGGTATTTTACCGTTGGATCCAATTTTGGTATCGTGACAACACTAATCTGGAGGGGGTTCATCTGCAAAAACTAATGAAAAACTAAACAACGATATTCGGTATTCGGTACTCGTTTTTCGGCCAAGCGTTTAATATTATTTGGCTTCGGCCACAAATTTTCATTTCGGTGCATCCCTACTTTCTACTGTGAAAAATCACCAGTGAAAGCTTCAAAACACAAGCGAACATGCAGCATACACATACACATACAGCAGGAATCAGATCCAAAATCCAGGAGAAATTTCCAACATTGGCAACCAGGTTAATATGTTTCCCTGACATTAGCATGTAGCTCCATGTAGCAGTGTAAGTTATGTAATGTGAACACTTGCAGTGCTGTGTCTGGAGCAGATGACCATAGAAAGAAATCTGGCACACTATGACATTGTACTGCTGCCAGAGTAGAAGAAACTGTTGGAAACAGAGTGTTCAGAACAGTAGGAAACCTGAGGTTTTTGCTCACAGGGAAAACTACATACTTGAAACATTGGCCTTATTTAATATTAACATCCTTCATTGTAACATTATATTTAGGACACAAAATAGGGAAAAGCATATTAGGTCCCCTTTGAAACTAAAATGACTAAATGCATTCAGTCAAAAGTCTTGCACAAGCTGAACGTTTTAACTCCAAACTTTGGATGCTTTCAGTAATTGTGAAAGGACAAGAAGAAATGCCAGGGTCCACAGATGCCATACTGAGCCTAGAGCGCCAACAACCATGGCTGAATGTTGAAATTAATGTGGAAGTGCCTTAAGATGCAGCTCCCTGATGGCTGCTAGATGCTGGCTCTGAATAAAACTGTTTTGAAGTGAATGGGAAAACTTCCAATTTATCTCTAGAAATACAAAGTCAACTGTTTTTTTTTTTGTTTGTTTTTTGTTTTTTTGCAGAAGTTAGGCTCTGAATAGCTAATGCCACTTCTTCTAATGTGTCTCTTTTTCTGTTCAAAAGATATTGATGTATAAAAAGTAGTATATTTGGGGTCGTGTTTGCTTGACTGACAGGTATCTCATGCGATTACACTCAGCTGCAATGGTTGAATATCCCCCAAGCCTGGACTCTGTTGTCCAGATTTTCTTGTTGTTCTTTTGCATTACGCTGTCAATCCAATTTGGGGGTTTAAAACATGCATAAATTATGACTGTTTCCTGATTAACTGAGAAATAATCTAATCTATACAATGTGTATAGGATTATAAGAAATAGTGCAAAATGCACATCACAGTTTCCTAATATGGATAAAATCTTTTTATCATGGTTTGCATACTTTTATATTACGGTATTGAAATACACTGTGATATAACATATATTCTGTATATTTAATCAAATCAAGAGGACCAAAAAAGCTATTACTGAAATAAACTAATCCCAGCTCACTGATTTTGCAATATTTTCCATAAGGAAAAGATTAATGTAGCAAAAAATAAACCTCAGTCAAATCACACCAGAATGGATGGTTGACAAATTTCTGTTAGGTATGTTTTGCTCAACCCTGGCCCAAGGTGAGATCTTGTTTGTTTTGTCTAAAACAGCAGTCTAATATCCAAAGATACTCCATGAGAGAGGAAAAAAAAACAGTAAAGGTTTGCCAATTTAATGCTTTGAAACATCCCTTCAGAAGTCTATGGATCATGTCACATACGCTGCATGTATTTTGTTTTTTTTCCCTGAGAGTCTATGTACTGAGCTTTCATGCGTCATAAAGCAACATGAACAGGCATGTACAGTAAACTCAACAACCACCACACCTGGAAAAACATAGTGCAATTTGAATGAATGGTGCTCAAATCTCAAAGTGCTCACTCAACTTTCTGGTCAAGTGATTTTTCGAACAACAGTCACAGACTCTTGGGGCTATACAGAGGATGAGACACATGGCTGCCCCACCTCCTCCTGCCCAGCTCTGCAGTAAACATCTCAAGACATCACAATGGCTTGCTGCTTGCTTTACCAAAGAGTGTCTGGAAACCTGTCTGAGAGCTCACTCAGGTATAGCAGAAGGCCCAGCATTGCCTCAATGCAAATCACCTCCGCACGTTGGCAGCTCTTTTGTTGTTATCTCCTCTGATACAGTACGTCAAGTTCATTTAGAGATCTCAGAGAAGCCCGGCCAGAAAGCATTTACATTCCAGGATCCTGAAAATGCCATATTGGCACCGACTGCTCACAGCCAAGCTTTGCCTTTGAGTATTAGCCTATGATTCATCACTTAAAACCGACTCCTGCCCCATTTCATGATCAAATAATTTATTTTTAAAAAGCCGGTGTACATCCATTCCCTTTCCTGTGCTATTCTGCAAGCCTTCAGACACATTTTAGTGTGATCTGTCAACACCAATACAGCAGGGACACAATAACATTGTTTTAAGAGATTAACAGATTGAATTAACAGATTGTAATTGCAGGAATTTGATGAGCATATACAAAAGGATACCCTCTAGTATATTAACAAGGGGCAGGAAGGAAAACATAAATCACAGCCACCCAGCCCACTTTTAAAATCTTCGGCTAAGTTTCACTTTGAACCCGTAATACAAAAGGGTCAATTACAGAGAGATAATCCATAACTAATTTACTTGATTGATGGTCTAATTATGCCTGTTTATGTCATGCTTGATAATTCACTCTTTGATAAGCATAAGCACCCTCTTGGAAGTCAGAGTGGTGGCAATAATGAGCATACGAACATGGGTATTTCTTGGAGATTTTCTACAACCCTCAATATAGCATGGCATATGAGCTGGTTTGAATCTTAGACTGTCTGAATCTTGCATAAACAGATAAACAAACATTTCTGATAATGATCCTTTTGGTTTGGTAGAGTTGTGACTGAGATATTTATTGGCCAACATATGTGCTGATACTGATATGTACTAGATTAGCTGCTAGGGCTGTAACTAAGGTTTATTTTTATTGTAGATTAATCTGCCAATTTTTTTCTAGATTAATCGTTTGATCTATAAAATGTCAGAATATAGTGAAAAATGTCCACCCAGTTTCTCTAAGTCCAAAGTGATGTCTTTAAATGTCTTGTGAGTCAGTCTAAATCCCAGAGATATTCAGTTTAAAATAATATAAAACAGAAAGAAGCAGCTTCCATTCTGTCCCCTCCCACTCTTGGAGACAAACTCACTGATATATTTCACTGGTATACTTCTGTTGCAATTACTGTTCAGCTTTTAATCAGGGGCCTGTTTTACCTAAGTTTCAACACGCAAGCCTAGATTTGCAACATGAGATCACTTCATCTCGCACCATTCTGACACATTTTACTAATAAAAACAAATCTAATAACTGCAACCCATTCATGAGCATACAACAACCCTTTGGACTTGCAAGATTATCTGCAATTTACAAGTGACAATCATTTGTGAAATATGATTATAACATTGTTTGCAATCTGCATGTAAGCAGTGCTCACAAATCGCCTGCATGTAATGGGACCCAGGTTAGCAGTATTTTCCATCCAGCTGCAATGAGATGTCACTAAAATTTTTGATTGTCGAGTCCTTTGACAAGTGAATCATAAATACAACTGTTCTACACCTGTTCTATACATGTAGAACACCTGTTATACAAATGTAACTAGCTTGGTGTGAATGTAGTCTAAAGCTCTTTGATTTCTTTGGCACATACTACATACAGCAGCTATGAGGTGATGGGTACTAAGGTTTTTGATCTTCACTGTCTTCAGGGGATAAGCATACTTTCTTTGAGTACCTCATGAAATATTATTATTCTAATTATGATTATTATTACTTTGAATCCCCACATCTAGGCCTAACATACATTTTTGATAAAGCTTGAGTGAAAACTGCAAGCAACAGGCACCCCACTGTAATCTCTTGTGAATGCAGGCCAATTACGTAATGGCTGAACACAAAACAGGCCTATAAGGCAGCTACTGTGCAGCTTTTCAGATGGAGCAAGTCAGAGCGAAAAGCACTTAAGCACCCTAGTTCTACGAATAATGTTACAATTGTGGAAAGTTCAGCTTTTATGACCATTTCTGGGATCTGTTTGCCACCATGTATAACGGAGTGAGCGATTGCCTTGCTGCATGTTCAGGGTTTCTCACTTAACTGGAAGACAGTTCCCCAAACAAACCAACAGCAAACTAAATTTCCCTCAAGCACCATGTGGGAGGCCAGTGTAAAGGTAAGAAAGGAGTCAGGATCAGGAAGTTATTGAAAACTTCACCACAAGTTGCAATCATCAGTACTTCCTGAGGTTTTGTTTTCAGAGTCAAACATCTACAGTGTGCAAATATAAGACTAGATGTACTCTAATTTCAGAATTTTCATTTCTGCAAATGTCTCAGCTCTAATTTGGGTAGCAATTCTCGAGCAAGTATTCTTCACTAAAGTGACAAAATCCCCTTCACAGTGACTGATGTATGGAACAAATGTGAAAGTCACTGAGGAGCGCATTACTGTAAATGTATTTTAAAAATGTGGGGCGCTTCCAGGTAAATCAGTTTAGCTTTAAAGTTTCTGATGGAGGATGGGTGGAAGCAGAGGTGTAACGTGATCACTTACCAAGAGATTATGAAAATAAATCCTTCCTGCCAGCATCCTTAAGGATATAGTAAAGGAAATACATGCCTGATTTGATTAGAATGTAACCTGAAGAAGAATTCAGCACCCCACATTGAAGAAGTCTGCTCCTTTTACAGTGTGAGGTGGTGCTATTCCGGTACAAGTGGGAAAAAGAAGAGGATTCCTTAGCTTTAATGCAAGGTGTTAAATAGCCTAAATATCCTTCAGTTCTGATATATCAAATTAAGAGGGGCTACCTTTCAATATAAATTAAATATCATGGTTATTTTCTGGTTCTATAAATAATTACACATGTATATTAAATAAAACAAGAAACGATTTCTTGAATAGCAGAGGACAAATGATTTCTGGAAGCTTCTATATGGTGCTACAGAATATATACATAATCAGAGTGGATGAAAGCAGCAGACTCTGCAGCTCTTACGGGGGTGGTATTTGGTACAGGCAGGGGAAATAAGTGTAAATTAAAGGATAATATAACAAAGAATAAACAAGTCATAAAAAATAGCTTAGGGAATGAATGCGACGCCAAAAATTGATTCATTAGCAGTTTCAAATGTTGCTTGGACTCGTGTGCTGTCTCTCTCATGCCTAAACTTAGTTACAATATTTCATCAGCTAAGAGGGGAGATTTGTACTCACTCTCTAAGAACATTAAAATGCTGCATTCTTCTAAAATTGTAATCAAAAACATGAAGAAATGCATTGCAGATTGTGTGCTGCTGACTAAGCATTCAAGGGATTGGTTGTTTTTTTCCTTCTGCTTAAAGCCCTTGTTTTAGCATTCAAAAACTATATCAGGAAAAGACACGCCCATGAGGCATCTGCTAATGCACATACAGTCCCAGATTAATTAGTGACTCTCTATTAGTTCATTCAAAAGTGATGAGTGCATGTAATTCACACCAAATAGCAAGAAATACAACATTACACTATAGAAAATGTGTTGCAATGAAAAATGATGGGTAATCATGCATAATGTAGCCCTCTCTGCGCAGGAAATGCATTAAATTCACATTGTATGTGCAACGTACTTTTATAAGACCACCACAATTTGTAAGACAGAACCTTAGAGCACTTATTAACATCATGTATAAAGTGAATTGTTTTGATAGTAAATGAAAAGGTTGACTGCCCGACTCTAAATTCAGAGAGGCATGTTGTGATTAATCTAGTGCGGTATCATTATGAACAACCCAGCGCCCAGCAGACCCACTGCTGGTACATTTAGCTCAATGTGGTGTATAAATTTAGAGATCATACTGTACTTACAAGAAATTAATTTACATGAATTACACTGACATTAGATATGGATTCTGTCAATTTAACACGGAGCAAAATAAATAAATAAATAAATAAATAATTATAATAACAATAATAATACATCTTTGCTTAAAAGTGACTTTACACCTGTGGTTTCATGTCATCTAGGGCACTTTCAGATAGCTCCAGTCTGCTGATTTTCAAAAGTATAAAATACTTTTAATGTGAGCAATGATTACACAATATATAAACTGAAATGATTGTCTCCGATACATCACTTTCGTTAGTGATAAGTGTAAAATGTGAAGGGAAAAGAAGCACTGTTGGGTTGTTCTCGTCCTCCCTATTTTGAGGGGGGATGCTGTAGCTCTGTGCTTTTTGATATTATCAGCTATCTGCATAGTCCCTATACAGTATATTCAAACCTTTCAACCATTAGAGGTCCACTTTAAAGTAAATTTCATTTTAATGCAAATTAGTAGTCTAACCAGTCTCTCCTTGCAGCTCTACATCTTCAATTACTGAAATACTGAGAGTTCTGCATACAAATAGTTCAAATCTCAATATGAATTTCATTTGGTTTATTCAATATAACACTGATTGGGTCAGTATGACATGAAGGTAAGAAAATCATTGAGCTGAAATGGTGGTACAGTGAATAATTAAACCAAGCTACAGTATGTTGATTCCAGCAAAAAGTGCTTGTGGCTGATCTGTGTTCTTTGGAGAGATCTGTTATAATGTTGAAGTATTAAGCCAATTATTGGAAATGATTCTAAGAGCTGTGCTCTTTGACTTCATGACAGCATATTGCAAGGGCTGTTTCCATGGTTTCTGATAATTCATAGTAATAATGCATCAACTTATTCCCCTCTTAAAGCAAAGCATTTGAGGGCTATTAATAATTTCCAAAGGCCAAAATATGAATGCCATATAGCACACCTCCTGCTACTTGGAACTATGGGTCAAAATTAGTTGCTTTTCATTCAATAATTGTAATGTTCTCTCATAAAATGTCACATCATTACCAGGCATATCAAACAGCAGGGAGCTCTGTGTACTGCAGGATGAGGTCAATATCATGATGTAGCAATGCTGTGTTTGGGCACTCTCTGCTCTGGAAAACATTTCCCATTATTCCATGTACTGTAATGCAATCAACAAAGACAAGAACTTGAAAGACTATACAGAAATGCCGTTTGGACACTTCTGTGAATGACTGTGAAAATCATTTATGGCTTTAAGTATATTTGTTTGTTTGTTATTGTGAATAGTACATTCTGAAAGGTTTACAAGCAATATGATTTTAATGTATGGTTTAATTGGCATTACGTAAGCGCTGGGTTGCTAGAGACCCAAAGAATCTAGGAAAAAAACACCCACACACTTAAGTGTTAAATATAACAGCCCTATCTCCTAGAATTAATTAATGAATTGTTTTGCGGAAATCGTAATACCAAGCAAATTGACCTAATGAGGTAATGTTGCTAATAAACATATCTGGCAAGTTGCAAAAATGTTGATATTGAATGGATCAGCACAGTGTTCACTGACCATGTATTTCAGTTATCAGTAAAATGTTAACTAACAACGTATTACAATAGTTTTCCACAATAGGCAATTGCAATACAGTATCCACTTATGGGACTCAACATTATTTTTTATTTTTATTTTATTACCTTTTGTTGTTAACATTTAACTGAAATAACGACCTTGCCCTAACCTTGACAATAATGCTTTTGTAGCCTAAACCTAAGACAAGAGTCTGGACATGAATCTGAAGTTCTAGTGTTGAACACCCTGCTCTTACAAATGTATAATGAGTTTTTGTCCAAGGGGCAAATTTCAGGAAAATATGCATCTTTCTATCTGATGTTAAATATTGTGGAGGGAGTGGGAACAACTTCACTTAGTTGACCATAATCACTATAAATATAGAAGACTTTTAAAAATAATGTATAGTATTCCACATCGCTTGCTTAAATTTCCTTTCAATTATTTATTTATTTTTTTGTAATATTAGCTGCATCTTGAGCTTCACACTTGACAAAGAAAACAACCAAACAAAATGGAACACAATGCAAAATAAATACCTTGAGGATTAGAGAAGACTGGCATTAGACACGAATACTCTTTTTATTAGCTGGCTGTAAAGTAGAGTTTGAGTGTTAAACTTCTATGATTCTCAGTGAGGCGTAGGCAACTCATCAGATGTGTATCAACTTTACACCATTTTCTGTGTTAACTCTGGTCTCATAGTGAAGAAATGACAGTGGGTTATAGTTTCAGTGTTACTACTGAATGTGAAAATCCCACTGGAGCCTGTCAATCTGGGATAAATTTGACAAAGCATTTGTAGAGCCAAGAATATCTTGAAAACCCATATTTCTTATTACTGCTCCTGTGTTGCCATTGGCAAAAGTGTAAGTAATTCAGGATCAGCCCAGTGCAGTGTTCGAGAAGAATATCTTAAAATATCCTGATTGCATTTCACTGATTGTGTTTGGAAACTGAGAAAAGTAGAGTGCAGAGAACGGTTTAAAGTCAGCCACAATTACAAGTATCATCAGTTGCACTTGCACTGTGCACATTATTACTTTCTTCATGTGATAAATCCCAGTGATGAAACATACTGGTTTCCATTTTCTTTTTGTTCTTTAGATGCATTAAAGATTTGTCAAGAAACCGACTTATAGCCTTTTTTGTCTTGTGGTCATGGTGATTGTATTGATGAGGAGTGTCATGGCTCACAATGAATGTGTTATTTTGTCATGATATTTAAAAGATTAAATTGCATAACTGTGTCCTTTAATAGCTAAATTAATATGAAAACATAGTAAATGTTTACCAAGCTGCCCTGTTTATCCTAATGACTCTTATGAATGCCCTATATTTACCTCCGCCATGGAAGCTATGTTTGCAGTTTGGTTTATTTGTCTGTCTGTCTGATTGCGGAAACGCTGCAGGCCTAATTTTAATGAAACTTGATGAAAGGATGGAGCATGGGTCAAGGAAGAATGCATTAATTTTTGGAATAGATCCAGTCACATTCCAAATACACAAATACCTTTTTTTTAACACTGCAGGATAAGGCATTTGGCCTTGTCAGAGGTCTGCGCTCTCCACCCTCTAGTTCTAATAGTATTCCGCCATCTCCCATTTATACTCTGACATACTCATGCACACACACACACTGTGCAGGAGGCCGGACATCCTAAGTTCCAACAACTCCTCTGACTCTTTGCCAACAACAAAACATTTTTCTGAGACTCTGAGACTCCATCCGCCCTCAGAAAAGGTTCACTCAGTGTTATGGGAATACTGTGGGGATGGATTTTTTAATGAATTTGCACAAGGACGTAGATCTGCAGTAATGGCGGTGATGAGGAAAACTGCTAACCACATAAGCCATTTCTGCAGTCACAAAGTCAGTCACAGCACAGAAACCCTACATACACCTGGCTTACTTATGGTGAATAGGGTAAGATTTTAAAATAATAGATATCATCATGAAACTTCCTCAGTTGATTACTAACAATAGTATGAAGACAATGTATTACAAGTTTAACAAGTAAATTTTAATGTTTAATTATGCAAATTAGGCATTATGTCATTAAATATGCAATAATTTGCATATACTTTAGGAAGATATATCTGAACATCTGCTAAAGCCAGGTGCAAAATTCTTTTTTTCATTTTGTTTACACATAAGATGAAAAAAATTACAGAGGGATTTAAAGATATCTGCTTTTATTACCTAGGAAATCCAAATATACTGTCCACAGCCTTAAAAAATCGATTTGCCATATTTTTGGGAATAAAATGTCACATAAATCAGGCTAGGGATGATTTATTAACAAATCCCTCTGTAAATATCCTCAGAATATAGCTAGTTGTATAATTGGAAAGTTTGGTGTACATAGGTGCTACAGAGGCTGAGATGTTCGACTTGGAGTATGACAAAAAACTCATTTTGAGAAAACAGCATTCAAAGATTTACATAGTAACATAATACAAGTAGAAAAAAATGTAATAAACATCTAAATGTATAATTTGCATGTTTTCTTTACAGCAGTTTGAAAGAATACATATTCAAGGTGTAAACTAGCCCAAAATCTCAAAATTGACCTCTGCATGAAAAATCAATGTTTTTGTCAGCCATGTCTCGCCTTATGTTGGGATATCTTATCTTTGTACAAAAAATGCAGGCTAATGTAAGATGTAAGCGCATGCAGAACACATTGTGATCAGGCACACTCTTATGAAACACAAAAATGAAGGTAGTGCATGTAGTGTAGGAGCCACTGGAAGGCACCATGTTAGTTTACTATCACCTAGCTCTACCAACCTTATTTTCACATTGAGCTCCAATCAAAGTGCAGGCAAAATCACGATAAGCAAAACACTAACCCAGGGGTGAAATGCTAAGACCTGTGATCAGATCACATCATTCAGATAACAAAGTCAGATGCAGATGTTAATACCAGGTGTAAACGAGGTCAGAGAGAGTTTAGTTGTGGCACTGTTGCATCCAGTTTGCGTTATGTTCGGTTGAGCACAAGGTTACATCAATAATGTAAGCTTGTCTACAATTGCTCTGATGTTATCCAGGTTGCTCACAGATGCACAGACTACGACACACACACTCACACACCAACAAACACAAGTATGTGCCAATGTAGACGTTAACTCATGCAAACATGCACTGTCTCCTCTCTCCATCCATCTCAAATTTATTCAAACAGCCAAGCAATAAATGTGGCTAACAGTTATCTGGATAACTGTCAAAATATTACAATTCATTTGTTTTTGTTAGTATAAAATCTAAAAAAAATTGAATGTTTCTTTGTTTAGTCGTGTCATGGTGCTTTAACAATGAAATGTTATCAAAGAATTTTGAATATTACTACATTATTATTGTATTTCTTATTTATTTATTTGACTATTGTGACATGATACTGTGATATATTGGTTATCATAGTAATTTCCTCCATGACAATCATGTACAAAAGATTTTACCTAAACAAAATGTATAATCTACCTCGAATCATAAAGAACTCAGAGTCTTCAGGGACCTTGCTGATTTGAAGCAAACCTTCAGATTGAAGACTGGTAATCTGGTTGAGTCATATTGGTGCTTCAAGACCAGCATCACAGAATTGGTTGGTGTGTACCACAAAAAGCAATTGTGTCCAGAGAGCCTACTTCTATATCAAGCTGCCTCACACAGTGATTGTTCAATCAGGGCTGAATCTATAGATATAGAAAGAAAAAACTCCACTCATTGTGTTTCTCTTTAGAAGGAAGAGGATCTGAATTTTTAATCGTCTCCAAGCTGTGAAAATCCTGGATGGTTTTATTGTGATCAATGTGTTATTTCAAAGCAACAACATCCTAAGCATAATTTCCAAGACTCACGGACCTATGGGCCATGTGGTGCACCACATGAAAGAAATTCAACATTATCTGTTACACAATTCACCCTGAACAAGGCACTTTAACACTTTTTCCTCAACCACAGATTTAGTCAGTATATCGGAACATATCGTTTCCTTCAGATCACACTGAAAAGTTGCATTACACTTTTCGAGACATCTGCCATTTGGCCATTGTAACTGAACTACAGCCTCCACAAAACACAGTCTTCATGAACCTGTGAAAATGCCAACTGAGGTTTTTTTTTTTTTTCACAGCACAAAAGCCTCCTACAAGTATGCGTCCATTTGAAAAGTGACTGTCGGCAGCTTTCCACCGTGAGTCCATATGGTCCCTGTATTTATGGGGTGATGAGGCCTGCTCCTGGGGTTCAGAGTGGTCATTATCTGGGGGATGCTACAGCTCCAGTAGTTGAGGTCACCTGGTACACACCGGATGTCCTCACACTCCACCAGTACTGGAGGATACTAAATGTGTAATCATCTCTGAGCCCACAAAAGGCAGGGTCTATCCAGACTGGCCATTATAAGAGCTTATTGTAGGATCCATCCTGGCTTTATATCCTGCTATTTCAGCAGCACAATCCAAAATAGCACATCTTTTCCTGTGGCATTTTCTAACAGATACTAGATACAGCTGACTATGGTGAAGGCAGGACTCTTATTGGGCTCAAAGTTCATGCTGAGAGCAAAACTACTGTCTGCTCTCCTCATTGTCTCACTGTTCCCTCTGTTTCCTATTCCTGACAACAGTACTTTTGAGATGAATCACTCTTAAAATTATCTCTTTTTTGTTTTATTTTATAAATCAAATGTATCTACAGTTAATAAATTAAAAGTACAATATTGATTCTCAGTGTTATGAGCAAAGCTACTGCAAATGTAGGGTATATTCCAAAAAAAATGATCCCACAGACTTTCTAGAGCTGAAACAGTCCATTAATCAATAAGTCAGTCAACAGAAAATTAATCGGTAGCATTGAAAATTGAATAATAAGTCGTTTTTAAGCAAAAACTCTGACTATTCTCTGGGTATGTGAGGATTTGTTGACTTTCAAATTTATATCATCGTCAACTGAATTTCTTGGGGTTTTGAGCTATTGGTCAGACAGACATTTTCTAAACAATCAATCAATTAATTGAGAAAATAATCTGCAGATAACAAACATAATCCTCAACATGTCGCCCTAATTTGCCCAAATTACAATTTCTTTCAATTCAAAGTCATCAGTAAGATTATTTTATATTTAAGTGCCATGGCCAGCAGGAGGCAGTAACCCCAGTTGATGACAGGGGCGGGTGATAACCGATCAAACTGAATGTTTCACCAACAGAATACAAAAGATTATGTAGTACATTTTGGGCTTTACTCCCTTCGTCGGTGAACACAAGAGCCTGTGGATGAGTGAAATGACACAGACGTGCTGTTGTTGGTGGGCCTAACAGGCCTGAGCCCATCTGTCTGTCCAACTGGCCCACCCAAAGTGACTGAGAGAACAAAACATTTCTCAACTTTTATCATTAACATTTAAATACACAATATAGAATAAAGAAAAGTAAACCTTTCTCAAAAAAAAAAAAAAAAGAAAAAAAAAGTATAAGACAACACTTAATAGGGTATCACCTATCAGTGCAGCACTTGCTCACCTATTGAAAGTCAGTCTAGCTCCCCCAGCAGTCGATGTCTTTCTCTCACTGCTGTTAGCTTTGACAAATAATAATGCAGCCAGATCTAAACAAGATGTTATTTCCTTTAATAGAATTAAAATGTTAGTGGTGTAAATGAATGGATGTGTTGGTCTGACATTACACAATCCACAGCAAAGTAAGTTAACATGATAGATAGGATATTAGGTTTCATTTTCACATGATTCCAGCAATTTCTTACCCTGGAAATCCAGAGTTCTCGCGAGAGCACAGTTTGAATTTGCTCAGCGAGTCACTCTGGCAATCAGTGATGATGCTCATTACCTATGCCCATGAAACCGAGCTGCACCAATCACATCGGTGTATCTGATATAGGCGGGCCAGAGGCGAGCTAAACAGATGACGACAGCGCTGCGATGACGAAGTCCGGAATCAGTCAGTAAACATTGCAAGATGGCTACGGTTGAACACCAGTTGTTTTGGCCGCTACAATGAACGAGTTAGACTTGGCTTTTTCTCTAAAAGAGGAACAGAAGCCGGCGCTCGAGTCTTTCCTTTGCAAGAAGGATGTTTTTGCTGTTTTGCCGACCAGATACAGCAAGAGTCTAATCTACCAGTTAGCTCTGCTGGTAGCTAAGTGTATACGTCACCCCATGTATTGTTCTGATTGGTCGTAGTGTTATCCAATTGCGTGCAGTGATATTTACAAATGCATGCTTGGTGCCACCCCTCGAGTCGGGCCATTTTCATTACTCATGGCCAGACCCTAAATCTTTCTAGATTTGGGTCTGGATTTCCAGGCTAGCAATTTCTTGTAATAAAAACAAACTATGTCAGGTAAATAATAAGCTATCACTGCATTAGAAATGTTTCAGAAAAACATTTTTTTTAAAGTGTCATAATCAACCAGACCCACTACATGCCCTCCACTGTACAGTATCAGTCATTTTGGTTTTAGCGAGACCACTGATTGAAAAGCGCCACAGGAAGGTCCATCCCAAATGGAAATCTTGGCACCATGCTTGCAATGACATGTAACTGCCATCTCTGTCAGCTGCTTAAGTCAAGACTTACAAATTCGGGGGAATAGGGTAAGACGAGACAACCAGGCAACAAACACCATGACAGAATGTGACAGGGAGTGACAACTTTGAAATCAGACTTAATGAAACCTTTTTAAAAATTATTTTCAAAAATGCCCCCTTTAAAGAAAAATCGACAGATTTGGGTGTGTGCATTTAGTTTGTGACACGGCACTATTATGTGGACAAAGACTGACTCTCTAGAAACAAGTAGTAAGCTTCTCCAATGCAACACTGTCAGTGTCGCAGCACTTGTGTTCGCAGGTCTGACTTTCACCATCCTGTTTCTTCCTTTATTCCCCATATCCACTTTGGTTTGGAACCTCTTTGGCCATTTTGACTTTAAACTCTGCTCACACTCACTTT
The DNA here is from genome assembly GCF_041903045.1 of Epinephelus lanceolatus. Classification (NCBI taxonomy): domain Eukaryota; kingdom Metazoa; phylum Chordata; class Actinopteri; order Perciformes; family Serranidae; genus Epinephelus; species Epinephelus lanceolatus. The sequence goes on along the minus strand of NC_135737.1, from coordinate 16,651,108 downwards.
GAAGGTATAACTGCCAAAAAAGTAATTTGCCACGTTTTAGAAGGATAATGACCCTGCTAAAACTCAGTACACCTGGAGTTGTTTAATTTAAAATGGGGTCTCTGACCTCGTAGTCTGAATATCTAAATCAAAGACCTTATGACACATTGATGATGACTGCCTGTTCAACAATTATACAGCAAAACCCCCTAATGATAAAATGTAATTAATGCATGTACTCAAAGCCCAACATTTGTTTAAACATCAGTAGGTATAGTTAGCATATGCAAACTGTCAGAGAATATGCAATTAATTGAATTAACTGAACCTGCACAGCATGTGCACTTTAAATTTATAATCGCCACTGCAGTTAAAGTCATCTGCACCCTTTATTCTCTATTTCAGAGCACATAGTTAATTCAGTGTAACATTAGGCTATATCATCTGTTACACAGGGTGGTAGTCATTTGTGATAGTCAGACCAAATGTTCCCGAAAGACCAAGACTGTTGAACATGAGGCTGCAACTCACATCGCCGCTGTGGACACAATTAAAGTCAGGCAAATCACAGTTCTGCTGCAGTAAATTTGGGGGGATTAAAAAAAAAGCTTTAGATGGTGATATTGTAAACAGACTCAAGCAGAATCTCGCCTTCAGCTCTGTTGAGCCTTTTAGACTCAATGAGGAGTTCAACGTCTCTACGAACACATTTTCCATGTTTGTAGTGCTTATATTTACTATAATAAGACATTTTTTTTAAATTTTTTTATTAATAGTAGTCTTCAAGAGAAGTCCCATCATATGAAGCTAATGGATTTATACTTGTGGGTTATACAAACTGTGTAAAAAGTTAGTCCTTGCACATGATGAAAAGTCATATTTAAAAAAGCTGTTCTCTCCTGTTACAAAAATGGAACAAAAATGTGCAAGACATCATGCTGTATGATAGCTGCACATTCATTCTCAGAGCTGTTTAACTTGCACACCTGCAGTTGAGAGGCACAGTTCATGGCTGCCAAAATAAACCAAACTGAAATAATAACGCTTCAGGGTTAGAAAAAACTACTCCAAACATCCAAACTCTCTATGAACACACCCTCAGAATGTCACGCTCATGCAGAAGTCAGCAGGTGGTGAAACACTTTCCATAAAGCAACTCCCAATGCACTGTAGTCTCTATGAAGGGGAGGTCATTTGTCTTTACTAATTGTACTGCTCCACTGAACACAGGGAACTCACTGAAACTTGGATTTATCTTTAATTTCCTTACAAATCTGAAGCTTTCTTTCCTCACATAAATCTGTAAGGAAAAATCAATTTTTCGTCTTCATTTCAGAAGTCACACCAAACCAACCGAATCAGAAATAAATCTGTGGAAAGATAGTGTGCTATGTTATCATACACGTAATGGTTTAACATTTATTTCAAAACTGCATTAACTTGTTTTACGATTCCCAGTTATGGCAGGTGAAGGAAGTGATGAATGTATGATGTATCTTGCATTACACCTATTTCTCTCTGCTTTTCACAGTTTATGTTCCTTCCTGCTTCACACCTTCTCTTCCTTTCCCCTTCTTGCTCTCAGCTTAGTGGCTTTAAGGCTTTTTTTTTCCCAGCAAAGCATGCTCTCTGGCTCTGAGCACTGGCATCTCTTGCATCGGTATGCAGCTCCCGTTCAGACTGCTGATCCCTCTTTATGAGGACATGAGTTTCAATGCTTTTATCCCCCACCTTCACTTGCAAATATGCCTGCATTCAGTATCTACACTTCAGCTTTAGAGACCCGTGGGAAGCCTTTAAAGAGGAAGTCAATAAAAGGGTATAAACATGCATGAGCTTAAGTTTGTGCTTTTTGTGTCTTTATTCCAAAGTTAGCTTTTTGGGGATGGCGATGGAGAACAAAATAATTTTCCACTTGTTGCACTGAAGCAGAAGCTGAATTTTTTAATATTTCTGCTTTTGCATTGCGTCTGAAAATACACTTTCCAGTAAAATTACTGCACATTTTTACATTAAGAACCTTTTGCGTATCAATTGCCTGTTTAAATCAAATCAACACATTAGCCTTGTGATGACATTTTAACATTAACATTCTATAAGCATTAGCAGATCTTGTTAAAATATGGACACCATCAGCGTGAATATGCAATTCATTGCATAACAGATGTGCACAGTATGTTCAGTATATACTTTAATTATAGTGGACATTACGTACTAGGCGCACTTATCTGCAACCTTCATCTTCTAAAGCACTACACATTTTAAAGTCATTATATAGGGTACCCAGCATGATACCGATGTGTGTATGAATCACAGGTTTTAGTCCATCCATACACTATAATATATGTGGTTACTGAGAAAGAACTGAACTTGGCACAACTGGAAAATAACTATGTTTCATGTGTGGGATGCACCTACAGTAAGTGGGATTTTTTTCTGTTTTTGCTCGAACACCAGTAGTATTTCTAGGCTAAATATTACGGATGCAGCACTTTCTTAAAAACTGTCAAGGACTGGTTCTAGGCGACTGTGAAGATGCAGAGACTCAGTTGCATGTTCAACTACCTTCAGACAGCGTATGCGGTGGTAATTAGTCTAGTGATAACTACAAGCAAGTTTGTTCAATAAAATTGTCAAATTTAATTGCTGTAAGAAAATAAACAGGTTGGACTGGTGCAACTTTTTCAGGATGCTCTCGGGCACATAAACAGTTGCTTTACTTATTTTGCAGTGATAAAACACTGGGGAGTAGAGAAAAACCAAACGCACATGGGAAAATGTCACGAAATACTCTGAAATACTGCCAGACTTGAAGACACTTTTAATTAGCCTCTTCTTTGTTTGGTTTTACAGTATGTGCTCTTTAAGTTGACATGTTTTCCCCAAGTTCCGCGGGTTTCCTCACAAATTTAAAGAAGTAAAAGTCCAAAGTGGACTGGAGACACTAAATTGCCATGCAACATGAATGTTATTGGCTATCAGTGTAGGATGGCCCCTGTGATGGACAGGTGCACCTGCCTGCGTTCTGCAAAATGTATGCCAGTATAGTCTGCAGCCTTTCATGACCCTGAGAGGGATTCAGCAAGCTGCGAATATGAATGGTTTTCATTTTTTTCCCCAACAAATGGTTACAAGCCTCTTTTCTCGACACACAAGTCAACAATCTGTTCTTAGCAGGTTTTCCCTTCCCATCGTTTTTATTTATTTTCAGGGTCTTTAATTTTGTATTGTGCAAACACCATATCAAATCATATAGCCATAAAATGCAAAACATCACCCTGAAATAAATAACTACATTTGCCATGATTTGCTGCTTACAAGTCTATGAAAATGCATGACTTATTCCAGCAAGCTATCAAATTTCCAAAGATAGTGCAACAGAGTCCCCTTTATCTGACGTCCAGCCTGACTGCTCAACTGAAGGGGCTTTATGAGCACAGCAACCCAGTGATGCAAAATCCTATTGACTGTGTGAAACTGATGGAATTTCTGTGTTAAAATAGAAACATTTAAATCCAGTGGCCAGCGCGTGTGTAAACACATTACAGCAATCATTTACATTTTAAAACACCAACGTTTAGTACGTCAATATGCACCAACTCTGAATACTTATTATCATACAACTAGCATTTTCAAAAGCTTGACCACAGCTGCCTTCTCACTGAGGACTTGTGTTCCTTAATACTGAAGCTTTATACCAACAAAACCACAGAAAGGAAAGGTTTTGTGAACCAAATGCAAATTTAAATTGCCATATCTGAATAAAGTGCAGACAACATTAAACAAAGGCTCTCCAGTTTACTGTCCTCAATTCAGCTTTGTTTGTGCACTGGCAAAAGACCCTGATATAACTCAAAACAGTCACTTCTGGTCAGGCTGCCAGGTGTTTGGTGGCAGCGTGATACCTCAGATAGTCAATCACTCTTTTTGGAAGCCTACCAAACATGCATAACAGAAGCAGAAAATGATAAAATGCATAACAGAAGCAGAAAATGATATTATGGCAACCACATAATGATGCCCCCAATATTTCATGGTTAACATTCTACATTCAACAGCACCCTCACTCGCATTAGCAAATTTATGTTGTTGTTTTTTTCTTAGCAGAATGAGGACTACTCTTGCGAATATGTCTTCCGCTTCTGTGATAATAATCAGAAAAGCTCATGAACATACTACGGAAAACAAAAGGTGACATAACTTCTAGGTGACATCCACTCTGAAAAAATGACTAAAACAGATTACATGGCCGCTGGGTCAGGGAATGGTGTATGGCTGTCATTTTTGAACAAAAAATATTAACTTTGTTCATAGAGACTGCAGCAAGAGGAGAAAAGGGAGATCATCACACAGGCTAAATGAGATTCAGAGGCTCATCCATAGTCGGGCACAAAGCCCACTTCAACAGAGATGAGGGCCAAGAGAGATTGGTAAAGGTCAACACTGCAAACGGGCATAAAATGAAGTATAGGCTTCATTTCGGGCACAATACTGAAATGTAGGGAATGCATAAACCTCTCACAGAACAGACGCCTACCACCTTTCCAACAGCACAGCCGAATCTCATTCATCAAAACTTCAATGAGAAATGTTCTTTATTCCATTCTCTGCAGAGTCTTTTCAAATAAGATTTGAGTCAATTTTTATTTTTTTCATATGTGTCTGTGCGTGTTTACAGTATAAGTAGGAACAATTCTACCTCATCTCTATAGACTATTGTTTAATATTGAGGACCTTTAACCCTTTAGTGGTAGATTGCATTACATTTGCACCATAAGAATAGGGAAAATCTTGCAGTATTAAGACATTAAGGTTCAGTGTGTAGGATTTAGGAACATCTATTGGCAGAAATAGTATATAATATTCATAACTATGTTATCAAAAGTTTATAATCACCTGAAAATAAGAGTGTTGTGTTTTTGTTACCTTAGTATTTGTCATCTGTATCTACATACCGAGCAGGTCTCCTCAACAGAATCCACCATGTTGTTTCTACAGTAGCCTAACATGGACAAACCAAACACTGGCTCTAGATAGGGCCACATGTGTTGTTGCATTGATCATCTTAGTTCAGCTCCATGACTGGCACATAGGAGAAGTTTTAGTTGGTTGCAATCTGCAACATCATTGCTAGATACCACTAGATCCTACATGCTGGACCTTTAACACATTAGCTTTTAGTGAACACAGTACGTCCTGGACATTCAGTCATTTTAGTACTGTTGCTTTAATACTGTATAAAAAGACAAAATAAAGCCTGTGAGGCTCAGTACAGTAATATTTCAGCTTTGGCTCACTCCAGTTTGCTCTGCTTTCTGCAAAAGTCTTTATTTTCTATTTCTATTAATTGTTCATTGACTACAGTTTGTTGTGTTTTAGGCATTTTGACTTATGGCTGCAATAATTCACTAAAATGTTTGCAAGACTAACAGACAGTTAATCATTCTTTTTTATTCATTTATTTTCATGTAAGAATGTTTATTCAGTATTATAAAAGACTGTTGTGTTATTCTTTTAGAGAAAAAACAGCAAACAAACAAACTTGATTTATTAAGTTGTTTCATTAGGTTTCTTTTCCTTTTTTCACCCATATGTTTGAGCCACAGTTTAGCAAAGATGCCACACAAGATGTGACAGTGTGGAATTCTGATATTCTGTTATGAGCAGACCCACATATAGCATTATTGCAAATTTCCAACTATTTTAGTCTGATAATCAGCCTCCATTCACAGCTGCTTTGGATCAATGTGTGACTTGGCAGCAAGTCATTCATGTATACAAATAGTGACTCAGCTGTCCGAAACCATAGGCATACATCTGTTATACGGTGAATTTCCCCTTTAAGATGTGTGAACACAGGTGCCTCTTCAGGAGCCTGAGATGGATGTAAGCACTGCTCTAACCACTTTTCAGCGTGACCAATTGTGGCATTAAACTTATCATGAGTATCTTGAGACAGGCTTCTTGGCAAGTAGAAAAATCTCTTAACCTCTTTTGCTCAAATACGGGTCAAAATAATCTTTAATAGTGTAATTGCCCTTACAGTCTATCAGCTTCATTGCTAAGCTCATACCCACTCAGAGGGGGGCATGGCGTGTAAAAGTGCTATGACAAAGAGCATGGCGAAGGGAGACTGACAACACGCGGCATAGTTGGGGCAGCGAGCAGCTAATCTTTAAGCCTGTTCCCCACTTGTCTGTGCACATTTGCCTCTGGCTTGAGGCTTATCCCTACAGATGTATATCTGTCAACAGAAAGCAAGCAGGGCAGCAGCAGCTCTTTTGGAGCACATTTGTCCCCTTTACTGGATTATTCATTTGCGGTGGTATACAGCACAGCACCAGAGCCAGGGCCTGGCAGCTGGGAGACGTTCTGCAGGGATAAGCTAACTCTCAGCAGTGAGGAACGGGTATCCTTGACTGTAAACCACCTTCCTCTGCCATACCTTGCCTTCAGCTCCGCCAGTTTATTCCTGCTGCCTGATTATTCCAACCCACAGGAGATGCGCCCATGCATACATTTCACAGGCTCCCTGTGTCTCACAATATGTGACATTTTGGGGTTCACTTCTGCTTGGGTCCAATATGTATTCATTTCAAGAGATGTTCAATACACCCAGATCCAAGATGAAACAGAACTCCATTTTCACATGAAAGAACTGAGAAGTGAAGTGCCAACTTCCATCCTATAATACACTCAAAATGACAAATCGACTGTGCAGGTAGGACTCTTATTCACATTTATGTCCACTGTCCGAGTGTTGTGTAAGCTACTGCTGGGAATCAAGCATTTTAATGGTAGAAATAGCCACTCCTCACTGCATTCTATAATAGGCTATGTGGTTTCAGCTTCAGACAAAAGTGGACTACACAAGACAGCTAAAGGAGACAATCTGATGCCCGATTTTAATCCTGATCCTCTAAATTTCTGAAAACAAAAGATTTAGCTTGTATACATATTTTACACTATTGCTAGGCGGATGAAAGCTGATTGGATTTTGTGACATAATACTCCTTACCATATGCATACAGACCACAGAAAGTGTTTAAATTAACATACATTCAGTTTATTTTGCTCATCTGTTGGGATTTCCATCCTGATTAATGCAAATGACAACATTTAAATAATGCAGTGGAATGTATGCATTAATTTAATATGCATACTGGTATTGTGCATACTTATTTTTGAAAGAGCTTTGGACTAAAATTTCCCTATACACTAGTGTTTCAGACATAGCCTTCCTGCTAAAAGATAACAATAACAACTCCATAAATTTGTTTGACTTTTTATCTCATACATTTACATGAACTAATATGAATAACGTGACATCGTATTCTACCGTTCACAACAGGTTTTTTTTTTTTTTTACAAATTCAATCTAACTAGTGAAGTGCTAGTTCAAAACATGTCTGTTCGAAACAGGCCAATTGCCTGGCCAGTGGTATTGCTACTTGCACCTTTATTAAGAACAGCTCATGCAAACAAAAGTTTTGAGTGCTTCTTATACCACTACCAATACCAACATTCCCAGTCAGAGACAGGATGAAAAATATAGCAAGACACCATTGTCTGGGGCCCACAAAATAGTAAATCCACCCCTGAAAAAAACGCCCAAGTCATGGGCACTAGCGTCACAATCACTGGTGAAATACACTTAGAGAAGGCATCAATTTCCAAACAGGCAAATTAGTCACAACCCTGCCCCACCACTGCACAAGGTGCTGTTTACTCGTATATTTAAAGTTTATTATTATTTAACATATCATGTTTCCAAATTCAACACTCCACGTCCTTGGGTCCCCAGCAATACACCCCTCCACCTCCCAATGACAAGGTCAGCTCCATATGATCAGAGCTCTCTCACTTCAGAAATGTTGATATGATACATATGAAAGATACAGATGGAATGTATCCCTGGTTTCCAGAAACAACCCATGCCAGTATATTCTTTTGGTGACTGGGCTGCACCCCGCCAAGTCTTAAGTAAATTGGATGAACGGTTCTTGAGATATGTGATGGACATATTGACAGCCAGACAGGGATTCCTTGCTTTATTCTTAGATAATCACAGTCGAGGTCTTAACCCTCAAAAATGAATGGGTCTCTCTTGCACTTTTGCATTTTTAATGACTTGCCTCAATTCCCTCCTTAATCAGGGAAGAAATTTTTCATTTACATTATGAGAGAATTATTGATCCTCAACCTCCTTGTCTCTCTTTGTCTGTAGTTTTGATATCTGAGGTTTTGATATCAGATTTAATGCTGTAAAAAAAAAAAAAAAAAAAAGTTTGAAAAAAAGAGAGCCACTTTCATTTATTCTCCGCTTTGCCCTCATTACTGCCCCCACACGTTATGGTCAAACACACACCAACGCTCGAATGTCACCTGCAGGTTGTACTTGCCAAAATGTCTGATGAGATAAGAAATGATGAAAGGCTCCATGCTCAAACAAAAGAAAAGTTCCCTTGGCAGTATGGGAGCTTTCTGGGCTCTGTAAGAAGGAAAGTGATGAAACACATGAGTAGAACGAATGTCAGGCCTCACCAGAGAAACTGTGACCAACAAAGAAACGCACAGATCATAAAACTTTCTGACACAACCAGCCCACGGGGCTGCAAAAAGACTAAGTTTAGCCGCACCACATGGCTAATTAGCATTACTAGCCTGCCTGCCTGACACCTAACCTGTTAACTGGCTCTGACAAGTCTGTCAGGTGTCAGCGTTGGCTGTCTTTGGTGAAATATGTTGTGATGACTCTGGTGCAGTGATACGCTAACATCTCACAGAGTGGCATAGGTTCCCACTGGTGCACAAACAGGGATAACAGGGCCTCACACTCAGAGCTGGAGCATAAGGCAGGACACACAATGGAGAGGAGACAATAGATTTAACTCTACATAAGAATTAATCTATTCTGTCACTACAGCATATTAAACATTTAGGCTGTGTAGCACTCCATAGGCTGCAGCTATAGATAAGAGTCCAGCAATGCATTTAAGCAAAAATACTAATAGTGTAGTTGTTCTAAGAAGGATGAGCCTGCAAGAAATGACTCTCAGCATTATGGAGCATGAACAGTGCTGCTGAGGCTGAAGTCTTGTCTACAGTATCACTGCAGTGTGTGATGCGGCGCACTGCAATTTAACTGTCGATTAGGCTGTGATCGCACAGGAGACGCATGAACCTTATTACCTTCGCAGAGGAGGTTATATTTTCAGTCTCATTTGTTAGTTTGTTTGTCTGTTAGAGAACAAGATAGCTCAAAAACTGCTTACAGATTGTGATGAAATTTGGTGAAAGGTTATACCATGGCCTCAACCAAACATAGATGCACATCATCCATTTATTAAATGGACTTATTAACACTTCAAGATAGAGAATTCATTAAATATTGGCCACAACTCCCAAACTACTACTCTCTGAATGAAAAAACCTGGCATGCCTTGAATAATTCCCCATCTCTCTGTATTTTACAGCAGATCCCAATCCCAATGTAGATTAAACAACATTTTTGAGCACTTAAATAACAAATAAAGTTGGAGGATTGTGCAGCCTTGTTGGAGGTGTGTACTTCGGGTGCTTTCTACACACACTTTTGGGGCACTGCCCTGGGCGCTCCTGGTTCATGTGTCTAAACTTAAGCCACATAGCATAAATATTTAAAGTAGCCCTTGAAGTGGGCACTATCTCAGCAGAGTTTTTGGACAAGATGATAAAACTCAGTGCCCTGTTCTCTCTGGCAGGATGTCATGAACCCAAATCTGTTGCAAAATGGGCTAGCTCTCTGCTGTCCGTTTTTATTCTCAACACTGTTGTCCCTGTTGTTGTAGCTAATGATAACAGTTTTATACCAACAAGATCCCGTGCTAGTCTTTGCATCTTTTGAGCTGTTGCTATCCATGTTATGCACCACAGTATTCATGGATAGCCTCTAGAGCAGGAACGAAGGGGCGTCATTTTTGAAACAGCAATATAATCTGTCAGTTTATAATTGCTTAAAGGCATAAGAGGGTGACATGATTAGTTGAGCACAGCCATAAACAACGTTGTCCATTGGAAGAGCAAACCACCTTAAGCCTGGAATAATGGGATCCTCCAAATTGGGCATTTGGTATTTCTACTACAAGCCAAGATTTGCATCTGACATTTAAATGTAAACATTCTGTGATATTGCATTCATAATTCTGGATACTTAAAGTTCGTTCTAAATAGCACTGAGATGGAGCATCCAGGTAGGACCACACCAACCTTAAAAAACCATGGCAGTGATTTTCCATATAGTCCATTAACTACAGCTTACATGCAGTATATTACTTCCAACCAGTTTTAAAGATACCATCAGTTTGAACTGTTTCCACTCATTTCAGCACAGCTTAAAAATCATCAAGCAGAACCTTAAACATGCTTAAGAAAGATTATCTGGGACACTGACTACTAAGTCTTCTATTTATTTGTTCTTTTTGGGTGGTACACTATACAAGGAAGGACCTTTTGGAAAAACTCTTTCCTTTGGTTGGGCTGAAGGTCTGCTGCCAAACAACATTGCAATGTAAGACACTACCAATTTCACATTCATATTCTTTAAGCATTATTGATATTTACTTTGTATTGTGTATGTCTTTCCTTACAACACAGCCCATGAATGCAATTCTTATTGGAGGCCATTTCTCATATTGAAGATAATAAGAGTATCCTTGAAAGCACCATCAAATGGTTTCAAGAGCAAATACCATGTATCTGCAGGTCCATTTTTTATACAATATTGACATGGACTGACACTAACGGCTACCTGGGTGATAGGAAATCATCCAAAAAGATTTTGGTGTGCTTACCAAAGAATACCATAAGATTAGCATTTTGTAACATCGACATAGTTTGTAGTTGGACTATAAAACATGCAAAATCCTGTGTGATCATTTAACCCTAACCACGATCCACTCCACATGGGAGAATGGCGCCAGGTGTATGTGGCTAGATGTGTCTTCAGGTCACAGCTGGATATACACCACTTGATGGCAACTCAAGTTGGACAGCTCTCATTGAGATGAAACACATGTGGGGTTGAAACTTGCCAAAGTGGAAGACAGCAAGACATGTCAAAAGCAACATACATCTAGGCAAAAAATATTTTTGCAATTTCAAGAAGAAATTTAGTCAGAAAGTCGGTCTCATAAAGATTCAACACTATTACGCTGCCTAGCATTTGAGTTAAACTGAGCCCCGGCTGAACACGCAACGGTCTGACTTGGACTAAAAATATTTGACAAGTGGCAAGAGTTAATGATCCTGACAAAATCTGAGCCTGAAACAGGACTCATTTGAGTGTTGATTTTTGATGTGATGATGCAATGTGGAAATGACATAAGCAGCCATACAGGGAGTCTAACTGGGTTTCTTACTAACTCATTAGAATTATCAGCTTCACAGGATGACCACTGCGATCATAGGTTACTCTCACTACTATTTCCTCCTCTCTACAGGTTACTGAATCAGTAACACCAAAACATCCTTCCTGATGTCATGTGGGACAAAATCTAGGTGAATTTGGGTCAGCAGGATTTTCTCTACTTCCTTTTTCTTGCTTTGATTTGGGAGTTCCTGACATGAAACCCTTAGATGGTTCCCCCCTCTGCTGTAGGCGTTATGTATCTGCGCACTGGTCGCCTACAGGGCGGTGGCTGCGCAAGCATGTCCAAGAGCAGGACAGTCTGTGGGGAGTTAAGGGAGTTGTCATGAGGAGACACTGATGCCTGGCTGCAGAAAGGCATCACACACGCAACCATACCTGCGCCTGATCCCAGCAGCCCAACTTTGAATGAGCGACTATGCCTTGCGCGGTCAGTAACTAATACCGACAGTCCTGGAGAATGTGTTCGCGCACACACAGCCACACACACATCCTGCCTACACTTAAACACAGTGCGCAAACTGGCCGCGCTGGAGACAAAAGCACAACTCAAATGCAGTCATGGCTACATCGAAGACTTTATGTCACATCTGCAAAGTCACAGATTTTAAGTCATGCGTGAAATGGCTTAAGCGGCCCAAAGAGGGCCGACAGTAGAAATGATCCACTCAATGACACCGGTCCACCAAACAAGACGCACGCCACCAACTGCTGTAACCTTTCGTGCATCCCTGTGTCAGCTTCAGAGGACATAACTGGATGAACAGACGAACAGGATGCGACTGCAGGCGAGTCATTTGCAGCCTGGAACATCATCTGCCACTTAATGGCAACCAAAAGAAGGGCAACATCCAAGTTGCCTCTGATACAAAAACTTGTGCAGCCGCATTCTGTTTTTCATTGCGCCGCACAATTCAACTTCCAGGCATTCCAGCACAGTCGGCACTGACAGCAGACAGCGACAGCCGTCCTCCGGCCAGAACTGCTGCGCAAACACACAACATTAGCGGGGAAAATCAACTCTCTCTCTACTGAATACTTCAACTCACGTGTGACATGAACACATATGATCTTTACACTTAACGCAGCCACCACCTCCCTGCACACCACGCCCGTCTACAGCAACATCCAGCGCTCACCTTTAAAGACGCTTGCACAGAGGCTGTAAAGGATGAAGATCAAGTGCTGCTTGACAATCATATTCTTCTCTTTTCCTTCACAATTTTACGTCGACACTCCACTCGCGTTTGTCTCTGTCTTTTTTTTGTCTCTCTTTCTGTCTCTTCTCCTCGGGATAGACTTATCCAGGTAAACGGCGCAGCTTCGGACTGACCGGAGTTACATTGATGAACTCTGCCTTTTCCAGAGAAGTCCCTGTGTATTTTTCGCAGATCCGGGGGCAGTGATTACTGTAGCCTAGTCTAGCAGGACGGCAGAGATGCTCGTCGGCAAAGTGCAGCTCCTGCCTCCCTTTATTGCCTTTCTCTTTAACTCGCTGCAGAGAGCAAGAGTCCCGCCCACGCTTTTTGACTAATGAAGACGCTTCACCAATAGAGAACACCTAGAAATAGTTCTGATCTCCGGTAAACTGTCAAAACAATTACACCGTGTCACATAAGGGTTACTTTCTTACTGCAATTTCGAGAGGGAACATCAGTAATCCTCAGATCAGTTTTAGAAGGTTCATTTAGCAAATGTCAGGGCAGAACAATAAACCTCTGCAGGAATATGGTGATAGTTTAGGCCCATCATAAAAAAATATAATAAAAAATAATAAGGTCATAAGGGACCAGTGTCGCCCACCATAGACCCTCTCTGAGGCTCTAAAAGGAAATAATAATGATGATGCTCTCGACCCCATGTTTTTCTGACAGTGTGAGTCTTAACTGTGAGAGTGCAAAAATCCATGCCAGTGATTTAATGTATTAAAATATGCCCACAGCTAGCAGAGTTAATTTAACACTTTTAGACAGTTTTGAACAGCTGCCCCAGAGCCATAATAGCTTTATGAGCAGACAAACAAGCCTGCAGTCAACACTAGACAACTCAAAATAAGTGTCACTGCAAAATTAACACTTATTATGACTTGGAAATGTGTACAATGCACACTGAGTGTCTTTCTTGGAGTCTTGGAAATACAATAAAAATGACAGCAGAGACAGACTTGCCTGTGTTGTGTGAAAAGGCGGTTGCTTTCCCAGAGGTTGTGGCCTGGTGTCTGGGTGTGTGTCAGGAATCACTGCACAGGCACAGGGGAGGTTAATGGGCTCCTGGACATCCCTCTTCCTTCAAAGGCTCCTATGAGTGGTGCACAGAAATGAGTGTGACCATCCCTAAAGACAGAGGTGGGAGGAAAGCAGCAGCTCCAGCCAGGGATCATTTTCTAAGCCCATCGCAAGGATTTTACACATGGTTTAACATGCTGCCGGTCAAATTTGGTTCAATTTTGCACAGTGGCCTTCCATGCCACTCCCACTTCAAATCAAATTGCTGACCTGGCCATACCACCTGAGAAAAAGCTGTGGTGCTAAAAATATATTTGAGGCTTTTTAAACATCAGCTTTTCTCTAGGAATAAATGTAAATGGCATGTGAAGCTCAGTCATTCATTATCTAAACAAGCAATCAGTTGCATCACTAATTTTCACTGCCAACCAAGAAATTAATGCAGCGTTTTTCGGCACATTCTATTCCAATACAACTTTTAATCAGAATGGGTCAAATGGGGACCTTTTACTAAGATGTGCGCTCATTCACTTTTGTATGCTGATGCTGCGTTTAGACTTTTAACTTGGAACCATGCACATCTCTAATCCCTGGGGAACCATTGTTGCCTTTCTGAACTGTAAACCTTGAAGAACTGAGCACTCTTGTGTAACATACATTCTCAATACAGCTCACTTATAATGCAGAGCAGAACTATACAAAGCCAATTACCATGAGGATGGTGGTAAAGAATCAATCCCATGTGTCCTGAAGGTCAATTCCTCGTCATTTCATTAGATCTTTGAGAGTAGAATTCTACTCATGCGCCTTTTAAACAGCGATAATTTATTGACCATGTGAGTTCAGCAGAAATGCTCGGGGTGCTGACACAGATCTGTAATGCAGAGTAGCATGTTCTCCTTTGCATTCATCTGTGGGACATTATACTGCATCCTACCCTGTGCTCTGTATCATTTAAAATGTCCAAACTGTGTGCATTGTTTGATTTAACAAGGTCACCAGCTACAGTATACTTCTGATCCTTGAATTTCAATACTAAGTTTCCACCAAAAAATAAATAAAAAATATCAAATATGAGACGCTATGTTTGCAAAGTGTACAAAAGAGAATCAAAGCAAAGACAAAAGACAATAGTTTAGGCTAAGCAGAATTACATTAATATGCATTAACCTGTCACTGATAGCATTTAATCCTCCTTGCTGATTGAAAAACAACTCATCCAGACACACTCGGTGCACAATCCATTTCAGGATGGGCCTGAATGACAGCAGTCGTGAAGGCTGAATGCTTTATGTAAATGGCGGGTGATGAAGTGCTGCACACAGGATCAGGACATGGCCTGTGTCAATCTTTTTGTCATTTAAGCAATAAATAAAACTGTACAGCGCACTACAGATTCTATAAGGATTTACATTTTTAGAGTTAACATTTAATCTTTCAACACCTAAACCTGGATCTTATTAAAAACTATGACTTTGACTCCCACTTTGAAGCAATAAGCTTGGCGCATGTGCCTCTCCTGCATATAACACATTTTTTAAAACTGGGATTTAGGGCTGTCCCAAAAGATTCAAAGATTCAAAGCCTCAACCATCATCCTGGAAATGGACGTCCAAATCAGTATTCAAACTCTATAGTAATCCAACATTATTTAACACTGTCTTTGGCTACAGTCTATTTATTCATTTGTTTATATGCCTACATATGATGTGTTTTTTATGGGGTATGGCTGTAATTCATTTGATATGATCAATGCACATTTTGAAGCAATTTTCTCTTTAAAAAATCAAAAGTCCTTGTTTCTAATTAGACTCATAACTAAAGTAATAGCAAAGTATATAGATAATAACTGCAAGTTTGGATAAAGTATGATATTGTGTTGTGCCCCATCCCTGTGGCTGAGCTTCAAATATTCACGGGTACTTCTAACCGAAGCATCGAAGCCCCAAAAATGATATTCTGGCCAGCCCAAGAGATTTAAAAGAAAAACTGTAAGCAATTCCTTCTTCTTTTTTTTAAAAACCACCTTATACATCCTGTGAAACCTTAGATAAAAATTCCACAAACATAATTTGGGGGTTACTGTATGACACTTGGAATGTAAATCAGCCATATGCTAGCTTTTAGCAGATATACTGGTATCAATGCAAATGTTGGCCAGTTAGTAGCAAAAAATTACAGAAAAGATGTCTGACGTATGTTTGAAGACATTTGAGATGATAAACACTGTCTCCATTACATAGTTTGTCCAGTTTGTTTATTTTTGTATTAAATGTCCTGCTCACTATGTCAGTTTTTAATGACTAAATTTAAAGGCTTTATATCAAAAATGGTCATTTGTTTATGTTAGAATATACCAACTGATATGATTATCTGACTTTTTAACCCTTAAATATTTATGTTAGTAATATAGTTATATTGAAGTGGTTAAGTTAAACCCAACAAAGGTCACTTTAAATCCACCTGCTTTGAACAAGATGTATAACACTCAGCGTTAATTAACCACAGAACAGTCATGCACATAACAATGACAATGTCGTATTAAACAACTTGTTCCCAGTTTGTATGTGTGTTGTTATGATTCAGAAATACCACAAAAAAAACACTGAGATTAAATTGTTCAGTTTTCAAACTAATGAGCTCCCAAAACACGCTTAATTAATGAATTCATAAGATTCAATTAAAAGTATCACTCACAAAAGCATTGCAGTTTGATTCTTACCTTGAGGGAGCATTACAGTCATGTTTTACACATTAGGAATACAAAGACTGAAAGCCTAGCCACCCTCCCATCCCTTTGTAACAACCTACTAAATACATAATGCAAATGTTGTCACTGAGATTACATCTTTTAATCCTATTTTTCATCAGACACATTATCAAGCACTTCTGTCACCCTCTGTTGAAAGTTTGTTTCATTTTGGAAGGGTTCCTGGCAAATTGGACTGTTCTGGAGTTAAGATTACTTACAGGACTTTTTCATGGATCATTTATTGCAATATAACAGAACACATATGGATTATATTCTACCTGAGAATATAAAACAGTGTTACTGCAGCATGTCATTTGTGGGCGATATATATCCCTTTAATTTGCTGTTCACTTCTTATGTTCTTGATCACGTGAAAGTGGAAGCAAATAGCAGGATGTTTAAGGAAGACAGAATATTTTAATTAGCACTAAGCTACTTTATCACAATGAGATAAGCACTAATATTTCTGTCCACACTTAAATCATTGTCATCATTCTGCATCACGGCTCTGTGTAATGATGTGCAGCATGCGTTGCAATATGCTGTTAAAGACACTGGCAGACAAAGACAAAGAGGAGCATTTAGAGTTAATGCTATATTCCTCTGAATGATAGTGTAAACATCATGGCTCTCCTTTGTCTCTTGTACTGCTGCCAGTAATTATGAAATGCATAGTTTAAGGCCATGATTGTGGTAAAATAACACAATTATTTGTTTTACTATCGTGAAACCTTTTCGATAATACTGATGTTCTTGGATATACATTAAAATGCCTTTCCATCACTGAACTGAGTGTTAAAACTCAGACTACAAATGTAGCACAACACAATGTATACTACTCTCCACGTGAGCCTGTTATAATCCAGTGTGTCTGACACATACATGTTTTATAATGCAGTGTCTGTCCACTGGGAAATAACACCTGCTCTCTAAAGCTTTGTACAGCTTGAACTTTAACAACATGTTATAATGAGAGCTTTATGTTCCTTCCACATCCCTGGAAGAATATTTGCTATCGATGGCTGGTGGGAATACAATTCCATTTGTTTATTGCCTTATTGATGGGACACTGGGAACTGCTACATTTGATAATGGATTTTCTGTACCAAAGAATATGCAAGTCAGCACTCTGTGGATGTCATTATATGCAGCAAAATTACTAATCCCTCAAATAGGTTGTCTGGAGATGTATGCAGCTCATATAATATCAGCATCATATATAAACAAATATACAGTGTGCGTTGTCATGATTGTTGTATACAGGTCCTAATGACTGTTTTCCAATAAAAGTGCAACCATATGTTTGTCTAATGTTATCAGCTATCTAAGGTAAAAAAAACAAATGCATCATTTATATCAGCCATATGCTGCCAACAAGCTGAAGCATCAGTCAGCTGGATGGGTGACAATCAAATCAAAAGTGATTCAGCTTTGTGTGGCAATCTCACAGGCAGAGATGAAGGGAAACCAAAGCCTCTTAAGTAACATTAGACCATAAACAGTCATTTCGCAAATAGGCTTCATACGCTCATGAAAACCATTTGCGCATTTTTCTATAATGATATAAATTTTCCTGAGTGAATTCACATTTTGAAAAGGTTATCTAGTTGACCTATTGGTTAGGGATGTGTACGATTAGTTGACTAGTCGATTAAATGTCGCTACCCTCACTAGTAGGCATCAAAAATACTAGTGGATTAAACTTATCATTAAAATCATTGTCATTTTATACAACGGTGTTCACCCATCGTAAATGACGTTGTAATACTTGTGCCTGTTTCCTAAAAATGTATTTTCCTTAAGACTATTGTCTACAATAAATGTTATTTGTTAATTTTTATTTATATTTTTGAGTTGTTGCCATATTTTGTCGTAAAATGTGCAGTGTTTATAATGCCAAGTGCCACACATTTCGTTGGCATTTCAAATTCAATCTGGTTATTGAAAGATATAATTAATGATTTCATATGGCTCTTACAATATACATATTATTTTATATAAGTGTGCTTAATTTTAGCTGTTTCTAAGTGTTTTCTTACTTTTAGTCTAAGTTTATACTCCCATTTAAATGTCAGGGAAATTAGCCATTAGGAATATCCCTACTATTGGTCATTATTTAAATTCCTAGTAGTACTAGCTAGTGTGGCTGAACCTGTAGCAACTATATGTACAAAATACCATCTATATTTTATGATATAATGCAATGCAGTACAAGGGCATCACACTTTAGTACCTCATATTAACAGATCTAAAAACATCTGTCATTCCCAACTGAAATTTGACAATTTGAGCTTTAAAAAATTATCATTTGTTTTGAGGGCTAAAACTCCATTAATGACTTTCGCACTGTGTACAGTGATTTGGTATCATTTTCCCTATGCCAACCTTAGGGGGAAAGTCAAAAGTATTTATTTATTTCATTATTATTTTTTAAACTTGTTATCCAGCAGTGATTTGGCACAGTCAGTGTAAATATTAGATTTAAACCCCAGGCAAACATTTTACCATTCTGGGCTGACAGTAGATGTCTGTGACATCACAAAATACATTTGAAGATGCAATCCACTGCTGGATAACAATATAGCAATTAATTCATTTCTCCTATGAGCTATGTGACCAAATTACAAATTAATGTATGGAACGCAGACATCACAAATGGTTCTAGATGAGCTACTGTAGGCGACCCACCCCCAGCCCTCACCATTCATGCACCTGTTCTAGTGTATACACTGAAAAGTTATCTAGGTAACTCAGTAAATTGAAACAGGCCCCGGGACAACCAGGTTCTCCATTAACGATTAACCCACAGTGCACTCTGCTGCTCAAGATTACTGAAAATATAACCAGGCACTACAAGGCAAAACCTCAAACTGTATTTTAATATATAATGAAAGTTGAGATTTTTCTTAGAGCATACAAGTGTTTAAATATTTGCACAATAATCCCTAGAAGCCCTATTATCCAACATTGCCCTCAGTTTTCAAGTAATCTGACATATATTACAGCTCCAGCTGTGAGAATGTTTGCACTCCAGTAAAATATTTCAGCACCATTTAATACAGAAGTGCTTACAAGGATACCCAGCACAGTACCACAGTGCACCATTGTATTACTCACATCACAGAACTACTGGGCAGAACCTTAGTATGGCTCATTAATTGCAAATGAAATGTTAAATAAACATCGTGACACAACAGACCCCCCACCTTATTTTTCTGAAACTACTATCGAAAGATGAGTCATCCTCATGCCAGGAGAGTTGCATGGTAATTACTGTATCGTTACCGCACAGTTCCAGAAGCGTGGAGCTGTAATAATTCAATCAATACTGGCCTTTTGTCTTAACTTTACAAACCAAGCATCTCTTCAAGGGCATACACCACCCCCGTGGGACCAGTACGAAACATATTCAAGCAGACGCTCCTCTCTCCACCTCTCCATCCTTGCTGATACAAACAAAACCTAGTGCCCTGGTTATGCAGAGTGAAGTGCTTTGTGTTAGGGCTCACGTCCACGATAGCCCACAGCAGCTGGTGTTCTCACAGACCACTGCATGGAAAATGGGATGATTTCAGGATTTAGCTGCCCGTGGTGGATTTCTCACTCAGTGCTTATTGGGGCCAGAATCACTTTGATATGGACTTGCAGAAGATTAACAGCAAGATTTTAAGTCCCCAGTCTCAGTTTTGTTACGTGTTGGAGCTGTTATTGTCATTATGCTGCTTTGACAAAAGATGCCGCATTAGCATACAGCTATTTAATATTTGCGTTTGAACTGAAGATTCAAGCTCCGACGTTCTAATAACTGTGATGTCTGGAAGAAAACTGCATGCCACTTCAAACATCAAGGTCACTGCATTACATTCATCAAAGTAAAGAAAGACCAGATTTAGCAGTTATAACATAAACCTTAATGATACTGATATTATAGCTATTTCTGTCAAATATGTTGATGTACTACATCCAAACATATGAAACCTAAACAGCTCCATCAATCAAAGACAAAAGAAAAAGCACCACATCTGGTATCTATCAGCTTTTATTTATTATAGACTAAATGAGAAACGATGAGTTACAAGTTTGAGAGGCATCGCACGACTTCTTAGCAGACCTGACACGGCAAGCGTTACAAAAAGTTTTGATACTTGGATAGTTGTGTTATACACAGAATTATGATGCCAGTGTCTCATAGCTCATCAGCACTCTCGGCACCTCCTTTGCTTATCTTTGCATAACTACACATCCTGGTCATGTTTCCTTTCTCCTCCTGACCATCTGTTCCCTGCTGCCAATCTTCTGAGCGTGCCAGCTTCTGCCTCTACATCCTTTCCCCACTGAGTCAATCTTAGTATTGATATCATATTCTCCCTCTCTCCCTCTCTGTTTCTGTCATTCCTCTCTCTTTCAAACGCACACAAGTCTGAAGTGTAATAGAGATGCAAAGCAGACATGTTGGTAAGTATGGCACATTGGCATATGTAGTTTGTGATTTGTGTCACACATCTTGAACTTTTTAGGGATTGGCATCTGGCTATATACTGAATCAAAATACAACTCTAATTTATTAGCATTTAAAGTAAAAATGGAAACACATCAAACTATTATTTATTACTTCAATGAGTAAGCTGTCATTTATTACTTTAATGAGTAAGCTGTAATACCTTAGATTTTTTTTTAGTTGTGATTAAATAAAAAGTCAGACAGTTTGATTAACTTCTGTTGTTTTTGTCTTGTGGAATGATTAAAAATATCAGAGCAAGCGTCCATGCAGGTAACAATTAACTGTCATAAAACTTGATGTGCAAAGAACCTCATAATTGTCATTCAGGCTTGTACAGTAAAACAGTGACACTGATGCTATCTAAACAATCCAATGCCAGAAAAAATGTTTGCATTGTACATTTCTGCAAACCATGGATACATTTGCACATTATTTTGTTGAAACACTACAGTTAATCAATGCTGTGGTTAACATCTGGTTAGAGCTAGGCACAAAGACCACTTGGTCATGGTTAGAAAAAGACTGTGTTTGAGCTTAAAACAAAAAAAACGGTTTGGGGCTGGCACAGTTCCCTCAGGAAAAGCAGCAATGTCTCCTAAAAATGCTTTTGGTGCCTAAAAAGCTGCTGGAAACACAGCAGTAACTATTTTTTCATTTGTTGTTCTCCAACAGTGATCTGCAGCTTGGCAGGCAGCTCGCCTACATGTCATGGCTCGCACCATCCCCTCCACCTTGAGATGACAGAGTCAGTTCATACACCACGTCACTTTAGAAATGTACAATGCCAACATTTTCTTCTAGTGACCAGGCTGATCTAAAAGATGCTGGCTACTGCTAAATTAACTATGTGTCTTTGTTACAGAGTACATCAGTGGCTGGTTATCCCTGGTTATGGCGGTATTGGTAAAATCAATATCATAACAAGTGATAGTTTTCTAATAGTAATATGTATATCACAATGTGGTAACTTAGAGTTTGCAAAAGTGCATATAAAATGATGAATTGTGTTACACTACTATGCATAACTTTAAACCACACACACTTTAAAATCACTCAAGTGCAATAAAAAACAATGTTGGTAAGTTTATCTGGAATTAGCCTTATGATCCTTTCAGAATTACATTAAACATGACATCATCTCATGATACAACTCTGCTAAAAAGGAGACAGACATGAATAGTGAATGTTTCACACAGATGTATTAACTATGAATTTAACATCCTATAACAGAGTGTGCCTGTTTTCAGTGAAAAAAGAATCAGTAAACCAATAGTGGTGTTCTCTCTATAGACATAAAGATCAATTTGCAACAAAGTATGAAAAGGTTCAGCCAACAGCTTCATTCTGAAAAAAGTACTTGCTTGTACTACTGAGGGCAAGTCTAATGAAGGGAAAAGAAATTATGGTGCCAGCACTATAAGTGCTGTTTCTGTCAAGTTTTTTGTTAAAACAAAATTCTACCCATAACTCTAAGTGAGCCCACTTAATCAGGTTTCTCATAATTGGACTATGAGCCATTACCAAGTTGTGATGTGTGTCAGCTCAACACCATGTAGACAGTTGAGAACAGATTTCTCTCTCTGCAGGCAACATATTCATCTTGTGTGTGCCAAAGAAGATTGTATGTTGTCTAATTTAAAACACAACCTTATTTTCTCCCACAGCACATTACTGTACCTGTTCCTTGACAGGCCTCTACACTCACCACTTCCTCCTGGAGCCAGTGGCTGGCATCCACTCCTGTGTATTAAGAGCTCTACTGCTTGCCTCAGGCTTTTAAAAGAATGACTAACACACTCTTTGCAAACCACTGAAAGACTGCTGTAAAATATCTCAACCTAAACAGAGTGATGCATGTGGGTGCAGGAATACACTGTGGTCAACACATTTGACAGAGAGGTCTGCTTGTTCTGTAACATTCGCATTAGTGTTTGCAAATATTATTATTAAGGTTTTCTCTGAGTTTGCTAAATACAAGCATCAGACATATGGGAGTCACTACCAAGTGAAATTGAAAAAATTACTTTCATAAGTTTTGTTTTGGAGAAAAAGTGGGATTCCATCAGTGCATTATGCATAACTAATACATAATTCATACACAGATGAAATTTTCATCAAGGAAACATGATGACTGAGGTACACGCAATTACAAGCTTTGCTCACATCAAAGTAAAATAAACTGATATAAATAAGTGATGGTACGTAAGGAAACATGCATTCAGGCTAAGCTGTATAATGATGTTTTTGGTCAAGCAAACTACCCCTCTGACAAATTAATACAGTAAAGAAGAGCCTGCTGATAGTCAGAGTTTTACGCTTCTCCAAAATTTGAAAGTGCGTTGAAAGATGCGTCTCCCAAACAGCTCGTCAGACCACAGGCTGATTAGAGTGTGTTGCTGTGCTGTGTGCTAACTATGGCTCTGTTTGCAGACCTGACAGGTGTCACGCCAGATCCATTAGGATGCATTTGCACCTCTCCCCTAAAGAGAGTATTTCGATATGTCCTCTTTGGTCAAAACAAAGCTGCCAAGGCGGCAATGCCAGATCCCAGAGGACAAAGTGGCCTTCTGCCAGGAAAAAAAATCCTCACTGAGAATTATCAAGTGAAAGAAATGACCTGGACTTTAAATCTTTTGAAGTTAAACTTCATCTCTTTTGTGTCCCCTGTATAGATATTAACCTTTATCATATTTTGCTACCAACTATATTACATCTACACAAACATGGAATATTTCACAGTGGCTGTAGTACACGGTTGTACACTTACTTTAGTCCAATCAACACCTTTTTCTCTCAGCACTTTCCTCAGTGTTCCATTTACAAATTCACTTTTTTCACCCTCACAAAGACATCTGGTTTAGAGGTGAATTAGCCTTTTCAGCTAATGGCTAATTCACCTCTAGAGTCTATTAGTAGGGTGCACTACCTGCTGTTTCTCAAACTGTGCTGCTAATTTTAGATGACTCTCTAGTCGCTGTACATGTAAAACAAGGTGAACCACAAAAACAAAAGCATACTTAACATAAAGTCTGTATTTCAGTGCTACACACAGGCAACGGAGGGATTCTTAATATCACATAGTGTCGATCAAAACAGATTTTCCAATTTGTAATTTTCGTACAGTCAAATGTTTCACATTATAGCACCAGAAAACAAAACTAGCCTTGCAGATAATAATAATTTCCCCTGGGTATTACCTCTCACTAACAGTGCAAGAAAAAAAAATCTTGATTAGTTCTCCTGTGATTTGTGTGGCGCTCTGATATATCTCATTTACTCCATAAATATTCCAAAACCATTCCCATAAAACTTTTGATATCAGCAGTTTCATTTGACACATCTCATGCACCCTTTTTGCCGGCAGATTTTGATTGATTTCCCCAAATGAAATGTCAGCATGTCATGGATCAAACCAATTTCCCGATGTTCCTATTGTTGCTTGGAAAATTGGGAAGGAATTCACCTGACAAAAAGAATGTATTTTTGTGCAGGGGTGAGGCAATACATCAAAATGCAGTGATTCTTTTGCCAGACAGAAAGCAAACACTGATGTTGCTTTCAGCGTGCGCAGCATTTCATTTCGCCAAGGAATTTGTCAATTATCTCAATACACTCTCTCTGTGTGTGCATGCAGGGTTAGATTCATGGTCTCGACTATTATGAGCCAGAAATCTGTTGTTTTCTGTGAGGTACATAGCAATGAGCCATTTCCAACTGTGCTTAAGTTTTTCAGATTTAGCCCTAGGAAATGAAATGCACCCCGTATCGCTTTGAATACATCTCATTTGAAATGATGAATACTTCAGGTCCTATAAACTATAATAAATCTAATAGTCTCATGCAGCACTCTGGCGGGGAGGGAGAGCTGGTTACAGCAGCTAAATCTGCTGCTCTTCCCCCAATCAATTAGATCTGTGAAATCCATTTCTCTTTGCATGTTTGCTCTTGTTTGCAATAATTACAACCTCCACCCCAAACAGGCATGATAAACACCCCCTGATTTAGAAGTGTTTGTTCAGATCGGAGGGACCTGCTGCTTGTCTTGCTGTTTATAAACCGTGGAAATCTACAGGGATTACACAGGCTCATCACCATCTGTGGCATTACTCCAAAACAGGTCTGCACAGAGAAGAGCCCTATCAGGGCACCGAGAGGAGGAGGCAAAGTCAGACTGACATATAATGGGCTGCTCTCACCACGTCTGCAGAACAATGCCATCGCCATTAATTGGGCTGTTAGCAGAGACTCACACACACTCTCTCTATGTCTATATATGGATGCATTCAAGGGATTTGGACTGATTTTAACTCAGTTGTAGATTTTGAAACAGCTATTATGTTTACTTACACATATATATATATATATATATATATAAATATATATGTAAAAATAAAACTACATATTTTACTTCTTATCACAGACTGTAAACTTTGAATTCCTTGTTACACCTTTTAGAAAAACCAAACAGTGCTGTAAAGGCTGATTGCATCCTGTTCTATTAACTGTTTTTCCTTACAGATAAGAAATTAGATTTATTGTTTTGCAGTCAGGCGTTCTATTGTTAGCCAGGATAAAAAAAAACATTGTAAATGTTACAAAACCCTATTGTCTAGTTTATCAAATCCAATTGTTCTGTTGGATCAACTGTGACCCGAAGGAACTTTATAAACAAAAGTAATGCACAACAACAACACTTCAGGATACTTCTTGCATCACAATGTTTCATATCAGATAGGTACCATCATGTAATGATTTGTAAGAGAGGCTTTCTGAAGTCTAGTCTATAAAATAACTTGATTGACTTTTGATTGACGGGTGTCACAAATCAGACTTCTAATGATTGACAAACACTGTCAATGCATCTGACAGAGACAATTTTGGTGATTTGGAAAACACTGACAATAATAGAACATTTTGCAACAACAGTGCTCAAGGCAGGTATTAAACTCAGACATCAGGGTATCACAATCAACCTTTGACCTTCAAATGAGGTTTACTGAGAAACTGTCTTACAGATATGTGCATGCTTTTGCACAACCTGCTATGGGATGAAAATGTATCATTAAAAGCAATTGTGATATTCCTCCTGTCTTTGACGAACACACTGTATGCAGGAAGAACCTTATTCTAGTAGTCCTCATAATTAAAAAGAAAATTAAAGAAGAAATAAAATCCCCTCGGAATGTCTTGTCATTGTTAGCAAAGCAGTTACAAATACATTTTCTTATCAAGAGCCCGGAGACAAACTACAAATATAGATCCAAGCTGAACAACATATACAAAATCATAATATCTGAATTGCTATGTAAAGCCTAATTCTCCATATGAATAATTTATTGTCTCACAAGTGTTCGCACAGCTTGCTGTATATTTAAAATTAGTCACCATGTTTAACCACAATTACTACAGACCCAGACAAGATCTTTATCCTTCTTTTGTTTGCGGACGTTCTTCCAGCTCACAGATTTTTATCTTATTTTAGTTCTAGATTTTTAAAGATATGATTTGGGTGGTCCGTAAATCTGTCAACAGCACATTACTGTTCACCTGTGGCGTCCATTTCACTAAATAATATTGAGATACTGTATGCAGCTGATGCCAGAAATGTTGTTGCTTTTGACCAGTGGTGCATTATCTTGAATAAATGTATGTTGTTCACATCAACATGTTCCAATGACCTTGCATAGCAACCTGCATTAATCCATTTTTAAAAATGCAAAACCTAAAAGTGAAAGGCTGTTGAGGATGATCAGGTTAGAAGCTTCCCTTTCCAAATTTCCGATGACCCACAGATAAGTGCACTGACCCTAAAACCACCCAGCGAACTAACAAACATTGTAATTCCCGGCATGATTGTTAGTAAGTCAGTATGTGTATGCTACAGTGTAGGCTTGATTCCAAACCCTTATAGGAAGACAGAAGTCAAGTAGATTCCTGTTATTTATCAAGGTAAAGACAATGGCATGTCCAGAAGACATTAACTAATATTAAACCTATCTATTAAACAATAATAACAGTATTGAGGTCCTGTCTGTGTGGAATTCATATATTCTTTATGTCTTCTTGTGGATTCCTGTTCTAGTTTTCTTCCACAGTCCAAATACATGCAAGGAGTCAGTTTGACTGGTGACCTGTCAAGGGAGTTTACCTGTTTTTTTGCACAATGCATGCCAGGATAGGATCTCTCTGCAATACTGCAAGGGATGAGGAGGTATAGATGGACAGATAAGAAATTTGTTGTACAGCAACATAACTGCAGTTATCCTTTTGTGTCAGTGTTTCAACAGCATTTAAAGATATTAAAAGAAAAATAAAGATAAAAGTAATCCAAGCAAATGTGATTCATAATCCTTGAGTTGCTAATTTCTAAACACATCTAAGGTTTTGCTGATTTATTTCTTATTTGTACAGGAAATGTGTGATATATTCTGTAAGACATGACATGTTTCAAGTGCTCATCCTTCACTTCATTTCACATTAAGTGCAGCTCATTGAGTCTTTATTCCTCTTTTATTCTGTTAAAAGGCCATACGATAAAAAGAGATATCATTATGATATGTTCTGACCTCTGGTCTAGGTATTGTTTAACCAAAGCAAATTTGTGAGTCTAAATACAAAGCAATGATACGTGGTATTGCACTTCACCTCTAAAACTATATGCACCTACCCACTGTCACATATTTTATTTTTAGCTGTAATGTACCTCTGTGAATATTCTCATATGTCTTCAGGGCTTTTCCCAGTAATAAGGCAAATGAAAACCACAATGAGGACATGCGCACTTGTTTCTAGTTCTTATTTTCTCATATGTAATCTTGTTTCTCCTCTAAAAATATAAGAAGTCAAAAACCTAAAGCCTTTTCACTTCTGTTTGGCATTTTGGCATTAAATTCCTACTCCTGTGACCTCATCAACCAGACACCATGCTTCATTGGTTCACTGGCCAAAAAGGGAATGGCAACTAATTCACCTTCTGCAAAACTTTACTAGAGACTTGTGGAGATAATCATATATCACTCTTTATAATGGACCTCTTTCAAAGCAACTAAGCAAATTTGAATGGTAGGAGGTCTTTAAAGTGTGAGTGCAAAAGTTGAACTTAAATGGAGGGTTATTAAAGAGCCTTTTATGGCACAACAAAAGACTTGTCATAATTCTAGAGTCCTGTTGAGAGAAATAGACCTCATGGTTAATCACTGTGCCGGTTATGGTGCTGAGGGTTCATTATTATTATTTTTCACTTTTTTCTTATTTTAATCAAATATCAAAAACAAGATTGTACATCATGACCAAAGCTTTTCTGTTATGCTTTGCTGGGGTATTTGAGCCCAATCTCAAAACAACTTTTAAAGTAGTGAGTACTACAAGGTTGACAATTTGGACTTTGAAGCAAAAGCCTTCTACTTTTGTTGCTGTTTGTTTATCTACCATTAAACTTTTCTGTACAGCACTTGACTTTTCAGTTTTAATGTCACTCACATTAACAACCCTTGTCTAGATCCCAAAGTTTTCAGAAATACAGTTATGCTAACCAGGTATAGCACCATTTTCTTAAAACTACAATGAGATTTTAAAATGGTAGCACTGAGGCAGGCCTTCTTAAAGTAACTAATGACCTTCTTTTAACAGTGTATGCTGGGGAATGTTCAATCTTAATCCTTTTAGACCTCAGTGAGGCTTTTGATACTGTAGATCATGCAATTTTAATTGACTGCCTCAAGCACTGGGTGGGTATCAGAGATACAGCACTGTGCTGGCTCAGCTACTACATTTCCCATAGAACCTTTTCTTTGACTGGAGGCAATTTATCATCCTCCTTGCCAGACATAACTTGTGGGGTCCCGCAGGGTTCAATTTTTGGTCCCATCTTCTTTTCCTTGTATATATTCCCACTTGGCCAAAACATCCGTAAACATAATGTCTTTTTCAACAAATACAACTGGGGAAGTCTTGATTGTATTTCTTGTTTCATAACACTTTGTCTCTCTTCTTGTGTTTTTTAATTGACCAAGCACATAATTTTGCGCATTTTTTTAACAATTAAAAAAAGCTGCTCTGATTGGTCCTCTAATCCCCACAAATCTGATTTACAATGGACAAGGAAGTTTTATTTGAAATGACAAGCACTGGGGAGTGGTGTTTGACAGAATCCTACATTCTGGATAAACGTGCAAGGGTAAAAAGAGGGTGCAGTCATGCTTCTTTCTTTTAGTCAAAATAAGCTGCTGTTAACCTCTGCAAAAAACCACACATTTTTATCCATGCTTTTCTCTCAGGATTTGAATGTAGCGCTCAACAATGACAAATCCTCAGAGCATCTTTTTACCACCACAGGAGCCTATTCTGAAATTCATCACCACCAAATCACTTGAAGGCGCAGACTGAGAAAATTATCACCTCAATAAAAATCATTAATTCATATTTAAATGAATTAAAACTGCATAGACAGCCTCTCCTCATGAAGGTACAGTATGTAGTTTTGACAAGCAGTAGATGACAATATGTATGGCTCTATTCTCACTGTTGGCAATGAGTACAAGTGAGTGTAGCAGCAGAATAAAACACAAAACAGCAACTCACTAGTTTATATGTAATTATGTTATGAAGAACAGTTAAGCAAGCTGTCACACAAACCTACTGTTTTTGAGTGAAACAGTGCAAAGGCTTTGCTTGATATTAAAGATGTGGACAAAATAACTGTGTCAACAGCCATGTGAGTTTCCCATTAGCCTATGTGAATGGACTCTTTGCAAGACAACAGCCATTATATCATCTTTAAAGCTAATACATAATATTACCCTCTACCAGAAACCTAACAGCATAAAAGCATCACAACGCAAGTGATTAACAAGAATCAAAGACACTACAGTTAAAAAGTAGTCCACAACAATACTAATGCAAATCTGCATAATTAGACACCTGCAGCAAGGAGCAAAATTATCATCTAGCAAAACTGCTAATAAAAAAAACGTATAGTGCTGTTAGCCTTGTAGTTTACTAATACTGCATCTCAACAGAGCCAAGACATTACCGACATACAAAGTGCATGTGAGCACTTACCTTGTTGAAGTAAAGCTGCTGGCAGTTGGACACAAACTTCAGCTACTGGCCTGAGGTTCACCTTTGTGGCTGATAGACGTCAAATACCCGATAGAGGGAGGAATCATCAGCACCAGGAAGCTCCAAACAGGGTCCCAAAAGCCATCCAAGAGAAAAGCATCAAAATCCTAAACGTCTGACTGTCCTCAGGTGAGCTAACTTATAGTTTGCAAAATGCAGCGAAAGCAGCAGCAGTGGTAGCAGCAAATGTGTGAGACAGCTTTACAAAATAATTCAGCAGCAGCTTTTCCAAATACATCCAAGTCATTTCAGAGAGACACGGAGAATTTAAACAGTCCGCCAAATTGCAAAGAGTGCAATAGAATTCAGCTAGAGCATATCTACTAGAGCAAGCAGATAGCTTTGACAGGTATGGGTGCTGGCTGTGCTCAGTGCTGCCACTGTTGGCTGGAGGCTGTAGTTACAATGTTGCTGGAAAAAAGGCTTAAAGGGATAGTTCGACATTTTGGCAAATTCGCCTATTGCTGTAATCCCTATAGTCATATGAGTAGGTACATTACCTTTAATTGTCAGTGCCTGCTGTTTTTAGATCGGTGGGACAGAGCTGCCAGCTGAAATGGAGGTGAATGGTACAGCCCCCTCTGTCCCTCAAAACTAATCAAATACACCATCAAATGACTCCAAATGCTCTAGTGGAAAACACATGGCTTGCGCATTCCCCACGCTATGAAATAATAATGTATAATTAAGTAACATTACGACACATGAAGCAAATACTCAGAACTACTTTCTTGAGTAAACCACTGGGCGGAGTGACACAGTGCCCACCTGAGACAGTGCCGTAGTTATTGCTTGCAGCCTTGCATTTGCGGTATCGTCAGCTGGACGCACCAGAAAGTCTGAGAAAAGTTTACAGAGTGTTGTTGTAAATCATGGTTTACACATGTATTGTAAAAGGTTGCGGTAACAAGCCGAAGACATGGAGCAGAGTGAAGTTTCACATAGTACCAACCAAAAATACGGACAGGATGAAACAATGGCTATTTGTGCTGGACATCGACCCCAACTCGCCTGTGGAAATGGTCCGGAAAATGTTTGTTTAGGCCAACCATTTTTTACCGGAGGACTACAGTGAAAGGATGGAGCGCAGAAGCTCAGGAATGGTTCAAAGGCTTTTCTTGAAAGATACTGCCATACCATCTGTCAGCATCACAAAACATGCAGAGGGGTAGCCTATTCCAGAAAGCAGTTTAGTGAAAACTCTGAGTATGTTAACCATAGACATATATACATAGACGCCGTATCGAGCACTGAGCCGTACGTCAACGCCGCCGCCATATTGGATGTGGCAAGGCTGCGCTGTAAACTAATACAAGTAAATGGACTTAATTTCATAAAGTGCCTTTCTACAAAGAAATTTACGTTAATGCCTCTCGTTTATTCATTCACACATGCACTAATATACGTATATGTCTATGATGTTAACCCTGAAATGAGGGAAACTCTGGGTTTTCAGTTCCAGAAAGAGAGGTAAATCAAACTCTGAGTCAGTCACCATGGCAACTGAGTCTGTGAACCTAACCTGCTCGCTGGCAGGTTTTCTTCAGTAAACCCTGAGTTTTTCTCTGTCTCCTCCCTCTTACACACTGTTTTATTTCCTCAATCATTCAGTCCGTGTCAAAGCTTGTATGGAAGCGCATTAATTAGCGGAGATTTACCGTCTTTCACAGTCTAAATCCTGGATATTAGTTTTGGTACTCAGGACTGTGGAAGTTTCTGAACTTATGCACATCAGTCATTTCTTTGGACATCAGTTTTTGTCTTTACATTCAAATTACACAGCAAGAATTCATCCTCAGCTCAGAATCAAACCTCCTTTTTATATTTATTTTTTTATAACACTGTGCACAAGGATCAGACTGTCAGTCTGTTAGAGCAGCTCCCAAATGTTTATTGCACATAATGTGTAGGTCTAATTATTTCAATTTTAGAAATCGGTATGAAGCTTTAGACACGTAGTATCAATGACTAATGATCTCTATCACTGATGTCATTGGTTGCACTGATGGAAGATAATTCCTATAGCCTAATATTGGGGATTATATGTTAATATTTCTGAGTGAACAATGGTGCAGCATTTCAGTGTCTTTAAATTTACTACATTTGTAGCTGAAATAAAGTCACTGAATGCTGTTGAGTCAAGATACAAATAGATGTCCAACATTTTAAAATCTACTGTATTTTAACCTCAACATCTTTTCAAGTGCAAATCACCAAACATATTATTACTGGGTCAGACCAGAGGCAGTCCTGGCTAGTTTTACGCCCTGGGCAAACCATCCCTTAACTTTATGGTTAACTTATTTACACTTTCCTTGCTCTGACTCAGGCTCTTCTTTTAAAGATAAATGTGCACCGTCTGCTACACATGCATTAATATCTCTACATCCACTGGATTAAAATGGAGGCGTTGTCTTTTATTTACCTGTTGCCATGGTGAATCGTGGAGTCGGAGCTCCATCTTGATGATGGCTTTTTATTGTCGGCTTAACTCAGAGTGAACATACTCAGAGTTGACTGAACTAACTCAAATCAGCTGTTCTGGAACTGGTAACTCAGAGTTTCCCATCTCAGGGTAAATCAACTCAGAGTTCAGGTTTAGACTCAGAGTTTGTTGAACCTCCTACCTGGAATACCCCACAGATGTGGTAAGTGATCGTTGTGTATTTTGCTCAGCAATCTCTCTGCTGTAACGTTACCTCCATGTTGAGTAACATTAGCCTACAACCCAAGCATGGTAAATAAGGCTAAAATGCAAACGTTGTTGTGGTTATGTTATGGATAAGTGCTTGCCCAGAGCATATAGTGAAGTGACTGGCATATTTCTCATTGTTGGGGATAAACAGACTGCTAGGGAACATTTTATGTTGTTGTTCCCTCAGGAGTTGTGGTGATTTATGAGTCTGGAGTTAGCATGTTCTCCCCATGTTCCGGTGATTATTTTGAGGCGTACTCTCGTCTCATCCCACCATCACCATATGTATGTAACATACAGTCACTGGCCACTTTGTGTACACTTGTGTAATCTAATGCAATCCAGTAGAACGGCTATACCATAACTTTTTCCCCCGAAGCTTAGAAATTTTCGGTTATTGTTGACAGTGTCTAGAAAGTGATGATTCTACTTTGTTTATTGTTGTGGTCATAGTGAATGGTGGTGGTGTACTGGTTTGGCCTCCTAATTTTGTCTAATTGAGGGGGACAAAATATTAGGAACACTTTTCAATATATTGCACTCCAGTACACCAGCACCACCCACTACGACCTCAATAATAAAGTAGAATTATAGCTACTGTGCAGCAATGGTCGGGGCCGGGCAATTTTAGGCAAAATTATGAACAAACTGGCCTGATCTAGCTTAAAGCTAAGCATTATCCATGGTTAACAAGATGAAAACATTTTTTAAAATGTAAAAGTAGCTATTGGATAGACTCTGCATATTGACTGATAGCTAAGCCAAATAAACAGGGAAAAGAGACAAGGGATAACAGGGAAGGTGCTGATAAAGAGTATTTGTCTCTCCGTGAAACTGCCTGGATCATAATTATTTTAACCTTGGCAGTCTGTAATCCACATAGCATAATGCCTGAACATAGGACTTTCACATTAGAATGTCCATTCTGTCTTAGCTGAGGCTTGAACTCACAACTTCTGAGACTGAGGTCCATCTTCTATCTCACTGAGCTAATTGGCAAGTGACAATTCATGTGTGGCTTAACAAATTGACTAAGCCAAGCATCAGGGTGCCAGACAGTTGCCATCCATGCGATGGAAAAGCAAATTTCAAAGTGAAAGTTCCAAAGCTGTAGCACATATGGTTGATTTGTTATGAATTTTCAAAGTTTTGAAATTTAGAGGCTTGCTGTAGCGCCACCATCAGGACTATTGTCTTGTGTTTCCAGTTGAGGACATCTGGCATGGGACTGGACCTTTATGAAAAGTTTGGGTAGATTTCTCATATGGAAATGTTGCACAAGCTGAGGCTTGAACTCACAATCTTCAACACCAAAAATCATTCTCTATCTCACTGAGCTAATTGGCAAACAGAAATATCACATGTGTAAAGGTAGATTTCAAACGGCTATCCAAAATTCAGTTTTTAAGACAAAAATCCAAAAATACACAAATTGCATCTAGACAGCATGAAGATGTTGGTAATTTGTTTTTAACAATGATTTATTGGCTCCATAAGTGAAAAACTGATGTTTAAAAATGCCATTTTTGCATTGACTCCAATTGTTCGCATGAAAGCGAAATTCAAAATGCTGTAAAAAATTCAGTTTTTGAGATAAAATTCTGATATTTTCCAAACATCATCTACCATGACTCCAAAATTTTGTCATTTTTTAATGAACATTGAAAATGTATTTAGCAAGAATTTGCAAGTATATGTTTACAATACCATTTACAGTCAAACATTTTGATGCACTGTAGGCTCAATTTTCGATAAATCAAAAATCTGTGTGGATAGTTTGTGTAGGACTGTCTGAAGATGCTCTGTAGCAAGTTTGGTGTCAATTGAGCACAAATTGTGGGAGGAGATAGGTTTAATAAGTTTTACAGTTTTTGAAAAACAGTGATGGACTTCATAATTTGCAATAGGTTTAAATATACAAGTTTCTTCAGTATTGGGGCTACATTTTGGTGAAAGTTGCAAATCTGTAGCACATACGGTTGATTTGTTGTGAATTTTCAAAATTTTGAACTTTAGAGGCTTGCTGTAGCACCACCATCAGGACTATTGGCCTGTTTTTGCAGCTGTGGAAATCTGGCATGAGACTGGACTTTTGTGCAAAGTTTGGTGATTTTTTGCGCATGGGAAGTATGATTTCCTCGGAAGAAGAAGAAGAAGAACATGCAGCAGAATAATAGGGTCCTGGCAGCTTAGGCTGCCCGGCCCCTAATAATCACCTTTCTGACAATGTCAACAAAAACTGAAAATGTAAAAGCTTTATAAATGTAGAACGTGTGGCAGAGCTGTTGTATTGGATTGTATTAGATTGCACAGGTGTACCTAATAAAGTGGCCAGTAAGTCAGACATACACCACCAATCCATGCCGGCTCTGGGTCTCCCCTCAGCCCCTGGTTGCTCGGCAGCCTCAATCTCTCTTCTTGCTCTCTCTTCTTCCAAAACCTGTAACTCTTCCTCTGTATATTCTGGCTTTTTCTCAACAAACTTGTTGTTTTGATGACAGGAGTAACTGCACTAAACATACGCCATTTGAAATCACTCCGCCCAGCAAGTACTGTATGTCTGGAATGTAGTTCCGGCTGTGCATTTGGCTTCAAAACAACTCTGTCTCGTAATATTACATTATTATTTCATAGCGTGGTGAATGTGTAAGCTACAAGTTGTCCACAAGAGCGTTCTGGAGTCATTTGATGGTGTATTTGATTAGTTTTGAGGGAGAGAGGGGGCTGTACCGTTCACCTCCATTTTGTGCGCCAAGCAGCAGGCAGCTCTGCCCCACCGATCTCAGAATAGCCGGCACTGATAATTAAAGGTAATGTACCTACTAATATGACTATAGGGATTACGGCAATAGGCGAATTTGCCAAAATGTCGAACTATCCCTTTAAGTGAAGACATGTAAAGATTCAACTTTTAAGTCTAATCAACAATTAAAACATTTTTTTTTTATTTATATTTATTTATTTAACACATTGAACTCTGAAAATCCAACAGGTCAAATGCTAATAACTCTGTGAATATCTGATTTGGAACAATTATATATATTTTCGTTATTTTTTCTTCCATCACAACGCCCACTACTTAGATGTCCTGTTCAATCTGTAAAAGATTCCAAACTCACTCTAGTGATAGTACAAGTAAAAAGGAATTAATGCATAAGTTGTTTTTCCGATATCAGTGTCATGAAAGATATGACAGTTTTAATTTAAATGAAAAAAAAATTATATGAATAAATAGAATTTTATATCCATGGCCAGCAGTCAACACATGTACACAGACCAACATAACAGATGGCTTTTACCAGGCCTGCACGGATTTCTGTTGCAGATATTTGTGGGGGGTTTTCTGGTTTTGGTCCAAAATTAATTAAAAAAGCACAAATGAGTTCTACATTGTTATGTGTAAATATATCAGCAACTGAAGAAATATTATGCTATTGTGAAGAGAATCGGCACTGACTTGAACAAGTTCATTTGTAATATGCATTAAAAGTGAGGCTCATGTCAGCAGTCGTCATTAAAACTGATTGATACCTCTACAAATAATGAAAAAAAATTAGCCAGACAGCTTTTTTCTTTCAGTAATTGCCTTTAATGATAGCCTACATTCAAGCCATGTTAATACTAACATTTTCTCCGTCTGTGACAAGTGTCAGGTGAAATGAAATATTAGAATGTTAAGATAGCCTGTCAATGGACATAATATTTTCTGAGTCAGAAACATTTGGCCCTGACTGAACAGGTTACGCAGTACCTTATACATTAATGGACTTGTTCAGTCAAATTATGGGCACTCTAGTGGATTCAGATCTTCAAGGCATTTATGCAGCCATTGAGGCTAATGGAGGACATTTTGTGCCTCTTGAGTTAATTATTTTAATGCCAATGTTCACTGGTTCAAATTGATCATTGTTTTGGGCTTGAAGACTTGTAAAAGAAACTTAAAAGAAGAATAGCCTGAAATTTTTACTTCATTGTCACATTACAGTTAAAACACCATTTCAAAGGCAATATTCAAGTAAGACAATCAGAAGGTTGCAAATTCTCATGTACCCAAGCACACCAAGGTTTCTGTAGCTTGTGCCGTCCTTGTAACAAAAGAGAAACAAAAAAATATGTAGCTCTTTAACTCTGAATATTCATTTTTTCCCACTAATGTTTCTGAATATTTTAGTATGCCCTTTGTCTTTCTGAATAACAGCATCTGGCTAAAATATAAATGAGGTGTGGATCCATTTTTGTAACTTGCCCTTACTGAGAAATATTGTTTTGGTTTCATGGCTTGATCTTGAAAGGTTGTGGAGACACAAACTCACACTGTGAACAAAATGTAAATACAACGCATTCATTCATTGTTTTAAAGCCTCTTTCATCTTTGCAACAAAATGGAAATTGGACACGTCTGATCGAATTCACTTTTATTTCAGGGTTTAAGGTCAGAGTGTTTGTAAAAAAATATGCGTTATGTTGATTTTTGAGCCTAATCTCGACTCGTATTTTGACAGCAAAATATTCTCTACTCTGAAAACAAACCTTTTTTATTTGCAACATACTCAGACAGCGTATCACTCTGCAAGTTTTAGACACAGTAGGATTGCGTTTGTCAAGGGACTGAAGTTAAAAGGGAAATGGTATTCTCATGGTGTGCCATGCAAGTCAATAATGGCCACAGCAGGTACTGAATTAGTCATCAGGATATGTATTATATGTTATATTGAAAGGCCAGTGTAATTATTTTTCTCTAACCTTATTTGACAATCGTCTCCTTGTTTCTGTTAAAGAAGCCTTGACTTCTCCTCGCTGAGGCCCAGTTGAAATTCAGCCTCTTCACCCTCTTTCTTTGACGGTGTCCCCTGAGCCCCCGCTGCTTGATTTAAACCATTTGGCCTGTTATA
This sequence comes from Epinephelus lanceolatus, assembly GCF_041903045.1. Taxonomy (NCBI): domain Eukaryota; kingdom Metazoa; phylum Chordata; class Actinopteri; order Perciformes; family Serranidae; genus Epinephelus; species Epinephelus lanceolatus. Next base: position 16,613,537 of record NC_135737.1, on the reverse strand, counting down.
TTATGAGGTCAGGTGTTAACAATTCACTTCTTTTGAAGGAGCTGACTAGTCTGAAATCCATAAATTAGTTTTGCCGAAAAACCCTGAGTGTGGCGATACAGGCTCTGCTTACCTCCTCGTGTCCTTAACCTACATTAACAACTATGGCATCAAATAGGAAACCACTTCAACCCATATATTTTAAAGGTCCAGTGTGTAGGCTTTAGGGGGATATACTGGCAGAAATAGAATATCATATAATAAGTATGTTTTCTTTAGTGTATCATCAACAGAAAATAAGAATTGTTGTGTTTTTCGTTACCTTAGAGTGAGCCGTTTATATCTACAAAGGGAGTGGATCCTCATCTGTGAAGATCTTTATGTTGCACCGCCATATTTCTACAGCAGCCCAGAACAGACAAACCAAACACTAGCTCTAGATAGGGCCGTTCACATTTTCACATTGGCCCCTCCAGGACATGCTCAACAGTGTCGGAAAACACTGATTTGTAATCTGTAATGTGAAACTGTTGGCTGTAGATTGGACCATATGTGTTTTTGCATTTTCATGTCGTCCACCGAAGTAAACAGCCCCTCTGCAACCAGAGCATCAGAAGAACTCTGAGAACACTAAGAATAAAATGCTTACAGCTAAACAGGAGATTGCAGGAGAATCTGTAGAGTATTACAAACAATTGTGCAGTCCAGAAATAGAAGGAATGGAAACTCAGTTAGGACATTATTTGCAAGATTTGAATTTTCCACAAGTGACCAATGCACAAAACCAATACCTCACTGCGCCAATTACTTGTTGAAGAGATATCAAAAGTGATTCAGAAACTAAAGCCAAATAAGAGCACAGGTAGTGGGGAATTCTGCAGAGAGTTTAAAGTACAACTTACCCCTATCTTATATAAAGCGTTTAACTGGGCATTAACACATGAAATATGACCAGACACATTGAGCAATTCCATAATAACAATTATCCATAAGGAGGGTAAGGATCTATTACAATGTGAAGGATACAGACACATAACTCTACTAAATGTAGATCAAAAACTTCTTAGTAGCATTCTAGCTAAAAGGTTAGCTAAAATTATCATGACATCATATACTTAGATCAGACAGGTTTCATTAAAAATACACAATTATAAAATTATGTCAGACGTACAATTAAAATAATAGAGCATGTGCATAAAAACAATACACAGGCTCGTATCCGGCTTTAGTAATACCTTTATTTCTTGGTTGCAGAATATGTATAGAACCCGAAAACCCCAGGTTAGAGTAAATGGAACACTATCAAGCCCATTTGAGCTTAAAAGAAATATAAGACAGGGGGATCCTCTCTCGCCATTAATCTTTGCTTTATGTATCGAACTACTGGCAGCAAGTATTAGGAGAAATTCAGAAATAGAAGGGTTAGAAATTGAGGGGATACAGCACAAAGCAGCGCTATATGCGGATGATATCATCTTATATTTAACAAAATTAGAAGGTACTCTCCCAGCTTTAATGAAGAGCATTAAAGCATATAGCATTGTATCAGGGTATAAATTGAATATGCAAAAATGTGAAGCAGTTAGCCTGGGAAGCCCTATTGCTCCCAAGTTAAAAATGAATTCCTCTGGAAATTGGATAGAGAAAAGGTGAAATATTTGGAAATAGAAATACCTAGGAACAAGGATCGACTATATAGATATAACTATGATCAACTGGAAACAAGAATTAAACTTAAGACTTGAATAGATGGAGGTTAGTCCCTTTGTCATTATCAGGAAGGACTGACACCATTCGAATGAACATACTCCCCAGATTCTTATTTTTATTTAAGAGGCTTCCTTTGTATGTCAATCCAGCCACATTTAGGTGCTGGGACAGAATGTTACTTAAATTCGTATGGAACAATAAAAAACCAAGGGTCAAAATGAAAATGCTCAAACTGGCTAAAATAAAGATAGGTTTGGCTCTCTGTAATTTGCAGAATTATTATAAGGCAGCTTGAATACAAATATTATAAACATGGCTAATAGATGATATACAGGCAAAATGGAGGTCAATAGAGCTGGCCCCATATCAAGGCATTCAGAAACTCTAACTCAAGGTTAGAGCTGAACAATTGGTTTCAAAATACTCTTAGAGTCTGGAATAAAGTCAGTAGGGATCTTAAGAATCATAATGAACTGCTGGTATTGACAAATAAAAGCAAATCCCAACTTTATCCCAAACAAAGAGGAAGGCACCTTTAAAATCTGGAATCAGAAAGGGCTGAAAATATTTGGACAATTTATCAACCATAAAGGAATTATGCAATTTGAATCACTACAGTGAGAATATGATTTGCCACATTCTCTCTTTTTTTTTTTTTTTTTTTTAGATATTTACAAGTCAGACGTTACATTGAAAGTGGTGATATAAAGAAGAAAACCATTACAGATATTCACCCTATGACACAGTTTTTGGTCAAAATGATAAATGTGGAGTTTTTAAGCAACAGATTTCTGAAGAATTGAGAGAAAAAATAAGATGGCAAGAAAAACTCGACTTCACGCTGTCTAATATTGAATGGAAAAAGATATGTTCATCATCACATAAGACAACAGCATCTCAGTCCTGGCAAGAATACACATGGAAATTTCCGATGAGATATTTTGTAACACCTGTTCAACAAACCATATTTCAACAATCAGTAACATCAAATTGTTGGAGAGACTTGAGTCGCTTGGTCTTGTCCAGTTTTAAATACTTACTGGAAATATATTTGTATAGAAATTAAAAATGTTTTTAAAATTGACCTAAAAATTAGTCAAGAGTTCATTCTGTTAGGGAAAATGCTAAAGGAAATAGTGGGATTTGAAAATAAGTACCTTATCAGAATACTGAGGATAACTGCTCTCAAACTTGTGACGAAAAACTGGCTCCAGAAACTAAGACCAAGCGTAGAGAAATGGAGGAGCCTGGTGGAAAAAGTAAAAGAAATGGAGCAGTTGACATATGAAATCAGTGGAAATATTAGAACGGGACACACATTGTGGGCCAAATTGGAGCACTACATAGAAAATGTGGGACAAATACAAGATTAGAACCATCATGCACCTCAGCTAAATAAAAAGGCAGGGTAACAGTAGGCGTTCTGACAGCCAATTGGAGTAATACAGTAGATAGTAAAAAGTCAGCAACCAAATGGGGGGAGCACTTCTGTTTGTTGGTTTTGTTTTGTTTTGTTTTCCCAATTATGTGTTAATCTTATTATGTATTTACCCATTTTCAACAGCATGTTTTCCAAGCCAGTTGTTAACCTCATCACCTTGATGATTTGTTGATGAAATATGAGTTATTCATGAATTTAATTTAGATTGTTCCATGAACTTCTGCCTTGTATGCCTTTTTTCCCTTCTTTCTCTCTTTTGTATCTTTTTTTTGGTGGGAAAGGGGTCCTTTGAATAATATAAACTTAATAGACATGGATTGAATGGTATGGACTTGGTGGGGCTGGTGTTTGGATAAATGTTTGTATTTCGTCACTTTTATTATTTCTGATAAAGTATTTGTTACCTTGTTGTGTATGGGTGTTATGGTTTTGTCTTCCTTTATTTGTGCTTTCTTTATACATTCTGTTTAGTGCGTTGTTAAATTTTTACCTCGGTTATATGTCTGCTCCCAGTATAAACCTTTTAACAATGAACATTGAAGGAATTGTAACTGGGAGAAGTTCCTGCTCTTTGCAATCTGCAGTCCTCACCAGTAGATTCCACTAAATCCCTTAAATCTTGCACACTGTTCCTTTAAACTTTGTTGCATTCACTGCCCACATGCACAGTACTTTTGAGAATAATTCAGAAGAGTACTGAAGAGAGTGTTTGCATAAGAGGGTCATGAGAGAGACAACATGACATGTAATGTGGAAATCTCAACTCAACATGAAAACATTCATGCACCTGGTAGGCTCAGTCGGCACATGCTTTGTGTTCTGCCTTACGCATACACAATGATATGGCTGTTTCCGCCTTCTCTAATGTCTCTCATTAAAGATCTCTCTCCTTGTGTCAGTCTCTGGTCCTTTCTGAGATCCCAGCTCCTCCATCCTTGAAATTGAAGGCTGAAGTGAATCTTATCGCCACTCATTAGCTTCATTCCCATTCTATCTGGCTCCCTTTATTGCTCAGTGTTAACCTTCTTACTTGGTAGCATTCATGGAGAAGTGGTGTCCTTCTGTCCGAGGAATTAAATGACTTGCAATATTTCAGCACACTTATCCCTGACATATAATTTGATCCCAAACAGAAAGAGGCTGTCTGTATTGTGCCTAGATCATGTTGCTATACCTGATTTAATTTCTCTCAATTATCATACATTTTCATTTTGTGTTACTGCAATGTGTTATAATAGGAGTGTATGAGCAGATTCATTTATATAGCTCAGTTTTAGTGGGATAGGTGCCAAAGAAAATTCATCGTGAAGTGCATATTTTTAGGTGTTCATGGATTGTAAACCACAAAACTGTATGAACCTAATTGTCTGATGAGGAATTAGCTAATATTCAGTTCCACAGAAATCAGCAGCAATTTGAGACACAGAAAATGTATACTAATTATGTTGTTGGATGGATGCAATTCCAGAACCATTGCCTTATGCTTTTGTTTAGTTTGATTGATGTATTTTGCATTGATGCAAATAAATTGTCCTTTCTTTTTTTTCTCCAATTCACAAACAGAAGAGCTGACTCTACTCCTGTCTGACAGCTAGAGTTGGGAGATGTCTGTTGTTTTGGAAAGCTGCTCTTCTGAAAATATCTTTCCTCAGTAGACTGCTGTGACGCAGTGTCCACACACACTTAGTTGCATAAAAAGGATTCTTCCTCCGACCAAAAATACATCATCTTAATCTTAATCAAGTACTGCGCATACAGAGTCAGAGCTGCAATCCTCAGAGACTGCTTGTGTCAGAATCAAATTGGCTGCAAATATGGATTAAAATGAGAGACTGAGGTGTCCATTCCTCATCTGTACTGGCATTGAATTGATCTGTCCTCTTTGCTTTGCCAGTTGGCCATGATATCTGGAAATATCATGTGTTTGGTATCACAACAACTCATGGTTCTCAGTTATTTATTCCTACTTACTGAATTTCTTAAAAATAAATTAACAAATATCAGGGTCTTACAGTATAACTGTTAGTTATCTCATTGTTGAATAATTTGGAGTTTTTCTGTCTTCATTTTATTTTCTTTACTCATTTACTTGCCCATTATAGTTTCCTCGCATGACCCTCGGAAACATTGCACATGATTTAGCATTTCATTTCCACATCAAACTGTCAACGTCTCAGTGGCGAAGATATTCTGAAAAGCAGTTTACTTTTATGTAAATAGCGCCATTGTCTGTGAATAATACATGAATTGCATTTTTCAAAATGAATCAAACATTTCTCTTACGGACTTTTTCCAAACAAAAATATGGAACAAAGGGGCACAGCAACTTTTTCATGCCACAAGTTCAACATTTTCTCAAACGTCTATTGCATTTCTCCACCACAGAAAATGTGTAAAATTATGTTCTTAATACTTTAAAAGATTATGTAGTTTTTTTCCTTCTGAGTAAACATGCTCATTTTCGGCATTGTCCTACTCCACATTAATATGCAGTCATATTAGAGCCATTGCAATTAGGACAAAGCGATCTAACTCAAAGCTTTGATTTGCAAAGATGCTGCTGCTTAGATGTATGCACCATTTTCTTCTCATAATTTTAATTGTTTAATAAATGCCTCCAGCTTCTATACTCTTTCTCTGATTCTTCATATGACACTATGTATCTTATTAAAACATTTAGAGTTACAGTTTTAGTATTCACTGACTTTCCTGCTCTATCTTCTAGCTTCCAGTAATTATAATTTTTTTGCCTTAGAGGTGTCTTATGGAGATTGAACACTCTGGAAAGTAATTCTCTCAGCTTGGATGCATTATAATCCTTTGATGAATAATTACAGGTATTGAAAGACTAATTGTATTTTTTCATTACACATGATATCAGTGTAGCATGCTTGTATACTCACATCAATTTAGTTGAACGAGAAGCTTGTTTGTGTCGGCTTCAATTAAAGTCACACTGGCAGTCGAAACTGGCATTTCAATTGTGTTTTGCATCTGTCACAGTCTTTCCACCTAAAATAGGATTCTGCAGTGGGACATACAGTTCAGTACCACAGGGAGAGAACGCTCAAAGCTTCATCATCATCATCAACATCATCAGAATTCTTTTGAATGAATAAATTACAGCCACCCAGGGTTGTAACCATGGTGTCTTGGGAAAAGGAAACAAGATTTTGTTGGGGTGAATTTCGGGTGAATAGGGTGGGAGGAATGGAGGCACGCTTTGCACGGAAATCTGTAATACTATCACAGGTTGTAATTATTAACATTTGCATAATGTTTTCATGAAAAAAAACCCCTATAAATCTGCCTTTTTCAGTTTGATTCACCCACTGTATCAAACATAGAGGAGCCATCTTAGACAAAGCATCTTCAGGTGGTGGACAAAATAGCATCCAGAAAAAGGACATCAGTAATGCACTGGTCAGGCCAGTATCAACCACAACAATGACCATTAAAGTGCCACTGCAAATTATTATACAACAGTGGGCTTGTATCAGGCCACATACCAAGTAACATTATTTGTCAGCTCCTAATGTGATACAGTTTCTAAAATCCCTGATGTGTGGGTTGTATTTTCTGTGTCACATTATTTCTATTCCTGTTGACATGTTAAATAATTTCGCAGCATTTTCCCTTTGGAGCTCTGTTAGCTGACTTATGCTGCTTTGAAAAATCACATAAAGATCAGACTGTCTGACCTCTGTTATAGCTGAAAAATGTTGCATTCAACCTCATATAACCCATCTTTGTAGCAGTGCTTGTAATTGTGATATTAAAGGTTCAATGTGTAGGATTTAGCGGCATCTAGTGGTAAGGCTGAAGAACTGAAATGTCTCGCATGTGCCAACTACGGTGGTCGATACACAAACGCGGACGGCCCTGTCTGGAGTCAGTGTTTGCTTTGTCTGGTCTGGGCTACTGTCAAACAACAAAGCTGACTTGCTATATAAACATAGAGGACCCACTCCATATGTGGATACATATGAACGGCTCAATCTGGGGTAACAAAAACACAAAGATACTTATTATCAGGATTATACAGTGATGAAAACATAGTCATGAATATTATTTCCTTTATTACAGACAATTTTGGAGGCTTTATTTTATAGGACAACTATAGTGTGAAGAGGGGAGAGAGGGGGAAAGACATGCAGCAAAAGGCCATGGGTTGGAATTGAGGCCGCAGGCGCTGTGGCAAGGGCACAGCCTTTATACATGGCATGTCTGCTCTACCAAGTGAGCTAGTGGGAGCCCCATGAATATTATTTCTGCCCATAGATGTCCCTAAACCTTACACACTGGACCCTTAAAGTAGAAGTGTTTTCATTATTTTGTCTATTTCACGTAATTCATTCTAAGTTACAGCAATATTGGTCTAGGTTACTTTACTAAAGCTGCTGTCAGCCTAGTTGATTAGACTGTGCAGACAGTGTAGAAGGATCTGTGAAGTGTTATTTAGTCCTATACTAACTTTGTGCAACATAATACATTTTGTAAAATGAAAATTTGTGAGGTGTACTTTTTTCTAAATGTTTTGTGAGAAAATGTTTTTTTTCTTTTCAGAGTTCTTAACTCTTAGGTATGGACTGATAATCTACAACTGGTGACTTTTGTTCACTTAATGTTGCTGCTAAAAGCAGATGAGACAAGGATATATGAACTGTGCAGGCCACAAAAAATACTTGTTCTGTTTGTGACCTCTGGTGGGAAAACAAATATGTATCTTCTACTGCAATTTTACATGTAGAATATCTCTGTTACCCATTACAGCTAGGAAAATTGTTTACTGAATCAGATAGTTTAAGTATTATACATTGTAGTTGTTGCTCATTTTGTCATATTGCTTACAGATAAAATCAATCCACCACTTCCATCGAGTTAACATCCCTCAGATAAAATCTAATATTTTTTGTTTGCTCTTGTCATTGGATGCTGTGTCTCTTCACATACCCCTGTAAATATTTGTTATTTAGCTGTGAATCACAGACATTTATTGGCATAACCTTCTGGGTTGGACAGTTAACACACTTGTTTCATCTATTACCAACAGATGGCTCTTTAGAACGGCGCTCCCTTTGTGACCTTTAGCTGGGACAGTTTTATTTTGTGACAAGGACAACACTTTCAAGAGCCACACTATTTCTTCAGTCAGCGTGCATGTTTATCAGCCTCTTCCGAATGGGATTTAATCTAAATTATAGCAAGGTTATCCATCTGGAGTCCATTAAGTTAGTTCTGCCACTTCTTTGAAGTAGTCTGTGGTAAATCTTGTTGAGGCCAGAGACAACAAGATTAAAGCATTGAATTTTAGAAAGAGATGCAGATTAAAAAGAAAGACAAAAGTACAGGTTAACTGAATTTTGAAAACGCCCATTTGCAGCATTACATATCAGATCAATTCACTGTCACGCATGCTAACACTAATACTGTTGTGTGCCTGAGTGGCTTCCCATAGTCCTGTGACAGCAGGCCTTGACATTATACAAACTTTGCCCACCTTTAACTTTGCCAAAATCAATGAGATGTTGCTTCATGATGTCTGTCTCAGTACATATACTATACCAGGGCACTTTACTGAATAACAGGCCACTTTTATCAAAACAGTTTGTTCTAGTTCAGGGGACAGTTCACCCCAAAATCAAAAAATTTTTTTTTTCATATTACTCATTGTGTAATTTATCAATCAAGATTGTTTTGGTGTAATTTACTAAGTGTTGTTGATATGAGCTGTAGACATGCCTGCCTTATCTCAAATATAATGGAACAAGTCTGTGGTGCTCAAAGCACCAAAAATATGTTTGAAAAACTCAGCAGCAATGTCTCTTCCCACAAATCAAGACCCAGTCACTCAAGATAATCCACAGACCTTGTTGTGAGCAGTTTCATGTAGGAACTATTCTACCGAACTACACACACCAACTGTGTCACCACGTAGAAGGAAGCATGCATCTTCTACTAGCTGATGTAGCACCACTGAACTAGCTGATAATACAGCACCGCTGAGAAGGATGCCATTAATGTTTACATCTCACACTGTCACAAGCATGAGCCTCTTATTCACAGGTAGATGCATGCTTCCTCCTGCGCAATAATACAGTTGGCAGGTGTAGATTTATATTACCATTCTACATGAAGGATATACAATAAAATGTTGACATACAGCATATAAATTAATTCATGTTTAACTGTGAGGTTTGTGGAAAGTCTAATTTCAGTTTAATTCAAACTGACATTGAATAAATCAATGATTAACTGAAAGTATTATTTTTAGAACTTTAACTGTAGATGGGTTTAAAATGCCCCAAGGGAAGCAAAAGATGAACAGCAGTAGGTCATTCTAATCAAAGGGTGAAGCGTGAAGCTGCAACTTCAATGTAACTCCAATCTGCCCAATGGATAGTGACAGTTTTGTGTGTTGACATTTTGGCTGAAAGGTAAAAGACTATCTAAACATCCAAAATTAAAATACATCATACTCAGTGGAGAATGATTGTGGTCAGCAATTTTTACAAAAATAAATCAGTTTAATATAGTTTTTAAAAATGGAAATTGTAGCCTGATTGTTGCACGAGAAAAGACTTGGGATCCATCCAGAGTTTTGCATTTATGATCTAGGACCATGTGCAGTTAATCAAAATTTTGCAGCAGTTCAGCCAATAATTAGTGTGTCATGGACCAATGTGTTGCACGGGGAGAATTTGCTTGCACCTGCTTCTGGACAAAAGATCATGGTCACCAAAACCATCAGGAACTGTTCTCTATAGGGACCATGAATACTTGCACTTAAATGTATGGCAAAGTGGTGAGCAGCTGTTGACAGTGGTGGAAAGTAACTACGTACTTTTACTCAAGTACTGTACATTAGTACAATTTTGTGGTACTTTCTTGAGTATTTCCATTTTATGCTAGTTTATGCTTCTACCCCACTACATTTCAGAGGCAACATTGCACTTTCTTCTTCTCTATATTTCTTTGACAACTTAAGCTACCTGTTTGGGCCTTTTCATAGTTGATGCATGCAACACGAGCAAGCAATGCATTTCCTTTCATAGTCAACACACAACACTTGAAATGCAAAACATCGCTCACGCAATAGGGGGTAGCAGAGTCACCGGTACATTCCAGCTAGCTAGTACTGCTGTAGCTAGCTAGTACTGCTATTTTATTAGAGTGCAGGGCACTAGAACTGTCATATCAATGGGGGTGTGCCCGTACTAGTTCACAAAGTTTTTCCTCCTCACCCGCCATATTTCATACCTGCTTCTTCTGTGAATAACAAAAAGTGGTTAATTTCAAGTACGTCGGGGCGTCGGTGGCTTAGTGGTAGAGCAGGCGCCCCATGTACAAGGCTGTTGCCGCGGCGGCCCGGGTTCTAATCCAGCCTGTGGCCCCTTGCTGCGTGTCATCCCCCCTCTCTCTCCCCCCTTCACACTTACCTGTCCTGTCCATTAAAGGCAAAATGGCCAAAAAAATCTTTAACAAAAAAAAAAAAAAAAAAATTCAAGTACGTCATTATCACCCCCGCTGGCAACACATGGTATTACACAGTATTACATGGTATTATCAAAATACATTTTGAGATGCAAGCGCGCATCATGGCGGTCAATGCGTCTCAATGTGTCCCAGTGCGTTCGCGTCTGCGTGCCTTTGTGTCGACTATGAAACGGCCCTTACTTTGCAGATTCTGATTAATAATACAAATTATAATCAACAGATACAATATTAGCTATGCATCATTATAGGTGAAGAAGAGACATTATTAATCCTAGGGGCAAAAGATTCTCAACATAACGGGCAAATATAAAGTATATAAAATAAGCCATACCTTTAACAGCTGCATTAATAATGTACATCTTAATGCACCAATAATCAAAATCCAATGATATAATATAGGGCTAGATTTTCCGAAATCGACCATTCTGCAAAATGAGTAAGCTTACTTTTACTCTGGTGGCCTACTTTAAGTTTATTCTAAAGCTAATACTTTTGTACTTTTACTTACTTTTTCTTGTAAAACATGCACTGGTTATATGGTCGGTATTATTCAAGGTATGTCAACCAAAGCCAAAGACAAATCATTCTAGGGCTATATTGAGTTTAGTTATTGAGCACCAGAGACTAATTAATTCCATGTCGATGCATCCTATATTTAAGCAGGTTTTTTTTTTTTATAACCACAAAGTCAAGCAGACAGAAAACCTACAAAGTCGCACATCTGCATACAAATCCGAGTCATCTTCCTCTGACGCGCCAGATGCTTCCTCTTCTGTCATCTTAAAGTTACACTGTATCACAGCACTGCACGGCTTGGTTCCCTTATCTCTGACCCGCTGGAGAACACAGCGTGCAGTGTGATGGGACGGGCTTGTCGGAGAGCAGCCTGATTCGTTGTTGTGTCCGGATACAAAAAGCTCGCGCATACACACTACATGCTTTTCCTCTGTCCGTGACACTGACAATACGCCCGGCCAGCAGCAGTCGGTGCTCGATTGGTCTCGTCTGGAGAAACCATGGCAGACCAAGAGGATAATGTTACAATTCCTGAGTTCAGCTGCCTTCTCCAAATGGATCCCTACCTTAAACCATTCGAAAAGGACTTCGTGAGGAGGTAAAACACCGCCTAAATGGCGCTTTTGTGCTCAGTTTGTCGCCAAATACAGTCCCCGGTGAAGCGAGCAGAAGCCAGTTCTGTTCTGGCATTGGTGTCGTGAAATAAAATGACACAACTAACAGATAAAAGGCGATGTTTGCAACACACCAGACAGTCGTCCCTCTGTGTTTAGGCTTGACATTGTGTATGAGGAGAGGTCGCACAGGGTTACGTTTCACTCTCATGCACAGCAGCTATCTTACTGTTCCCCCCTTTTTCAGTCTGCTGAATAACAAGCGTTTAGAGGATGTTGAGTTTATGTAAAATTAATGAACTGCTACCATTTCATGTGACAAGTTGCTGAAGAAGGCAAGTCGTGTCTCAACTTCCGATGTTTGACAGTTCAATAGTAGGCATGTGTTTCGCAGTCAGGTGACGTCCACGTTGCGTCGTGAGGTGGTGCTTTGGGCTGAAATGCTGTCTGATCCTCTCCTGTTGTGTCTTCGGCTGCCGGAGCCGATCCGTCGTTGTGGTCCAGCATCACAAAAGCCTTTGCTTTCTGCAAGCTTCGGCTCTCATTATAATGAGTTTTTCTGTTCATTATGTCTGGTTGTTATCGAGGCATCAGTTATCCTAAAATGTGTTTTAAAATCGGATTAAAGTCGAGAGTTGGACGCTTCCAACTCGGAGCACATACCGTGCAGAGGCAGATTGGTTTGGTTTGTGCGGTGTGAAAGGCCCTGCAACACAAATAACCTCTCAGACATTAATTGACTTTATGCTGCACTCATATGCTGCATGGTTTCCCCTTCAGCCTCGATTTGGCCTCCATACAAATTAATTATAAGGGTGGAAGTCTTAAGCAGCTGACTTTGTCTGCAAGTGTGTGCTACTAGTGATTGTGCAGTATGTGGGCTGGTGCATTTATTAATATGGGATTATATCCTGCACAAATTTCAATCACATTTCTTGTGCAGTTGCCAAAGTAGTTGCTGGTCGATGGTATCAAACTACATGTAGGTAGACTCCAAGATTTTAGGGCCACAAATGTTTCCGATGATGCGTCCTTGTAATGAAGTCGTCAGCTATATTTATTGCGGTAATGCACAAACCAAAGTGGAAAGTTCTGATAAATAACAATACAACCTTGTTATCATCATTAGTGAGAGCTGCAGTGGGCCCGTATGAACCAGAATCTTACTTTAGATGATAACTGATGTGATTAAAACATTTGTTGGACTGTAAAGTACCTAGTGTTATATTTGGATTTATCCAATATTGGGATTTACCCTGTCCATGTTTTGGCAAATTGTCCTAGTTCTGTGTGACATGATTTAGAGAGCATTACAGAGACGTTAGCTCACCAATCATATTCACATGCCATGATAATATTTAAATATATGCACCCAGGAGAGAGAAAACACACAAAACCTTTTAATAGAATCAAGTTTAATTAACTGAACTTGAAGTTCATAAACATTTGTTTTGCTAATTAGTCAATCCGGGGACCCTTACGCCTGTTTATTCTCTGTCACTTATATCACCAAAAGAATACGGTGAATATTTACAGGAAATTATACAGTGAAACTGCACTCATTGTGAACACTGAAACAAATTTAAACTACAAGTGCGCTTGAATTAGTGCAGCACCTTCCAGAGACCTGAAAAGACCAGAAAGGTGTCCTTCAATGGTAAATGCATTGACCTTGTGTCTACACTAATCTCCACAAGTAAATAGACACTCTCTGTAAGTCAATAGACGGTGCAGACTCATGCTTTCTGTTCATGTTTTTAGTTCTTGTGTCTTTTTAATTGCTATGAGTTCTGGTTTTAACCTGATAAACTGAGTGGACTAAAACGAAGGGATGCACTTTAGGAAGATAATTGCTTAATGACTGAGTTGCAACAAAATGTTCCAGTTAATAATAATAATGATGCATTGTTTATTTCATGATCATTTCTTTTTCTTTGAGAGGATGCTGTAAGCTCATTTCTGGCTGGAAGGCCATATGGCTCACATAATGACAGTGTAGTCTTTAGCTCGATTCCCTACCTTGTGTCAAATTAGTCTCAGCTGCTGGATTCCTTTAAAAAAAAAAAGAAGTAATGTTTTGTTTTTTACTTGTAAGAGCCGCTCACATTGCTACGGTATCTGCTCACTGTTGGGTCATCCCTGAAACTAGGCCTTAAAACTCTGCTTAGGGGCCATATAGTTTAATCCATTTTCATTACCGTGTCAGATCTTGTCTCTAATGTGGCAGGTAAGGGACCACCTGCTTTGTATTTGAAGCATGTGAGCAGGGCTCTAGTCTTGCAGAGAGATGAGCGTGTCAGTTTCATCTCAGACACAGCTTGGGATTGCTAGGCTTCACAGAGCCCTAGACGTGTCTCAAACACCTGTCACGCTGATGAAAGTTGTACATAAATTATTTTACATATAGGTGCACTGCTGTGTGAAGGTTAATTCTTGATAAGTCCCTGGTGTCCTAAGGCCCAGAGCCCAAACACCACACCATGAACAGGCATAGAAATCAAGAGCTTTCTCAGGCTATGGTGTCACGCTGAGTTCCCTTGCTGAGCTGCACAGTGCTAAGAATTCAGCTGGCTTATCAGAAAGAGACCTATGACCACACAGACCGATTCTTTAGATTTCACCAGCATGTCATGGCTCAAGGCTGCCCACATCTCAGGTTTGTTGAACTTTGGTTCACACCAGATACAGCCAGTATGCACAGACAGTTAAAATTATTCCAGCGGATTGTACCGGTCTTCCATTCTAATGAGTATTCTGTGGTTGTAGGCAGCTCTTATTTTATTTTATCAGGATGCTAGTTTCAGATTGAATGTGAAAACAGCCGTTGATGCTGCATGCAGGTTACAGCCCCTGTGAGCAGTGCTCTGTTGACATGCTTCATTATTTACCCTTCCTGTTGCGCAAGTCTGCAGGAAGTGCTGCTAGGATTTTGCAGCTCGTGGCACCATGTATCTCCTAAATTGGACCAAATGAAAGTAGGGAGCACAGGGACTGCTGCTTATTACGGCAAAGAGTTTTTGCAAAGATTTGAGTATGTCATCACAACTCGTTTCAAAGTGAAAATACAGCAATAACTCTGAGTCTTATGCTTGTGATGGTGATGCAATATATTTAAAGCAAAACTGATTATTGACTTTGAAGCAATGACTGCCGATGCATGTGCTCTGACTAAAAAGTAATGAGCTAAAATACAGGATTTAAAGCTAAGTGGAAAAGCAGCAACTTACAGTTCCTTAATAGTTAATATGTATTAAAATGGCCGGATTACATTTCTAAAACTACCTGCTGTATTTTAATGAGTGAATGTTTTTGTACCTTCTTTAAAGAAACAGTGTGTAGAATTTAGTGGCATCAGGTGGTGCGGATTGCAGATTTGCAACCAGCTGAAACGTCTCCTGTATGCCAAATGTGAACTCATGGGTTAGGATTCCTTCGGTGTCGATTGTTCAGGAGGTTATTACCGTGAGCCAAATAATCCACAGAGGTTTCTTCTTCTCCAAAACAAATGGAGCATGTGATTAAAACAGTAAAAACACTGAACAAAGCAGTTTTACTTTACAAATCAGTGTTTCTCTGACACTGTTTGGCTCATCACAGACTGGCTGCTAGCCCAGCACCTGCTAATGTGGGCTCACTTTTTTTTCTCTGATTGTGTAATGTGTGCTTACTTTTTTTTCTCCTCTGATAACTTAAAGGGAAATTTCGGTTTATTTCAACCTGTCTCCTATCGTCCTAAATTTGTTTCAAGTGACTAGTGACATAAAAATAATACTTAGCATGTTAGCCGTTAGCCTAGATACAGCCGGGGCGCATAGTAGCGTCAGACCTGTTAAAACGTAAGTGAACGGGCAACCTTCAAGTGCAAAGTTAGTCCACTAAACAAGCTTTTTTTCCACAAAGACCGCCTCATATCGTTAGGATAAATGTCAGAGAATATATAGAAAACGACATGTAAACGTGTTGTCTTACCTTACCGGTGTGCTACCATGTTTGTTTACCATTTAGCTCTGCTTTCCAAAGCGCGGCCGAAATATCGCGAGAACAAGCAGCGATCTCATACCGTGCCTGAAATCTCGTGAGAACAAGCAGCAACAGCTGGAAGGCAGAACCGGACAGTAACCTGAAAAGTTAATTCATTTATTTTATGAAAGATTTATAGAATAATGGCTGACTTTTTGCCAGACTTCGACTTTGTGGAGGAGGAATTTCATTTTGCAGAGGTTGATGGCCGCCCTTATTTATTTGAGCCAGAATACACTGACGAAGAGCTTCGTGAAATTGAAGAACGGAGGAGGAGAGAGAGAGAGGCGCAACAGGTAGAGGACGAGAGAGGAGGAATGGCTGCTGCAAGGCTGCGTAGCTCTGGAGATTGGTGGTGTACCTGTGGATGCTGTGCTCCAATGCCCACAGAAGAGGAATACCTCTGTTGCAAGGAATGGGACCGGTTGCAGCCTTATTTTCAAGGTCTGGATGTGACCGAGGACGAGACACCTCCACCTGAAGTAGTATCCAGCTGGGCTTTATCTAGAGCTGGCGAGATATATTTCGGCCGCGCTTTGGAAAGCAGAGCTAAATGGTAAACAAACATGGCACCACACCGGTAAGGTAAGACAACACGTTTACATGTCGTTTTCTATATGTTCTCTGACATTTATCCTAATGATATGAGGCTGTCTTTGTGGAAAAAAAAGCTTGTTTAGTGGACTAACTTTGCACTTGAAGGTTGCCCGTTCACTTACGTTTTAACAGGTCTGATGCTACTATGCGCCCAAGCTGTATCTAGGCTAACGGCTAACATGCTAACTATTATTTTTATATCACTAGTCACTTGAAACAAATTTAGGACGATAGGAGACAGGTTGAAATAAACCAAAATTTCCCTTTAAGATGTTCAGGAGGTTTTTACTGTGAGCCGTATAATTAACAGAGTTCTCTTCCTTTACTAAACAAACAGACCCGGTGATTAAACAAGTAAAAACACTGCACAAAGCAGGTACAGCTTGAAAATCAGTGTTTTTCTAATGCTTTTTGGCTTGGTGCAAAGGGGCTGCTAACTACAGTTGCCCATGTGAAAATGCAAATGGCCCTGTCTAGAGCCAGTGTTTTGTTTGTATGTTGTGGACAACTGGAGAAATATGGTGGTGCAATATGTCCTGGATGAGGACCTGCCCCCCATGTAGCCATAAATGGCTCATTCTAAGGTAACAAAAACATTTTAACGTGATTAAACACTAAAAACAAAAACGCTTATTACTAAACTTATTATATTATATTCCATTTCTGCCAATATATCCCCCTTAATCTTAAACACTAGAACTTTTAATGGTTGCATGGGCAGCATTTATTTTCCCCTCACCTTGCTGGAGGGTCAACAGAGGTCTGAGGTTAGCAGGAAAGTTTAGCTTTCATCAATCAACTTCTCTGCAAATGTCCAGGTCCCTCTTTAGCCTCATTAATGCATTTAGTCAAAGCAGGACATTAATGGAATTATTTGAAAGTCACCTCGCCGCTGGGCCATATGGAAGCCCTATAGGTGAGCTGAGATCTAAATGAAAGAAAGTTTTTCCTACTTTTGTTTCTCCCGGCTGTTGTAGACTGTCCTGACACCTCTGTGCCTCAGCTGTCACCATCAGTCATACACAATGCAACAGACCTTAACACTCACTCTAAATTTAGATGCCCGATTGTCTAACAGTGAGTGTATGAATAGGTTGCAAAGTTCAGCTGTTCGGTGGGGAGAATTTTTGGAAGTGGATTATAAACACAACCGGAAACTTAAAACTGTAACTGTATTTTAGTAGAGATATGACGTCAAAAAGAATGTGCCAACTGTAGGTGAAGGTGATCTATTTTTAGATTGCTGGCATCATTTTATGGTCTCCTTACTGTATCTGATCTGACTGTATCTAATACCAGTGTTATAAAAGTTTTAGTTCAGACTTTTCTTCTGACTGTATAAATAAACAGTTACAGACTCTGGGTCCCCCTGAAAACCGATGATGCCCTGCTTTCTCTCTTTCTCCCATCCTGTCTGGTAAATACAAAGCATTTTGTCTGAACAGTGAGAGGTCAGAACAATGCTTTTAACAGACTTAATTTCTGTGATTCATCTGCCTGTTGTAATTCACATTTACATTAATTTGTTTAATTTGTCACCCTGAAACTACAACACTTTCAAAAACTGTTCAAAAACAGTGATCTTAAAAGTCCTGTAGGACTTACTTTTGTTTGTCTACCCCTCGCCACCAACTCATTTGCACGTCAAAACCACATGGTTTGGAGAATCAAAATTATTATACACTATAGAAAACCCTTTTGTTAATAGTTTAGACTAAAGCCAACCTAAAGATTCTTTTGTCGAAAAGGAAGCAACAAGTTCCCTTTTCGCAGCAGTTAGAGTGGCATCCAAACGTATTGGCTGAAATTGACCATACTATATTCTGTGAACTTGTGCTGACCTCTGGAACTCTGAAAATTAAAAGTTTGTTGATACATGAAGTTTTACAGTGGATAAGAAAATGTGAGTTAGACTTTCAGCCATTGGTGATAGTAGTAATGCAACACCAACTTTACTTTATTTGCACCTAATGTCCAAAGTTTTAGAGTTTCTCCCCAACATTGTTATGTAATGAAGGGTAAACCCATCATGCGAAATGCATAGAAAGTTACAGCTTACAACAATGAAACAATGCTGAAATTGTTAGATTTATTTTTTTAATTTGTTGAACTGCAAGACAAGACAAAGGAGTTTGTGGAATGTCTTATTAAGTCAAGATATCGTATTTAAGCCAGTTTCACATGCGCCTATTAACAAAAGTTCTCAACGCAACCCATCCAGAAGTCAAGGAAAAACTCACCACAAAACAATACATGATATAAACGAAATGAAATATTATATTTGGAGCACACTTAAAGAGAGATCCTCTTGCCACAGCATGTTGGATGAAACAGTACTACTGGTCTTCAACTGCGGGGGGCAGGCATGGAAAGAGGTTGGCTGTCCAACTTTTCTTCTTGGACTTTTTGTCTCCAGATCATCCACCCTGGACATCATGCTGCTCTGCTTCTTTTCCCGCTCCATCACTGTCTCCTGTGGGGTTTGTTTGACCTCCCCTGTGGCCCTGAGGAGGGAGATCTTCTCCCCTCTGTTTCTGCAGATGATCGATCTTCTGCTGCACCTCACTGTGCTTCAGAGCTGAAGTCAAGTCTCTCCAGCTGTTTCTTTGCCTCATTTCTCTTATGCAGGAGAGTGTCCCCCAGCTGGTCTGCTATCTTGAGCATCCTCTGGGTCTCAGCTTTCTCATCAATGAGATCTTTACTCACCCACCTTCTCCAGCACCTTCTGAACCCTGGCTTTGATTTCCACGAGAGCTTTCGCTAAGTGATTAGCTTTCTCTTCTGCCTTCTGAGCCTAGCTCTTCTCTTGTGGGAGATCTTACTCCACAAGCCCCACTTTCAGTGCCTTTGTAGTCTCAACTCATGACTTTGGGACAAATAGGAAATTTGCATATCATATCAACATGATCCAATTTGCAGCCACCAAAAACTGCACAAGTAGTCTCCCTTACTCATTCTAAGGAATAAGGGTTAACTTGATAGTTTGAGAAGAAACAGTAATGCATCCGACACTGAGCTGAAGTGATTTGACAGGAGGTTGATGTCTGTCACTTGCAATTTAGCAGTGTACAGTAACATCTGTAAGTTTAATATCTTGGTTGTGCCATATGATATTTTCTCCAGTATCTTTATAGATAAAGAACAGTTACCCAAACCAAGAGATAAGAAAGCCATGACTGTAATCTGTGACTCACATCTATAATCCCCTGCTGCTCTATTACCACTGAATAGGAGACAGGACAAAACTCTTTTGTAATTTCTGGCTCCAGGGATTCATAGTGTCTCTCATCGTGTACTACCTGACAGTTGTCAGGTAGTACACGACAATGAGCAGGTAGTGTACTAGTGTACTACCTGACAATGAGCAGGTAGTGTATTTTTAATGAAACTGAAATATCGATTTGTTCCATTGAGAAGTGGTGAGTTTCTCCTCTGTAATAAAATGCAGGCATGTATCATAACTGATCTTTTCATGTTGTGTATTTTAGAAATCTGCTATAACAACATTTTTATGTTAACAATGGGTCACATGACTGTGTGTGTGTGTTAGGAGTAGGTCATAGTGATGTACCCCTCAGATATACAGATTGTGTCAGCGTGTTTTAAATCATTGTATTGGTTTCACGGCCCGCAACCTCACCATTGTGGTTCACTCTCACTGCTCTCATCAGTGTTGTTTGTAGCCACAGCAGGCAGCTATTTTCAGCAAAAAGCTCTGATAAACCCACTGTAGGCTTCCTGCCCAGCTCCAAATGGCAGACAGACACAGTTCGCGACAAGCTGGCGAACATAGTGGAGCATTTAGCAGCTACAGAGCCAGATATTTCCTTTAGGAGCTGGCGGAGCACAAACAGAGGTAAAAGAGGAGTGAATTTTGGACTTGCATTAGTCAGGTGGACAACAACTTGAATTCAAATAAATGATAATTCAAATAAACAACTGCTTGCTAACAACTACCTCATATTAGCTGCGTTTATATCTTCCACTGCATCCAAGTGGCCAAAAAAACATTGATGCAGTTTTAAGTATGTATTATTAATAGAGAACAGCAAGTACTAATGTATTATAATACACTTTTAACTGTTACATTCAACATGCGTCCAACACTCTCCATACCACAGTTCTTAAATGGCAACTTTCCCTGACCAGTGTAACACTTAAATGAATCTTTCATGTGTTGAACTTGCAATTGGGAAATAAATGTGAGAGCTATTGAAGAGCTGCATTGTGTCAGGCACAATTGATTCTCACACTGAGATTCAAGGCTCTCATGATATTTTACTGACAGACTTAACACTTTGAAAAATATTTCTATAATCTTAAAGCCCCTATGTGTCAGATTTCTGTCTGAGGTGATATTGTGGTATTATCAATAAAGGCACAGCTTTGCAACCCAAACAAAGACTCATGCCAGCAGAGTAACTGTAAAGGTGGCATTATCCCATAAAACTCTTCTACATATTGGCTTCAAGTCGTTGCCAACATTGATACAGTAGAGTAGCAGCAAATTACCATCAAACTTAGATCAATCAATTATTTTACTTCTGTATTACATTTGGGCCACATATAAAGCCAGTTTATACCTGGTATTAACATGCGTCTTAAATGATCTCATCACAAGTGGACAATGCTAAATACAAGTGTAAACAATCACCAAGACGCATTGTGATCTGGTCACTTAAAATACCTGCAAAGATGGTCTGAGATGCATTTGACCATATATCTTTGTAGTGTAAACACCACTGTGTCCTAATGCGTCCCCAACAAGGACGGGTAGTTGTTTTGGTGACAGAGTACTAACGCGTTGTATGACCGCCATCATTTTGCCATTTTTACTAGCGAGCAGCTAGATTAAGTGTGGATGTAATAACTGTGCACAGAGGTCTTTAACCTTTTAGCATAAGTGACACAGGCAGTAACAAAATTTAAACCCAAGTGGTCAGCTGGGGACACATGATGGACACAGGTGTTGATGGCGATATGTTTTGGCCGTTCACTTGTGTTCAGATTGCCAAAACGCATATTTATTAGGGATGCACCGATCCGATATCTGGATCAAATATTTGCCCCGATATCATCAAAATAGATGGATCGGGTATCGGAAAATGCAACCTATACCTGAGGCGATCCTTTCCCTTTAAATCTGTTGCGACGCGAGCTACGTCATACATCATGGAGCGAAGGAGAGAATCTGCTGTGTGGAGGTATTTCACACTATTTCAGCTGCTGTGAACCGGTGACTGTTGAAAAATAATTCCTGACAGTGGAAGAGGGTGGGAGTGGATGAACCCGGTCAAAGAGTACCCACCCCGACGGGATGCTCTAAAACTAAAGCAAGCGCGCCCACAAGGAGGCAGGGATCATTTAATTGGTCAACAGTAAACCTGGCATTCTATTGGTTGGGGGATTTTGACAGGGCTGTTAGATAAAAAAATCCAAGTGCAGGGCAGAAATCTGAGAGCAGAAATTCCACGAGCGCACAGAAACAGTTTGAGCACGAGGAGAAAAGCCAAAGCTCGAGCAGGAAATCTGCGAGCAGAAACAGAGTAGATCCAAGCGCAAGCAGAGGATATTTGAGTGCGAGGGCAAGGTTTTTGAATGTGAAATCAATAAATAATGCTCTCAAACTGATAGACCACTCTCTTGAATAAAGATAGGGATAAAGCTCCATAGGTATCAGCTGATACTCAAAGCCACAGCATCGGGATCAGTATTGAAACTGAAAAAGCTGGATCGGTGCATCTCTGATATTAATACCACATATAAGCAGGCTCGGCGATTGTTTTTAAGAAGTGTCTTTCTAAAATGCTTGTATTTTGATCTTTTCTGTCGTCTTTTCTGGATTGCGTAAACATATACATCCGGTAGGTTTGATCAAGGTTGCAAAATTGTATTAACAGCCTTCATAGTATCTCATAATCTACAAAAAAATGTGATGGCTTTATCTTAACACAGGAAGACAACAGCAATGAGCTGAGTTCCAGTTCTAATGCTGACTTGCCTTAATTAGGAATTCAGGGCCAGTGCTGGAGAAGAAAGCTTGCCATATGTGATGAAATGGTCACATACTCTGAGACTCTGCTCTTTGCAGCTTGATGGGAGAGTGCTTTATGCCCAAATGCTGCCTATGGATACCAAGTGCAGTCCTAGGCTAGATATTGTTGTAAACTGTAGAAAAACTGTGGCAAAGGTAGAGAAATGTGGTACCAGTGCCAGCATGGAGGAGAGGAAGAGTGACAACTTCATCAAATTAAAACTTGGAGACAAGGGCACCAAGGACAGCATGGGCACTCACAGACACTTTCTGTCTGTAACAGGGAAATAAAT
The DNA here is from genome assembly GCF_041903045.1 of Epinephelus lanceolatus. Classification (NCBI taxonomy): domain Eukaryota; kingdom Metazoa; phylum Chordata; class Actinopteri; order Perciformes; family Serranidae; genus Epinephelus; species Epinephelus lanceolatus. Next base: position 16,590,836 of record NC_135737.1, on the reverse strand, counting down.
CAAAGTTTTGATTTTGCCTGTAGCTTCAACTCTGTTAATGACTTGCTGAAATGAATTGTTTCTTTACAGACACAATTCATTTGTGATGTGTGGTCTCATCTCGCCTCCTTGCTGCAATCTCAAGTGGAAACGGACACAAGAGATGTGCGGTGAACGCTGCATCCATACAGAATTCTGGCTCACTATTCCCACTGGTCCAGCCTTCTGGAACTCATTTGTTATAATCAAAGGCATGACTTTCATGCCTGTTAATATTGTGGCAGTCGAGCTCTGCCCTTATGTGAATCCACCCTTTGTCCTTCCTTTCAGCATATTCTTGAAATGGTGACAAAGTGGCAAAGGAGGCATGTGGCATCATTGGTTGGACTTTAAAGGTTTACATTTGGCAAGTACTGTCTGTATCCACTATGCCCAACACAGGGAGCAGCTGCTGAGAAATCGCGCTGTTACTTCAGCCCATCATCACTAGCCCCAGGGCATTCACAGGCCAGTCTGAGCTTGGCTTCAGGGCTATAGGGGAGAGAGTGCACTTAACTCAGCTGGCTGAAAGAGGCTTTCTGTACCGGGGGGAATCTGATATGGACACCAGCTGGCTGCAGGAACTTAAGTGAGATAAATTGCAAAGTAGTTAGTCTATCCTTCCCAGTTGAAGGTAACAGACAGAGGTTTATCTCTCAGGATATGCCTGTAGTCACACATTCTTGAGGGGATGAGGCAGGTTTGCATCCTGAGGTAGAACCTCAAAGAGATAACGTTAGCATGGAAACATTAAGTTGCAGCTCTGTGCACTGCTACACTGCATGTGCTGCGATATTGTAGAAAAGTTGTAAATATGTTCAAACTAAGAAACTTTTTCAGACACATGCATACAGCACACAAATAGTAAAACAGTAAAATTCATCTCAATTTTTTTTTCTGGTTGATTTCCACATATTTATCTAAGACACAAATGTCATTTTACAGTGACTGACAAGTAAATTACTTAGTTTATCGGAAACTTGAAACATTAAAATGCTTTATGCTTGTATTGTAGCTTGATTCACTGGCTTTAGAATGCCTGTTTCCATTCATCCTTATTCAAAAAGATAATTATGGCTGATCGTCAGTATTTCTTATGTCTGCCTTATAGGAAAAATCCACTGTAGAATTTCAAGCTTAAAAAAAAAAAAAGGCAACCTGTTAAATTTAGGACTGTTAATTACACAGAAATAGTGGAAATAATTAATTACTCAATGAAGTACTTTTTTGCTTGCGCCAGAATGACATATGAGTGTGACCAATGATTTTGAAAATTGCTTTCACCACTAACTGTATTGTTATGAATAGTTGTTTTAATGGGTGATAAGTGATAACACTGACAGGGTACAATAGAGGGGCTGCTTTTTCCAGTAATGGTAGCATTAGTGGTAATTACTGATGAATATCTTCTTCCCCAGTAATTTTAATTTGATGACTAGTTGTGTGGGGATCTGTAGTGTGTGTATGTGTGTGCACATGTCAACATCTTGTGTTGCCATGGTGAGTACTTACCAGAAGAAAAAAACCCAACGTCATAATAATTTACACTGTATTATCCTTCCTGTGGAGGGTAGTAGCTGTTGTTTATAGATGAAGATGGGCTGTACCATGTTTTTTTCATGTAAACTTTTACTCTACATGAATATTTCATATTAATGATTAATTTTACAGTTAATGTGAGGTTTTGTCTCAACAACTGAATAAAATCCTCACATCCTGGACTCACTATATTTACACTGACATTCAGCAGTCATGCAGAGAGAAAGCTGGAGAAACTATTGCACAGTTATCTCAATTGCTGTTGTTATTTCGCTTTCCACCCACACGTAACAGCCAGACCTGAATGTAATTGATGTTCTTCAGGGGGTTGTCAAAAACAAATAACTGAAATCTATTCAACATCACTGACGATATATACCATTGTATGTATCCAGCAGTGTGTATCCACTGGTGGGTTTCCTATTGAATTCATATGGCTTTGTGTTTGTCCCCTGTTGTTTTTGAAAGGTATGAGCTGCTACAGAAGCAGCTTCTACAGCTGGAAGAGGCAGAAGGAGGTTTTGACCAGTTCACACGCAGCTACAAGACCTTCGGTGTGCAGCGACACCCTGACAACAGCCTGGTTTTCTTTGAGTGGGCTCCGGGTGCCGAGGCCCTCTTCCTCACTGGTGATTTCAGTAAGTAGCCTGAGGAGAACTGTCACCTCCTGAGGAACATGTCAGCAGTGGGATGTCCAGGTTGTTTCCCCAAGGCTTCCACTGAGTTTTACTGCTGCTCATGTATTATCTGCTCATGTATGTTCTGTGTTTAAAGGTGTTACAATTCATACCAAATTCACCCAATAAGAATGTGAACCCTCTGAAGTTAAAGCTGAAACTTGGTACTTTATAACCTCCATAGATACTGTTATTTTGCTCTCAGTTCATTTGTACAAAATGCTGAGTCTTTTTTTGATAGGAAATCTTCATTTGTTTTTAGCACAGCAGGCGTCCTCATTGGCTTTTAAAGAGGCATGCAGCAAGGTTGTTAGATGAAAGTATGTTTCATTCCCGTTGTATAATAGCAATCAATTTGCAATAATAAATAGGATTACTAACAAGGAAATGACACTTTGATATAGAGTTATATACACTGTTGGGACCAAAAAGGAAAAAGAGATTTCAGTGCTAACAGGAAGGTTGCATATCTTCATGGTGTATTAAATAAGAAATTTGACATTTCTGCACCCTGGAACACAAAGGGGCCAAAAATTAAGAAAAAGCGGAGAGAACTGCGGTACAAGGGTATCAGCCCTTTTGATCAACCAACCTGGGAGTAGGAAATGTGGAAAATATTGATTACACAGGATAAACTTGCATACTGAAGGGGCTTCTTTTGAATGTGGGAGTGTTTGTTAATATTTTAGTAGCTGGTTATTTCATCATCGCCTGCAAAGTTGTTGAGTGAGTGCAACCTCTGTGTTTGCACTGAAATCTCTTTTCCCTCCGGTCCCAACTTTGAAAGTAATTTCAGGTTAATAGTCTTTTGAGTGTTATTCTCGGTTAATGTGTGCAGAGAGATTATTTATTTTTGTCATCATTAACAAGATTAAATGAGACTTGCTCTCGTCTATCAAAAAGATATACAAGGTAATACCAGCTCTCAGTGTCATTTTCTTTCCTTTATCAAATATATGAATGCATCTATTGCACATGCCAGTAGTAATATATTACTCTCACCGGACAAACAAAAAATATAATAATAGAAAAAAATGAATAAGAAGAAGGGCGGTGAAAGAATTGAGACACGTTCACATAACTCAGATTCCATTTGCCATGGCACCACTGCACAAACACTTAGCTCTGTGCTGCAGCCATTGTGAACTGACACCCTGCAGGTAACGATAAAGGAAAGCAAATGCTAATAGTAATACACTCAGATTGATACTGTGTGCAAAACCGGAGATTTGTCAATTTGTTTATTGTCCTTACACATTTTTTGCGCTAGTTAGTTCTGTTGCTGCCATTCCCTCTTTCCATATTCTTTTCCCTTTTTAATTATCTTCCCAGGACCTTGGGCAGCAGCTCAATTCCAACATTCAATTCTGTGAGAGATTACATTTTGACACGGCTCAGTCATATTATTTGATTTCAATTTCATAGTAAATGTGGAAACAGCCCAGCAGCCCTAGTCATGAATATGGTGCAGGTTGGATGCATAATGCACTGGGTTTTTGGGGGTTTTTTTCAGAGGAGTTTAAGCAAAGGGGGATAAATAAATTGTGAAAAAATATGACTTGGCCTGCCTGTGAAAAGTGCTGGTGTTGTGCCCGGTCACTTCTGGAGCATCTCCTGTGATTCATTTTCTATCCTGCCCTTGTTTTTGCTCATGAATAGCAAGCAGATATGGATTACTGAATAAAAACGACATCCTAAATTGACATGCCAAGGTGGCTGCTTTATAATAAATGTTTTGTGTCCTAATATATTCCTGTCAGTCAATGACAATTGGTAATGTGGTATCAGCAGGTTATGAATGTAACGCCTCTCTGTTGTTCCCTCAGAGATATAATTCAATGAGCAGTGAAGTGGCATTTTATCAGTTTTTCTTTTTAGATGACTGAGTCTGCTGCTTTACTCACTGTTGCAAAAGTCACAGGATACAGACGAGCAGTGCAGAGTACAAAAACAAGACAGAATTATGCAAGAGGGTTTAGATTAGAACAGGAGGATGTTAAATAGAGCTAAAGCCACAGAGGTGACTATCAGCCACAAGCTATCTTTAACCAGCCGTGTCTCCTTGAAATGATGTTTATGTACAACTTATTTGAAACAGAAAATATGTTTTGAGGGAGACATAAAGCCGAGCAAACTCTGTTTTCTATTACCTTAATAAGGTAATGTTGGTAATTAACATAGGTGGCAAGAAGTGTTGCTACTGAGCGTTTCAGCAAATCATTTACAGACAATGTGTTTCAGTTGTTTTCTGCCAGAACAGGCAATTTTGCAATAGCTTCAACTTGTTCTGACAACAGAATTATTTTCTTATTGCCTTTTAATTAACATTCAACTAAAATCACAGTCTTTGCCTGAACTTAACAAAAGTACATTTGTTGCCTAAACTTAAGATAAGAGTCTGGACGCAAACCGGGATTCTGATGTCAAGGTCCTGCACTTCCTTGTGAAGCCTGAATTGTGTTGCCACAACAGCATTATTAATAAGGCAGTTAAGTAACATACCAACACAATTACCACCGGGCACCTTCTCTCCTTCTCTCTCTCTGTTTTATTCTATTACTGCATCTTGCTAACTCGGCCATTCTGGATGTCACTAACTCGGCTTCTTCTCCAGAGCCTTTGTGCTCCACTGTCTCTCAGATTAACTCATATCGCAGCGGTGCCTGGATAGCGTGACGTGTGGTTGTGCTGCTGCCGTGGTCCTGCCAGATGCCTCCTGCTGCTGCTGCCATCATTAGTCATTAGTCATACTTCTACTGTTATTATACACATATGACTATTGTCACACATGTATACTGCCAGATATTAATACATACTTTCAACATATTGTACCACAGTAGCCAGAACTATAACTATAATATTATTACTTTCAATAATGTTGTTGTAAGCTACTGTCATTACCTGCATCTCTCTCTCTCTCTCTCTCTCTCTCTCTCTCTCTCTCTCTCTCTCTCTCTCTCTCTCTCTGTCTCTCTGTCTCATTGTGTCATGCGGATTACTGTTAATTTATTATGCTGATCTGTTCTGTACGACATCTATTGCACGTCTGTCCATCCTGGAAGAGGGATCCCTCCTCAGTTGCTCTTCCTGAGGTTTCTACCATTTTTTTTCCCCATTAAAGGGGTTTTTTTGGGGAGTTTTTCCTTATCCGCTGTGAGGGTCCAAAGGACAGAGGGATGTCGTATGCTGTAAAGCCCTGTGAGGCAAATTGTGATTTGTGATATTGGGCTTTATAAATAAAATTGAATTGAATTGAATTGAATTACAGGGGTGGTTTTAGAACAACACAAGCTGCTGTAAGAAAGAATGCAACTTTTTATTTGCAACCAGAAATAATTAAAAACCCTGTGGTTGGATTTTAAAATTTCTGACTATATTATATATTATATAATATATTTCTGACTTCTATAAACAAAATGTTATGTAATCAAAATAATTTATTAGAAGGTATGATCGCATACAGTTTCCACATATACGGGGTATACAAAAATATCATTACACTTGAGCATCACAATATTAGTGTTATGATACTGTATTGATTCTCTAAAACACTATCAAATGTAATCAGTAATTTACTTGCAAAGATTCGCTGTGGTGGCACATTTTGTTTAAAGCTCTGACCACTGGATCCTTCAGTGTTGTAATCTATCTTCAGCCATTTGATTCCTCCACTGTAACATCACAACATATTGTTAGCATAAACATAAACAGTCTAAAAGAACATAAACATAAACAGCAAAGAACACAGGCTTGTGATACAGGCATAAAGGGCTCACCACTAGTATTGACAGTTTTCCTAAAATTTGATTTCTAAAAAATCACAATAAATGGCAATATATTAAATTGTGATTTGTATTGTATCAGCAGGTTCTTGCCAATACACAACCCAAATGTACAGGCTTAAAAAATATAATAAATAATGTGTTAATCTCAGTATTCTGCCAGCCAATACAGCACAGGTGTAGTAGTGATATGAGCCTTGTTTTGGTCAGCATTGTACGTTAAAACGGTGCCAGACTAATTTGCACATTGGCATTACAAAATACAGACAGGAGATAGTTGTTTTCAACCTGGGGGTCAAGACCTCACATGGGTCACAAGATAGGTTCGCAAGGTGGATAGAAAAAAAAACATATTTCTGCCACACTGATTATGTGTTTTGCCAGACTTTTCTCTAATCTTCTCATCTGTGATCGCTTGATAGCAAAAGGACAAGAGGGATTCATGTACTGACATGCGCTGCTCTGTCATAGGCATCTGTGATCATATGGCGTTCTTTGATCAGTATGCAGCTAATCATAGTTGATGTTTGGCTCTGTGTCGTAAATCAATTAATTTGATTTGATTAAATCCTCTCTGTGTTTCCCCTATAGATGGCTGGGACAAATTCACCCACCCCTACACCAAGAAAGAATTTGGCAAGTGGGAACTGATTCTACCGCCCAAGCATGACAAGTCTCCAGCTGTGGATCATCAAACCAAACTCAAGGTAGAGAACAAAACATCTTCATGCTTATTTTCACGCCCTCAGTGTGTGTCATCTTGCCACGGTGGTATGGTGACTTGTAACTGTAATGTGCGAGGGAGATTCCCTGTCATGTGTGGCGTCTTATGAACCAAGTGAAATCCTGGCGTGTCGCCGTCAACAACATGTCATACTCACAGTGCGCAGAAGGGAGATTACTGTATGTACACAATCTGCACAGTGGAGGGTAGATACACCTGAGGAGCCCAACTGATGGCTTTTATTTCAGCTCCTGTCTGCGGCAGGTGTCCCTCAGGACATTGCGTCGTGTTTGTCTGTGCAAAACACACCCAGCAGTGGGTGTACATGATTGGTTTTTAGCTCTAGTAAATAATTCATCAGGGTTAAATGCAAAAGATGCACCTCCCATTATGCATTGTCTCCCAAGCAAGCAGCGAGGATGAGAAATAATCCTGAAATGAGATGCCAGGCGTGGAATGGATGGCATCGTGGCGCCACTCTCCTTGGGACCGGGTCATCGTTGGCACGCTCCTGCGCCCTGGACAGGCTGCCCGGCTCCCATTGTCAGCGGAGGTCAGTCTAAGGACGATAAGAAGCAGATGGAAAAGCTGGCACCTGGCCTTTCCTTGTGCACCCCTGCTGCCTATGAATGGCTGTCTTGCTGTGAGCTCCACTTTAGAATTAGTTCCACAGCACTCCCTCGTGGAAGCACAAGCCTAGCTTCAATCACTCTCATGTAGAGCAGCTTGCCCTTCTATCCCCTTTGTTCAGGGCCCAATTTGTCTCCATAAACAAGCAGTGTCCTTTTGTGGGTACAGTATTTACAATGAGCTCTTTATGTTGAGAGGATGCAAGACTTTAGAGAAATGAGCCGAGGTGTTATCTAAGCGATCAAGCGCCCACTTGTTTTTATCCACACCTAACTTCTCGCATATTGCCTGGCTCCTAGTTGTTTTTCCTGTTCATGCACCCCCTCAGCCTGCCCAACAGTCTGATTTTTCTTTAATATTCCTAATGCTGGCCAATTTGTCTGAAGGACCACCGCTCTGTCAGGCTGTATGCCAGTCCATTTATCCAACTATCTTTTCCTAATCCTATAAACTGTGAAGCATGTCATAAGGGGAGCCAGGCAGCTAACCCCCAGGTGGCCTGGCCATAATGAAAAAACCCCAGAGGGGGGTCTGGCCAACGGCTCGCAGGCAGGTGGCATTTGAACAGTCATTACTTCACAACAGTAGCCAGAATTAGTTGGGTTCTAATGCCTGTTTCTGCAGGGGACAAAACAGGGTGAACACATACTGTGGGTAACACTACAGGATCGATTTTCTTGGTGGGTTTTTCCAACTCACACGCTGGCTTTCTCCTTTCTTATTTGACTGATGGAGGCAAAGTAACTTTTCAGTTAGATTTCCAAACTATACTTATTTGACCCCCTTCCAATCCTGAATTGCAGACATAATAGATGAAAGGCAAAGGATAATGATTTAGATTTCCTATTTTTCTAAATTGCTCCCTGGCTCAAATCCCCTCTTAAGACTAGCCAGCGAGTGGCTGTGTTAAAATCAACAGAGGAGTTGCACCCCTTTACAAAAATAAAACACAGCATAATTACCATTGAATCCAGATTCACCACAACAAGTATTCTGGTCAATACTGTAGCGTTTTGTCCTCCACAGCATATTATGTCTTCAGTGCTTCCTTGGAGCACAGTATAATGGATTTAAAGCTGTGAGTTTTGCATTGGAGAGCAGGGAGCTGCTTTCCGGAAGGGTGGTGGTTTTCATGTTGACACATTGAAAAATGTTTGGTTTATTGGTTGAACAATCTGCACCATCTTTTCTGTGTAATGGATGGGGAGTAACTGCACAGTTTTATGATGTAAGCATTTCATGGCTGGAAGATGTAAATAAATGCTGACTTTAAAATTGCATACGTGCAGGGACAGAAACATGCAGGAGCCACGGAAGACCTGGAAGCCTCTGTTGATTTGTGGCCAGGCCTCTTACACATGAGGATTGATATACCTGGTTAATTCTGTTCCTTTTTTGCAGTGATGTTTTCATTCTTGCAGCATTTTTTCCCCTTTTATTTTCATTACCATTATCCTTTATTCCTCCTATCTGTAGGTTTTTAATTGAGATTTCCAGTTTCCAGTAGTGTGTATCGTGTGGTCCATATCCTGTCTGCTTATTAGACAATGTGTGTTTCTCCTTCCTCTCAGCTGATGTAAAGTGCTTGTCCTGTCTTTTGAATGCCCTCTCTCTATGTCATTGTTTAAGTGCCCTTGCAATAACATAACACTCGTTTATCTGTTGTTCCCAGGTGGTAGTTCATACCAAGGAGGGTGAACGGCTGTACCGGATCTCACCCTGGGCAAAGTATGTGACCAGGGAGGAGAAGTCTGTCATCTATGACTGGGTTCACTGGGACCCCCCCCAGCCCTACATTGTAAGTTATTATTTTGTTATGTTTTATTTCAATATTGTATTCCAAAACTGGTAAAAAATGGTCAAAAAATAATAATAATTCAAAAATCTTGGTGAAAATTGGATATGAACACTTGTGTTGTTCAATCATTCATTCATTTTTTTTCATTTTTTGTCATTGGAAACATTTTCTGAGCTGCCAGCATTACAAGAGGGCCTTGTTTAATGTAAACAGTGATGCCCTGTGTCTTTATGTGGCAGCCATTCTTGGAACCAATTGGCTGTATTCGGCGTCTGACTTCCAGCAGACAGCAATACAGCCTCTGGGGGCAGACCCCCGATTTTTTGGCATTGCAGTTTGATGAGTTTGATGTGGGCGGAGGAGGCGAATTTCCATTTCTGACTTCCGTTTATATATAAGTAAATATGCTGAACCATTGCGATGGATTCAGAGTTTGCAGTGACGCCAATTATGTTCACTGCACGGAGTGTTTAATCTGGCAACAACTGCAGCCGGCTCAAACGTGATTGGTCAATATTACGCGGACTACAAACAGCCTAGCACCGGAAACCAGGGCTCTTCCGCTCTTCTTCCGGAGGCAAGATCTCTGGGGTTTGCCTACAGACTCTACATTCACTGAATGTAGAGTCTGTATATGGAGACTATGTGGCAGCAAACGCTACAAATTGTTAGATTTGGTTTTAGATGCCAGGGAAGGTCATATTGAGGTGAAAAACAGATCAGATTTTTTGTTTTGTGTGAAAACATTGGGGCTTAATTTTAAAAACCTCATCACAACTCTCATTGTTTGATAGTTAATAAAGCATAAAATGATTAAAAAGAAAATGTTTCATCAGGCTAAACGCCTCTGTTATGTCTCTAAAATGACAATATATTGTATTTTTTTCAGTGTCAGCTCTTAAAATAACCTCCCGTATCCTGGTCCTTCCATCACTGCTTTGATTTCTTGCAGTGTGAAACATACAGTTTCATTTGGAATCAGCTTTACGTCTCACATCCACAGCCATTGTGGCCATTCTTAGTGTGGGTGCTTGATGCTAAGAGGGTCTGAATGTGTCTCAATGCTACTTGACGCCCTCAGCACAAGTGTGCACAAGCAAAACAATAAGAGGCTATTAAAGACCACCTTGCTTTCTTTATCGCTTGTTATTTGGCACCATTTTAATTAGTGGAGCACTCTTACTGGCAGTATACTCGCTTTATTTACAAGTGGCTCAATCATGTACTTCAAACAGTGGGTTCACATGGCCTGGTGGGTAGCCATCAGGAAATTTATTCTATGTATGAAACAAATCCCTTCCCCATTGTGTAACAGGGACAGTGTGAATCATAGATCATTTAATGTTTAACAAATGTTGTGCAGGGCCATTGTTAGCCTCTGTGGTAAGACATTGATGCAGAGACCCACACTGTGTCTTTGGCCTTGTGGCTCATAATTACTCACCAAATGTAATATATTTTTAGTAATTTTCAGGAATAAGTGCTGCTGTGATTTTCTGTCTAATTTTGGTTTCCTCTCCAGCAAACCAACCCTCGGCCAAAGAAGCCTAAGAGCCTGAGAATATATGAGGCCCACGTGGGCATAGCTTCACCTGAGGGAAAGGTCGCCTCATACACCAACTTCACATACAACGTGTTGCCTCGTATAAAAGACCTGGGTAAGACATGAGGCAACATGAGATTGTTCTTCCCCCCTTTTGGCGTCCCTCTTATTTTGCTGGCTAAAGTGCACAGCAATCTTCCTGCTGTGATCCTTTTCACCTAAGTGTCAGTAAGGGCTTTTGTTGACTCAACTTGAGAACATTTTATATCTTCTTCAGCCAAGACCAGTGAGGAAGTGAAGTATTTAGGTGATGTTTATATACCTCCCTACACATCAAATCAGAGTCAGCAGTGTGGCTGGAAAAAACACCAGTTGAAGGGTTCAAAATGCATTTTTTCTAACTGCCAGTGTCCTGTGCCATCTATGTCGACACTGGTCCATAACTGCTCCTCCAGTAGCAGTATTTTCAGTGGCAGACCTGTCACACCCCCTCTGCACAAAGCCACATCAGCAAGTCAACATCCTGTTTACTGGCATGACCTGAAGGGATCACTGATTGTTGGACAGTGTTTTGTAAAGAGGGCTCCACAGCACAAGTCACACACCACACAGCAGTTATGGATCCAAAACAGACAACTTATTTCCATTTCCATGATTTTGAATCAGGCAGCCAATAAAAGAGAGAAACTATTTTACAGCTCCTTGTATCATTCAGAAAAACAATACAGACTTGGACTTAGGGCTAGACCAGGGGTCTGCAACCTTTGCCATTAAAAGAGCCATTTTTGACCAAAAATAATTTGAAAAAATCTGTGTGGAGCTGCTAAACATGTTTGAGCCTTATAATCAAGGTAAATAGCCTATTAAGTCTAAATTAGTGTATACTTATGGTCTAAATAAGCATTTGTTAATATGTTTTACCACAAGGTGGCCACTGTGCAGGGCACTATTAATAATTATCTGGTACTTAAATTTTGCAGAGCTGGCAGTGAGAGCAAACAAATCTGTCCACGCACTACTACATTCTCTATTTTATTCAATTTACTTTTTTGGATTTGGCATCCATAGCTAACCAGCCACTGCTATCGAGGTTCAGCAACATTTGGATTCATAGAATGAATTTCCATAGACTTCTTTTCTCAAAGGCTCAAGGAGCCACTGGACAGGGGCTAAAGAGCCACATGTGGCTCCGGAGCCACAGGTTGCCTACCCCTGGGCTAGACGATACGACCTCAAATTTATATAACCATAAATTGTCACAGTTAGTTTCAAATCAATATATTTAACAGTAAATATTCTTTATACCATTTTACAGTACAGACTCACTTCTGAATTGTTTGTTCAGATTAGTTCAGTATAACCCTCAGAGAATTTGGCTGTCTGGACTTGACTGTGGGCTTATTGATTAGTTGAACTGCTAGTTAAATGTCACTGCCTGTTGCAGCTATTCTCAGTTTAACTATGTAGGATGCAGACAATTTATTTAACAGATATGATATGAGTCAGCTTGGAATGGCAAAAGATCTATGTCTGGAAGCTAATAAATTCAGTTTAGCACTGCCTTGCTTTTACTTGTACATGCACAGATGGAACCATGTAATTTTTCCATACTTGAATTCCATATGATTTAAAAGAAAAAAAAAAAGATTTAAAAATAAAAATCTGTTGACTGTGATCATGGTACTTCAAACAATATTTATATCATCTTTGTGAAAGTAGTATAGCAGACAGAGGACTTGAAATTATCTTGAAATTATGTTTGAATTGGAATTTAAGATGATTTTAATTTGCTTCCCCTGTGCATTTAAAATAATTGAAGAGGCAAATGACTAGTTGAGGAGCAGTTTGCACGGCAACAGGACATTTAAAAACATTAAATCATTCATTTTTAATCACAGTGAAAATTGTCAGTACTATTGAGTGCAAGGGCCAATCCCAATTCTCTTCCTTTAACCTTACCCCTTGGCTGGAAAACTCGCCTGGCTGGATAGTTTTGCAATGCATCCTGGGAAATTCAATCTTCCCCTCAGTTGAGATGGGTTCATAAGTGTGCATCACAAGACCCTTCAAATTAAGTGGGGATTTAAGGGGCTGAAAAGCACTTCCCTAAAGTTTGGGACACCCTAGCCCTTCGTGGGAACATGCAAAAACAAGGGCTAGGGCCAATTTTGAGGGGAGCTGTGAGTATTGGGACAGACCCTAAGTGTTTGCTATGCTTGCGGCACAACTTTGTGGATGGCTATACCAGCTCACCTGTCAGTCCAACACAAAATGTATTTCTTTTAATATGCCTTACAAAAAAGTCTATTTGTAGTTGGTCTATAGACCAGAAATATGCCTTGCCATGATGAAAATTAATCCAACGTAGTATAATGGTTATCAAGTCTCATCCAAAACCACACACACTAAATTGTGAACACTTTTCCTGATGATGGCCCTGTGTGTAATCTTATCACATCACTCTTTTTTGAAAAAACAAAACAACAAAAAGAAATAGAAATAATGTTGAGGATTTAACTTTGCAACGAGTAATTTTGAACAATTGTTAAATGACATCTGTTTTCATTCATTATTGCATTTCAGGGCTGGAGGATGGTGTCAACATTACTGCTTGCAGCTATGATTAAGATTAGTTACACTCTAAAGAAATATCACTGTGATTTGACTTGTGACTCGCGTCTTATGTGGTCTCATTACACGTTTGACTCATTAACTGTGATGTGTGATTCATTTTCATAATAACTCGACTTATAATAAAGAGCTAGATTTAAATGTGCCTTTAACCTGAAGGAAAATATCCCTGTCTTGGTTTGCAGTTCTGCTCATATGAGATGTGGCATTATTTTGCATTTAAATACAGCCTGCTGCACTGACATTATTAAAAGGCACAGATATGACTGGCACAGCAAACCAGGAGCAATCTGATAAATGCTGTTTCCTTGGTTGTGTCATCCTGTTTAGTGGGAAAGGAAACTGCCAGAGTAAATGCTGTCAAAGAATCTACCTGCAGCAGCTGAGGGAATCTACACAATAGGATTCTCCAGGAGGCTAAACTCCACCGTCTCTAGTGATGGCTGCCTTTGCCTGCCATTTCATTTTCTTGACTGTGGAGAGAGTGTATATATAAATATAAAAAAGAGAAACTTCCTCTCACCCCAGTGCTTTGTCACACTCCTTCAGAAGCCAAAGTTTTTTTTTCTCTCCCTCTCTCTAGCCTGAAAAGAAGCAGCGATATAAATAAATAAATGTGCTCCACACAACAGTGAGAAACCGCAGGGCCTCCCTCTGGAGTGCTCAGTGGCAGTTAAAACGCCTGTTGTTCTCTTATTCATAGAAGCAGTTTTCGTAGGTCGTTTTGAAATGTTGTACATGACCTCCTGACTCTGATAGCTGGTGTTTCCCTGTAGCCGCAGCTTGTCTTTAGGATACCAGAGCTTGTGTCAAAAAGGAAATGCCTGGAGCTCACATATACAGTACAGTGTGACTGACACAGGTCAAATAGTATTGAGTCGTGATGTTTCCAGATGCTTTCTGAAGCACACAAATGTGGCCCAACATGAGAACAGTAGAGGCTGTTTGGATGATGGTGTCGGTTTTTAAACACACCTTGCACCTTTTATCCTGTGTGGCCAACCAACCCCACACATCATAAGAATTATTTTCATTTTGATTGATCTTTGGGTTATGATCTAAGCAGCTGCTGTTATTTTAAGAGAAATCATGAGAGAAGATAGTACTACCTCCAGTTAATGCAGAAAAATGAGGCTATCCAAATAGACTAGATGTAAAGCTCTTACGTATTAAACTAGATGTAAAGCCATATGTATTAAACACACTTTTTTCTTATTATGCATAATTTAGTGGTTAACCATCAGCTAATATCTGAAATATTTGCATCAGTTAGACAAAGTCAGATCAGTAATATGGTAGGACATCTTTAGACACATAAAATTCAGAAAAATCTTTTCGATATACATGAATGTATTTTTTTTTCTGCTCTCTGGTACACAGGATATAACTGTATCCAGCTGATGGCTATCATGGAGCATGCCTACTATGCAAGCTTTGGATATCAGATCACAAGTTTCTTTGCTGCCTCCAGGTAAATGCTTTTCAATTTCAGAGTATGATTTATGTATTTTGTACAAACTTGTGGCAAAGGTGTCATGTGAAAAAAAATCAGCATAAATCATTTAAAGTTTTAATCTCTATGGTTTTATATTTATTCATAGTTGAGTTTTTTCAACATTAGTCATTCAGTCCATTTGCATTTTGTAATTACCTGTCTGTATCAAAGTGTCATTGTTAGTGGCAGGGTCTGCCATTTTTTGTGCTCGAATCAAGTGATTCAGAAGAAACAATGCATGCACAAATGGAAAGCAATGTGGAAGACGAAAGCCAGTATACATTTTACGTTATGTGGAAAGTAACATTCAATCATTAGTCTAGTGTTACCATGCCAGACGACACTTTTTACAGACATCTTTAGTCTTCTTTACTGAAACAACATGACACAATGAATGCTTTCAGCCCCACCAGTACTGACATCTTAAAGATTATGACTTGAAGGCCTGTTTTTCATTTAGTGTTTCACGTGACATTTTCACCACTTTACCTGTCACTCATACTATCTGCTTTTTAATACAAATAGTTTTTAGAGAAATTGTGTTTATTGTAAGGGCTGAATGAATAACTTCACATGATTCTGAGGACAAAACTGAGCGAGCAACATCCGGCTTCATAGAAATAGTCACCTCAAATCAAGGTTAGGAAGTCTGACACCAGCAATAATCTCTCTGTAAATACATTTGCTGTTAATCCAGAGAGTGGAGGGAGCCGTAGATAAAGGTGGACTAGTCGGAGTATTTATCTTCTTTCAGAGATCCCTCCTTCCTTGCTTAGAGTAGAGCGTAAACCCAAAGTGTAATGTATATAGTGTAATTTCACCCATGATTGATCTCTCAGTGTCATTTAAAACCTGAGCAGTCGAATACCGGGAAGCGGGGTATAATACTGTTGCTATGTGTCCTGTTTTGCAAGGAAGCTGATATAATGATAGCTGGAAGGACAGACAGGACGTTATGGGACAATATGAGGAGTGTACACAAAGATATGCATGTGTTTGTATATGGAGGTGTGTATACATACATACACACAGTTACTCTGTGGAGTGTCCAGTGAGATCTACATTGTCTTCCTCTTTATGGCTCTGTAAATGGTACTTTCTGAAGAACAATATGAATTCAGTGTGTGTTCCTGCACCTTCTCTTAAATGTTAGGCCTGTTGTCACTGGGATGCTAATTTAAGAAAAAAAACAAACAAACTCAAAGCCAAGGACATTTTTGTTCATGGTCATCACCTTGTGCAAGTCACGGACCAGGTTTATTTTTAGGAGAGGAGGCGAGTTAAGGTCTAGTATTTCAGCTAGGCATTAGATATAGACTGAGAAGTTTATTGTTGTGAGGACCGTTGGTCCATTTTTCCTCTAAGTGTAATTTTAAGGATTTAGATTCAAGGTTAACATTGGGCTCTGGGAATATTTGAGTTGAGTTTAGAGCATGAAATGGAAAGGGTTTAGGACTCATACAAATTTGTGTTCATGTGTGTATTTATAGTCGGTACGGTACCCCAGATGAGCTGAAGCAGCTGATAGATGTGGCTCATTCGATGGGCATCGTGGTGCTCTTGGATGTTGTTCACAGCCACGCCTCCAAGAACACCGAAGACGGCCTGAACCACTTTGATGGCTCCGACTCGTGTTTCTTCCATGCTCCACCCAGAGGGGAGCACAGCCTGTGGGACAGCCGCCTTTTCAACTACTCCAGGTACCCTCTGTCTGGTTCCACTGTGAACTTCTGTACCTCATCTCCATGTTTGCATACATTCATCACTTTTCTGTGTTCTTTATGTGTGGATTTGGCTTACATGCATAAATGGTGCAGTCAATGAAAGGGTGTATATTTAAAGATAAATTAGATATTAGATAGGTTTATCAAGACTGAAAGACACGTTTCTACACTGTGTCACATCAAGACAGATAGACTGTTTCTTTTCAGAATAAAAGTTGACCATAAAGATTACTGGCATCAAAATAGGTTGTGCAATGATGTGGAACATATGGTTGCAGCAGTTAAAAAAGGATCTTATTCATCGCTAACAACTGATTGTGAGGTCTTTTTTAGATGTAGTGTGAGCTTCAGAGGGCATAAATAATACAGAAAGATGTGCAATGTAATTAAATAACAATACGATTACTTCCTGTTCTAAAGTAGTAGTGCAAATGTACCTTCTCTTTATTTAGTGATACTAACAGTAGATCTGCATCAAACCAGTACAGTGAGACTTCTTAACTTTGGTCATTGACTTTATGCTACTGTAATTTTATTGTAATTAAATCCAACATTACATTTTTTTTCTGATCCTTTTAGCGCCTTTCATGATGTAAAAGCAAGGAATGGCCTACCAATTACTAAAATTTTAATTCAACGTTATGCTTTATCTGTGGAGATTAAAAGCTGCATTTAAATATTAAATTTGATACTAAGCCCGAGAAGGAGATTTTAAAGCAGCCACAGCTGCATCAGATATGTAAACATTTACCTTTGAAATCAAGGCCGATAAATGAGCCCTATGGTCTTAGCGGTTCTGGATTTAATAAAAAAAATATATAAGCAACATATGAAGAGGTTGATAAATGAGGCCAAATGGGAGCTGACAAACCATTCTGTATATTCTCTCTGAGTATCTGATACAGCATGATGTGCTGAAGGTCAAAAGCAAGACATGATCTCAAAATGACAGATTACATCTCTCACCATAATGGCCACGCAGTCAGGTTCGCTGTTAATCTGATATTCCTGAGGCGTAGAACAGGCCATTAATGGTGAATGTAAGTTTCCTCAAATGCTCTTGATTTTACCTTTTACACATTTGGCCGGACAGGTGTTGAATTTTAATGTATTATGAGTAATGATTTGATGTTACAGTGTTGGCAGGCTTTGGTAATGTTCATATTTTCAGCTAATTACAAAAGTGTGAGGGAAAAACATGAAAGGCCTGAAGACGGCAGGCTCTGCTGGTGCTTAGAGTACACCAAAACTATTGATTGGTGTTGTTGTAGGCCCTGTTAATTAAGTGTCTCTCCTCTTGCCTCTGTACCCAGAAAATGATCCCAGCGCACATTAAAGAGGAGCAGGCACTGTTGAGTCTATCAAACGCTTTTTTTGAACTCGCTTTTAATAAGTGTGTGTCAGTGTGCAGCAGTTTCCAATACATTATACAATGTTTAGTGTCAGACATGGGGGCTATAATAAGAGAACAAGGTTCTTCTTTCATTACTTATTGAACTCTCCTCATATCCGAAGCACTCATTAGACACGGTGCAGACATATGCCACGACTGGGAGGCATATGAGGAGTCATTTGTAAAAGCCCAAAGGAGCTCCGCAATGTCATAGTCGGTTCATTTGTCTTCTCTGCCTCTCACAGGTTGTTTGGACGTGTCATTTGTGTCAAGCTTTTCTGCTACTCCCTTTGGAAGGAAATGAACCTCAGAGGCTAGCTGCGATCCTAATGTGAAACACAGCCTGTTTTTAATCAAGCAGCCCTATCAGCCATCACAGTCTGACCATGATGTTCTTATTAGGTTGACAGAAGCTGACTGATACTGGCTATCAGAGCAAAGATATATTTTCCTCGTTGCTGCCTCTTCTGCTCTGCTTCCACTTCTGCATCTTTATCAAAGGGCACTTTTTTTTTAGTTTGTATGTGTTTTTCTTCAACTTTTCCTCATAAAACATTCAGCTCAGACTGAAGAGAATGCTGTTTAGATGGATACCTGCTATCCAGTTGTTAACTTGAGTTGCCTCCGAGTCAAATGTGTCTGCATTACGCTTACTGCAGACGCTTGCCCTTGTTGACACATCAGGAGGTTCTGGCATCTCTTTAATGAAAGTAGCTTATACTTGTACTTATTAAATACTTGAATTGGGTGAATAATTTGAGTATAATGAAGGAAAGGTAATACATTCTTTGCCTGAACCTTTGCTTTGAGCTTAAATATTCTAAATGCCCTCGAAACATCAAAGGATATTTTGCTTGTATATCAACTGACCTTCTGATAAAGACGTTTTAAACTCCGAAACTTATCAGGATGTCAGTTTATGTGAATTTACAAGGTGATGCACCTGACACTCAACTTCTCTTGATGTGATAAGCCGAAAAGAACGAGGGCATATCTGCATTATTTGTTCGCTGCTGTTTCCTTCATGAACCTTTTCAAAGACGCCAAAGTCACCTTGAGACGGTGACCGAGTGAATAGAGCCCGTGGTTCAGCGTGTAGGGGGTTGGCAGCAAGAGAAGCCGAGCCTTTTTGCAGATCAGGGCCTTCAGATGTGAGAGTTCTAAGAAGCTTGATGTGGGCTTGTTCTGTAATCCCCCCACCTCTCTCCGGATCATTTGCATCCATTTTTCATCAATCTTTGTGTGAATTCTTAAGATATGAAAAATAGGCCCAGGGCCAGGCTTTTGAAAACTCTTTTTAACTCTTCTCCACGTTCTCATGCTGAGAGATCGGCCCTGTGTTTGAGGACTATGGAGCAATAATTCTCTCTTTGACAAGATTATTCTATGCGTGTCTTTTTATGACGTTCAAATATTTGTTAATGATGTGTGGATGGGGTAATATAAATAGTGAATATTTCTGTGCCTCTGTACCGCCGTTGATCCTAAATGAATGAAGACAAAAGATAGCTTATAGACATTCACTAAATGAGATTAGCACTGCTTGGATTGTAAGTGTATTCTACAGTATGAGAGCTCAAATAAAGCAGCATCATATAATTTAGGCTCTCTGATGTATAATATGGTGCTAAATCCATTGATCAAGGTATGCTTTTATAATCCATGCAACCCTACTGTCACTCCTATAAAAATTAGCTTTGCCGTATAGGTTTTATTACTACAAGCTACTGTCATGTATAAAATTGCAGTCTTTGTTTCACAGTACAGTTGCACATGCTGTTTTTTTAATGAGAACATATTATGGAAGAGATATTTTTTCTGAGGCATGACTTCTGACAGTGTGAGATGTGTCTCCATTTTTATTATCAGCTGTTGGACTTACAGTGTGCCAGCTTCCTTAAACTGTTAAATTCTAAAATAACAGAACTGTACACAAGGGAAGACATGTAGGGAAGCAAAGAATCATCCTGCTGATAAATGGCAGGTTTTTATTTTAAAGAAACAGAGCAGAAACCATCACAAAAGAAACCCCAAGAAAATCGATCTCAATCTCCCTTTGGAGCATTTATGTTTTTACATACTTGGGCCAACTTTTGAGAATATTGGGGCCTGGCTACTGTCTGATCAATCAATAAACTCACACTTGAAATGTCAGCTCAGTCCATATTCAGTCATTTCGGTATTTAGTACTCATGAGTTATTTCCCCCGCCCCATCAAGTCACACAGCAAGGGGGGAAAGCTGTTTTTCCCCTCTGGTGAGCTCCAGCTAATGAGCTCAGCTTAGCTGTAGGTGTGCATGGTGGCTGGTTGGAGCTGCCTGTAGTGCTTCCAGTAGGTGCTGGATGGAGCCAGTGGGTCGGAACATAGCAGCTCTGCACCCCCATGCCCCTCAGCCCCTTAAAACTATCTGACAAATAGCAAAAAAAAGTACCATGGCAGAAATATGTGCAAAGAGCTTTCTGTTAGCAGTTAGATGTTTTCATGTGAAATGAGATGAATAATATGCCTCTTAAATACCCATTTTATAATGTCAATTGCGGGGAAAACACATTTTTAAGTGTTAACAGCAAATTGAATTATGAGGCAATGAACTCAGAATCATTTTTTTTTCCAGTGGCAAGAGATGTTTATCAAGAGCCAAAGTAGAGTCAGTCGATAACTCATTCAGACTTAATGTTGCTCTTTCACATGATTCTGAGACTTGATTATTTACTTAGTATTAAAAGATTTCTAAGCTTTGCTATATTTGCTATTGAATCTTTTATTTACAACTAAACTGAGCTAGCAAACATTTTTGTAACTGGCCTGGAATTCCATACCAATAGCTTCTCTGCATATGACGTGATACATCGGTGCGCTGTTCAGTTGGAGGGCAGGCAATTGGAGGCAAAGACTACCAGCACTGCACAAATGCCTATGATTTGCGCTTTCTATGGCTGTTCCAATCGATCCAATTGTACAAAAACAAGGGCCATTTTAAGTCTCGAAAACACTAGGTCATGACAAAAAGGCGAGAATTGGGAAAAAAAAAGATTATTTTGGGGTGTTTTGCCTTTAATTGATAGGAAAGTTAAGCGTGAAACAAGGAGAGAGAAAGAAAGGGAACAACATGCAGCAAAGGGCTGCAGGCTGGAATCAAACCCGGGTTGCTGCGGCAAGGACAGAGCCTTGTACATGGGGTGCCTGCTCTATTCACTAAACCGCCGACGCCCCGACTTCTGTCCACATTAATTGGCCTACAGTGTAATGTTGGGAGGACAAGGTTATTTGTAACAACAGTTGTGTCCACAACTGGCAAATTGTTCAAGTTGTGAGAAAAATCACTTTCCTCTGTTTTGTGTGGATTAAGTCCAACACGAGTTTCAATTTTCTGACAATACATGCTGTCTGCAATCTGATATTCCTTCAGCTAAGCCCGTACAGCTTCACCCTCGCTTTAAGACTGACTGCCAGGTTCTGGCCCACCTCTTTTGTAAATGACTATGTGGGTTGCACATTGCAACATATGATGGTGATGCTAGCCAGCTAGCTAGCTCACTATACAGCTAAGATTTTGGAGACATGCCTATTATTTACTTGGTTCCTTTATCAGAATGGCCGTACCGTTTAGATAACTTTGGTCATTATTCATGTGAACATACACACACCTTCAGAGATATCCTGCCACTACTAAAATTGTGGTCCACTGGAGAAAAACTCCAATGTGGGAGAATTGGCCTGCCACACTGCAATTGAATTCTGAAAGGCAGCAAGTACAAGGTGATGCTAATTACAGGTTGCCAAACATACAAACAGTCTCACAAGCAGCAGAATATCCCTCCCAGGATGCCAAGCAAAAGTAGCTAGCTGCCAGGCAGCCTAAAGAATGCCAGACAAATGGTAGATATCTGACACAAAGCAAAGCAGTACAGGGACAGTCTGTCAGGCAGCTAGATGAGAGTTTACCCTGCGAGGCAGCCAGCATCACCATACTGCTTGGAGGGCGGCTTAACAATGTGGTACCAAGTATAAAGACGCATATCTTACACATGATGTCCAGCAGAGAGCATGTATTTGCATTTTACAACACACTCAGTTGTGATTGGCTAATTGAACCCTGTTTTACTGGACACCGACTTACCTGATGATGAGAGGATGTGACAGCTAAACATAATCAACGTGTCTACCATTAGTCACAAAAGTAATAGAAAATACATTTTACAACATCAGCAAGTCATATCCTTCAAGCATCTGCAGCGCATATGTGTATTTAATGTACCCACAGGCTGGATGAATACTTCCGTGATTGAATAAATAAATAAATCAAGCCTCAACCTAGAAATGTGAATTTATTGCAGATGTCAGTCTTGTCAGCATCTCTGTCCTGGACGCAATAATGGCTTCAGGGATTGGAGAAAAGTTTGAAATGCGTTAAATGAGGCACCTTATTTGTCCTTTTTGGTCCAACAAATGCACACCATCCATCAGGCTGTCGAGCATCGTTGTTTGAGCATCACACTTCTCGTGGAATGACCTGTCAGCTTCTTAAATTTATTTGGTCTTATCTGCAGCTTACCTGTGATGTTGTGAAAACAGGGACTTAAATCTTTCTTTCTGCCATCATGACAAGTTGCCTTGACCCCTTATGCAAAATTTACTTCTAGAAACACAGCATGTTTCGATTTGCTCGCTACAGAACACAAATACCATAATATGGGTCACAGTCATGTTCAGCTGGAGGAGGAAATAAGCTCTGATAAGGAGCAACTAAGCATGAAGCTGATGCGGGAAAAAAGTCTGTTATTTGAATTGACTTGTAGTGACTTTTGTAGCTGTGCTTTCTTGCAGGTAAAACAACAACATATGATAGATTATCTTATCTTACTCTACAAGCAGCAATATTAAAGCTCTACTCTATTATTGCTCCCTAACCAGGTTTCACTGTCATTGCTGAGCTTTAGCATGAGGACAGTGTAATATGCAATTTGCTTTTGTATTAACACCACAGGCCGAGTGATAACTTCATTGAACTGCATAGATAAGCAGTGTATTGCATCAGGTATAGAGATCTAACTTTCCCACTGTAATTGGACTTGATGATGAATGGCATTGTGGGTCCTAATGTGGCAGTATGGTTTCATCTTGGGCCTCTGGCTCTCACTGGCTATTATCTCCATCCCGTGAGGATACATTGTGTCTGAGCCTTTGTTGGCTCTGCGCAGTGGAGTGGAGGACCTAATCTATTTATCACAGGGTCTGCGTGACCACCCAGCCAGGCTGCTATATCGGATCATACCAGGCTCCCATGTGCTCTTCCTCAAGGGAAGGGGGGAGCACCGATGTAACATGCAGCTTCACACCTGTCAAACAGTGCTGAGGTTGGTCATCCCTGAGGAATGGAGCATAGAGGGCAACGCATTTAAATGTATTTTTGTGTCATGGCTTACTTGGCCAAAGAAAACTGGGATTTTGTCTTTTGCCATAAGGGATGTAATCCTCAGTATTTAGTGTTGGAACATTAAGGGGGTGAATTTAAAGTTGAGGTATTATTGAGAACAAGAATTGTATGGTGTTTGGATGGATTTTTGTAGTTTGAGATGTTACTGGAGCGTTGTTGAAGCATGAATCTGGGACTCCTCGCTGCTTCACCAACTTTTTGACATGATGAAATTGCATCATTGAAGCAAAAAATGTTGAACTGCCCCTCAGTGTGGTGTCAGAGCTGAAAAAAAAACAAAAACAAATGAAATTCAATATCAGACTGTTCTAATTCAAGGTCTGAATCAGGTTTGTAAACTGCTGCTGTAGACAGAGAGAGCTGAAGAGAAATCTGAATTTGCCAGTTGTGTTCCAGAAGTAAGAAAACCTTAATCAATATCACATTTACATTTTTGATAATGCAAATTACTAAAAAATTAGCCTTATTGTATAATTTTGTTAAAAAACATGTTTTTGGTTCAGTCCATTTGTCTAGACAGGGGCTGTAAATATTTAAATGTTTCTGTTTTTGTCGCATTTAATGAGCACAATTTCCCATAAGCCCAACACCATTGTAAGTAAGATATGTTACCCCTCCCTTCCAAATTTCTATAAGGTAAGGAGACAAGGCCTGCACTACAGCCAGCCAATGATTTCATAGACATACCATAGATACCAGGTATCAAGAAATATGTTAGTTTTCTAGGCATGGTTACATCCAGGTACACTTGATACACATCATTACAACCATTGTTGGAGCTGAGTGTACAGAAAGCATCAGAGTTGTGGATTTCAGCCTAAGCAGAGGCAGCAGCTCACATTTAATCAGTGTCATGGATGTGTCATTCGCTTCACATCCACTGTGCTTTATTGCTGCTTTCGAGCATGGCATCCATGTGTACAATGTTTCATTTGGTGCTCATTACGCACACCCCATAGAGACAACCAAATCTTTAGTTTGAACCGACGTTTCCATGGCAACACGCCACTGAATGGGAATAGGTGATGTGCGTAGTGTACTTTGCCTTGAGTGGCTGCTCAGATCCAGATGACTCTCCCATCACTCAGTCAGGAACGGGGGCTGGGGCCATTTATGGAATCCACCTCCTCCAGCCTCAGCACAGTCCAGCCAACAGGCATGGAGAACATTTTCATGCTTTATAGTACACCATGGGCAACAAAATCCAGCTACAAGTTATGTTTTCATATTCATTTGTTGGTTTTCCCCTTTTTTGTGGAGTATTTGCCCTCTTGCTTGTAGTACAGAGGAGCTTGTCATACCTTGAAGATGCAAGCCAAAGCGAGTAGACATATACATGATTTATTTCCTCCTCAGGAGAGGGAACTCAATTCCCCTGCATGGTGTTTGTTTGCCCAAGTGTAGCATGAAATCCTATCAGTTCAAATACACAGGGATGTGCCTGGCTATACTAAATGCTTGCCCAGTGGTCATGCAGGTGGTCTGATGGAAATCAGAAAATTTCACTGTGAACTGTAAGCCACTGATTTCTCATCCTGACAACTGGATACGTGAAAGACAGCGTCCCCTCCATGGTGTAGTTAATGAAAACACCATCTCCTGTCACTGACACTCCATCTCCAACATAATGGAGCTTTGGTTATCAATATGTGAATGTCCTGTAGCAGTGAAAATTAATCTCTGGTGCCTAAAGTGCATGATGAGATGTGTGAATAATTCACAGCTTCTTGTTTATCTGACCTTGAATGTGTGTGTCTTTGTGTGTGTCTGTGTGTCTGTGTGTGTGTTGCTAGCTGGGAAGTGCTGCGGTTCCTGCTGTCAAACCTGCGCTGGTGGATGGAGGAGTACCGCTTTGACGGCTTCAGATTTGATGGCGTTACCTCTATGCTGTATCATCACCATGGCATGGGTAAGGCTGGTTTGTGTGCTACCCATATTTTAGGACTTGGTTGTGTTTGTAAAGCATGTCATCCTCCTCTCCTTTGAAACCCACAGTGCAGTATGCGCCACAGACTCCAGAAGCTTAGATAATAAGGCCAGTAGGAGTTTTCTTGAGGGGCCTGACTGATCCTAGCCATCATGTGGTGAAATTTTTGATCTAAAAAGCTTGTTTCAATTAAAAAACATAAGGCAACAACAGTGTTACTGTTGCCTAATTAATTAACCTGTTTCTAAATATGAAAATGTTGAAAAAGCCTGGGATGAAAAACATTTTCCAGATTATGTTTTATGAATAAGTGTAGTTGAGTGAAACACTAAAAAGTTAAGTACTCAGAGGCAAAACAGTCACTCTACTGGAGGGGGACTGGTTGACAAAACATGTTCCTCTACAGTATTTCAAATTAGGACAGCCTTGTGGGAAATGTGTTTAATTTTACGTGGTACAATGTTGTCTGATTAGATGAATTTTAGCAAGTATTCAGTGAAGAGAGCCAATTAAACCAAGCAATGATTTCATGCTTTTCAGTGGTTCAAAAGTTGTTGGCAGTAATGTCTTAAGAAACATAGCAATGCACCAGGGAAAGATGGGGTAGAAGAAGATGATTGGTTAATGTCATAGACAATATAAAATAAAGGGCCTAGCCACCATGACGTCACCCATTGGTTTGTGGACTGCTGTCCTGAAGCCTTGTGTTCGGCATTTTGGCCATCACCATCTTGAGTCTTTGGTGCCAGGAGTAACCATATGTGGATGAGCTGTGGAGGAGCAAGGGATGGATCGGACTCATTGACTGTGGTGACGCCTTGCAGACAGACTGTTACTCAAGCAGTCACACCGTTAAATATGCATGGCTTTAAACCTTAATAACATGTACATGGTGAGTTGTACACCCTCTGTGCAGTTGTCGTGAATGTTGAAATTAGCGAAAGTAACCACAAGAATGTAAACATGTTTATTTCTGCTGTCAAGTTGGGCATTTTAACATTGATGTCTGCAAGGCCTGACTTGCTTTTAAAGCCAGCCTCAAGTGGCCATTCAGGGAAAACGCCTAAAAAAAAAAAGTATTTTAATCAAAAATATTGTGGGGCCAAAAACAAACAAAGAGGGGTAAAAATATCTACATTATCCGCATAGCAGTCTGTAATATGTACATTATATTATTATGAATCTTTCTGAATATTGCGTAAATACTGGTTTGTGCTACAATCTCTAAAGTGGCATCTCACTTTGTAGTTAATGTACTTGCAGATAATGAATCAACAACAGTTGTCTCTGTACTAGTTTCTGTGAGCCATATTACATTTATGTCTCTATGTCAAGGACTGTTCAGAAAGAAAAATATGTAGTAAAACAGCAGCAGCACTTAAAAAAAAAACAAGGTATGAAAGATTTTAGAAGTCTGGGTGGAAAACATGGTGAGTGTTGACTGTGTGGGTGTTTACTCCTCAGGCACAGGCTTCTCAGGGGACTACAGCGAGTACTTTGGCCTACAGGTGGATGAAGACTCTTTGGTTTACCTGATGCTTGCCAATCACATTGTCCATACCCTTTATCCTGACTGCATCACTGTTGCAGAGGTAAAAACACACTCTACAACACACCTTCAGCTTTGCCTTACTTTGCAATGACACTGCCCTTAGCTGTTATTAATTAAAAGCACTTATTAGTTAGGCATAGCTTACTTGCGTATTCATTGGTGTAATTAAGAAGTAATGCAAAAGGAAATTGGATGTCACTCTTTTTTGGCCTGTGGTATAGGATTTTCAGCCCTTAATATGCGAGTTGTGGAGTGGTATTGATGCGATCTAGGCTGACTACTGGGAATGAAACCTGTGCACACAAAGAGAAAATGTGATATGAAATAGTGTGACTTCTCTGCAGGATGTGTCGGGGATGCCTGCTCTCTGCAGAGGTGTGGAGGAGGGAGGGCTTGGTTTTGATTACCGGCTGGCTATGGCCATTCCTGACAAGTGGATTCAGGTAAGATGATTTACTTCTTTTTAATGTACCTTGTGCCCTTTCTTTGTTTTTTTTGTTTTGTTTTTTTCCCCTAGCAACTCCACAGACACGGTAGGCCTATGCTCACACAGAAACTTCTGTGTGGCACAAATACAGTAGAGAGAAAACTGAGAGCAGCTCAAAATAGGGATGAAAGACAAAGGGAGTGACAGGGCATGTTAGGAGGCATTAAACACTCTTGTGCGATATTACAGCTGAGCCTGTTGCTAAGCTTTTGAGCCTTTTAAGAAGCTTTCAGGTGTGAAACTTGAAATATAGTGACACAAGGATCTCACCTCACATTTTCCTGGAGGAGGCTTGATACACCTGGAAAGTAGTAATGTGCACAAGGGGAAATATGACAAACCTTTCAACTGACTTCTGAAAGTTATGAGAACCCTATAAATGCATATATCCTTTGGTTTACATTGTATGATACACACAGTGACAAGAAAATTGCTTTAACTCTAACTTTGTAAAAGAGAGAATGTGTATTTCATTTGCAAGTAAACAGTATTATATTCCCATGAAATGGATAACAAAACACACATTTTTAAAATCGTAATGTCACATTCACAGTGAGAAATTCACAGATGTAAACAGTTCACATTCATTTTCTTGACCTCTGTTGGTGTTATGAAGAAAATGATTCATTTTTTTTTATCCACAGCAGCAAGTTTTTCTTCCTTTTTTTTCTTTTTTCTTTTTTTTTTTAAGTCAAACCGAGGAAGGTCTTTGTGCTTGTTCTAAAGCAGTGCTAATTTTTTTTTTTTTTCCTCCTTAATCCTACCTGCTGTGCGAATGGGAAGGTCATTATTTATCCCTTCAAACACAGAGTTATGAATAAGTGATGGGGGAGACATAATTGTTATTGAATAAAAAAAAAGCAATAAAAGTAAAAGAAAGACAAGCTTTCATAATGTTAACTCAAAGGTCATCTAGTCACTGATCCAAGCTGAAATTTCTTTTCTGATGTTTTTTTTTTATTTTTTATTTCCACAAGTGGAGCATTTGAATACCTTTACATTTCACTTTGATTCATTATTCAGTCTGAAATGTCTGTCCTTGGGGGTAGTTTTACATGATGTCAAAGCAAAGGTTATTTTTCTGTTTGAATTCAATGCTCTGTTAATTTTTCTCAACCAGTCAGACAATCTGAATAGTTGAAGATCAGAGACATTACTTTCCCAACAACAAACTCATGTCCCTGCAGGTTTATCACCCTCCACTCATTCCCAAGTACAGAGGATAATTCAGCCAGAATGAATTCAAGAATAAAAAGGGTCAATTATTTTCACTGTAACACAAGGGACAGAAAGCTGTGAAGAAATATAGAAAATATAATTTTAAATTGAAATGATTGGATTTTCCATGAATAAATTTTGTGTAATGGCAATAGAGCATGACAGTTTGTAGTCCTAAAATCCAGACATCCATTGAGCGGTTAGTTCCCTCAACAGATCTCTGATGTCTTTTCACGCTTCAATAAATTTAAAAATTGTACAGTGTCATTTGTGTGTGAGGTTAAAATATGGTGTTTATGTGTTTTTTTGCAGATATGACTGTGCTAAAAACAATTGTGTGTATATCATTGGTCTTTGTTCCCTTCAGTGCTTATTGTCTTTAGACATTTCATTGAAAATCTTGAAAACTCAGAATGTAGTTTTGTCATGTTGGTCTACAAAGAGATTACATTGCTCTACTTACAGATGAACTATGATGTTAAAGAGCTGAAGTAGAAATGGATAAGCTTAAACTGAAAATTGGGGTTGAGAGTTGAGTTTTTCTCTTTCAAATGGCCTCGCTATCTTAATTTTAGTTTCGTCAGTACTACTGTAGTACTAGGGTAGAACTTCCTCAACATATACACCACATTGTCTTTTAATTTTAGTTTTGTTCACAGTGCACTGAGGAAAAGCTTGTTTGGAGGAATGAAGCCTTGTGGCTAAAAGCCCTTTTGGGCAGAGCTGTTTTCTTGCCTACTGTCAGAGTTTTTCCAGTTTATCCATGTTTCCTCAAGGTTACCATCAGTCATGCCATACAGCTTAAGGTGCAGTTCTTTGCTTTGCTGTCTTCCAGACAAAATGTAGCTAATGTGTACACACTCAAACACAAAAACACAGAAAAACACACACTGAAGTAAAAGACATTGAAGAGCGTCCACTCTTTCAGGTGACTATACAAAAAGGATGGTTTGTTTTGGGATGTTTACTGTTTGTTTTTAATATGCTGATAATGTCACATCAAAATATTGCTTCACAAATATCCTGTGTATGCTTTGCAGCAATGGTTGCAGAGGTTAGTAAAGCATGTTTAGACTTATTTACCCTCAAATATATTGATACATTAAATACCTTTTACTATATTATCATATTGTGTTTATCTCTTTGACAGTAGCTCAAAGTAACTGAAAATGGAACTCTTGATATCCTTAAATGTAAATACTCAGAGAACAATTTAATGTGGCTTTAGTTTAGTACATACATCATTCTACAGAAAACCTCCTCACTGGGCTTTATATTGAACTCTTAAATCACATGTATAATTGACACCAACATTGTATTAGGGCAAACATGGTGGACTTGAAAGGTCTTAATTATAGAGTACGTCAGTCATAAACCTCACATTATGATTTACATTGATGGACACGGGTTACTTATGACACAAAAGTCTGCAGAGCTATGAATTAAGAGTTTTGACACCGGGTTTAGCATATAAAATACTTTATAACCTGGGCCAACAAATTGTAAGAAAATGAACAAGACGACAGTGATGGAACATAGTGTTTATATAATGTTACCTCAGTCTGATAAAGTATGTTGGTAGGATGATAACAGAAACAGTTACTCTAACTTAAAAACAGAAACTTGCATATTTAATATTACCACTGAAAATAAAGGCGTGTAGGACTAATATTCACCAGCAGACATGATAACACCATCATCGAGTGGTGTGTTACCACCCAGTGCTGCTTCAGACTGGATGGGAAATTCTGGGCACCAAATATTCTCCGTCCTTCCACAACAACTGTTGAAGCACCCTTAAGCTCGGCACTTCAGCCCAAACTGCCACTGTGAAAGTACTTAATGGCCCACAATGGGAAAACATTGTTTATAACTGTGCAGCCATCAGTATGAAAGTCCATAACTTTTTGATGCTGAAGCTGAGTAGCACAGCATACCCAGCCATCAATCCAGAGATAAATAAAGGTTATTATAAATATCTTTATTTGGGAGTTGTTGTCTGTTCGGGTGGCATGACACATGCTCTCAGAAAGCTTCTTTCAACCCTGTTTTGGAGCAATGTTTGCCCCTTCTGGACAACTTGGATGGCTAAACTGTACTTGGGATCTAAACATAACTCATAATTTATTTTCTTGATCCCCGTCATGTTTCTTCAAAGCCTGTATTAGTAAAAAAAAAAAAAAAAAAAAAAAGCCACCCATTAATTGTCAGTATTCCACAGTTTTTTATGAAATCAGCAAATATTACTTTAGAGTGTACATTTGTAGTAAAGCAGACAGGCAGCAGGTTATCTCTGGGGATGTGTCTGTCTGTTTGGGTTGGCTGGAATGTGGATTGTTTCGTGTCTTGCTTGCTTGTGCATGTGTGTTTAGAGCAAGTAGAGGACTTTTGTTGTTTGATATTTTGAGGGAAAATGCTGTTTGTAGAATGCCTAAAGAGGTTATCTGTTGTAAGATTCATGTAAAGCTGTGCCTTTTTATCCACTAGCCCGCACTGAAAGTTATATTTGCTCATATTTTGGTGAAAAAGCAAAGCAGTGTGTGTGACCTCGGCGCCGCATGCATCCTCTTGCACTACAGTTTCTTGTGTTTCTCGATGGGGGAAGTCTATGCATCGTTAATCAAGTCTGTCTCTCACAGCGGTGGGTTTTACTCAGTAGCGAGGATGGAGGGCAGAGGGAGGGGGTGAGAGAGAGAGAGAGTCCCAGACTTGACCTTCCTCGGCGATGCTTGCACTAACTGTGCGGCAGGCAGTGCTGCACCGCTGAGACGCAGCCTCCTCCGTGGTAACCAAAGGTTTCACAGGATTATCCTCGGGACGCCTCTGGAGAGGTTGTTGCTGGTTTTACTTTTCAAACAATAATGCTTGCATTGCAATATTCGTTTAGATACTTCTTCTGGTTGGGTTTTTTTTTTTCAATTACATTTGTTGCCTCCCCGAGGAGATTTGACATCACGTGAATCGAGAGCAAGCGAGCAGCGAAATTCATGTATTTCTGCGCAGGGAAGCATTCATATGAACATGCCTTGGTATAGTCAGTGAAGTGCACTCAGGGCTAGCCTTGCCTCTTCTCACAGAGTGTCAATTAGGGAGGGATTTGAATGGACTGAAGTGGAGCCTCCAGTGAGGGGTGTGTTGCAGAGAAGGAGACATGGAGCGGGGAGGGCAGACATTCAGGAAGATAGACAGACAGACAGACAGACAGACTGGAAGAAACAGAAGGAAAGAGAGACAAAGAGGCAGAGCAACATGGCTGTGAGCTTATTTATAGATTCACATGTGTGCACCAATGAATCTCTGCCGGTTCCACGAGCAGGGCCTCACGCTGTGTTTCGTCCTCAGCATGACTGATTGATATGACTCATTTACTGGCTGCAGAAGGCTGTTAGGACCAACAGGCTGTGAAAAATTAAGATATCCTAATGAGGACCAGATAAGGCGCACAGCACAAGTTTGGATGATTCGATCTGATTATGACCATAAAATGCTGTCACTCCTAATGGATAATGTTACAAAAGCCCTCTAATTTAACAAGCACCCTTCCCTCCAGCTACAATAGATTGAAATGTAATTGAAACAATTAGAGGCAGAGGAGGTAGAGGGCTTGCTGGTCGAGGCTAGGAAAAAAGAAGGCGATGCAGAGAATTTTCCGGCATCCCTCTGCTTCTCTCAGCTCTTCAACTTGAATGACCTCTGAGTTAATTGTCCCGATTTGTGTTTCTGTTCCTCCATTTATTTTAATTGAATGAAAATATCAGTCTGCACAGCTCTCTCCTTATTAGTTTCAGGGGGAAAATCCATTTTTGGTCCACATACTTTGCTCTGTCCATCATACTGGAAACACTTTCAATTAACATGACTTAATAAAATTCAGGCAGCCAGTGAGCAGTGATGGACTTCAGCTTGTTTATGTAAACATGTCAGCAGCTTCATCACCAGCCTTTGAGGGGCGCCCACTCTCTTTGACCCCCTCCACTGGTGTCACCTTCCTCTCGCATCCTTTAACTGCGGCATTTCAGCTTCATTCTCCTTTATTTTATTAGCTAATTGCACTCTGAGGCCTCCCTTGTACGGTGTTAACCAGCAGTGCAGGATTTAGATGGTGCCTTCTTCAGCAAACTGTGAGGTGAGCTTAGGAGTGCCTTTCAGTTGAGTCAAGCCTCCGGCGGAGACATTTGCGTGGGCAGAATGTTCATTAATTTCCAAAAACTGTGAAAATATGAAGATAGGGAGGCATTATCTTGATCCGTGGGATTGAGTGTTGCACACCTTCGTTCCCTGCTCACCTCTGGGGGTGCCACTGTATGCGTGAAGAGAGGATGTCCCCATAGCAACGCAAACTCAAACACAGTGGTTGTGTTTGCAAAGACAGGAGAGGCAGGATGCTCGGGCCAGCAACCAAATGTAAAACAAGAGCTGTACACTGAACACATCTCTGCCTCCGAGTCCTTCCCAGCACCATGTGATGGTAGCAGAGAGGCTCTTGAATCAGTCACAGCATGTCAGTGGCAGTGAGATGACCTCATCCAGCACTGCTAAATTTTTTCTTATTTTATTTCTGGCTCTGCCTAATTAATCTGGGCACTCTGGTTGGCTCCTGACAGCAGGCTTGTAAAGTAAGATTTGTGCACTGCTCATTATCATTGATGAAGTGGAGTGTCAGTGGTGCCAGGAAGCTCGGCTGGTCGGGGCTGATGTGGGTGAGCTGGTGGTAGGGAAGTCGTCAACCCAGTCACTCCTGTCTCCGCTCCGACAGTCCCACTCCCAGATTAATTGCTCCCAGACCACTTTTGCGGTTGAATTGAATTGTAATGATTCATAAGGAAGTGTAAAGTGTCTGATTGTACGTGGATGTGGAGGCGGCAGGGATGATCTCCAGGGTATATCCTGCAGATTCAGTTGTTTAGCCTTTATAATGGAGCTGGAGGAAAAAAGTAGGCAGCATTTAGAGGATTTATTTATTTTCAGCTAGTGTTGCATTCTAGGTTCAGCTGCAGGAGTGAAATTCATTTGTAAACATAGCGATACTATTCAATTTATTCATATATTAACTCTATTGTAATGTTGTCCATGTTGCTCCTAACCCATTCTGCCATGACAAGATACTTTTCATTTAGGAGAGGTGTCTTAAGAATAGAAACCTGCTATCCATGACTGATCTTGATTATTAGGGAATGTAATTTATTCATTGTGTTAATATTTTTCACATTTGTGGTTTTGTGTATGTTTCTGTATGTACCTTATAATCTCCTCAATGTTTTTTCCATTTTAACCCATTGGCATTAATGGTATATAATATTCATTCCAAACATTTTAATTGATATAAAATCACCTGAAATTAAGAATTGTGTTTTTGTTACTTTAGAATGAGCCATTTATACCTTCATACACACACATCGTCACACACAAACATTGGATATTCATCACTAAATACAATGGGAAAAAAAGAGTTACACACTCAAAAACAAAAGCAAATAAGCTAAATGAGCATTGTCTTTCACAGCAGTGTTACATGGTGAAAAGAAAATTGTTTTAATACTTTTAAAACACAGTGGAACAAAAACAGATGGACATTAGATTGATCATGGCAGCTGGGATGGGTTAAAGTAGTCTATGCCAGCACCTTCTTGTGTTCTTGCGGTTTTAATGTGATTTTAGAAATGATACTGGTGTTTGTTCCAAGGTATCCAAAGTCCTCAGCATCAGGGGCCTGATCAGTTTCGTTGTTGAGCTAAAACCAAAGAGTAGCCAGCATAGCTCTGCTTGAGGATCTGAGGCAGCGCACTGAGCTCGGAGGGACTTAAAAGGTCTGAGAATTTGTAGTACATGTAGATGAGAAATGCCTGGCTGAGGTTTTCTGGTGGCATTACCAATGACTAATATGGCCACACAAGGCTAAGGTGAAGAAGAGTGAATGTGAACAGATGGTGATATATAGAGCGGGAGAGCCTCTATTTAGGTGGACCAGCCAGTTCATCTCAGACATATTGATCGACACAATTTACTCTCTTTACTCAGAGGATTATGGCTCTGTAGAGTAATATAAAGGTTTCCTGACATGTCAATCAGCTGTCACAGCAGATTCCACCGAGCAGACTTCAGCCTGTCACTGAGATGGGCTCTCCAACTCCCCCACGAATCAGACAGGCTGCATGTCTATCACCAAGGGTTGTTGGAGGGCATAAACTCTCTTTTTTTCCATTTAGGAATGATATTGATACTGTGGCTTTCTAGCATCTCTCTCTTGTTTATAAAATCATCTCTGTGCCCACAACTGTCTACTTGGTTATCTTTACTCTGCCCTGTGCTCTTGTTTGCTTGTGTAACTTCAAGTGATTAGGACCGTATAGCAGCACTGTGTGGGCACATGTGCTTGAGATGCATGTTTTGGTGGCCCCTTTTTCCCTTCTGACCTCTGGAAATGACTTCTTCGGCAGAAAGTGTGCATGTAGGCAGGCCAGTTGCAGGGCATTGATTCCATGGTTGGATTTATTGTTGAATCCTTCCGTTTGGATGAGAAGCTCTGACCTTGCCCATCTCAGGTGGGGAGAGCTGATGCCTTACTACCCATGGGCTGTAGTGAAGTTATTAAAAACTCCATTACCGCCATTCAAAGGTAGACATAACTCACAGTGCGGATATAGAGATGTCAAAACAGAGATTGATCTGAGAAAGAAGTGTAACCCAGAGAAAACTTGAGAGGGGTAGAAAGAGTGCCAGAACTGAAATACTGAGCTTTAGACATCAGTCAGAGGCTGAATGGATCTCTCAGCTACACATCTATCATACCCTTTTTCAATAACCCCTCTCTGTCACTGTGTAGATCCTGAAGGAGTTAAAGGATGAGGACTGGAACATGGGCAATATCGTCCACACACTGACCAACAGGCGCTATGGAGAGAAATGCATTGCCTATGCAGAAAGTCATGATCAGGTAGGCTATTTTCCACAAGATCCCACTTCATGGTGTCAATAGAGTCTGCATGTCTCGATGTGGGTCATAAAACATAATCCACCTCTCCAGGCTCTGGTCGGGGATAAGACTCTGGCCTTCTGGTTGATGGACAAGGAGATGTATACCAACATGAGCTCCATCATTCCTATGACACCCGTCATAGACCGTGGCATGCAGCTGCATAAGATGATCCGCCTCCTCACTCATGGTCTGGGTGGGGAAGGTTACCTCAACTTCATGGGTGAGTCATCATGGCAGCACACAGACAATCTAACCCTACAGTTGCCAAGGAATTATACTGTTTGCCAAATATTATTTATGCCTGTAGTCATTAAGAAATGTTGTTTTACCACTCTTACCTGTTTTTGGTGGTGTCCTATGGTATATTTTAGTGTTATTACTCCATTAATCCAAGAACAAAATATTTATCTACAACCGTCAGCTCTCCGCAAGCAAAAATGACAAGCATCCATCTGTTTCTCTCAAGTCTAAGGATTAGCTACTTTTCCCTGTTGTATATTAATGTAAATTGCATATAAATGGTTTGTGAATTATTAGTCCAACAAAACAAGACAATATATACTGTAAACAACTAATTGATTAATTGAAAAAAATAATTGATAGATTAATCTGAAATGAAAATAATTGTTTGCTGCAGCCTTAATTTACTGTAATTACATATTTGCATTAGTTAATTTCATTTGCACACATTCCAATTAAAAATCCAACCCTGTCTCCTAGAAATTACATTTGTATGTTACCAAATTGCATTCTTAATTACATTGTCGTGGCAACGCAATCGCTGTCTTTATTATATTCATAGACAACGTTTCTTTCAGGAAACGAAACACTGCATTCATGTACTGTGTATGCTCTTCAAGGAAGTGGTTGGGGATGATTGTGGGCATACAAAGTGCCCCGAACCTTGACACCTGTACTTGGGGTTTGCATCCACTCTACTGCTTTAGAGTTAGGCAATAAATGCACTTGAGTTAAGGTTAGGGAAAGATCGTGATTTTGCTTAAATGTCAATAAAAAGATAAATATAAATGAATGCTGTGGTCACTACGAGTGGATACTGTAATGCAAGATTGCCTATTTTGGCAAAAAACAACTGAAATACATTGTCATTAAACATTGTGCTGATATGTTAAGCGTCAACATTTTTGTGTCTTGCCAGGCACGTTAATTAGCAACCTTTCTCATTATGTTAATTGAAAATATAATTTTCTCTGTATTAGGTTTCTCTCAAAAATGTATTTGCTGTTAAAAATCAGTTGTATATAAATGTAGTTTGTGGGAGTCAGGGCTGAAAAATCCAGGCATAAAATGGGCAAAATGGAAATAATTTAGCTACTGTATAGTCATATCAATTTAGCAATCATGTATCATATCACAAATGACACCACATATCCAATGGCATCACATTACATATCACACAATCATACCATATATGATAAAATCATATGATCAGATCATAATAATCCATCATCATACGTGACACTGAACAGGCAAGAGGCAATCAAGGTCATGATTGTGAGCAGCGTCCCTCTTTTTTGGCTCATTTTTTGTTAAATGAGTCGAGGGGAATCATTTCAGATCCCTCTCATGTACTGTATTCCTCCTGAATTTGAACGTCTTCCCTCAGGCAGACGCAAAAATCCCTAAGTGTTCACCAAACAGATATAAATGCGCATTTATTCTCCTGTCCATCCAAGTCCTCCTTGGACAACAGGCAAAAACAGGCTTCATTTGAAATTTTTAGCTGATGAGTTATCTCTACTGTGTTCATTTTTACTACTGTTCAGTGTTTATTTTTGTACGTATCATTATGTCTTATCTTTAAGACTCACAACAGATTTTACCTTTGCAATAAGAAAAAATATCCTAACTCACACAGGCTTGAAATAACTTGAAGTAGAACCTGTCACTTATTTCCATTTGGGGTAAAGTGATCAGTTATTAGATTTGTTATATTTCTTTCATGGATATGTCTCTGGAGTAGCTCGTGACCGATGAGTCAAGGCTGATGATAAGCATCAAAGGAGCCTTTTGAAGTGGGGTTGACATAATAATACTCAGTAATACTCACTTTCCAGAGCTGATGGTGAAATACAGGACAAAAGCTGCCTAAGATCAGATAGGTTCCCCTTTTTTTTTCAAATTGATTCCAGTTCTCAGTCACCGTTGAGATGCCTCACATTTTCAACACATCATCTGAGCAACGACATGCTTTATGGAAGCCTGCTGGTAAAGATAATAAAGTGATAATTAATGATCTTGGAAGCTGACCTTGCTTGAAGGGAATGTATTTCCTTGGATGTGCCACTCTCAGGCTTAATGTAAATACAGCCTACACTGGTGATCCACAGCATTTTAGCTCCACCTGGTGACTAGGTGATCTGGTCAAGCTCTGAGTCCAGACAAAGTATTTCTACAATGGCTGCGCTACCTTATCACTCAGTGTGCACTATGATGTCCAGTCTTACTTGATGAAAGAGAGCAAAACACCCTGTGTATTTCTGCACAGCGGACTGATGTTGGGGGGGTGGGGGAACAATCAAAGCAGCTGTTTTCCATGGACAATGATAACAGGGCAGCTCATAACGAACAGGATGTCAGAGAACTGACCCCATGTGGGTACTTGAAGGACAGTTGATAGTAATTATATCTGTATAGCCAAAAGGAACACTCTGCTGTACTCCTGATGCTTTGTCTCCCATGGATTTTTGGTGCCACATTTACTCTCAGCCAATCAGTGCAGCGTCAGAATCATTAAGAGTTGATATGGTTAGTGGAAAACAATACTTGAAATGTCAGTTTGATAGTGATTTCATTAAGTCAATCACTTATCCTTTGAAAAGGCACTACAGTGAAGAAGAAGTGAGCACCCTTGCTATCCTGGCCTTAACTCACATTATCTGTATCTTTTTTATCTCCTATATTAATACAAAGTCCATAAAGAGTAGCCAAAAGGACAATCTTTTGTGAGTCTCTTGTTTCAGTTGTAACTAATTTAGGCAGCATCCCGTTTAAAAGGGGGTCTGAATTACTGGATGCATTGACTTCTTGCAGATCAAAATGCTTCAATCTGGCTAAATAAGGCAATAATAAAAGAGCATGAAAAGGGTATGCATCTCATTATAAGAGTAGATTTCTCTCACAAAAGATAGAAATAAACTTAGAACCAGAGGGCTTGTATTGCAACAACCTGACTCTGAAGTCATGACAAAAGAGAGAAGAATAGTGAGGATCTGTGTCTGCATGAGTGCTGCGTGTAGTGTGAGCTGCTGGATGGGTGAAAACAACAAACTGCATTGGCGAGAAGAGATACTGTCAGCCATAAATGTGGGGGTTTTATAGTGTGTGAGCACAGGGCCCAGGTGCGGCAAACTACAAAGATCAGCACTCCGCCCACCAGGTAGTCTACTTGCTCCATTAAAGAGACAAAAAACATAGAAGAAATAAACAAGCCAGGGAATGCTTCAGCTTTCTTTACAGTTCATATTAATATTTTTGTGGATGACGCTCTTGTCTAAGTAGTAATATACATGTTTTCCATTGGTGTCCATCCTGCATTTGCACTGTCCATATCAGTCTTTTCTGTGTACTATCTAGTAGCGTAAATCAAAATTAGATATGCTAAAATAATACACTAAGGCTTGAGTCCTAGTGATAAATACTGGTACTTATAGATTTGAACCAGAGAATGTGTCCATAAATTCCTTCCAAGTCCTACACCTGTCATAAAGGTCTAGTGTGGAGGATTTAGTGGCATCTAGCGGTGGGTGGTGGATTGCAACCAGCTGAAACTTTCCCGTGTACCAAGCATGTAAGAGAATTACAGAGGCTGACGCAAAAAGCCAGTGTTTGGTTCGTCCATTATGGGCTACTGTAAAAACAACATGGTGGACTCCGTTGAAGAGGACCCGCTCTGTTTATAGATATAAACAGTTCATTCTAAGGCAACAAAAACACAATAATTCTGAGATTTAGGTGGTTATACACTCATGAAAACATTGTGAATATTATATCCCATTTCTGCTAATATACCCCCCTAAATCCGACACACTGGACCTTTAATATTGTCTTTATGGAAACAAGTCTATTGTCTTACAAAATATGCCTCTCATGGTGAGTTCTCCTCCTTCTGGTTGTGAGCAGTTTTTAACCTCCAGATGCCTTTTATCACCAATTTTACCACAGGAACTTATGGATGCTCTGTCACACATGCGACCATCCTCCAACCCCTCTCAGTTATTCTAATCTCTTCAAAGGGGCTATGAGGGCCCAGAAGGCTCTTTATTGTGAATAGTTAGGTAATTCAATCAAGATTCTTATTCAGATAGACACTTATGACCCTTCCATTTTTACTTCTATATAAACCTTTCATGCATTAATTAATTTGTCATTTTTTGTTTGGAGGTGTGTCGTGGAAGGACAAACTCTTCTGTAGCATACAAAGAGCAGTTCCAGAGAACATGAAAAGAACCCAAATAAAGTAAAATTAAAACCCCCTTTCAAAATGAGTATTTAACAAGTATGGCTAATTGTGCTCCATCCCCTTAATTCAGAGTTTGCAGAATAACTAAGACAAATAAAGCAAACTCGCAATTCAACCTTTAATTTACCCCATTCTGTCAAGTAAAGCTCAGTGGTTTGAATAGTGGAGATATGGAAAGGAGACCAGTAAGGAAGCAGAAAAGGAATATTGTTAGCTTTTCAGAACTGCTATGTGACTGACTAAAAGAATGAAGCTATCATCTTCTGATACCAGTAATAATGGATGAAAGTTAAAAGTTTTCTTTATGAAGACACAAAATCAGGGAACTGAAAAAAGTTTCAAAATCTACAAAGACACACTGCGCTGAAGTTCATCCCTGAGAACTTTCCAAAGTTCAGGCCATCAGGCGAGCATTAGGGACAAAGAAAATCAAGTAGATCTGAAATGACATGCCGTGTCAATGGATCAATGACGACAGAGTCATTTAGTCAGTGCTGAGCAAGAGCAAATTGTTTGAGCAAGCAAATCAATTTGAAGTGCCTAGCCTAGAAAAACCCATTTATTTACTCATGACCAATAGCAAACACCACACAGCAAGAGGACAGAGGGAGCATCCGTATTTGAGATGCTGAGAGATGGATACTGTAAAGGATGTTGGAGTGTCAATGACATTAAAGTGCCAAGTGGCGTGGCAGTAATGAAACGCCTCAGTGGTTTTATCATTACATCAGCAGGGACAGAATGGAAGCGCTCGCACTTCCTGACTTTCAGGGCTCACAGAGACTTAAGATAACCTTGCAGATTTACAGTCTAAATTATTGAGCTAAAAACTTCTCCCAGCACTCCGTATTCATGGAGTGCTACAGTACAACAGGCAAGCATTATACTGCGGCCTTGGACGGTGAATTGAAAACCAGCACTCCCTCTTCATACATTTCAAATAGATAATCTCACTGAGAGTTAACTGTGCTTTTAGGCTTGTGGTTTTGGACGAACAAGACATTCCCACCATTGCTGTTGGACCAGTAATGCTTATTTAATGTGCAAACTGGGAGTGGGAGTGTATATTAACACAGTAACAAGAAATCAATCTAGCAAGTGCAAATAATCATTGCATCATGTTTGCAGCTTTTTTTCTTTCACTGCATCTGAAATCTTCTGTGACTCTTGCCTTCCCACCCCTTCTGATTCCCTCATTGATCTTCCTTTGCCAGAATCCCTCCAATGGAAAACACATTGATCCTTGGCTCCTTCTTGTGCTGCTAATTACTGAGGGGACTGTGTCACTGTCAGGCCCTTATCTGATGCAGGGCTGTGTAGAGGAGTAATGGGATGTGCCAGCTGAAAAGCTGTCTGACATAACCTTGTGTAAACATGGTTGCCCCCCATTAATCATATCATTATTGGAACCACCATAAATTTAAGCATCAACATTATCCAACAAACTTTTAGGTTGTTTTCTTTTTCACCTTTTGGCATGGGCTCAAAATCTTACTGCAACTTCTGAAAGTAGAGGTATTTTTTTCCTTATGTTGGTGTTGTCCCCCACATTTTTCTTTGGTTTTGATAACATTTAACTCAAAACCTCAAATGCTGACATCTCCAGGAAACAGTCCATCAGGGCAGTGTCCAATCTGATGATCAGCCATCTACAGTCTACAGCCATGCCAGCTGCTCTGTGGCTGTATTGGCACAGTGGTGCTTTGAACTAAATGGTGACCTCAAATTTGAGGGCAGTCCACTGAATAGTTGTTGAGACATTTTGCTCAAAACCACAAAAGTAAACCAGCTGGTGGCAGCAGAGGAAAATTCAGAGAATTACCAAAGTCATTCATCCTCTGGAGACCATGAATGTCTGTACCCAATTTTATGCTATTCCATTCAACAGTTATTTAGATAATTCAGTCTGAACTAAAGTGTTGGATTGACCCACCAGCATTGCCATCCCCAGAGCAATGCTGCCATATAATGGCTAAAAAAGCTTTTTTTTTTTCTTCTTGAGGTATAGCTGTGGTCAATTTCAATTTGAGGTTTTACTTTTGTAGTTTTTGCCTGCAGTCCTATCAGTAATAATAACATTTCACTCACTAAGTTATTTTTTCTGATGAAAGCTTGAAAGAAATCCAGCTGGTCAAGAAACATGAGCAACCCAATCATACAGGTTTTTAACAAGCCCCCAGGTTAGTGAGACTTGTTTGTAACAAACTGCAAACAGTAAAACTATTAACAGTTCTATGTAAACATCTATTCCAGTTTACAGACAGACTTTCTTAATCTCACTGTGTGTGCATGGTTTGTCAGTTTACGCCAACCTTACACCAAATGACTTTTCAAGTAATTTCACCATCGCAGACAAATTTCTAATGTCACAATAAAATCAGTTTTACTTCAGTTGGTGCACATTTTGCATGACCTCAACACTTTGATGTGGTCATATAACTCAGACAGAGCTGTCTTAAGACATTTTTTTCTCATGTTGACAAAATCAAACATAGTTTTAGTCAGTTTTTAGTCTTGGCTCATAAAAATACTGAAGTTCAATGACGTTAATGTTCTGAACAACCAGAAGGTGCGCTCTCTTCAGCACTAAACAAGAAGCAGCGAACCAGGTAGTCAGTAAACATGGATGGGACTCCATTCGGGGTAGGTTCTCTTGGACTGTGTAAAAGAAGGAGACACTGGTGGAGTTGATGGAGTGAACGAGGTGTTTAATTCATCATGTATCCAATCCACTAACCAGCAATTATTTTGGTGAGACACCTTAATTCTTGAAACAGTTTGCCTCTCATTCCCATGGTTTGTACGCAAATACAGTTCATCTATGAATTATGCTGATGCAAAATTGACAAGAATACTGTTGACATATAACATCTTTTATCATGTGTTTCTAGAGTTTTGCATTTTCCAGACAGGTTAGGAATAGTTAATATGGCATAGTTCTTAAAGGGAGTTTTGTGCAATAATCAGCCAGGAGCATGATCGGAAATAATCTCAAAAAGAATCTAGTTGTAGTCATTGCAAATAGCGAACCTGCAAGATCCCCAGTCTTTGAAAGATAGTAGTCTTGTAGTCTGTGACTTAAAACTCTCATTGTCTTTACATTCAAGAGAGTGTCAGACTTTAGGTCCTTCAATGTCTTCTAATGTGTGGTAAAAAAAGAATTACCTGTAAAATAAAGTGGTTTACCTAATGTGGCTAAGCAGTTGGTTTGTTTACAGACCTGATCCTCCTGATAGTGTTTCTTGACCCATCTGACTTTATTGTAGTCAGACATTATTAAAAAAAAAACCGCAATTATCCTTGAATGATTGTTTAAAAAACAACCCTTGTATATATTATACAAAAACTCCTCAAGGTATTATATCATAGATAACAGCGCCCCAGATATATTATGAGACGCAAATGATGATTTTATTCATGTGAGTATTGTGGTGGGAA
Source organism: Epinephelus lanceolatus (assembly GCF_041903045.1). Lineage (NCBI taxonomy): Eukaryota > Metazoa > Chordata > Actinopteri > Perciformes > Serranidae > Epinephelus > Epinephelus lanceolatus. The sequence goes on along the minus strand of NC_135737.1, from coordinate 16,547,363 downwards.
TCCATCATATTTCATCCTTGTTACTGAATATGCTATCTGGTTTATTTCAGCTGTGAGGAGGCAGAGGAAGGTTATTATCATGGTGATTAATGCAGGCATATGGGAGGAACATTGCCCTGTTATCGTAGAGGAGAGGGAAATGATTACCTAATGGAGGTGTGTCCAATGTGTTTCTTTAAAGCTGGAATGAGAAGAAGAGTCAAAGGCTTCCGCGGGGCACTGAATCAACCTGTACAGGAAATCAATCATCTCCACTAGACTTTATAAAATAATAACATTAGGAAACTGAAAATAAATACAGGCAAAAGAGGCTGGTGCACTTACACTGTTAATGAAGTGTAGCTCTTTTGAAAGCTTTTAACAAAGCTCCAGCCTGTGTCTGACCACTGTCTCAGACAGATTAGGTAGATTACCTTTTTTTTTGCCTTTAACCCCTGTGTTTTTCTGTGTGTGTGGATTTCTGTATGTTGGTGTGTGTACATGCCCTGTCTGCCCCGTATGCCACACACACTCTTGCAGAGCAAGTGGATCACGAATATCTCATTAGCACTGAAACATTTTCACACTGTTAAGTAACTGTTAGCAAAATATTTAGCATTTCTGGGTACAGTTTGTTCCATGGCGGTGCTCTTATTTGTGCAGGTCAAGTTTGGGCCAGTAGATGAAGTCACATCACGGTGAAATATTTCAAGTGCAGCGTGGAGTAACAGTTCCTTTATTTGCTCATTATTTCGCCCCGGCTGTGTTCACGCCTGTAGTTCAGTTCCCTCAGTCTAAAAGAAAAAAAAATGATTCATTGTTTTTCTTTTGCTTCTACCCCATTTAGGGTTCAAGCTGACTTATTACAAATAAAACAAGAGTTGTAAACATATAGTCACATGGATTGACAGGTAACTCATTCATTGGACAGTTTCAGTGACCTATTCTGCATCATCAACGCTACATGGGCCCGCAGGGAAACTCAAAACAAAATTTATTTCAGTGACCGACTGCAAGTGAGCACTAACAGAGCTTGAAGTCTTTGCTTATTTTCCCTGGTGGTCACAAAAAGCTCACACAAAGAGAAACAGATGGTCATGAACAGCAGTCCAGACTGTAATAGGACTTTATTTGTTATAAATAATGACTGAGGAAAAGTGGAGACAGCAGCTAGAAATGAGCCATCTTGCACTGCAGTATGATGGGATAAAATTGTTGCCATAATCAGCAGACAAATTGTTTAGTTTAGCTTTTGAACTCGTGCAACTATTCCATATCCATTATCACTGACCCTACAAAACCAGAGCAACAGAAACCTTTTTTTTTTAGCATGTCTTAGTGCATTGCTTTGGTCAATGACATAAATGACAGTGTTCTCCTTTTTAAATGAACAAGACCAAACACATGAGAGTTAGTTAAAAGCAAAGCTAACACGTTATCATCCAAATAGGTCCTACATGGAGAGATCCATTGTAGTGCACGGATACCATGTGCCATGGAGGCTTCTGAAGGGCTGAATGCTAGCTTTGGTCCCAATGAGCACATTTTCAACCACAGAGGGGAAAACAAATCAGATAAATCACCTGGTGCACTCTTTAACTTTGGCTTCTGGGAGCTCAGTTTTTACAACCAAAAAATCACACTAATAGCACACAGCATGCACCACTGTATATACACATTTTCATAGTATATATAGTTTTTCAGGGCACAAGAAATGAAAATACTTTTCCATTTTGTATTCAGAGGCAGTACAAGAAATGGGCTGACAGATGTCAATCCAGCTTCAGCTTTGGAAAACTGTTGCTCATCAATCTTCAAAAGAAAGCAAGCAGCTTTTCCATTTTTTGTTGATTTGTTTTGTAAAGTTTTTGCTGAGCTTTTTAATTTTTTGATCAACAGCCACAATGTGTTAAAAACAATTTTCAGATTCCCTTTGCACATTGTATTTTGGGACTACAGAGTCCATGAACAGCACGCTCACAAATCAAACAGATTAAGTGCTCACATATCTACACCCTCAAACTCTTCATAGGATTAATATGTTGCATGGAATTGGGGCAGAGCTCTGGCTAGACTCAGCCCTCCTTTGCATTTACACATACAGTGGTTGAATACCTGTGTATTGCATTTGTTGAATCTTCATGGATCTGTTGACTGGTATATGAAATACAACAACCTTTTTGATGGCTTTTTGCAGTCTGAACTGTGCATTACACACATTGATCCATCTCTCACTTTTTCTTCACCATAAAATGTTTAACACTCGTGTGGCTGCTCTCAATCACACCACCTACACATACTGTATGCAACACAGTGCAACAGAGAGAGCCCATTTCCCCAGGGCATGTTGAAAGTCATTCTGGGAAATGCAGGAACTCAAAAGCAGTGTAGATGTTGTCGAGCCAGACTGAGGGCGGATACACCAAAATAGTAAATTATGCATTGAGCATCACATATTGATGCCTGACAATGAAATAGTATCTGAATGTGGATTTTTTTTTTCTCCTTGAGAATGAGCTCCCTGAGGTAATCATAAGGCTTATTTCTTAGGTGCTACTTAAAGGGAGGAGCCTCCAGCGCAGTGTTTGAGAGTATTCTTTTATGCCATTGCTCCCTCTTGACAGGTCTTGATATCATGTGAATGCTACCTGAATCCAGAGAGTGCTATGCTTACCGTGACTGCCTTTGTAAAAATAAAAAAGAAAGAAATCGTGTTTCTTTTCTTGAAGGAGGGCTGTCAAATTCTAGCATGTCCTTGACATCTTTCATTCAGCACAATCCTCTGTTTCATACTTGCCTTTTCAAGTGGGTTGAGAATGTAGACAGTATCTGGTTTTCTATCGTGACTCTAGTTCTGTGATTACAAGTGGAGCAAATCAGGCTGTGTAAGCTTAGCCACTCATTTCCCCCATTTCTTTGTACAATGCATTATGTACCCGGCCAATCAGAATGAGTTTATTCAACCCTCTGGGATGCTCTTAGGTAGGGTAGCATTAACACAACTCTTCATCAAATACATGTTAATGTACTGTAACATTGTGCCAAATTCCTTCTGTAATCTAACAACTAGTTACAACGATTGACACAGGCGCTTCCCTCTTAACTGTTCTCACCCCATCAGCCTATAGAGTAGGTCAACCAGCAACATTCTGCCAATCCACACCTGTTTATGCAGTTAAACAAGAAAGGGGACAACCAGACCCCACTGTGTGCATTAGATTCTGTTTGACTGTAGACCATTATACAATTTATCAGGAAGGAAGGCCTGCACCGGCGAGGCCATATAGGTTGTATAGCACATACAGTTTATTAATACTGTAATACTGTCACATAGTAAGTCTCTTGGCATCCAGTGCAAAGCACAGGCATGGAGAAAAATCCCCAGTGCCCATCAGATTGGTTGGAAAGAAGTTCTGTTAACCGTAACATGTTTCTGTTAATCTCAAGTGAAGGAGACTGTATTTCTTAGTTTGAGAAATCAGGTTACTGCAGAAAGACGTAGGTGCATGAAAAGCAAACTGATTAAGCCTTATGGCTTTAAATGGTGGACTGTGCGTCTGCATCATGTATGCTCTACTCAACAGCTGTTATCAGTTCTTTACACGCCCGCTTGTCCCTGTCAGGATCCAGGCTGGCCAATTGGGCCTGTTGCACCACTGGCCTGCAACAATTTCCCCCAGTGCCTTAGGTTGTCCGTCACAGCGCTGCCTGCACCTGAGTCATTCCCACATACCCTATTGTTGTTCCAAGGCTGATTGTCCAGGGGTAGCTAAGATCTAACGGTGCATTGCATTGCTCAAAACAAAGCTGTCAGTTCAGTACACATTAGCAACCAAACAATTCACCATGTTTTGTTCAAGATTTGTTGAACAGTATAGTGCTGTGGTTGTTGTAGAAGATGGATGATTTGGACAGCTGAGTCTTGGAATTGGCTGGTTCTTCCTCAAGACTGTAAGGAAACCATGGAGATTGACACTCAAGACAGTCCCTCTTTTGGCAGCAGAGCACCCACGAGAACTTCATCTTTTTGCTTGGGGGCTGTTATGCTTACCAGACATATCAGCTGACGTCTTGTGGCCTGGGCCGTGACACAGCCCACAGCGGTTTTAACATTCACTGTGAAATTGTTCATTTGCCTTGCTAAGATGGATACAAAAAACAGCTTGGTCAAAAACTGGGGTCCTTAACCTTTAAGATACTCCTGTCACGATGCCTTCACACACACATACATTTCTCTAGGCACCGGGGTGATGAATAATGGCTCGGAGGTGCCCTCTAGGGCCACACGGGTGCAGCTTACTGCTGATGGTCATAGACACAGACTTCAAAACACTGGGAAAGTCTCACCAGCCCTATTCACCTGACTCACCAACGTCCCAGAATGGGAGGGACAAGAAGGCATTGTCTTCAGTCCTGCCAAGAAGCATGGAGTTGTCTTCATCTGCTAACACAGCAGCAAGGATCTGGGAAGGGACAGAGGGCAGCCTTGCATAACTGCTGCCACACCACAGTACAGTATACCTTACTGTGATTGCACTGGAGTTTCATCCATAGTGTTATGTGAGAAGCAATTATAGCACTGCTGTCTTCTTGTCATCTGATGACATAGCCATGTGGTCCACACATTCTGGCTGGTTGTTGATCCCAATGGCAGCATGCTCTGCACTGAGGTGACACTGGTGACAGGACAGGAAGGAGTAAAGGAGTAAAGAAAAGAAGATGAGGGGCAGCGTCATTGCTGCCCTTACACAAGCTCCAACTGGGTTGCATAGACTGAGTCAGACTGGCTGAGCACACACAGTGCAGGCAAATTTCAGTCGGTAAAAATGCAGAGTGGCTATTTCTAGGTATGGAGAATGAAGCCAGTCTGAGGCAGCACTACAGTACAGCAGCTGATGTTCTTATTCAACAAGAAAAATGACCAAGATGATCACACTAAATGGATCCAATGCCAGACAAAGCATCACTCATGTACACTGTACACTATGCTGTATTTACAAAAACATCAATGTGCTGTTTCAGCAAAGTGGTACACCTCCCTCAAAGACAAGGGTTTAGGTTTTGTTTCACCATTGGGGAGACACATATTAAACAAGGGGTTTGGGGGTCCTCTGCCTGAAAAATGTTAACATTAGACACTTTATTTACTGCATTCTGGTAAATTTTCATGCACCAATTTTTGTTTTTCTGCATCAATTTATGGTCTAAATGTCATTACTTCCATCAAAGTAAAAGTCCTCGGCTACTTTCATGTTTTTATTGTTGGGGGGGGGGATAGCATTAAATGCAAATGTTCTAAATATTGAGGAGGATGTGCCCCCTGCTTCCCCCTGAAGTCTACACCTATACTCAAAGCAATTTTATTATACGTAGCCTCCATTCATTCTTTGTGATTTGTGACCATCATATCTTGGATATTAACGACCACACTGGTGTAAAATTTTATGTGTCGATTCACACTCCCACAAAGAAGAAGCCCAGTGATTTTGGTGATCTTTTGACCTTCTCTCTTGTGCTACTGTAAGGCCAAACTTTTAATGGTCAACATGTCTCAATAACACATCAAATTTTACTAGTGGGAGGAGGAATCTTATTCATTTTGCCTACCTCATGACCTTCACTGAAGCACCATCATTACAGAAGACTTTGCATCTCCTGGCCTGTTACTAACACCCACAAAATCTGCTGTTCTTTCTCATCCTTCCAGGATATTAGAGAGTCAAATTACTGCACCCTCATTTCTCAGTAAACTTAGATAAGATGTTACAGATTTATTAAGAGAAGTTACGATTGTGTTGGAAGGCAGTGAGTTAATGTGGGGGCGCTGTTATAATCATGAGCTCAGTGGGATAGTAGTTAGAGAGACACAAACAAAAAAAAGATAAAAATAAAATTAGTCACTTGAAATATCCGATTATTAGAGAACAAATTATCCTTAAGAGATACATGGTTACAGCTGCACTGTTTAAATTGGCTGTATAAATGCTGTGCTGACTTTTTAAAAAGTAAAGGTTTAGTGGAAAACAATGGTTTAAATTGCTAAAATATGATTCATTGATTTAAACATTTTGGCCCCATGTATTATTTTATATAAAACATTTGTGACTAAGTATGTCAGTAAGGGCACCATGGGGTATATCCTCTTTGCAGAAACAGTTTGACCTTTGACCTTCACTTTTTAATGAAAAGTGATTAAAGCCATGCAATGTATAATGTTTGACTTTTTCATAAATCTACAACTAAACATAGTATAGGCTGAGTGCTCAGTGAAATTATTTGCATGAGAAATATTGATACAGGAATTTCAGATGCACCACGAATGTGTAGTGTACACATTCCTCTTGTTAGAGTAGAGGAAGAAAGTCTGCCTGTGACTGCCAGTGTTGCAAGTCTGAGGTGTAATTTTCTCCTTTACATTTCAAGTTCAGCTGTGTGGGAGGCTTGTTATTCATACAGATGTCACAAGAAAAGGCTCCCTCTCCTTTTCCTTCTCTCCTTCTCTCGCTCTCTCTCTTTCTCTCTCTCTCTCTGTCTCTCTCTCTCTCTCTCTGCTTGTCTTTGCTGCCCTAATTCCTAGGCAAGTGCTGCAGTGGGCTTGTTCTGTTGGCAGTCCATGCCTTATTGTTTGTTACTTCTTTAACACCTACATAATGTATTTCATTAAAATCTGCTGTCAGTCCCTGTCCGTTCCACTTCATCCCAACACTCTGATTTTTTTTTAAGGAGGTGGGGGCTCTTAGCACCAAATAAACAACTACCCTGTATTCTTCTTCTTCTCCTTCTTCTTGTCATGCATCTTCCTCTGTCTCTTGTCTGTGTTTCTTCCTCTGCCAGGAATTCAATTATCCTGGCTGTTGTTTTATGATGTTGTGGTGACATCCGATGACGGATTCATTATCTCATCTCCTGGCGTGACAGCCTTGTAGCAACAGGACGGCTGTTTCCTACACTTCAGCAGTGTGCATTCAGCTTTACATCTGGATTGTGTAACACTCTCTCCATTGATGCTGCTCATGGGAAGTTTTTACTCTAGCCCTTGCTGGCTTTACCTCTCAATTAAAAGGTGTTGAGGAAAACGAACAATCTCCTTGAGTAGTTACATTAAAAAGTACAGTAGTTCTGGTGGCTGTGAGGGGGCAGAGTCATTCAGAAATTTAGTTAATGCTTTAATGAATATGAATTAATCAACATTTTCTGTATCCGTGCTCATTTGTGTCAGATGCATGAATAGTCCTTTGCAGCTTCTCCTCATTTCCAGCATTGACTTGAAGTTGGCTCTCCATTATGGAGGAATAATATATAATTATATCCTGTTGAATTATTTTTGCATATATTTGTTGAAAAAGTGAGACTCAAATGAAAGCTATGGGATTTATTTGCAATGTTTTCTCTTGTGTTGGCGTTATGAAAGGGCAGGGTCCTTGGTGACAGGAAGGTTGGCACCAAGGAAAACGTTGCAAGAGCATTGTGTCTCTGTTTTAATATGGAAAGTACTAACCTCTGCTGGGGGTTAGAGGAAGGTCGCAGACTGCTGCTGACTCTGGTCTCTTTGATCTCTGTCTTTTTTTCTCTTGTTAAAAATTGCACAAAACCTGAAAAGAACCTTATATAGCACGGCACGACAGAGTATGCTAATTCCCAGAGACTGTGTGCTTTTCCCTTCATTATGTACATTCTTTAATAACACTGTCTGTGTTGCAGGGAATGAGTTTGGCCATCCTGAGTGGCTGGATTTCCCCAGGGAGGGGAACAATCAGAGTTACCACTATGCCCGGCGGCAGTTTAACCTAGTGGATATGGATCACCTCCGCTACTGTCAGCTCTACGCCTTTGACCGCGACATGAACCGTACCGAAGACAAGTTCGGCTGGCTGGCTGCCCCACCTGTAAGGACATCACACACTCACTGTACAGTAGGCTTTGTGCACACACTCTCAATGACAAAAGCACATGAAAATATAACATCCTGGAACCATTCTTTAGTCACATACAGAACATTTAATAGCTTCTAGTGCCCCAGTCCATTGTGTATAAATGATTTAGCTCATATCATGTACTTTTTTAAAGAAGAAATGTATCTCTAAACCAACATCTTTACACACCTTCCTGTTTCCACATTGGAGTTCTCACGCAGGTGGAGATAAATGCACCATAAAGAGAGTTCATTTTGGAGATGCCCTGTTTCTCTGGCTGCTGTCAAGGTGAAAAGTAATAGATTTCACTCTCATTCCGCAGCCTCTCTCTTTGCCTACATTTCAAGCCTATGGGAGAAAAAATTATGTTTTTCTCTTGAGGGGCCGGTTGCAAAGTAATGGGATAATGCAAATGGAGAGTTTGGCTAAATTGACAGGGATTAGAAGTGAGTCTGTGTAACTGATTCAAAAATACTCTCCCTCACATCCCCAAGAATCAGTCCTCAGATTAAAGCTACTTCACCTTGCTGTGTTACACTCTGACCTGCATATTTCTCCTCTACAGATAGACAGACAGACAAATGCAGCAGAGAAAGAAATGTATCAGAGGGCCTAATTGGAGACATGTCAGGTTCACAAGTATGTTTTTTGTATATTGGACTATCAATCAGAGCGGTGTTTTCACTCACTAGAGCCTCTTACACCCTTTTACAAGTGGATGAAACAGAGTGTTGGAGGTAGGGCAAAGGAAAAGAAGAGTTGGGCTGATTTCTGAGCTCCCTTTTGGGGGAATGGGAGGGAATGCTAATCCCAAAGGATGCTGCTGGCTGGGAAGACGCATACATTTGGCACAAGTGCTAACCTGCTACACATTGAGTGCTGTTTTCCTGTGCTGTTTCTAGGCCTTCAATATGCAAAATCATACAGTAAATGCCAGTTCAACAATGTATGCTTAAGACATTATCTAATTTTGTTCTGTCTTTAATTTATTACCTCAAATCATGTGCAAAATGATTCTGTTAGATTATGTTATTCCAGTCTTAAGGTTGTCGTTATGTGTAAAGCTCTGGGCAGCTGGGATGCATAGGGAGTAGGTAGATCATCCATCACAAAGATAATTCCTGAATATTTGGCTTTATTATAGATTACTCTGATAGCAAGGGTTTACTTTTTTGAAGCATCCTTAAGCATAACACCAAATTAGCGCAATAGTTACATCTTCTGGAAAGCCAGAGAGGATGTGCATGTAATTAGTTCTCATGTTTTCTTGTGCTGTGATAATGAAATAACAGATTTTGCTTTTATCACACATTAGAAAAAGTTCTGTTGTAATATTAAACGGCCAAATAATTATTCATCAGAAAGGTTTTTACAGAGTGTTGTCAGGATGTGATCATGTCGAGATCACCAATGATAAAACAAACTGTTGTTAAATGATCCTCAAATGACTAGTCAATCATTTCAATAGAACAAGGTTGTTTCCTCTAAATTGAAAAAAATTGAAAGGAAACAAAATTATCAAAATATCAAGTCATGTACTCTCTGGGCCTTAAAGTCCTCTATATACTATACAATTTTGGGCTCTCCTAAATAAAAGTTGGCATCTGTGAGAAGCCATGAATCAGTGCCCCTTGGTCCCAACGTGAGACACTGATATACAAGAACTGAGTTGCAAGACCAAGTCTTAATAGGTTCCAGTATGAATCAAGGAAAATTAAGACCTATTTCAAAACCTTTTACAGTACGTCAGTGTTTCTGATCATGAATAGACATTAAGGGCCTGATTTCAGATCTGGTGCAAAGTGGTCCACAACACAGTGCAACTGTTATTGCTAGTTTCAGATCGACTCAGTTGTCATTTTCATGACCAGTTGTGTAAGTACTTGCCTCCATCTGTGTGCCCGGGGCGTGTCATATTAAAATAGGGTGTGGCCTGGTGCGTTGTGGGCACATTGCTAGTTTAAGTGCACATTTGACCAACAAAAGCCTGGTCTTAATTCAGAATGGCGCAGTAATTTCCTACTATTTAAAGGGCACATTATTCAGTTATTAAGATGCACCTACATAGGCAGGTTCACAGTGCATGTACACTCTGCTTGTTACACACACACACACACACACACACACACACACAGTGATGCGCGGATGGTTTGTGGATGCATGAAATATTACATCATTAAGGAGAAAAATATAAAATGATATTCTCAAAAATGTGAACATAGCAGAGAGCAGAGCAGAGCAACAGAGCTGACTCCCCATTAAGAAAGACACTGTGCACACAGACACATGAGGAGCAGTGTATCTTCATTGATTATTTCAAAAGCTTAAAGTTTTGTGTGATTTCCTCTGCCAAGGTTATGACTACACTGTGTGTACTTTTGCTGCTTAAATGTCCCACTTTATTTGCTGCAGTGACATTATGGCTCTTGCTGCATTACTCTTAGCAGAAAACCACTTGTTTCTCCATGCATGCAAATAGCAGTCCCCTAGGTGAGGCTGCACCTGGCTTTTAAAGGAAATGGGAGATGGTACTCTGATTGGTTGAATTCATGTTATGGCCAAAACACACCTATGATTAATAAGCGGCTGTTGGGTTGGACAGTCTCTAAATGCACTTGCCCTATGCACCGCAGACCATGTGCCACAGATTGTTTAAATCAGGCTTTAAGTCATTTTGTCTGTACACATATTTAATACTTAGGATTTTGATTAATCAATACACAGCAGTTAGACAGCATACCACACACAGATGGGATCCTTTAAATTTTTTGTACCACTGGTACTAAAAGACCAGCTGGAGAGAAAGTTTTTAAATTCTTACATTAGAAGTGACAAAATGGAAGAGGTGGAGTCAAAGCAGACACATAAATCAAAATGGGCATTATGTAAAACTTAACCAGACTGGTGCAATAGATAATAAATCAGTTTCTGTAGCTGACCCTGCGCTCCGGTCTCAGACAGTGCTTGGAATCAGCAGAGACAAAAATGGCTTATTCAGGGCTTGATACAATATCACAAAAAGACTTTGTAGAACATCACTCAGATAACGCCAATAACTGCTCCGAGATTCTGCGGTAATAACCAGATGAGTCTGAATCCTCTCTACAGCTTATCAGTGACATTGCCAAGGTAATCGTGCTTAGTGGGAATATTCTATAGCTCGGTTCAATATTTCACTGTGGTGGGAGGATCCAAGGGCATTTTGTAGTTAAAATGAGAAGCAGAAGAGGATCAGTCGGCAGCTCTCCCTGATGTCCCAGGTGTAAGTGAACTAAGCGGAAATGGAAACATGCAGGGACTTTGCTTAAAAGTGTGATTTGTGTGCCTCTTTGAAGATGTGCAGCTGCGAGCTTCAAAAGGCCAAACTCTGGACATGAACTGAAGCTCCTGTGCAGAGATAGCATCACTTGAGGTGTTCCACTGTGATGAAATGTAAATAAACCAGTACACAGTAGCAAGCAGGCTGTGGCATCGAGAGTATTTTGTGTTTACACAGCATTGCTTTACTGGGATGCAAAACAGTACAGTTACCCATAAGATACTGTTAATATAAATGCGATCTATCTTTATTTGTAATATAAATGTAGTTTGTGAATCCTTACATTTAGATTTCTATTCTCATTTTCTAATATTGAGGTCATTGAATGTTACTCTATGATTCTATCACATAGCATTCCCTAAGCAGACCTGGGGAAAAGTCAAAACATTATTTTTCACCTCTTATCCAGCAGCAGGTTACATCTTCAAATGCATTTTCGGTGTCATTTGTCTCCCCTGATACATAAAATGTTTGCCCAAGTGAAACCAACGTTTAAATCCAATTTTTCCACAAACTGTGCTGGCTGCACCTGCAGCTGACTTAACTTACGTTCCAGTGAAGAAAAGAAGTGGAGAGGAGGCTCATGGTTTGTGGAAATATTGGATTTGAACAGTGGTTTCGCAAAAGTACTTTCAGTCGGAGTGCTCAGGTCACAAATGGGGCTACTGTAGGGATTTAACCTGCTGTCTTTGCCTGGCTATGATTCACCTGAAAGTGTCGTGTCAGGTCAGAATGATGCAGGCAGTGACAGGAGCTTAACAGACACATTGGAACACATTGCTTGCATATGTCTGCATCTAAGACAGATTAAAATTATTAGATAATAAATTGGATTCAAGTAAGACTTCATTAACTGTAGTTGCTCATCAGGTCACAGTTTGATGGATGCAGGTTATTTGTTTTCCAATGCCCAAGCAGTTACAGGCAGCCAAAGGAACTTCACATTACCCCAAATTTGTGGACTTCTCTTGTAGAAATAGACTCAGTAAAAGACTCCAGACTGTCAGCTCATTCCTTAACCTCCACCCTCTCTGCCGGTCCAGTTGCAGGGGTGCTTATCTTCTCATTCAGCCGTGAATATGCTGCCCTGAAATTGGCTTGGGGAACAAGGCACTAAAAATAGGGGGTTGGGTGACATTGATAATCTCTGCTAATGACACGTTAACAGTAGCTCGCTCCACAGGAGAGTGGTGGCTTCATCATGTGCAGCTGTCTAAAGCTGACAGTGTGTGCCTCACACTACCCTGGGCCACTGCTTTCTGCTGATGAGTGCCACCTGAAATTTGATGTGGGAATGTTACTCAGCCTATTTGGAAATGTGGAGTCCACTGATATAATGTGCCCCATTATAACCCTCTAAATCCAAGATGAGAAAGGTAATGACTATGATTGAAGAAATATTTTATTAGCTTTTCTTTCTCTCTCTCTTTTCTCCCTCCAGGCCTTTGTCAGTGCCAAGCATGAAGGGGACAAGGTCATTGTGTTTGACAGGGGAAATGTGCTCTTTATCTTCAACTTCCACCCCAATAAGAGCTTCCAGGACTACAGGGTGGCTGTAGAAGTTGCAGGAAAGTATCCTTTTAGCTCTCATCTGTCATGTCACTGCTCGTTTTCTTTAAATCTTCAGACATTGGCTTTCCTCTGTCGCGCCACAGTGCACACTCACAGTGCCTCTCAGAGTAATGATGTCTTTGTTAGTTACTTCTTTTATACAAGAACATGACTAATCTTTTGAGCTCTGTTTGAAGGGGCAGAAAGGAGACAGAAATGGAAAGATGGGAATTACATGATCCATGTGCACATCAACACTTTTTAAGCTCAAAGAGGGTATATGAACAGACATCAGTGTTTCATAGTGGATACTGGTTATCCTTTAACTTTTCATCTAGCACCACCAACAACAAATAAGTTCCACTTATCCAACACTTCATTACAAGATTCCTTAACCTGAATGACCACATTCCCATCAGATCAACTGTGTTTGCTGTCATAACAGTACTACTACAATGGCTGTAAAGACAGGAGGATAAGGATAAGTTTCTTATCGACAACATACCCCATGAAAAGACTAAAACCAAGAACACATTAGTCCGCCTTTTTATACTTTACTACTAGGGGTGTGATTATACATCACACTGTATCAATATATTGATTCAGAGTACATGGTGCATTTGTTTGGGACTTTTTTCATCTGGGTCTTTTGGGTGTGTGTACCACTGTGTTCATGGTAATAAAGGAACATGTCACCTCGTACAATGACATGGCTTACTCATGTTTTTTAATGTTTTTGGAAAACTATGGAGCTCTATGGCACAGATCAAAAAGATAATTTTATGACAGGCGGTCAGTGTTGTGCTCTAGTCTTGCTAATAAATGCTGGAGTAAGATGAGTTATTTTTTAATAAACTTACTTACATTCCATCAAAGTGAGCAAGTAGCTGATGTGTGACGATAAGTTACATTTTAAATGGGTAGTGTATACTGTACAGGAGTTTCTTAATCAATCACATAGTCTCAGCAGTCATCTTCACTGCTAACTGTTGATTTGAGTTTGAGGGCTGGACATGGTTCAAAATGAATCTACTAATAAATTCATCAGGGGATTGAAGATGCTCAAAATCAGCACTGAGAAGATGCATTCCTTTGGGCTGAGAAGTGGATCAGGGATCTAAACACTGTGTCAGACTTGTTTAAAGTAAATGTGACTGTGACTTCTCCGAGGCTAATACTTTTGCGATATAATTTTAGCAGTCACTGTTGAGAGGAATATGACTCAGTTGTTTATGTTGGTGTTGTTATGCTATTAGAGAGAAATAATAGCAGAGCCCAGTGATTCAGAAAGCGCTCTCTTTAGCGGCATTGGTTGTCTGTCTTCCCAGCGAGCAGCGCAGAGGAATTTAATGAGTCCCACAGTTGTGATTACAGCAGGCTTAATGATCAGGGATGTGAAGGGGGACAGAAAGCTGACAGATTTGTATTTATTATAACGGACATCACTCTCTTCTGGGGCCCACTGAAGCCACTGCCAACAGTTTCCCGGATGGATGCGAAGCTGCGTTGCTTTTTCAGCTATGACTTAAATAATGTGATGGTGAGTCAAAACGCAGACAGAGTTTGTTAGTTTTCTCTGGATGCCAGCGGTTCAATTCACTACACATGAGCAATTCGTTCTCAAATTAGGATGCTTCAATTGGCTGACAATGAGGCTGTAACAGCAGTTGTTCCTCTGATTTCTACGTTAGCTTTTGTTTCATTAAGATAGATAAGTTGATGCTGAGTGCTCATTATGATAAAATCATAAAACTGTCAAAATATAATGAAATATTCAGAATGGAAAAAAGTTTTTAATACAGTATCAGCCTGATGAAATCATTATATTAACAAGCTGTATGTTTTATTACATCTCAAGTCATGTCGAGTGGAATTTCATTGTATTTTGCCTGGTTATTACAATACATACATGCATCTGGCAGTTATTACATAATGTATCGTCACACAGATATTTACATCACATTGTCACTGACAGCCTAGGTAACATTATCATTACAGTGGATGAGAAACAGAAATCTCTATTGCAAATGTTAATCAACATCTGGAAAGTAAAGACAAAAACTGTCAATTGTTGACAGAATGATAATAATTTTCAGGTTAAAAATAGCCCTAATCACTTATTATCATGCATTAATTGTAAGATGGTATAATTGCACTTCCTACCTCATGTTTTCGGCTCTACCTTGATAGGGTGAATCTTGGGCACACCACTAATAGCCTTACTGCACAGTGTCTGTAACACCGTTTTTGAGGGTTTATTTTCATTTAGATGGAACCACATCTTTTCCTCCTGGTGCTTCTTTTGATGTTTAAGGAGTGGCCTCAGACACTGGGTGGGTTGAGAGGAAATGCAAATAAATGTGAGGGCAAAGCTCTGGCTGTCATTATACAGGGAAGCAGTAAACACATAAAGGCAAATGTGCTGTGTGTGTGAAGAAGGTAAATGCGCCGTGTGTATGAGGAGATGCAGATCCTCCGATGGGAATGTGTGCAGAGGATCCAATTAGGGGAGAAGACAGATGAAAGTGCCACTCAGAGGCAGAGGAGGTAAACAAGACAAGCTCAAAGAGTCCAAAAGTGCTTTTTCATTACACTCCGCTGTCATATACTTAAACTTTCTTCTACCTGTGTGAGGGTCAGGGATGTCACAGTGGAGCCTCACACCACTGCTGTATCTGGAAATAATAGCTGGATGCAGCTGACCATGCTGTGTGCCACTGAAAATGGATCCAATACAGGGTTTTATTTCCTTTGGCAATATGGCGAGTTGGGTGTTATGTCAGAGGGCGTCCCTCTCTGGCAAAAAACACCATTAAGTTACCTTTTGTTGCCCTCAGTCACAGGTGGGATGACTGCCTTGTGGTGTAGAGGGAACTTCAGGTGGTTTCTCTGTTCGCTTGTAACAAATCTTGCATGGTTATTTTACCACTAACCTAAAAATGAAGCAGGATGTTGCACAGATGCAACAGTGTTTAAAAATGCATTTAGTTTTGCTTTACACTTCAGTCTTAATTATACATAAAAACTCTTTACTAAAATTAGTTGTCAATATTATGCTCAAAAGAGGCTGATGATGTGTTTCAGCTAAATAACTGCTGTGGTCTTAGTATCATGGGTATGATGTAAAACTGAGAATCTGCAGTCTTAACTTTAAGATAAATAAATAACAACTCAGCTGCAATATCGTCATCATCCCTCAGTACCAGTCTGTAGTAGGATGCACAGTGACTGTTTGGCCTCTTCATATTTTTAGACAAGCTTCTCTTTTGCTTCTCATTGTCCTCTTCTGAGTGTGTTTTTTTTTTTCTCGCCGCGAGGAACAGGAGAGAAAGTTGAGCGAAGCACCTCGCCAAAAATGTTGGCCATTAAAATGCAGTCAACGTCAGCTTTTCGACAGGCACTCAAACCATCAGTGTTTTTTATTATTTTCTCTCTGACTCGTGGTGGACACATTCTTCAGGCATTGGGCTTTATCTGGCTGGTTAGAGTATTTGAAATCCCAGTTGGATCCCGTCATGAAAGCTGTACCTGTCAGGGCAGATTGGTCTTTGATTTACACTGTGCCAATAGGCAGTTGAGATTGTGTCAGGTCATCATTCTCCTTTTCTGTCTGAGCCGTTCCTTGAATGCCGTTTGGAATAATTCAACTACAGGTGCAGTGACATTAACTAACTAGAATAAAATGCACACAGTCATACATAGGTGACAATAATTTACTCTGATATTATCTAGAACGTACCAGATAAAGTTTATGAAAAAGGAAAATATGCATCCTTTTATTTATTTATTTATTTTACCACCACAGCGTGCTGCGAGATGCATCAAGATGGATGGCATAAACAAAGTTGCATTACTTTTCTCTGTGGGTTGTAACTCTACCAGATATCATCCATAAACATTTTCATCAATCCAGAGGCTTAATCTGAAATCAAAATTTTGTCGTGTTCATATGCTGTATATAAATAGAGGAGCATGTTTATTTCAGGCATTCGAGGAAAATTTCACTTTATTATAACTTGGGTCTTATTTTTTTTTGTTTTGGCCAACATTTGTCTTGATTATGATATCATTGTATTCAGCAAACTAACTCATTAATCAGGGAACATGGTGACAGCAACTCAGATGGATTGACAAAGTTTTTCAACAAGCTAACAGTTTTGCTTTATTTGTATTTTAAAATAACCATATCCCACTACATCATTAACATCTTTAAAGATCGGCTTGAGCTCTGCGTGAAAAAGCACAGCCCTGTTCTCCATTTTAATGGAGTGTGTCCATCAGTGCTGCAAGGTTTCTAAGGCAGGGTGTGCTAAATATGCAACTCAGTTGCAAGAAAAAATTTTTGGCATTGTACATTTTTGCAAACCACGGATATGTTATATTTGCATGTCATGATGCAGCAGATACATTGAAACATGACCACCATGACAGGTCACTACAAAACACCCACGTATGGTTCCTAAAAAACTGCTGAAAACATAGTGAAGTTTCGCTACAAAACACCCATGTTTGGTGCCTAAAAAGTTGCCAAAAACAAAGAGAAGGGTTGCTATGAAACATCCACATTTGATGCCTTCATAGCCCCTAGAGACACAGCAATGACTCACTAAATAACAACTGATTTTATTTTTTTCTTTGTTGGTCTCGAACAGTGGTCTGCAACTTGGCAGGCGTCTCACCCAGGTATCACGCAATCCTCATTCCCTCCACCTCCTGATGACAAAGCCAACTCATGTACTACGTCACTTATGAAATGTGCAAATGTGACATATTTGTAGTTTGCAGAAACATACAATGCCAACATTTTCTTCTGGCAGCATATTTAAATATGCCACACGCATTTTTAGGCCTTATCTCCAATAACAATAAAGCACACTATTATGACCAGGTAAATCAGGCATTTATCTGGTGAACAGAGAGTAATCTGTAGTGCAACACATCCAGAAGTCATGAAATTATTATTTACTTAAGGGCATAAACCACACCACAAAAGCTCAATACTTGTCAACTACAATAGTATACCTATCTGAGCACCAACCTCTGCAACATACTTAGATGAAGCATCAACACAGACTACACTGTCAAAAAAGGGCAGCAAAGACTCCTCTTTCTTCAACAGCTCAATAAATCCAGAGTAAGAACAAATCATGCCTTTTATAAACTGCAGTAATTGAAAGTGTTCTCACATCATCTGACAGTCGGGTTCAACAGTTCAGATGTAAAAACCCACAAAAGACTTCAGCAGATTCTTAAAAAAGTCATCACCAACCCTCTTCCATCAATACAATCCCTCCAGTGCGCAAAAACCCACAGAAATTTACCAAAATTAACTAGATAAATGCAAAGCTACAAATATATTGCTGTAGAGTTTTATTTGATATGTAACAATAATTTTAAAAAAAGGTGATCCTCATATTTTCTTCTATGTAAAGCATTACAAACTACAGTCTACATCTCCCTAAATTTGTAGCAATGAAACAACAGTATAAAATGAATTTATGCCGAAGGCTGTTAAACAGTACTTTAGGCGTCATGCTCTTTATACAAAATTATGGACATCCCTTTAATTTGAAATTTATGGTCTCACTTTATATCAGTTTATATGAGTTTCAGCAGCTGTTGGTTAGACTGGTCCTTTTATTCCTCTGACAGAAGCTGTTTCTACCATTTCTCAGACTCTGATATAACCTGCACCAGCTGAAGAGACGGCAGGGAAAAGTCAACCCTAAAAAAGCCAAAATAGGGTGTTTAGAATGCTTACAAGGCCATGTCACATTCTTCAGATGTGCACACACATTTTGTTCAGCTCTTGTTCACCCATGCCAGGGTGCTATTACTTTCATAAAACCAGAAGTAAATGACAAGCTGATGGAGAAACTAAGTGGTGGCTCGGTCTGCAATCATGGTCATGGCCAGATTGTTTTCAGGTCATCAATGGCTCTAATCACCAAGCTTCGGACTGCCTTCTTTTCTTTCTGCTCATTGGGCAAAATTGATTGTGTTCTTAAATCATTCCCCTTTATTCACAAAGGCTGTACTGATTACAATACTTTACAGCTGAACTGCAAGCTGTTGTTGCAGCCGTCTGTAGCCACTAACAAAGACGTAATCGCTCAAAGCTTCCAACTACCAATTTGTGCTGGTGCTCACTTCCTTGCAGAGAAGTTTGCCAGGGAACTGTGAATTACTGCAACTATGCCTCATTTCCAGAGTGCGCTGTGCCAGAGACATGCACACATACAATACACATGCAATCCACAAGACTGGAAATGCATGAGCTGTGTGAAGGGGCACTGTGTTGTAACTCCAAATCAGTTGTGAAACATATTATTGGAAAAGTTTTACAGTTCACAAATGTATTCCACGCACTGTTAGAATTACTCAATGCCAAGGTTTTCATTGTTTGTATTAGGAGGATTAACCTTTGATATATTCTCAGTTTCCTCAAAGCACTGTAACCTATGAGAGACTATTTCCATATTCTTCTGATAGTTATTGTAAAGCCTTCAGAGCAAAATGAGTCTGTTCTGTCAATAAAACAACTATAGTGGCGAGTGGAGCAGTGAAGGTGTGGAGGAGGGGATCTTCCTCCTCAGGAGAAACAATGCACAGAGCAGCACTTCTTTTTAATCATCACTATCAAAGCAGACAAGCAGGCAGCAAAAGCGGAATTTTCTCGGCTCTGGGGCAGAATGAGGCAGTGTTTGAGGATCACACTCAAACTCCACAATATCGCCTATGGGGAGATAAGGTGATTATTCAGCCAGCCAATTAGGGGGCTGTTTACATGTCTGCTCCTCTCTCCTGGTGTTTTTTACAGTACCACTCCTTACAGCTCCTGTCCCTGAGAGACAGGAGTAAATAATGCACTGCACAGATGTTCATGGGTATTTACATTATACATGGACATCAGGGTGCACAAGCAGGCTACTAAGCATTCCTGACTGGCATGAGCAGAGCAAAACTTTGCCTGGAGAGAAGTCCACAGATAAAATATATATTTATGTACATACTTGTCAAAGTGCACTTTCTTGCATTTTAAATCAGGCTTTTAAAGTTTCTTCAATATTTCCTCTGACATTAATAACAGCCTTGTAACTAATTCCGACATCCCTCCTTTTTTTGTCAAGCAACAAGACAGGGACTGTACTAATGTCGAGCAGTTTAAGAAAGAGAGGAGGGATTTTCTCAAGTCTCCCTGAGAAATTGTTTCTTCAGACAGACTTTGGGAGCTCCTTTCTAACAATTTAGATATCACATTAGCCAGTATTCTCAATTTACCCCTGCTTAAGGGCATAATTCATCATGTAATCGATTTGATTCTGCTCTTTTGGGAAAAAAAGTGAATATATGCTAAGCTTCCTCTTCAAGAACGCAGATATGTCAGGAAACTGTTGTAACCTTATTATACAAGCTGCCATCAGTCAGCTCTCCAGTGTCTGAGCATCCTTGTTCAGAAGCACAGCGGACAGTGTGAGTTATTCTCTTACCCCTTCAACCCTTTCCCCTCAGTTACATACATACGGTATAGACACCTTTTACTAAACATGATCAAAGGCAGTTACAGGTTTACACTGAAAACAACCAATCAAAACCGAGGAGTCTCTAACGCTGCTGTCAGTCATGTCAATCACTGCCTGTGACCCTCCTGTCAAAGTAGGCAGCGCTGATCGTATATGAATCAAGATTCTGATACTGCATTGACTATTTCTTACTCATTTTTTTCATCAACATATTTAGTGTTTAGCTGCTAAATGATAAAGTTTGTCACCTGACCGCCCTGTTGGAAAAAGTCAAGCGATGCACCAAGCAACACCCCATTTTTGTATATAAAAATAGGACAGTGCATTTGCAGTGTTCAAATGTGCAAAGCTGATACAGCATTTGTTAGGTCATTGTCAGACCTAAATGCAGAGATGCCTTCTGTTGCCTCTAAATATTAACCTGAGTGGGATGAATACTTTGGCAGTCATTTATGTGTTATTTTGTACTTATTTTAGGTCAATTTGTAGATATTTACTCTCACTTTGACATTGAGTCCTTTTTTTTCCTTGATCTGTGTCAAAAAAGCTTAATTATTCCACTACGATTCAAAAACATGAAATACTTTTTATAGGCAGTGTATTTGTTGTCACTCATTTGGATCACTTTTTTGATTAGATTCATTATTTATGCAGCAAATTGGATAAATTAGACAGGCAGACAGGATGGCTGAGCCATGGCTGAATCACTTTTGTATTTATGTTCATTTCAGGCAGCGTTCTCTTTGTCTGTTAGGGCTCCGCTCTGTCACTTTGTAGTGCTGTGAAGGGGAGATGAATGCTGATGGATGTGAGGATTTCAATGAATATAAACCAGCTGAGCACTGCTAAACCAACTCTGAACACCAAAAGCACTGGTGATAAAACCTTCTCTTGTGCTTCTTATGTCTTAGATCTTATAATCTAGTTTCCCACTGCTATTGCGCCTTAACGTCAGTCTTTGTCAGATACAAAATCAAGCTGGATTCAGATATGGTTCAGTATGGAGGTCACGGACGGCTGGACCACAACACAGAGTTCTTCACAGATGCCCAGCCCTTCAACGGTCGCTCCAACTCCATAAAGGTAATTCTTTGTTTGACTCATCAAAGGTCATCTTTTGTTGAACGTCATAGAGTCCTAAATATGGAGGGTACTCCAATTATAAGTCCTGCGCCATTGTAGTCGAGTCCAGTCTCTAGACCACTTTTCTAATAACCTATGCTGTATCATCATCCCACTCTGCATACTAATTCTAACATGGCTGGAGGATGTTGTACATTCAGACTGAAAAAGTGACAAAATTAAGTGTACTCAAAAATGTCAGTATGCATACTAAATGATTCTGGAGTGCGTTGTTGATGGACACTTGTCCCACAATGCACTGCACATAAGTAATGGAGGAGCTGCTCACGGCTGAAAAATATCAAAAGCTGCAGTGGGTGGTGATGAGATGGCTCCAGAAGTATCTCAGAGAATAAAAAAATGAAGGATTAAAACTTTGGACAACATTTTAATTTTGCTTTGTTGTGTCCAAATGTATTTTGCCAGTAGCCTTACCAAGTCACATGTTTAACGTCATTCTCAATTACTACTAAATGTACAAAAGGTGCATTCAGTTCTTGTGTACTAACTACCTTAATCCTGATGGTATTTGTATACTGTTTAGATTTAGGGCATTACTTTGATCTCGCATGCCTTTTTCATTTCAGACATTTTGACTTGTCTGATGTCACAACAAATAGCAGGAAAAACACATGGTGTTACCAATAGCATTAACAATGCTATTCCATTTAAGTATCCCACCCCCCACTGAGTACCTGGATCCTGACACTGGCACAGAAAAACATAATGGCAGCCTTCATTAATGTTATTAGTTGCACACCTAAATCTCATTATATAAGTGTGTGCCCAGAAGATTAAGGAGTATATCCACTCATCAACAGATGAGGGCTAAAGCATCCCTGGTTTGACACCAGAATATCTTCCTTGAAGGCGTCCACAGTGTAAACATTACTAAAAACAGCAAGGCTCGAGACTGTTACCCAACCTAATTGCCAGAGAAAATGTCGGCACTGTACATTTCTGCAAACTACGCATATGTTACATTGGCACATTATTATGTAGCAGTTACATAGAAATGTAACTTTTCAACGACACTGTGATTAATGTGTGGATAGATTTAGGCACAAAAACCACTTCGTTATGGTTAGGAAAAGATCATGTTTTGACTGAAAATACCCAATTTGGGGGGCACAATCCCAGCAGGAAACACAGTAATATCTCAGCAAAAACAACCACTCTTTGTACTCCTATCCTGGAGGGAAAAGCAGGAATTTCTCAGTAAAAAAAACCAACCAATTGTTTTGCCTAACCAGCCGCTGCAAAAAAACGCCATAGGTCACTAATAAACACCCATGTTTGGTTGCTAAAAAGCCGCTGGAAAAACAACAATGACGAGCTAAAACACAACAGGTTTTGTGAATTGTTTTAAAATTCATCAATTTATATTTTATTAAGACTTACAGTTATGCATATTTAAGGGCAGGACACTTTGAGTGACAGGCTGTCTGCCGGTAGTGTACTCGGCTTCTCAGTCAGATCCACTCCTCGCTCCTCCACAGCCAGCCTCTTGCCCAAATATGGTCACTTCTGGCCCCAAAAAACCAAGATGGTGACAGCCGAAATGCCAAACTCAACGCTTTAAAACCAGAGTCTACAAACCAATAAGTGATGTCACAGTAGCTATGTCCATTATTTTTACAGTCTGTGATCCTGACATACTACCCCCCATCTTTCATGTGATTGTGGAAAAAGCTTTAATTGCTGAGGGCGCACTTGAACAATAGAAATAAACAAGAAAAATAGGATGTGTTAGCCACGATGAACTTGTGAAGGCAACGTTAACAGCAAGTACAGTAAATAAGCTGCTTCAATAGAACAGAGCCTATGAGTAAAGAAATCTCTAACTGGTTTGCATTACTGCATTTTCTTTGCAACACTGTCAACAGTATTTAATGTACAATAGTGATCAAACATGTCCCTTTCTCTGCATGAACCAGGTGGATATTGATGGTTTACAGCAGTTTAGTGTTGTCCTTCATGCAGGGAAGGAGGTAAACGCACAACCTGCTTGTAGCAATTACAAAATATGATGAAATAGCTGTCAGTGTATTAATGTTTTGTCCTTTTATGTTCCATGTTTGGTTTCACAAATCAATTTAATTAGCTTGAAATGGAGTTTGTAGTGAGAGGATCCTTTTGAGCCATTCTAATGAGGTTTAAGTGTGTTGTCATGAAAGAGGACGGCCTGTTCTGGCAAAAAGCCACCATCTCCCCGGTCTGGGCCTCTCAGCTTAACCACTGCTCTATAATTTAGTATCTTTCTCATTAATATGATTAGCTTTTAATGCAGAATCCAGAAAATGATCAAATATAGCTGCAGTAAAAAGGCTGGATCTGTCTATCAGGGGATGGTATCCATTGTTTGTGAGAATCATATCTGACTCCTATGCGTTTTACTCATGTTGGCAGTTATCCTGGAGTCATTGAGCGATATGTGAATCTGATATCTACAGCTCTTTCAGATTCTCCGGCAAACAATGTGCATTATTCATGGTGTTAGAACTTACCTTTTCATGTGCATGCCTCTTAAACTCACAGCGTCATGGAGGGGGGAAAAAATATCTTGGAGAATGAACCACTGGGCTTCCATCATGGAGACTGCTTTAGGCTAATAGCATGAAATAGATCGTCCTTGGAATATAGAAGGAAACACTGATGTGCATTTTAAGCAGAGTGCTGGAGGATCTTCCTCATGTTTGTCTCCTTTTTTTCCTGATGTAATTTTTGCTTGATTAAAATGCTGAAAGGCAAGAAGATGTTTATGAAAAAGGTCAGGGATGAATTAGTGAGGATCAGCACCGATACCCAAACACTCCAACTGTAACTCCACTGATTGCATGTGTTAGATCTTATGTTAATGAATCCAATTAATGCGTGAGGACAGTGATGTCTGTGAAGTGGTCTGCACAGTCATCATCTCCCTCTGTGGTTTTTTTCCGTTTGTTTAGTGAAATAATAAATATCTCGAGGCAGTACACTTAAGCTGTTTCAGTTAGCACCCGAGTTGACACAGCACCTGATAAGCTGTTTGTTTATCTGAACTCAACTTGAACCTCCTCAGATCGATACTAAAAGTGTTGCAGGTAATGGATAGAGGAAATTACTCTACATGTATGTTAAAAGTTGGACAGAACATTTTAATGCATCAAAAATGTGTTTAGCAAAACTCACACGGCTATTTAGAGCATCATTTCAGCATTATTTAACCTTAAAAAGCCTCTTCCTCTTTCACAGACAGTGATCCTCCATCATATTAGCTTAGGTTTCATCAGATAAGGGCTCAAATTCCACATTCTCTTAAATGTCTTATTAATTCAAACACCACTGCTTCACCCACATCCCTCTTGGCCAAAACGTGAAGTTTAGTTAACAAGTCATCTGCTAATGTTGGCACCATCATGGATTAATGGGCAATGAAAGGGAGTGAGAGGAACGGGGCTGACAGAGAGGGAGGCAGTCGGCAGGGTGGGGATCATTCTGCACATACTGTATCCTCTTTATAGGCTCCCTTGTAGAGATTGCACATTGAGACTGTAGTCTTGCATAAAGATGCTTCTTCTCCTCCTCCTCCTCCTCCTCCTCCTCCTCCTCCTCCTCCTCACACCTACCTGGTTATGACAAGAATAAGAGCCTCTGCGGGGGCTGCGAAAGGTGCCCACATCATCCATGTTTTATTTAACAACTGTTGCTTTAAAGTCTGCACAAACTTCTTCTCTCCTGTCTTTTTAATGGGTCTGTCAGTTCTCCAGCTTGCTTGTGACTGATAATAAACTCATATATCCTCCTAAGAACGCATCACTCCTTAGACTGAGAATGCACATAATTGGATGAAGCCAGCAGAGTTGAGAGCATCCCAGTGGCCCGGCAGGCTGTGGCGAACATCATGTAAGACTAACGCCCTGTGTTTACAAATGTGCTCCTCGACTGTTGTTATGTGACATCTCTTTAGCTCTTTCAGTCATGTCTTTTTCTCCATTGCAAAAAAAAAAAAAAAATCAAATCAAAACAAACATACCATAAGAACAAAATAGAAACTGTTAGACATGTTCAACAGTGTAAACAGAGGAATGCTGCGTATTGTGGTAGGTGTCGGTAGGCTGTTTCTGTGCTGATTCAGTTTCAGTAATATTTTTTTTACATTACAAAATACAGTAATCATCTGTTATACATCTTGCCAAGACTATGTTGACTAGACTACTTTGATTTCCCAGTTTAAAAACTCTAAGTGTCACCCTTTAAAACAGGTTTATAGCTGTAAATAATGGCTTTATTATTGGTTAATAAAACATGAATTATTTAACAAAGCTATTAGTTATTTAGAGTGTTTAGAGTCCAAGTTATGACCAGGACCCCAATGTACCCAGACTGAGACCAGACCAAGACTCTGACGGGTTGAGACCAAGTCAAGACCAAGACCAGAAGAGTGTGACTCCCACACTGCATGACACACTTTACAATAAACATGCAACATGCAAAGCAAAGGCAGTCCGCATTCCCATGAAAACACCCACAGAAAATAAAGGAAAATTCCTTTTGATTCACCTCTTTCATTGTCATATATACTGCATGTGTGTATGTATAAGTGTACCATGAGAAATGTCTTGATAAAATCATCAGAAGGCACTGCAGAGGTGAATTTTATATGTGGGAATTTTCCTTTGTTTTCAATGAGCAAACAAATATAAAAAACACTAAGGAGCTGAAATCGTCTTTCTACACTCCTGTTTTGCAAAAGCAGTTTAGTGATATCCCTGCAGATGTGGTCTTGACTTAAAATCCTGTTTGTCTGAGCCAGACCAATGTAGTCAAGTATGAGACAAGTGCTCCAAAACATGGTCTGAAGAGATTAAGACTGATCTTGAGTTTCACCATGTAAAAAAACATCCGCAACATTTACATTGACCACGTTTTTTGTTAGCCTGGAAATCCAGACCCAAATCTAGAAAGATTTAGGGTCTGGCCATGAGTAATGAAAATGGCCCAACTCGAGGGGCAGCACCAAGCATGCATTTGTAAATATCACTGCATGCAATTGGATAACACTACGACCAATCAGAACAATACACGGGGTGATGTATACGCTTATCTACCAGCAGAGCTAACTGGTAGATTAGACTCAACAAAAACGTCCTTCTTGCAAAGGAAAGATTTGAGCGCCGTCTTCTGTTCCTCTTTTAGAGAAAAAGCCAAGTCTAACTTGTTCATTGTAGCTGCCAAAGCCGTTTCAAACAACTGGTGTTCATCCGTAGCCATCTTGCAATGTGTACTGACTGAATCCGGACTTCGTCGTCACAGCGCTGTCGTCATCTCTTTAGCTTGCCTCTGGCCCACCTATATCAGATACATCGATGTGATTGGTGCAGCTCAGTTTCATGGGCATAGGTAATGAGCATCATTACTGATTGCCAGAGTGACTCGCTGAGTAAATTCAAATTGTGCTCGTGCGAGAACTCAACCCAGGGTAATTTTTTGTTACATTTTAAAAACAAATTACAACAGAAGAAAAAAAGCAATGAATCTCAAAAATCGATGTAACAAAAAGCTACTTTACAGTTATGTTGCAGCTAATGACATGAAAAAAAAAAAGTTTTGTTGTTGTGGGGGGTTTTGTTTGTTTTTCAGGGGTCTAGGAGGTCACCATTTTTCAGCAGTCAGATAAATAATGTCTATCGGAGTAAGCAATAGAAAGTCTCTGAGATGAACCTGCTGAGAATGATCACCCGAATCTGCCTCTCCTCTCGGCTTTACTGAGCTTTATAGTGAGTTTTAGGCTCATTATGTGGTCTGTGTCCATAAATTTACTGTTTTAACTCACTCTCACTGCTCCTTACCAGCATTGTTTTTTTTGTTGTTGTTGTGTTTTTTATACTATAGTGTGTTAAGTAATAACAAAAGAATCAGCACTCGGGCTCATTTAATTTCATCCTTAGTAATATGAAGAGAGTGAATGTTTGAACAGCTTGCCATGAAACTGAATAAAAAAGATTTAAAAAAAATACACTCTTCTCCATATGCAAATAAAAAAATATTGCAGCTAAGCCTTCATGTGAGTGAATTGACAGCTTGATGTACTCAGCAGGGCATTTCATGAGAATCTCGCACATCAAGAACTAGGAATACTGCAATTGAACGATTACAACTTATTCATTTAGCAGACGAAAACTTAGCGTTGTCGGGGACAACGACTCTCCAAGTGAGAAAATGTGTTTTGGGTTCAACCTCTTCCGGTATTTGTCCCATTTACAGATTTGTTTGAGTATCATAATGTCAGAGATGTAATGCTAAGAAACACTGATGAGTAATTAGCTGCTTCAAAACCTTTTGATAAACTTTGCATGCATCAAAGGGGTTGTCTCCTTTGACAGTTTCACAAAAAGAAATTAAGCTGAAGTGAGGAACGGAAATAAAGTGAGGGAAACGAAGCAGGCTTGAAGCAAATGATCAAAAGACATACACTGCCATCAGAAACATCTAAGGCCTGATGTTGAAGTGTGAACTAACAGAGTAAAACTGTGACAGGACGTTGAGGACAAGCACATACAAATACGCAGTACTACTAAACCCTCTCACACATACTGTGTATACTGTATGAAACACATATGCATGCACTGTACACACAGGTATCTGACCTTTTTTTCCACCTATAGCCTGTTCTGCATGTTTTTTGTACAAGGCGACTTGCCATGATTTTATGATGTGTATATGCTCAGTTAATGTGTATATGCTCAGTTAACCCCTGTTGTGACAGCAGTAAGAAATACAGCAGAGGTCTAATGTAAACAGGTCAAAGGTGAGGCCTCCAGAGAGGCTCCTAAATGTTTACAGTATATGAAGCAGATCACGTTATCCTGACATGATTCTTAATGTATTTTCATTTATTTTGTGTCAGATAATAAAAACACAATTTTAAAGATCTCTTTTTAAAAATTTGTAGTGTAAATCGTCCTGTACACTGAAGACTGAGACGCTGCTACATGTAACTCAGAAAAGTTGCAATTTTGTATCATAATCTATTATAACAATTTTTTTTTCTCATTTTGCAGGAGCTTAATGTTATATTACCCCTATTAGCTATGATAACAAAATACTCAATGTATTAAGCACTGATCTGTGACACTGGTGATATCACTGCAAGTGACAAAGCAAACAACAAAACTACAAACATTAAGAACCAGGCTGTAAACAGCACCAGATAATACCCTTTAATTGAGTCTCACCTCAGTTAACCATCCAAGTCAGGTTTGTGTTGTTACCCACTCGGATCCTTGGCCTACCTAAAGTACAACCTGCATGCACAGGAGTGCTTACAGGGAGTTGATCCTTGTTAAGTGAGTAATGGATCCAAACAGAGACATGTCTGGAGACTTTAAGTGCACAGATAGTCAGGCTGCGCTCTTGGCAGCAGCCCTGGTCAGGAGGATACAGAAACCTAGTGGATGATATATTCCTGTGAAGCACCTCATGAATCCTTTATCAGTGTGTTTGAACATTGATCATATTGAGTATTAGCCCAAAGGCTGGACTCTGCTCTTGAAGTGAGTCAAAAATCCATATTCTCACATGAGAGTGTGATGCGAGGCGATACAAGAACACCCGTAAGACAAAAGAAGTTTAAATAAGGACAAACAGCCTCAGCTAACTTTCTACTAATACAGTACTTCAAAAACAAACTGTTTTACTTCCTCTTCATGTCAGTTTTTTGCAGCTCTGATATTAAAACTTGGAACAAATTGCCAGATTTGCAAAGGTTCTGTTGTACAGTAACTTAATGTTGGGTCTGGCTGCTGGTAGTAACTGCTGTTGCTCAGATCTGAAATGTGGTTTATGAGTGTCTGCTGGTGAAGTGATAAACACCTACTGCAAATGACTCATCAGAAAGCAGCAGAGGCTTTATGGACATATTCAGACAAATCCAGTCAGATGCTGGAAGACCAGGTTTGCTTGTTGCACATCGCCTTCACAAAATGTTGGCAGCAGAATGTGCTACACTGATGAGGACTATGTGACATTATGACGGACAAATTTAGATTAACATTGGGTGACTGGCTGTGTGATCTAAATTAGATCATAACATACTGTAGGTAAATCAGGAATGAGAAGTCATAAGCGTTGGGAGCAATGGTGGGTTTAGAAACATTTGAATGAGGGGTTTCTTATATGAAAATATATCAATAAATAGCTGTTATTTGTAACTGAAAGTAACCATGAATTATGAGACAACTGACCCCTGGACACATGCAAAAGGTCCCCTATTCCTCCCACACAGGAACAAAGGGGCATTAAAAATGATACAACTGTGTCATTCTGAAGTCATTCTCTTGATTTTGTTGTTGTGTGTCTGTCTGCTGTTTCTTGTGTCTCTTTGTAGTTGTTCTTCATCTCTTTTGGGTTGATTTGTGTCTCTGTGGTCATTCTTCATCTCTTTTGGGTTTTGGATAAAAAGTCACTTACTCTATGTACACTATGCATCTATTTTATAATGCCTTCATGCTGTGAGGAGTAAGTACATTAATTAGAATGTCTTCCGCTAATTGCAGTGCCAACATTTGGGACTATCTGCTGCTCTTTGTTCACAGATTGATTTAGAATTTGTCACTATTGCTATCTATGTGGTGGAAATAAAAGCTGTTGACATATTCCAGGTTAGCACAGTGGTAGCTGTTGTCTAAACAGGTGCAATGATTCATTCTGCCTTTCCGTCTCTCTGCGGTGCTTCTGCATGGAGACTCTCCCACTGTGACTGTTTAATTAGTCACCAATGTCTGTGTCAGTGTTTCAGCGCTGGGCTGCTCGACTCCCTCGGTGACAAACTGTTGCCAAAGAAACACATCCACAGCAAGCTCAGATCTACTGATGCCGAGGGGTGGCTTGAAGAGTTCAGGGGGTGATTGAATTGTTTACAGTTCTGCGCTCTTTTTCAGTTTTCTGTTGGGAAATATAGCATCATTTATGTCTGCTTGGTTTTTCCTTTGGCATAAATCTGAAATGACTAATGGTACACAGTGGCTTCTTGCCTCCAAACGACACTGTGAATATCAAAAGGATTGATCAAAGACTTTATTAGCTACACCGCTCCAAACTTACAGCCTCTCTAAGATTTCTTTGTACTGTACATATAAGGAATCTGACATTTCCAGGCTCGGTTCCTTCTTTTTCTTTTTTTTTTTTTTCATGGTGTGCTTATTTTTTGCTGACATATTTTTTTCTTCAGTCCACCAAAACTCGGGAGATTCTTTTAGCTCAGCTTATGCCCACTGGCAGATTGTATCTTCACAGAATCTCAAGTTTACAGTTGATGCATAGCCAATATATTGAGATGATGAAATGCATAGTAATTGCATTGATTGGAGAGTTCAGAATTGAAAATTATTATTTTTTTGCCCCCACTTTAGGCAAGATTGCTCATTTGGGGATTGTTCACTTGAATGCACAAGCTTTGAATGCAATGTGATGTTAATGAAATGAATTTCAGACAAATTAAGTCAGTGATCAAGAAATTTGCAGCACCAGCTACGGCAGGATGCATATTCTCCATAGCTCAAAGCTTGAAATGAAATGCTACAGAACCAGCTCACAGGCACAACTTTAAGCTGTAGATCTGCTGACTCCAGTGCCACCCAGAGGTCTTTATGCAGCTGCAACTCTGTCACACTTTGATTATACCTCTCTAACCTTGACAGTCCTCTTTGATCAAGGCTGTGGTGTTTGTCTACTGTCTCCTCTGAAGAGTTATTGTTCTGTTCAGATCTGAATATCCCTCTAAATACACCCTCCCATCCTCTTCTTCACTGTCCCCTTCTTTTTCCTCCTTCTCCTCCCCTTCATGTTGCCGTCATGTCGACCTTGATTGTGAGAAGCAATCATGCCTGATCATCAAGGCACCACCAAGTGCCTCCATGTCTGACTGAAAAAGGATAAACGTGAAGACTCAGTAATCTCTAAAATGGGTGATCTCGTTAACATCATTAATCTTCAATTGTCAACTCACTTTTCTCCCTTCTTTCTTTCCTCCCTTTGTCTCTCTTTCTCTCTCAGGTCTACATCCCCTGCAGAACAGCTATTGTCCTGGCCAACGAGGAGATAGATTACTGTTATTAGAGGATGATTGTCTCCACAGAGACCAGGATCGAGAATGGATTCCAACCTCAAACTGAGTGTTAACAATCACCTTCATCTTAAAGTGTCAACCTTGCACACTACCCAAACCCACTTTTTGTGTTCAAGTTTTTTTTCTAAATGGGGGGAAAAAAGCATTGTGAGCTTGTGTGCTTTCAAACACCATCTGCAACCTTAGATGCTGTGTAACCCCATTTACTACAGATTGGTCCATTTGGGAAGCGTCCAACCTAACCAGCAGCTAGATGCTAAAACTTAAAACCCTGCCGAGTCCATCCACTACTAGCCAGCAGCCATTTATAGGCTCTGTTGAATTTGGCGTGTCATCTGAAACACGACCAGCAACTGTGGCAGAGGAAGCAATACAGCAAGCATTCATAGATGATAAAAGCTCAGAGAAAATGAGAATATTTTAGAATGTTATATTGACTTGGTTTAATTATTTTGTAGCTAAATACAGATAATATTTTGGTGTCAAAGACACAAAGAGATTTACAGTATTACCAGCACTTGAAAATCAGAACGTCCAGATATGTAACCAATGGTGATCAATCTTTGTTAATTTGCATTTTGGGACAATGTACGTATAAAGATATTGCAATTTGTACAAAGTAATAAGCTGCTTTGAATTATTATACTTTTAATGGGTATCGAAAACAGTTGTGTTGTAATGTTTGAATTTATGCAGCTACTGGGAGCATTTATGTGGTTATTTATGGCCCTGTTATTAAGCCAGTAATTTGCAGCTAAAGCAAAGTGATAAAATCCCCTAATTTAGATTGTTCACAGTGTGTTGTATAATGCACAAGTAACAATTTTTGCAGAATTACACAGCCCCCCCCCCCCCCCCCCCCCCCCCAACAGAATATAATGTGTGGTTTTCTCCTACAGTAGATCCTATTAAAGCAATTTATGTCATGTATTTCACTGAACTCTTTGAATTCTGGTATATTCCACTAAAATAGGGTGATACTGATGATCAACACATAATTATGTGTGTGTTTTACAGGTGTGACTCACACACCTGACTAATTCCACCACAGGTTATTAGCACCATGTTCTTTAGGTACTGTACATTGCATTCCCATGAGATTATTGCAGGCATTCCAGAAAACACAGGAAGAGCCTAAATTCACACAGAGAACGATGTATGCATCTCAAAATTAGCTCTGACTTTTGTGACTTTGGTCTCAACTCACTTGGTGATTGAACATCTCACAGAACAGCTGCAACGCTCATCCTGTGCTCCCCATAGCTGTTATGTGAGATGGTTATTGATGAACCAACATGTGTACGAACTGAAGAACATCACTGATGATAGGTGACTGGTTTTGTGAACACTGAACTGACTCACTCAGGCAACATGTCATTAAAATAGTCTTTTATTTCAGATTATGTTTTTATGTTAATTGATCTGTTTCCATCCTTTACTGTATGTTTTCTTGGTTTATCTAACAGTCCCTTGTCGCTATGTGAATGGATGTCATTTGGACAGTTTTCAGTATTCTCTTCACGTTTTATCCAACACGTCAAAGGAGTACTGTTATAAGTGAAACAATAGCTGATTTTAGGCATCCCAGATAAAAGCTAATGCCTTGATTTACTGCCATGGATACTGTAATTCTGTGATCCCCACCTACTGCATTACAGATTCTCAACCATTTAAGCGGTGTATTGTAGCATATGGCAGGTTTTGATCTCCCTCCCCTGCAGCCGAAGAAAATAAATTTGTATTCAGGACCATCCTCCTGTGTTTAGCCAAAAGTATCATGAACATGTCATTTCTTTTTGTGTAACACCAAAGCATTCAAAAATGCCTTTCTCCACCTCTCAAAAAGCACAGAGAGGATCACTCTGCATAAATTTCCTGCGACGAGTTTGCTAGACTGAAGTGGAGTGTTTAATCATCCCTCATCTGACCCAATGTCATTGTCGTTTTACCACTGCCAAAATGAATTGTCTGAATTTGTTCTCAAAAGTAAAATTGATGTCTGATACACACTAACTATTGCAGCATATTTCTTTCATTATTACTAATGATAATAAATCAGTGCCTGTCGACTCACAAGAAAAATGTGGATGAACTGGATATGCAGTCTGACTACTGATTCTGTCCCATCGCGAACTCATGGAAATGTTGAGGCTTCAGCATCCTCCAGAGTGGATTGAGGGTACTCTGTTACCACGTACTTGATACAAAAACTGTTCTTTTTGGTCTTCATTGTCAAAGAGTTCATACTAAGTGTGAATGTTGTTTTCAATTGTTGCCTGTCTGTC
This sequence comes from Epinephelus lanceolatus, assembly GCF_041903045.1. Taxonomy (NCBI): domain Eukaryota; kingdom Metazoa; phylum Chordata; class Actinopteri; order Perciformes; family Serranidae; genus Epinephelus; species Epinephelus lanceolatus. The sequence goes on along the minus strand of NC_135737.1, from coordinate 16,513,563 downwards.
AGTTGTATTCATCAGTGGAAGTCCCACATTATGCATAAGGCTGCCTGTAGCCAACAAGAAGAGATTTCATTGTTACATTAAATACTAAATTTACATTGTAGCTTCAAGAGCATTCTTAGTAGTTGTCATAAGAGATGCTATGGGGGTTATGCTTGACCTAGTCTCACATAGCCAGGCCTGTCTCCACAGTGCTCTGTCAGTGCTAGAGAAAGGTCTGGAAGCACACAGTATCATTCTGCTAATGGGTAAAACAATGCACTGGCTTGTGTGTCTTTCTTTAAACCAGTTGTCTTGTGCGGCACTAAGCCTGGGCTGCATTGACGATGCCCTTGCAAAAAAGTGTCTGGTGGTAAGTTATTTTGGTGGAACATTTGCACATGGTGGTGAGCAATAAATAGCTACTTTTCCATAAAAGAAAACACCACAAAAAGAGGAACAAACACTGCGTGAGTCACCATTTACTGAAGAAAAAGACAAATATAATATGATAATCAGTGCCCTAGAGGTGAAGCCTGACTATATTTAAAGTCTGGAGGAACTCACCACACCTGTTAAAACCACAGATGTCATGATAGCTGTTTGTGGTTCTTGCAGAGCATTATCACGACCATATCACAGAAGCTCATATTAAGTTGCTGGCACTGGTAAATCATGAAGTCAGTGTCACTGTCACGTGCAGCTGCCAGGGTAAAAAGATGAGGCAAATCAACTCTGACTTGCTGTGTCTGAAAATGGAACAACATCAGGCCTTAGAGTCTGATGAGACGAAGTCTGGGCTTTTCCAACATGTGTTCACAAGTTGCTTCTTTGATTTAATTTGAATTTATTCTTAATTTTTGTTACTTTACTTTTTGTGTTTTACTGGCAAACATTTCAAATTAAAAAGTGTTATTTTGAAACAAAAATCTTTGTCATAACAAGGTTTAGAAAATTCTAAGGACATTCTTTTTAATTAGTCAATTATCTGTACAACAGTAATATGAAATGAGTTGAATTGGACATTTTTGGGTGCAACTTAAGATATGATACCTTACTTTTTTGAAAAAGAAGAAGAGGAGGAAGACAAAGAAGAAATGGGTGATATAGAATAACAGAGTGTTAGTAGTGTAAAAGTACAGTGGTGAACATGTAAAGGGAAACCATACAATATATCAAAAAAAGAACTTTACTTTTGCCTTTCAGAGCAGCTTTAAACCTCCTTGAAATGCTGGCATACGGATCCTGTGAGCTGTGTGTAGGAGAATACTGGACCAGACTTCAATAAGGAAAGCCCTGCAGTCTTCGGGACAACAAAAGAAGAAATCTTCTTTGCACTCTGCTCTCCAGAACATAAAGTTTAGGTTTCCATTTGGTGACCACGGAAACTGTGAAATGTTGTTATGGGACTATACAGAGCAACTGTCTCAGTGGTTTCCACAACATGATATAAGGGGGATGAAAGACAACTCATCAGACCATAATACTTAAATTTCCATTTCCTAGGCATCCTCACTTTGTGCTACTTACACTAGATTATGGGTCTTTGTGCACTGGCATCGATACAAGCAGCTTCTTAATAGCAGTGGCACCATGAAAAGCAGTTTGGGAAGATCACAATGTAGCCTTTGTCCAGGCTGTTTCACAAAGGTGCTGATTCAATTCTCTGGTCATTTTTGAGGCTGCATTTTTGTGGTGTTTGAAGATTTTTTTTCCCATTTTAAATTTTTTATCTTAGGTTTTTTGCTTACTGTTTGACACTCTGCACATTTTCATTAACTGGTTCCTAGGCGGCTCACCTAGTTTAGGTGCATGTTTTGAAGCTGCGTGACAGGTCTCATGCAACTTTTCAGCCTCTTCACTGTCAAGTATCTAATAAAGGGAAATGCCTAAGATAAATAATTCCACCCACCCCCCAACAAAACCTGCAGGCCTTTTCCAAAAATGGCTGTCAGATACTTTATGGGTATTCATGTGCTACCACAAGGGATGGCTTGTACAATATAATGCAGATCAATCCAATTACCATGAAAATTTGTTCACACAGTAGACAGAATAACAGAAACACCTTAGCATAATACAACACCACCACAAACCAGGGCCTAAGAACATACCTGACTTCAATCAAACTGAACTGCAAACTTCACAATAATAGATGTTGCACTAAATTTTACAGTGTTTACGTTGTTGAGTGCAACCCCTGTAGATATGACTGCTGTGAGATATCCAGGACATATATGATGTACTGTACATGAGAAGAATTTATAAGTAACCCTGAAAGTACAGAGCGTATTCTGTGTTGTAACAGTTTGTCTGTTTGTATTTCTTATGGGCTCACAAGGATAGAGATGCCTAGAGGGAAGATCCTGCAGAATGCTATATTGTCAAAGTCAGAATTGGGGGTCTGACATGCACAAAGAGGATGTTTTCAGAGTCTGACCCGTGAGACTGCACAAGTCAGGAAGGGATTTCACCATGCGTGCTGCTGCAGCTCTCATACTAAAACGCCAGCAAAGATATTCTGTTACTTTCCAAATATTATGGCTTATGTTGAGACACAGACATTATAAATGTTGATGTAATGACATTAATATGTGAAATATTTGTCATGTCATATAACATTTTATCTGCTGGCACAATAGGAACACAACCAATAATAATATTAATGTGCTCAAACGGCAGAGAGCAACAGCATGGACCCCCAGAGAATTTCTGTAAGGTGATTCTGTCAAACCTCTGGCTGTCAGGTCTCATTTAATACAAGCATAAAACTCCAAGTTAAACTTTCTTTAACCCCTGCTGAGTAAATTCAACAATAATTATTAATTTCAAGAATTCTTAGAGATCCGTTTTCATCTTTACTTTCAACACATAGGTATGTACTGTACTATGTGTTCAGCTTAGACATAAGAGTGCTTGTTCTTCCCTCTCATGAATATGAGTAGTCAAGAAAAGCACATGTACTCTTCATCTTTGGTTTTGAAGAGAGGTAGCCTGTAGTTTTCAGGATCACCTCCTGCAGGGTTGAGCGCCTGGAGCACACAGTATGGAACCTGCTGCTTTTTAGCGCAGCTAGTTGTATTTTTCTAGGATAGTAAAACACTGTGCCCAATAACTTTAGTTTCCTAGATCATACTGTCAAAGTTTAATTTCCTTGGTTGCTCTGTAGGACATTTAGAGGGGACAAATCATACATGTAGGAGCCATGAGAATCTGAACGTTGATGTTTTTGTGTCATGTTTGACACATTCAAAGGGCTTACCCACAAGTGCTTAATAAAGAATGAAGAGGAATGGGCTGCAACATTTTTCAGAACATACATCACAACCCGTAGCACAAGAGGATACAAGATGTAAATAGGATAGTTTTGAAGTAGCCCCATGTTTGTACTTCTCATGTATGGCCATTACATTCCAGTCACAGAGCTGAACATCCTTTTTATCTAATATATAAAAACCCGGTGATCTTTAAGAAACCCAGAAGGTCATTTAACAAGACTTACCGCTGTTCTGAAGAAATGGAATCCTCAAAGACTCTTTTAAACATCGAGATTTGAAAAAAAAAAAGAAGTAAAAAATCCATCCGCTGCTGGGGGAAATAAAAAAATAAATTTAACCCATTTCCTAGATTTTGACTTTATTTTCTATCCAGGAAGACAGTAATTATGTATCTGCTTGCTCATTTTATATGACACAAGAAAAACTTTAAGATGTTTTATAGTAGAATATTAAATGATACAGTATAGACCAATTATACTGATAACAGCACTTTATAAGCTGTCGTACGTCATAGAAATTGTGGCTACCAGCTTCGTTTGGATTCGAGAAAAGTGGAGCAACTTGAAAAATGGGTTAAAATATATATTTTGTATTTCAGATTTTAGAGGAGTCTGTGAGGATCGATTTTTTCTTTCAAAGATCACTTGATAGTTATTTTTCAGCAACAACGTATCTCTGCGACTCATCTCATTGGAGTATTAGTATCAAAAGCTTGAGGAGGAGAGTTGCTCGTTCCTCCCGGGTCAAACTGATTTGAGTTCTCACTTTTATTGTGATTGATATGATTGTAAAGATCATTGGTGCCTGAATCAGACCGCCTTAGTGGAGCACTCTGGCATCAGGGAGAGGAGACGGGACTGTTGTCAGGCCCAGCAGAGAGCAGAGAGTGCTGATATTCTTTTTGTCATGATAGTCAGTTTTTCATCTTTATGCAGAACACTGGCAGCGACTGGCTCCAATGGAGATCTTTGGGACCCAAAGTGCCACTTGTTTTCCATTGTACAAGGTAATTAAATGCATTCTCCTGGTGTCTTGTGTCTATTCAGTCCTCATTACACAGCTTGAATGAAAACCATCAGTACTCGAGTTCCTGAGAACCAGAGCTGGGAAACACTAGTAGAAACTGCATTAATACAGAATCCTAAGATAAGTTCACGGGGTGGGAAATGATCCAGCAGAAATGTACAGATATTGTATCTAAAAGGAGCAAAATGCAGCGATATCTGGCATGGGGGAGCATGCAAGCATTTCTTATGAAGTACTTCCTTCTCTGAGTCCCACAGGAACTGCATTACTTCAAAATAACCATTTATCAAGGAGATCCACAATTGGTCCGCAGGGTGAGCGGCAGTCAACCATAAATCTAGAAATGTCAGATAAGGCAGCATACAGCACTTCTTGTACCAATTACGTTGTAGTAAGCTTTGATACATGTAGTAGTTATACTCAAAGCAAAGAAGGGAATCATGAAGCAGCCTCGATATCCAACTCAACAACCTCTGCAGCTAGTTTCAGCAGGGCCTAAAACTTACTGATCTGGTTGGAAGGAATCCCATCATCCCAGGCTGGATGGGGATGGAGCTTAGTCATGACTGGTGTGGCCTCCTTTTTGTATGCTGAGCAGTCTGTAAGGATCCTCTTGCATTGATAATCCCAAATCCTGATGTAGATTTTGGGCCTATATATCAAGAATCGGGCTGAAATAAGAGGATCACGGCATGGCACTGCTCCACAGCAGGAAACTCAGAGAATGGAGCGTAACAGCTTTGTTTGCCCCACTGAGACTTTTGCAACTTCACAAGCAATCCATAATCATCCTGTGTTGATGTTACTGTTTGTGCACTACCATGAAAGTAAGGAGGACCAGCAGGGAAGGATGTGTCAACATATACATTATGATATAGAGCCAAATTTAAAATTAAGACATGACTACAGGGGTATGTTGCTCTTTCTGGTCACCATCCAGGATGCCTCAAAGAGATCCAGCGGAGGCGCTGGAGGGGCATTTGCTTGTAAAGAGCGCCATCAGGTGGCTATAGGTGGAGCTTGTAGAAAAGGGCACAACCACAATCTGATTCTCGTTTAATAATCGGGTGGAGCCTCACAGCAGGGCGGACCTCTTACGGATAGTATAATGGTTGGTTATACGCGTGTGTGTATGTGTGTTTGGATGTGTGTCCCCCCTTACAAATCGTCCGCCAGAGCAGGAAGAGGCAGCAGCTGTTAGTGATCGGCCTCTTCTTAAAGAAGGTAAGACCTCTGAAGTTGAATATGTTGACTTTTTCTTTGAAGTTAAGGTTGTTTGGGGCGCCGCAGCAGCGTGGTCGCTTCCCTGCCATGCTGCAGAGGCACACAAGGAAGCAGTGCACATGGTCTGAGAGAGAGGAGGAAGGGACCGTCGGCTGATGCAATATAACCTGAGGGCATCCGAGAGAAGCTACTGTACTTTTCTCGCCATACCAACAGACTTTAAAGTAGCCGAGTGCGACACAAAAACTTTCACTAATTCACTTTCACTAATATAAAAGTGAATCGGAAGTAGTTTTGCGTGTATGTATGCAGTTTGAAAAAACTGAGCTGTGAGCGTGGGGAGAAACATTGCCTTTTATAGCGAGTGTCATTCCCACTAGGGGTGTGGGTGTACTCACATGAACCCACTCTGCAAATGAATTCGATTTCTTAAACATTTTTCATCCGTGTTATTAAGTTTTTTGTGTTTTTGCTTGGCTTCATGACATTTGAAACTAAGACAAAATGATAAAAATGTGAATGTGTGCAGAAAAGGACGGTTTGGATTAAACATACATGTATGATGTGCACCCGAACATCTGTTTGTATGTGAAATACGTTTAGCATTAATCATGCAGAGGTAAAACCACATTAAATCAAAGGAACAACCAGAATCAGTTAATTAAAATCATGTTTATCTGTTTAATAGAGTGGTCCTTATATGCAATAATATCAATGAAAAGTTGGTACATGGATCATTTAAGCTTATATGCCAACTTTTTTTCCACATGAATTTGATTGTTAAGGAATTCACATTTTTCTTAAGAGCAGGGTTGGTTGGGACATTTTTGTATCGACATCAAATAACCTTTCATTACCCATAGTCGATCAATAGTTTGATCCCTGAACAGATACAGGTGCCTCCTAACAATTTACCAAGTTTTTCCGAGCACAACCCAAACTTGAAAGGCACAATTTTGTAAAATGAACAAGTAGTGCATTTTCCCAAAATTCTGCTTTTTGGGATGGTTGGGACACCTATCGGCTAAAAAAAAAAAAAAACACCTTTGATGTATAATGTCACTTGTTCACATTTTTGAGAAAAGGAACACATTTGTAAAATGATTATAATTTCATACGTTACTCGATATGGTATTTAGCTGCCTTCCGAGTCTTCATTTCAGTGGTACCTACAGTACCAGGTTGGTGTGGTTATTGTAGGCTATATGTCCCCTATAATTTTTTTTTTTTTAAAGATATTTTTTGGGCATTTTTGCCTTTAATGCACAGGACAGGTAAGTATGAAAGGGGGAGAGAGAGAGAGGGGGGGGGGGTGACGTGCAGCAAAGGGCCACGAGCTGGATTCGAACCCGGGCCGCTGCGGCAACAGCCTTGTACATGGGGCGCCTGCTCTACCACTAAGCCACTGACCCCCCCCCTCTTTTTTTTTTTTTTTTTTTTTTTTTTAAATGTCAACAACAACTTTAGAGTTCAGAAAACAGTTGAATAGTTGAACTCAGCACATTCAAATTATGCTTATGGTTGAAATGTAGGCCTATATGAAGTCCATGAAGTAAACATTCACGCAGTGACTTCACAGTGGGTCTTATTCAAATAGAAAAAGCCTTTGTCCTGTTTTTGTTTACGTTTTGTGAATTTGTAACAAGGTAGAAATATAAACAAATACTGTCCCAACTGTCGCAGGAAGAGCACACACTTTAGACTTCTATGTTAGCCACCAACAAGACAATCATACAGCTAACACTAGCACAGACTGATAGGTCAAAAATCAGCTTTCCAATGATTGGTTTGTTTTTGTATTAAAATGGAGGAATTGTCAGAAGGTCTCCACTTTGAGGTTGAAAGTGAAGACGATGAAGTGGCTTGGTTGCTTTCCAACTTGGTAAAAAGGCACTGCCCTAACTTACCCTCTGTCCCAACTGACCCCACTCTCCCGTATTTGTGTGTCCATATGTTCAAGTGTTATTGGTGGCTGTAATAATCCTTCCCTCGGTCCATACTGGCTAGGGAGAGATCCTTTTCAAATGTGAGTTCAATCTTAGTGACAGGAACAAAATCCACAGTCCTTCTTATGTGCAAAAATGCATTTCAAAGTTTTAACAAAGCTAATTTGAGGCCTCAGGGATCTGAGTTAGTCAAATCAAGTCATCCAAAGTTACTGTGTTTTCAGCACAGTATTCTGCCTCTGTCCTACTGTAGCTCAGCAAGAAAGAATATCTATGGAAACTAAGGATAGACCGATACATCGGCCGGCTGATATATCGGGCCGATATTTGAGTTTTTTACTTGTATCAGCATCGGCCGATACGCATGTGGGTTCGCGGATTTATTTTTCCCTGGCATGATTTACAGACAGGCATCCACGGGCAGCTCTGTGTTGCCGGAAGACCCTGCAGCGCACATGCAGCGAATCCTACTGTGTACAGTAGTTGTTGTTTTATTTATGCTTCAGCTTAAATATTTGTTTATTTTATAAAGACATTACTGGAAGATTTAAGAGCACTGAACTCTTTTTTATTTGAATGTATAATAATAATAATAATAATATTCTACCTGTTCTATCTCAACTTTCTATCTTGTTTTAGTATTTTTTACTGTTCAATAAATGTTTCTTATTTTAAACTTGAGACCTGTAATATTTGTTATCATTGTGTCATTTTTTTTATGTCAATTGAGGGAGCAAAAGCAGTATCGGCCCCAAATATCGGCTCAAGAAAATCGGCAGTCCATAATCGGTCATCGACTAAGGGTGATGGAAAAAAATCAGTATCGGCATCGGCCCTAAAAAAATCCATATCGGTCTATCCCTAATGGAAACAAAGGAAGAGAAATGTATTTAATAAAAAGACTGCAGAAATATCCTCTACAAAAACACAACCGCTTTTCTGTATTTCTTCCAACTGCTTTTATCTGGTCAGTACTTTTTAATGTTAATCCCATAAATCCCCTAAATACACAGTATTTGCTGAAACACACTAAGAAACACTGTTAAAGAGACAGTACCATAATTAAAGGCTGACCAGAATTAAACATTACACTAAACAAATCCTACATCATGCACATGGCTGATATTTGAGTCTGATGGAATCAGAGTAATTTTCAGGATCCAGCCTTTCCATCCATCAGTCCAAGAATGGAGCAACAGCTGATGTTTTATCTCTGCTGCACTACCCAACTTCTTGATTGGACTTCACTAAATTGACCAAAACAGACAAACAAAAACAAACAAATCATGTTTAAAGTGGAGTAAGGGCAACATATGGGACTAATACTGACAAAGTATGTAAAAACGTTCATGTATGTAAAGCCATAAGCAAATGCCATCCAGCCAAATAATTGGATTCGTTTTAATGCGGCGATATGGTGTCCTGTCATGGTTTTGGGTTTAAAACTCTTTTATAGGGATGCATGATAATATCGGCACTATATTGGCCTTAAAATGAACATTCTGCCAACAAGCTTTTTCTTATTTGGCTCAATGAATGAATATTACATACATTGAAAAATGTTGTATTTCATGTCTCCATCTGTTGGTGAGTCATCATGATAAGAGTATGCATGCATAATATGATGTCAGTTCTACTGCAGAATAAACTTGATGATTTCTAAAATTAGGTAGGGAAAAAAAGTTGATATATTGATATTGGTATCAGATAGCTATTGGCAAAAAAACAAAAGAAATGTAAATATTAAATGCTTCTGACGTGTTAGCCAGAAAGAACGAAAGCCACGAAAGGGATACTTAAAGTTTTAAGTGGTTGGAGGTCATTGGTTTAAAAACATTTCTGTTTTCTTTCACAAGGTCAAGAAACAAGACCCAGGCTTCAGCACGTGAAGGTATGAACACATCAGCAAACCTCAGAATATAGTAAAAATGGCTGTTCCTCTGTCAGTGGTTGGCTCTTGTTGTCGCGTTGTCCTTTGTAGCTTTAATATTACAAGGTCAGTGTTGCCTGAGAGATGTCACCAAAGGCTAAATCCCTGGAAGGGAGGAGAGTTTGTTTGGCTTGTGTAAGCTGTCTGTTTTATGATCGCCCTCACATGGCACTTTGTTTTCTCCATCCCCAGTTACACCACAGGGGCAGGTGGGCTTTTTGTAGTGCTGCTAAATACTCTTCATGTGCCAAGAGGGAGCTGGGGGGTCTCTGAATTGGCTCTCTGCTGTTGTCATGTTTTTAAATTAATGCAGGGGGAATTATAATTTAAGACAGTCAGCAGTGTTTCTTCAACTTATGTTAGGAAAATGCCAAGTTGCATACTCAGATGCTCAGATAATGTGTATTCCCTGATACACATGGTCCTGCAGGTGGCGGTCACACGGATTTACAGGTCTAAGATCAGTGCCTCATTAAGTGCAAATTAGTATTTTATGGATGTAATGTTATCTTAAACATTAATTTACAGGAAGAGTATCAATGGAAATTTATTTTTATAGGACTATGTCTAAAATACCATTACCAGGTCTCAGAACTCTCCCAACATGTGAGCCACTTTGCTTGTGATTTGAGGTTTACTAAATTAAGATTGGACCTCCATAGTATACACGGGTTAAGCTGGATGTGTTATTGTGACTCTGCCCCCCTCCCCATGCATATTAACAATGTCACAGCTAACATAAAAGACATTTGAAGGAGCTGCAGTATTTTGCCTAAGGCTAAATAGTGAAGTGCATGTGACTGACTGCTATTCCAAACTCACCCACATGCCCCCTGTGCGTCACCAGCAGGTGTTGAGTTTGATGATTGGCTGAGAAGAGGGCAGGGTTCTATCCTGCCGACATGCCCACCCTCCTTTTTTAGCTCAGCAACAGCATGTCACATCTTGTGCACGCTACTGTATACCTCTACTCTGAGTTCTCAACCACTGGCTGTTCTCACCCCTTTTGTCCGTGCTGCAATGTAACAAATGCTCTCGTGTGCGCAACATGTAAGGACATATTTTTTCAGGTCCCACCTCTGTTCACATTTTTATCAATGTGAAAAGTACACATTTGTTTACAGATTTTCCTTTGGGTTTCCTTTCTAGTTTCAGCTTTGTGTACTATCACCAGGGTTGTCTTGGCCTCTGCATGTTGGCCTGATCAAATTTAGTCCAATGAAATAATGGCTTCAACTGTCTAGGTCATTGTAACCTACACAGACAACACAAAGCTTTTCAGCTTTTGTTTCAGTAAGTCCTTGAATCTTGTCTCCTTTTGGAGGAATGTTCCAGACACACCCTAATTTCCTGATATGTAGTGGAAATATCCCTCTGCAACTCTGCATGTTAACAGATCATGGAATTGATTTCGTCTTATTTGATTGTAATTCCAAATTTAAAACCACTACCCTTAGTCTTGATAAAACATTTATTTGATGTAAAATGATTGTATTTATGCTGTAAGAAGGTTAAAAAGTACAGTGCAAGTCGTATTTGTTTTGTATTTATGACTTTAGTATAATGAGTAAAGCTTGCCAGAGTCAGTCCGTCCTGCACAGGGGGAATATGGCTGTCGTCACAGCTGCTCTGAGCGTCTTGAGGCCATGTGATGTGTCACTGTTCTATTTGTGAGCAGGCCACCTGAATGGTTTGTACACTAAGAGGCATCTCTGTCACGTGTCACACTAGGGCTTGTCAGCGCCTCTCAGAGCTATACTCATTCTCAGCTGAATGTGAATGAGTCGGCAGTCATCTACACTCTGGAGAACGTGGTTGAGTGGATTCATAAATTGAAAGAAGAGTAACTGTGTATCTCAGTGAGGACAAAAGATATTTTGTTTTGCATTGTGAAAGTGAGTACCAGTTTGCATTGTTGGTCAGGTCTATATCTGTCTCTGCCGATTTGGAAGAGGCTTTGAAATTAGATCTTGGATTGTCAGGATATTGCCCTGCACAGTGTTTACAACATATCACAATGTAATTGTTCTGCAGATGATGCCGTTATGGAATGTCTAGTGCGCCAGGTTGTTGGGTAACATTATGGTTTAGTTATTTTTTTCTGTTTTGTCATTAGATAACCAACAATAAGATGTAAAATGTGTCCATTACTGCTGAGTTTGCAATGCTGATTTTGAATTATTTCACATCACAGTATGTAAAGAAGATACTGTTCATGTTCTGTGAGAAAAAAATCAGCAACTATTTAATAGCTTAAGAAAGTTCTTCCATATTGGGAATGAGCTGTCACAGCTGCTTGCACTCCAACCTGGGACGATATATGTTTTTAACAGATAATAGTAATTGAAGAGAACAGAGTATCTTTTGGAAGTAGTAATATCTCTGTAGCTTGTGCAATTCTATAAACATAAGAGGTGGCCAGATAGTTTGTAGTATGATCCACACATTGATGGATCAAACATTTCATGTTCAATGTAGAGGCTTTGTTGGACTTATTCACACTAAATGCAGATGCATTAAAATTAAATGTGAGTATGCAAAGATGAAACAGTGTGACGGACAATGAAATGAGGGCAGGCAGCACTTTGGATCTGCAGATTTAAATGCACTGCATATATTGAGTAGATTGACAGTTTATTCAACTATACCATTGTGCAAATGTAAAGCTTGTATTACTCATATTGCATTCTAGTCAGTGCTAATAATATGTTGTATTCTATTAATATGTACCGTACTAACAATTCACATACACCTAGCCTTACTCATCCATGCAGTTTTCCAACTAGCTTTTCTCTCAGTGCAAATGTTACTCTGGAAGTGTCTGGAACTCGTTTGTGCACCATGTTGATCAGAATATATCTGCGTTTTTATGGAAATAACAAGGCACAAAGAATTATGGCATCATTTTCACTGCTTACAGACCAGTGGCTCCATACTTACAGTCATTTTTTCTCCTGAGGTGAATGTGTTGTATTCCTACCACAATGTTTTATGTGGTACATTTGCATGCTCTCGTCACACTTAAGAAAACTGCCAGTGGTATGAAGAACTCAGAGTCACCTGAATGTCTAAAATAGTTTCCTGTGTGTCCCACTGAAGAGTTTTTTAGACAGGTTGCTATGAAATCTGTGACTTTTTGATTAAATCAAGACTTTATGTCACTAATATAAATGAAGTGAGTAAAGTTTTAAGTTTGTCTATTACATTGGGTTAATGTTCATCATGATGCAAAATATTGTAATAGTAGTGGTAATGTTTTCATGTTTTGTCTTTTGGCACCACACAAATCCTCACAGCAGTATCCTCCATCACTGAAATCAAATGCAGATTGAAAAAGGTAATTTGGAGTGTCTTCACTCTAAATGCCAGTGGGTAAAAAATAACACAACAAAATGTCACCACTTAGTTTATTGGTTTTAAGCTCTTATCTCTAAAAACATCAACTCAAAGTTAGAAGCCCAAGGAACAAACGGCTACTTGATCTGGTACTGGAGCAGCACCATATTTTTTTGTTTGTTTTTTTCATTGTCTGGTAAAATGCATAGTCATCTCAAAGCTCTGTTATTCCTATCTTGTTTTATCAACAGGTAAATTATCTTCTGTAGAGCTTTTGGTGCCAGCCAGGATGATTCTGGCAACATTAAAAGGCATTGGGAAGCAGCTTCTGCGGGTGAAGGTTGTGGACTGTAGCACAGAGGACTCCCGCTTGTCCCGATGCCTCAACACGTTTGACCTGGTGGCCCTGGGCGTCGGCAGTACGCTGGGTGCTGGAGTGTATGTGCTTGCTGGTGCTGTAGCCAGAGACAGCGCTGGACCTGCCATCGTCCTCTCTTTCGTCATTGCTGCTCTTGCATCAGTCCTGGCTGGTTTGTGCTACGCTGAGTTTGGAGCCCGCGTCCCCAAAACTGGCTCGGCTTACCTCTATAGCTACGTGACAGTTGGAGAACTGTGGGCCTTTATCACAGGCTGGAACCTCATCCTCTCTTATGTCATTGGTAAGACACTTTCAGTAAGAAGAAAAAGCGTTGACTGCTTGATATTGTTGGGTTAACATGAATACTTTCGTCCACACAGGAACTTCAAGTGTGGCCAGAGCATGGAGCGCAACCTTTGATGAGCTGATTGGAAAGCACATTGAGATATTCTGCAGACAGTACATGACCATGAATGCCCCGGGCATCCTGGCAGAGTATCCAGACATATTTGCTGTCTTCATCATACTCACCCTGACAGGTGAAGATTGGATACATCTCTCTCTCTCTCTTATGTTTGATCTCATTTTTCTTTTTGACATCACAGGCTTTCATATTTCACATTTTCTGTTTTTTAACTACTTGCAGGGCTGCTTGCATTTGGAGTGAAGGAGTCAGCCTTGGTAAATAAAGTGTTCACCTGTATCAATGTACTGGTGCTGCTGTTTATGATCATCTCCGGCTTGGTCAAAGGAAGCCTAAAAAACTGGAACTTGAACCCTGAAGAAATCCTCAATGGCACCAACAACTCCAGCCTCAAGTGGGTGAAATGAAGAGCTTATTCCCAAAATGTATAATGTGCCTAATGAGAAGCTTTTGTGTTGTGTCTCAGATAAGCAAATATTGTCCTCCCTCTATTTCCAGTATGTCTGAGTCCTTACCATCAAAAGAAAGTCTCGGTGAAGGCGGCTTCATGCCTTTTGGCATAACTGGAGTCCTCTCTGGTGCCGCCACCTGTTTTTATGCCTTTGTAGGGTTTGACTGTATTGCCACAACAGGTGAGAGGAAATACATTAAATTGATAAGCAACTCACATGACCCTGATCCTCTTACACCTCCAGTTTTGTTTCCTCCCCAGGAGAAGAAGTTAAGAATCCTCAGAGGGCCATTCCCATCGGGATCGTGGCCTCACTCCTCATTTGTTTTGTGGCATACTTCGGTGTGTCTGCAGCTCTCACTATGATGATGCCTTACTACATGTTGGACAAGAACAGCCCTCTACCAGTGGCCTTTAAGTATGTGGGCTGGGAGGGAGCCACTTATGCAGTGGCCATTGGCTCTTTATGTGCCCTGTCGACCAGGTAAGAGGCTCTCCTGCTGCCTCTCAGCATGAGAAATCGTAGAGGACTTGTAGATGTTTGCATGCTTTTTCAGAAATGAATAATTCATGTCTGAATGTAGAATTGTATTATATTTTCTTTGTTTAATTCAGTACTTCAGGTGAAGCAGTTGTAGTATTGACATCACACTTATTTGCCAGATGAAAGATTCTGGAGCGAGTTTTGTGATTGCTTCTTCAAAGAAGGTTGTTTTAAACATGTGCATGACTGATGTTACTTAACTTACTTAAAGGTGCCCTGTGGAGTTTTAATATAAAACAAACAAAGTTTCTGTTTACATTCAGTGTTAGTCGTTGAAACGTATCCTTGAGGTCTAACAAAAGTGTTTAATACATTTTCTTCTTTAAGCAAAGCTGATTCCTCTTGGCAGCTTTTTAACCTGCATTATTGAAATTTATGTGAGAATGCTTGCAGTCATTGGTTAATGCATTGCTGCTGTTCTTGGTGTATAATCTCTACCTGTAGATCCAAGGAATGTCTGGAACCAATGGCAGGAATACAAATTGCATCGACAAGTGCTCAAAAACTCCACAGCGTATATTTAATTCAGCTGCACATACTTTTTGGGTCTAATAGAATCATGTATTGTGGGTATTTTTTTTTTGTGTGTGTTGTGCATATATTGTTTCATGGTGTATTAATAAGCAGAGAATAATTAGGTGATCGTAAACAGCCAAAGCTGATTTGCAGTTCCCGTCCTTAGATGTTCTTTTGGCCATGTGTACACCCCTGTCCAATTTTTATGTACTTTTGGTCAGGGGCTGTTTTCATGGGATGTGGCCCTTTAGTTCCAGTTATGGGAAATCTTAATGCTACAGCAAACACTATTGAAGTGAGCAGTGTGCTTCCACCATTGTGGCAACAGTCCCCTGTTGTATTTTCTAACTGTGTGCATTCACTTGCACGGCATGCTTTTTTCTCTCTCTCCCGTACTAGCTTACTAGGCTCCATGTTCCCAATGCCCAGAGTGATCTGGGCCATGGCAGAAGACGGCCTGCTCTTCAAAAGTTTGGCCAAAATCAACCCACGAACAAAAACCCCTCTAATAGCTACAGTAACATCAGGTGTTGTGGCAGGTGAGGTCATGATCTAAACCTACTAACTTGTTGGGGTTCCTGTCACCCTATAACCCTACAAGACACTCTTGCCACACATTGCCTCAACACAAGCTCTCGACCAAAACCAAGATGGGCATACAGCAGAAATGTAGTCCTGTAAATGTCAATGCAACACCCTGCTTTGTTTATAAGGAGACTGCAGTTGAGGCCTTGTGTAAAACCAGAGTTCTTCAACATTTCAAGTTAAAACTCTTTGCCTCCTCCTTCTTCCTTCATCCTTGGCTTAGTCTCCTTGGCTCCATGTTTCCACTCCCACGCATTATCTTTTCTATGGCCCGCGATGGTCTGCTCTTCTCGTTTCTGGCACGTGTCAGCGAGAGGAAGACGCCCATCATCTCCACCTTGGTGGCAGGGCTTATGTCTGGTAGGTAACTAAGATGAGGTCAAAGGCACAGTGCCCTCTTGGGGAAGGAGGATGGTGGTAAAATCACATGATAAAGTAAACAGAGCTGAGAAGTTTGAATATTTGTATGAATTATCTAAAAACAAGAAATTTGTATTATATTGTGGTGGAAGTGTGGGGGAAGCCTGTCATCGTGCTGACGTTGTGTGATTTCTCCTTTGTATCCTGCAGCAGTGATGGCTTTCCTGTTTGACTTGAAAGACCTGGTTGACCTCATGTCCATTGGCACTTTGCTGGCCTACACGCTGGTGGCTGCCTGTGTGCTGGTCCTCAGGTAGTCCCTCATCTCTCAGTTTACATATCCACTTTAAAGTTGACAGGACACCAGAGGATTTCCAGGCTGAATAAGACC
The DNA here is from genome assembly GCF_041903045.1 of Epinephelus lanceolatus. Taxonomy (NCBI): domain Eukaryota; kingdom Metazoa; phylum Chordata; class Actinopteri; order Perciformes; family Serranidae; genus Epinephelus; species Epinephelus lanceolatus. The sequence continues at coordinate 16,497,218 of NC_135737.1, read as the reverse complement.
ATATTTGTACATCCTCTCACTGGGAAGGGAATCCCCAGTCAGGGGCTAATGGGTTCACTTAGTCCAGATGTGTGGGCAGTTTTAAGACGCTCACAGTTTTAGTTTCCATTAGATACTAGATGTTGACTCATCCAAGCTGCCTCATGATATCAAACATGCAGTCATCAAACGCAGGTTTGTGGAGTCTTTTAGGATGAAAATGGCCACTGAGAGTTTATCAAACTTTTAAAGAGAGATAATAATTTGGAAACTCCAACCTTACAAAAAACTACTGACCTCCAGCCTTGCTAAAACATGCAAGTGAAAGTGTAGGTATTTCATGTATTTAATGCATGTTGTAATGAAGGTAATAATCATCCCATCATTTGTAGCATATTCACTGGAACATCTCGTCATAATGAACGTGATTGTGCAGCATGTTTGTACTTCTGCAATTCTTCTGGTGTGCAATTTCTAAGTCTGATTTTGACCGTATTTGTTTCTGCCATCTGAAGGTACCAGCCTGAACAGCCCAGTTTGGCCTACGAGATGGCCAACACTCAGGATGAACCTGAACTGGCTGAGACTGATAACGAGGGGAACATTGACATACTACCACAACCAGAGGATCGCTGCACCATCAAGAATCTACTGTTCCCTGCAAATACAGTACCGTCCCCTCTGTCCGGGTTTGCCGTCAACATTTGCACCAGTGTAATTGGTGAGACATGTACAAGGCCCTCAGAAAAATGGATGAAAATGCCTTAATAATTCACCTGTCTACTGATTCAGCACATCACCTGATCGCCTCTCTTGGTTCCTTCCTCCAGGTGTTTTGGTGTGTGTCTTCAGTGTTGTGGCTGTTCAAGGAGGGCTGTCAGCATGGTCAGTGCCTGTCCTCTGTGTTATCATGGTGGTCTGTCTGATTATCACCTTCATTGTGGGGAGACAGACACAAAGCAAGGCCAAGCTTGCCTTCAAGGTAGAGTGTGTTCTTTCACCAAAGAGTTTTCTCACACTGTTTCATCGTCACATGTGCAAGATGACATTGTCAGAATGTGATAAGCATGATGTGTAAATTACTCTGCAAATCTCAAGAAACCTGTCTGTACACTTGAAGGTTCATAAAAAGCCCCTTAAAAGCAAGCACTTTCATTGTAGTGTCAGTGCTTTGCTGAACAGAGCAAACATCAACAAGCAAACAATGATGGGGGAGGATTTGCTTTTCAGACTTTACCATTTGTTGCTCCTAACCTGCTGAACGACTACATATCTATTAAACCAACAAATACAAGTTGTGTGTACTCAACATTTTTGCTGTCTATTTGCAAAGTGCACCATGAGTTTTCATATTGATTACAATCTGTTCATTTCAGTTTATTATTAAAGAGACCTGAGGCTCCCCTGAATTTAAATGACAGCATAGTGAAGATTTCATCACTTTTATATCATTGTATGGTAATGCAGTCAGACTCCTTACAACTACACTAAAACATTGCAATGCTGTAATGGAGCCTAATGGCTACCTGGAAAATATTAAATAACTTTAGATTTATGGTGGGCTTTTGAAATTGGTTTGGCCAAAATATAAAGTTGTTCATTCTTTAGCTTCTTTTGGGGAGAAACCCTCTAAGGACAGTTTTTAAGAGCAAATACAGAATATTATACTTGGGATATAGTCATAGTAAGTATGTAGATGAAGGCTTCTTTTACATTATGTTGAAGAGTGTTAAGCAGACTAATGGGTTAAAACATGTGAAATCACTGGCAATGTCATTTAAGGCCAATATTCATTAGAATTATGTGCATCATGAAAGCAACTTTTTTTATCTTTGACTGCACTGACAGAAAATATGTTGCTGTTGGAAGAGAAAACAGAGTTTGTTATTTCTGTTTGCTTCCTTGGGAAAGTAGTCTCAGACTCAGAAACGTGCCTTTTTGAAGTCTTAGTCAATAATTCCTGTAAAATTAATTACCCTGCCACATTACACAGTTAGCCATTACTCACAAGGTCTATGTCATCCATTACTATATGATTTGAATGTATCTTTAAGGTGTTAAATACACACTCTCTCCTCACAGGTTCCCCTGCTGCCCGTAGTCCCAGTCATTAGTATGTTCATCAATGTCTATCTGATGATGCAGCTCGACAGAGGAACCTGGATGCGCTTTGCCATTTGGATGGTTATAGGTACTTTGGATTTTTGACCAACAATGTCAGATATTATCGCTGCTGTACTTGTCTTTTCAAAACAAACGATTGTTTTTTTCCACAATGTTTTTACAGGTTTCTTTATCTACTTTGGTTATGGAATTCGCAACAGTTCAGAGGCAGAGTTGAGCAGGTCCGACACCTACACACCAGCCTGCACAATAAACGGAGAGCCCATGGTCCCAGAGAAGGAAGCCTTCCTACACAACACACAAAATGCCAATGGAGACGACGACGAAGATTCGTGAGGAAGCAGGAGGTTCAGTAGTACACTCTAGCTCTGTTCCATTAAACTCTCTGAAATAGTTGCAGCTATCTAGGAGATTTATTTATGCACCCTACCAACGAGCGTTGAGTTGTTTTCTTATTCCGCCCAGAATTTTTGATGAAAGTAAAAAGGTAAATTAGATGTAAGGCCACGTAATAACATTTAAAAAAGTTGAGTCTCCATACATTTTAAAAAAATGTTATTTTTTGTATGTTTTGCACTCTGATATGACACATTTCCCTAAACACGACTAATTCTGTGGAACTAAAGGCAAAGCACAAAGTAGTTTTAACAAAAGGCATCTGTTGTACATATATTAACTGTTAAACTGTATTTTGGTTCGTTAGTCCACAGAATGATCAGGATTATAAGCCCCTTTTTTTTTTTCCTGTAATTACTTATTTGAAGTTATTTTTTAGGAGTTGAGCATTTATTACTGCTCTTCTAGATTGAAATTGTTCATGATTGCAGGAAAGACATTAAGAATTACAAAAGCGTTTTGGTAAAAATGAATAAGGATCATCTCTTATTCTTTTTTTAAGGTAAATTTGCATGCTTTTAGCAGATTTCCTGAGAAATTTTTTTTTTTTTTTTTTAGATATTTTTTGGGGCTTTTTAGCCTTTGATATAGGACAGACAAGCGTGAAGGGGGAAGAGAGAGAGGGAGTGACATGCAGCAAAGGGCCACAGGCTGGAGTCGAACCCAGGCTGCTGTGGCAGCAGCCTTGTACATGGGGCGCCTGCTCTGCCACTAAGCCACCAGCGCCCCAGTTTCCTGAGAAATGTCTGTCATTCGTCTTGCTGCGTTAGGAGGCACAGTGCTGGCTACTGTGTCCAAGTCCCATGGGAGCTTATTTTAAAAATCCACATCCCTTTATTTTACACCTAAATTAACTGCATTAATTAAGAATCAGCAAATATTTCTTCTCAAACTCAGCTGAGAATTCCACTGTATCTTCAGTGCCTTTTTGTTGTGTTTGTATGTTTACCTTAAAGGTACAACTTTGTATGTTTCACTCCTGAGAAAATGTGCTGTGTAGAAAGCACAACTCTGTACCTGTGCTTTACATTAACAGTATAATTCAGAATAATATGGTACAGTACGTTGTCATCAGTATATATCATTGTGAAAGTGTTTGTCACCCAGCTGATAGATGGTTTCCTCATGGCAAACAGAGATCAAATACACAGGTGTTGTCTCCATCAGGGAACTTTGTGTTTTTAACTAGCCAAAGGAGAAAAGCTGCTAATGTGAAGTGAATTATCAAATACTTCAGAAATATTTTAAGTGCCTACTTCCCAAATGAATGTTTCACCTTTGGAGGCATGATATTGCTTCATCACCAGCTAGAATTGTGAAATATATATGTTGTCTGTATATAATGTACACTTTGGATTTTGAAAAGCGCACATTTATAATATATAAGAGAAATTTCACCTTTAGTGGACCATTTTCACTTGTTAGATAACATACATCTGAACGGGATGATGTACAATCAGTTGGTGATATTAAGCCAAATATCATACTGTATATTTAGAAACTTACTGCACTGACAGTAACAATGTACCTCAAGCAGTAATGTATCTAAAAGTGCCTCTGCCCGTCAGACAGTATTTAACAATTATGGAAAGCTGATTGTGATTCCCCAGACAGCTAAAGTCTGAACGCAACGTGTGTTAACTAAAGACTGAAAATGCAACAAGGTGAACAATATTTTTACAAAGTCCCTTTTTTAATTGAACACTAAGATGAAATGTTATGCTCTTTTTACTATTTAAGTTCCATTAAGAGGAGGAGGAGTGTAACGTGAAGCCAAATTCCGTTTAATTCAGTTGGACAAAACAATGTTGCAATTTATTGACAGAGTTGCTGTAGCTTTGTAAATAGACACAGTGTATGCAACTTTGTTGCATTTTTAAGATATCAAAGCAGCATTGTCAATGAGGTTGTGCTGCAGAAAGTTACTGTTTCCCATCCATAACTAGCCTTTATTTAAACTGGTAGAAGTTTGAATCAGAGGGCCATTATCACATATGCATTTTGATTACATTACCTGCATCATTACCTGTTTTTCCAACATTTATTGTCTGTTTTTGGTTAAGTGGTTTTGTAAATACAGTTTTGATTGTGCCTAAAGTTACTGCCCATATTACAACTTTCACTTGTTTGTCATATGACCACACTGCTTTAATCTATCCAATCTTTTGTTGCAAACGTTGTGTAAAGTAAATGACTGATACAAACTGTGCAGTAAATAACTATAGTCAGGATTCATCCATGAGGCAAATTTCATCTCCCTTGTGGGTTGAATGTAACACATTAAGCCCTAGTTTCACTGACACATTTCTTTTGTTATGGATGTTGTAGTTACATTAAATCTTATACGAGGCTTCATCTAGAGTTACATTTTTGTTAGTGACACATCTGTTTTATGTAAACATTTGCATGCTGCACTATTTCAAAACCTAATGAAGCTTGAAAAAAGATCTAGATTTTATTGTAGTAATGCTAAGTTATAAATGTGTTTACAGTGTATCAGAGTGGTGAAGGTCAGCTACTCAGCATGTGATGTCTTGATATCGGTTGTGGTTTGTGTAGTTACTGCTGTAAATAAATGATGCCAAAAGTTAATGCCACAAACTTTGTCTTTAATTTTTGGGAGGAAAAAAAAAGATAAAGACAAAAAAGAGGTGCACACATCCCACCAACATGTTAAATTCATGGTTTGATTGATGTAGTTTATGTTTTATGGCCATTTTCCTGTTGTTGTTTTTTTTGTTTGAAGTCCTCAAGTATGTTCAGATTTTTTAAAATTAATTGATAATGACTATATCATTTGGATTAAATAAAAAGCAAGATGATTAGGTACCCTGTATTTTCTGAATCAACAAATAATAATAATTACAGCTGCAAGCAGTGATGAACCAGCCTTCATACCTTCATTCATGTCAGGGGTCCTGGCAGGACACCAGCTGACATGGCTTTTCATTTCTGTGAAAGGAAGACACAGCATGCACGAATGAGATGGTATATTGTTCATAGTGTGGTCATTAGAATGACCTATTTCACATCTGTGCCACTTCCTGTGTCCATGATGTGATGCTGGAGAAAACTAATTATATGTCATGTTGTACATCAATTGTAGACCCCACCTTGTAAAAGTCACATAAATCGAAAGATAAGTGTCTGACAAGTCTTACTTCCTATTTCACGGCAAATAAAGTTGTCACCATGGCAACACCCTTCAATTTAAATTTACTATCTTCATAAGTAGGCACCATCAAGGTCTTGTGGCTATGCTGATTAAATTTGAGGAGGATCTGGTCACCTGTGTGGGAGGAGCATGTCAAAATATAAAACTTCATTTCCTGTTTGCAGTAGGTGGCATTATGACTCTAATGTCATTTTTGGCACACAGATACCAGGAGGCTGGGCCTGCTATCGTGCATGATACATTTTAGGCAGATTGCACAATGTATGCTCATTTTACAACAACTTCCTGTTTTATGGTGAAATTTGCAAAATGGCCAAGATGCCACAGCAACGCTGTTTGACAAAAACTCAAAATTTTCATCAGAAAGTGTCATTAAGGTCTTGAGACCTTTTTCTGAGCCCATTTGAAGTGGATCTGGTCAACCTGCAAGGAGATGTAATTGAAGATATAAAACATGCAATTTCCTGTTGCCAATAGGTGGTGCTATAACTATGAGTAAATATTGGTATGTAGATGTGTTCAGGCCTCATTTATACAGTCTATGATTCAGGGTGGGACTGTAATCAAACGTGAAGTTTGGGGCAGATTGGAGCGTGTATGCTGGAGTTACAAACCACTTCCTACTTTAAGATGGTCCAGACAAAATTTGAAGTCAATCGGATAAAATCTGTAGGAGGAGTTCATAAAAGTACGACCCTTGGAAATGGCCAAAAATGCTCCTAAATTGCACAGTAAATTCAAAATGGCTGACTTCCTGTTGGATTCAGGGTATGGTTCCAGGAGAATTTTTTGTAGGGCTTGGGATATTGCATGTGCCTACCAATTTTCATGAATTTAGGTTAAAGATACTGTGGGGCAGCTTTGTTGAAATTTAGTAGGGGGAAATCTAACTATCCCCATTTCCCTAACCACCCTGCTGGGTCCCTGATGGACTCTCTTCTGGCTCTGGATCCTGTCCAGAGACGCTCTATCTCCATAATCTACAATTCCATTGGCTCCCTTAACCCAAATCCTGCCACCCATCTGAGCATAAGCAGATTTGGGAGCAAGAAATTGGTGTGCTGATACCTGACAGCAGGTGGGGCCATATTGTTGACTTAGTCCATTCTTCTATGTGTGCCAGGCATGGCTTATTACAGTGGAAGGTTCTCTTCAGGGTACATTACACAAATGCCCGACTATCAAACATCTTCCCAGACGCCAGTGACACTTGCAGTAGGTGCCAACAGTCACCTGCCAATCATACTCACATGTTCTGGTCCTGCCCAAATTTAACTAACTTTTGGCATCGAATATTTAACACACGGGGCAGTTTTTGGCTTGCACCTTAACCCTGATCCTCTTAAGGCCCTGTTTAGAGTCCCACCACCTACAGCACCGAACGTCCCATTGATAAAACGGCATGCTTTGGCTTTCACAACTCTATTAACTAGGCGCCCCATCATGTTGGAGTGGAAGCACACTCTTCCACCCTCACACAATAGATGGCTTAAGGAGATCCTAAACCACCTCACACGTCAAAAGATTAGATTTTCCCTTGGAGACACTGGTAAATCCTTTGACAAGACCTGGAAGCCCTTTAAGGAGTTTTTGAGTAAGGCTACCATTCACTCAGATGATAAAAAATATGATTCAGGAGGGTTCTCGCACTGTGTGATGCTCGGGCCCTAATTATTATTTTATCAATGTGATGTTTTGCACGGAATAAAATACCTTACATTTTGGATTAATGATACAAGCGACTCTCTTATATATCTTGTTGTAATTTATGGATAGGCTGCATGGAACACTTGGATCTTCTTTTTTTAAGGTGTTGTGTGGTCACTAAATTGTGTAGACGGTCTGATATTACTGTATATGTAGCTCTAAATATTTAATGGAGGGAAAATAAATTGATGATTTCACCTGCAGGGGGCGACCTGAGCTCATGTTGACTTGGGCGTCGAGCGCTGAGTCTCCTCTCCTCCCTGTTTTCCAGCGATGCTGCAGACTGCATCTTCTTCATCACAGCTCAGGCTGGTCGTGTCCCTGGTGCTTCTTCTTGTCCTCACTGTCGAGCTCTTCTCCGGCGGATTAGCTGAATCTAAACGGTAAGAATAACCATTTCACAGCGGGGACGGCGGGTGTTCTCTGTCTTTCTCTCCTCTCAATCTCAATCACAGATCAGGAGCAGTGATAATTGGATTTGACACTGCTGCATCAGCTGGAGAGACTGCGGATGATCCTGTTGGTGGTGATGGTGTGCGTATTAACGTTGGTATTTTCCAGCCATTTCCAGGTGTGCAAATTGTAAGGCAGCTGTTGCATACAGTCAAGCTGAAAGAAAGGTAACCTCGTTATAGGTAGGCTCACCTCAGCGCGCGTGTGTGTGTGTAGTGGGGTCAGACCTTGTGAAATGTCTTCTTTCACCTCTATGTTTGTTTTTTAGTGGCTGCCCTAAAAGCAGCAAAGCCTCTTCCCTTCCTGATAAGGGATCATGTGTGTAGATGCCCTCTATATTTAGAAACTGTGGAATGAGGAACAAGGCAGCATGAGGTGCATGAACATCAGAAAAAGTGAAGTGACAGATGTGTGATGGTGTGTGTGGAGTGACCATAGTTATCCAAAAGGTCTGGTTTTTGTTTCATTATGTAACATGTGACACTGAAGCACTGAGGACCACCAAGGCCTCAACTAGCCATCAGTAATTATACTACTTCAACATTGACGGTGTTGATTTGACCTATTTGTGCATTTATTCAGAAAGAATTTACATTTGCATGTCACATTAATGTTTTTTTCCCAGCACATGTGCTGCCTCTGCACCTAGTCTGCCGTCACTTACAGACCGTACAGGCACACACTTATGCTGCTGTTTCAATGTGCTCAAGACACAACAACAGATGATATTATGTGAGCTTTGGCTGGTTACACAAAGAAGTCAGGGCCACTGAAGCATAAAATGGGAGGGAGACTAGTGCCTCCATTTTCATTCATCCTCAATATTTCATGAGGATTCCAGTTTAAGCATCAAGTGAAGCTTGGTGGACAAATTAAGGCCTTGATCTGTGCTTTGCCTCAGATGTGTGACTGCTGAAACTGAAGGTGCTTGTGTATCACTGAAAAAATAAACAAGTGGTTTGAGCATGTAATCACACAAGGATGCACAGAGTCAAGGATGCACAGATTTCATAAGAGGCCCCAGTGAAGGTCTTGCCATCATGCTACATATCAGGAGGCAGGTGGTGGTGGGGTGACTTGCTGAACAATGGGGGGATGGGGAAACATGCTCAGGGAAGCATGTTGTTGGTACGAGCATAAATTTCCTCAATCTCCGGAGTGCCATGATGGTGTCGCCGCAGGAACATTATCAGCTGTTGCAGCCACGGGAGAAAAACAACCAGGGAATGTTATTTAAAAGGGAAAAAAGGGAGGGAAGAAGTGACAAGGCCAATGCAGAATTGAGCCTAACACACTGAATGTACAGTATAACAGTACAGTATGTGCTGTGTAGATGGAAATGGCAAATAGGGCGGTAAAGGAAGTGAGGAATCTCACTTCAGTCACTCATGGTACTTGCATTGCACTTTTTTAGTCAGTATAAAAGCGGCATCCTGCTCTTTCTTGCCCGGACTGTGACGCTCAGCTCTCCAGAGATTTGTGAAGAGAAAGAGGTTGAAATGAATTAAAAAAGTTCAATTATCTCTGTAATGCTTTCATTTCATGCAGCATGGGAGACTGTGAAGCAGAAAATTATGAAATCCACAGAAAGAACAATGTGAACTTTACTCAGAAAAGTAGGGCAAGCAAGGTAAAAAAGATTCATGTGTGCATTTTTGTGGTGTTGAGAGGTGTTATGTTACATGTTAGCATTAACATCCTCATTTATCTTTGATTTGTGCTTTTTGTCATATTATTTAGACCGAGTGATGCCATACATGTAGACTATCTGTAATAAAATCAGTAATAAAAAACAGTTTTTTAACTGTAGTGAGCCAGATGCATCATGTCATCCCTTTTCTAATGAATGCCATATCATGTGCAGCACTGTTGTGTGTGTACAGTTCTCTGCAGTGCATTGATTTGGAGTTTGAAATCAATTTAAGGGATGGAGAAGCAATCATGGCTGCAGCACAAACAATCCTGTTATTAGATTGCAGCTTCTCTGTTGAAACAAGACTTCATTTATCCAATTCGTCATCTCTTGTCAGGCAACATGCTATGTGTAAGACTCTTAATCAGAGCTTCATCAGTTGTTTGGTTACCCAGAGGGAGTTTGTGGCTTCATATGGTTAAATAGCTGCACAGTTACTGTGCCTTATTGTACCTGATAGGGAGGCGGGGAAAGGCAGGTGTAAAGGAATCTGATTCATTGGTCTCTGGTCTGCAGTGCAGGTGCTGAGACAGCATTTAGTGTAGTGTGTCAGACTGTACTCTAAACAGCACACTGCTGTCCTCTTTGCATTCTCATTTTAGGTGTACAAAACATAGCATATGTGTTTTGTAACTAATAGTCTCCCCTTTCCTTGTTCTAAACATGCAGCAAACTCATAATCATCACAACAGTTTTATTTTCACAAGAAGGGAAATTAGATGTTATATCCTGCTGCGTAAGTGGATTTATGGGAACATAAATGGGGAGTGAGGAGATGAAGTGGAGGAGTAGTCAGTCAGGTTTCATGCTAATCGGCTGATGAGTTTAACTTGGACAAACAGAGAATTTTGTTTTGTATTTGTTTTGTGCTTCCATTTTCAGTCCAGGTGATCTCTTTAGCGACAAGCACCACCGCACTCCTGACATAAAATATTTTTTCTTTACGTTTTGTGACTTGAACTGAGAAGGTAGGCACAAAACTATCAAGTGGAAAAAACATGATGATGCGGTCCAGTGGCAATGATGTTTGGGTTGTTGTTGTTGTTTTTTTACTTGACAGTCAGAGCTGGAAACTTGTTAATTGCATGTTAATTGCTTTTGTTGTGCTGTCAAAGCTCTCTGTACTCTATAAGAGTCCAGGCAGGAAATAGGCCAGTTACAGAGATGGAGCACCACTGGATTTTTCCAATTTATTGTAAAGTCTAAATGAGAGACCTTAAATATCAGGCCAAGTGAGCACACCTGCTAACATCTAATAATCTCTTAGTAGGGCAAGTCAGTCCTACATGGTGCTGACATGTTTTTTTTCCACATCAGTATCATTTTGTGTTTAACAAGTTCCTCCTGACTACTGCTGTGCAGAGATCCCTTGATTTGGGGCTAATAGTGCATTTAGTTTGCAGATATAGGCAGTAAGATTACCAGAGGGAGAAATCCAATAACCACCAACAGCACCAGAGTTCAGAGACAGCCTGTCACATATATTCTTATATGAAAACACTATGAATGTGAACCCATTCATAGCTAATGTAGGAGCACGCAGACTTAACTGCCACCTGTTCTCCCCACAGCACAGCATGCTGTCATTATGCTACAACCACACAGCTCCTCTGCAAGAATAACAAAGGGATGCTTCTTTTCATGTCAAAGAATGATGTGTTGTTCTATCAGTCGGCTGTTGAGTGTATGCTCTGGGATTGGTACGATTTATGTATTTCATTAGTCTTGAAGCAGTGAGGGGAACAGTGAGCAATGACTGCTGCAGAGGGAAAATGTTGGGGAAAATGGAAAATTAAAGTTGCTGCAAAATGTAAATGATCTAATTTTTACAGAGTTGTGTCCTGAGACTAATCAGGAATCAGTTTCTGAAACTACACTGCAAGGCTGGTTAATCAGAATCAGAAAACATTTCGTATAGTCACAGACCTGGGTAGAGACAGTTGTGTCCACATACAAATCACAATATCATCCATGGATATTCATCAAAAACTCTGATAGAACAGATGGTTCAAATGCTTATGGTCATCCTTTGTTCCCCTATAGAAGCCAGTTCAGTGATGCAGCAATATAATTAGTTAAACTTTATGACTTCTAGAAAGCATTAATGCAGTGGTTATAATGGGAATGTCAGAATGTAAGTGGAACTTCTTTTTGACCTCACAGGTTAATGGTCTCTTATTTGTAGTCTCTCCTCCTCTCTGGTCCTCTTGATAAATGATGTGTTCTTGGAAAGCCTGCCTTCATAAGGTAGATTTCGGTCAATGAAGACATAATTTTGGCAAATGACAAACCATTAGTAAGGTCTGTCCTACATTTAGTTTTTGCAATCATACATTTATGGATGGCTCCTGAAACTGGATCAGAGAAATTCACATTCTGTCACACAGATCTGAGAACACGTGTTACATTGTTCCTAGTGATCTGATACTCCACTGAGTGTATTATTTTACTGTTTAAGTATAGAATTCAGTTAAATTGTATGAAACACACTTCAAAAGGAGCAAAAAGCAATTAGGATTAATTTCCTAATGGAATTTCCTTTTTTTAAATCTACTTCAGAAGCTTGCCTGTTGAAAATGTTCAGCACAGCAGAAGAAGATAATGACTCTGTGTATTCCACAGGAGTGCTGCTAAAATAATCTGAGCCCCCTGACAATAGGTCATTCAAAGCTCTGAATCTTTTTATAAAAGCCTATACCTGTTTAATACTTTCTTATCATATCATTTCTCAATTCTTGATCTTTTTATTTGTTGTTTGTTTTCATACAGGATAAGGACCCAGATGTCATGAATATCCATCTTCCAAATTAGACATGATATTCAATGTTCTGAATACTGGCTTACTGGAAAGCAATGGGAAAATCAATTCTAGGCTCCTGCTGTGCCACTAAAACTCTTTGATGGGTAGACAGACTTTGTGGTAATAGATGCCATGGATGATTGAAAGTGCTCTTGAGGGTGCTGTAAACACAGAGCTGTATCCAAAATGAGCAAGCGAGGAGAGGCCTTTGGTGAGGGGGAGTTAAGGAACAACAACCAGCAGGGTGGGGTGCTGGCTGATGGTGATGCCAACGCCAATGAAATCCAGACAGAGGATGGTGGGATGACGGGGGATACCAGCACTCTGTCAGGACTGATGACTGAAACAGTACAGCAGGACAAAGTTATCATCTGGGGGACGGACTCCCAGTGTGACGACCCAGAGCTGGCTGAATTTGAGATGTTGGAGTGTCAGGAGCTGGAGGCCTACCTGGTTGAGGAGGGGGAGGACTTTGTTGGCCTTGCAGACCGGAAAGAGCTTCAAGAGCAGCCTTCATCATGCAGTAAAGCTACAGTAACAGATTATAGTAGCAGGGAAGAGAGAAAGACAATTCTGCATGGCACCAATGAGCAGGAATCCATTGCCTCTCCTGTCTCTGAAAGCAAAGAGGTGTCCAGGACTGAGTTAAGCTCAGAGACCGATATCTTTGTGACTTGTCTGTCCACCATTTCAAGCATGGACACTGCTATGGACACTGCTGGCAGGACCCAGACAACAGACTCCTGGCACATTGCCTCTTGTCCTTACTCAAGCATCTCAGAAGATTTGACTTTGGTTTCCCAAACTGTCACTGAGAAAGGCAAGGCCTCTGAAAGAGCCAATCATTCTTCCCTCTCCTCTGGAAAAAGCACAATAAACAGAAAAGATGTGGACATGAATTTGAATTCAGTGGGTCAATCAGAGAATGAAGAAGTGAGCAATGGACTTGTTCAGTGTAAGGATGTCATTGATGAGCACAGGGCAAACAATAACCAGAGAAATAAAGCAGAGAATACCACTTCAGAGGTAGACTGTGATCGAAGAAGTACAGAGCACAAGGGTTTACTCGCTTTAAAAACTACAGATGAGGAAAGCAACACTAAAATGGATAAAAGCACACAAGCGGGTGAAGCCCCTGATGTGAACTACAGCCCACCCAAAACAGGCACAAAGGGGACGCAGTCATCAATTGAATCCAAAGCTATAAAGAAACAAGGATCATTTGATAACTCATTGAAAAAACAGAACTCTTTTGACAAGAGTTTGAAAAAGCAGCCATCATTTGAGAATACTTTAAAGAAGCAGCTCTCCTTTGATAACACCTTAAAAAAGCAAGGCTCTTTTGAGAACACTGTCCCCTCCAGCTCTTCAAGTCTGGAGAGGAGGAAGCCATGGGGAAGCCCCAGTCGACCAGCAACTCCTACTTCATCTAAAACAACCTCCTCCTCCCCCAAGAGACGACCACCTGGTTCTCCAGCCAAGGTCCAGAGCATCAGGGCACTGAGCTTGGAGCGCAGCGACTCCCCTCAGAGGGGTTTGAGTCAAACAGTCAGACCTCCAGCTAAGACAAGTTTGAGCAGTTGCATCCCCAAACCTGTCATGTCTCAGCAGAAAGAGCCTGAACCCAGGAGGTCTTCTCCTCCCCAGAAACCCAAAAATGTTCGACCAAAAATCATCACTTATGTAAGAAAGAATCCTCAAGCAAAACCTCAAATGACGGATGCCCCACTTGAAGCCTCTACACACCCGCTAAGACTATCTTCTTACTCAAGCCCACCAGCTCATAAAGATCCAAAGGCTGGCCCTCAACCTAAATCCACACCGGTGCTATGTTCCTCCAACCTGCTGTTTGACAGATATCGACAGGAGATGCAGAAAGCAGGGTACTGTCCACCAGGCATGGCTGCGACTGCGGTGAAACCTCCAAGCAACACTGTCCCTCAAAGGCTGAGTGGGAAGTCGGGCAGTTTTCATGAGGATATGCCTGAGAAGTATCTCCAAGAGGTGAGAAATTGACTTTTGATTTCTTCTGATCACATGTCACAACAACTGCATGTCATTAGTGGTTAAATCCTGAGAAGTACAATAACATGCAACTGACAAAATACCTGAGTAAAAAAGTTTTAACCACTCAGTGGAAGGAGGAAAATGGTCGCTTTCACCTATGCTACACTCCCTATATTTCAAACTGTGAAATGTGGATATGACAATATGTTGACTGAGTTGTTTTATCAAAGTGAAGATTTCACATATGAAACTGCTCTGACCTCTGTGTACATAACAGCCCTTACAGAAAAAATACATAAACAGTTGTTTTAAAACTATGTTCTATCATCTTATTGCCTTTCAGGTGAAATATTAGATATGATGACAGTAATTGACTGTATTGGTAATATCTCTTACTAGCATGTTTCCCAAGAAGGAGGCAGTGTGTATCGCTCACCTAGGGCTCTGAGGCCTCAGCTGGGGTTGGGGGCAGTCACGAGGCAGCCTGCAGCCAAGACAAGAGTTCAGCAGTCAGGTCAAAGGTCAGCCCAGGCCCCAGGCCAGTCTGCTCAGGCAGCCAGAGTGTCAGCCCAAGGCCACCAGGACCCTGCAGGTGAGATGCTGGCATAATCGGTTCAAAGTGAATCTATCTATCTATCTATCTATCTATCTATTTAACATGCTACATACTTAAATGCTTATGTTGCAACACAAAGAATAGTTTATGGGAAATAAATTTTATCAGATCCCTCATTTCTCTGCATACTTTGCTATTCTGTGCACATCTTATCCCGTTGAGCTGGAGAGAAGTTATCGTCTTCGGCTTGCTGAATGATTTACTTAATTTTTTTTTTTTACCCTGTCATGCTTTATGGATGAGGCTTGGCTTTGGGCACCTAAACTCTTTGAAGTGCAAAGCATTTGATAGCAATATAACTCACACAGCCTACCAAATTGCACTGCAAATTTCTACCTGCTCACATTATAGGTCATAATCTAGTCAGCTTCCACAGATAATGCTCTTTTATTTATGTACAGTTTCATCACTGAATGAAGGTTGTCATATGTTTTCATCTATTTGTGTCTTTATAGATGCATGAGAATAGTTTTAGTCATCAGAGCAGGCGTGGCTTGTTAGTAATTACAAGTGTATTTCTTGCATATTTCCTCCTCATAAATCTTGGGCCATTATCAGAGTAAGTAATAATTTTAGTTTTAGATTCACTCACTGCTACCATAATATTGCATATGTTCTCATCTACCTCCAGGAGAGCAAAAGAGGTCAGGAGAAAGAGGTCCAGAAACTGCCCCTAAGAGTGTTCTCCTCAAACCAGGCCAGTCTGGTCTCCGACCACCAGGCTTCTCTGCCCTGCCACCTGCCCGTCTGGCTGCCTTTGGCTTTGTCCGGAGCTCTAGTGTCTCGTCTGTGTCCAGCAACATGTCGAATGACAGCAGTCACAGTGATCCCTGCCGACTCTCTCAGCGTGAGTCGTGCTCTCTGCATATATTTCAAATAATTTAGGGTCATACAGTTTTTACTGCTTTAATTAAGATGTCAGTGTCCCAGACAAAAATATTTCAGTGCTCTGTCTGATATATCTGTCTGAAATTACACATTTATGTTTTATCACATCTATATCTTCTTGTTAGTTCACCCATAGTCGATGCTGCCCCTGCTATCCTCAGTTACTATAGTAACAGCCACTCACTGCCTTTCATTTTCCATTCATTTATCACAAGTAAGTGCTGAAAGCTGCTGCAGCACAGAGGTTTGGATGAAGAGATCTTTAAGTCACACTCCTCCCTCTGCTGCCTCATCTCAGACTGCACACTGCAGCATTTTATCTGGATCAGATCCTGGTGCTCGGTTCAGAGCTTCCTGCAGCCTTCATTTAGAGAGATCAATGTTCTTAAGATCCAACTGACAAGCTGATTATCTCTGCGTGTAATAGAGATATAAGAAATGTGTTAGAACAAGCTGAGAAGTTGCCAGTTTATTACAGCATGTTCTGAAGCAGTGTATATGTGTTCTGTTCAAACATGGAGCTACTGCACATTCATTTATTCATTGTGCTGACTCACACAAACCATTGTGAAAAAAATGCCACTGTGAAAAAATCAGTTTTTCCCTCCTGCGTTTTCACATCTATCCCATGATCCTGTTGGACTGAGTCACACAGTCACACCTCAAACAGCTGCACTGACTCAGTCTTTAGTTCTTTGGTAGTTTTTATCATAATTATAAACTGACCAAAATCAGATAACATTCATTCAGAGCACCCAAAAATAAACATATTCTGATAAGCTTAAGACTGGTCTGTTGCACAGGCAAAAGCGTCTCTGTGGTTTCTGTACTGACTGTGCTGATTGGCTTATATGATGATGGCTTAATGCTGTCCTTGCTCAAGTGTCACTGCATTTGTTCCAGTCCACAGACAGCTGACTGCTGCCTTTTCCTGCACACCACTTTATTCTGACCAGCTGGATTCAGACCCTTCCTTAAGCTTCTGGTGCAGGCAGGGTCCTCAGACTGGGGTAAAAAAGAAAGCAGCTGTTGTCTCATGCAGGGTGCGCCCCCCTCAACCGTAGAAACTGCTTCACATGTCAGCAGCAGTCTCTTCTTCCCTATTTATAATCTCTGAAATGAAAACGTGGTGCCGGCGGCTGCAGTATGTGTCAAAAAGAGAGAGTCAGGGTGTGGTATGACAGGATAATCTGTGAGGCTGTTTTTACCCCGACACCTCTGACCAACCTCTTTCATGCCTGTGGATCTCGTCCTCAGACTTTCACTACAGTCAAGTCAGATAATGGTCTTTTAGGTTTAGCGTCTATCCTAAAAGGCTCCAATGTACACCTTACTGGGATATTTTGTACCATTTTTAACACTAATTCTTCAGAAAACAACCACAGATCAAGATGATGACCTTCAGTCATGTAAGTGTGGCCCACTCTGTCTTTAATTACCATTGTTGTCTTTGTTTAGTTTCTCTTCTCATTTCTATGTAGACAAAAAGATTAATAATATTATTATTACCACAGAACTTTTAGAAAGGTGAGGAATAAAAGTATGATTTTTCCTAAAAAAAAGATCATCAATCATTAATTAATCATTTATAGTATTTTTACAGTTCCAAACAGAATGTTTTGTTACTGTCTGTGTAAGATGTCTGAGGTTTGGCTACCGCTTCTAACAAGGCTTGTGAGCTAATAGTATAACGGTGTTAGTATCACATGGTATCTCTCTGTCATCAGCCATCGTGAGTTATCCACCTGCAATCCATGGTACTCGGAAACTCAGAAAAAAACAACCTCCGACGCAGAAAAGTTCAATGGAATTGTCACTGAAGTTGGATTTCCAAGCAGGCAAAATCCACCAAGCCCAAATTTTCCCGACACAAACAAACCTAACATCACTGCAACATGGCAGCGCACACGGTGAACTATACGCAGAATTACCTTCTCATCATATTACTTTATGAAGTGTTTCACATAGTGTTGGTGTTGTGAAATGTGCTGTGACATCATTGTAGCTGCCATTTTAATTTCAGTTGATTTGTGCATGATACGTCTTTGTGAGCATTTGTTTCTCCATCTCCGTCCACACAAAACGAATGCACACAACTTTATGCTATTGGCTGTGGTGGTTCACGCCATTACGCTTGTCGCTAGGCAACCATTTACACAATTTTGAGCTGTTGTACATTAATTTAATGAAGACAAGCAAGACAGTTGACTCATTTTATATGCTGTTTCTCTCTACTAATGGTGCTGTAGTAATTGAGATGCTTGTGAAGCTCATAAACTTGCCCTAAAAATATCAGTTTTCTGTGGGCATCCATGTTTTCCCGAGCAGATGCACTAGGACTCATTTAGAACTGAAATGTTATCAACTTCTGACTTGCAATGACTGCAGCGTTTGGTGGCATTGTGACGTGAAAGCAATGGAAGAAGGGAGGGGAGTGTGACTTCTGGCTAATGTTATCAATCGCACCTTTAAATTTGAAAAGGAATTACAAGTTTGCTGTGTCCCTTTCAGCTGCTTTACTGAATAAATGGGTGTCTACCAGATAGTAAAATGCTTGGGAGTAGCTCAGACAGCCTATACATGACTGGCAGCTTGCGTGCCTGTGTTTCCCTTCAGGCTGTTGGCTCGGACGGCGCCGCTCCATTAGTATGCCACCGTATGCTTTGAATGCAGCCACATTCACCAGGGATGCACTTTAAAAAAATGTTGGGGCTGGGAGTGAGTGCATTCTTCCATATTGAACATCAGGATGCTGCTGACACACTGTATTGAATTCATCTGTCCAGTTAGCTCAGTGGGAGTCTGTTCTGAGCACACAATATACTCACATGTCTGTTGTTCTGTGTGCTACTTGGATGGCAAGATACAAGAGTTATGTTCTGTGTGTTTGGAGCCACAGTGTGTTTGTCAGCTGTACTCACAGTGGCCAGAAGAGATCATCTGGTGACTGAAAGGACCAGTTCGTTTTTAAGTCCATCTTCTCAAGAGGAGATCTTATTTAAAAAATGGTGCAACCTTCAGTTTAACTGTACAGTACTTTGCCTTTTCACAAAGAGCTTGCTTTATCTTGTTCTTTACAGTCCTGTTTATTGAGGGATTCCCCTACACATACAATATAACAAAGTTCAATTTTTTGTCTCGTCTTGCGTCACATTTATTTCTGTCACTCCCACTCAGACAATAAAAAAGTAATGGTATCAATTATTCCTGCAGTGACCACCTGAATCTTAATATTTGCATCAGAGAGAAAAGAAAATCTAAGGTAGATAAGAGGGATTTTTGAGAAATAGAAGCTATGAGATTATAGTAGTTTATTTAGTGGATACAATAATAACGATCCTGATTGCATGAATGAATGAATTAATGTTTTTTATCATTGTGTAATAATAACAATGCCTAGCTCGCTTACAAGACAACATATAATCAAACAAGCCAGGACCAGAATCTAACATACGTACTTTCAGACAAAAAGAAAATGGAAAATGAGCAAAGTGACAAAAGCATCCTACATAATCAGATCATCATTGTGTAAGACAGAATTCATGGATCACTCACAGAGGCATGCACTGTGTAGCACTGAAAAATCAAAATAAGTACCAATTAAACAAACTATTTTGCCTCCTCTTCCAGGCTTTGCAAATGCATAGCAAAATGCTTGTATTTAACATTCTTAACCTGTCTGTGCTTGCTTGAATTAGTCACCAGCAGAGTAGAGTCCTTCTTGTGTCTTGCTGGTGTAACACTGATCAGAGGATGCTTACAGCAGGGGATGGATTTGCACTCTACATGCAGGTTAGAAACAAGTATTAAACAGTGTGAGTCAGCCTCCAGCCATCTCCCTTAGCCAATCCGCTTCTTGGCTAAGGCTCATTTCAGTAAGGCGCCTTTGGGAAAAAAGCATCTGCTGACTCTCCCAAGTGAATCTGTTGCAGTGAGGAGAGTTATTGTGGTCCCACCAGAGGTTTCACACAGGCCTTTGAGGAATTTTGACATCAAAAGGGATTTGATATTCTTTTTATAATCTGAATTTGTTACGCTGTCTAATGCAGTGTATTTTACTGCTTCATCTGTGTTTCAGGCTACTGAGCAGTCATCTGACTTGTTCATTCTCAGAATACAATACGGATATCTTAATTCAAGGTCAAAAAATGTCTGTCTTTACTGTTTTAGAGTGCTGAGGTTCCTAAAGCTGCAGCATGTGTCAGCACTGTTATTGATTGAGGAGCTGAATATTTTATGATAAGTAATTGAAGCTATCTGGTTTCACTTGCACTAACAAATTAAACCTGAATGCTAAACTGTCGTCACAGTGCTGGAATCCAGAGACAGTTCAGATTTTATCCTGCTTATATTTTGTAAAAGAAAACAACAATAAGTATCAACTGTGAGGATTTTCCTGTCCGCAGGTGGGGATGTTTGTTCTTGGAGATGTTTTTCTGTTGGACTACACCCAGCTACAGCTTCATTTTGTCTATGAATCAAAGCCTTTCGTATGCACAGAAAGCCAGAGGTGTGATAACAGCTGTTATAAATAATTAAGATGTTTTCGGCATTCTGCTTTTCTTGCTAGTCTTAGTGAATTTGTGTGGTTTAGAAATGAATTACTCTCCAAGGAAAGATTGTTATGTGCCGGTACGTGATCCTAAATATACAAAAATAAATGCAACATGGTAATTCTCACAGACGTATAAAGGATCCCATGATCCTTGATAGGTCAGTGAGAGGTGATTTACAGCACTGTCACTAGCAAGCGCAAAATATAGCCTATGTTTTTTAATTTTTGAAGTGATTTACAGTAATATATTTATGCCCTGATGACATAAATGTACAAATTATGAAAAAAGGGAATACAGTGACTAATAAAGGAGAAACTTTGGTAGTTGTCAGCCTGGACCCTGTTTTCCCACGCATGTTTTCTGTCTGTGTGACACTCACTAGTATTGGGTGAGAGAGCTGCAAAAACTGGCAGCAGCAAAACAGGCTGCAATGTAATAACATGGGGCAATTGCGTACTCTCAATGTATGTCCACTTAAAGTGTTTGTTTGTGCTGCAGAAAGGCTCATATCATTATTATACCTGTCTGACAACATTATGGAAAGGATCCTTACAGAGACAGACCTCTGTGTTAAAGAGTAAGGCCCTTTTTGTCTAACCTGAAATAGCTCAGAAATTGTCATCACCAAACCCACCAGACTCCATACACACTAAAATTACTGTTTATTTAAATGGAGTCTTCTGGGTTTGGCGATTGTGATTTCAAGGCTGTTTCTGGTTTACCAGAAAGGATCTCTCACAAAAAGGTCTATCTCTGTAGGGATCCTTTCCCTTATGTTGTCAGACGCTTAGAATAACAATCTGAGCCTGCCAGTTGCAAAAACAAGCACTTATACTGGGTGTAAGTTGATGATGCACAGTTGCCCTGAGTAGTAACATTGCAGCCTGTTTTGCTGCTGCCACCTGTAGTGGTCTCACTGGACCAATTTAAAAAAAACTATTATTGCCATTAGTCACTTGGACACAAAACTTGAGAAAATGGGGTCCAGGTTGAAAAATACCGAAGTTGCCCTTTAAAGCTACAATGCCCCCATCCCACAGTACAGGGTTTCATTGTTTTTGTAACTTTTCCCAAACCAAATTAGAGCTTTGATCATAGGAAACAAGACCCAGTGTGAAACACGCAGTATCAAGAGCATAATATACCAAGCAAGTGCATACTTATTTTTCTGTTTTGAGCATTGCACTGAGGTCTGGGCTGGTGCTGACTTTTTCTACCCACGTTTTTATTCTCACACAAAAAACAAAAAATAAATGGAGACATGGAATGATTGAAAGCAGATGCCAGTGTTGTATCCATTTATCAATCCCTATTTACTCTTGTTCAGGGTCACAGGGTTTATACATCCCTGTAAATAGCAACCTTTCAAAATTTTGACACAATCACTGACTATGTGTTTCTGGTCTCTGACATCCCTCCTGCTTTGAAGATCCCAGCAGTGGCAGCGATGACACTCCGCTCCACAAAGCCACAGCGCCCCCCAGTGAAGCCTCCCATGCTCAGAGCAGGCCTCAGCCTCCCAATGCCCCCAGCCTCCAGCGCCGCAGTCTACCGCCACAGCGCTCCTCCCCACTGGGTATGTAGGTAGCCCGTGGAAACAGTTTCCGCTGCTCAGTTATTATGTGCATGTGTATGTGGTATTGGAGCTATCTCCAGAGAGGTGGCAGCTTAGCATTGGAATGTACGTGTACGTACATGTACATGACAGCTGATGAACTGTAACCAAAAGAAATCACATTTGTATTTATCCCTCACTGGAAACTCTCAGCCCTGTAATGTGAAGTGAAACCACCTGCTTTAGGCAATACATTTATATATGAGATTCTTAGGCTTGTATACATTATCTGTGTGTTTAAATGGCTTGCTTGACATGCCACCTTTCTCACCTGGATGTTAAGTGTATATTGAAATCAAATATTGTGGGGGGAAGGCCACTTAAATGGTGATCTGTATTTAAAATGTAGAGATTCTGACCACAAGGCAAAAGTAAATACTTTTGGTCCCATTATGAAAATCACTAAGATTTTTAATATTTCAATCACAAGGTGTTTGACAGAGGATTTTCACATTTTTGTTTGTGTTTAAGATGCAATATTATGGCCATCAATGTTGCACTCCGTGGAGTTTAATTTTAGATTTTAAGAAAAAGAAATACAGAATGATATAATTGACCTAAAAACTTAGTCCTTGCTGTAATCTATTGTAACTGTTGCTCAGCATTGCATCACAGCAGTGATACAGTACTATATATGTACTCCCTTTCTGCTGATGTTGGTGTCTTTGTTGTTAGTCGGGGCACCTTGTGGCCAGTGTTAGGTTAGCATTTCAGCACTATAATGTGGAGTATCAACACCATCCAGTGGTCACAGAGTGTATTTCTGTGTGAGCCTCGGCTTCCTGCAACAGAGCCTGTGTGACCAAGTTGAGCAGCAACTCCAGCTAGTGGTCACTGACTGTACCACACTGTGCCTCATTTAAATGTTTTCTCAGTTGTGGTTTACTATAGTTCCCAACCATCTTTGGTTGTAAACTTTTCAACCAAAGATGGATTTTCTCTTCTCGGATTGTTTCGATTAGAATGTTTTTTAAGCCCTGAAGTATTTTTTTCAGGATATTTTCCAGGTAAAAATAAAAGACAAAAGTCTAAAGAATGTCTTAAAAGTTAAAATAATTGTGTTGTGTTAATGTTTTTTTTTTCCTCTTCACATCCCAGTTATCATCTCACATCCCCTTAAAGTGCAACCACTTAGGGGGTCCCAACCCACAGGCTGGAAACATGTGCTCTACACAATACATGCGGAGTTGCACAGTCAAACATTCACAATGAACAGCAGTACACCAATGACCTTCAAGTGCTTCTGTGTGTGAATTATGGACACTGGAGAAAATATTTAGACCTTTTACCAAAGAAAAATCAAAACACCACAGTGTCCGGCTTTGTTTGAAATGCTGTGTGGTAAAGCCAAAAACAATTTTCCACATTGACGACAATGTAGTTCCTAATTAACGGACTCAGTAAACATACTCCATTCAAATTATACCAAATAAAGGTAATATAACTGAACTATCAAAAGTAAAGGTATTCATTATACTGCAAAGTCCTTGTCAGAGTTTTATTTCATGTGTTGTCTGATTATTGTTACTGCTGCATTCATGTTTAAGCAGCATTTTAATTCTGTTGCAGGTCAATGAGAACTAGTTTAAATTATGATTTTTAGAAAAACATCATAATTTATAAACGTGTGTTTTGTATGTAAAATCTCAGTCTGCAAAGCAACTTGTCACCTTGACTGTCAAATAAATTAAAGTGAAAGAGAAATAACTGTCCTCAGAAAGACGGTGCAGTAGAGGTATAAAAGAGCATGAATGGAAATACTTAAGTTAGGTATAAATATGCTAATTGTATACTAACATGTGATGTATTTGTGAAAAGAATGTTTATGAGAGAAAGTAAAGTTTTTTTTTCTTGTGTTTAAATATCCACATTAAAGAACATATGGCCATTTCTCTTTACCAAACAGCCTCTAGGAGAGAGATGCAGAAAGACACAGAGGCTGCGATGCCACCAAAGTCCTCTCCGAAAAGATTTGCTGTGGTTTCGCCCAAGCCACAGTCCCCTGGTGAGCTTTTTACGTGTGTGTGTGTGTGTGTGTGTTTGTGTGTGTGTACAAGCACATACTGTATGCACATACAGTATACACTTTATCTGATATAGTGTGTGTGGTACAAAGGGAGAAAGCAGCCGTTAATAGTGCAACACCATCCGCTTCTACTGTATCTGTATAAAATTTACAGTCACTCTGTCTGCCTGCCGCTCTCTCTCTCTCTTGCTCCCTCTCTCCACACTTCATTACAAGACCCATGGCAGCCTGCTGTTGTCATGGCAACAAGCTACAGGAGCTGTAATGCTGGGATGGCTCCTTCAGTAGCAGTCCTGCTGGGTCAGATTACCACCACAAGTCAGCATTTTGTCCCTTTCTCAGAGAGCAGGCAGACAGATTTACAGCTGAGCAGAGTTCCAGTGCAGGTGATAAAAGTTTCACACATGATGCTCTCATATTATCCCAGTATGCGTGTTCAGAGGTGAGAGAGGAAACTGTGGCTGATTGGTTTGGGCAGTGAGGAGACTTGAGTAACAGTGAGAACATTTGTCCATGTGGGAAGATATGGACTACTGTGGTTCCAACCAATAAGCACTTAATTTGTTTATGTATGTGTGTAAGCTGAGAGAGTAAACCAACTACTAATATTATCTGCAGTGTAACTCAGCTATTTGTTGATGCTGTTAGCTAATGACTATTGTTTTTATTGGTTTAGCTGTTGGTTTTTTCTATTGATTATGTAATATATGTCAAAATGTAGTGAAGCAGGTGTAAGGTGTAGTTTAAAATTAAATTCCAGAATGATCAATCATTAATGTTGTTGTCACATTAGTCGCCCTGTTTGTAACTGTTGTGTTTGGTCTCTGTTTTACTACATTCTGGTGTAAATATGTCAGATGAAATGGATGCTTACTGCTTATACATATGATCTACTTGTAAATGGCAGTGTCTAGATTTTTCACTGAAAACTTTTCATTAAGTCTGTTATGAGTGAAAATATTCAGTCTTTTTTGTTCACCCCTCTGCTCTTTGTTTCTGTAGTTCGTGGGCAAACAGCAGCAGGTCACGGTGTCGTCCGGACTGAAAGGGCCCAGGAGTTGGACCGCGCTTTGATCCAGCAGCTGCGGGAACGCTGTGAGCAGCAGGACCTGCAGCTGCAGAGCCTT
The DNA here is from genome assembly GCF_041903045.1 of Epinephelus lanceolatus. Classification (NCBI taxonomy): domain Eukaryota; kingdom Metazoa; phylum Chordata; class Actinopteri; order Perciformes; family Serranidae; genus Epinephelus; species Epinephelus lanceolatus. The sequence continues at coordinate 16,472,056 of NC_135737.1, read as the reverse complement.
CAGGCCCAGTTAAAGAAGGCCTCCCTGTGCCTGGATGTTTTCAGCATCACTACCCAGCACTTCTGTCACAAGGTAGGCTAAAGTGGAACTTCGAGACCTGCGCAGGGTTGATAGGCGAGCAAACTTGGTCTTGCCTCCACTTGGAGAGATGGAGCAAATGTTTTTATGCATTAGCCATAAAATAGTAGAAAAATAGAGAGAAAGAGTGTTGTACGCTCTGTAAATATTATTGACATGTTACAGAAGGAATACAACTGGATAAGTTTCCCTTTTAAAGTCCAAAATCAGTTTTTGGACAGCATTCAGTGTAAATCGTAATCACATCCCCTTCTTCTCCTCTCCCCTTTAATGTGTGTTAAAGGAAGCTCTGACATCTAAGATTTGGGGAGTAGCTTTTCACAAAAAAAAAAAAAAAAAATCCCAGAGGAATCCCCTGGCTTTAATTCCTGATATGTAAGCTCTTGGATGGCACAAATTGTTAAAAAAAAAGTGAACATTCATCTTGATGGATTGTAAGCAAGTTTTAAGAGAGTCATTCTAAAGTTAGAAATAAATATAAAAGCATAACAAAATGCTTTAGAAAAAGGTTTACAAAGTATTTCATAGAATGTATTATAATATATAGAATGTTTAGGCTATAGTCAAAAACATGAAAAACCAGCAGTGTGGTCTTGGAATATGTTTAGAGATGTCATGCAAACAGAATCCTGTAATGAATATTGCATCTTTCCCCTAAATCAAAACCTTGTATCAGCATAAAATTTTGATATCCGTCCCTTTTGCAGCTAATAAACACAGGCCTGCTGTTACAAACTACAAAGGGAAAGCTGTTGTGAGCTTTAGTATGCAACTACAAAGTGTGATGCGTCTACTAGCACAAATGACACCAGCAGCATCTGGCTTTTGTTGTCAGCATCATTTTGTTCACAAAGCCAGTCACTTGCTTTAAAACCTGATTGTTGTGGCTTTTTGGGACATGTTGGGAAGACCTCAGCAGGATTTGTCTGTAGATCTGTTTGTAGGGAACTACTGAGGATTCCCAGTGTTTTTTTTTACAGTAGTTTAAACAAATTCCGGCTTTTTATACTTTCAAATGATTTTGATAGAGCTGTGTGGCATTGTGTTGGGTCTGAGCTGGATGGTTGATTCAAAAGGGTCTGAACACATTTAGTATTCATTTCAAATAGCTGTGTTGATGTGTCTTGTGAGTATTCTCGTGTTGTGTAAGATGATGGCTGCCAATGGTGTCAGAATCATATACAGCCTCTGATGGTACAGACAGTCCGCTTGCACACTGTGACTGAGTGTGCTTTGCCTCTCAAACCTGGACTAAGCGCTTGTTTCTTGCCCTTTCCTGGTCCTCTGCTTGCATTTCATCCATTTCCCAGCCCCACCCACGGGTTCTGCTCAACAGTGGGAGATGATAAATGAGATTAGTGCTGGCTCGCTGTGCTTTTAGTGAGACTGATTGTCTCACAGACAGAGTATTCACCAAGGTCTGACGGGCGGAAGACTTTGTAATATGTACATCTGATATATATGTACCTGCAATAGGGAACATACTCGCCTTTTATGATGATGAAGAGGCAGTGTAAGAGTGATTTTCAGAGCGTGATAGCCAGCATTAAATATGTATACAGCATGACATTTTTGCAATTTTGGACCAAGATATTCTAAGTAAAATATATTTTAGAATTAAAGAAAAGACTAATGTTCTTCTGCATAGAAATGAACAGATTCAAAGTGCTTTTGCAAGAAACTTTACATCAAAAGCTGCAATGTGGACATCATTGCTTCAGTCAGAGCTTTCTAGAATACATTATTTTTAAGCATTGTTTTGTTCAGTATATATTGAAATGCCTGCATGTAGCTTTTTTCCCTGAGCTGAGTAACAGAGCAGATAATTGGCCACTTATTGATCATTTCCCTCCCCCATCTTCTCCTGCTTCACTCCTTTTGTTTTTTTTCCTCAAGGATGCAAAAGACTGTTCATGTGTGTGTGTTGCTTGCTGCCACGCGTGTGAATGTGATACAGCCGGGGCGTGTTGGAAGGGGCTTTAGCGGAGGGCAGGCAGAGCTGGGCTGGGCTAGGGCTGGCAGTCTTTGTTTCAGCAGGGATAAATGCCGGCCACAAACCAGGAAACGAGGTGAGGCTTCGGTCTACCCATTTCTCCTCCCCTCTCCTTCCTTTGCCTGGTGCCCTCCCCCTCCATCTCTCTTTCTGTGTCTCTCTGGCACTCGCATCTTTTACTGCTGCCTCCCCAGTCGGCTCAGGGATGCTGCTGTCTGCTAGCCTAGTATGGGCCATCGCTGCTCTAGGCTCCATTTCCTACCTCTGTGCTTTCTGGACCAAACGGTAAAGTCAGTATCTTTTGCAGGCAGCAGGCTTGTTTCTGCACCAAGGTTTCCTTTCTATATGTGTGGTTGTGCGCATGTGTGTGTCTAGTGGGGGAGGTCTGGAGTGTGTCTGTCTATATGAGCATTGCATTCACTTGTTTCCTAGAGACAGAGCTGGTGGAGAGAGTGTAAAGCTGTGCATGATAATGCTGAGTCAAAGCAGGCTTTCCTGTCGCACTGTCCCTCTTTCTTTTCTCTCAGAGTTTGCAGGGACATTACATAATATGCTATTGCTGGCTGTCTTTCTGTTTAACTGTGTATGCTCTGTCCTTACAATGTATGCTGGTGTATTTTAGGGTGATGACATGCCATTTACTGTATAGAGGAACTTTCACTTCAGATGCATCTGGCTCTTGTTTACCTGATGTTGCCGAATTGCTCATCTACAAGAAATCACGTGTTCAACTGTCCTCATAAAATGCATGCTGTAGTTGCAGTTGCCTGTTTGTTGGACTCTGAATCTCTTAAGGACAAAAAGTCCAAACAAAAAAGCAGCTGCACATAAGAAGGTTTTTACATACCCACTGTAACTGGATTGATTACATGGGTACTGAGTTTGTAGAGGTTAATTAAATCATTACAGTTTCTCCTTGAGTCTGAGCAGCCTTACTTTAAAAAGACTGGTTCATTCTTTTCCAGAGGGTAAAATGTACAGTGATGAAATGATTAAAAGATTGGCAGGAAGAGATAGACATCAATTTATTATCCATTAATGAAAATGCCAAATATTAGCTGCTGCAGCTTCTCGAATGTTCTCCTTTGTTACAGACCTAACATTTGATCAAAGAATCACAATAAGCCCCAGTTATGGATGAAGTTGCCTTAGTGACAGCTGTATATGAGATGGGAAAATTAGAATGCATGTCACAAAACTCCCTGGAGATGTGAGTAGGGGGGCGTTTGGGCTGGACGGGTGAAATGATGGGTAGGAGCAGAGGTGGAGCTGAGGAGTAAGAAATGGAACAAAAACCTGCTGACCATCCTTCATCCCTTATGAGGTCACAGCAGTCTCTCCCTGATGACTGTATGTTCCAATTAAAACCTCAGAGAGGGTGACATCATTCCTGCTGAGATATACTGTGTACTACCTCATACATATTTCACCCACTGCTCTCTGCCTGTCTCTGTCTTTGTTTCTCGTAAGCACTGCTGTGTGATCTCTGATTTGTCTCAGAGCAACAGTGTGCATAGTTGTCTTACTGCATGTTGTGATCAGTAATCATTTAACTGTCTGGTGTGTCGTCCTCTGTGAGTGAAAGGTGCTCTGAGGGTGTCATATCATTACGAGTCCCTGGTGGATACTAGAGAGGGGCTGTTAAAATGCTTTACATGATGAGTTTGTCATTCTGAAATGTTTCATAACTGCTGCAGTTACTGTAGCTTAATGTGAGACCTTTTGCTATTATAGCCACACAGTTGTTAATCATCTTATATTATAAGCAGACTGCAGCTGTGAGTTCAGATCTTCAGAATATATTAGAGTATAGAGTATATTGTGCCACGTTATCGCATAGTGCCTGGGTTCCCCTGACATAGCGATTTTAATTGTCATATTTATTAATGAATCATGGCCTCAGAAAATCTCTTCAGTCAGTGCATCTTGAGGACAGACAACATGAGCAGTTGTGTTAAGTCTGTGGATATTCTCATTTATCCAGGTCAATTCCATTCTGGCAACAATTAAATCGTAGGCAACTGGACTTTGATTTTGTCTAGAAAACGTTTCGCCTCTTATCCAACTTGGGCCAAGACTGCCCGAAACTAACCTCAAGTGGCTCAAAGAAACACAACGACAGTCGTTCACTGGTAACCACACATCATGCCTAACGACTGTTGCTCACCAGTGGCCCCACTCACTCCTAACGACCGTCGTTCACTAGTGTGACTCACCTGACCCAAACAATGGTCCAGTGAAACTCCACTAACGAAGTATTGTCTTATGAGGGTGGTGGGTGTACACCTCCACACAGGTTAAAAACCTGAGTCTTACTCCACTGTTTGTCAGACTAGTGAGGACTAGTCAGACTGATGCATTGAGAACTGATGAAGCCGCTTGGATAAGAGGCGAAACGTCTTCTAGACAAAATCAAAGTCCAGTTGCCTACGATTTAATTGTTGTCAGAATGGAAGAGCAGTTGTGTTATAAATAGAGAGGGCTAGTGTTTAGTTTGTTAAAAATACAGATGGTTTGGGGTTATTGCTAAATATACTGCATGACTGGTGTTCTAACTAAGCTGTTAACAGTTGGGAATACAAGGTATAATCACCAAACCAGGTGTGATGCAACAATGTTTTTGGCAAATGAAACTGTGAATAAATTAAACATATGTATTAGGGATGTTCTTTTTGGTTTGTAATCCTCCATGCACATGTACTGGCTAAGCCAACCCTCTTTCTTCTTCGTGTTTCTTTGGTTTCTTTAAAGTGGAGCATATTGTCTAAGAAGTGTACAGTGGTGTTGCCTAAAAGTCCCTGGGTTTTGATATAAACGGGGTGGACAAAATATGAGAAACACCTCTCAGTATGATAGAATATAATTAAACAGCACCACAAACTGCCATGAGTGTATATCAATCTCAGAAAAATGTTCTTAATATTGCAGTAATCATTTCAATCTAATCAGTCAGTCCTGTGTCAGTTGTACTCCTCATTAGCTTAAATTAATGCCAAAACTGTCACATTTATTCCACTCAGAGGTCCACAGTGATACTGTAGGTGTCTTACATCCGTTTGTACAGTTCAGAGGTGTTCACTGCTGTATGTGTTTGCATTTCAGACTGAGAGTGCCATTGTGAAGGAGAGGGAACTGTCCCTGGAGCTCGCTAGAATCAGGGATGAAGTGGGTAAGTGGGATACAGCGTGACAGATATGGCACCATAGGGTGGAGAGAAAGCAGTGAGTCACTCACTGCCTACTGCATATCATGTATTATACAGCATGCTGCCACAAGGGACGGTCTGCTGATGGATGTCTGGATTTAGTCCGATCGAACACCATATAGCAGACAGACGCTGTAAAATGTTGCAGTGTAAATTGTCATCAATCAAAACTGACTGCTTTAGGATTTTTAATTTATAAGATATTTTAAATGAATAGGCAAAAATATGCCCAAAAAAACTATGAATATGTCACTTGTGTTATTAAGCTGAAGAAATATTAACTCCCTGACATTACAACACAATAGAAATAATTGATTGTTAATTATTTTAGGAGTACCTTCTTAAAACAGAGTTGCTAGTTAGCATATGACACTGACATATGACATATGATAGGCCTACTGGTCTAGTGAAACAAACTAAAGCTCTACGTTGCATCCCAGCTTTCAGTGTTGAACACTGGGAGCAACTGCAGCAGGAGAAGGAGGAGCTGGAGCGTCGCTTTGAGGCTGAGCTGCAGGGATTGCAGGCTCAGCAGCAGAGGGAGCTGGGAGTGCTGGAGGAGCAGCTGAAGGCACAGCACATAGCCGAGGCTGAGAGCCTGCAGGCCCAGCAACGAGCCGAGCTGGAGGAGCTACAGGTCAAACAGCAAGAGCAGGTGTGTGTGTATTGATGAAGACTGGTTATAAGCAGATCCACTACATCTGATATAAGATGATGATGTGATGTCACTGAAAGAGTCGGTTCACCTTTATTACAAAAAAATAATATCGTTTTCATTGTTCCCAGATTGAGGAGATGACTGAGAACCATGAGGCTTCCTTGATGGAGGTAGAGACAGCTCACAATGACACATTGGCCACTCTGCAGGAGGAGCATGCCAGGACTGTGAAGAGTAAGTAACCACATTTAAAACCTGTTGCTCTCCTGCACTGACCTACTCTGCCAATGAGATATTGATATATTATTTCTTGTGCCAGATCTGAAGATGGCCCACGAACAGCAGACGAAGTCTCTGCAAGAGGAGTTTGAAAAGATCAGACTGTCTCTGCAGGTTAACAGTTTTATATAAATATACATATATTTTTACAGATGAGTAATGCGATCCATTTTGTCGTTAATGACAGTAGTTAATAAGTTAATATCTATGTGGTCACCAGGATCAGGTGGACACACTGACGTTTCAGAACCGTAGCCTCAGAGATCGAGCCAAGCGCTTTGAAGAAGCTCTGCGCAAGAGTACAGATGAGCAGATTGTGGTAACTTATGCATTATATAGCACAAGACAATATGTCGCCTGCCTTGGTGACAGTAGCTGTATACAACTTAAAGGAAGCATTGTTGCTTTAGTTTTAAAGACTGATAGTGGTTTAGACTAATTTTATCCGCTTTTGCCAGGATGCTTTGGCACCATATAAACACATTGATGAGGACCTGAAGAGTCTGAAAGAAGTTCTGGAGATGAAGAATCAACAAATTCATCAACAAGAGCAGAAGATCTCAGAACTGGAGAAAATAGTAGGTTTCAAATTTCTGCTTTTCTTTAACTTACTTTCAAATTGCAATAACACTTAACATCTAAGGTAAGATAATGACAGCATCAAATGACAAAAAAATAAATTATGCAGCACAATATTTTATAGAAGAAATGTCTCCTTTGTTACCCCCTATGACTATCATCATATTTCCTGTTTTACTGATAATATATTGTCATCATTTAAAGAATTTAATGTGGTGCACCCTTTCTCCTGTGTTTTTGAGCAGGCTGAAAAGAATGTGTACCTGGAGGAGAGACTGCAGGTGTTACAGCAGCAGAACGAGGACCTGAAGGAAAGAATAGACAAGAACCTTGCTGTGTCCAGGTGGGACAAGTTAAATGCATACGAGCGCACATTTTAAACCTAGTTCAAACCATTAAAAATGATTGTAAGAAAATACTAAAAAATATTTAAAAAGAAAAGGAGTTTACAGCCTTGTGATTTTCTGGATATAGTGTAGTGTAGTCTAGTGTAGTGTAGTGTAGTACGGTTACATGGGGCGCGGGCACAGGAGGCATGAATATAAATTAAAACCATGCCTGATTCATAGATTTAAAAAACACTACATTTCCAACAGCTGAGGAGGGGCAGAGGAGTCTGGGTTCTTACAAAATATTTCCTGAGTTTACACAGCTCCTCCACAAGATGGTTTATTAATACTGAACACGGTTAAATCGACAGTCACCCCTTAAAATATTGTTGAAATTAAAATTATATTATTATGAGTCAATATGTCTATAGAAAATTACTAGATATATAGAAGACAGTATTATCAACTTGTATGTCAGTAATAAGTGCACAAATAAGTCCTAAAAATCAATATATACTTAAATAAATATTAAAAGTGCTATAAAAGATTAGTAATTTAAAAAACTGATAAAAACACACCCACTCAGGAATTATTTACCTCATACATGTTGATGTTTTTCTTCCATATATCTGCAATTTGTTAGCATGTGAATGGCAATTGTCTACGCCATAAGAAAATATATAAATAAATAGATAACACCAATGATAATGTAGTCTGGGGACACTCCTTTCTAAAGTGTGTTTAACACATAGACTGTATAAATAATGGACGTAGTCGTTTAACACACCGGAGAAAACGGCCGGCAACAAAGCAACGCCTCTTGCATTTTTTAAAAGGACACACCCATGGGGTCATGGAGGCAGCAGGCTAAGCAAAGCACCCCAGATGTCCCTCTCCCCAGCTTTCAAGCACCTCCTGGGGGACCCCAAGGTGCTCCCAGGCCAGATGAGATATGTAATCCCTCCAGCATTTTCTGGGTCTGCTCCGGAGCTTCCTACCAGTGGGTAGGATCCTGGTATCTGATCCTGATCAGATACCATATCTGCTTCAACTGACCCCTTTCGACATGAAGGAGCAGCAGCTCTATTCCAACCTCCCTCCAGATGTCTGAGCTCCTCACCCCATCTCTAAGGCTGAGCCCAGCCAGCCCACGGAGGAAACTTTCAGCCGCTTGTATCTTGTTCTTTGGGTCATTACCCAGAGCTCATGACCATTAGTGAGGGTTGGGACGTAGATGGACCAGTAAATCGAAAGTTTTGCATTCTGGCTCAGCTCCCTCCTCGCCATGACGGTCCGGCACAGCGCCCGCATCATTGCAGAAGCCGCACCAAACCGCCAGTCCATCTCACGCTCCATTTTACCCTCACTCGTGAACAAGACCCTGAGATAATTGACAAGGGTTATACCGTCTGTGCGCACTGAGGGAACATTTTCAGGAAAATATAGCAGTGGGCAAGTACTGTTTTATCAAAGCTGGATGTAGCTAATCACTATAACAGACTAAAACTGTCACCTTGCAGCTGGAAATTCCTGACTTCTGCCTCTGAAAGGAATGCAGCACTAGGACATGGTATTTATGTTTTGATTTCCTGTCTCTTTCTTTCCCAGGCAACTCTCTGAGGATAATGCCAACCTGCAAGTGAACGTGGAGAAGGAGAGTAACGAGAAGAAGCGTCTGAGTCGCACTAACGAGGAGCTGCTGTGGCGTCTCCAGACGGGCGAGCTGAGCCCTCGCATGTCCCCCACCTCATCCCCCATCCATCGACACTCTGCTGGACCAGGCTCTCCAGCCCGCCCACACTCCTATCATCAATGACACTCTCAATGGAAGGTCTTGCATCAAACGCTTTCTTTTATCTGGCATCGGAAGCCCCGATTTGTTTTTATTGTTGAATGTTACTAGGATTTTACACTATGTAGACATACTTTTTGGGGAAGATGCTGTTTAGCCATGTGGTGCATTTCCAAAGTCAGCCCCGAGGAATTTTAATCTCTGACCTATAGAATTGTATTAATGATCAAAAGGGAATTCTCTGGCCTCCTCTTTCTCTATTCCATCTGAATGGCCCACACAACGGACGTGCTGTGATACTGCAGTGGATGAAAGACCTGGTCATTGTAGACTTCAGAGAGCAGGATCAGAGTAAAGGTGCCTCATTTCCATGTTTTCGCCTCCCATCTGCATCGCCATCTTCTCATCCAGCGCTCAGGACGATGGATGTAAGAGACACAGCAAACATCAAAAGTGTATAAAATGAACACAAGAAGCGCCTTTGCCGTCCATTCTCTCCCACCAGCAACGTTTATCAAGGCACAGGCAATAGTTTGAGTAAAAATCACAAAACTACCTACAGTGCGTTACTCTCAAAGTGCGGATTCTTCTTTGGGATATGTTATCCTATTCATGCTGAACTATCATACATCAGTAGTGTATGAATGACTACACATCTAACCTCAATCATCCATTCTACATTTTCCTTGAACAACTAGATACCAGTATTGACCTGAAACGTATGACTACAACAACATAACAACTCATAAATCCATTGAACTGCCAACACACTATAACTGTAGTATCAATTCTAATTGTGTAAAAACTGTACATGTATTGCTCTCTTTAAAGCATGTTCTGTCTTCCAGTAATGACTTTTGTTTTAGGATTACCTACAGTGTGACGATATGGAGCAGAGGGGTGAAGGGGCAACGAAAGTTACCTCTTTTCCTAATGAAACAGACCAGGATTTTTTTTTTTTTTTTTTTTTCAAATGAAACCAAGAAATAAATCATCGTGCATTGCAGACGAATCTCACTTTTTTGTGAGATGGTGCCCCTCACCTTCAGTCGGGTTAAGGAAATATAATGAGTTCCCACAAAAACGCAGGATCTGTAGAAGCCACCAAAGAGGAAGTCATTAAACACAGCTGTTTTTATCAAGTACTGTAGGTGTCATATGTCTGGAGTTAAGTGCTGCAGAATCAGCCATAAATGGTGCAGTCATTGCAGTCAAAATATTCTGACTTGAACACATGTAAATGCAACATGTTCATTGTGTCTCATTGGTTCTTTTTCTTTCTGTAAGTGTACCTTATCAACACTCTTGCAGCTGACTCGAATGATTCCTTTCTATATTGCTGATTGTTTTCTGTGTTTTGAAACTCACCACAGAAAACCTGCTGAGTAAATATGATGGGAAATTGTTTTGGCTTCTAAACATTCATTCTCTATTTGTACCTCCAGGTTGATGTTTGGCAAAATTCCTGCTGAGATGGAAAAATACAAAATCGGTTGATTTACCTAAACAAGTAGGAAAACAATGAAAATCTGCAAGCTGTTACCTCATTTCTCATTGTAGAGAATAATCTCAGGTCTTGAGGAGGATTACGAGTCATCGAAGGGAAGCAACTGCCATAACTTTTTTCTGTATTTATTGTACTTTTATTTAAGCTTTTGCTCATGTTTACATAACCATTCAGCTCAACTGTCTGATTTGCAAGATATCCTTTGTATAAAATGATTTGGATGTACAGAATATGTATAAATATTTTAAAGAGCATAGTGCAGTCAGCAAATATATACAAATACATTGAAGAAGTATTGCTTTACTATTATAGTATGATATAATAATCAGCTCCCCCATACATAAAATGTGGAAATCTGCTTGAACAAGGATTCTGTTGCAGGTGAGGTTGCTTATGTTTAATTTGATGGGCTTTACTATGTTCTGAAAGGGTGGAAATGATATTTCTCTCCATCAGGTACTCCAATTGCACTGATTGCCTCTGTGTCCTGTGGACATGACCTTGTACTCATTTACTGAATGTTTGTCCGACACTAGAATTAAAGAGGTTTTGTTTACAGTTTACATCCAATGTCAGAGAGGGATGGTGTTTCATGTGGATGTCGATACTTCTGTTGATTGTTTACAGGACTTCTGTTGTAAAGATTGTATTCAGTATTTCAGAAATTCACACTCTGGATGAGTTTATATGAAAGCATGTCTTTATACGGTTGTTGTGTATTGTTCTTTGTTTTACTTTTCTTGTGCATTTCATTGACTGATTTATTTATTTGTCCTCCTCCAGAACCGCAACTGTAGCTTAGCTGGTTAAAATATTGTGGTTAGTGATGAGACACTAATGTCTATACTGTATATGTTGCACTTTGTATTTAAGTATTAAATCACAATAAGAAAATAAGTGTGCAAAAGTGAGTTTTGGTGTGAATATATCATAATATATAATAATTATTAATTCTATTTTATATTTTGCCATTCTTAGATAGGACAACTTTCTATAAGAAGTAATAATGCAGAGTGCAGTTCGGCAGTTAACACACTAAGCCTGTTAGACCATACAGCATCTGAAAAAGATACCTCATAAGCTTGTAACAGTAACTATATGACAAGAATATCACTACTTCCTCATAAAATTCTGCAGTAGATCTATGGGCAGAGGGAAGATGATGGTAGAGTTCTTCTCTCCTGCGATGGTGTTGAGGGTCTGCAGGTATCGCAGCTGGAGAGCAGAGGGTGACTCAGCAATGATCAGAGAGGCTTCTTTCAGAGCCCTGGAAGCGTTCATCTCTCCCTCTGCAGAAATTATCTGAAACACAGACAGATTATCATTATTCCTACAAATGTTCCCTCTCAGCATCCTTTCTTTTTCTTAGAGTAGAGCTTAGAGTGAATCAAGAAGAAATTAAATTAAATTTCCCATCGCCCTCTTAACCTTCGCTCTGGCCTCCCGGCTGGCTTCTGCCTCTGCTGCCATGGCTCTCTGCAGCTGCTGAGGCAACTTCACATCTTTGATCTCCACGCGCTCCACCTTAATGCCCCACGGATCGGTGGCGTCATCCAGAGCTTCCTGCAGGGGAAAATTCAACAACAAATACTCCTGTCGCATAAATCCATGGTTAGCTCCACCAATCAGTTATGTTTCAGTAAACAGTCAAATGACTGGAACTATTCACCCAACTCTTCAGCCATAAGGAGCTTAGCTTTAGCCTTTATTAAAAGTTTGGGTTTGTGATACATTTGTTGTGTGGTCCAAGCTCAGGGCTCTCATCATTAGCATTTTAGCAGACAGCTGTTTTGTGCAATCCAGCCAACATCTGTGGGCCCACGTGGATAGTAAATGGGCTGAAAAAATGGGCCCTAAATGGGATCGGCCACGGGTTCCATAATGGCCCCATGCCACATGCCCACATGGGCGGGTTAACCACTGGGCCCCACACAAGTTATGCTAAAGCTACCTCGGTACCAAGTGGGTTTGAACCCAAAATGGGCATCTAATGTGGGGCTCACGGGTAAACCCACCAATGTGGATAACTGGCATTGGGCCATTATGGAACCCACTGACAATCCCATATAGGGCCCTATTTTCAGCCTATTTCCTTCCCACATGGGCCCACAAACGTTGGCTGGGAAATAAGCTCTGATAAACAAACGATACCAAACATCAAACAGAGTTAAACATGGCTGATGGAAAAAGGACCAATTACAGATATTTTATGTTGATATCGACCAAAATAGAGATAAAAAGAGAGTGAATGACTAACATTTATGAGTTGGTTAGACACATGATGATGATGATAATGCGCTTTGTCTGCTGGATGTGTAAAAAGGCAAATTTTAGCTAATGTTAACTTATTAAGGAAATGGTGTCAATGTCAGCTTGTTCCTGTGTTACTTCTGTCTCCCATAGGGCAAAGAAACAACTAATGCAGCTTTTAAAGTAACAGATTACATCAGAGTTCAGGTTTTTAGAACTGTGAAACTACAGTTGGTCAAAACACAAACAATCAAACTATACAGCTACAAAAGAGTCAGCCTACAGAAAACTCACTCTGACCTTTGTCTTCTCTTGTTGTCACCACAAAGTCAGGTAGATTTCTAACTATAAGAGTCATCAGTAATAGTTACTATATTTAAAATCCTGCTGCCATCCTCTTCTGCTCCCCAGCTCCTCATACACCCCATTAGCACAGAGTTCATCCTCACCTGCATACTGAGTGATATGCCCTCTCTGTCAGATAGCAGTTCTGCAAGGTTTTTGGTACCGAGTACATTCCTCAGGGTCGTTTGAGCCAGCAGCCGTGTAGATGAGTGTGCATTAGACACATTGGCCACAGATGAGATGGGGCAGTGTATGCGGAAGTACACCACACCATCCACAGACACTGTCACTGAGTCTCTGGTTAGGATCTGCAAGGTCAAAAAGATGCAATAAAAGGATGCTGCCACTGTTCTGATTACCCAGGACGATGGTAGTTTTCAGGAGAGATACAATGATTTGCTATTTTTGATGTAAAAAAAAAAAAAAAAAAGCGTACCTCTTGTGGAGGGATGTCAAAGGACACAGTTCTCAGATCGACTTTCACAAAGGTATCAGTGCAGGGCAGAACAAAGAAAAGTCCTGGAAAGAAATTTGGACCCTGCTAAACTTCTAAAGATTGCAGATGAAGCCTAATTTGATCACAGTAACAACTTTCTAAGCAGACTTTTTCAGCCACAGACATTGTATACACATGTAAGTAACACATTCAGTGACATACCTGGCCCTTTAGGTTTTCTGTCTGTGATCCGGCCGAGTCTAAAAATGACAGCTCGTTCGTACTCCTTCACTATCTGGGTGTTAGAAACACAGCCGGTCAAACAGAGAACATAAGAAAGACCTGTACCGTATAATGGTGGTTTCTCTCAGACTACAACCACTGGGTATAACATCTGCACATTTCATTCATTTGATTGGCCAACAATGTGTTTTTGCAAGTCGGTTTAAAAAGTGTCCTCTCTGAACAGGTGCTGTGGGTCACCCTGCCTTAAAGGCACTATCAGGCCTTATTTTGTGCCCCCAGTGGCTGTGGTACACAACAATGCATGGGTGATGAATAAACTGAAAACAACACATTCACTAGAAGGGTCTCTTTTTCTCTACAAACAAAAACTTGCCACCAGAGTAAATGACTAAATAATTCTGGTTCTGTGTGTCAAATGCCATATACAGCCCCCTTTTATAAATAAAAGAATTATATTTCTGTATACCAAATGTGCTTCACTCAAAAAAAGCTTATGAACTTTTTTGGAATTTAAAAAAAGATGATAAAAATGGTCAAATTCCAGAGCAGTGAATACTGACTGAAGCCCTGGCAAAACACAAAGGTACTGTTATCTGTATTTCAGAAACAATACTGGTCTAACCCTAATCAGTGGTGTACATTAATAAGCATATACTCTACCTTAATACACAGAAGAAATGAGACTGGGAAGGTTGGTATTATAAAGAGGAGAGATACGAGGACCAACAGCCAACCGAAACATCCCAGCCTCCCTGAGTTTTTATCTGTGGAGAAAGTGGAAAAACACTTTACAAGCTTGGAATATGGAGGGGAACAATATTTTGCATAATTTCCATGGCACCTTTGTTCCACATTTGTCAGCGTGTAAATCCAGACCAAAGACTGTTGTGGTCATTTTGTTCACACGATTAAACAGTAATATGATCCAGCGGGACAGAACAAAGCATGTGTGCAGTCAAGCAGTGAGATGTGGGGGATCCACACTTCTCATTTGTTCCTAATGATGTAATTAATCTCTGAGGAAAGTCACGTAACTTCACCTCCACCTGAGTCACAGGGTGTTGTGTAAAGCTACTCAACTACTGATGTACTATCCTGAAAATGCTGCTTAACACTGACGTAGTTTCTCCTTCAGTTAGAGTGTGAATTTAAAAGGAAAACTACATATGATCCAATCTGAGGGTAGATTTTTAAGTCGGTGTATGGCTGCAACTATTATTTGCATTATCTTTGTTTTGTAAGTGCTGTATGTGTAATAATGGGTTTTTTATTAGTTGATTAATCACTTATGAAATGTCAAAACTAGTAAAATAAAGTGGAACAGAATTACAGAAAGCGCAAGGTGACATCTTTAAATGTGGTAGCTTGTTTATGTCTGTACAACAGCTCAAAACCCAAAGATATTGAAAGTACAATGATGACGCAGATCTGCAGATCTTCCTCAGACCTGACAAGCTGGCAGCAGCAAATGATGCCATTTTTGATTGATAAATGATTTAAGTTTGTTGATAAATTGATCAAGCTGAAAGGAAGAGCTTCCTCGACTTCTCAGAAAAAAATACATTAAAAAAACCTATAGAAATACTAATACTAGCAGTAGGACTTGGAATGGTTATGTATTATGTAATAATTGTTAAAAAAAAAACTGCCAGCCAATCAGCATAAGGTATCATGAATAATGCTATAGTTTCATCGGTGTGCTTAAGACATGCATTATTAATACATATAAAATATATGTCTATTTTTATTTATTTTTTTCAATCAGTGACTTTTTTGTTTCAACCCTTGTTGTTTAATTAGTTTTCTCCTTCTTCCTTTTGCCTTCCCTCCCACAATGTAGTGCAGCTCTGTAACATGTAGTATTGATGTGTAAAATTCTTGAGATATACAATTATATAAAAAAACCCAAACATTTTAAGCAAAATTAAAATGCTTTACAGACAGTTAAACATATGGTAGGTAGTGTTGTGTCAAAGTACTCTATAACATCTGTGGTGACAAGGAGGGAAATGTTTCTGATTAACAGGGGTGCTATTAGAGAAACCGAGTCCCTTAAAAACAGCACACTTAGGCCCTCAAACGAAATGTTTTATCCCTGGTGAGTTTACACTAAATAATTCAGACGCTCAGCAAGTTGTGAAAAGATAAAAATCCTTCATCTAATGACAAAGAGTGAATTTTTTTTAAAAAGATCATAAAAGGTATTTACCTTCGACATGCTCTGCGTCATTGATCTGAAGTTTGCCCTGTGTCACCATGTCGGCTGTGCTGGCTGTCGTTGAGATCATTAGTGAGTATGTTGTCTGTGTGACGGAGCAAGTGAAGCAGCCCTGCACTTGTTTACCTATCTGTTCTCCCTGAGGGTGCCCTGTCCCCTTCCCCCATTAGCTGACACACACATACTGTATACACACACACACAAACATATACTCCCACTTGGTGTGTGACTCTTGGACTCATCCAGTCAGTGCCAACAGGTAACATGAACCATAGAGCCTAACCATCCTCTGTGTGGCTCCTATATTGGAAAGCTTAAAGTTCAGCTCTTGTGCTTTTCCATTATGCTCTTACATTCACGTCCAGGAGTCTGACACCTGTTGAGTGCAGGTTATGAATAAACAATAGATGGCTCCCAGTCGAGAAACATGAGACCTGGTGCATTCGCACAAAGATGTGATCGTGCTCATGTCTCTCCTGCCATATCATGGAAATGTACACACATTTAAAAAATTATCTGAAAGACAATACAATAAATCTTTTTCATATGTCATGCAAATTTTAATTGTAGTGTTGTTCAACTGAGAATAATATAGATACATAATTACAGTATGTAACAACCAGTTATTTCTCTGGTGTGAAGCTGTGTAGTTTACAGTTTGTGTGAGAGCTGAGCGTAATCATGACAAGTGACATGTGAGCTGCTGGTTACCATAACTTTTCAGTGAGGTCCCTTTAATCAACTGTCACATGATACTTGGTCACATGATGGCCAGCTCACTACAGTACATGAGCTATGTACTGTGAGCACATGTCAATCCAAATGCTGTTAACACACCAAGCTCACTTTGAGTTAAAGATGCTGTGATCATTTTGTTAGTTTAAATATTTTTTGAAGGCAATTTTTACTGTGACAAACTCAATTACAGCAACACAATGGTGCAGTGGTTCCTTGTTTGAACCCAGGATAGGGGGAGCCCCTCTGTGTAGAGTGTGCACGTCCTCCCCATGTCAGTGTGGGTTTTATCTGGATGCTCCGGCTTCCTCCCACAGTCCAAAGACATGCACACTGGGTTAATTGGTGACTCTAAATCGCCCGTAGGTGTGAATGTGAGCATGAATGGTTGTCTGTCTCTTTGTGTCAGCCCTGTGATAGTCTGGCAACCTCTCCAGGGTGTACCTTGCCGCTCACCCAATGTCAGCTGAGCTAGGCTCCAGCCTCCTGCAACCCTAACAGGATAAACAGAAAATGACCACAGACCACACAAACTTTTAACTACATCTTTTCTAACACAATTTATAAACAACAACGTTTTTCTTTTCCACTGCCAGAGGACATGGTAGTTAAGTGTGGTAAGGCAGGCAGCTCAGATTTTGCTTCAGCTGACAGAAAGGGGGGGGAAAAAACAGAAAGAAAATGCTTCAGAGGTTCATCTTAAACATAACCATTTTTAATCTTTACTTTTTAAAGCTTTGCTCTGTTTTCTCTAATTTTCAACTGTTTTTTTTATATTGAATTCATAGTTTCTCCATCTTAACCTCAGCTGGAAAATGCTGAGCGTTCAGTCGGGTTAGCAGAATTGTTCTCATATGCCGCTGTGTTGGTTTACATAAACAAAAAGAGCTGAGCTGCTTAAACTACCAAGAGAACAGGTTAAGCCAGTTGTTCATATTGATTGCACTGGCAAAAACATTTGTGAGTGATAACTGAAAAATGTGTGGTGAGGTAAAACCCAGGCATCAGTGAACATGATAAAATCGTTTCTAGAGACATTGCACTCAGACTTCTGGATGTTAACATGAAAGGTTTATTTTAAATGAATTAAACTGCTTTGAAAAAATCCCAAGAAATTCAAATACAGCCATACCAACAGCACCAATACTCATATATTATCGGTCACATCTAATGATACACTGAGACACAATCTCATTAAAAAAAATTTAAGACAAGGACAAGAACAAGGAAGTGTTTTAGCACAATACTTTCTTCAGGTGTAGTGAGCCTTCATGTCAGTAACCAGCTGTCTCCATCATAAACTTGCGACTGAGTTCGTAAGCCAGGAACAGGGCTCCATTGGCAGGGAAGGTGCGTATCATGGTAGGAGTCAGGCCCGAGTACAGAGCAGTGAATCCTGTGGGGCAAGAGAGAGTCAAGCAGCCACACAGGTCATTCCCCATAGATGAGTCAGGTCCCCTGCATGGACCAATTAGTGGAAAGATGCATCCACACTGTGTCACAGCAGAGGTGCATTTATAGCTTTTCAAAATCTAAAACTTTTCAAAGTCTAAGGCTCCCCTATTAACCCACCCAGGGCCAATTTTGTGGTTGTTTCTCAGGTTTTATGTCAATTAGAGGCATAAACGCTCACATTAAAATCCATTTCATTATACGTGTGCCCTCCAAAGACCAATCAGTGTGATTTGTAAGGCAAACATTGACAGTGTCAAACCTTGGCTTAGCAAAGCCATAAAAACCATCCTTTAATCCATTACCTAAACCAGTAGCATTACCAAGTTATTCTGTATCTTTCCCCATCATGCCAACAGATGGTGCAGATGGTGGGGCATGTGGCTGTGACTCAGTACATTAAGTATGCAGGCAGAGATGAGATGTACACTTATGTTCAACTAAATGTGCAGAACAGGTCAGACTGTACCTTTTCACACACTACTGTCTTGTTCTACTGTCAGTACAGTAGAACAAAAATATCCCTTTAGAGGCTGCTCTATTGTTTGTTGGCACCGTACGCCCATTAGCCCCATCACCATGATCTGAGCTCTACAGCATACATGGACAATATATTACTGACCAACTGCAAAGAAACACACACACATTTATCAGATAGATACTTCCATTTTGCATTTAATTGAGGGTTCATAGGTGACATGACTGTGGAAGTACCCAATAAAGTATCTAACATGTAAAAAATCATAATGAATGTATGAATTGAAGACCAGATTTACCTTTTTAAATTTTTATAATTACTTGCAGTTTTGCTAATACTCATTTTAATTTCAAGTGCTTTAATCTCTTACTCTTGAAATGACATTTCAACTACTTTCACCTGCTATTGTTTATTTAACTGAGAGTCCATTTGCTTTCATTTATCAAATATCAGCTGACACTTATATATTATTACTAATATCAGTTCCTGAACTACAACTGATACTTCAGCTTCCCTGAATGCTTACACTTAAATATAACTTCAGCTTCATTCTGTGCTTACACATAAACTGAATCTTCAACTTCTTTCTGGACTTTCATTTTAACTACTGTTTCCATTTCTGTCACTTGTTTAATTCTGTCTGCCACTTCAACTTCTTTCAGTATAGAGTGCCAAAGCCACGCCCCTTCCGGTAGAGCTCATGGGACCTTAGATTGGAAAAAATATGAATGGCAGTGAATGAGGAGAGAAATATTATCTTTTGTTCCCATTTGAGTTGTGACATGAAATCCAAATATGTCATTAATGAATTTAAAACATAAATTTTAAGGTCAAGAAAGTCATACTTTGTGGTAAAACTGTTGAGATATAAGCTTTTGAAAAAAATGTAATTAGAAAAACTACACAGGAGGCGGTCGCATAGCTTTCGCTCGCTTCCTGCAGCTTGGAGTGACTGCAACCTGGCACAAAACACACAGACATCTTCAATCATAAATCGATTAATCATAAAACAGTGGAATTTCAGCGGGGAGACCAAGCTGCAGGAAGCGAGCGAAAGCTATGACGTCACATACGCGACCTCCTCCTGTGTACTCGAGTCTTTCTAATTAAAAAGCTTATATCTCAACAATTTTACCACAAAGTATGACTTTCTTGACCTTAAAATTTATGTTTTAAATTCATTAACAACATATTTAGATTTCATGTCGCAACTCAAACGGGAACAAAAGATAATATTGCTCTCCCCATTCACTGCCATTCATATTTTTTCCGATCTAAGGTCCCATGAGCTCTACCGGAAGGGCCGTGACTTCGGCACTCCATTTCAGCTATTTCAAATCAGGGCTGTAACCTCATATTTTACGGTGGAAGGGGGGTTGGGGTGGAGGTATTGTTCCCAGGAGAAACTTTCAGAAACTGAACAGGTACCCTGACCATTTTGGAGCATTTGGACACAAAAATCATAAATCAGGGGTCCTCAAGGTTTGATTACTGAAAGTCATTTAAGGCAAAAGTGCAGACACTAAAACATTTTTATTACTTTTTATGATATACTACAACACTTTTTCCATGACTTACTATACTATGACTTTTTTAGGACAGTTTTATGACTTACTAACACTTTACATAAACTGTAATAATCCACAGTGATATGGAGACATACGAAACACTGATATTACATTTTAGTTTTTGATACATTTGAAACTGATAAAATAGAGAGATAGTGAAGTATTTGAAATTGTACCCACAGCAGTCAACTACTAGAACTACTAGAACCAGTAGTTAAGGACAATTTAATAAGTTTATTCATGATTTTAATTACACTTAGTGTGTGTGTGTATATATATATATATATATATATACTGCCAAGTTTCAGATATTTCATTCATATTTACAGTCAATTTTAGCTGTGAGCACACTTGAATTTCCCACAGAAATGCCTTTCTTGTGTTCTTTCTTGTATTTTTTCCATGTTACACATTGTTATGTATGCAGCACATTCAAATCTCTATCCCAGCATGCCATAGTTTGCTCCTGTTGGACCCCGCACTGCACATACTAATATTCATATATTACTACTTGATATTCACTGATGTCTTTCATTGTTTTCAAGCATGATAAGTCTGATTTCTGTCAATCCTAGTATTTGCCAGTAAAATAACCCCATCTGCTTCTGGGCTTATTTTGGTCATTTGAATAATTTTGTCTCATTATTCACATTGACTGGCACCAACAGACAGTATAATCACAAACAAATACAGTCTATGTAAATCACCTGTACTACTTCTAGATTCCAGTTTCTGCCATCCTCTCTGTGTCAAAAATGATACACACGAGATGTATAAGAAAAGGGATAGAAAACATTGACTAATCAAATAGTTCTAATTCTCTGCAGAGGAAATGTCTGATTTGAATGTCTAAACTGGTTATGAACAGAATGAGAGAGTTGAGTCTAGACATTAAGTGTGTGTTTGAGTCAGCGCTGTTCTCTACTGAACCATGATTGATCACAAAAAGCCAAATTATACAGCCGTAGTCCTTAAACCTATGATTATATGGTTGTGTGATGTGAACCAGTCAGCTGTCCTCCCCTGTTGTCACAAATACGGTCTGGATGTAAAACCTTTAGTGACATTTGACAAGACAGCAAGGGGCAAAAATAATCCTTTTTATCTGCTAAAATGTGAGAACTATGCTGTTGAGAACCGTACACAAATCATCTGGGTTCATTTAAATTTAAAAATGTACTTTCAAGTCTTACCTTCAGTGCGTATGACACCCCTGAAAGTCTTCATGAAGCCCTCTTGCCTCCCAGCTAAAGAGTACACCTGGATCCTGGACTTCACACAGTCTATGGGATAGACCACCAACCACAGACAAGCTCCTCCAAATCCACCGCTGAACATGAGTGGAAGAATACCTGCAAAGACAAAAATTATTTTGCAGGAGCAGATCACAGAACCAAGTTCAAATCATAAACTGAAAATAATATAAACATACCTATACCGTCCTTGTCAGTTCCTTTGTACTGCGCAAATTTAGACCGACACAGTTCATATGCCCCAAAAAAGCAGAAGTAACCCGGTATCTCCCTCACTATGGTGGATGATAGTCCTTGGTAGAAACCCAGGGGACCGTTTGTCTTCAACACTGTCTTTACTACTGTCCACGCTGTGCTAAAATCCCAGCACAAAACACAGTCAAAGGAGTATCAAATGAAATTAAACACATTGTGCTACTTCCAGTGTCTCTCTTTGGTCACACTGACCTTCTCTGTCCTCTTGCAATCTTGCCAGACGCTTCCATTTCGTGCATGGCCTGCAGGCGACATTTCACCAGCTCGGTGGGACATAGCACCATGGAGGAGAAGATGGAGGCTAAAGACCCTGCAGATGCCTTCTGAATATCACTGATGAGCAAGGACAAGGAGTACAGTTTAACTAAAAGACAATAATGGGTTTTTAGAGTGCATACAGGACGACTACCTACGTTAGTCTTCAGGATTACTCAGGACATTTCTATTTTTAGATGAAAAGCATACATTCCTTCCTATCATAACTCAGAATAAGAGGAGATTTGCTCTGTTGTATTCTGCTGGAACCCAAATGCCACACATATTTATAAAAATGAAGTGCACTAAATGGAAAAGCATCCTATGAATGTAGGTAGTATGATTACATTTCCTGGTCCAGATCTGACAGAACTGTTTCTATTTGAAAGAGCACAGACAAAAAGCATTCAGTCCACAAAGTCACCTTCTCATTAAATGTCAAGGGACTGGCTCCCGGCTACAAACCTGAAATGTCTCTGAATAAAGTGTTTCTGAGATTGAGAGTCCATTCCATCTAATAATTTTCCAACCAATTACAAGAAGCATGTCATTCCTTCTAGTCTAATGCCTAATTTATTATTTGCTCTCTTGCTGCTCACTGGAAGTTTGACATGGTAATGTTGAGTCACTGTGATGTAAAACATTTAACTGGTTATGGTGGTTTACAGTATGGATTAGGGGTGTAACGGTACACAAAAATCACGGTTCGGTACGTACCTCGGTACACAAGTCACGGTTCGTTTTTTTTTCGGTGCAGTAATGAAAAAAATAGACAACTATTAAATATCTTTTACTTATTGGTAACCTTCTTAAAACATACCACCACAGCAGTTAACTCTTTTTACCCAATTTTTGAATGAAACAAATATATATAAAATCCTGCTTTTTCACATTGTTTGAATGAAAATAGAAATATAAAAGTGAAAAATAAAATCCTGCTGTTTTTTTTAACACATTTTTTGAATGAAAAATATAAATAGAAATTTCTGCTTAAACAGTTTTACTCAGTTAAAATAAAAAAGTATAGTGCAGCTGGTCAGCTTTAAAGCCTGCTCAGATTCAGTTTTACTAGGAACTTACTTAGCTTTCCCACTTTGTTAAAGTGCAGTAAACAAAACATGCTTATATCTATTTTTTTTTTTTTTTTGTCTGCATTGGTCTTCATAGCTTAGCGCCACAAAAGGGTGTAAGCTTCTTGTGAAGACTGATGCACTGTTAATCTTGCAGTCAAGTATTTTATACCCATAATGCGTGGTTGTGACCGTCACCCACCCTCCCTGGAGACTAGCCTAACAGCCTTTATTGGAAAAAACTTCCTAATATGAGCCAGAGAGGGCCGTGATACACCAAAGTGTGTCAAGGGGAAAGTAAGGAAACAAGCAAGGGGGAGGGGCAGGTGCTTAAGTCCTGAGATATATAGCGACAGTGCATGCGGAGAAGAAGGAGGAAAAACAAACAAACAAATAAACAAACAAACAAAAAAAACAGGGGAGAAACAGGCAGTGTAGCTGATGTATTGTGGCCTTGAGGTGGTTGTGCTCCATGCAGTATATCAAAAATAAACATATACATGTCTACTATACTGTATTGAAAAACAAAAACAAAAGAGAAGTCTATACTGAACACCAAAAATGTGAGAGTCTTGGTGGAGGAAAGCCTGATTGTAGAGAAGAGTTGCCAGTGCGGTGTGGTAGGTTTGAGAAGCAAGTGGGCCCCTTGGGAGTGATCCCATCGGTTCTTTGCGATGCGTCACGGAGCTGAAGTATCGAACATGCATGCGTGTATTTGAACCCTCCCAATGTGTTTATGAAAATCATCACCAGGGTCCAGGGCCAGCCCTGCGGGGGAAGGGGGGCGGTATGGTACCCCAAGACCGCAGGAGCGCCCAGACCCCAAGACCAGGGAGCCGCAGAGGCTGCAGGACACCACGCAGGCCCAAGGACCCAGGGCGGCAATGGCCGGCACCCCCAGAGAGCCAGAGACACACCCCAGACAGGCGGGGCAGGAGGGCCCGCCCACCCACCGCCCGACGCGGACCGCCCCCACCCCCCCAACCACCACCCACCCCGGAACACCCGCCCGCCCCCACCCACGGACGCACCCAGGGACCACCCCCGACCCAAGGAGCCAGGCACGGGGACCCGGCACCGCCCCCGGGGAGAGAACCAGCACCGCACCGGACGGGCCCGCACCAGGCGTCGGCCACCAGCAGACGCTGGACCGGACGGTAGTGAGAGCCCACCCAGGCCCGGGCGGACGAGGGAGGCAAAGAGGCGGTGATGCTGCAAGGCATATGTCCCCGGCACATCAGGAACCAGGGGACCGCGAAGGGCCACCCGCCCAAACCCCCCAGGACGGGCCCCCACCAACACACAGGAGAGAGCGGCCCACCACGAGCAGTCAATGCCCCATCGGGACCCCCTAGCAGAGGGCCCAAAAACCACAGCCGGTCAGGAGGCAGAACCCCGGCAGGAACCCACAGAGCCCCCAGGGCGCCACCCGGCCCACCCACCACAGGGCCACGGGACCCCCCAGACACCGGGAACCCAGCAACACCACCATGATGTAAATGGGCTCCCTGGCTCCAACCCTCAACCCACGAGCCATGCCATGCGTATCTACAATGTGTGTAAACCCACCACCCCCCCTCTTACTATGATTCTCCGATCCCTGACGGAGAAACATTAACCCTACACCGTGAATGTGAATGTGAGTGCCCATAAGTGTGATGTGGTGCATTAAAATTGAGGGACATAGGAGACAGGTGGGGGCAAGGCTGATGGCTACAGCACACTGCTGTCCTGCAGCCCGTGCAGCCATAAGGCACCTGGAACCTGTTCCCATCTGTCCCACAAGATGTAGGTGTATGTGGTGCTTTAAAATTGGAGAACAGATAAGGATGGGCCGGGGGGCAGCATGGAGGGCTACCGGACACCACTGTCCCATAGCCTGCCCGATCATGAAGCCCCCCAGTCCATCAGTGGTCTGCACCTCGAAGAGTGAGTGTATGTGGTGCATTAAAACTGTGGAATGTGTGGTGAGTGAACTAAATGTGGTTTAGGAGGCCAGGCCAGTGTAGGCCTGGCCCGAAGCCGCCCACCCACCCCGCACCACCAGGGGCGGAAACAGCCCCCCAGGGGGGACCGGCCACGCCGCCCCAGGCCCAGGGAGCACGAGGAGTCCCTGCCCCCCCCCCCCAGGCACACAGGGCGAGCAGTTCAGACGCACCCGCCCCCAGGGGAAACCGCCCGGCCCCGCGATCCCCCACAGAGCCAGGGAGCAGGCCCGGATTCAAGGGGGAGAAGGTGCACCTAACACATGCTTAAGACCTTGAGTTCTGATGAACCACTGTGGTATATTGTGGTGAGAGAGATAGAGGGATTAGGGGTTACATCATTAACAGAAACACGTTACATATTACACAACAGTCTTTCTTGAGTTGTAATATTTATATGTACAGGTGGCATATGCTCACAGGCTGAGTGGCACTATACAGACACGTTTAGTGAGTGAATAAATGGTGACCATTTTTCTGTAAAGTATGTTAATTGGTTTCTGTGGCCAGCAGATATTTTCTCCAGCGAAATACAGTATGTTCTACAAGGAGATTCAGCCAATGGTTGATGTTGAGGGTCTGTTTATCTTTCCAATTGACTAGGATTGTTTTCTTGGCGATGGCGAGAGCTACAAGAAGAGAGTTGCAGTGGCTGTTTGGGAGGTCAATTGTCATCAGGTCACCAATTAAGCACAGGTTGGGAGATAATGGGATCCGGCAGTCCAAAATGGAGGAGAGTTTTTGAGTGACTGTTGACCAGAAGTGCTGGACAGGTGAACATAACCAGAGTGCATGAAAGTAGGTGTCTGCAGTGTTCTGAGTACACTGAGTGCATGTGTCAGATTGACTAAAGCCCATTCTATTCATCTTTTGTTGGGTGATGTGTGTTCTGTGGAGTACTTTAAATTGGATAAGTTGTATATTAGTGTGTCTTGTCATCTTAAATGTATTTTTGCATATCTGAGTCCAGAAGTCAGGGTCCGGTGATACACCCAGCTCTTTTTCCCATTTTAAAATTGGTAAATGTATAGAACTGGTCTTTGACAGTAATTTATAAATCTTAGAAAGGTTCTTCTTATTACTCGGAGAAAGCTTTGTAATATGTTTGGCAAATTCTGGTGGCTGCAAAGTGTCCTGAGGCGCTGGAATTCTCCTCTTGATTGTTTTTATCAATTGTAAATATTGTAGAAAATTTCCATTTCTTATTTCAAAAGTTTGAAATAAGTTTGTGTATGTCATAAATATATTGTCTTGGAAAAGGTGATGGAGATGAGTTACTCCCTTCATCTCCCATGTGCTAAAATGGAGAGGTCTTTTGTTAATTTCAAAATCCGGGTTGTGCCAAATTGGAGAGAGCAAGCAAGGTTCTATCGGAGAGTTTGTGATTTCTAGTGTTTTCCACCAGGCTGATAAGGTGGAAGCAATCATTGGGTTCTTAAAACAGTTATGACGTCTGAGTGTAGTGGTGATAAACGGGAGGTCAGAGAGTTTTATATTGTTGCAGTCCGCCTGTTCTAGTTCGAGCCAGGAGTTGTAGTCTTTGTTAGGATATAACCATTTCAATAGGTATTGTAGCTGGTTAGCTAAATAGTAATGTTTAAAGTTAGGAGCGTCCAATCCCCCTTCCAATTTGTTTTTCTGAAGGGTGCTTAGGCTAATTTTTGCTGTTTTGTTCTTTGAGTAGAATTTTATAATTGCAGAATCTAATGACAGGAACCATTTCGATGTGGGTGTGAATGGAATCATGGAAAAATTTGGGGTAGGATTTTCATTTTAACTGTGGCTATTCGTCCCAGGAGGGAGATGGGAAGATTATTCCAGCGCTTCAGGTCACCAAAGATCTTATCTAGCAGCGGGCTAAAGTTCAGGTGGACCACGTCTGATAGTTTGGATGAAATATTTATGCCAAGATATCTTATGTTGCCCACAGGGAGAGAAAGTTTTTGGTCTGCAGGATTCCAAGAGTTCTCCGTTATTGGCAGTATTGTCGATTTGGACCAGTTGATGGAGTAGTCCGAAAGTTTAGAAAAATTTGTTATGAGATTAAATACTTCATGTAAAGACGATTTCGGTTCTTGTAGATAAAGTAAAACGTCGTCGGCATATAGATTAATTTTATGCTCTGAATTGGCGGAATGGATACCTATGATCTTGCTGTTCTGACGGACTGCCATAGCCAATGGTTCGATGAATATTGCAAACAGTAGAGGTGAGAGTGGGCACCCTTGTCTGGTTCCTCTCTGCAAAGTGAAGCTTTTAGATGTGATCCCGTTGGTGGTGACTGTGGCCTTAGGGGAATTATATAAGGCTGATACCCACTGGATAAATGACTCTCCAAAGCCAAATCCACTCAGGGTGGCAAATAGGAAGGACCAGTTGACCTTGTCGAAGGCTTTTTCTGCATCAAGTGACAGAATAATTGCTTTTGTATTAGCGCGTTGTACTTTACTTATCAGATTAAGAACTCTTCTGACATTATTACTTGAGTGTCTGCCATTAATGAAGCCCGTCTGATCATTATGAATTATTGATGCGATTATTTTCTCCAGTCTAGAAGCAAGTGCCTTTGAGATAATTTTGATATCACTGTTGATTAGTGATAGAGGACAGTAGCTAGAAGGAAGTGTGGGGTCTTTGTCTGGCTTTAGTAATAATTTGATTGCTGCTGTGTTCATGTGAGGTCTTATACCTCCGTTCTTTTTGATCTCTGTCACTGTCCTGATGAAAAGTGGTGCTAATATTGTCCAGAAATGTTTTATAAATTCGGCAGGAAAGCCGTCTGGACCTGGAGCCTTACCTGTTGGCATTTTGTCTAATGCGCTCTGCAGGTCATTAATAGTCAGGGGGGCGTCTAAAATATTTCTGTGTTCCGTGGATAACTGAGGTAAATTTAGGTTATCGAGAAAAGCCTGAATATCTTCTGGGTTTGGATTGTTTACTGTTGAATATAAGTTATGGTAGAAAGAATAGAAAATCTGATTGATCTCCTGAGGAGATTGTG
Organism: Epinephelus lanceolatus; assembly: GCF_041903045.1. NCBI lineage: Eukaryota > Metazoa > Chordata > Actinopteri > Perciformes > Serranidae > Epinephelus > Epinephelus lanceolatus. The sequence continues at coordinate 16,444,089 of NC_135737.1, read as the reverse complement.
TGTAATTTCCGGACGGCCCCTGGATTGTTGGTATCAGAGATTTTTCTTTATTGCGTTGGAGCTGATTAGCCAAAAATTGTCCTGATTTGTTACTGTGTTCAAAATTATTATATCTTAGTTGCTGTATGATAAATTCAGTTTTCTTTGATAGAATATTGTCCAGTTGCGATTTTGTACACTGCAATTGGGTCCATACTTGATCACATTGTTTGCATATTCCTGTGTTAGTTGTTTAATTTTTTCCTCAATGTTTTTTTCTGCTTGCAATTCCTGTTTCTTCTTGTAGGAGGAGTATGATATAATTTTTCCTCTGATTACTGCCTTTCCAGCCTCCCATATTAAAGATGGAGATAAATTTGGAGAGTCATTATCTTCAAGAAAGTTTGCCCACTCCCGTCTCACCATTTTGTCAAAGTCTGGGTCTTTAAGTAAAGAGATATTAAAGTGCCATGTTGGGGGCCGTTTAGGGATGGTTTCTATTTGCAGATTGAGTGATATTGGTGCATGGTCGCTGATAATGATCGGGTGTATTTTTGTGGTAATTTTTTGTGAGATGGAGTTATTTAAGAGAAAAAAGTCAATTCTTGAAAATGAGCGATGCACAGGAGAGAAGAAAGTATATTCCCTCTTCGATGGGTATTTGAGCCTCCAGCCATTGCCAAGCCCAATATCATCCATATATTCCTGTATTACCTTAGCCGATTGTGATTGCTTTGTGTGTACTGAGTTACTAGTCTAATGAAGCATTTAGGACTGTGTTAAAGTCTCCTCCGATTATAGTTGTCGAGCTGTCTGATAGGTTAGATAGTAGAGAGAAGACTGTGTGAAAGAAGGCTGGATCATCATTATTAGGGGCATACAGATTAACGATTGTATATAATTTGTTAAAGATTGATGCCTGAATAATGATGTAGCGGCCTTCTGGGTCTGTTACCGTGCTGTTTAAAGTAAATGGTAGTCTCTTGTGGACCATGATAGAGACACCTCTTTGTCTGTTGTTATAGCAGTGATGAAAAAATTTGATTAAAATTTGGATCTTTAAGAGATTTTTCTTCTGACTTTAGCAAGTGGGTTTCTTGTAGGAGATGCTTACATGCTTATATCTAAAGTGCAGCTTAAACATTTTTACTCAACTCCAATGGCGTTGGTTATTTCTTTAGCGCAATGGTCAGGGAAACGCTCTTTCTTTTTAAACAACGACGATATCTTAGTTTGCACCAGATTGCTTTTTCTAGTCGTGCCGGTTAACGTTCAAACTCGGGTGGTGTCGCTTTAGATGCGTTAGCATGTTAGACGTGTTTCCAAGTACATACCCGACCGCTGTTCTGCAGTGTCGGCACACTGCTTTTGTCTTGTCCACTTGTTTATTTCCATCTACGTATTTTACCCTGAAACCAAAGTAGGGATGCACCGAAATGAAAATTTGTGGCCGAAGCCGAAGCCGAATATTATTAAATGCTTGGCCGAATACAGAGTCCCGAATACCGAATATCATTGTTTAGTTTTTCATTAGTTTTTGCAGATGAACCCCCTCCAGATTAGTGTTGTCACGTTACCAAAATTGGGACCCACTGTGCGATACCAATGAAAATATCATGGTTCTGAGTAGTATCACGATACCACAGCGAAAATGAGGCAGATGTGCCTTTTGTCATTTATGAAAAGATAAATCACTTTTCTATAATACATCAATGATATTTCAATGGAATAAATTACTTATTGACTTATTCATACTTCAAAAACAGCATCAATAAGTGATTAACATAGGGGGGATCAAAATAAAATAAATAAATAAAATAAAAATCAACCAGCCACCCTCCTCCCCTGACAGTCCCTTCATAAGTAAAGAACAGTCCCTTCATAAGTAATGAACAGTCCCTAAAGTGCGGTGAGGTTTGTGGGCCGTTACTGACACAAAGACAGAAATGTGAACGGCTCATTCTCATCTGACACATCACATACCTGTGTTAGGCTGGCTCGGCTGTTCAGGTACGTCTGGGCAGTCATGACGCCAAGAAGAGGATATTATTGGAACCGACTTCTCCGTCGCCGGGTAAGCCGATGGCCGCCGTATTTGACAGGAATAATATTAACGTTACTGTCTGTGTCTGTGACCCCCGTTCAACCCACAACCGATGGGATTCGCCTTTCGTTTTTGCTGCTGGTTGAAATCTGTAGGCTGCTCGCACAGAGTGCTGAATGATTTAAGCCTATTTTGGTCGCTCAAAACTATTTTTAGTCGCAAATGCGAGTGCTGTGACGGGCGGATCGCCACACTGCCGACATTTTATTCCGCCCGTCACGGCACGCCGTTTGATTGCGTTATCAAAATGCCGCTATTATTCAGCCTTGCTTTTAACTTAGTCCACCGAATACCAAATGTGTGTTTTTTTTTAAATATTCGGCCGAATATATTCGGTTACCGGTTAACTAGATATTTTAAATGGTTCGGCTCGCAAAAACGGAATTAAAATAAAACAAAATAAAATAAAATAATATCCTGCGCCCAATAATTCGGTACAGGGTCGTGCCGAACCGAAAGTCGCATACCGAACGGTTCGACACAAATACATGTAGGCCTACCATTACGGCCCTAGTATGGATCCATCTGGATTTAGATTAAACAAGTAATCATTTTTAAAACACTTTTTTTTTTTTTGAAAAATACAACATTAATTGAGTATAAGGATTATTTCGATGGCAATTTATCTCTCAGTGATTATTCAGCTAATACCTTAGTCCCCAAAAGACCCCAAAAGAATCAAAACAATGGAAGAAGGAAGTGCTGCTTGGCTCAGACAGGGTCTTTAGTGAGGCAGGTTAAAAAGTACAAAAAACAAGATTCAGGAAGTCTCAAATTATTGCAGATAACCATGGAAAAAAACAAAGGCACTCCATCTTTAGGTGAAATAATCTCATATATTTCTTTGAAGAATAAATAGCTATGTGAAATTATTTCACCTGAAGATGTAGTGCCTTAATTTTTTCCATGGATGGTTACGATAATATAAAATTGTGTGACCACGTCCAGATATGATGTAGCACTGCACAATAGTGCATGGTGAAATGCTGCTCAGGGTGTGGATAGAGGAAGCAGCAACTCATCAAGGACATGGAAGGAACTGGGTGGAGATGTGAACCTTTGAAAATGTCTATATTAGCAAGAGAAACGTATGACCAAGACAGTTCTAAGAAGTCACACTGATGCTCTGGAAACTGGGCTAAAGAACTACAGTCTTTGTTCATAGTGTTTTGTTAGGTCGTACAAAACTGACATGTCAAAATGTTGCTCTTCACCACAGTCAGTTATGGAGCTAATTATGAATACACAAATAGATACATGGAAATTCTCGTTTCAAACCTGAGATCAGCCCCTTTATCCATGCTGGACACAAAGCGGATAGCATCCTGGCAAAGACCATAACTCAAGAAGAGCACAGCGTTCTCACTGATGTTGGCAATGAGGGCCGGGGTCGTGCCTTTGTAGAGACCACGGAGTCCCACCTGCCTGAAGGTGGATATGAAGCAGTGGATGAAGCCGCGGTACATGGTGGGGAACGTCTGCATCTTCACCTTTGTGGTGTCAAATGGCTGGCCGCTCAGCACACAAGCTGTCCCACCTGAGGAAGGATTTCAAGATCTGTCTTACTGAGATTCAGTAGGAGAGATGAAACCAATGCAATGACTTGATGAAGGAGGAGAGTCCAAAGCTGGGGTCCAGGGAGCAGTTTGAACACTTTTAGTTTTTCACACTCGCTTTGGTGCATTTCTTGAATCATCCCCAACATTTGTAAAACCGTAACAGTGCAGTTTTTGAAACAATTTCTACAAACAGCACAACACAATGCATTACCTGTAACTTCCTAAAAATCCTTTGTTAATCTCTCAGAAGTAAATATATCATTGAACATGTCAGTGCCATCAGAATATGTCATTGTTTGCAAAGAAGAGTCAGAATGCTTAGCCATGTTGCCAATATAACAGTGCACATGGCCAAGGTTTTGATGACAAAGACTGAAAATACATAAGGCTGCAGTTTATCTATATGGCATATATAAAAAATATCAACAGTACAAAGTTGCACATTGCTGTACTTGGGAGATTGATAGCAAGAGATGGTCAGGATTCACAGGGACGTCTTTATTGTTTGTACTGTAATTTGTGGACAGACCATGTCATTGGGATGCAGAAAAGAAAGTGACAAGACTGCATAGTGTTTCAGTACAACTCTAATAATATTTATACATTTAAAAAAATCTGAGACAAAACACTAAAGCCATTTTTTTAATCAATAAAATGAACATTGTTTCTGCAGTAAATAGAGAGACAGCAGATGGAGTAACACAGAGGAAATCGAGGAAACAAAACTGTTATTTGCTCATGCATTGTCTCAACTTGGATAATTGTTCAATCATGATGAATAAGTTGATTTTTACAGGTAAAATGTCACTTTTTAAGTCATCGACAGCCAGTCAGACAGACTGACAGACAGACAGCAGGTCTGGCTGATTCACGCAGTAAACTAACCTGCTGCTCCAGCTGAGAAGTCGATGATTGCCTGGATTATGGGATGTGGAGCCATGATGATTTATAAGATGCTTTGAACCTGAAGATGTATGCCATTTATCAACATACAAATACAAACACAAAAGTGAAAGTAGGCTACTGTAAATTTAGCACCGATCTGCTCAGATATAAAGCTACAGTAAAGAACATAAAAGGCACATAGACTCTGTACTGAAGACTATAGACGAGGGAGAAAAAAATACATCTGTGAAGCATACTCACCTGTTGTCTTCTCGGTCGGCTGCTGATTGCGTGCTGATTGTTTCCCTCCACAAAATAACTCTCAAAGCATTTGTTGCACTACAAGCTGTCACCACCTTGCAAATTTGCACATGATGACCAAGACCTTGTCAAATAGGCAGAGTCGCCTACAACCTACCGTGTAATACATTCCTATATACGCATCTTAATTTACGGAAATTAAACTACGATTTTCAGGAACATAGTGTTCAAAAGTTCTTAAAATTCAACTATGTCCGAGGTTAGTCTTGGGGTTTTTTCTTACTGTACTACTTCCGCTTTCTGATTAACGTCTTGTGAAATCTATTGGCGGACTGCAACGTCCATTCCGTGCGTAAAAGTGTGCACTTCACGCACAGCAAGCGCACAAAGAGTTGCATCAGGCTCTCCAGGGGAAATCACAATAATACAGGAAATAATTTGAGACCCAGATTTAAAGCATGATGATTAGTAGTGTAATCAAAATGTATCTGTATTTTTCCAGCTTTTGATATACCTCTTCACATCTGGTGACTGTTGGCACTGCAGGGGTTTACATTTTATTGTCGTTCATTTATCTTTTCTTTGAATCATTATTCAGTTAAAACGCTTTTGGCAATTTATTGCATTATGAAACTTATAAGTATGTTCTATTTTTTTCTCAGAATGGCGTGACACAGTTGTCTGGTAGAAGTTACCGCACAGGGTAGCCGATAAGTAAATGGAACAAAAAGTACAATGTCACAAATGTCTTTTGCTGTGTTTTTTTTTTTTTGTCACGCTGATTTAGTGGAGAGATAAATGCGGAAGAGATGCAATAATAGCTGTATCTGATTGCAATGCCTGGCAATGGCCACAAGATGTCAATAAAGTCCATAGTTGACTGAGGACACCCAAACAGCTTCAGGTCCAACCAACAGTCCACCTTCAGCTGAAGGCAGACAGTGTTTTGCTGCATTCATTTAAGACTGATGAGCCACTCTTTCCTCTTGTCTGTCAGTCAAAATATTCTTAAATCTTTTCTGAGGAAAAAAAAAGGTTTTTGTGTTTTTATTTGCATACTTATACACACAGTTGGTATTATGAGTATTTTTTTTTTAATTTTGCCCTATTTATCTGTGTAGTATCCCTAGTTTTGAGAAATCTTATTTAATTTTGTACTTTTTTTTAGGATTTATAAACCCTCTGTAAACTTGACTTTAAATGACTACACTATGATTATTGGCTGTAGCAGCAGTAGTAATTATTTATGTGGATAATTAATTAAGAACATGTTACAGCCTACTCACAAGGAGTGGTTTGAGGTTGCTGACTTAATTTCAGATGTAAGTTGTACATGAAAAAATATAACTTGTTATCTGCTCCCATAAATATCAGATGAAAGATGAATTATCCAAAGAACTGTATATATTAAAACCTACATAACTAAGTAATGGTTAAGACTGTGAAATTAGGAAATATTGTCACACAGATTAAATTATATCAACAAGATGACCAAAAAAATAAAATAAATAAATAAAATAATATAATTTAATTTAATTTAAGTTGTAGGGAAGTATCACTCCTCGCTGGACGGAAAGTGTAAAGTTACATATAATTTTGATGCATAATTTACAAAGAGATACAGACAGAGAAAAGTTCTTCTTCTTTTAGGGGCTTCGCATCAGATGTTTACTAGACGCATAAATGAAAACAAGGACCATTTTTTTTTCATCCAACTCTTTCGATGCCATTCATTGGCGCTCCTCTGGTGTCAATCAAATGTGGGCGGTGTCAGCTGACAAACGATACTTCCAGTAAGTCCTCACATGCTGTACAACACAGAGAGTCAACAGGCTGTACGCGGCACAGACCAACATCACTACGAGTGGATAACAAAAACAAAGCAGTGGCTCGACACAGTGTGAACACACTGACAACTTTTGTTCCACAGGAAAAGCCTTTTTAAAGACATACTTTTTATTATTGTCTACAGATTTTTACCGGCTTGGGATGTGACTTTCACTGTAGACTTTGCGCCCAGGAGGAGCACTATTTTCCCGGACAGATTTATCTTGTGTTCGCTCATATTTCAAAGGCGAAGTTGAGACTTTTGAGGGGCAACAGGTTCGCCACATTTACATGACATTGTAACACTTGGCTCCGTCACCTCTCGACCATGGCGGAAGCGGCCCAGCAGCCACACCTGGTGGAAATCGACCCGGATTTTGAGCCCCTGTCGCGGCCCCGGTCGTGCACTTGGCCTTTGCCCCGGCCGGAGTTCATCAACCCGGGCGACTCCAACACGTCCTCGCCGGTGCCGTCTGTGAAGCAGGAGCCCACCGGCAACGAGTTCATCAACAACCTCAGCCTGCTGGAGGAGACCGAGGACTTCACGGAGCAGAAGCCTGCCATCCTGTGCACCGATTTCCAGTGCCAGGAGAACTGCGTCCACCAGCAAGCTCCACAGCAGCAGCAGCAGCAGCAACATCAGCATCAACATCAGCAGCATCAGCAGCAGCACCCGAACCCGCAACTCCCGCATCAACAGCAGCAGCAGCAGCAGCAGCAGCAGCAGGTGCCTCTGCTCTCCTCCCCTGTCGGCTCGTCGTCCTCGGCGGCCGCGGCCGCAGCTGCCGCCGCTGCCCAGAGAAAGAGCAGCTCCTCCCGGCGAAACGCATGGGGGAATATGTCATATGCAGACCTCATAACCAAAGCTATCGAAAGTTCTCCGGAGAACCGACTAACTTTGTCTCAGATTTATGACTGGATGGTGAAGAGTGTGCCTTATTTCAAGGACAAAGGAGACAGCAACAGCTCTGCAGGCTGGAAGGTACGTTTGTTTTTCTCTCTTTGGTACTTTAATCCAGAAGATAAAGTGTGTGTGTGTGTGTGTGTGTGTGTGTGTGTGTGTGTGTGGTGGGAGTTTACAGCATGAATGGTTTAAGGCTGCTGCTTATGCCTGATACAGCAGCTGCCTGTGCCAGTTCTCCTACAAAGTTTTCCAGTGGGGCGTTTTGGTGTGTCTGTGGCACTTAACAGTGGGTTCACAGGGACTTCATTGTGCTTTATGCTATGTTTTTATCTCCTGTGGTATCACTATAATATCCCTCCAGGGATGTCTGGCTTCTCTGTGGCGTTCAATAGCCAGTTTATTCTGTGAAGCTTTGTGATCAGAGTTGTTTATTGTTTATCTCCATCTATGGATGTCTCTTGGAGGGAGATCCATTTGGATTAGTTTAGGGCCTTTACTTTTTTTCCACAAATGTTCCTAAAGTGACAAAAGAACATGAATGAATCTGTGAACTTGTTTACCATTCGCTCCCCAGCATGGTCTTGTGAAACCATGTCCTTTTTCATTGTCATCCATCCACTTCATTGCAATTCAGTAAACTGGCCAATTGCTTCCATGACCTCCGACAGTCATCTGACTTCTCCCTGCAGTATGTGATTTATATGAGTCTGCTGACTCAACAGGGTTTTTTTTTTCTCTTTGTCTTATTGCTTCCCTCAGTGTGCTTTTCGAAAATGCTGTGAGTTCTGGCTGGTTTGAGACAGCTCTCCTCTCTCTGATGGTACTTTAAAAATTTATGATAGATTTTAGGCTAAATCACAGTTTTCCATGCGAGAGAGTGTGCCTTGAATGAAGCTGTGTTTGGACGTCTTTGTTGTAAGGAGATGCCAGAAGCATTAATGTGTCCTGGAAACAGTCCAAAACATTACACAAGAGGGGACTTAAAATTTCTGATGTGGTGTGGCAGGCCCTCCCACTGAACACTATTGAAGGGCGTAAACCTCCCTTCGGAGACACATAGTTGTAGTGGTGTCTGACAATAAATTGATGACAGTCTACTCTCCCAGCGGGAAATCATATTAAGCCTGTAGTCACACATTGAGAGATTTATTATGGCTTCCTCTGTTATAGGCTGTCTGGGTTGCCAATGAAATTTAAAGCATTTGTGGGGAGTTTTTTTGTCCTCCCCTGTCAGAGTAGGCTCCCATGTTTGAGTCATGTGCTGAGCGATGACACATCCATGTATGGCACAAATGCCAAAGAGAATTTCTTTTTTTAGTTTTTAATGAATCCCATAGACAAATACAAAAAAAACCGATATTTGAGTCACAACTTTCATATTTTGCCATACACCAGATTTTATTATATTCTTATGAATTTGACTGAGCACAAATGCAGTTTTCAGCAACGCCCTGCTCCATATTCATCCATTCGACGGCAGTGTTTACTAAAAGGACAAAACTCACGTTGAGCTGTCAAACATGGTCCTGTCAGTCAAATGATATGAGAATGGAAAACCCCTTCAGTGTGGTGAAATATACACAGTGAACAAAGCAGGTATTGGGAAGTTGCGTTGCTGGGGGAGTGATATTGTCCCAGTAGGTTTGGTCCTTCAAGGAAAAGCAACATTTCCCCTTCGCTTATCCAAGAATTTGCTCTCCATTAACATTTTTGCGTGAAAAGAGCAAAGATGTTTTCCAGTGAGCAGTGAAGAATTAATTAAAAAACAAATTCAGAGGGATGCACTGGTGTGGGAAAGTAAAACTAAAATACATCTATGAGGACCCCAGGAAGATTATCAGTAATATTGAAGGAGATAATGGGGATTAGAAAAAGTAATCTATAGGCAGCATGTGGGAAGGTGACACCTCGTACACACACCTACAGAGTGTTAGTCACATGGAGTCTGAGGCTGTGGTGTATTTGAGGAAAAAAAATGGTGTTGACTTCAGAAGATAGAACCATCTTTCCATTTTTATTTAAACTTTCAACTGGCGAGAAAGGAGACTCGTCACTTGGCCACTGCAGTGTCAGCAGCACTACCAACATGACCATGAAACATGGCCGTGATCAACACTGTCTCAGTGTTAGTCACTTGTTACAGTGTAATTAGGAAGTTATTATATAGTAGAGTGTACCTAAGACAAGTGTCTATAACCCTAACCTGAAGCCGTACAACAGTAGATCATTTACATTTTGCAAAGCATGCAACAGAGTCACGCTGACAAAGACTGAACATGTCTCTGTGTCTTCGTTAATGTATCTAAATAAATAGAAGTTTCTCTTTGTTGTTCTGTGTAGAAGTAATTGTGATTGGCGGCTTGGAGAGGGGCGCTCAGCCACCGCCTGGGCTTGCTGCTTATCCTGCCATGTTGGGGGTGTAGACTGAGTAATACTGTGGGAAAGCAAAGTGCCATTCACTGCTGCGAGGGGAGTTATTCATAGAGCTCCCCTCTGTTCCATACAGGGGGGCTATCGCACATTGTCTCCTCGGAGCGAGCTTACTTATGAGCCAGGGTGAGAGCCAGAGAGGAGCTGTGGAAAGATGACAATGTAAAATGCTAATTTTGTAGCTAGCCATGTGTTTTTCTATTGTGTTTTTCTTCTCCAATGGTCTTTTGATGTAAATAGTCATTTCCAGATGGTTTAATTCGTTAATTGGTATTTAATTCAGAGAATTCCTTTATTATCTCTGTTTAAAGTTAGCCAAAATGCATGTATTCTCAAGTATAGCTTTTTCATCTCTGACTGCCTTGTTATGTTCAGACTCAACTGAGGTGACATGAGGAATTGGAAACAGGAAAATATGCAAACTGTGTGGCAGACCTTATTCCAAAGACACCAACTTTGCAAAATGACTCTAGATATTTATACAAAAGTGCTCAAAACAATTAACCGACAACCTTTGATTTTAACCCTGTGAACGTTGAAGAGAGAATAAACCAGCCAGAATGAGAGCTGTACATGTTTTGTGGTTTGTGGAAATATTGCGCAGACCTGTTGGTTCGTTGATTAAGTCATAAGTGAAGTTTGCGGTGGCGTCTCTTGTGCTGTAAGACAGTGATCACGATGACAGTAGTCACAACACAAATGCTTTGTTTCTAGGCACCCATGAGTGTTTAACACCCTCAATCATTGACTGTAAATCACTTAAGGTTCAGTCTTTTTGAAGTTAACCAGGGATCATTTCTCCATGTGACTGATCTCTGTGAACAGATGGGGCTCTCCTGAAGGGAACGGGCTGAAGCACATGAAGTTTTCATTAATCTATGATTAAGGCTGTCTGCTCTGTAATTGTTTGAGGCCAAGCTTGTTTCACAGCGCTGCTGATCCTCCACAGTCGGTCGTGTCTGAACTGAGTCATGACAGCCTCCACACTTCTCAGGCCGTCTGCGACAGTGTGAATTTTGAGGACAGTTGTGCCAGGTGGGACCAGCTTGGAGAAGCTCTGTGAGTGGACTGGACACTGGCCCTGGCACAGGACGCCATCCAACAGGAAGAATAGCAGATGGCACAAATTATGTATCACCAAACCTCTCTGCAGAGCTGGTTATTTATTTTTAATAATGTCTTCATCCCGTTTTTCTTTATTTCATTGCATAAAATGGTAAATGGGCTGCACATTTTGTGCTTTTCTCGTCTCAAAACGCTTCACAACACAAGCCAGCATTCACCATGCATGATGCCACCTACTCATCAGGAGCAGTAACCATTCACATGCACACTCATACACCGCTGGCCATTGGGAGCAATTTGGGGTTCAGTATCTTGTACAAGGACACTTCACCATGAGTGTCCTTGGGCAAGATACTACATGACATGTAGATTGCAGCGGCCAGGGATCAATTCAGTTTCAAAATGTTCTACTTTGGGTAAAACTCTTCACTCATCACTGTCACTTTTTATGCAGCCATCCAATCACAGTGGAAGAGGGGTGGGACAAATAGCCTACCACAAGACCAAACATCACACTACTACAACAACAATAGAGGAGAAATGTGTTCATGTATTGTGGGCTATATAAAAATAATATATGTTTTCTCACCCACAAAATCTTATGATTTCACATAAACTGGCACTTTGCATGTTTCAGACAGATCAGGGATTAATAATAAAGTTTTAATTAAATTCAATTTTATTTATTTTTTTGATAAAGGAGTAAATGCGACATGAGATTTATTGTTTTTGTTTTTTTTTTGTTGTTTTTTACCATGGCATCAAATTGCATATTTCACTGGTATCGACTGCTAAATTTCTGGAATTGTGACATACCTACTCCTGAGCCACAGCAGCCCCTAAAATGTTTGTAATGTGTGTAGTTTAAGTATTACAAACAGTGTGTCAGACTGCAGGAAACACACAAATTGCACACATACATTATTACAGTACAGTATATACAGTACTCTCACATCCTTCCATACCTGACAAAAAAAATCTGTTCTTTTTTGTATTTTTCTACTACTCGTACGTCACCGCAGGATAAATATTTGGTTTCAGCCAGTGGAGCTGGATAGCTCAGGTGCTCTTTGATGTCAGTATCGAGATCAATTCGGTCATAGGTTTTCTCTGTACACGGCGCTCTCTTGACCTGAAATTCCTCAACCTACGCTGGTAAACACTCCCACGGATCTCAAAACAAACTGTGCCGGAGCAGACAAACATGTAGGTCCAAGCAGATTGTACAGCAAGTGACACGAGGGTCATTACCATGTAAATGCACCCATTGACTCCAATCCCTCTTAGTCTTACAGTAAACACTGAAGGTATCACCGAGAGGGGAGGTTCAGAAAGGTCGTGTAGCCAACTGGGATACAAGTATGTTTGTGGAATATGTCTCTAATTTGTCTCTATAAGCAAGTCATTGATCCCAGGGACCTGACCAAATCTTACCTTGACTCCGTCATTGCATTGAGTTTAGCTGGTTACTTGAATTGCAAGGCCGTTTTCCAGAGACTGCATTTTAATCTCGGCATTGACAAATAAATGCAATAGAACACTGTAAAAACACTATCACATGAGGCTTAAATTATGTCACAGTCTTTTAGCTGAGGCTTAAACTGTGGCGAGATTTAGAATATTATAGATATAATAAAGGCGATACAGATGAAATCTTGTACTGTGACATCAAAGGAAGTGTCACACTGGTGTCATTGGTGTAGCACAATCTCTGCATTTTGACAGATCTCTATTGTCTCGCGGTTTATGTTGCCCAGCTACCTAAACATCCTGTTAAAAGTAGTTCTAACAACTTTGGTTTTAACAGATTGTAATGTCTTTGAGTCACATTAGTGATGGTTTAAGTGTTTCTGACAGATGTTGGAAAGTGACTATGCAGTGTATGTAGTGTCTGTAATTGCTGTGTGTTATCTAGACTATTTTTTTCTTCCCATGAAGCTTAGGAATACCACCTAAAGAAATACAGAAGCTAAGAATTAAGGCGTTCTAATTCTGAGTGAGCACAACGCTGGCTGTACTTTATCACCAATCACAAACTGTGTGTTTCTTTGGGTCTGAAAGTGTATTAGTAGGACAGGGAGCTGGATAGAACAGCAGTCCTCCTGTTTGTACTGGTTCAACACACACAGACACACAGACACACACACACAGACACACACACACACACACACACACACACACACACACACACTCACACACACCGCTCACCCCCCTGAGGCAGTCGAGGAGTCCAACCTTGGCATTGCCCCAAGACATGAGGGGCAGCTGTGTTTCTCAGGCAAAGAGCTGGAGGAGCTCTCCTCACCCTCCTCCCCATTTCCTGCCTGCGCCGCCTGCCTCTCCATTCCTGCTTTTCTGCCTCTGCACAAAGCAGGGCACACTTAATGTTGTGAAGGGTTACTGCCCCCCTCCCTCGGTCAAACCCCAAGAAGCTAACCACTACTGTTCTCAGAGAAAAATTAAGAGATGAAGAGAAAGCAAGGGGGAGAGAGAGAGAGAGAGAGGGAGAGAGCATCAGAGACCCAGAACGCTCTAAGTTCAGACTGGGTGACACTTGTTAGGAGTTGCATAACAAGACATTTACTGGAATCAGGGAGCCGCAGGCCAAAGTCTGGTGCCACTGGTTAGTCAGCGGAACTGTGAGGCACTGTGTTAGAGATATGTGGGACGCTAGTCTCCTGTGTGCTTGTTTGTGTGTGTGTGTGTGTGTGTGTGTGTGTGTGTGTGTGTGCACATAAACCTGGGCCTCATAATTAAAGCCCTGCTGCTGGCAGATGCACAGACACGATGGCAGACCGACAGACAGGCTGACACAGGGAACATTCCTGCACAGGCTTTTATATCTTTTTTATTGTGGTGTGATATTCTTCCTTTTCTTCTCTTCCCAGCTGATTTTAATCCAGTATCTCCTTACAACTGCCTGTTTTCACCCCCCACCCTCACCTTTGCTTTTCAAACCGCTTAGTGCTTTGATGTGCGGAATCACCATAGCTGGCACATCGCTGGTGTTAAAAAGCAACTGTTGATGAACACTACCTGCTAGTCTTTGAACTATGTTGTGTAAGGCATCCATGTAGAAACTAGCGATGCAATAATGATTATTTTTAGTATAAATTGATATATTAACTATTTATTCCATCAACTGATGAATTGTTGAAGTTATGTAATGTCAAAAAAAGCTCCCAAAAAACAAAAGTGGAACCAGTGAACCAGTGGAAGGTTTATTTATTTATTTTAATTTTCTGATCGAGTATAACTGACCGTGTAAGCATATTTAGATCCACCTGTTCAGGTGTTTTGGGGTTCAGCATGGTATGAAAATGCTATGTAGATGAGTGAAAAATACTGTCACGTGCACAGTGATGTAACCGTGCCCATCCACACTGATTTGATTGAGCAACAGTGTGAAACTTGTATTCCCCTGGATTATTTCACAACCTCATGTTGTCCTTCTGTCTTGCTCCACATTTGTTTACCTCTCAGCCCTGGCGTTAGCACTGTGTGTTGTCGTCTGTCTCTCATTCCCTCTTACTAGAAACATTTTTGGGATATTAATGACTCAAGCCTTAACAGACTGGAATAAAAAGAAAGCAGGTCAGTGTGGCACAGCAGGGATATCAAATGGTGTTCATGTCTGTGTGTGGTATGCATGCATTTATGTATGGATCTATGCATTCTGTAGACGTCACATCACTTCAACCTCAAACAAGTATTGACAATTGATTCCATGTGCCGGTGCTGTCTGGGTCATTGTTTTACAGTAACCGCATGTCCAGGACGCCATGGGACGAAGCCATCGGGCAATGACAAAAGCTGTGAGACACATACCACACACAGGGGATCATGTCTGTCTGGCTTTTTATATGTCTGTGTCAAAGAGGCTTTGTAAGTTCACATTCAGTTGGGTCATTGCTCTGGTCGCCAGACTGTATTGCAAACACAGAGATTTTCTGCACTGAAATATCCCCAAACATGCAGAACAAATGTAACATGCAAGTTTTACTTTAAAGTGTTTCTGTTGCTCCATAGAACAAAACAACCACATTGAATCTGCAGGGGTTTGATATGCTTTTGATGTTCCAGATGGTCCATTGAACAGGACTCAGCCAAGGTTTTTCTTGAATCAAGAACTTGAGCCACCAAGGAGAAACAAATATGTCTTTCTTAATACATTCTCTGGGTGTTAGGGATTATGTGTAATGAGTTTTAGTGCTTGTCATTGCAGAAAAAGAAAATTTGGTTCAATTATACAGTTGCTGAATTTGAATTCTTTCAAAATCTCTTCAGATTTTCAGAATATTTCACTGAAACTCAAGTTTTCATAGTTAGATTGCTTATTTTGTATTATTCTCTGTTATTATTTTTTTAAATGTGACAATGCTTTGTGCTTTAAAAAAAGACTTGTTAGATTCAGAGCTCACTCAATGCAACCAATTTTCTTAAACTGATGAAAATGATGTTAAACAATTATATCTATTACAAATGCATGTTTACCGAGCTGAGAAATAATAGCTAACTAAACTATAAGTGATATTTTCAACCTCATTTGGTGGCACAGCTGGTGCTACAGCTGGTAACTTCACACTTTATCTCACTGGAAAGGACCCAGGAAAATCCCAGTAAAGTGCCCCTTTCATTTAGTGAATTCAAACAAATCATGTCAAATGTGTACACGGGTGTTTCCACCCACCTCAGACACTGGCATCACACAACCCCGCAGTGCTCCTGCCAGAGTTTTGTTTTGTCAGTTCTTTTTTTCTGGCTGTGGACCAGAGGACAGATCATTCAGTGAGTGTAGAGTCTAGTAATTGCACAGAGAGTATAAATGATATACAAAAAGATACCAGCAGAGAGTGGAGCCTCACTCAACAGGACAGAGGAAAGAAGCCCACGCAGCCTGCTTTGCTCAAGAGTTAAAAAAAAAAAAAAAAATAGAGTTGACATCCAGCGGCATGGTCAGGTAAACAGTCATTTAGGATGAGTCAGATTGTTTTGTTTTTCTCAGTGCGGGTTTGGTAGTAGCAGGCCGAGAGCACGTGACTGTCTGTTTTGGCAAAGGGTTTGCCCAGGCATGGCAGTTTGTTTCACTGAATATACTGCTGCTCTGTCGGCCACCACAACTTCTCATCAGTCAGAAAATTTGGAAGAATGTCCTGTGGGGTTAACAGGAAGACCTCAGCATTGTTTTACAGTGTGAGAAGAGGAACTGTTGTAAGGATTTTGAATAATTTCACCATTCAAATGAGAAGTGAAAGCCATCAGCACTTCTTCACACATGAAAAATGTGGTGTCCCATCGGTTTCTCACAGCTTGTGTGTGTATGTGAACCAGCTACAGACACACAGGGAGTGAGTAGAGCAACACTTTTACGGGACCGCTCACTGCTGAGGGCCCCAAACCACAGGCATTACCCAGACCCACATTGTTGTGCAATTCCCGCCCTAAAGCGATTATGCACGGTGCCTGTCAGACTGGCCGGGCATTATCACACAATCACACATGCATTCAGGCATGTGTGCTTGTGTTCACATACATGAACGCTCACAGGAGCGCTGTGGTTGACTGGCATGGGTGGAAATTAAAATGCGCACTTTAATCAGAAGTGCCGTTATGACTGTGCGTCAGACGGCAGGTTCCCGGCTTCTGTTGTCACGGATACTAATAGTTTGTTTCAAGTGCATAACAGTGAATCCGTACCACCCTCAGGAGTGTTCACTTTAGGTTTGCATTTGTGTCGCAACATTACAGGACTATTGTCTGTGTTGTATAGCGAGGCGCTTGGCTGACGTGATGTTTATAAAAGAAACACCTCATAGGGAGAGGAGAAGTCACCAGCAGTTAGGTTTCACTTGTCATTAGCTTCTACTAGCACATAGCGCATATACTGAAACATAAGAAACAAAATTAATTTCTGTTAGCAATTTCAAAACAACTGTGGGATGTTTATGTTTTATCACTATCGCGAGTATTGCTGAATGTCTTTGAGGGTAGAGAGAGGGTGGCATCTTTATTGTCTATACAGGGCGCCTGTGTTGGATTCTAGGAAATGCAGTGGTGCCAGTCAGGCAGATTAGACGTGTAACCACATGTGGAGTCATTTTTCTCTCAATGAATCATTCATGTCCCGCTTGAGATAATTGATGAGGGAGATACCAAAGCAAAAACGAATCTCGATCTGTTGACGACACTGGCTTTTGTGTCGTCATGTGAATAATCCAGAGTCATTATCTCATTGTTTCAAGACACTGTCATTTGGAATTTTTTTCCAGACACTGATGTAATAATTATTTCACAGTCCCATTACCATAAGGTGATAAATATTAGAAAAAAAGATGTGTATGTATATATCCTACATCTTCTATTCAACACTAATATTTGAGCTTGAATACTGTTGTTGAGCCTATATCACCCCCCTATGTAACTTTCCACTTCTCTTTATCTGTCTTGAGAGAAAAAAATAAAATGAAATAAAAAAATAATCTGAAACCCATGATCTCAGGAAACTAGTTTAATGTTGCACATAGTGAATGTAAAGAACACACTGTTATTACCATGATCTGTCTAGTATATTAGTTACAATAGTTTCTCCGTCAGCTCATGCAGTTGGCTGCAGTGATTGCATGAATTATCTCTTCTCTAGAATCTATTACTTCTCTCTTCCTCCACCTGCTCCTATCCCTTTGAACAGATGCAAATTTCAGCCCATGGCTGACAGGAAGTGGGCGCTTTGAAAGCAGTACAAGGTATGCAGTACCAGGGTAGTGATGTCATTGGTAGAGGAAGCAACACTGAGTGTGACGCTAGATTCTGCGGCATCTTCCTCTTCCAGGGTTCCCTTCATTTTTTTTTTTTCCATTCTTCTGCTTATCTCCACTCAGAGCTGGGAAATGAGGTGAATGCTTGCTCATCGTTCCTCTAAATCATCTTTTGAATTCTCAGAATTCTCATATTGAGATATTTTGTTAGTCAGCTAAATGGATGTCAGTTAAATAGAGCCAAAGTAAATGCTGGAGTGAGGCTTTGGTTTACTCATGTATGACTCCTGTCCTGACCTGTACTGGTGCCAGCTCTGACTGGGATGCCAAGTCCAGGTCTTGGTGTCCTGGTTTAATGTCATACTTGCTATTTACTGTCCCTCACAAAGATGTTATACCTCACCACAACTGATATTTTTTAGAGGAGGGGATTATGAATTTTTTGTAGTCCTACTACATCTTGAACCACTTGTTCCAAATTGAAACACTAAAAGTACTGTAATCACCTTATTTTTCCATGTGAGCCTCGGACTTCCTTCCACCAGCAAAATTAACACATAGTTTCACAA
Organism: Epinephelus lanceolatus; assembly: GCF_041903045.1. Lineage (NCBI taxonomy): Eukaryota > Metazoa > Chordata > Actinopteri > Perciformes > Serranidae > Epinephelus > Epinephelus lanceolatus. The sequence continues at coordinate 16,425,751 of NC_135737.1, read as the reverse complement.
TGCGGCTTTTCCCATGAGACATCGATTTAGCATGGCATCACACTTACAGTATATTGAATGTGTGTGTCATCTAATTCCGCTGGTGTAATAGCAACAAAGCCAAATGACAAGGACGCTGGTGATAAAAGAAAAAACAGCTATGCAGAAGTGTTAACCAGAGCAATATATTTATAATAAACAAACATTGTTTTGCATTTCAAATCAAAATGAAGATATCCTTTTAAGATAATCACGACAAACGACAATCTAGTCATCACTTTCTATTAAAACACTGAGTCCCTTAGCACTCTGTCTGTGAGCTTCATAAATATATTAATTTTGCGATGTGTCAGTGTTATTTCCTTTTCATAATAAGCCCATGAAAAAAATTGTGATAAAAGGATTATAATGGCTCCACTATGTCTATGGCTTTAAGTTTTTTCTCTCTCTTCTTTTTTTGGCAGAGCATGAGTCATGCTAGTTTAAGAACTGGCAAACAGGTAAGTGTGTTAGACTCTATAACGTACAGGCCTCTTCATGGATATCTAGCAAATCTGAGAGTTAAAAGAAAAGAAAGCTAAAAAGATGTGTGTTTTTAAAGAAATCTTTCTTTTTTCTTGAAAAGCAACATGATTATTTGTGACTTCAGGCTCAGGCCATGGTATTAGTATAAGGCTCTTATTTGAGAACATTACTGACAAAATGTGCTCTCTTTAAAACTCTTTGAAGTGCTAACTTGTAAGTGATGTCTTGTTTAATATTAGAGGCATTTTTGGTGTTCAACAGGAATCACTGTGGTGTTTCAGAGCTGCACTTTTCTGGAAAACAATCCGTATTCAAATGGTTTGGGTGGCCATTTTTCTTACCAAACACTTTTGGTATACAGCCTTTTTAGGGGTTGAAGTGCACATATGGTTTATGGTGTAATAAATAACACAAAAAGGGAGTGGACCAATGAGAAATTCTCTCAACTCCATATCCAAAAGGAGATTTATTGCTGGAATCAACATCCAGCCATGAAAAACAGCTCGGGGATATCCCCGTGTTTGCCAGGTTGAACTGGGGTAACAGCCGTGTAAATATAACCCCCCAAACACTCTCCTCACCCTCCCTCCTTTTCTCCCTCCCTCCCTCACACCCGTGGTGGGTCAGGCCTGTGAACGCAGGCCGCCACACAGGCACCCAGCAGTGGTCTACACACTGCATCTTTATCCAGGCAGAGCAGGCAGCAGCCCAGCCCAGCCGCTCTGCTGATCAGAGGCGAAAAATATCCCCACTCCACAGACACAGCTCTGTGCATTTACAGACTCACATTGTGTTGCACATAGCAACACATGCACATATTTCAGCATGGTAAGCTTAGCCAGCACAACCCGGTCCCTGTCTGTACACATGAGCTGTGTGCTGCTTAAGTCTGAGTCACAAAATCAGCGAGCACAAGAGAGAGAGAGCTCAGCATGTTAACGCCCACTGACATTAATGCGCCAGGACATTATTTTAAAAGCATGTGTAGCGGTTATCGTAAACAACATATGAATAGTCTGAATAAAGTATAAAATGTAATACAACTCATTCGTCACTCTTTCACCAATACAGCCAACATTTATAGGACGTATGGCAGGTAACATAAGGACAGTGTGAACAAACACGATAGATAAGAGTTGTTAGAGTTACAGCTGAGGTTGATGCACTGAAATGGTTTGAAGTTAAAGTTCATTTAAGTATATGCCGAACAGTAAAAGTGATTAATGTGTCAGTTGAGGGTTGAAACTTAAAGACTCACTGACTTTACATAAGTCTACTCTCCATGAGGAGCACTACTAAGCCTGTGGAAGAGGTTATACAGTGGAAAGTGGTTACAATGATCAACCACTAATATGGATTGAGATGACTGGGACAGAATCATTTTTGTATAGATATTTTTTTAATACTTTGCTTGTAGTAGTCAAGAAGTACACTAACAATGTTCACTTTGGGTCTTTTCATACATGAAAAAAATATAATTTATTTCCACAATGATCCTTTTGGTTGCGTCAATCCATTTGATTGAGGCTGGCTACCTGAGGCTGGTGCTTTGTGCACTTTGAAATCATGATGGGAAAAAGAAAGTCATTTTCTCCCAGTGAAAAACAAAAGTCTCTTTGAAGCTCATATCAAACTGCCAAAAACAAGCCAAACAAATGCAGCAGCGAAACTTGGTGTTCCTCCATCTACCTTGTGTAGTCTATTCAAAAAAGGAGATGGCTCCTAGTGATGAAGACTTAAACTGATATGCACAGGGAAAGTACCTGTGGTTCAAGCTGCCCTCAGCAAGTGGACCGATAATGTGCCATCACGGGATGCCCCCTTGAGCGGGCGCTACAGCTGCACTGTACTTTGAAACAGTAAATAAAATTCAGTAAATAGTGAGTCTGTCTGTTTCATTACTTTACACTAATTTAATAAATATACAAATGTCAGTTATGAAAAATAAAGAAAACAAAACTCTGGGTGTGATAATCATCCGCTTTACAGAGCTGAAACTTCTCAACAGCTTGAGAAGGTAAGAAAACAGCAAACATGAATTAGATATGATTTTTTAGAAATTACTTCACAGCTTACCATTGATGCCAACAATTCTCCTGCATCATACTTTCAGATGTTAATTGCCGTAGGATTAGCCTTGGGCAACTTCTCGTCTTTTTGTTATTGGCCTGGTGTAATGAAAGCATGGCAGAACAAGAAAACAGATTGGATTTTAAGGTTTATAGCCAACAAACACAAAAGCTTTGACTGATTTTCTTGATCAACAACCTTTCCTTCTGTTTGACTTGTTGATTATGGAGTTTAAAGTTTGAGTGTGCGCCGGTCACTCACATACTCACTCAGCCCAGTTTTTTTTTCAGAGCAGTTTGTCCAAATGTCAAACGTGGCCAAAGCACAGGAAATGGCGGATGATTTATTATTCTCTCACCAAGTTCTGTTTGTTTGGATCCATAATGAGGTTGAATCATAAGTGGGGAACTGTTTCTAAGATGTACAATAAAAGCTTTATCCGCCATTGTAATCCTGTTGGAAAAGCCTACCTGGACAAGGGCCCCCTCTTTCCTTTTTCCTCTTGTTTTTGCCCAGTCAGACTACAGAGTTTTGATTAGGAAGTAGTGGCTCTTGAACCCATAGTTTGCTTCAGCTGGACCCTTGCATTGCAGCTACCAGGGCCTCATTCTGCAGCATTTTGCACAGAAACCAGAAGCATCAGTGGGATCAGTATCAGGACTGGCCAGCTCTTCCTGTGCGGATACAATGCAGCAGGAAGTTCGCTAATAGCCACTCCACTCCGCCACTCGTCTCACACTATCATAGAGCGATGAAAGATCCTGGAGTGTCAGTGGCTTTGCTGCTTCTCAGCGTAAGCACAAAACCATTCACAGACTATTTATCATTTGTCTGCAGTGATTGTGAGACCAATCAATCTTAAGCTTTACCAGTCATCATCCGCTCAGGTTTCCAAGTTCAGCTCTGCGTGTGTGTGTGTGTGTGTGTGTGTGTGTTTGTGTGTGTTTTGGGGGAGGGCGTTTGGTTGCGCTCAGATTCCTTGCAAAGGATTGTGAAAAGGAGATCCTGCCAAGAGGCCGTCAGTAAATACATTTGCAGACAGATTCGCTTCTGCATGACTTGCGTTTTCTGCCTTTCCATCTGCGCTTTATGATGGTCATATAACTCAGCATCTCACAATGACCATTTTGAGGAGCTACTTTCCTGGAAGTCATAGACTGCTACTTGGGCTCATAGAACTCTAAAACTAATTTAGGGCGCTCCACACTGAGCGATCTGTGTCTGGGCCTCCTCTCTCCCCTCTCTTTGCCAAATTGAATAATTGGAAGTTGACGTCAGCTGTTGAGAAAGGGACCTTTTTTTCTGCAACATGAGTGTGCGATCAGCTGTGGCCAGTAGTGTGCGCGCATGATGTCCCAGAGGAGCACGTGAAAAGGACAAGGGAGGAATAGAAGGCTAGGAAGGGGGCGGGATGGAGGGAGAGGGCAGAGATGATCTATTTCTGGTTCGAACCATGTCCTAGGGTCAGTTTCCAATTTTAATCTGGGACTGTTTTTAAAAAAGAAATTGTGGTAAAACAGACTTATTTTTATATTGCTGCTTAACAGTGACACATTTATGTGCTGCTGACCAGTCAAACCTGAGGCGCTGTGCTGTGTTGCTCGCTGCTACACAACATTAATGACAACAATCATTTCCTTTTCTCTGACTGTTTCTAATGAAAGCGAGGGTATAAATAATAAAAAAGACCAGAGGCTTTACATTTCCTGTGCTCTGCTTTTCATTTCCACTGCCTTTTATGATCATTGCCGTATTGACTTTAGTAAATAGGTCAATGATTATCACTGGTCAGTCCAGTATTGGTGCTGATGATAACTTATCAAACTGCAAACACATGAAGTCATCACAGTCTATTCAGATTGCTTTGTGAATGTGGTAATGTGAAGGTGTAGCGCTTCATTTTCTGTGTGTGTGTGTGTGTGTGTGTCCGAAGATCAGTACACCCAGACTGTAACTGCTTCCTTTCATTTTTAATAAAACACAGCACAGTAAACACTGTACAGCCACCGCACACCACTTTGAACTATTACATCAATGACTAAATATTCCATAACTCAGCAAGTCAAGGCCAAATTTTAGGCACAGACACTCGCTATCAGTCATTTGATAGGGACTTTATTCACAGTTTATGTCCAATAGATCAGAAATCCCTCTATTAAACAACCACGCAGAAATCCCCCTAAAATGAAGCAAAAATCCCCCCAAAACAATTTAAATTTGATTTATTGTTGAGTTGAGTTGATTTGGTTTTAAAATATATGTTTCCAAAAAACAATCTGAAGTTGGATCAACTCATAGTATCTTTAGCCAAAAAGAACTGACTCTATAAAAATAACTATTGCTTCTTCCCTCTGGCTCATGTGTTATCTTTTTGATCAGCTTCTAAAGGTTCACCACAATGTACCACCTTTAGCTAGCCTGATTTCCTACTCTAAATCAGTTGTAATCAACCACTTAATCACAGAATACCAAGTATATCTGACATGAAGGGGAAAAACCTGCCATGAGTGTATCTTTTGATGATGTTGTGATCACAGTGAGTAGGAGTTCCCCGTCACTTGTCACCCCACCATCTCACCTGGAGCTGTGTGCTCAGGCCCATGCTGTTGTTAAGCGGGCAGACCTGCTGAGCTGGTGTAAGGCTAATAACAGGTTTACACGTTTTCTGTCTTAACCGCACTGCTCAAACTCAGCTAGACTCAGCACAAAGCTCCAGACATGACCAAGCTACAGCTTTAAGGCTACTTACTTTGGTGGTTAGAAATGGTGTGCTGCATACTCTATAGGTTGTCCTTTTAGCAGCCGCAGACATTACACAGAAAATCGCTAGTTACAATGCAAGAGCACACCTACTGTTAAGCCTGAAACATGGGTAACGAAAGGTGAGAAAAGCCTGTTCAGGACAGCACCGTTTCTCTAATGAGTTCAGTGGAAATAGTGCAGGGAAACCACATTTTTTTTCCACTTTCATCGGTTCCGTATCTCTGTTAAATGTGTGTGAAACTTCTCAGAGAACTGCTGGCGTGTGAGTTTGTACCGGCTGCACGCTTTCATACAGTGAGGAGGGAGCATTGCTGCAGATGCTTCATACCTATAGCTGTATGGGCTTTGCAGCTGAGGTTTCACTTGTGGCTTCACTTGATTCAAAGCAGCCCTGCAAGTAGGAGGTGCCACGCTCTTCTGGGGATTTTTTCGATAAGCAAGTTGACATTTGAGCAGCTCTGAAAGCATCAGCACCTTGGTCAGTGTGCCAGCATCTGTCTGTCTACAGTTTGCTACTGTCTGCTGGAGAAAGGAGAAGAGAAGAGGTGAAGGAATGTAAACATAGGAGAGGAGAAGAGGTGAGAAGAAAGGAAACAGGATGAGGAAAGGAGAGGACAAGGAAGGAAACAAGATGGGAGGAAAGGAAAAGGACAGAAGATTCAGGAGATGTAGGAGTTGGAAGGAGGCGGCAAGAGACAGGGAAAGAGTGAGAGGAGGGAAGAAGGAGACGAGCAGGAGAGAACAGAGGGGATAAGAAGAGTAGGAATGAAGTGAGAGGCAGAGAGGAGGTTAACAGAGGGAAAGGAGACAAGAAATAAAGAGGAGAGATGGAAGGAGAGGAGGAGAGGGTGATGTACCGAACACTGTGGCCTTTCAGTAGTGCTGCCAGTGAGGACGTTTAAACCAGCACAGTGTGTTCTTTACTGATCCTTGCACACTCTGTCACACACAACCCCTCTTTCTCTTTTTCTTAAATAGCCTACACTCAAGACACATTCTCCTGTGCCTTCTCTCTCTCTCTCACACACACACATGCACTCACACCACCCAGACATCCATACTGCAGCCACTTGTTGAGTCATGACGTATCTAGTCATGTAATTCAGTTTCAGCAGTCACACGACAAAGTGAGCATTGCTTTCATTTAATAAATATAGTGTGACATCATGGATTAGTGTCTGTTGCTAAACATAAACACTCTGGCGGCGGGGGGTTGGGTCGGAGGAGGGGGCGAAAGCTAAATTTGCAGTGTCCACTTGGCTCATGGTGCTGCGGCTCCGCATTCCATGCCTTTTTCTTTGCCTCACGACCGCCGCATTTCCTGCGAGGCAGGAAGTCAGCTCTGTTTCCTGTCACAGTCCTCTTTCATGTGGTCACTTCCTCGTGTTTTGCCAGCGCTGCTCTGTTCTGTTGACTCAGAGAACGGAGGTGGTGCTCCTCGCGGTGGGCTCAGGCAGAACAGAGAAAAGTGTTTTTATTATCTCTGGCTACGTGAACTAGCCTTCAGAGATACGCTAATGTCAGGTTACCGCCTGTTTTCACAACATTTATTATGATGACATTCCTCAGTACGACACAAAGGTTTTTATTCACAATAACTATGTAATATGTGATGATATTATTTTGAGGTCACTCTTTGCAGGCTTCTTTTCCAAAACTGTCTCCAACATTTTGTTGCATTTTTTTAGGGTAGAAACAAAAAGAAAGTACTTTATAGATTGGATGGTGTCATTGCCTCTTCTTAAAAAAACAACACAAGATAGGACCGTCCTCGAGTGACAGTAATCAGAGTTCAGTTCTGTGAAATCGTGGGTTTTGTAACCTTGTTGAGGAATGTTGATTGTGATGGCTGCCTGGCTGGGAATCCTGCCTTTACTGTTTCCTAAGAGATACTAACAAGTTGGCTCTGATTACGTTTGAACTTTGCACACAGTGATTAGCTGGAATGTTAAGATTCCTGTGTACTGCGGCCAGAGATAAATCAGTGTCACATACAGTCACTGGATCCAAAGGAAACACTCTTAATTTGTTAAAAAAAAAATTAAATTAAAGAGAAGTACATCAACGAATGTGGGAAGCAACATGCCATAACTTTTCAGTGATATACGCATGTCCGTGTGTGTGTGTGTGTTTGCGTTACTAAGTGTATGACTGTGTTGATGTGCATGTGCTCATCCCAAATCGCGTGTGTTTTCAAACCACGATATCACTGGCTGCAGTGAAGAGAGCAGCAAAATCAAAACCATACTGCGCTGCTGTTTGTCCTACTGCCATTGCACTAAAAACATGAGCTGGCACTCTCACACACACACACACACACAGTGGGAGACGAGGCTTTTCCATTGGCTCCACCAGACACCCTCAGCCACACTCCCCACACGGTACTCCGAGTTCTGCCGAGTTCTGGTATTTCCCATCAGAGCACTTTTTTTATGACCCTTCACTTGTACTCCCTCTATTGCATCAAGACTTTTAAACTGGTTTTTAAAAGTCCTCCATCATCACAACACAACACAACACAACACACAATGTAGTGACTGTGCCATAAGCCAAAACAGAAACCAGGGCCTCTGCAGCGGAGACTTTAGCTGTGAGTTTTTCCTTCCTGTCATCAGGAAGATATAGGGCTGTAACAGGACATCCCGGCGTCTGCACTCACATTGCAGTCATTCCTTGTTGCAGCACAGCTGAAATTACCAGCACTTTTAGCGGTCATGGGAAAGAGAGACTCATGACCAGACTTTACTCCTCACATTTTGTCATAGCTACTGATGTGCATGAGGAGGAGGGGGAGAAGGCATTTGCTAAGCTAATCAGGAAAGGGCTGTCACGTCCCTCAGATCATGCAAATTAGACCGAGACGATTGGCTGAGGCAGTCGGGCCATTTGATTCAGAATTTCATTCATTTGTAAAGGGCCACTGTTCAGATGGGTCCCCATGTGCCCTAGTGCCTGAGGTCCTCCAATGAGGAGAAGAAAGCGGTGAAGTAAAAGTAGATAGAGAGAGGAGAAGAAGAGGAGATGTTAAAGAGGGTGTTGTAGCTGGAATGGTATTTAGTCATATTCGATAGAGCAGATTCGTCAATTAATTGATTTTCTGAGAATCAGTCAGCAACAATTCTGTTAATTGATTAGAGGGAGACTTATTCTGTGGCTGTGGAGGTAGCTTTGCAAAGTTTGAAAAGATAACCCTGATGATGTCATAGTTATTAGGGTTATCTCAGTTCTGCCTTTAGACTTATATTTTAACAGAAAGGCTTTGTTACAGATTGTGGAGTCGTGGACTTTGAAAGATTCGGGTATTTGACAGTCTAATGAAAGATCCTTTGAAATTCCATTACGGAAAATGCAGGATCCATTGTGTTTCAAGAGCTTCACCTAATGTCAGAATATCTCTGCTTTTTTCTTTGATTTTGGCCAATTTTGTCCTTTGCAACTTTACTAACTTTATAAAAGTGTGACACTAAATAGCATAAGTACCCCATATAATCTTTGTAGTCATATATTCAGCAAAAAATACCAGATATTTTCCATTTGCAGATTTTCAAATGCAAGAATCTTCTTTTCTCTGTTTTATATCATTATACTGTTGATCAAAACAAGTTTTTGCTGACATCACTCTGAGCAATGGAAAACTCTAACAGGCATTTTTACGGTTTTCTGATTTTATAGACTAAACAAATCAGTGATTATTTAGTTGAAAAATGAATCAACAGTGAAAGTAATTAGAGTGGGACAAGATTTCAGAGTCAAGAATGAGAAGAGATGGTAGAGATGAGGAGAAGCAGAGGTGAAGGCAGAGCAGAGGGCAGACTGTGAACCAGATGTGAAGCAGTGACTCACAGCAGGAACAGGCTTGATGACGTTAGCCACTATGCACGCTAAGCTCTGCATGTGTGTGTGCACCGGGAGTTCCAGCCATTTCTTCCAAAACAACAAGCTTTACGCATGCACAGTAATGTCTGGCCAAGGCTCATTACTTCATGTTGTGGCCAGGACACAAAACGATACAGAGCCAGAGTGTAAATTATTCTCTGAGGCTAAATGGTCACTTTAGTAACAGTTTGGGCTGATTTAGAGTTTGAAAATCATAACATGCTGAAAAACAAATGGAGACTGTAGTGTCCCAGTACAGTAGTAGCTCCAGTAACGTAGGCCAGAAATAGTGTCTCACTTTCTGTGGTTTGCTTAGCAGACATTTGCCCAATATTCAAGCTTTTGTTTGCTGTGTTTTAATAATGCTTCACTAGCTTCCTGCACAAAAATTAGTTTTTCCACTGGGGGTGTCACTAAGCAACGCCAGAGCGCTGTATTAATGTGTCTGTAAGGAGGAAAGATTAGTCGGTTTCCTCCCTTTGATGCTGTGCTGGTTCAGACAAGACACACAGTCAGGTGGAATGTGAGTGTTGGTATAATGGTGTTTTACAATGGGCCCCTCTGTTTTTTGGAGGAAATAAAGGCCCACATGTACAGTATGTTTGGAGATAAGAGTGTCTGCAGTTTAATCCTTGTTCTGTTCAGGATGTGTTGCTCATGGGGTAAAGTTATTGACATCTTTTGTGTGTGTGTGTGTGTGTGTGTGTGTGCACGCGCGTGCACATGTGTTTCTTTAAATTGCACGTGGCATTAAATTGTTGAGTGACCTTAAAATCTCTCCTTTCTCATCTGTAAGTCAGCTGTCAAGCCAGATGTGTTTTTCAGAGAGAACCACCTGTACAGATGGATTTGCACTTGTATGCTAAAGCAGATCTGAGGCGTTTCAGTGAAAGGGCAAACACAAATCTCTCTGTTTGTCTGCTCCTCACCTAGTGTCTCTCTCTGTCTCCATCTCCTCCAGAACTCCATTAGACACAACCTGTCGCTGCACAGCCGCTTTATCCGCGTCCAGAATGAGGGGACAGGAAAGAGCTCATGGTGGATGCTAAACCCGGAGGGCGGGAAGAGTGGCAAGTCCCCGCGACGCAGGGCGGCCTCCATGGACAACAACAGCAAGTTCACTAAGAGCAGAGGAAGAGCAGCAAAGAAAAAGGTAAATAAACAAAGAATCCAGCTAATGCTTTTGTGCTGTGACATTGTAAACTTTTCAGATTTGAGCCATGCCAAGATTTTTCTTTTATCACAACTGTCTCTACATGGTCTGTCACAAAAAATTAAACCTTTTTTTTTCATTTACTATTATTATTTATTAAATCATTACTCTGCCACATTTAAACTGCTCTGGCCTGCCTGCTGTTGCTGCTTCCTCTGCATGCTGCTTTGCAACCCGCCAAGGAAAGGCAGAGGGGCCCCAGAACAAAGCCATACTGCCAAATATAATACTATAATAGTTTTCTCTGACAAAAGTGTTCCTGACTGAAATGGGATTTTGGTAATATTCTTAGCCTAAATTGGTCAGTTCTTGGTCAGCATTACAATCATAAATACAATTATCTAGACTCATTTGCCTAGCAGAGGTGAAGTACATTAACTGAGAATGATTCTATGTGTTTGTTAGTCACATCCACACCTCTACTTTTTTATTCTTTTTGTCTCTTAAAGTAGTCATGTATGTTAACTTCCTTTGAAAAGCTATTCTCAAGATATTACCACATTAATGATATAATATTTTGCAAGAATACTTTTGCATTGGATTTTTTTTTACTACCATCCAACCCTGTGTTTGATTACCAGTGGTTTCTGCCCAAAAACATATGCTACACTGACTGTCTCTGGCACATACAGTCTTTTGGTACACTGAGAGTCTCCTTGTCTCCCCACAGCTGTCCCTGCAGGGCGGCCCTGACGGAGGCGCAGACAGCCCAGGCTCCTACTCCAAGTGGCCTGGCAGCCCCAACTCCCACAGCAACGACGACTTTGATGCGTGGAACAGCTTCAGGCCTCGGACCAGCTCCAACGCTAGCACTCTGAGCGGCCGCCTCTCACCCTTCATGCCTGAGGATGACCTCGGGGAGGCAGACGTGCATATGGGCTACCCAGGAGCCCCTGGGGCCAAGATGACAGCCACGCTGCCCAGTCTGACAGAGATGACAGGCTCTCTGGTACACAGTTCTGAGAATGTCATGGAGAACCTTCTGGACAATCTGAACTTGCTCTCGCCCAACAACTCTCAGGTTGGTGGGGGAGCAACCACCCCTGGGTCGTCCCAGTCCTCCCCCTCTCCTATGATGCAGCCAAGCCCTGGTTACCCTGCTTACAGCTCCCCCAGCATGGCCCAGAATCCTCAGCAGGAGTACCGCAAGTGTGTGTATGGCCAAGCAGGAATGAACAGCCTATCGTCCATGCCGCTGCAGACACTGCCAGAGAGCAAGCCCAGTTTCGGGCCCAGTATGGGCCAGTACAGCTGCCCTGCAGGGCTTCTGAAGGAGCTGCTGACGTCAGATACAGACCAGCACGGAGAGCTCATGCCATCAGTGGACACTGTAGTGTCTCAGTCCAGCGGAGGCTGCATGCTGCCACCGTACAGCAGCAGCCAGCATGCAGCCAAACTCATGGGAGGAGGGAACAGTCACCCGCATGGTCTCTCTCACACTCACCCCCACAATGTGCACAGCCAAGCCCCGACAACGTCACCAGCTATGAATGGTCGCTTGCTCATGTCCCTGAGCCACAGTGGGGGCACCACGCGTTTGCCTACAGCCAAAAGCCCTATGCAGATGCCTTATGGCCTCTCCAGCCACCTCAGCGCAGGAGGCATGCCTGGAGGCTTCTGCCCTCTTAACACCAATGGATACGGCCGACCAGGCCTGCCACAGCCCTTACACCCAGAGAAGCTGCCCAGCGACCTTGATGACATGTCCATTGAGAAGTTTGAGTTTGACATGGAGACGGTCCTCCATGACACTCTGATGGATGGAGACTCTCTGGACTTCAACTTTGAGCCAATGGTGACCCAGCAAGGTTTCCCCCACGGAGTGAAGACCACCACACACAGCTGGGTATCAGGGTAGAAACTGTAGTGCTGTTGCTGTTTGGTAAAAGGCACAATCAGAACTCATTTGAGACAAAAAGTATATCTTTGGATGTTTAATCCTCAATCCAACTTCACTTGCAGTTTCTGCACCATCAACATTTCTGTTTCAAAAATACTTTCGGATCACTTCAGCAGACTGAGACTGGCCGTGAACAGCTAAGGACACATCTCTATTAGAGCCCCTGAACTGGTGAAGATGATATCAGAATTATTTTTGAAATATTAAAAATCCTGTACAAACTTAAGTGCCAAACATTTTGCCTTAACGTAAGAGCCAAACTGAAACACACCTCTCTAGTTTACTCACCAAGGTTACAGATACTATACAGTTGTGTCTGCGATTTTTGCAAGTGGCACTGCCAGCTACATCTCATCAGCAGCAGCACAATCTGTAGAAGTTCACAAACTCATACCATGATGTTTACTGTGTTTCCACAATCAAACCTTTTGTATGTACAGTGTAGTGATAATTGATTACCACTGCAAAAGAATTATGAAGGTAATCTGGCTCATGGGTTTGTGGACTGACTTGATGTTAAGTGAGAGACTTCTCAAGGGATCCTCGGATGATGTTACATAGTAACTCACTTTGTTATTGCCTGAATGTACATAATGTCATCATACAGTTTGTAAAATTGGGCCTCTTGGTGTATTTTCTAAGACTGTAAATAATGTTTACAGAGTGGAAGTCAAGGCAGCAGAAATGAGCTCACGTTTAAAACTGGATCGGATTCTTTTAAAAGCATGTCGAGCGGACAGATCTATGCTTGTCTCAATCAGGCTGTACAATGGTAACACACTTAATGATTTCTTGTACATACCTTAAGAATGTATATTAAAATGATGTGGTAGATGTTTACTAGATTTAGTATATATTTGAGACCTAAATTATTTGTGGTTAATATAGATTTATGCTGGTGCATAACCTGCACTCAGACATGAGAATTGTTCTGAGTCATTCGTCACTCTGAACCTTAATACCACAGGGGCCTATTTATTGTGCCTAACAAAGTAGATATCGACTGCAGGCTTGAAGGGTTTTATATTGTAAATGTCTACGGTCCAGAAGATACTCAAATCCAGCGGTCTTGAAGAAAAGTACAGTGAATTCTTTACTTTCAGTTCCCTGCTTTCACTGTTTTGTGACTGTAGATTGTTATTGTTAGGGTTCCCTGAACGCTTCGCAGCTCTGTGAATGTTGCGAGGTCAAAGGATGTTAGTGGATAAAAGATATTCTCAGTGCTTCTGTTGTTTTCACACCAAGGCTGAGTCCGAGACCTGCCAGAGATTGTCATTAAAGACACTGTGAGTAACGGGCCTGTCCCCTGTTCAGTTTCAGAACGTTTTATATTATTTTATTCTTTGTCTCAGAAGGTTAGTGTGACTGATTTAAATTAGTACAATATGATTCCTTTTTGACCTGAGGAGCCCTCTGATGCTGTCAGAAGGATCAGCTTTACTGCTTTTAATGAGACTCCACTTTCACTCTGCCCCTCCTACCTCTACATATCTCGATGTCTTTTTTTACATTTGACATAAAGTTAACATGTGACTTGATAGCTCAAATCATCTTCTTAACAAGTCTAATTACTTTTTGCCCCTGAAAAGCGCCACTAAGTGTTAAGTATCTTATTTAGCATGTATATTTGCATTTTCTGACTTGCTTTTCCCACTTACCGCTGTACTAACAATGAGCTTGTCAGCCTGTCAGTGACTTATTATGCAGAGTCACAAATAGTGTACAGGATTGTGGCTACCTTTGTGAAGATGGTGTCTGTAAACATGACTGCTTCTCATGAAGTCGACTTGTTCGGTGGCTGATAGACCAGGTGGTTTAGAGATAAACTCAAAATGATAACTGCCTATTCCACATTGATGTGTATTGCATGATTTATCCAGAAACCACATATATGAGTACGTGTCTGATCATGTGTTGTCACAGGCTCTGAGTATGCAGCTTTTTATTTAAGTCATACTGCTAATGAGTTCACCTCCAACAGAGGGGAAAGCTCTTTAATTAGTTTGGTGTTTGGTTGAAATTAAAATCTGCATTCTCCAGCGCAGCAATGGCACATGATCTGACACTGCTGACAGAGATTTTTAAGAAAGCCAGGGAGCATTTAATAAAATTCTTAACATTTCAATGGCCGTTAAAAAAGCTGCTGTTTGGCTTTGGTGCCAGGTGTTGCCTTTTCTTACCCAAACTTGCCATAGTGTACTATAGCCAAATTTGCCTTTGAAGTCAAAATGATATATTTAGCATTTTTATCATGTGATATGTTCAGAATTATATATATTTGTGCCGGTCACTCAAGTCAGGATAAACTGTAATGAATCCATGTAGTCAGTGTCACAGGATTCACTCTAAAAATAAAAGAGCTGTACTAAGTAAATTATATCTCTACATTTTTAAATGATTGAATCTATGCATTGTATTCCTTAATTTTATGTTGCTATTGTTATATTTTCTTTTTCTTTGAACTTACGACAGAGATATTTTATTGTAACATAGCGCTGTGAGATATTATGGTGTTGTTGTTGTCAAAACTCTATGTTCCAGATAGTTATATGGGAAAAAATGAAGTTTATTTAGAAAAAAGATGATGCAGTGATTAATATGCTAAGCTTTTGTAAACTGACAATGTTGTATTTCTTGTATTTAGCTACAGTTTTTAGAAAATAGCATCAAAAAGCAAATTACTGAAAAAAAAAAAGTAAGGATATATTGCATTTTTAAAATGGAAAACACAATATTTAGTCTGTCAGAGAAGTCCTCCTCAGAATGCAAATTCTGGACCAATTTTTGTAATTTTAGTAGATTTTAGTAGAAAGATATTGCACTTTTACTTACGTTTTATAACAAAGTGCTCCTCGTAACAAGAGGAAGAGTTCCCATTACATATTTGAAAATAAAAAATCTGTTACATTGAACTTATATACCAGAATAAATTGGAATTGTGCTGTGTGATTTGCAATCAATAAGAATATGTAACTTGTTCAATATTAATGTATTAAGACCTGAATAAATGTACTTCTGTGTTTAAAGATGTGTCAGATTTGTCAGTTTAAAATAAGAAAGATCATCAGCATCAGGAGTTTTGGTTTACTACAAACCTGATCTAGTTGTTTGGGCCAAATAACTTTTTTTTTTTTTTTTGTTAGAATAGAAGTAAGCTAGGTGAGAAAACTTGAATGGCAAACACAACAGTTGCATCAGTTGCATCTATACAAAGGTAATGATCACTTTTTCCAATACATATATGCATAATCATGACAGTAAAGTAACTGGTGGGACAGTAGGCCAATATTATTTTTTGAAGCTAGGCTACTAGCAATAGCTCTAGTAATAGTATGTGTCACTACTGCTGAATCCTGCATTCAGAGTAATCAGTCATAAATTGCTTTATACTCCAAACTCCAATATGGTATATTATGTTTCTTCTTTAACACTGAGTACCCTAATACCTAAACTGGAGAATGGCTTTGCAGAAGATGATTGTCTGAGGTTGTCTAAGCCCAAGGTTACATTTTCATCCCAACTTTTAAGCCAACTGACATTTCCAGGTCAAAGTGAATCATTTCGTGCTACAAGAACAGAAAGTAAAGCCATAACCATGGAGTCAACACTGGGGGAGACCAAATCTGCCAGGAGGAAAACTCATTTCCTACTATATTATATTATTTATCACAAGCCAGTACAGCAATACAGTATACTATGCAAACATGCAATAAATGAAAGCCACTACTGTCTACATAAATGACCCATGTAATGCAACATAAATGAATGACTACTGAGACTTGCCATGGGCTATCTCACAAATATAACGTAATTAAGACATTAATGTTTGTTGTATACACCCATGAGCCATGTTCTGCTGGGGTACGGCAACGCCACTTGGACAAACCACACACAGAACTGCAATACACTGCAGTACTAGAACCAGTAGTAACAATAATGGCAATCCATTAAGTTTATTAATGATTATTAATATATTTGCTAATGATTGTTTTGGGCAGCGGTGCATGGTTGCCTGTCGTAGAGAGACAACTTTTCTTTGTTTCCCCACACAATATATATTATAATTACTGCCTTGGGATAAATGATCTCACAACAGATTTAAGCCATGTGCAGGGGCTTGTTTTATAAAAGACAGAAAATTCTCAACTTGTGTGCTGCACTCTTAGTTCTGGCAACTCATTTCTTCCCTACAATGATTCCTCCTGGCTTTTCCTTACAGCCACATTCCGCACCATGCACCCCCTACCACTGAACCCAATCACCCCTGACAGCAAACTGCACAGCCTCTCTGGCCCCAGTGCCTTTGACTTTGAATTGTGAGTTAAAGATAACCTTTAACTAGAAAAGCCACTGGGGACTAGTCCCATAAAATGCTCTGGCTAAAGGAGTTCTTCAGAAGTTGGCGTCGAGACTTGTTCCAGTGCTTAACTTTTTGTCTTATGATATTTTTCTCCTGCTTGTTCCTACAGGGCTGAAATTCAGACTGAAGAACATTTCACTGAAATAAATAACAGCATCTGTAGGCACTGTAGCTGAAATGAATGCCAGCCCAGAAACTGCATGCCACTAGCATGTTGAGGAGAGCTTGGAGGGCTCAGCTTAGCTGAAGAAGTGGCACACTGTATGTTTCACTTCCCCCTGTGTCCAGGGGAAACAAAATAGGTTTTGCATTTCTTTACAGTGCACAGCAATGTGGGCCAGGGTTTTTGTGTCAGAGCGAAGTGGGAGGGAGATGGAGAGAGGGGCAGAGAGGACGCTTGTGAGCACATAGATGAGGAATGTGGGTGTGGACTCCTGCCAAAGGCATATGCGATCCTTATGTTCCCCTGAGTGCGAGAAGGCAAAATGTGGTTAGACGGCTGGGGCCATGTCAGGACACAGACTGAGTGTGAGGACGTAATATGCCATGGAGTTCATTCTCTTTGCTGCATTTGTGTTTTCACATTTTCCCTCCAGTTTCCAACTAGTTTCCTTGTGCCCTTATGTTAGATTAAAGACAGTAAGTTAGAGAAAATAAAAAGTGCAGAATTTTGATGTGAAGGGGAAAAACAACTCCTTAAATCACAATTCCTGACATTCCCTAAGTGGGAAAGTTGAGTCAATATTTGCAAACACAAGACTCTTAGTACTAGAATACTGTGGCCAACAGTCAAGTCAGCCACTTCCTGGTACTTGGCGATTAATAATATGCTTGTTTAAGCTTTCACAGTATCATTCCTGAAAATAAGTAAAGCATTTACAAATTGCTTAAAGAGAGTCAAAAAGCAATGAAATCATGAGTGTTTAAAGGAAACTAAAAGTTAGAATAGAATCTGTGGAATTTACTGGTAATCACAAAAAAACAAGGGGCATCTGCTAACAGACAAGTGTGTTGTAGTCATGCAATTTTTTGGTCATCTGAGGTGAAATGTGTTACTAAGTATTGTACAATGGGTCAGTGTGCTTGTAAAACAAACATAATCAATCAGATCTTGGACCAAATGCAGTAATATTATATATTATAATATATTATATTATATTATCTTAGATTCTTAGAGCTGAATTCTACTGGACTCTGAATCTGTAATTGGGCTAGACAGTAACATTCATAAGGATTTGATTATATGACAAAACATATTTCAAAGGAACTCAACAAAACCAATTCAAAATGCACAGGAAAGTACATAATACTAATAATAATAATAATAATGATAATGATATAATAAAAACTGAGAGCTATTGTATCTACCGTACTTTGTCACATTTATCTTTTCCAGCTATCATGCAAGCCTGAGCATGCATAAACGTATGTGTGTGTGTGTGTGTGGATGTTGAAGGTGTGTCTCGAGGGCTCTGTAGGTAAAACAAATAGGTCGCAGAGAGACTTTGGGCTCAAAAGACACCTAGCAATGGGGCCTGTAACTAGTGAGGTACCGATGTGAATGACAGACCCATGGGTGGTCACCAGCATCAGCTGAGCCAGCCTGCTGTACTTTGGGAATTGACCCAGCAGAATTTAACCTAGTATATTCATTTATTAGTCTGTTAATACCCTTTTATTATGTGTTTCTTTTGCACCTTGTTATAATGCTTTTGATGTTTTATGTAGAGCACTT
The DNA here is from genome assembly GCF_041903045.1 of Epinephelus lanceolatus. Lineage (NCBI taxonomy): Eukaryota > Metazoa > Chordata > Actinopteri > Perciformes > Serranidae > Epinephelus > Epinephelus lanceolatus. The sequence goes on along the minus strand of NC_135737.1, from coordinate 16,407,330 downwards.
TAAATTGCCTTGTTGCTGAATGTTTTTGCTTGTTATAACTATATGTATAGTCTTGTTTGATGATGAATTATCTTCTTTTTTTTTAAACTGAAGACCTCATAAACAGAAAAGTCATAACGTCAACATGGCATTACAAATAAACAAACTTTGGACAACTCAGTCATCATTTTGCCTTGGGGCTAAATTACACTAATTTCTCATAAGATGCAGAGATATGCAAAGCTCCATGTGCCAAAATGTCTTTTCAAAATGAATAGATAAATAAAAAATCGGGATATGTTTGTGCACTAGCTGGACAGATCCATGTTTCATTTTGGCCCAAACTGACAGCCAATGAGGCCAAAATGACTGTTTAGTCAACCCTAACACCCTCTGGTTGCATGAATCCTTGTAGTTGGCCCAAATGCCCCACTGGTAAACCCAAGAGCTGATTGTTTTTACCAACATGCAACTCTGTTTGGTTACGTACCCCTTGGTTGGCTAAAGTGACTTTCTTTCTGGCCCCAATGTCCTTATGGTTGGCCGAAGTGCCCTTCCAGTTTGCTCAGGTGTTCTTCTGGTGTTGCCCAAGTTCCCCTCTAATAGAGCCCCGTGCCCCTTTGGTTGGCTCTCACAGGTCAAATGCCATTTTGGTTACTCTAACTGCTCCTTTCGTGAGCTCAAGTATTGCTTTAATGACCCTTGAGGCCAAAATGTCCTTCTGGTTTGTCAAAGTGCCCCTCCAGTAAGCCCAGCTTTCCCAAGTGCCTCTCTGGTTGGTTCAAGTGTCCTTTTGGTAGCTCTTAGTGATTTCATGGTAAGCCCAAGTGACCCTTTGGTTTCACGAGTGCCCTTCTGGTGAGTCCAAGTGTTTAACGGTTGTCTCAAGTGCTAGTCTAATGTGACCTTGAGGTAAAACAAATCATAAACCTAGCCATAAGCCTGTACCTGAGCACCATAGAGGTATCACTTTTTATTTCCAGCCTGTCCAACAGAAAGACTAATCAGATAAGTCGGGCAAAATTGCACTACATCACATCAACTTGTACCAAAGCAACTCCACTTTTGGGTCAACAAACGTCACTTTGAAAAACCACACTTCAGGAGTGGGAAGACAAGAGAGAGAGACGTAGGGAGACAGAGAGGGTAAAAGAGAAACAGATGTAGCTCAACTGTTGTGTAAGTTGAGAGCAGACAGCCGAGTTTGGGGGGGGGGTGTGATTTGTGTCCTGACTTGACCTCTCCAGCAGCACCGATAAGACACCCAACAGGCGGGACAAACACACACATACTGATCTAATTCTAACCCTCTCTCCCTTGCTTTCTCTTTTTATCTTCACTGTTACTGACCGTGCTGCTGACCATCACCGTTCCTCCCTTTGTAATTTATGCATCACTGGAACCGATTAGCCCCATCGGACTTTAGCTTCCAGGTTAGTTACATTCCACATCAGTCTTTGCTCCGTGCAGCCTTTGTACTGTCACATTTTCTTGCCCAAGGAGCCCTTGTTAACCACCTCTGACATTATTTTAGTATCTTTCATCACAGCACCAGATATATATCCCCCAGAGCTCCATTTCTGTCATGGTATAAGCAATCTTTGGAAGTGGAGCTAGACAGAGCAGAGCTTGTGAGTAAGTGTTTTCCTGAAGACCAAAGCGTGTCAAAGCCGTCGGTCCCTGACATCTGAAGTGGGGTTCATTAAGGGAGTTTTCTGTCATACTGTCAAGCCCTCTGGTGCTGGGAGGAGAGGACTGAAGTGAAAATTCAGGGAATTTCAAGCATTTGAAATAGCTTCAAGGGTTCACTTCTGATGCTTCATCGATTGAACTTGACAGGCTGGTAATATCTTATGACTAACTTGGCAATGCACAATAACAATAAGAGCCCTTTTCCACAGCTATACCACAGGCGATGGTTACTACAGTCTGCCTTTGTGTTGCTCAAAGCTGTTACTACATGCAATGGGAGTCTATTTATGACTGCTCACCAGCCTGGCAATGGCTTGCTCACAGCCATTTTCCATGATTTATATGAAAAATGCCCCTCTCCACCCAGCTTGGTTTTGTGGTTAGCTGCGACTGGCACGCGACTCATGGTATTTCCTCCAGAATGATAGTAAGAGTCACACACCGGCACTCTCAAGAATAAACAAGGTCTTATTGAAAGGCAGACAGGATGTAAACAGTGAAGTTTCTATGGCAAAATCACAAGAGGACAAAGAGGGGAAGACGGAGAGAAAAGAGGGAAAGAAGCAAAAGAATTGAACAAAGTAAAACATTACCAGAAAGAAGAAGGAAAGAGTTAAGGGAGGCAGGCTTGTGTAGTATTTTTCAAACATAGTGGCATTGCTTTGCATAAAGCATGCCATATATTAAAACTGATAAAAGACAACAGAAGGAAAGAAAAATAAACCACAGTAGTATCAACTGAAAATGAAAATACACAAAAGCATAATAAAAACATAAAAGTTTGAGAGGCAGAAAGAAAAAAGTTAGACATCACTGTACAAAGCACTTTAGGGAAAGACGAAGGAATCTATTTGCATGTTAGTGTATTTGTTAAATCCACATTACAGTAACTATGGTGCTGTAAATAGCTTTCCTGTTTCACATTTGCACATTATTCCACTGATTCACCGAGGCATCTCTTTAACCGCAAATGGAAAGAACCCCAATCCTTCACTTTCAAATTTTAAATGCTTTCTTGTCAATTCAACAACAGATCACAGCTGTACATTTCCACAGAGACTGAAATTTAGGAACAACAGGATGCTGAGACTTAACTTGTGGCTCGTGGTACAGTACATATTCTGGTTTTTGGAACAATAGTGCTCATTTGCATGTTTAAGTCCCAACTTAATACCTGTAAGCCCACAAAGATAGTCTCCCCTGGAGCTACCTCAGGATGTTTTTACGACTGAAAACTATGAGTTGTGGTTCTCTGGTTTTCCATTGAGAGAGCTGTTCATTCTACATAACAAATGCTGAATTAGCCGCTGTAGCTCCTGAGAGTTGGACTTTATTTTGAGTTTGTTGTTCTCAAAATGTCATTTTTATTTAGTTAAAGGACACACATGTTAGTATGCATTACTGGTTGGCTTTACCTTGCCATAAGTCATGGGTTTTAAAGTGTTACTCATCAATGGCAGGGAATGGGAAAAGGTGCAGCAGTGGGTCATTCAGCCGCTGATGAAATTATTCATAAGTGTATTAGATTCTGTGTCGCCTCTACTCATGCGTGTCATAAGGTGTTTCACGCTTGTTTACGTTTTATCCAGGAACATATTGGTTACCTGAGCCCCGGCCTAATAATCTGCATCCAGAGTACATGTGGGCGAGAACCAAGTATCAGCAGGACATTTGAAAACAACACCATCAACAACACTCAGTACGGCTGACAAACACTGATCGCTGATCCTAACAAAGCAGCATGTGTGTTTGGAAAAGTCTGGCACTGAGTCGCAGGTGGAGGCGGTCCGTCTCAGTGCTCCAACCACAGGATTTGTCCCATCTCTGCTGCGGTCAAAGATTTGTCTTCTGATAACAGAGTCAACAACAACATCATTGTCTGGTTTTTGGTTTGGGGATGTCAGTCCGGCCTCTGGGCTGTGACTCGGTACATTTACTTTATGATGTTTGAATTTACATACAGGAATTTATCTCATTGTTTCATCAATGCAAGTATAAAAACTTGTCTTTGTTTCAAGCAGTCAACAGAAAGGGGAATTCTTAGTGGCTCTGTTTTAGCTAATTACTTCATCTGCACAAAGCTGAAAAGCAGAGACAATAGAAATGAAAAAATAAAAAAAATCGACCAGTGATACACCCAGCAGAGAACAAAGCAAAGGAAATAGCAAACCAAAACTGTCTCTCTTTTTTTTTCAAATTTATAGCATAGATTCCATTTTTTTAGCAACCAAAAGATTTTTGTTTTGTCTGAGCTTTGTTGTGGTAAACACCCTTGCAATTTATTTCAAGTTATCAATTATTTAAGCTTAAATGCTCGGTCTGAAACCTCCCCTCACTTCTTTCATCCTCAAATTTATGGCCTAAACTTTTATTTTGGAAGGTTTTATATGTATAAAGTGGCTATAAAATGTGTTTATGTTTTGTTCCAGATGTAAACACTGAAAAAAATGTTCTCAGTTTGGCCAAAATGTTCCATTTACAACTCCAAAATATATGAATATATGAAGTTTACAGTCATTAATAGTATTTAGACCTGATCATTGGTTGGACTTCCTTATACATATCACCCTATATCTTATTATTACCCTCGTTAAAACATTACTACTAAATACTGCAAAGTGTTGACTAATACATTTTTCTTAATGCTTTATTTGCCTTTAACTGCCTTTTCTGTTATATACAAGTATTAACATGCACTCTGCACTGTTGCTATGGTAATGTCACATAGTCCTGTAATTTTAAAGTAACTCTTTTGATGTGACCAAAAATAGAATCAACCCATGGCTTTATTAAAATGGACAATTCCCATGTCTGACTGATTGAAGTCTTAAGAGGAAATAAACTAATCCATAATTTCTTATTATCTGTGAAAAAAACATACATCTTTCAGCGGCTGAGGGATAATAATACTTAATTATAGAGATTATAACAGAGGAAAAGAAAAAAAAGAACTTCTAAATCTTGGTAAGGGCAACTCTTTGAAACCATTAAAAGCAAGCAAGACATTAAAATTGAGCTTAAAGAGCCACAGTGGAAATGGTCCTGTCTCTTTTTGTTTTCAGTCTGGACTTGGGAATGACCCAGAGACCCAAGAATCACACAGTGCAGCTCATGGGGGATTAAATGGTCCAGGACTGGATAAACTCTTCTCTGTTTAATGTATGTGTTGTGGTACCAAGTGGTGGCCTCCTTTTGATAAGGGACAAAAATCCTGCTGATACTCCCCAAGTCCCTTTACTATTGCTCCTAATAATGTTATGAAGTTAGCGCTCCAAATGGCCAAATGTGTGTGTTCTGAGCTACTCAGTTATTGACTTAGAGAGTTCAGGGAGGAGCTCATGTCAATAAGCTGGCCTGCCCCATGCTGGCTGCACCATATGGAGAGGTCTGGTTGTAATTTGTGGGACAGGCCAGGGCATAGTGCCAGGGAATTAGAGAGGCGGGCGGCAGGAGACATTTTAATTTGTGCTGCCATGTGCAAAGGCATGCACCTCCAGCCTGGGTCGGTTCCTGTGATTAGGCCGGCCGGCGTATTCTTAGAAGAGGGGAGGACGGGGAAAACATAAGGAAATAAAACAAGACCCAGGAAATGCTATTGATCATCTATGTGGACAGTCCTAATATAATGATGTGACGTGAGAATCGTCCTGATTTCATCAAAACATCAGACATTTATAATCATTCATCATTTCATCTCTAACATTATACAGCGGTTAGACCCCACAATAATATATATCTAACAGAGCAGACTCGTTCTAGCATTTCTAGCAGCAGGCAGCTGTGCTAAGCAAAAAATAATTATAAGGTTAAAACAACTGTACGCTACTTGCCCAGCACCAAATGACAAAGTATGTTATCGACTAGCTGGTGAAAAAAGGGGAACATTAGCAACTGAGGTTATTTCCTCCAGGAGTTAAGTGGAGACCAAAGCAGAGCTAAAAGACAACTCAATCCCAAAATAAATGTTGGCATGTTTCTGCAAACCATAGATACCTAACATTTGTGTGTTATTATGATGCAGACATGTTCAAACTTTTGCGTGTTATTACGTTTCAACAGTGCTGTGGTTAAGTTTAAGCACAAATATCACTTGGTTGTGGTTAGACAAAGATCATGCTTTGGCTCAAAATATCTGTTTTTTTGGAACAAAATAAAAGCTGGTCATGCTGCCAGACTTGTAGAACTTTTGTTTCTTGGTCTCAAACAGTAGTGGTCTGCAGCCCAGCGGCCATCTTACCTTGGCAGCCATCTCACTGAGGTGTCATGCCATCCATCATCCCCTTCACCTCCCAATGACATTGTCAGCTCATATACATGTAATCAGAACTACATCACTTAAAAAAGGTTGATATGACAAGTATGAAATGTACATACCATGCCAGCATTTTCCTCTGGCAACCAGGCTGCTAAAAGGAAAGTGAATATTGGACTTAGATTGGTCTAAATCTTATTTTGTTCCTGTTTTAATAAGTGGTTATTGTGCTGGGATTTTGCAGCTTTGCATCCCATAGTGCAGGCCCAGGTCCAATTTGTAGAGAAAAAAGATGCAAATTAATTTCATCTGCTATTTGTTGCTACTCCTGAAAACATCCTGCGGGAAAACACTTACTTAACTCTTACATAGGGATCCCATAAAAAGTGTTTTGAATAGTAATTTTCCTCATTATTAAATGTGAGGCTATTAATTAGCACCAGCAATTATTTTTATTTTTCTAGAAAGCTTGCTACTGTGGTTTAATGCCAATATGCCATTTATTTTTATAAGCCTGTTTTAATGTTTTTATTTCAGTATTTCTGTGATTTCCTGTTAAATTAGAAGCAGGCAGAATATAATTGTCATGTAACGGTGTCACATTAGGCTTCATGTTTCTGATGATCTCATCACAAAGAGTCAACTGGTGTAATTCTGAGGATGGATTTGGTCCAGTGGGATGTGCTGCTGTCTCTACTGGCTCTGGCAGTGAGGGAGCTCCTTCACATCTCCACAGCGACAGATTCCCATGAAAGGAGCAGCACACTCAACAGCCACTGAAGATGAAGGGCTTTGCTCCGAAATAAGACACTCAGGATTTTAAAGAGAATTTAAAAAAAAACATTCCCTCCCAAAACCATGATCAAAAAGGAAATTGTTGTTAAAAAGTGGGCAATGTGCTTCACTTTTAAAAAGAGAAGGTCTCAAAAAAGAGAAATTATGCCTTAAAAATATCTTTTTATATAAAAGATACATTGAGTTAAGCTGTACAATGATGTTTGAAAGCTGTTACTTTGCTCTGAGCACTGATTTATGTTCAGTAATCCCGTGTGGTAACCGAGAGCTGGTCAAATTCACTGCAGGCTTGTCAGGTGTAAAGATTTAAGCATTCCTCTGTTTCCTAGACAATGGGATTATGGGATGTAGACAGTGAGATATGTCCAAACCCAGGGGCAGCCTGGGTATAGGGAACAACCTTGCTCTCATTAGTAAGGTGGGGAGAGGATGGCAATTACCACTCTAAGCCCCACAGGAAGACAGCAGGGACTCTACAGGGACTTGTTAGGTGTGTGTGATACACTGTGCATAAAGGTGACACCTTTCCTTCATGTGAGAGGCTGCTGTATGGATGTAACTCTTAGCTGGTGAAGTGCATTGCTAACTATATGATCAATTTGCCACCTTTTCAAAACTTTTTGTAACTTTTGAGTTCTTAGTTATAATTTAACAAGTCACACGGGACATGATCAAACCATGTTACCAGCGACACCTGCATGTGGCATTATTAAAAGCTTGTACAGGACTCAGCACTAGGATATGATGTCATTAATAACTTAGTTATTTTTAATTTAAAATAATGGTAGTTTGACAGTGAGTGGGTCATTCATTCACTCATTCACACATTGAAACATTTCAAAACACACTATGTAGAGTGCACATCACTCTTTATAAAATGTTTCCACCCAAAATGCCAAGATAGTATGCATTCAGGTTGAGTCATACAGCATTTATTGCATGCTTGTTGTAAACAATGTACAAATGGAACATTTCAAAACTTTGCTGGGAATAAGTCAGGTCAAGTCATTTTTATTTCGTATTCGTACTCGTACTCGTACTCGTCGTCCTCCGCTTATCTGGGTCCAGGTCGTGGGGGCAGCAGCCTCAGCAAAGAAGCCCAGACAGTCCTCTCCCCAGCCACTTCCGTCAGCTCTTCCGCGGGAACCCCGAGGCGTTCCCAGGCCAGCTGGGTGATGTAGTCCCTCCAGCGTGTTCTGGGGCGGCCCCGAGGTCTCCTCCCGGTTGGACATGCCCGAAACACCTCCCAAGGGAGGCGTCCGGAAGGCATCCTTACCAGATGCCCGAACCACCTCAACTGGCTCCTCTCGATGTGGAGGAGCAGTGGCTCTACTCCGAGTCCCTCCCGGATGTCTGAGCTCCTCATCCTATCCCTAAGGCTGAGCCCAGCCACCCCGCGGAGGAAACTCATTTCGGCCGCTTGTACTCGCGATCTCATTCTTTCGGTCACTACCCAGAGCTCGTGACCATAGGTGAGGGTTGGAACGTAGATCGACCGGTAAATTGAGAGCTTCGCTTTCTGGCTAAGTTCCCTCTTCACCACAACGGACCGGTTAAGCGCCTGCATCACTGCTGACGCCGCCCCAATCCGCCTGTCAATCTCCCGCTCCATCCTACCCTCACTCGTGAACAAGATCCCGAGATACTTAAACTCCTCCACCTGAGGAAGGACCTCCCCCCTGACCTGGAGTGGGCAATCCACCCTTTTCCGGCTGAGGACCATGGCCTCAGACTTGGAGGTGCTGATTCTCATCCCAGCCGCTTCACACTCAGCTGCGAACCGCCCCAGCAAGAGCTGGAGGTCACTGTTCGATGGAGCTAGGAGGACCACGTCATCCGCAAAAAGCAGGGACGAGATCCCCCCGTCACCGAACCTGACACCCTCCACCACTCGGCTGCGCCTAGAAATTCTGTCCATAAAAGTTATGAACAGGTCATTTTTATTTATATAACCCAATACAGCATTTTGCCTCAGGGGACTTTACAATCTGTACAGCATTCAACACTCTCTGTCCTTAGACTCCCCAAACTCTCCCAACTCCCCAAACAGAGAAAAATGGAGGAAACCTCAGGAGAAGTGACTAAGGAGGAATCCCTCTATGGACATACAGACATGCCATAGATGTCATGTGTAGAGAATAGACCAAAATAATAAAATCACATTTAGACAATCCATATGAAAAAATGATAAATAGAATGTGAGCATATATGAAAAACGTGAGGATGTCAAGCAGCTTCCAGGTGTCGCCAAACAGCTAGAGCTAAAGGTATGAACACAGATTTAGTCTTTTACAATCTGTGTTTTTATTTTCATAGTCTTGATGATCATTTACATCAGTGACTGATATTATTTTATTCACTGGGTTAGTTGCTGAGATACAGGAATGTGGCAGTTAATCAATTAAATAGTTTTGCAACAGAGCACAGAGGGCAACAAGACAAGCCGATTGAAACATGTCCAGAATCCAGCCATATTAACCAAACTACTTGTTTGGAGGTAAACTTCCTTGGAAGTTACAACTGCAGTAACAACATAGACTTTAAAGCAACTTGGACACTAATGACACCAAGACTGTCCATTGTTAGTGATGACCTGCTGTACTCATCGTCACAGTCTGTGCATGATTTTATAATGTAATAAGAGTCAAATTTCACTTTTGGTTTTAAGTCCAAACAAATGATAACTGTTTTATTACCATGTGTGGTTGTCTGATCACTCCTGTTGCCCCATTGAACTTCGCTGTAAATCTGTATCAGCTATGTCATCACATCCTCAGAAATTATCGACATTCTTTTATTGTAGTGTGTAAATTTCTAAGATTGATGACCAGATCTACATAAAAAAATTAGTTTCCCTTTTTGTTTTGCTCTGTCACTAACTTGTAACACCATACAGTGAGAAGGAACAGACTCAGGAAAGCTATTATTCTATCATGCATAGTGGAGAGAGAGAAATCTTTTAAAACATTATTTAGCTTCAGCATCATTAATTAGCAGTTTCTTTTGAATTTATTCCAACATTTTTTACAAGAAGCAACAGCAACATTCATTAATTAAAGATACCTTAATGACAGTTCAACAGCTATTGATCTCATATTCTAAAATCCATTATGTGTGCCTTGCTCAAGGGCACACAAAACTGCCTCTTTACAAAGTATACACTGTATTAGTCACTACAGTAGTGTTAGTGTTAGTCAGGATGAAAAATGTGTGCCTGTGCGTGAGAGAAAGAGAGGCTGTGCATGTGTGTGTTGGGGGAGAGCCGATTCAGTGTTGCTAATGACTGGCTTCCCATGAGCTTAATCAAAGATTTGTACATTTAATTGCTGTCAAGTCAGCGCTCACCACCTGCCACGTCTTGCCACACATGTGCTCACCCCCTCTCTGGGAGCATTTCCAGCTCCATCTATCATCCCTGGCTGAAGGCTGAGACAACACAGCCTGCTGGGCAACCTGCACTCAGCCGTCCAGCCGGGCCCGGCCAGGCCTGCACAGCATGGACCCAGAGAGCCTGCTCAGCGCTTCGGGAGGTCTGTCAGCACCTGGGCCTTACTGTGCCAAATCATTCCTCACATTATTAAAAACAGACTAGCCTAAAACTGACACCGAATAACGCCAGTGAGATGTATGTTTTTGTTTTCTTCTCTTGCAGAGGCATTCACATGACACGTAACCGGGCCGTGACATGAGATACATATCAAAGCAGAGGAGTTCTGTGAAACACCGCCAGCCGTGCGCCTCTGTAGGCCTCACCCTTACTCCCACGCTAATCGCTATCACTGTGTGTGAGAATTGGTGGTCTGCTTTGTCGCATAGCCTGGGATGGAATGTGGGCCTGATCTGTTATCAGCTTTAGCTTGTTTTCCCAGCTGATGCCCACAGGCCCGGTGTAACTCAGCCACACACTCTTGCACAAGCTGCGTAAGGGTTCATCGCTAATGCCTCTCACCTTTGGATTTGCGGGGCTACTATAGTATGCATGACAGACATTATTAGTCCCCACAGGCCCGAGACTCCCAATAAGCCACAGTTCAACACAGTAATGCAGCATCAAGTGGATTTTGAAATAGTAGAGGGACTTCCACAGTGCACTCTGCCAGGCCGGGTCCAGTATGTAGGGGCTGTTGCGTTGACTGTTGGTTATAAATGGTGACTCCACAAGCACTTTGGATAGAGATGCGGTCGCACACATTCCTTATTTATGCACCTGTAACTCAGTTTTAGAGACCAAAATCCATTTATCAACTTAATAACACTTAGAAACTGCAGACTTGGCAAATTATTAAAAAGTGAGAAACTCATGACCCTTTATTAATTTATTCAGCCATCAAGTCTGCAGTTATAAATGTTAATAAGTCAGCTATCCTTTTAATCTCTTATCATAGATATGCAGCTAACCAACACCTAACCAGCCTTTCACACAGGATCACATACACTGTGGTGGTGGCTCAGGTGCTACAGTTAATCCAATGTTATACTCATCCCTGAAAGTTTGCTAATTATCCCATACACAGCTCTAGGCTATACAGAAGAAAACAGGCCTGACCTGTACGGTGGGAGTCAGTTTGACTGTAAGCTGGCAAGTCTGGACAAGGTCTTGTAGCCTGGCATCTCCTGGGGCCAGAGCACGGCATGCAAGGTGTGATCCAGACCTGCTCCCATAGGTGCCTGAGCCAGGGAGCAGGTGGAAGGCTACAGCTGCCTGTTGGACTCCCTGAGCTCATCAGTGGCCCAGCCTATTCATCGTCTAGAGTAAAGTTACTCCGCCTCTATAGACCTTCCAACAGGTTCTTATTTACTTCACATTCTTTGAAGAGATTTGATGCTGAATATGATTTATTATGTATGAGAGAAGAAAGTGAAGATGTTGAGTGGTAATGGTCACCACCCAAGACTATCTTGTTCTTGTGGTTCCCAAATTACTGTAAAATCCACAAACAGACTAAAAATTATGTGTAACTTGCTGAGCTTTAGAGGTGGACTTTGTGAGCCTTTGAAGAGAGAGCCTCGTTTCCAGTCTTTATGCTTTTCAAAGATAACAGGGAGCTGGATTCAGCCTCATATTTACCACACAGATATGACAGCGAGCTCAATATCCTCATTGAATGCTAAACCGGAAAGCGAACAAGCGTATTTCCCAAATTGGCCAGCTATTCCTTCAAGGTTGCAACATGTACTATGTACTTTTACTGTCCCGAAAAGGAATGAACAACTAATTCGTGAATCAATGAATAAAATGAGCAATTTTACTTTTAAAGAAAGTAGGCTCAATTGGATAATGTCAAAATCTTTTCTCGCATATCTAAACTAATTTCACATCTAACTAAAATGGAAGGAGTTTCTGTCTGTATGTCTGTCCTTCAGTTTTCACACTTGGCAGGTGTATTGTTGAGGACTCAAGGAAGTTGAGTGTCAATTGTGAGCTGTTGAGATCCACAGCGAATAATTATTAACACATTATGTTCACATAGTGCAATGCATTGAGAGGAGATCCCTGTTAAGTGCTATTCAAGGCATGCTGGATACAGCTCGCTCTCCACCCCTCTCTATGTTACATTCAAGAACAGATGAACAAAGAGCCCAGAGATGTTAGAATGTAATTCAAACATTTCAAGCATCAAAGATGTAGCTTTTGGAAGGATTGCTTTTGCTCCAGTAAAAAGCCTGGTCCCCAATAGTAAGCTGTTAGCAAATGACATGTATACTCTAGCATTGCCAGGGGACGCAACTATGTCACAGGAGGTGTACTGCACAGGACCTAAGGAAGTGCAATGTTGTGTGTTAAGTTATTTAGATGAGTGGTACTTAAGAAAGCTGCTAGCAGCAATACCAGAGGCCAAGCAATTGGTCAGTTCTGAACAGGCATGTTTTGAATGGACACTGCATTAGACAAATGAAAAGATGAAAAGAACAGAGCAGTACAGATTCCTTTGTTCAAGACAGTTTCTTCAGCATTGTATGAAAAATAGTGTAAAAATAGTGGCTTTAATTGGTGAAATCAGAAGCGTTAGCAGGGATCCACCTGCTCAGCTTCTTCCATAGAGCAGTTTAATTATTAAAGCACTGATGCAGCAAATGCAAAATGCTTTTGTAGATTTGCATGGCTGTAATACATACCTATTGTTCATTGTTATTGCATAATGCAGCATATTGCTGCTCCTGACTCATTTGACATCTTATTTTTTTCTTCCTTTTTGTTGTAATCTGGGAAAAAAAACCCCGAATCAGACAACCCAGTTTGAGGTTTGCACCAGCAGAAAGGAGGCTCGACCATATGGCCGCTCCTCAGGGAATAAAAAATAGATAGAGTTCACGATCCCTCTCATATCGTGACAGCAGAAGCAATCCGAGTGGTCTGTTTCGCTGACTCACATGTTGGGCCACCCACGTATGAGAGCGCAAAGCTAAAATCACACACTGTTTCCACGACAACCATAATTTATACCTTCAAAACAACTTTTTCTTTCATCTCAGACAAAAAAATGTAATTAGAAGCTAGCTTCTGAACTCATGTCATAAATACTGCATTTTTGCAAAGTTTGAGCAAAATAAGTATAACAGCCATCATGTTCCTTTCTTGGAGAGGAATAGACTTTGCATAACAGGTGAGCTAAACTCCAGTGAAAATAAGGGTTGTGAGACAAACAAGATCTTTTTGATAATTTGGCATGTTGCCTTTACGGATGCTGAACACAGGCAAAGGCAAAAACAAATCCACATAAATCACACTGCAAGACAAGTGGAAAAGTGTTTTGTGTAAGCCTGATCCTCCATTCTTGAATTTTATCTAACTTCCTACTGTGATTTCCTATTTCAGGTCAAACACTGCTTCCTACTTCTTGATCAATCTGGAGCATTTCATCTGTCGGAGCCAAGATATCACTTAGGAGAAAGTCAAGACCTTTCGGTGTATGAATGGGAGGAAATGGCTGAAGAGTTTACCCACCATGCCAGTCATTCAATAATAACACCCCTTCTTTGCTTCTGTGCACTCAGGTTAAATACCAAAGCTTGTTTTCTCGACATGGATTTGATTTGTTTCCATGATTTGAAACTGACCGTTTCAGAAACATCATGTGGAAAGTTTTCAGATCTCTCTCTCTCTTTCTCTCTCTCTACTCACCCCCCTCCTCAGTAAAAACAGGGCCTGATCTGGCCCTGGCCCCGGCTTGTTGGGACAGCTGCTCAGATGATCTGGGCTCTCTGCAGGTTCCATGATTCATTTTCTGAGTCAACACCGCCAACTTGAGATTCAACCTCAGTGTAGTCGTGATTCTTGGGCAGATTTGTAAATTTGAATGATTACTCAAATTGATGTTTAGAGATACTTAGTGTGTATCTCACATGGATGCTGCGTAAGAAAAAAGGTACTTCCAAAACAAGAATACTACACAGCTTATTATTTTCATCAATATTAATAATAATAAGTGTCTCTCTTTGTTTGTGGGTCAGGATTTGAGTTTTACAAATGATTTTAAGATTATAAGGAAGTTTCTGCAGTGTTACAGCTGACAGTCATGGATGCGAGTTCTATAAACTGATATTCTGTGAGGTCTGTATTTTTTTGTTTGTTTGTTTAGTTTTCAAATCATTCCTTACATTATTAAAAACAGACTAGCCTAAAACTGACACTGAATAACGCCAGTGAGATGTATGTTTTTGTTTTCTTCTCTTGCAGAGGCATTCACATGACACATAACCGGGCCGTGACATGAGATACATATCAAAGCAGAGGAGTTCTGTGAAACACCGCCAGCCGTGCTATGGTGAACTATGGTGGCCAACGCAAACACGCAAATGTCCCTATCTAGAACTAGTGCTTGATTCATCTGTTCTTGGCTACTGTAGAACAACATGGCAGACTCCGTGGAAGAGGACCCAGTCCATATGTAGCTATAATAAGCTCATTCTAAGGTAGCGAAAACACAATAATTCTTATTTTCAGGTGATTGTATACTAATGAAAACATAGTTATGAATATTATATGCCATTTATGCCAATAGAAGCCCCTAAATCCTACACACTGGACCTTTAAAATAGTTAACAACTTCCAGAATACAAATATAAATACTGTGGAAAAGGTTTGGACATAAATGTGCTACTTTGACAATGTGACTATGCCCTCCAGTGAGTCCACTGACAGAGAACTACTGTTAAAGCACAAATCATACATTTTAGAGCTTTCAGCAGAGTGATGTCATGAAGTTCCTCATTTGGACCTCTTATTCCCATCATACCGCTGGACAACATGGACAGTTTATTCAGATTTCCATAAAAACAGCACAGGACTCATCGGTTATTTTATTAACAGTGATGGGCCTTAGCCAAATTGCTTAAACATAAAAAAAATAAATAAATTTTTACTGGAACTACATAATCACATATTTCTACCATGAGATAACACTTTTTTTTATGTATGACTCATTCAATACCTACAAAGAATGTGCGTAGTGATCCAGAAGAATGCACTCTGTAGTGTGAGAAAGCACACTCCTTTTTTCTCTCTGAGACAGGGCATTACCAGAAAAGCTCCCAGTCACACCCATATGATGAGGGAACGGGCAAAGGTTTCAGTGTGGCTGATTTGGATCACTCTGGTTCTGCTCCTCACCCTGGACTGAATTAGCAGCCCGTCTTTCAACCGGTACCTCCCTTACCAGTCTGGCGTGGAGAGTGTGTGGGCTGGGATGGATTAATGATGTCAGGCCAGCAGTTTTGTCACAGCCACTCCCAGTCTGCGTATAAAGCCACTAATCACCAATCTACCTTCTGCAGACTGCTCCGAGTTCCCTGCTCATGCTAAATATTATTGTTGTGAGTTGTAGGTCTAGTGACTCATACTTTCCATTGACATCTTACTCATTCAGCCGCTACAATGGGAAGGAGTGGCTTTCTGCTGACACAGTGGTGAACACATTCCCACACACTTCTCCGTACAGCCATATTCAGCTGTGCTCCACAAAGTTCAGTTGTGCCTTACCTACCATTCTGCTCCTATGGCTATGGTGGCCTGTAAGTGGCGTAAATAATGATGTTTCAAGTTCAAAATGAAAGTTTTTAGCTAACAGAAAATCCATTCAAACATGCAGAAGAAACTCAATATAAATGCAGCCACTGGAATGATAATCCTTTTCCAGGTGAGCTCGAGGTTGCCCCCTATTTTGTCAAGTTTTCACAGCCATAATGTTTTGTGATTTTGGCTCATGGCAATCTATCAGCCAACCTGAATGAACTACCACTTGCAAAGACCAATGGATGCACTTCCTTATACCTTCTGTTAAAAGTTGCATTTGAGTACATGGTGAGCGCTATAGACGCTATAGTCAGTTTGCAGCTGACACACACGTACGTTCTGTGCCTGCATAACTGGTGAGTAGCGTACATGGGTCTGCCAACAAACATCGCAGAGAGATACACAAAACAAACTAGTAAACCACAGAAAATCTGACATGTGCTCAGGATACTAGTTGCAAATTCATTTGATAAAAAGATTAATTTATAGGTAATAGCGTTCTCAGCCCAAAATAAACATTAGAGGCGTAACAAGAAGAAACTTAATTAAATGCTAATGCCAGCTGCCTCTATGTCAATTCAAAATGTACAATCTGCTGAAAAGGTCACTGATGAGGACTGACTAAAGCCAAATGCTTTGATCAAACAGCAAACATCACACATGGCCCAACACCACCCAGTGTTTTGGTGTGCCGGGGCTGTAAAGTGTGTGAAAGTGAGTTTTAAATCTGTGCACAGTGGCAAGTGTTGAGTCATAAGTACCGACCAACAGCCGAGTCAAATCTTAATAGACACAGTACACTCTGGTCCTGGTTGGACAGTAAAAATAACACATAGTCCACCTTTCAGCTGCTGCTATTTTGCTTCTTCTGCTGTTCAAGGAAACATCTACTTAATGCTCCTGCAAGTGTGTGCTGCTGGGATTCTCTGTCACTAGCTAAGCTTTCTTGGTGTGTGTGTGTGTGTGTGTGTGTGTGTGTGTGTGTGTGTGTGTGTGTGTGTGTGTGTGTGTGTTTGAGTGCACACTATGGGGAGTCAGCATACAGGCCCACTTCACGTGGTTCTGAAGGTGAAGGGCTATTAGGGGAAAGGTGAGTATGGGACTGCTGCTCTGGGTTACTCAGTAACTGGGGCTCGCTCCTTCCCCTCTTAGGCCTCTGGTGCTGTTCCTGTGCAACCACCCCCACACCTCCTACCACACACACACACACACACACACACACACACAATAATTGCAGCTGTACCACTGAGTTTTCTCCTCATTTCTTACGTTCCCTGTTTGAAAGAAGAAACAGTGAAGCAATACTCTAATTCTCATATTCATTTCTGTGTCGGAAAAACCTGAAAACTTGTGCGTATTCATATCTGTCACAAACAGGAGGGAGTCCACACAAGGGATTTACTTAAAACCAACAATTTATTAAACTAAGCTTAACACAAAAGCGACAATGGAGTGGGTTGATCAGCAATCTCTGTAATGAAAGGATGTGTGTCATGTGTGCTGTGGAGGCGTCGAAGGTTCAAAACCGTCAATGATGTATGGTGGACATTAGCTGTAGGAAAGGAGAGACACATGGAATTGTTTTCATAATGCTGACTTGTCTCCTTGCTTCCTTCACCTCACGTCTTAGCTCCTCCCAACGAAGATGTGAGAGTGAGATGAGAAATCCTTGGTTCCATAGCGTCAGTATTAAGAAACGTCAGTTACTTATGACATGCTGTGGCACATGTGGGGGTGTGGAAATTATACGTCACGCCACTTTTACATAGTATACACCTGTATTTCCTCATTTCAGCCCCCTCCAGAAGCCTCCTCACTCCTCTCCTAGAGGTACATTTAAGTGACTAGAAGTTCCTCCATGATGGCGGGGGGGAGAACAATGTCCGGGTCATGGGAGGAGAGAGGATGCGGGGTTGAATAAGTTAGCATAATGAAAAACCAGGGCCCATCTGTTACAGCCTGCAGGCACAGGTGAGCATAATCAGCTGACAACCCTCACGTGTAAGCTGACTGACTACTGAAGTTGACCAGAACAGCTCCAAGACAGTAGGAGAGTCACAATATCCACAACAAAAAGTCATTCGTATCGATTTTGGAATTTGGGAAAGTCTGAAGTAAAAGGGGGAAAAACATTTTTATCATGTTCACAAACGCAAAAACAAAATACTTTGGATGGAGGAACGATCAGAGACAAGGCTAGGGTCAGCTGTAACATCTACGTCACTACAAAAAACAAATGGACTTATAGGAAATGTGGTGTTAACTTGTTGAATCTGATGCTAAATTTTAATTTAGCATTACCTTTATTGGTAGGATTATGGTATAGACACTGCATGAACCAGAAACACAATATGGTTATTGTGACTACTCAGAAATGCCATTATTTGGTGTGTGGATGCTACTTGTTCAGAGGTACTCTACAAAAATGAGAACGCTGAATTATGAGAACGCTTTCAGCCAGAAACCGTGAAACTGTTTACCATAAATATACAAAAGGTAGTGCGACAGAACCAATGTAGATGTTGCCACCTTTCACTGGATCACAGCCTCCTAAAGTTGCATTACCTTCCTGGCACTCTGGCGTCAAAACACAGCAGTGTGTAATGCCACTATACCTTTGTGCTCACAGCCATGTTTGTTTACTGTCCCTGAGCAGGGACACATGAAAGTGGGGTGACCGGGTCTGTGGCCGTGACCCCGGTGACAAGAACAACCCCTGTCCCTGTAGGCACTGCCTTTCTCCCTCTCCTGCACCAAACACAGCTCGGCCCTGGTCTGTCGCCTCAGGATGGGAGTCACGGGACTGTGCTTTGAAAAAGTGCACAGCAGGGCCACATTCGGACCAACGAGAGTGGAGACAGTGCTCTCTGTGTGAGTAATGATTGACAGCATGTTGGATAACTCAGAGGCATTAGTCATGGCGAATTTGTTACATGTTTGTTCTCTATTCTGTTAGTATGAATAGGTCTGTCTGTCTGTCTGTCAGGTTCCCGGGTTTTGTCGTGTGCTAGTGGCAAACCTGGTGATCTTAAAACGGTTTGGCAAAAACAAATGTTTAATAGATTCATTTGTTATTATACTTATTATCTGCAAGCAAAGTAAGTACACGTTTCAGACCACCTCTTGGTTTATCATATTCAAAAAACGCTCTTTTGTGACGCATGCAACTTTGTAAGATGCCAGAGGAAAAAAAATATTTTTCATGGGGGAATAAAATGTAATAACAACACAGGACAGATCTGGCCATAAGTGAAACAATTCGGAAATCACTGAATATGGTTGTGCTCTGCCCAGGACTCTGTACAAAGTGTTCATACCAGCAAAAGCAAACATGTTTCTGCTGGGAGGAAAAGCTTACACAATGGAGTATCACAGCCACACGCAATACTGTACAAGCATTCTGGGGCACCATCGGGGGGTCCAACCTTTTCCAACAGCGTGAGGGCAAGGCAGCTCCATCATTGGCTAATCTTTGGCCGGAGAGAGCCAGTCATCTCTGCGCTCTCCTCTCATCCCACAACTAACCAAACACTGTGCTGTTAGTGTCTCTGATATGCTTTGTTTATCAGGCCACCTGGACATGCATCTGGTCAGCCAGGGAGTATGCCTGTCAATAGCAGTGCCAGATGGACGTGCATTAATAACCGTGTCTTGTGTGCCAAAATCACGAGCGGCAAATGGTGACTTTTGAGGCAGTTTTGAAGTTTCTGGAGCCTTGTGTTGTGTTGAGTGCACTGAGTGAAATGCTGATTACGGTGATGGGAACAGCAGAGAATCAGAAAAGAAAATTAATTACTGTGCA
Organism: Epinephelus lanceolatus; assembly: GCF_041903045.1. Classification (NCBI taxonomy): domain Eukaryota; kingdom Metazoa; phylum Chordata; class Actinopteri; order Perciformes; family Serranidae; genus Epinephelus; species Epinephelus lanceolatus. Next base: position 16,387,797 of record NC_135737.1, on the reverse strand, counting down.
CTAGCGTTTCAGGTCAGTACTTCACAGTGTCCCCCTTCCTGTGCTAATAGACAAATTACATAATAGCCTCCAAAGAGAAAGACATGACATGAGGTAACCTTTCACAATAATAAAGGCGATGTGGAGAAATAATTAGGAGTTGTACTGATATGAGATAGGAGATATTTGAGCTCCATAATAAGATGGATGACCATGCCCCGTGCTTGAAGAATTCGCTGCACAAAACATGGAGAGCATGTTACATACCTAATGTTCCAATGGGCTTAATAAGGTATGTTAGGAGTGAGGGGGATGGGTGACTCAATTCAAACCAAGAATTTGGCTGAAGTGATAAAATCCATAAACAAAGCATTCTCCAAGTATTGACTTAGACCACGTTACACATAATGACTGATAAATTAGACTTGCAGGGTTGAACACATCTCATCTTGTAAAAAGATTTTGTTCAGTGTTTAACAAGGGGGCAGGGCGTGATGCAACTGTCCATAATCTGCAAGTACAGCACAGTTTGTTAAATAAAAAGTGCAATCAAAACAGATAACACATTAACGTTGTACACCTTGCAGTGTTCTTGCAGCGTTCCTACATTGTAGTGGCACAAAGTCCATTATTTCGTCATTGATTCCTTAACAACTTCCTATAGGACAGGACATTATCTGCATGGGAAGAGAAGGCATTTCACCTGAACTGCGGTGTCACTGCTAAGAAAAATACCAACAGTGATAAAGGTTTTTCTCTGAGCTAAGTCCAGACACATGGAGAGGTAACACTATGGATGACTTAAGTTAATAGCAGTGTAGTGTATTAATTTATCAATACGTATCGATCCTGACTAATTGTAATGATTTTCAGTGGTGTGCACCAAAACGCGTGCTAAAGTGCCCTCCTGGGAGCCAAAACGCGGGCTAAAGTGCCCTCCTGGGAGCCAAAACGCGCGCTAAAGTGCCCTCTTGGCAGCCAAAGTGCCCTCCTGGGAGCCAAAACGCACGCTAAAGTGCCCTCTTGGGAGCCAAAACGCATGCTAAAGTGCCCTCCTGGGAGCCAAAACGCACGCTAAAGTGCCCTCCTGGGAGCCAAAACGCGCGCTAAAGTGCCCTCTTGGCAGCCAAAGTGCCCTCTTGGGAGCCAAAATGCACGCTAAAGTGCCCTCCTGGGAGCCAAAACGCGTGCTAAAGTGCCCTCTTGGCAGCCAAAGTGCCCTCCTGGGAGCCAAAACGCACGCTCAAGTGCCCTCTTGGGAGCCAAAACGCGTACTAAAGTGCCCTCCTGGGAGCCAAAACGCGTGCTAAAGTGCCCTCTTGGCAGTCAAAATGCCCTCCTGGGAGCCAAAACGCATGCTAAAGTGCCCTCTTGGCAACCAAAGTGCCCTCCTAGGAGCCAAAACACATGCTAAAGTGCCCTCTTTGGAGCCAAAAAACACACTAAACTGCCCTCTTGGCTGGTTAAAACATGATAAACTGCTCTCTTGGCTGGTTAAAACATGATAAACTGCCCTCTTGGGTGGTAAAAACATTACTGTTGCAATGACTTTTATGTTGGGCCCTTTTTTGATCTATATTGAGCCAGAACTATATCTCATAGAACCAGTTTGGATTATCTGGGGCTAATATGGTGTTAAAATGCACTAGAATACAGGAAATGGCATCTACTTAATTGAAAATTTTCTGGGGGAGGACCCCCAGACCCCCAAGGGATTTATTTCTTTCATACATCCATGTCTCTGTGTGTTCTTCGCAGTCCAACATTGAATCTACACAGTTCTTGTGGATGCTGATCCTAACTACAAACTAACTTGAATAGTCTGTCTAGCTAGTCTGTTTTAAGGCTATATAATGTGCCATTTGTATAACATATAAACATGTCTAAAGTGTCCTCGAAAACATGCGGAACTTAGTGCCCTCTTCAGTGGCGAGAACGCGCTGTATGTGCCCTTTTTTTTCTTTTCGCCCCTGCCCTTCAAAAAGTCTGTGCACGCCACTGATGATTTTAATATTCATTTTCCGCAGTATTGATATACGAATACCAGCTGCGCCTTATTGTTAATGTTTACTACAGTTATTCTGCTGTTCTCTGCTACTAACAGAGAAAATGTAATAATGCAAAAAAATTATACCTTTAATGTCAGTATTTACTCAACATTGAAAATGGTATTGAATATCATATTTTTTAAGGTACTGTATTCAAGTTAGAAAGTCCAGTATTGTGACTAAACTACAGCGTTGACAGTTGACCTGTTAGGAAAACTGTATCAGCGACATGATGGCAGCATCCTATCAAGGACAAATTAGCTATAAATAACGTGTCATTGGTCTACTCAGTTAATACAGTGAAATCCATCACTGTCCATTAAAGATAGATACACAGTAAAATTATCAAGGGCTAAATCAAAAGGTAGCTCTTCCCACATTTGTCTTGAATTTGAACTGTATCTTAAATGCAACACATTAGAGCAGCATCACTATGCTGTGACACAAAAGCTAGGGCTGAGCGACATGGAGTAAATCAAATACAACAATATTTGTTTTAATAAATACCTAAGTATCAATATTGCAATGACATGGAGTGCTGCAGGGCTGATGTTTATTTGTAGGTTTTGTTCAACAAGATAATCTTCACAAATTAACAGCGCCTCCATGAACTTTGAAACATAAATGCAATCTGCAGAAGTGTAAAGCTAAAGTTAGAATATAAACCATCTACACTACAGTCACACAGCTTCAAGTCGCCACCACATTGAGGCTGAAAAGCCGTACTCAGGCTGAAAAGCCGTACTCAGTGTGATGACAATCTGTAGTCTCATTAAGCCACTTGACAGCAACCGCCTTTTCTACGACAAGTAAAAACTTCCAAAGTGGGGTGTTAAGCAACTATTTAATTTAATTTAACATACTTTATTAATCCCTGAGGGGAAATTCAATTTTTTCACTCTGTTGTCAATTACACACAGGTCCGAACACACACATGCACAAACAGGACCTATACATGCACTTAGTGGAGAGATGTCAGAGTGGGGCTGCCCATGACAGGTACTCCAAGCGGGTGGGGGGTTCTTTATGTGGTAGAACAAAACACTAAAGTCTCTTAAGCTTGTGATAACCACAGACCTTATTTCAGGCAGCTAACCAAAAAACTAATTAAAAAAACCCACTGACTTCGAGACGAGGGAACCAGGAGTGCTAAAATGCAAACTCATTTCCGGATTTTAGAACTTGTTCCTACTGCACTCTTTTGTAGTCTTGACTATTGGTGCTTTTACAAATAGTTACACATTGATGTCATATGATTTTTGATAAATAATCATCAGTAATGGATACATAATGACGATGTGGGTAAAGGCAACAGCTAGAGCAGTCTGGTAAGTTCAGAAAATGGCATTACATCCTGTTATGCAGCCAACACTTACAATATTACAATATCCAAAATCTACTACAATATCTAGTCTCATTTCATGATATTAATATAATATGGGTGTATTGTCCAGCCCTAATAAAACCCTCATTCCTCTTGTTATACGAGTTACCAAATCCTCCTTTGGGGAGCTGATGATTCATTTCCGAGGGAGGAAGCAACTCATGACATTTCTACGCATGAATGTAGAGAAAGAGCAGCGTTAATTCAGTAAGCTGTACATTGGTGTGAGTCATTTTACTTTCAGAGTTTCTGCTGAGGCAATAGATAAGACTCAAGTTGTTAGCTCTGGATCGACATTAATCACCAGTCACTGGAGCGAGAGGGAAGGGGGAAAAAACTCAATATTATCCTTTAACCCAGATTCCTGCTGGTCTCATGCTTCAGCAGGCAAAAGCTTGGTGACCGCTGTCATATGGAGCGGATGATGGGATGAATGTTTGCCACCCTGCTCACCACTACCTGCCTCTAAGTAGTGACTCCATCACCTCTGACATCTGCTAACTCATTAATACAGCCACCGGCAGGAAAAAGCTCTCACATGCTGATCTGTGAAGGCCCACATGTATTCACACACAACTGATGTGAAGCTGAGTAAGTGAGGGCGTGCACTGGACATTATGTTGTTATTCAATAATCCTGCTTCTCAAACATCATCCGACTTTCTGCCAGAGTGCTGAGTAAAACCACTCAATGATCCAACTTGTATCCAAGCGGAGCCAAGCAGAACTGGAAGAGAGAACCAGTCTATTTAAAGGACTCAAGAGCGCCTGTCCAGATGCTGAACTTTGTGGTATTCCATTTATTCCCAGTACTCAATGTCCTGGCCAATGATATCTGAGTAACATCCGGTGAGCTGGGGAAATCCTGGGCCTCAGAGCTGGCAGTGCTGCCAAGATCAGGCCTGCTGCCATGAACCTTGATGTCAGATAGCAGACATGAAATGCTGCCTCTCAGGCCAGATACCATAACAACAGACCGGATCAATATTCACTTATCTTTACTGTTTCAGTTCTGCTTTATTGGGGATTACGTGGGCTGGGTGGTGTCAGATTTTCACTGATTTGACATTTATAGGCCATCATGTCACAACAATCCAATGCTGTGGAGTTTTACTTTTGAAAGAGATGAAAAATACCTCACTATTGGGATCAACTGTACTGCATGTGCTTAAACTGTGGCTACTTCAACGACAATATTATATTATCTTTTAAGTAGCCACAGTTTAATGATGAAGAGGGCCAATTCAGGATTGGTATCCTCTCAAATCCTGCAATTTTCTCCATCTGTTCTATGAGCGGTCAAGGTTGACTTGTGTTTTTGCCTGTGTTCCCTGACTGCTCCTTTTAGTTTGTTCTTCTGTCAATTCTTTTCTTTTCTCTTTAATGATCTCAGCCGCAGACAGGCATAAAGAATAACTACAGTATATAGAAACAGCCAATCTTCTTGCTGATCATCATGTTTGCTTACATAGGTCATATGAAGGCATCTTCATTAAATTCAAACTGTTTCATAACCACTTAAAAACTCCTTGTGACTGCTTTAAATATAAAAAAAATATTAAGTGTATTGAGTCCAAAAGATAGAACATTGTAAGAAAGTAAGTACTGATGTCCACAAATCCAAAAATCACTGTCGAGCTTAATGCTCTGCTAATGTTGAATTCAACATTTTTACTCCATCTGACACACCATAATGTGTTTTAAATGGTCAAAGAAATGTAGAAATAAGGGTAAATGACTGATTCCAGCATCATTATAGTCTTGTTTATAAATCTTAGTCAGCATTGTAGACATTTTCTGAAAAGCCAAAGGAGAGGGTAAGACACATTTTCCATTTTATCTCTACAACTCAAAACAGTTGAGATTAAAATAAACACAACTTCTGAGGTTCCTCTTAACATAGTGGCTGAAATTTAGTGCCTAGTCGTAAGTGTGGAAAAATAAGACAAGCCTCTTAAATGAAGTGTATTCTTTTTCTTTTTATGTAATGCTCAGTTTTTCAATAAAAATACATTGTTTTGTACACTTATAGAGCATAATTAAATAAACAGAGTACATGGCGTGAAAACAGACAGGAAGGAGGAAGCATATGTGGTTCACAGAGAGAAAAATAATAAGCTGACTGCCTACTGCAGTGAAAGTAAATGGATCATACACATATAATGTTCTTTCCTCCTGGCACACAGGAGTGTCTGTCTCTGAGGTCAGCACACAGCCCACATTTCCCACAAAGAACCCCACCTTAACAACTACGTTTATATACATTTGTGTTATTATGCTGTACAAATTACACAGCTCTTTAAATAACCTGCTGGCAGTCCTTCGATGGGGCTCACCTGGTGTTTTTGTGATTAAACAGGTGGGACATAAGTGTCTCTCAGGACAGCAAGGTCTGAACCTGCTGAGGTGACCTGGGTAGCAGGTTCTCTGGGTCTTTGTAGCTGTTAGCTGGGCTGGTCAGCGCTGTGTAAACCTCTCCATACGCTCTGCACACCAGCTCTGTGGACTGACGAAAAATCTGCTCCCTGCACAAACAGATAAAACTTTTAGAATCACAAAACAAAGTGGCAGCAGTGAGTGGGCCTTTAAATTACAACATTTCTAGTCTAAATCAGACAAGCAGAGCTGTGCTGTGATTAGTCACTGATCAACAGCTGAATAAGTTAGCCATGAGTAAGAATTTGTCCTAATTACTTTTTTTTGTTCAGTGACCATTGTGTGCCCCTGCTGTGTCAAAACAATGAGCAGCAGTATGTGGTGCATACTGCCATCTACGGTTACAAATCACAGCATAAATGTACAAGTGTGTCAGCCACAGCAACATGTGCTGCTGGAGCAACAAAAAGTCCCTCTAATCAGATTTGCAGCTATCTTTCAACCTAAAATTGTTTTCAGTTTCATGGATTTCTAAATCAATCTCTGCTGTTTCAAATCAAATTCAGTTCATATCATACAGATTTTTATTTATCTTTAGTGCAGCAACAATTAGTCAACTAAAAGAAAATTATTTGTCAACTGTTCTGGTAAGCAATTAGCTGTTTTAGTCAAACAAAAATGCAAAACATTTGATTTTTCCAAGCTCTCAACTAATCCTACATATTAATACATTTTATATTTTTGAGCTGTCATCAACACGGCAGTCACAGCTTGATTTTCTTTGTCATTTACTTTAAGGCCACACTGATTTATGAGTCACTTGTAGTATTTTTTATAGAAATCTAATTAGAAACAACATATTCTGTTTAGCATTGTCGCCTCACAGCAAGAGGGTTGGGGGGATTTGCATCCTTTCTGTGCTGAGTTTGCATGTTCTCCCCATGTCAGCGTGGGTTTTACCCAGGTACGTTGGCTTCCTCCACAGTTCAAAGACATGCAGGCTAGATTAATTGGTGACTCTGAATTGACAGTAGGTGTGAATGTGAGTGTGAATGGTTGTCAGTCTCTATGTGTCAGCCCTTCGATAGTCTGGCAACCTGTCCAGGGTGTACCCTGCCTCTCACCTAATGTCAGCTAGGATAGGCTCCAGACCCGCAACAGGATAAGCGGTCACAGAAAATTAATGAATATCTTGTTCTGCTTCTTTAGTTTTTCATCATTTTAGTTTTTTTATTTGCCATTAAAACCATATACCATTAAGTAATGAAGATAATACAATCTCTATAAACAGTTATTTGCATACGTATGTAGACTCTATAGGACAAGATCAAAAGCATTCAGGTGACCGTTTTTAGTCTGACTAGTACTGAACAATCATATCTGACCGTCAGGTAAATAGTTTGTGTGTGAATGCAATCTTGGAACCCATTAGCTATCATCTCTATCTATCCATCCATCCATCCATCCATCCATCCATTTTCAACCACTTTTCCGAGGCCACATCACGGGGGCAGCAGGCTGAGCAAAGTACTCCAGACGGCCCTCTCCCCAGCAATTCAGCCCAATAGCATTCTAGGTATTGTCTGACAATCTGATGATTTTCAAATTTATCTGCATTAATTTGCCGATTTCAGTTTATGGCGATTAGCTGAAATGGCCGGAGCACAGAAGAGGAAGTCTTGGTCCAGCTCTCCGCAGGCTACACCTGAATGGCCCAAAATACTGACAGTGGACCCCCGGGGCTTACTGTCGTCAAACTGATTATCAGTGGGTTCTGAGATTGGACATAATGTGACTATTTTTTGCAGTGGAGTACAAATGGAGGATGCAACAGTGTGACTGAAGAGCCCAGTGAGAGGGCTCAAGGACACAGTGGGAGAGCCTCAGTTGTATCCAACTCAGGCTCTTGAGATCCATATTTTTAATTGGCCCACAGAGAACAGAACCATAGTGCTGTGTACAACACCTTACTCTGCAGCAAGTGCACTAATGCGAAATGTGAAACAACGGGAGACTAAAAGTACATTCCCATTATTTGTGCACTCCAGGAGTGTTTTCAGAGTGCTGGAGGGTGTTTTTGTGTATTTAGGTGAGCAGAGAAGCAGACTTGAGAGACAGTGGGAAAGAGAGAGAGAGAGAAAGACAAAGAGGAGGAATGATTTCAGGGAACGAGTGTGAGTGAGAAATGGACCAGAAGCTAATTAATGGCGTCCTGCCCATCAGTCCTCCCATGTCCATTAATAGAGAACATTAACCTGAGGTACAGAGTGCTCCTCAAGCCTGCTGCACTTCCCAGTAAACGTGACTCATAGAAAGAGCCCTCCAATGTAGCAGCTGGATTGAGCTAAAAGCATTCGCATTTTCTGATCAGTAAGACAAATACAGGCAGTCCTGCTGACCACTCTCTCAATGTGTTGGTGGCTTTAGCAATTTAACATCCAAACTCCCCATGCATTTAGTCGAGTGTTTTGTTTGGAATGCAGTAATGATCGTATTACATCTCGGAAACTAATGAATGTTGAACATGATTAGGCCAACGCTCCTGTTCTATTTTTATCACTCTGAATATGCTCTTTACCCTGTTGAAACACCATGTGATGTTGTAAACATTTACCACGAAGCCTGAATATTGCATGTTTGCTATTCTTTCCTAAATAGGGAGACCTACTGTCAACACTAGGGACAGGAACTCACTTGATGGCTGCGCTGAGGAGGAAGTTGAGCTGTGGCATCACAAGCGTGTCAGGCGACGACAAGTACCGATCAAACTGGACCTGTTGTTCGTGCAAGAGGGTTAAGAGCAGGTGATGAGTCAAATAATCAAAATCATTAGGTGGGAATTTATTGAGTCCTGCAGGAAAAATCACCTCATTATTAAACACAGTTTAACTCACCATCGCTGCTTTCACAGAAGAGCTGTCCATGCTGGGAAGGAGGGACAAAGGGCCCTGAGACAGAAGAGGAAACATCATCTTATTATTCCACTCAAGGTCAACAAACAAAACAAAAGTCAAGTGGCTGAGGTCCGTCATTCATTTATTCAGGTTTGCAAAAAAACATGAATGACCCTATCTGGAGCCAGTGTTTGGTTTGTCCATTCTGGGCTATTGTAGAAACATGGCGGTGAAACATGGCGACTCTGTAGATGAGGACCTGCTTCCTATGTAGATATAAACGCCTCATTCTAAGATAATCAAAACACAACAATTATTTTTTTTTTAGGCGATTGTACACTATAGAAAACATATTTTGTTTCTGTGAACGTATCTTTCTAAATCCTAAACAATGAAACTGTAAGAGAATTTCATAAAAAAACATTTAATTAAAAAAAACAACAACACATCATTTGTCTTACACCTTCATACTCTTGATGAGACAAACTACCCCCCCCCCCCCCCAAAAAAAAAAAACAATAGGGCTGAACAATAATGACCTGTATAATAATAATATAATGCCACTTTATCTCCATAAATATAAATAATGTCTCTTTTATCATGCTTGCTTACTGTTTATGGCTGACTGGTTGGTTAAACATCAGTTTGATGTCATGGGTTGTGGTAGCATGTCATAGGTTCATAATGTTGGTGATTTAATAATAAAATAAACAAGAGAAATTCCCACCCTTAATCTTGATAGGTAAAGATATGAATGACTTTGTGAACACACCAGCGGGTACCTTTAAAGCAATTAGCTCACACTGATTATCCAGAATGGCAACATTAAGTCGAGCTTAAATGCCTAAATTGCCAACATTAAAAGCAGCAAATAGAAGGCAGTGCAAGGGTCAAAGCTTCAGTGCAGTACCTTGGGAGATTTTATGGGGAAATGGGCACATTAACAAACATGCTATGAACCTGCAGACTCATCTGCTTGCTACAAGCCAGTGTTGTTTTAATCACTGTTTTCTTGTGTTTGACTTGTTCATCTGATGAATCACAGAAAATTACAGGGAGAAAATGTTAAGCCGATAGTGAAAGTAAACCTGAAAAGTCTAAAATAAACCTGGGGATTCTGTTCAGTCGTTCACATCTGGTATGCCGTCGAGTGTGGACAGCTAGACTTAATCTTTTCACACTGAAGACTATTTAAAGAATACCCGAGACAGGCCACCCGAGGAGAGAGGTAGTCTGCAGAAGAATGACAGTTCTTGATTGAGCTTTGCGTTGAGCTGCAGCAGCAGGGTGTGGTGTGTCCTGACATGACCCAGGGTTTCAAGACTCGCATGCTAAACCACAACTATGGGTCTCAGTCAGTCCACTGGCAAAGTGTGTTACATAAAGCGAGGAAGGCTCCGGGGCATCAGCTCTCTCATCTGCACAGGACAATTTGGAAGAAGCTATAATATTTGTAATAGAACATAATGTGATCTGCTTCCCTCTGTCCCTTTCTCATCTGAACATGTGACTGAAATAGTATTATGCCCTAATAAAGACATTGGTCATGTGGGAAGCACAGCAATAGCTGGTGTAGAGCCAAAAAGGTAGAGTAAGCTGTAATGTTAGGGCCTGTGCAATACAAAAAAGAGGAGGAACATTAGGTAGTCGAACAGGAGAAATGTGGAAAAAAATCCACAGTTCTATAACATCATGAGTGAGTGCATGTGTATGTGTAGTTAAGTGTTCCATCAGAGACCTGCTCAGCATCATGCTGTTGGACACAGCTGTAGATGTAACTCAGTCCAGCTCTGGTCAACACGTAGGATGCCTGCTCGTTGATCAGAGTGTCAAGGTGAGCCTCGATCTAGAAAATGTGGGAGAGAGTGGCTTAAAATCCAGTCCAAGCCTGCATTGTGAGCCAGTGGTACTTGTGGTTAATAGAGAACCGCTGTGCTATTGATAATGAAACTTCCACAGGAGCTCTTGTGGTGCTCAATTACAAAAGACATGCTAAAAATAGAGGATAGATGGCGCATTTGAGCATGAACAACAATACATGACGCACACCCTTCTGTGAGACAGCAAATGAAATCCTTTTAATAAAAGATTTGGGCTCTATGGGCTTTAATGAAAGGAACGAGAATAATTAAATATTTTCAATGAACAATACTCTTTCAGCACAGACAATGACCATAAGCTGAGTTCTAATGTTAGATAACATTAGTGTTTCATGACTCAGTTTGTAGTGGCCAACTAAGGTATGGTCTCTCATTATTATTTTCATGCCCTTGAGTAATTGTAATGAAATGTAAATAAATACTTAAAACATGGGAAAATTATTATTTTAATTGTCTGATTCACTATTAATTTTTTGATAACTGCTTGCAGTTAGGACAGACCTGGAACTCGAGCATCTCAAGCCTCTTGTCAGTGAACTCAAAGAGAGCAAGGGTTGTCTTCATGACATACAGTGAGTTGACCATGTAGGTAGCCATGTCAGCAGTGCCGAGGTTACTGGCTGACACAGTGCATAACTGCAGCAGGGGATCCAAGATGCAAGAGAGGACCTGGTAAAGACAAAATAAGACAGAACCAGATGTGTGAAATATCACTGACTTTGATTAACGGGTGACTAAAACAAATATTATCACATTTATATTCCATTAATTTAAGAGAAACAGCAATTGGTTACAATATGACAACAAGGGAAGACAAATTTGACTTTTTATAACTTTTTTTTTCAATGTTCACCTGCTTACAAGATTTTATTGCAAACAAATAAATAAATTTAAAACCAGAAACAGAAAAATGTCGCAACATGTGCCACTTTTTTTTTTTTTAAAGCTGCCGTGAATTCAGGCATTTAGGCCAGAGTTTACCTGTGCAAAGTCAGCCTGGCGGGCATCCAGAGGAACTACTGATGAGTCGTGGGAGGCCAGCACCTCCCTGAGGAGGGACAGGGTCTGAGTGAGGGAGGCTGTAGGTCCCAGGTCTGCAGGAGGCAGCTCCACCTGCCAAGGCAGACAGGATGAAAAGAAGAGACAGAGCAAAAGAGCAGAGTTATTCTTGAAGAGGTTAGTTGCGTGTGGGCTGTAGCTTTCACCGAGACAAGCAGCCCTCACAACATTATCAAAGCATTAAACATCCCTAATGAGCAGCATGATAGACTGAATATACAACTGGTTCCTGCTGCTACTCTGAGACGCAGCTTGTTCAGAGTCTGTTGAGCTTTTTTTTTAATGAAGAGGGTTTTGATTTCATTGGCTTCTGGATACACAACACAGAACTGAGCCCAGTCACCGTTGTCCACCTAATAGAGCAAATTATGAGAAGGCTGTGTTCCTGGCATTAGCTCGAATTGACACCAAAACCCTGAGGGCCTCAAATTTGATTAACACCAAGCTACAGGGATAATTCTTGTAACTGCTATTGATCTGGACACAGCCAGTGTGTTATGTGGAAGAGCTCCTGCTCGTGCTGAGGTATATTTGGATGGCAATTTGACTTAACGGTAACAAGTTTGGTGTTTTTTGGCAGCTAGCGCCATTTCGATGCAGTGGCGAGCAGGCTGAAACTGTTTACAAGCATAAGTGCTTCAGAAATAGCCTTGTTGTCTTTGAGGGTTTAGACGCAGAGCTGAAATACACAATGTGTGTCCGCAGGGTGCAATACTGAACTTCTGCACTGTCATTGAAGCGATTTTATGAAAGAACATTGCGAACCGTCCCTACTTAAAAAACAAAGCTGCGTCTTCCTCTGCTTCTGTCTCTTCCTCAGGTTGACAGCATTGTTTTCCTAAATGTCACTTTCCTTACAACTGTATGAGAGAGAACAAGATCGTGGATTATTCAAATAGACATCATCCTACTTCTACCTTGTCCATGAGCCTGCTTGCATGAAGGCTCAGGCTGTTGAAGAACATCTTTTTGCTGAGAATGTGCATTTCTTCAATAGTGATGAGCAAGGAGGCCACACTGGTCCCAATGATAGAGCTGGACAAAGATAAAAAAAAAGTGGACAGATCAGTAAGGACTGCATTATTAATCATGTTATTTTCCTGATTCAATAAAAAAAAAAAGAGAAAGTTTAATCTAAAAACATCAAAATACAGCAGAAAATGCTTGTCACAAGCTATAAAAGCCCAAAGTGACATTTTCAAATTGCTTGTTCAGTCCAGCTGACAGTGCAAAACAAAAAGGTTTTCATTTTACAAAGGTACAAAACAAAACAAAATTTCCAAACTAGGAAAAAAATACAAAAGAATTCTTTGCTCAACAAACAATAAATGATTGATTAATTATCAAAACTTTTCTCCTGTTGCAGAGTGACTTCAAATACCTGATGGTGTGGTGGTAGAACTTGAGCAGGTTGGACAGCTTATAAAGCAGCACAGCACCTGGTTCAGCCACGATGACCTGCTCTATCCGAACCTGAGGGACAGATCAACAACACACCGAGTGAGTGCATAAGCTGAACATGACAGAATATGGTGTGCACCCAACAGAGCTGGTCAGTTTTTTTCTTAAATAGCATCTTAAACGTATTTGTTTATTCACCTTCAGTGGCCTGCAGACTCCCTCAGTGATGTGTCCGACCACCTCCTGCATGTTCTCCTCCACATCTATTGTAAGAAGACACACACACAAATATAGTCAGGGCTATTTGGGATTAAATACATCAACTGTTTTGAGGGTACTGTAGATGTAAGCATATTATTAATGAATACAATATTGGAGAAAATGTCCTGTTTTCACTGTCAAATTCTGTATTTTTTGAGCCCTGCCTACAGAGCTCAAACTTTTTACAAGTCAGCTCCTACATGATTTGTTGGGATTGAGATGATAAACAAAATTAATTTCAGAAAACGACCTCAAAATTATGTAAGGAGATAAATGCTGATACTCGATAGAAGTAACTGGTGTAATAGCTCAGCATAACAAACTGGACAAAAGGCCAGCCCAGGTCTTGACTGATCTGTGTTTATTCTTTACAGCTATGCGAACCAAAGAAGGTAAATTAGGGAAACAAGCACAGGATTAGTCTATCAGGCTGAACTAAATGTGCTGGAATTTGATTTGTTCACACTCTTTAACCTAAATCTCTAAACTCATTGTATGACTGTGGTTACCCAAACTCTGTCCAATAAACAAGCTACTCGTGAGTCTGTGCGACATTTGTTTACAGGCCCTGGTTCACTTATACAGTACACCAAAATAAGAGATGCAACAAAGCAAGTGTTTCCACCAAGGGTAAGATTAAAACAAGGGAGGAATACAGCTATAGGTGTGATCGCACCATTTGTTTATTTAGGGTGTGGCATGAACCAGAGTTGATGGAGAACTGCAGAATGTGTTATAAGCACGCAGGAAGCATCATACCTTGCAGAGTGACTTGTTTCAGCAGAGCTTCTAGGTGCTCTTTCTCTGAGGCAGTGGCTTGGTGCAGCCAGGCCAGCATGTCCCCAACATACCTGAAAGAGTGACAAAACAGGCTGTATTTAACAGTAGGTCGCTGAGGGGCCAGACCGAGGGCTAATCTCACCACACCAAGACCACTGCTACATCGAGGCATGGGTCATCGTGTTTCATGCACAAACACATGCATGGCTCTTGACGTTACATAACGGTGGAAAACAGCATGGTTAAACTTGAATTATTGTGTGTACGCCTGTGTGTGTTTGTGAGCGTGTGAGGACATAGGGAGGAGAGAAAGAACTTGATGTTCTCAGAACTGCTGATGCCTCCTATAAAGTGGAGGTGATTTTGTGTTCCACACATGGCTAGTATTCTGAGAAATTCTCCCATTTGGCTCCTGGGCACGGGAGGAAGAGGGAAGAGGATGTGGTACAACAGGAAACACAGGCACACTCAGACACTGAAGAACTAACACTTAACATCCTCTTGAATTGGAACTAAATCTAATAGATTAATGATGAAGGAATCATAACATTTACAATCATGCATTATATAGTCGTATATAGTTATAGTATATAGTATAGGATACTTTATCTTAAATATTTATTACAGAGATAGTTGTGTTTCAGAGGACTTGTACTTTATTTCCTGAAATATATTTAGTCAAAATTGGAGGTGTACCTCATAGGGTCATGTGAATGCATCTCTATGGGGCGGGGAGTTCCTCCTGGCCCGCCACGGGTGAGGGCATCGATGAATCCTCGTACCACTGCACACCTGCGAGCCGTTCCAAACTCATCCAGAGTGTATCTGGACAAACAAATGAGGGAAAAAAAGCAACATTCAACACTCACACCTCATGTGAACAGACGATGGGCGCAGTGTTTTCGTGCAGACTGTAAATCGGAGGTCAGCCGCTGACATACATCAACAATGCAGGCAGCTTTTCCAAAAGGAAAGACTTTGAGGTTGTTTTGATTATTTGGCGGTGGCAGGCTCTGTGACAGACTAAACACTAGATAGTGCTGAACTGAGATTCCGGGAATGCTGGTCTCCACTCTGTCAGCCTCAACATCTCCGCCAGTGCGTGACCTTGAGCGCTTTCTGGACTCTGACACAGGTGCATTTCAGAGAATGCAGACACAGAGCAAGGATGTGCCCTGACAACAGGGTTTGGGGTAACGTGTGAAACTTTCCTTTGTGATGTTTTGCTCTAGGGACAGAGTTAAACTTACAGTAAGCTTTGGGAAACGTGTGAGTCCAGTGCAATTCTTTGTTCTTGCATAGATTTTGACATTCAATGCTTTTAACATTTTTTAACATTTTTCATTTTCATTATGTATTTGTGCTTGCCCTGAAATAACTCTAAGTAATGGGCATTGGGCATTTCTTACTCATACACTCATACTTAAATGTACTTCAGCCATTTCAAAGCACTTAAAAATTTTCAAACAAATAAAAATAATGGTATATAGTAGGTGATGATTCTCAGAGTGACTAAACCCTTTGTTTACATATTTCTGCAGACTTCAGGGGGCAATGTACATCAACATGCATTAACAAAAGAGCAGAAGAGGAAGACTGTGCAGGTTTTCAAGCACTATTACATACATAAATATATATATATATATATATATATATATATATATATACATATATATATACATATATATATATATCTGTGTATCTATGTATCTATGTAAGTAGGTAGGTAGGTATGAAGAACACTTTAACAGTATTAGTAAGAAATGTGCAGATGCAGTTTTGGCCCTGTCTTCTGCTGGCTGGATGGTGGCAATGATTTTTTTTTGTTGCTTCAGGCTGTTTGCTCTGTTGTTTTCTAATCAGGATTCTCTTTGTTTCTCTCACATGGAACACAGTAACAAGAATTTCCTTGGCAATGGGTTCTCAGAATTCACCTGCAAGTGCCCATAGACGACATTGGCAGAGTGAAATACAAATTCTTATAAGAAGTTGGGAAACTGCTGCTTAATTTTCAGTTTAACAAGCATGTATTTCCGCTCCTATGATGAATGTCAGGGAAGTGTAGTGCCTGTGAACAGAAGGACTGTCTACAGTTACCATTGATTTGAATAAATGAATGAATAAATTAATATCTATCCCTTGATTTTATACATTTCTAAACATTCCCCATTAAACAGGTCTAAATCTAATGGCTGTGAATTCTCGAAGGAGACATGGTAACACTGACTGGCATGGAGTAGAAGATAAATGAAGGAACAGACCATACAACATATTATGTGTGACATATTACTTGTAAAGGACAGGTCGGTCTTGTAAGGCTTCCATGGCTTGAGTCAACACTGGGCAGATATCACAGGTCTCTTGGGTCAGTCCTCTGCATTCATCTTTGTAGCAAGAAGGAAAACAGGACAATAAATGTATCGATTGGAGTAAGACACTATCAACCGACTAACTCAGTAGCTGCAGTCTTTCTGGTAACTATGATTATGTTATGCTCCATTCCTTGTTGCTAAATGTTTTGGACCATAGTAACCCTGTTGGCAAGACACAAATCAAAGCACTAAAACATTTTTCAATCATATTTTCCCATGAGTGTGCACCAGTTTACTTCTGCTTCAGACAATACAAACAATGAACAGGCAGTGACCAATCTTCCAGACTGTGGAGAAAATGGGTGAACACACTCCACTCTTATTGGACTTTACCTAATGCTGGAAAGACAAGTAAATGCCCTCTTCCAACAATGTGCAGTAATGTTCTAGCAATAAATGTAGTGCTCCCTCATAAACTGACAGATGCATATAAAAAAAGACACCCTTCACAAAATATACTGGCTTCTACAACATGTAGAGAAATACAAGAGAAACAACGTAATAACTGACCACACTGTCATTTGACCACTATCAAATTTACAGCTGTCAAATTTCTGGATTTTGATCTTTAAGCAAATCCAAAGCACACCATAATAAGTGTCTGTAGCGCAACTCATAATTTAGTAAATGCTCTATATTTTTTGTGAACGTGTAATTACAAAAATGAAGTTTGTGTGATCTCAATGGTTTATTTCCCTTTTAATGTCTGTGACAAAACACACAAGGCTAAGCTGAGGAAAATTTGGGTTTCTGGCATTCTTTTGGCAAAACCTCAGACAGAGGTTATGAGTCACATGTGTCCTCAAATGTGTCCTATACACGCCAGTGCTCTCACTTGAAAGAGCATGATTTTGTATTTCACTCCATCCAGTTACAACAAAAAAAAAGAACAGATTCAGATCACTGATTATGGTGGTACACTTTTCATAATTTTTCACAACATGCCTGTTTGATTGTCAAGTCTGAGATCAGCATGGAGGCCTTGTACAAAGAGGGTCATGATGAGTCAGTTTTATCTAACCGTGTGCTTGTGGTATTAACTCTGTGTACTGTACTCACTCTGAGCCCAGCGGTAGAGCTGTTCATATGAAGTCTCCTGTAACACGGCCATCTGCTCCATGATCTCTAGCCTGGAATAAGCACACAAACCAAGACCACGTATTACATACCCATAACCTGCATCATAGTGTCAGATCCCTGAGGGTGACATAAATACCACACCTGGATGTTTTTTTTTTCTTTCCACTCATCTGTTTCACCATTCAGGTTCAAAATAAATTGCATGGATTTAGCAACACGAATATAGTCACTGTAAAAGACCCTGTCATTTCATTCTGTCAGAGGAAGTGGAACACAGAGTAACACCATGTATGGACTAGGATGTGCACCTTACCCCGCAGTTTGCTGGTTGGTTCGCAGGAGGATTTTCACATCCTCATGGATATGCTTCACTCGGCTGAGAGCTTTGAAGAAATCCTGGGAAATTGAACAACACGTGAATATATTTGCCGAAGACAATCAACATTCTTTGGCAAAACACGAAAAAAATACAGATTTGATAAAAAAAAAATCTCCTGTTTAAGGACAGCAGTTGTAACTAATCATGCAAAATTGATGGATATAACCTAGATCTGAAGCTGACAAATGTGTGGTTTTATTTCACATGCTACATTATTTATGGATCTGATTTTTGTATATTAAAGTGGGAGGTAGACAGTATAAAGTGTTGAGAAGGATGGTAGGAAAAGGCAAAAATCTCAAATCTCAAAAAACAAACAAAAACCTCATATGACAAAACTGTAGTTAATGGGCAAATATCTTTAACACATCTTAAAACTTATTAAATATTGTGTGAAGATGACTGAGAAGACAGTTTGAAGATACAGATAATGAAGCAAAAAAACTGAAGGGAAAAGACACAGATCAGCAAGACAGTAATCTGTACCTGATCTTGCATAGTCCCATCTTGTGGGTGCACATGGGAGGATTCTTTACATAATTGAATTAATTAGTATACATTATAATGGAGATTACCTCAGTAATGGGCGCATCCCGAGCCCCTCGCAGCTTGGCCATCTCTTCATTGGTTAGTTGGAACTTGGCGAGGAACGCCTGAGCAACCTGAGCCCTCACCTCTAGGCGGTGACTGAGAGGAAAAGAGATAAATGTTTTAATTTCCTTCACTTCCCACTGTTGCACTTTAATATCTTTATGAAGAATCTTCTCATAATGTTTGGTCATTTTTTTCTGTGCAGTTCCATTGGGCCTTTGCTTGTCACAGGATTTGTTCTGTGTTGTCGTAAAGGCCTTGTCAATTTTTAATCACAATAGCATTCAGATTATTTCTTGTCTTCCATCACTGAGGTTTATCACTGCATTTTGTCATTATTCGTGTGTTTTCGCTTACTGCGTACACTATCAGTGTAGGAAACTTGTGTAAAGTTGTATGCTTTAACATAAATGGTTAATGTTGTCAACAAGCTGTAATGTTCGAAATCAAACAGCAGATGGCAGTCATACTCCTCACACACACATACGCCTTTACTCACAGTGGACTCAGAGTGAGAGAACAGGGTGGAACACAGAGTAAAGATATCATGTGCAGCAGAGCGAAAATAAATAACAGAGGAATACAAGCGAGACAGGAGACACAAAAAGAATTCAGAGCCTGATACTGGCCAGGGTTTGTCACTATCAATAACAGCAGGGCGATAACTATCAGTGTCACTGTAAGTGTCTTAACACAATAGTGACCATGGCAACCTCTCCAGTCAAACAGGGAACTCTGTCACGGGATAGTGGAACAACAGCGAGTACTCCCTCTGTCCCCATCTTTTCATCCAAACCACCTCCTCTATATTCTCTCCCCCGTCTGTCTGCAAAAACAAGGCTGGATCAGTAAATCACCAGGTTGTTTTGGTGAAGGAGAAAAACCCAACATTATCTGACCATTGTTTCTCACACGGCTATTCCCAGTGCTCAGCCAGCTGAAAGTAAGGGGTTGTAAATCTGTTACAGGATTTTATGATTTAGTATTTCTCTGTACAGCTCCTGGAGCCTCACACGCAGGACCTCGAGGCGTTTTTCCCGCATACGTGTTTCGTGTGTTGAGAGTTTGATGCATGACACAAAGATGACAGCCTGAGTGCACCACCTTTTATTCCATGTACACATAGGCTTGGGTACTTTAAACATGTACTTCATTACATTCAACCTGGCTCATCATGAAAATTGTGAGTAGTGACAACAGTAATGATAATGCTTCATTTTATAGAAAGACAGCAGCCCTGCCTCTACTTGAAATGGCCTTTTAAGGTTCATGCCTTCACTGTGAGATGATCGAGTCTTTTAGTCTATATATTGTAGTATCATAGTATATCGTGAACAGAAGACATTTTGTATTAAAAGGTATCCGTCAGTGCCCAGCCCTGCACATTTGAGTACAAAAACAGAGAGAACTTCTAAACAGATAGGAGAAAACTGAAAGAGAATTGAATGAATGAAAACACCCCATGCTACTGAGAGATAACACAAAAAAACAAGAGACACCTCAGCAACCTGATATTACACCACCATTACAGTGATATATAAAAAAAACAACACGCTATGCTAATGAGGCCATTAATTAAACTGAGTGATGCATAAATTAGAGAAACTATTTCCATGTGAACATGATTGTCTTCACAAAACTCATGAGCAATATTAATATGAAATCTGTTCAGTCTCATACAGCGAGAGGCCACAGATGTCTCAAGAAAAGAGATTTTATCACTAATATGCAAATTTATGCAGCAAGCGTTTACAAAAATCTAACTGGATCATCTGTTCTATAGTGAGAAACTGTTGTGCAAACAAGGGATTTCTATCAATGAAGGTTGTTGAGTTATCATCTTCGCAAGAGGGAGGAAAAAAACCCAGAAATACACACATACAACACTGAACGTATCCCATACCAGTTTTATGGCACATGCAATTGATTGGCCATTTGATCCTAATAGTCATAAGGGCTCCATAAGCCTTATCTCACATTTAATATGCCATAGCTTGGAATTTCCTTCATGAAGCATTTAAGAGACGGACTACATTTCTACCAACTGTTGGTGCCTTTAAATTAAGGTGTGTTCACTGTGTTTAACAGAGGAGTTTACTTAAAAGACCCACTGATGTATTCATGACTGTGTCAAATAAAGCTAAGTCCAAAAGATCACTTTTGAAATCTTTTATCAACTTCTTGACACCGAAAAGCCGAAAACAACATCAAAGCAATCAGTAGTTTTATAAGAAGGACCATGGCAAAAGGCAGCAAATGTTCCCAATCCTTTATTTATCAAGGTTCCTGTCTATGGACGTGTTGAACATCGTAGACATGGGAACACCAGCAGAGAAACTCTCACCTCCAACAAATCAACAGATTCACCTCCAGGAGATTAGAAATGCCGCCAGTTTCTCATGTTCAGGCCAGGAGTGACAGACCTGTTCCTCCAGGATGTAAATCACAACAAAGGCACGGGCTGCACACGCCTATACAAGGTAAGGAGACGGGGGGAAGGGATTGCTGGAGCTGCAGCAGAGCAAAGGATGGCAAAGGAGAGCAAGGGAACGGTGGAGCGGCAGGATTGTTTTCTGCAGCGCTGTCAGGACATGACACATTCTTCTCTAGACTGCAATTACCGAATACCAGAGGGAGGAAACATATTTGAGGGAATCAGCAACACTAAACTGACAAGTATGTGGAGACTCTGGGCTCGTGGTTCAAAGGATGAACTCAATTAAACCCAGTATGTAAGGTTATCTTGAAGAACAAGTGCAAAGTGAAATTCAGGTTACATAATGTTACATGATGGAGTGAAGTTAAAGCATTTGTAATGGTTGGTCTTTTTTTGTCCATTTCTGTGTGTGTGTGTGTGTGTGTGTGTGTGTGTGTGTGTGTGTTTGTGTGTGTGTGTGTTCAGATTTCTCAACTAGGCCAATTGATTGTGTGTGTTCAAGCACAGAAATCGTTTAAGCAATACAATACAGCACAATCTCATAAACAGCTTTGTCAAACTGAAACACTGAAATTACTGATGCCTTTTTAATAACCTTACAGAGCTGAGCTGATGGTGCCGCAAAAAGTTCATAAAAACTGAGAGCATGATCGGTGAATAACATTTACCAAGCTCCCTAGTTATTACACAGCACAGAGTGTAAATGGCAAACTTCATCAACTAACTTATATAAAGACATTAACAAGACATTTTACATTTCTACCTGATAATCCTACAGAATGAATGATAAGGAGATCAACTGCTACAAGCTAAATTTACAACCCTCTCAGAATGCGGGTCGATTAACCATTAAAATCCATTAGAGGCTATTTCAAAAGCTTGCTTGAAAATTTGGCATTCGCAACGCTGTTAGTTAGCCACGCACCAACGATCACAGTCACATCAGATAACACAAAGGCATACTCACAGCCATACCCTCATTAACAGCCAGCTGAGCCTTAGTAAGGCTCAAGTGTCATTTTACACAGGTTGTCATTTATACTTTGATGTCCCTGATCGTTCTCTCGGGGGTTTCAGAGAGCTCTTGATTCATTAATGACCTACACAGAAGTCATACTGAGAACATTTGCTTTATTTTCAGGAAAAATTGTCTCACTGAAACACTCCATCTCTAATGATTCATCATAAGCCATAGGAATTACTGTGGGAAATGAGCGGCTGTCGCGAGTCAAATGCATGTAAATCGTAGCTGTAGTTACTAAATGTATCTACATTGCTCTTTGGCATGCAGCCAAGTAGGTCAACTGTAGCTGCCTGAGTGGTCCAGTAATAGCTTGAGAACTAAGCCATGAGACCAGGCCCTTCAGCTCTGGCTGCTCGTGAGGTCACACAGTCCACAGAAACAACCGTCTGTGAGACGTCTCAACTTGTTCAGCAGATAACATGTCACGCTAATACAAAGATCACACAGTGCAGGACAGGTGGGTAGCATTACGTTTCATTATGGAACAACACACAACACCTATTGAGTGCTCTTGCTGACAGCGCCTTTGAACAGGACCAGCCCAAAACAAAAGAGCAACACGTCTGAAAGCTGGCAGACAAACACCGGTCATCTACTCTCGTCGGCACGCCTCTTCCACCTTTGCTTCTGCACACTGTAAGCAATGCGCTGTTCCTTTCCGTTTCATTAGAGCTGACAAATGACACACTGCCACTGGCAGATAAGATAGCAAACAGTTCAGGGCAGGCCTGCTCTGCCGGGTAAATACACATCAGGAGCATCTGCAGAGCTTTGAAAATGACTGTGCTCTCTCAGCAGAGCTGCCCTACAAGCACAAACTGTGAGATTATGCTGGTAATGTAGCACTGCTATAATAAGTGTCAACAGGAGAAACATAAAAAAGACAGTGGCTGGGGACGGCAGAGGATTGTGCGACCTGAAATAGATCTGACCGAGAAAACTGGAGTGGTGTGGTGCAGTGGGCTGACTGGTGGGTGGCTGAAGGAGGACAGCTTGACTGCACACTTCCCCTGGCAGCTCTTCAGAGACAAAATTGCTAAAGACAAGGTCAAAGCCCAGCGTGCAGACATTATCCCATCTGGCTGTGGGGTCATTGTGGCTGCGCAAATGGAAATGTCACGCAGACGGACGGCAGGTCCCAATGGGACCACTATGCAAAGAAAAAGACAAGGCAGGAGGGCACGCAGAAGGACATTCATGTAAAACCTCTGACCACCTACCTTCCATTCATTGCCTGCACGTATTCACTGGTGGCTTTATCCCAACTGGTGTCTGTCACTGCTGTCAGATTCATAGCCCTCCCCTCCTATGTCACCTTTCCGTCAAGAAGGTCCTGAGGCTGTGCCAGCAGTACATCACAGCTGTACGTCTGTCTTTTGCCAAGAATCTACATTATCTTTGCCCGTATTCCTGTCTCTATGACGACTCACAAGGTCACTGAGCACAAAGGTCACAGCCACCAGAAAATGCTAATGAACCCCACCCCAACCCCCAGTGATCAGCCGTCAGGAGCGCGTGCTTTATTTTAACAACCTTGTCAACACTCTGCCCTGCCAAATTCATAGATTAATGATACCTAGATTAATTTTATTGGCAGGCTTTCAACCAAAAAAAATCCATCAGTATTCCAAGAGTTGCAGCTGGGTGAATATCCAAGATACACTGTCTGACTCCACTCATGACTCCATGTCATGGTGAGCTGTATATATTGGATCTGCATATCTGATGGCTCTTAATATGTGTTGTAAGCAAATCTCAATGCACATGCTCAAATCCAGGAACACTCTGACGGGCTGCTCTTCAGTTGTAACAGTCTGGCTTCAGTAAGATAAGGCAGTAATGCAACATAAACAAGTACTACTTTGATGTGTATCTCAAGGCCAAACATCACAGGACATGACGAGTAAAACAAATAAAGCACCATTAATGATGATTGCTGCCCTCCTTATGCAAATAGACAACTGCAGGAAAAATATTCATCAACCTCATGAATCATTCATCCCCGCTCATCAAAAATAAAGAAGTGCTTACCAGCTCCTCCTGCCCTGCACCAAATCTTTCAAACTTCTGACACTTAAGAGAAGCTCACTCTTCAACGTCTTAGTGTTTTAACTGGGCAGGTCATAGCTTTGTCTGTGCACGTATTTCAAATTATCAGTATATGATTTTTATGGTTTGAAAAATCCCCTTCGGTTGACAACTGTCAGAGACAACTCCTGTAAAACAAGAAAGTGCTAGCACACTAAGGAATAGGGATGGGAATTGATAGGATTTTATCGATATCAATGCCATTATCGATTCTGCTTATCGATCCGATTCTTTATCGATTCCCTTATCGATTCCTCCTGTGAATTAATGATATCACCTCCTGTTGTTTGTAACCCAATACATCTGCTTTCAGAACGTTTTATTATGAACCTTAAAGCCATGGTCTAGTTTAAAAAGATGATGAAAAAGATTTGAAAAAAAGCATCCCCAGCCTGAGTGTGTCAACACCACGCAGCTAGTGCAGCTAACTCAGGTGAGGCAGCTAACGCAGCTAGCCCAGCATATTATAACAACAAATAGCATGCAAATCAACTCAACTGCCCTCATTTTACTATCCTTGGTGTTCCCATGAAATCCGACAACGGGAGCGGGGATGCGCCGAAGCTCCACAGTGGGCTAACAGCTCCAGGGAGGCTAACAACAACAGCGCCCTGCCCGCCATCCACCTGGAGCGGGGATGCGCCGAAGCTCCAAACTGGGCTAACAGCTCCAGGGAAGCTAACAACAACAGCACCCCGCCCGCCGTCCACCTGGAGCAGGGATGCGCCGAAGCTCCACAGTGAGCTAGCAGCTCCAGGGAGGCTAACAACAACAGCGCCCCGCCCGCCGTCCACCTGGAGCGGGGATGCGCCGAAGCTCCAAACTGGGCTAGCAGCTCCAGGGAGGCTAACAACAACAGCGCCCCGCCCGCCGTCCACCTGAAGCGGGGATGCTCCGAAGCTCCACAGTGAGCTAGCAGCTCCAGGGAGGCTAACAACAGCGTGAAGTGAAGCTACGGCTTTGACCGCTTCTGTCTCTCCGCCATTACGTGTTCTTTGTTGTTGAACGGGCTGCTGACTGACGAGCATAGATTCGGCGTAATGAAAAGAATCGATAAGGGAATCGTTAAGCATAAAGGCTAATGATGTCGATGAATTGGACCAGTTGGAACCGGTTCTTAACAGGAAACGGTTCTCGATTCCCATCCCTACTAAGGAAGGTCTCACTTTCCAAACAACATGTGTGCAATAAAAGCTTATCACTTGCAAAGTGGACCTTGTTGTTCCTGCAGTGCGCTTTGATTGAAGTGCTTTTTGTCTGGAAACTTGCCCAAATAGAAAAAGAGGTAATTTCTCTGCAAGGGAAATGAGACTACAGAGAGAGTGAACTGATGGTGTCTAGCTTTGGACTGATGAAGATGGCTATCAGTGACGCATGTGATAGGTTTCCGAAATGACTTGTAGCCTCAGAACAGATAAGGAGAGAAATAGTGGGTATGGGATTTCTTTGAAATTTCTGCAGATATTTTAGGGATGAAGTTGCCATCTTATCTCTTCCATCTCTCACTGACATTCTGAAAACGCTAGTTTAAACGTTCAAGGCAGCAGCCCTGACATATGGTCTCGTTTTACATTTTGGTGATGTGGTTACAATCAGATTGAGAAACATTGTGTGCTTGTTACGATGGAACAAGGTTGAGTCTCTCAAATAATTCCAATATCAGCACTTGCATGAGAGCAAACAATGCTGACTACAAAACATATTTAAAGTAATCCATTACAACAGCAACAACAATAAAGAGCATCTTACATAAAAAGGTTCAGTTTTTGTTGAGACTACTGCTGAAGTTTCTTGAGTGCTCACTAAATTCTACAGAGCAACTTGAAATACAAAAAGACGATGTAATTTAATGCAATACATAAATATAAAACTACTGCCCATAAAATTACAGAAGAGCTGAATTAACTTTCTGACACACTGTGTACCAGAGTCAAACAATTAAAATAGGAAGTTCCTCAAAGGTAGCAGTGATCTCTGGTCATTCGGTGTATCTGACTTATATAGCAACAAGAGGAACAAGTAAATATAAAAGCCACTAATTGTAAGATATATCTTTTAAAGATTCTCTGTCAGCCAGTAGGTAGGATTTCTGGACAAACAAAGAAAAGGCAACTGGATTTGCTGTTTTCTCCACTGATTTCTTATGTCTGTCTAGGCTTAAGTACACATGTACATGTCAAGTTACAAGGTGAACTCTGGGCAATAACACATGCAAACATACATTCACACACACATCCAAACACGCACACAAAATGTTTACCCCTTTAGAGTCAACTCACTTCTCTCCCTGCAGCTTGTTGGTTTTTACTATGAGGTCTTGAGTTTGCTCCTTGGCAGCCTGTTGAAGAAAAGTTGCTGTGTTTTCAAAAAAAGTCTTGCAAACATTATGCTCTCAAAAGAAATCTGATAAGTCCACCATGTGAAGTGATAAACATCATACATTTGATCTACACTGTCCTCCATTGTTGTTTTTAGCTTTAGTAATCATAACATGTAAAGGAGAATTTTCAAATGTCATGTGGAGATGATACACAGTACCTTTAATCTATTTGTCATTTCTTCACAACACGTACTCATGGCCTGGACATCCTCATGAACACTTTCAAGCTCCTATGGAGAACATGAAGTCACAATTATAACAGTACTGAGGCAGATGCAAACCATTCACACATGTCAAAGTCAAATGGGCTGCACTGCTGTTCAAACAA
This sequence comes from Epinephelus lanceolatus, assembly GCF_041903045.1. Lineage (NCBI taxonomy): Eukaryota > Metazoa > Chordata > Actinopteri > Perciformes > Serranidae > Epinephelus > Epinephelus lanceolatus. The sequence goes on along the minus strand of NC_135737.1, from coordinate 16,361,057 downwards.
ATACCGAGAAGTAGTCTGCTTAGTTTTTCACATTCTTCAATAGTCTTTGGTCATATGATTGTTGCTGCTAATAAATTCTCCAGTATACACCTTTAAGCTTAAAACTCCATGTAACTCCCTGAACTTAAAAATGCACTCACTAAAATGGATCTGCTGTTCTACATCACTATCATAGTCTACAGGAACTAAAACATTTCTATTAATTTAGCACCAGGGGCAATCTTTGTTGTTTTGTAATATATAGTTAACAATTTAGAGGTGAACCTACTCAACAGCCTCTCCATGTGACTATTTCCCAATCCACCTAAGAATCCCGGCACAGATGCTTTGGCTGGTTAAATGGTGTTAGAGGGTTATAAACTGGATTTTCTTGCAAAGCTCTACGTTACCTCTTTTACATCTTTAAATATTCGTGCAAACTCCTCGTTGATCGACAAGCTTCGTCTCTCTATGTCACCGCGAAGATTTCTCCTGGTGCGCAAACTATTCTCGGTGAAGAACACAGAGAGAGCCTTCAGCGCCTCCAGCATCTCCTGACAGCAAAGCAGGACATTGAAATGTCAGTCAATCCGGATGCTAGAACAAATATATCACTGAGAATCTGGTCCTCTTGCACACAGACCATTGTTGCAAAAACTAAGGGGAAAAAGCTGCATTTTCTCCTTTCGTTAACTTAGGATAAACCTCTGGCATCTTCATAAGGGAAGCTATTTGCGATGTAAATACACACTAGGACCTGACACTCAAGTTTTTACAGTTCACAGTGAATGACTGCAGCCACACGCTAACATTAACTTAAATGAGTAAACATTTTCGCGTTGTTACAGTGCTTAACTACAACCTGGAAGGTGCAATATCGTTTCCTTGGAACAACTATTCCTGGTGGGTCGACAATATTATCTATGAGCTGTATTCTGTCCAGTTACGGCGCGGCTATCTTGCAGATTTAGCTAATGTTAGCTGGCTAGCATGAAGCTAAACTCTTCCGTCGTACCTTGTCATTATCAAGCCTCGTCTCCAGTATTTTGTTAAGCTTCCTTGACAAAGGATTATTGGGTTGAGAGGTTGCATTTGGGTTCTGTATTGCAGTGGAGCTGTCAGTTGTCATTTCTACTTTAGTATCAGCCATTATACACAAACACCTCCACGTCAACTTTCCGAAAGATGTTTTGGTCCGTCTGAAATCAACGTCCGGTCGGCGCATAGAGGAGAAGCGTACAAGGTTCCGCCCTGCAACGATACAAGGTTCCGGGGTAAACGGGACGCTTTTTATTGAAATATGTTGTTGTTTGTAAGGGAAAGATGCCACCAAGGATTGATGATTGCAATATTGGTAATGACATCAGACAGATATGATATTTCCTCATCTTCACTGTGGGCTTTCTCACTTCTTGGGGAAAGTGTGTCATTGAGCTATGATGTGTATTCCAAGTACAAAATAACACATGCCATATAAAAAGATAGAGTTTTCAAGGCATATGCTTACAAGGTAGAGCGATGGTGCTCATAAGAGCCTCGTTTAGTCAGTTTATTATCTGAGACAGAGACGGCAACATTTAAAAGATCTCCTGATGAAAACAAGTCCCTACTTCTGTCTTCACACACACACACACACACACATCATTGAGAGGAAGACAGCAGAGAACAATGTGGCGTTCAAGTGCTGTTGGAAATATTCCAATCATTTCAGCAATGAAGTTGGTCTGACCATATCTTGGAATATCTATAATTAGGCTATGCCACTAATGAAATGTGTCATTTTTTCATCAGAATTTTGAATAGTTAAATTACCTGTATCTGCACATTCATTGGAATAACCAAACTTCTATACATTTCTACAGAATTAAGATAGTGGAATTACTGATAGGATGACCTTGTAGTTAGTGAGGTGATTTCCCAGCAGCACAGGTCAGGCCTTAATAACATGTTAAGTGCATGACAATCAGCCACTTGGCTTATTGGCCACCTCAAAAAATCCACCTAAACTTCCTCAGATAGACAGATCTTTCTGCCACGACTAATAAACCACAGATACACATATTACAGGCCAAATGTTTTTGGGATGATTCATCATCATTTTAAAAAAGGGCTAAAGGATACTTACATCAGTTACACTGTAACACACTGATAATAAACAGATGGGAGAAAAAAAATCAAGTTACCTGTTACAACTCTGGTGTAAAGTACATAACACTTAAATTTACTCAAGCATTGACTAGTTGTGGGTTTCAACTAGTCAGTAATATTTTTGTACTTTTCATATTGTGAAATATTTAATTAGCCTTTATTGTGTCTGCAGCTATTAGAGCCCTTTTCAAGACAACATTGCTGAAGTAAATTAATCTCCAGAGACACTAATTGTGGGTCTAAGTTATAGGTGGTGTAATGGTGTAATGAAACACTTTTTTTTTTGGACAGGGCTTGGGCGGCACAGTGATGTAGTAGTTAGCACTGTCGCTTCACAGCAAGTGGGTTCCTGGTTCAATCCCAGAAGGAAGTCCTTCTGTGAGTTTGCATGTTCTCCCCATATCAGCGTGGGCTTCCTCCCACAGTCAAAAGACGGGCAGGTTGGGGATAGGTTAACTGGTGACTCTAAATTGTCCATAGGTGTGGATGTGAGTCTGAATGGTTGTCTGTCTCTATGTCTCTATGCGACCCTCAAGAGGATAAGCGGTTTCGAAAATGGATGGATGGACAGGGCTTCACACAGTTCTCTATAAATGTTAATATGTCCTTTTCTAGACCATTGAATTATCTGATTATGCTGCTTAAATATAAACTACTTTTACCAAACATATTCTTTCAGTATTATTTTTTGATCAAGCAAGCACATTCACAAAACTCTCCAAATGATAACACTTACTTGCAACTGTCTTAAGATGTTAAATAGCTACAAAGGCAGACTAAACTTAGGGCTGCAACGATTAGTCGACTAATCAATGACTAATCGACTATTAAAATAATCGGTGACTATTTTAGTGGTCGACAAAACGGTTTGAGTCATTTTTCATAGAAAAGTACTGTAAAAGTACCCCAAAATACTCTTATTGCAGCTTCTTACTTTCAAATATTGGCAGCTTTACACACTCTCCCATGATGGTGAACTAAAGCCCTTTGGCATGAGTACGAAAAAAGACATTAGATGACATAATTTTGGGGTTTGGGAGAGACAGACCGCCATTTTTCAACATTTTAACACATTTTTCGATAAAATGATAAGTCGTCTAATCAAAGAAATAATCAACAGATGAGTCGACAATGAAATGACAATGAATTCAGCCCTACTAAACATGCAACCAATAAGTAGAAAGATAAATAAATAAATGAAGAATAAAAAAAATAAAAACGTAATAATCACTTTAGAATGATGATATACAATATATGTGCTCTGATATGATCTCTACCTGCTGCGGTTCACTAGGAAATTAAGATGTCACCAATTTGAATTTGAGTAACTCAATAACTTGTGAAATAAATCGTTTATTAAAACTAGTATTTATTACCATGTACCAATAGTATACCACACTAGTATTTTCCCTCGGTGATACAGTAACTCAATTGCGGTTCACTAAACATAAGATTCAGTATGCTATTTCCAAGTCTAGCGGTTTACGAGGCGTCCTTGAATGCAACGAAAGCATGTAGGGAATGATAGTAGCGGTGAGTCCAGCCCCTGGGTGGGGATTTGTGTGATTGATGGTCACCTCCCGAGAGTGTTTCATGGACTCGCCCCCTCCCCTCCCGCCTCCTTCTCTCTCTGACTCCCTCTCTCTGAGCAGGAATGTGGAAACCGGAGTCCCACAGACAGTCAGCGCCGCCCGCACGTTTCTGCACCGCACCGGAGTGAATAACTGATCTTTGCCTCGGATAAATACATTGATGAGAAGGAAGTGATTTGTGAACGAATTCTGCGGACACTTTGTGGATTTACACTGTCAGCTCGAACGCATTTCTTTTCTCTTTTGCTCGACCTAAGAAAAGTTTGCTTTGAGCCCCAACACAGCTGGAGTCAGCAGATGGAAATAACCTCTCAGTGTTCACCGAGCGCACCTTATTCCGGAGCTCTCCCAACATGTAAGCTTTCCTCTCTTTCATTTTTTTTTGCCGTGTTTCCATGATTCACATTCCGACTGGGTGAGCACTGCGATAGCGTGTGCCGTGAGGTCACCCCTAACGAAAATCACTATATGCTCCTGTAGTGGCTGCTCCTGTGGGCACTTCTAGTGGGTGTCCTCAACTACATGTCCAGTTTCCATTGAGTTTGTGGCACTTAATGTATATTTCATATGTCATTATAGTCCCGTGATGTGCTCCAGGCTGCAATGTTTGTAGTTTGCTGTTATGTGTGTGATATATCATAAAGTTTATTTGAGGAATGCTGATGCTGTTTTGTATAATGGTCGACATTGTTTTCAAAATAAAGGAGAATTCACAGTGGCCACACTTTATAATACCAGTTACTCCAATAACAGCCTTCCCTTTGGGGTAAACTAGTTGATAATATGCATATTCACTGCTGCCTTAGAGGTGCTGAATTCTGTGAACTAACAGCTAGGATTATTCATCCATCAGATAAATAGGGAGCTGTTCCATGTGAGATAATAAAGTAAAACTCTTTAAAGATGTGGAAAATAACCATTGCCCCAAGCTTATCAAATTTGAGTTGATTATTTATTGGCCTGAGTTTAATCATTGGTGTATTGTGTTTGCTATTATGTATGAATCAAATCCTAATTGGATTGAATATATTAAATTACTTTGCCAATTATTAAACTGTGTCCAGTTTTGTGTCGTCTACTTGTCTGTTTACTTCATAGTTAAGGAAAAGGTCTAACAAACTAATGAGCAATAATGTTCTCTACTTGGTTTCTTTCATATTTGTGTTTATATCTGCACTTATAATGACTGTGGAGAAGGTTTCTGATTTTTAGCTCATTAAGCCAAAAGCCAAACACTTGCTCCCTCAGATGACTCAACTGTCTTTTCTATTTCTCTTCCTCTGACAGGGACCCGGAGTCACTGAGAAGGTGAAGGCTGCTAGTGTTAAATGCTCACTGCAAGGCTTCCCACAAAACAGCGACCGCTCATATAACTGCTGTTAGTTCAGTGACAGTGTGAACCATTTGCAGACTGTTTACCATGGCGTCTAGTCTGACATGTACGGGTGTTATCTGGGCCCTGCTGTCCCTGCTGTGTGCTGCTGCCTCCTGCGTTGGCTTCTTCATGCCCTACTGGCTGCTGGGGACACAGATGGACAAGCCAGTGTCCTTTGGCACGTTCCGGCGCTGCTCCTACCCGGTGAGGGACGAGGAGAAGCAGGCCACGGTGATGCTGGAGCAGTGCGGGCGCTACGCCTCCTTCCACGGCATACCAAGTCTGGAGTGGAGGATCTGCACAGTGGTGACGGGCGTGGGGTGCGGCCTTCTCCTGCTCGTGGCCCTCACAGCTCTCATGGGCTGCTGCATCTCTGACCTCATCTCTCGTACAATTGGCCGTGTGGCTGGTGGCATCCAGTTTGTTGGAGGTGAGTTTTCATTTCTGTGATGTTTGTGTTTGCACCTGCAGTGGGTAGTACGGGTGGTGTGCAGAGCAGGGGCTTTGGTTATGAAGAGATCTGAGGCAATCAAGTTTCGAGCTGTCAGATCACATACATTTTGATGGTTTACTTTGCATAGGAAGACTACAGATTCTCTATGGCTATGTTCAGACTGCAGGCAACAGTAGCCCAAATTGGATTTTCTCTGCTCATATGGGACTCAGATCTGTTTTTTTATTTCATAGCAGTGTGAACAGCACAATGACAGCACAATAATCCTTTTAATTCTGATGTGGGCCACTTTCATATGTGGTCCTGAATCAGATGCAGGTCGGATTTTTATGCAGAGTGACCTTAGTCTGAGCAGTTATTCATTCTACTTTAGATCTACATTCTTGCAGCAGGAGTGTCTCAGCAGAGAGGCCCTGACAGATGTAGTTGAAAGTAGTCCTTGACATCCTGAAATTTTGGATGAAATCTGAAGCTATTCATGTCACAATCCCACCTCTGCTGGCTCCGACTCCGCATCCACATACACCTACGTACAGGAGAAGCAGCCATTGCTCCACAAAAAAGCAATAATTAAATATCTGGCTCTATTTCTCCTCATCCTTGTGTATCATCTGCTCACAAATTTGCTGGCTTCCACTGCACATCCGCTCACTTGGAAATGAAACCGTAAACACTGACTTCATTGGCCTGCACGTTTAGTGCCATGTGACAGCATGCTGCATGTGACGTCTTTGTCAGTTCAGTCTGGAATCCAATATTGGCAACATTAAAAAAATAATGTGAACAACTTAAAAAAAAAATTGGATCAGAGCAATGAATCCAAATTGGGCACTAAGGTTGGCATTGTGGACGTAGCTTAAGATCTAGACATTTATGGAGAACTGGGAGGTTTTAATGGTTGTAATTAACATCTCATAAAATCTTGTTTGAGCTCTCAGACAGAAGTGTTGTTCATGAAGAAAGATCCCATTGGGTAGGGAACAAGGAGGAATGGAAATCTTGATAACCATGAAAATTTCACCTCTGGCCAACTTTTCTCTGCCAGAAAAGCTGTTGTTTCCTCAGATACTCAGCTCCACGGAAATGAAAAAGTGTCCCAGTGGGATGTTGATCACATTACCCAGTTAATGACGTTGGGTCAGTTTACATCTCTTAACTCATGACTGCAGTTTAAAACCATCACACACAATTCTGGACATTGCTGTATTGGATTGAGTGAATATTTGGATGAATGTTAAAAAACTACTACATTCACAAACTAAATTGTTTGATTGAACTGTCGGTGCCAAAGGTGGGGCTTTGGTACTATTTAAGAAAGCTTGGAATGGGCTCACATATAATTTGATGAAGGAAAAAAAACTTTTCATTTTCATAACACCTTCCTGTAATTTACTCTTTCTCTCATGTGCGGCAGATTTTGGCATCAATTTCTATCTTTTGTTTTTAGTTTGACTCATTAAAGATAGGAAATTGAGCTTCATTTGGGCTACCAGTATGCCCAAAATATGTCAGTGTGATTTTCTGCTCCAGTTTTGATTCTGAATGCACCTCTTCAAGTTAAAAAGAAACCCACGCCCTCTCTCTTTGCAAAAATAGAGTCCTGTCCACACTGCAGCTCTGGCCATGGACATGTCTTTTTGTTTGTGTGTTTGATTACAGTAAGTGGACACGGCTCCGCACGGCACCAGCTTTGTTTACGTGCGCTGTTGGTTTTTGCACATGTGTCCTCTCGGGACGTGAGGTCTGAGGGAAGGCTTCCACTGAAGCTGCAAGTTTCTCTGCCCCAGTTTAAGAAGCTGCAGCGCTCCAGCCCTCTCATTAACTCCAAAACATTTGCGCGCATACTGTGGCTCACCACTCTGCTATTTACAATCCCCATCACTTCAGTTTGGCTTCAGAAAGTGATGTGACAGAAAAGCAGGTTGCAGGCAGATTTGACAGAGCTGCCAGGTCTTTTAGAAGGATAAATCTACTGAGGACCACCACAACGTGCCATGTCCTAGTTCTTAGCTACTTAGGAACATCAGTATTAATGATGTATAATATGGAGGATGATTAAGGTGAAGGCTGGCTGGCTTATTCAGAAATGTGCACTTTTATGTAAGGAGAGCTCCTTTTAAGCTCACAGCAGCCCCATACATACAGTATTACAGCAAGCTGCTATTTTTGGTGATAGGATTAAAAAATCCCTGTCTGTCTTTCTTGCGATTCCTCTCTTTCGTGGACTCACAAATCCAGACTCGCATGAATTTCGATGGAGGGAGAGCGAAGGAAGGCGGGGTACAATACAAGGGGTACCGCTCACTTCTTTTTAACTTGAACGCTGGTGAGCCAAAGGGCATATGTCTCAGAGGGGCTAATTGGAAGTGACACAATTGGGAAGCTCAGTGGGCTGCTTCATGTATTGTCTTCAGTCACTTACAAAGAGTGTAGAAACGTCGAGGCTTGCAGGGTAAATTGGGAGAGAGAAGAAAAAAATACCTGATGATTGAAACATTCTGCATTCACTTCTTATTAACCAAGAACCTCGCTGAGAAATAAAGACCCACAGGGGGAATACCGAAATGTGTGCTGAGAGATATGATCAAATCTCAGCGATTAGCGGGAACGGGGAGAGGGAGTAAATGAGGCGATCAGTTGGTGAGGCAACACATTTGAATTCACCAGATGCAAAGGACCCTCATGGTTCACTGTCTGATGCCGATGCCTTCCTCCTTTTGTGTTTCCTCTGCTCCTATTGTAGGCCACTAATGAAGAGTGTCTTACCAGAGAGGCCAGGGCCTCCTGGCTGCCACAAGTAAAACATCCACTTTATATCTCCCTGTAATTTATCTCAATCCCATGAAATAGATTAGAGCTGAAAGGATTTATCAGTGCTTTATCTCATTAGCTGCAGCTCAGACTGAAGGAAAACCTTTTAACAATAACAATTATTGTTACTAGTGTTGTTGTTTGCCTCTTATAATGCTGTTTTCTCACAGCTGACTATGGGCAAGTTGTTCCAGAGCTGGTTAATTGCTAATGGCAAAGGCCCAGATTTCCTCTACAGGCCAGAGAGTTGGAGTCTTAGTATGAGACTATGAGACTGCTCTGGCTCATAAATCAAAGGCCCGTGCGCGCTGTGCTGCTTACATTAAACAACTGCCTTTGCCTTACTTTCTTGTCTTAGTTATGCAGCGGTGCGGACTCCAAACGAGTGTGACACAGACGGGCGGTTCAGACATTAAAAGATTCTTGACTTGGATTTGGTTGTTAGGGATTTTGATCCTCCCCCCACCCACCCTCCTGCAGAGCCCTTCCTCGTCTTTTGGGTGCTTCAAGCAGAGCTGTGCGCAGCAGGAAAGCTATTTAACGTTTGTTTTCCACAAGCATGATATGATACCTTTATGTACCTTTTTACAAACTCTTTCCCCTTGGCACGATGCTTTTAACTTGTGCTTTGGTGTCTTCGCTTATTTCATCTCTTTCCTCACAGCACCTGACAGGTAGTTTTGTTTTGACATTTTGCTATTTGATTGCCTCATGATGACTGACAGTTTGACAGGCCCCGCGATTGGATGACGTGTCTGCTCCATCACGATTAAATATTAGGGATAGCGATGGGAGCGTGGGGCCTCACCAAGTCCATTTCTAATGGGCTTTTTATAGTTCTGAAAGACTACTCTCACTTTATAATATTTCTCATATAGAAGTGAGATGCCTGATCTGCTTATGGGACGGTTTGGGAATGTTTTGATATCACACTGCAACAAAACATGAACTGTGACTTTCTCAAATGGCTGTGGTGCAGTCTGAGTTTGAGAAAGAATACCAGCACGCAGCAGTCAGAGTTTGTGTGAACTGTGCTGAAACAGAGACAATAAGGGCTGTGTGCCAAATGTGGAAAACAGAGTGGATAGGAAGAGCAGGTTGAAATGGTTGTCTGTACTAGAGCCAGAGGTAAATTATAAAGGCAAGTCAAAATAGCTATACTTAGATTTTGCACTCTTTGATGTTGTTTCTATATATTATTGTGGAGGTGAAAGTATGTAATTTTTCCTTAGCGATAACCATTCAGTGACAAGAATTTCAAGTGTAGACCCAGTTTGTGTCAGTGACAACTACACCCTGTTGCCCTTTCAAGACAATCAATCAGATAAAACTGCTGTGATCCAAAAAACAAATGATTCAAAGGTTTATTTGCAGCATTTGAAGCCCAAATAACATCACAAGTGACATTAGGAGAGGCAGTGATAAAGCTTTGTTCCACAACATGTCTGAAATCTCCAAAAACAATATTGCCTTGACCCGTAAGAATGTCAGCTCGATTGAGATCACTTTAACTCTTGATAAAAATGTCAGGACATATAGCAGCTCAAGGCTGGAGGATAAAGGCCATATTTTATTGAGAAGGTGTTGAACTGCTGCATCCTTGAAACTGAAGGCAACATAACAAGACAAACAATATGATGCATGACAGGCTGTACTGCCTTTTTCGGGGGGGTTGTTGCGGCAGTGAGTATAGGGTGCAAGCAGAGGACTTCATATGAGCTGCTGCTGTTTCAGGGAAGGTGCGGACCTGCGAGGTGTAGTGTCCCTTAGGAATTAAAAAAAAAGAGAGAGAGAGAGAGAGGAAAGTTTGAAACAGCTCAACGCAGCATATTTCACTGCCACAAGGGAAGGTTGAATCCATATAGTCTAATTTTGTCTGTCATTGTTGGGAGAAGTACCAAGAACTCTTTACAGTTTTAGGAGGGAATGTTCAATGCCACTGCTGCTGGATGGGCTAAAAGCATTTATTATTGATTAGAGACATTTAATGTCTATTACATTAAATATTACCCCTGGGTTCTGACAGTCTTTTGATGAAATGAAATGAGAAAAATGTGGGTTTTCACATGCATTTGTGCCTTCTGATGCTCCCATGTGAGCTCTTTCAGAGTGAGATGACAAACTTGTCATTTATTCGTCATACATTTATGTTTTTACCAGTTGCAAAACTTGTGGAATGGATTTTTTTATTCCTTCAAAGCAGAAGTTGCTGAAACTTCAAGGAGAGTTAAAGGAGAAATGGAATTTAATACAAGTAGAAACTGTATTAGGCTGGGTTGGTCTGAACAAAAGGACATGTTTGTGGGGGGAAACAATGCGATGCACTGGGCCTAGCCTCCATATTGTGCACAGGCTTGTTGGCCGCGCTGGTTGAATACTTCCCACACCAGCCTCGGATGAAGCTGCAGTTGATCTGGACTATCAAATAATTGGCTGTGTTGCCTTCTGGGAAAGCTTCTCCATTTCGTTTTCTGGTTGATCGGCTCTGTTTACACCTCTGTGCCAGCATCTCGTTTGCCCACACTTGTGTGGAATGTCAGTAAACGAACAATATGAAGCCACAGAGAGGACACACTTTGCCTCTGTTTTTAAGTGTATGATTCTCCCCTAAGAGTTGGCCTGTAACGCCACATGTAATAAAGTATCCTGGTCATGCGTTGTTCAAGTTAAATTTATCACATCTGTCTGCACCACCTCTGTGGCTCAAAGTGTATGTCAAGGGCATGAGCATGAACGATAAATTTAAAGACGTGTAAATAAATTACAGATGGGCTGCCATTTTGGCTTCCGTAATGTTGCCAAGGGCTATTTGGCACACGAGTGTGTTGTCCTGTTTGAGAGCCATACCAACACAGCCAGGAGCTTTGTCCTTGTGTCGGCTCTGTGAGTTCTTGCCAGCTGGATCCCGCCCAGTCCCAGAATGTGTGCTTCCACTCCCCTCTCACCACGAGCACTCATTTTCAAGAGGTACAACAAAATGAAATCGCATCCACATGAGGAAGGCTTTGGGATGAAGAGCTCATGTTTCCGGGGGAATATTCTGTCTGGATCAGTGTCTCTTGACAGTCATTGTTTAATGGTGTCGGATCACGAGACATTTCCGGGGCGATGGGTAAATACTCCCTGACGCGCTGTGTTATCCTTTTACTTCCAAAAACCTATCTGTATTCCTTCCTCCTCATAGTCCTGCTAGTCTGATGTGATGATGATGGACTACACTGTCTCATCCGCCATGTAGGCATTGCATAAAACTAATGAGATAGCACCAGCCCATATGTTTGAGAGGGGAAAGCCAGGCCTTTTCACTACGGACAAGAGCCTTGTGTAATGGTTTTTAAAACGCTTTCTTGCTCTTCATTGCTTACGTTTCCGGCCACTGATGGTTATAAAGTGGACGTCTCTTCCTCTGAGTTGATTGATCACCTAAAGTGCAGACCACTCTTTGCAACACTGTAATGTGCTTCATTGAGCCTGGCAGCTATTTTTGCTCAACATACAGTTCCCTAAACCCCCACCAACATTGCCACAAGGGTGTTTGGAGTCGGAGCAGTGAAACGTAGCCTTTGCACCATAGGCAGTCTATTCTCTCAAATTCTCTCCTTCACCCTTCACTCTGTCTCAGGATGAACTCACATCTCGTGTTCTGCCCCCCCTTTTCTAACCTTTCGGGTTATGGTATTATTTCCAGTGATCTCAGTCTTTAACTCTCTATTTCAGGCTTGTTTCACCTTTCCCCTAATTCTGCTTTCTGTCCACCCCTCTGTGTCTTTCCTCTCTCCTTCTCCATCTCCTTCCCTCACTCTCCTCCTCCTCCTTGCAGCGGCTGTGCACATTACTGTCTGCTGCAAGCGGGGGAAAAAAAAAATAGATTGGGCCAGTACTCAGTGACCCAAAGAGTGGACCTGGGCTCAGCCAGAAAGACAGAAAGCGAGAATGGTTGAAAAAAAAAGAGTGAGACAGAAACAGAGAGAAACAGGGCGGAAAGCCCAGCATCAACAGGGATTTAGTTTTGTCAAACAGGAAGTCTGGGGAACCAAAGGACAGACAGAAGGGTTATTTCAGTCTGTTCCCCTGTTAAGTCATTGTTTTCTCTGCCATGGTAGCAGGCGTGCTGCATATCGGGTTGTTTTTGTCACTCGGAACAGAACTGTTCCAGAAAACGTGTCTGGTGTGTCTGCATGCGTGTCTGGCATTAATGTGGCTGTAAAAACAGAGACCAGGGGAGCCTGACAGTTGTGGCGGATAAATGAATTCAGTATATAAATTTAGTAGTGCTACTCGTTAATTTGTGAGTAATTTATCAAGCAAAGATATCAAACATGTTCAGCTTCCAGCTACTGAAATGTGAGGATTCTCTTTTATATCATTACAAATAAAAGATCTTTTGTTTTTGGGATGTTAGTTAGACAAAACAAGCACTTTGACTGTGGCCTCTGGGAAATCAGGATTAGCTTTTTTATTTTTTTCCAAATGACCCATCAACAAGACTAAGGCTGTGACTGAAATCATTCACTCACTCAATACTCCCTCCGCACTATATAGTAGACTATATACTGAGTAGTGAGTGATTTTGGACACAGCCTAAGAGTCTACAATGCTAGGGACTACATACTAACATTAGCATGCTAACAGGAGTGCCATGACAATAGTAGGAAGCTGATGTTTAGCAGGTATAATGCTTACCATGTTCACCATCTTAGTTTAGCATGTTAACGTTTAATGGACATATTAGTTGATGATGAAAAAGTGTCTGTTTTGCATTGAGCACTGCACATTTTGGCTTTTTTCTGGCTGGTCACCTAGAGTTGAAACATGTTTGACTTTGGGTAAAATACCATGGCTGCTCTTCACTGTCATTTTTGACCCAGCCGTCCAATCACAGTGAAGGAGGGGTGGGACATATCACAAAGACCAACTGTCACATCTTACATCTTACAGAGTGCTGAACAACAACAACAATGGAGGAGAAATGATTACACATACACATACAAGCTTCAGTCTTCCTTTCATCCAGATTTAAGGCCCAAACAAGTACGCTACCTTGTGCCGACATTTTTAGTTTAGCGGATACACCGTATCATAGCAACCAGACACAACCAAAGCTTCTCAGCTAAAAAAACCCACTGCATCTCCAAAGCGCTCTTATTCTTTCAGCTGGGCATTTTCAGAAGAGCACCTGGCATTAACAGCTGGGAAAAAAAATGCTTTGGTGGCCACATGGCCTCATGAAAGTAACACCAGCTATTTTTTTGCCAATGAGAAATTGGTTGGAAAAGAACATATCGACCAACCAAGGACCAACCAACCAGAAAGTGTCAGCCTTACAGGAACCTAATTTATTTCCCCTGTGAAGAGTTTGTTTCCTGAGATGATTACCAAGGATGTTGTTCTCTGCTTTAACAGAAAGGGTGAAGCAGACAGAAAAGTAATTGTTAACACATATCACGTCTTTGCCGCTGACACCTAAAACAGCGAATATGTGTGAATAGATGAATCACCGAGCAGACAGATGCTAAACAGATGGTGGAGGCTCTGCTTCTCTGTATCACTGGTGACACACATTGTGGAGGGCATGTTTGATGTCAGTGCCCTAGCCTGTACTTACAGTGAGCAATACTTTAGTCACAGGTAGGGACACAAGATTAAACCCCTCTCATGCGGTCTAAGTTGTCTTAGTCCTTGTTTCTGTGGCAGATAAAACCCATTGTGTGACTAGAAAACACAAAGAGAGAACAAGGGAAAGAAGGAAAAAAAAGTGTTTTCCTGAATTTCACTACATGTTATGTCTAATTAGGGATGAAGAAGATGGAAAGCCCACATTTGACCTGTTAGACATCTCTGAGGGAGTCAGGGGCCATGATTCTGCTGAATAAATGAATAAGTATGGATCGGATGGATTGGGTCTGAGCCCTTTGGGATAAAGTAGTTTGCTCAGTATTCATACCCTGTTTTACAGTCTCAGAGGCACCATGCCTTTAACACTACAGTTAATTATACCCTGTTCTTCCTAGTGAGGGGGAATGTGGGGTCAATACTCCTTTTGTGCTGCCTACTCATAGGTCAAATAGCAGGCCAGCGAGGAAATAGAATATGGGCTGAATGTATGGAGACAGATCTGTGAATAAAATGGCAGCGTAGAATAGCCGGGAGAGGAGTCTATTTTTGGTAAAAGAATCCACAGTAATTGCCTGTCTTTAGTTTCTTTACCCTCAAACCATAGATACATTATATTGTAAACTCCCATGTCCCAAAGAGGCAATACCCACTTAAGAATGAACAATTTTTCTCATTTTTGCCACTTTGACTCGCGGATGTCTCATTTAATTTAACTCAGTGTGTCAGAGTATCTCCTGCATCTTATCCCTGAAAGGCCAGGAATAGCATTAAGAGCTGCACGAAGAGCCAGAGCTCTCATGGTTGATAATGTGTGGAAAAGAGTCGCCTCTGTCTTGGGAAGAATTTGATCAGGGTCAGTGTGTAGCTCTGGGAGAGAGGTTTTGCCCCCTCAGTGGGTCACTCAAACCGGGCTGCTAGACAGCGAGGACAGGTGAAGGTGGTGTAAAAAGGCAGCTGAAGATCAGATCAGAGGAGGACAGGGGTTGCCTGTGCACATGCAGTTATCTGTCACGAGTGACCTGCAGTCTGTTAATGACTTGATGAGGGCAGTTGCTTGTGTGAAAGGGAAATGTGCTCTGTAAAGTGTGAATTTCTTGCTTCTTGTGTCTCATTGTGTTAGTTTGAGAGTGCTTGTAGATAAGGCTTCATCCACACTTTCTCATTCACAATGCATAACCATTAATATGTCAATGCCTCAGGTCCACCCTACTCCTGCATTTTGGAACCTTTAAAACAGACCCTTTAAAACACTGCTGACTTTTGAAAACGACAATGCAGACACCCAAGTTCGCCTCCCGATTGGGTCTTGTCATTTTATCTCGGTACACATACTTTTTCTGATTTTTATCCTTATTGTGTGGGTACCCCTTTCTCATTGCCTTGACCTCCTCCAGCGACGGATAATGCTTCCATCACTGCTCTAATATGTTGCCATATTTGCTTTGCAATGACTCCCAATCTGTTCTCTGCCGTCTTGCTCGCCTTATTCTTAAGTGTTAGTTTCAGTAACAGTTCCACCTTGTTGTCAGTCCAAGCAAAGAAATCTCTGGTCTTACTTTTTCCATCTTGATAGTATTTTCTGTAACTAAGCAACCAACCGCAGAGGATCTGCTTACTGTTTATACTGGTGCTATGTATATGTGAAAGGTCATGTGATATGCATTTTCAGGCATGTTATTATGGACCGGGATAAGTTTTAAAACCATGCTAAAACAGATAGGCTACCTTTTTTTTTTTTTTTAAACGCTGTTTTTAAATGAAAATGTATTAGTGAGGATGTGGCCTTAACCTGAATGTGGCTGAGTTTATTAATGTCCTGTGTGCTGAGGCCAGGGCCTGCCTTTGCTGTCTGCCTTAAGTAATGCTGGGAATTTAGGGTAAATATATTCTGTTGCCCCCTACCCCCCTCTTACTTCCCCATCGTCAGTACCACAATCAGTTTAATTTGAGAGGCTATTAATGAGTGTGCTTGCATGTATTGCACAAAAGAGTGTGTTAGAATTGAATATATTTCACAGCTCTCCTTTTGTTGTCTTTATAAGGGTGGACTGAAATCTATATTTAGCTTGTGATTGTGAATGCTAACAGAGTTAGGGATTTTTCCATTATGAATTCAGCTTATATAAATTAGAGGCAGCAAGACCCTTGAGAGAATGAGTGTTAGTGTGTTAAGTGATCAATACAAATAAGTCTCCATTTGAAGCAATGGAATGTGCATTGTGCGCTTTTTTGAAGCCCCGCAGAAACACACCATCAAAGTCACCTTGGCGTAGTAATAGGCAAAATGTCACTCCCGTCATTATCATAAAATGACAACCCTGTAATTGTGCCCCATAAAATTATGTCTCAGGGAAAAAAAGTGTGCATGCCTCAGTTTTTATAAGGCTGACACAAGCTGTACAATAATCTCCATTTTGCGGCCTATGGCTGTGCTTGTGGAGACTGGGGAGGGTTTAGTGTTTGGGTGGAAGGCGACGCAGTGTGACTCCAGTTTTGCTTTGCTTCCCAGACTCTCATTCCAGCTGGTCAGCAGCAGTTGGGTGGGCTCTCCCCTTATAGGATCTGGTTTCCACAGCAGCAGGGGGTGTAAACCCAAAGCAGAGAGAGAGGGGAGGGAGAGGGAGGGTCAACATTTGGAGAAATCCCCTGAGTCTTCCAGTGGTCAGTGTTCTGTTTCTTAACATAAATAAGTCGAGCTACAAGTTGCCTTTAGATTCGAGAAACAGCACACAACCATTCCGCTGATAGTACAAATGTCTTTTTTTACCCTCCACGAGCAGATTGTAGTCAAGCCTCGACAGTTAAACAGCACCTTGTTGACTGGCCTTCATATGAACCCAAACGAGAGAAAATTTCAGTAACAACAGCAAGTCATAAACCCTGGCAAGAAAGAGCTTGAAGCCAGGCATTTACCCTATCTAGCCAGCAGACAAAGGTTTTGAAAGCGCTCTGCAATAAGAGGCCCTGTGATGGGATGCCCGTAAGACAGAGTGTCTGGATGTATTTTGAGCCACTCTGTCCAAAATGCAGCCCTTTGAAAGCATAACACAAGGTCTCTGGAATGCTCAAAGAGAGCTTCATCTCAGAGAGAGCTACAGGAAACTATAAACAGGACAGAAGACTCAGTGCTCTACCCATATTTGTATGTGTTTATGAAGATCAGCAAGAGCTGATGGCCATATATAGGATTGTTGTGAAGAACAGCTTTGAGCTGTACAGAGCTGTCTAAGGTTTGGAAGCTATTATTAATCTCTATGCAGAAACAATTGTTATGATAAATAAATTGGAAATAAAATAGTGTAGGAGCCCAAATCTGAGGAATATTCTTTGACAAGTTGTGTCAGATGCAGTTTACAAATAGCTGTATGATAGGTGGGGATAATGCTATCAGCGGTGATACCTTATCTCTTTCCTCACGTAAAAAGCAGAAAACATTAGCAAGACAATCTGCCCTCCATGCCCGCTCCTGCACTTTAGTCACATATTCTCTTTTCTGTTTTCTCTTATTTCTTGCTAGACTCGTGTGTATGTTCTCTTTGCTTGAACAGAAACAAAAGTGTCTCTGAAAACTGAAATGAAAAGCTGAGAGTTCTGCCGCTTTCCAAAAGGGAGCACAGGAACAAAGGTACTCTTTGATCCAACAGTGACTTTGCTCTCTGCACTAATTCTGGGTCTGGACCAGGCTGAGCCCCCCGGTGTTGTTCTTCCAGGCCTGACAAGCCAACTACACCCAGTTCCTGGCCCATGGGCTCGCTGGGGGTCCCCATGGCAACAGCAACCTGGCTCTAACTAGTTACACCAGAATATTATAGGAAGTTTTCCTGGGAGTGATTTAGAGTCATACTGTGACCGAACCCAGGGCTTTTTAATCACATATTCCAGCTATTGCTTGAGCTGGTTCACGAGTCTCTAGTGGGAGATGGTGTGGATGAATCGAAATAATTAAATATGACTTATTCTCTGGCTTTATAGCCTCACCAACATAATGAAAACACCAATCTTCAGTGTATAGCTCCAAGATAATACCAACTCTGTATGCTATAATTTGTATGCTTTGTGTCGTGGCGTTCATTTTAAATAAATCGTCGCAAGACAAAGTAATCTAAATCCATTCAAAAGTGAAAATGGGATCAAATTAATGTTTTTTTTTTCTGGCAGTGTCTGAGCTGTTCTAGTATCCAACATCTGAAAAAACTATTGATTTTTGTTATGAAACACATGAACCTCATTACAGTCCCCACACCCAAGTGTCATAGCATGTAAGCATCATTACACGGGAAAATTGGAAGGAAACCAGAAGGCTTTTATCAGACACAACTAAAGACAAGTGTGTCACCTGTTAAGGTGAAGCCGAATGGAGGATTTGTAATTACAGAGTGATTATATGTGGAGCCAAGCCCTTGGGAGGTGAAGCGTACTGCTCTGCTGCCAGTGATATCACTCACATCTACTTATCTCCTGCACCGCCAGCTAAGACTTGATCATTAGTGAATGTGTCGCTATCATGACCGTCCTGATAGTACTACTCTACTGCTGGTCCTTTGTTGGCATTCTCCTCAGGGCAACTCCCTTTTCCTGCCCTCTCCTGCCGCCTGTCTCTCTGCTAGAGCACGTAGATGCAGGAAAACTGAAGATGTGAGTATTAGAAAATTGTTAGGGTGGCTTTTCGAATTGAATTTGGCTCTTTCACAAGGCACGCACTTGATGTGATTATTTCAGGGCGAAATTACACCAATAAAAGGAGATTCAGCTGATTGCTTGTCATAACAACCTAGTTTCGGTGGCTGGCTGAACTCTTCTGACAAAGTGATGGCAGGCTACAAGTCGGTGTTATTTTCCCTAACATCACTGAATCTCTGTGAGAGCTGCTGGATCAGGAAGTGAAGTCCTTCAAAGCTGTTCTGCTCAACATGTTTCAGCCTGACCGTGATGTGCTTCACCATCTGACATTTGAAGATAACCACAGAGTAAGTGGCTGGCCGGAGTGTGCTTTTTTTTTTCCTTTTTCCCAAACAGAGAGCACTCAGCCTCACTCATGATGGATGCCGAATGGCTCGTCATGTGCAAAGAAGGAGATAATAGAAGCTGAGAAGTCAGGCACTCAGGCCTGCTGATAACATGGTGCAGACTGTCAGTCACACAGCACAGTGGACAAAGCGTAGGTTGTACCATTTTGATTGCCTGCTTGATATCTGATATCTGGTGTTCTACCGACATCTTTCTCTCACAGTTGACTGGCCAAGAAATGGAATGTTACCCAATATTGTTTTTTCCGCCTCTGTAATTGCATCAACTCTCTGGTGTGAGGTGGCTATTACAGTGGCAGGCGAGTTTGATATCTGTCATTCAGTAGTCACACTGCACATCACCCATGAACAGAAGTGACATCAAGGTTAGTTTGTAAGCCATCCGGTAAACTGACCCGGGCTACACGCACAAAAATGTCAATAAAAGCAGAGACAGCTGTGCAGTGTTCAGAGACCCTGCAATACCCTGCTGGGTTTTGGTCACTAAATGTCCATTATTATCTCAGCATCTTCCCTTCCAGCCTCCACCGTGTCTGAAGCTCTGAGATCATTGTGCTTCCTCTTCCTCAGGCAATGCAGTTGAAGATGAGTTATCCATTATTTTGCCTGTCAAAAATGACAGGAAACAGCTGAAAAGCATGTGGACTCATTGGCTGTTTATCTTTGCTGGAAATGTCTTCTAGGATTTGAGCAGGATTTTATTATGTATCTTGGCAGATGCTACCCCGTATGATCAACTTTTGGATCAGACAGCAAAGCAAGAGCTGCACCTCTTAATGAAAATCAAGTGGCTGCTCTGCAGTCTGCTCTGCTGGGGAAACTGGTATATGTGTCTATTCTGCATTGGTAAATGTTGGACACAATGTCCAGAAAGGAGCTCTTCATCCTAAATGTTTTTGCCTGGAACCAAAACCTGATGTTTACTGTGAATCTTTCAGGCCGTTCTCATGCGCTGTCTGTACATATACCTATGAAAAGTAAAGCACCACAATTCATATAACCAACATAATCATGAGGCAGTAACTAGTGTATAACCCATATAATTGAGATGGCTGTGATCACATGACCGATACTATGACAGGAGTAAGAAGGAAGTAGTAGTAGAGACCAAAAGTCTGTGTAAGAAGGGAGGTCAGGTGGTGGATGGGTTAAACAACACAAGACTTTCCTCCAGGAGACCAACTTAAAGTTATTTTAAGGTATGTTGTTACCATGTTTCTTTTCCTAACCCTGACCTACGTAACTTAACGTTCAAATTTGTAATGTCATTTGTGGGACGCTAATTCATTAGATATCATACGAACTGTTGTATTAGGATATGTTGAAAGTTTACATGACTAAAGACTGTTCTCCTATTAGCATAACTGTACTGAATATACCTTGACGTGTTGCTAAGTAGTTATCTGCTGGAATTAAAAAATGACACCGCCTAAGCTGAACTGAAAACAGCCCTTATTTTTGAGACAGCATACAGTTTTTCTGGGTGGAGTTTTCCTCTGAAGCAGCCAGCAGTCATATAACTGTGAAGTACCAATGTGACTGTATTCACAGCCCATTTAGGATTGAAAATATGTGGTTTAACGAGACAGAAAAAACAGTAGAGACAAACGGTCCGAAATAAAGTGTCAAAGGTTTCAAAGGAAATCTGACAGCTTATTTTTTCAAAGGACTGCACTCCCAGCGGTTTGGAGCTTTTATGTGCTGGATCTCACACTCTCTGCCTCTTCTTCAGGTTCCCAACCCAATGTAAAGCGCATACTGAAGCAAAATGGCAAATATATGGTTGCTGGTCAATCCACAGCTTTGTTCTCTATCCTCCAGAGACACTTACAGTGAAAGACTTGAGAGGAGCTGAGCACTTTTTCTTGAGCAGTTGTCGGCTGGCTACTGGCAACTGGCGCGTGGAGATTTCCCCGGCGACACATATTCAGTTTGAAAGGACGCGTTTATACCACACATACGCCACTCCAAACTTCAAACAAGAAAAGGCAGTGGTGTTTTACAATTACTTTCAGCGTATTCACTATGAAATTATTTTCACTGCTGAAATGTGTGATAGAGGGATAGCTGCCCAAAGTAAAAGCCTGCATAGTTTGATAAGAAAACCAGATACATAAGAATGAATTTACTGGGTGGTGCTTATACTTCTTTGGGCAAGAGTTTCTGATTTCCTTCATAGAAAAAAAAGAGAGTTTCCTTTCTGAAATCTTGTCAGATGCTCCCTTGGGTTTTCACAAGCATCCTCTTACTTGGAAGACAACTGAACAAAACAAAATTTCAAAGCAGACAGCTTGTAGAGTGGTATCATAGGGATTTAGAGGTGTGTTGTCGTCGAGCCAAAGTATTCAAACAGTCATCCTTCCCGCTGCTTATTGATGGGCTCGCACCAGGGTGTCGCTGAGTCAGGAAGACACCTGCCCTCAGCCACGGCAATCTGTAATCATGATCAAAGCTCAGATCTGTCAGCTGGGAGCCTGGTAGTGTCTTTGCTGCTGTTTTGAGCATGCTCTTCTACCCTTGGCAAGCCCTGCAGGCAGTTGCACAGGAGGTTAGTGGTAGACGTGCGGACAGTACAGGGTGGAGACGTGTGTAGGCACCAGGCCCAGGCTTGTGACTGGGGCATCTGCAGGACTTATTGATTTGTGAAAAAGATATACGTTCTCTCCTGAGCTACCGACAGACAACTATTTGGCACCTAATACTGAGCAACTCTCTGCTGCCTGGCTGTTTACTCTGGATGTGTTTCTCCTTACACCTTTTTTTTGTAGAAATTTTGATATTCTTCACATACAGCACTTAATATGCAGCCTGACATGCAGCCATTGACCTTCTGAGCTTATCTTCTGTCTTAAAGGTATACTACGCAGGAAGTGTCAGGTATTGTTCATGAACACATCATTCGGACTTGGCCCCTCCTCCCTACACTGCTTGTTTGTATGGTGCATTCTATTTAAACTGGGAAGTTGGATTTTTGAGTCCCCATTCGAACTCAGAAAATCAGGAGAACTTCACCAAGCCTGCCCTCAGAATCCAAGATGGCTGCTCTGAGCATCAGTAGCAGTGAAAGCTGTAGTGATAGTAAAAGTAAAAGCCAACCCCAGACTCAGTCTCATTTTGGAATGAGGCTACATGCCCAGAAATGTTCCAAACATAGCAAAATAAGAGGAAAATAAGAAAATACAGGCAGGGGGCAGAGTGTCTGTAGATAAATGCGAAGCCACACACTTCTAACAGGCCGTAAGTGATGATTGATTATTATTGTATGGGTCTATACATTGGTTTTTTTGGTTTGTTTGTTTTTTTTAGGCAAAAGTGTGCAAAATGATTGATCCTACACTGTGCATTGAGCAATTAAGGAACCCCACCTAGCACTCTGGTTAAACATTTCATCCTCAAATATCCTCCTCTGTCTCACTGCTTTGTGGTAATTACCCTGTGTTAGACCTTGAGCTTGCAAAGTAACACCTAACCAAGGGCAACTTGTCATGTGCAGAGCAGGACTGTGATTCATTGGCATGTACGCTATATGGCTGGCAATATATCTTCAAGAAACATTAATAGGTGGGGGTGGTGAGGTGAATATGGGGGAAATGGGTTGCTGTCGCTTGAGTGGCTGCTAATACGGTCTCCCAGTGATAACACGAAACAATTGGAAGGACGATCTGTTATTATTATGTTCTAATGGCCTGAACAATACTAATGAAAGGCTGTACATAGGTTCTCCATGATCAGTATTAATATGTGTAGGGGTGCAACTCATTTCCTTGAGCCCAAGGTTAAGCCCTCAAACTGTTTGTTTTGTCTAACCAGCAGTTCACTACCAGTAGATATTCAATTCACTATGAAAAAAAGTGGCAAATCCTCTCATCTACATCAACAGCTGGAACTGTAAATATATAGGCTATTTTTGCTTAATAAATGACTTAAATAGTTATATTTTCATTTTATGTGGATTGAATAATTGATTATTTGACCAATTTTTCAGTAATGGATATGGTTATCATTTACAATATTTTATAAAAAGTTTATAAACATCTCAAACACTGTTCATGTGTTTGCTGCTCCACTTTTGAAGTAAAGTAAAGAGAAACACTCTACCCTCTCTCTCCACCATCCCATTGCTTTCTGCTGTGGCATGTCAACTGTGATCCAGACCTAATCTACCAGCCCAATAGTGAGGTCCCTGCAGGGAGCCCGGGGGCCCCAGGCCCAGCACCATTGCCTCATCTGTCTTCAAGACAAGCTACAGGCCGGGGCCAACCTAGTGCCTGTCCTGTCGTGCTTGCATATGCAGAGCTAGGATAGGATGCTGAACCCTGAAGGCTTCATCTGGTCACCAGGTGGGCACGGGAGCAGTGGCCTGTCTCTTCCCCCACACTCTGTCTATGAGCGTGGAAATGAAAATCATTGAAGACGGCCCTTTTTTCCCCGCAGGGTGCTTCCAGCGTCCTCAGAGGCAACGAGCAGCCGTGACCATGCTCCCACTCAGAGGTGACGGTGAGCAAATAGCCTGGGAAGTTAGTATCACTAGCTGTGCTGTTTGTGCAATTTCCTGTTTTCACTTCGAGTTCCATTTTGTTTTGGAAGCTGCTCACATATCACGCATAAATGTTTGCTGAAACAACATTTCATATTTTTGTTTTCTTCCTGTTGTAAATTTCAGTCGTAGCTATGTCACGTAGCCAGATTAGAGCAAACAATCAGACTCGCAGTTATGCAAACACATGCACATGGTGCAGAGGCAGCCAAAGACACCCCCATCAGTGTGTTTGTTCTCAATTACGCTAAGATTTTAGGAAGACAAAGAGCTGTTTGCAAGTCATTTGTGTGCCTTTTCTGCTTGTTTTGTCACACAGTGCATCCATCTGACTTTAGTTGAAGGCTTCACAGTCTGTTATAGCAGCATTGTGTGAATCTTTAGAAGTCATCATTTGCTTGGAGTTTACCCACATTCAAATCAAACAGTTCATTTTTAATTTGAAACTGGATTTTTGTTGTTTTATTATCAACTAGAAACCAAACTTCAAGCATCAGTTGATACAGAAAATGAAATGAAAACAGCTGAATACAATCTTAGTGATGTTTTGCACACACTGTCTATAGTTCAACATTCGACATTTAAGCTTGGTCAGACAGACGGCCGGCCCTATGGTGAGTTATTTACTCTGGCAAGTACACTCAGAAAGTCTTGCAGTTGTGGCAATGTGAATGACATGTTGCCCCTGACAGAGCTGCTGGAGGCCGAGCTCCTTGTTTGTTCCTTTCTAGAGGAAGTCAAATACAGCTTCAAAAAACTTTAACTTAAAAATGTGGAGAATGAGACAAACGACCTGATTGAGCTAGTGCCAGATGCCGATTAATCATCAGATCAGAAATTTTTAAAGTTTTTTTTTTTCCAGCAGAAAAATAACCCATGAAATGAGGCATTTGAGATAGCAGCTCATCTTTAACCGTCCCTTCCCTCATTTCACCCACTTCTCTCTGCACCAGCACACTGGGTAAAGAATACATTAGAGGGTAATGAAATAAGGGCATTTAAAGAAAGATCTGAATTGAGTGTCAGTCATGGGTAGACGATCACATTACCAGTTGTCCGTTGCAATGACTTTCCTTCCTATTAAGAGGTATTATGATCTCCTCTAAAATGTAATTATAGAAGCAATGGGCTCATGTCTGTGCTGCTGAAATGTTCAGGAATATACTGAGATTTTTATTTTGCCATTCTTCCTCTTCTTGTTGGTGCCTGCATTTCAGTATTTGGAGGCTTCATTAGATCGAAAAATCGTCTTTTGGCAGCTCGGCTATCCTGCCCTACATTTCCTGCTGACTGCATTAACATGAAATAAAAAAAAATTGCCACCTACACTTGCTCCATTTGTAGGTACAAATCCTTGGAAGCCCTGCTCATCTTTATATTGAGGTAAAGAGGACATGGAAGTCAGAGGGTAAAGATGGTTTTTAATCAGCATCTTCCTCCTCTGCGCCCCAAACCCCAGCTCTGTTACCTCCGCTCTTTCCCCCTCCCTTTCAGGGGCTGCTGAAGGTTGATGGGAGCTGAAGCAGGGGGAGGGTTGAGGAAGGAAAGGGGCTCTGGAGGCCGAGCGTGGAATCTTTGCATACCACCAGAGAAAGTGGGAGGGATTTTTACACCTCCACAGGCTCCAGACCCCCCCCCCAGCCAGCATCATAAACTGTGTAGCAGCAGCTGGTGTCAGAAAAAAAAGACGGAAAGGCGAGCGACACCCTGCTATCTCACTTACCATCTCCTTTAAATAAAGGCTAGTAAGCAGAGTGGGGGGAGATTACACAGAAGAGCGGAAGATGTGGCACCCATCCCTACAACGAATCACCAGATGGAGCAGATCTAAATCAAGTTCCCCCTGCTATAAATACAATGGAAAACAGGCAGACACAGGGAATAATAAGCGGCAGCATATGCCGTGGTCAACCTCTGTGGGTAGAAAGAAGTGCTATTCCTCCGTGCTTTGCATTTCTCCTCTGAATTCATCCATGAAGGCGCTCAGTTTAGCACGCACCACAGCAGAAGCCCTGGCAGCAGGACATGCCACTCAGACTAGTGGCCCTATTTTCATGTTTTCTCAGCTGAAGAAAAAACAAGTTGCATCCAATGAAAATTAAATTATGTGATAAAACGCTGCATTCACCTTTATGGTCCGGAGACTGCTCGATATTACAAGAGACTGTAGTTCTGTAATTGAATGTTGAACAAGGGGCCAGTTGGGTTAAAAGCTGCTGTGGTCGTTTTTTTCCCCCTTCTATCGGGTATCATAATCTCTGGATGGGTGGATGAGGGTTTACTTTGTTGGCCCACAAGGATCAATTAAGCCATCAGGAGGGAGACACAGTAATAAGACATGTAATGGAAGGCCCCAGTTCCTTGGGGAGCAGTGTTAAATTCATCACCGCCTCGTGTTCACACATTTATCACTGGCACATTACAACTTGTAATCATTCACAGATGTCAGGGGTGGTGCTGACTCTCTGTCACTCCTCATGTGATGACACTGGTATCAGTTGCATCAGTAGGTAATTGATTAGAATGGTTTAACATAAAATGTTATCTTTGGTTCATAGGTAGAAAGGTTTTCATCAGAAAATGGGTCACCATTCAGTTTTCTTACATGATGCCTGTGCAGAGGAAAGATATAGTCGTAACACCCTCCCACTCAACACATGAAGTGTGATTCTACCAATGCTTTATCCTAACCTGATAACACATCATCCATGTGTCTGTCTGCCACCACAGTTTGGGTAAATCGATTCACAGCTTTCTCTCCAGTTTCAGTTTCACACTTCCTCCTGCTACAGGTTGGTTTCATTCTAACACCTCTGCTGCCAAAATGGGGGAAAAAAGCTATTTTTCCAAATAAACCAAAGGGCAAAAACATTAACTAAGGTGCTTGAGACTTGTTTTCCTCCCAACCAATCGCAATGCAGCCCAGCTCCCAAGCCGAGGAGCTGATGGGAGCGTACATGGTGTATTGCCAAGGTGAAGTGCAACAACAGTTTCAGTGCAGCGTGTACTGACCAAAATACTGCTGCACTGCACCTTGTAATTTCTGCGTTTTGGAATAAAATGGTTCGCTAACACAGCCAACCCACAAATTTCGCTCATTTTGGTCTGGCAAGAATTTCAACCACACTACACAGCAGTTGACTGACAGTGCTCTCCGTCACTCATGCATTATTATGAACCCGTCCTGCACCTGACTGCATGAACACACCTGTTACTTGGCTGTCAGTAACTTTCCATCTGATTTCTAAATCAACTTCAAATTAACAGCTATTGTCAGCACTGTCAACATCCTCATAAATTATCCAGCAAAACCAGTCAGAAATGAGCTGTCCAGTTACAGAATCACACTTGATTTTACATCCACAACACCAAGTGGAAGTAGTTATTCACTAGGTTTTTGGAGTGTCGAGAGTTTTGACTCATGTCATCATTTAAACTGCTCCCCACAGTTCAGTGATTGGTTTGCCAGCTATCAGGCTCAGTCCATTCTCTATGGATGTTTTCTGAGTTTACAAGCTGGATGGTGGAGCAAGGACGAGGATTTTGGGGGCTAATAGCCTTCCAGACAAACTCCCTCCTCTACTCAACTACCTCCTGACAAACCAACTATTTTTAATGATGACCTCATGATGCACAAAGCAGTGTAAGCAAGAACTTTAGTTTCTCCTTTCTCTGCCCATGTTTCGGTAATAAAAAAGCAGATATAATGAAAATTAGAGTACAGTTTCATGAGACCTTCAATTTTATGCAGTGAGTTTGCACATTTTCTACAGCTTACTTGTATCATTTGAGAAGAGTGAGGAGTCTGAATTGCCTGCCTTATCTCAAATAAGATGCACTGATTTTCAAAGAGGCTCTTACCTGAAAACTTTCCTGAGGCAGCAGACGTGTACACCACTTGTTATCCAGGGAGCCTATATACATTGCAGTCTGTTCTACTAATTGCTCTGCTGTCTTGCTGTGCTCCAATTGTATATGAGTTGGTTTGTATGAGTATTTTCTATATACACTAATGACCCTCTGTAAGTGGTGTATTGGAACCCTCAAAGAAAACACGGATAACAGAGATGTTGTGAGAATCCTACAGAGCACTGCCTGCCTAGTTGGCCTTGCCATATGGTGTTGGTGAAGGAGCCAGCGCCTGGGGAGAATGCAACCGTATGGTGGCAGGAAATACACAGACGCAGCAGTATGGCAAAACAAGACAGAAGAGGGATGCAAGTCTCCTTGCTGCAGTGCAAAAACAACAGAACGTACAGTACATGTGGTGTGGTAAAAACAAATGAATGAGAGGAGAAGAATGGAAAGGGTCAAAAATGACCTTCAGACTAAATTACAAGGTGCACAGGGATTCATTTGTTCTCTGCACGGCCATAAAGACTAATGTCTTTTAATACATCACTCTGCATCTCATCTCTCTCTTGCTTCCTATCCCATTAAACATGGTAACAAAAGGGCTGCGATAAAATCTGTTTTCCTCTAAAGCGCCACAAGCTTCTTGTTGAATTCAGCCATTGCCACAATCTCGTCAATGACAGCGCGAGTCGGACCTGCTGCCTTTTGACATTTTAAAGGTGTTTCTGTTCTGCTCTCTGTTACACACTTGAAAAGAATGATAGTGGGGCATTCAGAGGATTGATGAGGGACTAAAAGCCAGAGCAGAATCCAGCCCGAGGAATCTGTTAGCAGCACTGAATGGGTGGGTGAGTAGGTGGCTCTCCTGTATTTTGTGTGACCTTTTCAGAACGACTCTGAGGATTTCGGTGCCATCTGTGCCCTCCGGGTACCACTAATCCCATTGCTGCTACACTCAGCAGTAATGGTTACCTTAAACCTTTGCAACATGCCCCTGATCACAGTCACACATACACAAGAACATACTCCTTTCTTTGTTGCTGTTTCCACTGGAATACATCTCATATATCTCCCTTTGCATTTTTACTTCTTCTTGCATTAGTGTCATTGTGTTCTACTGTGATTTATAGTTAATGCTTAGCCTCTGCTTTTCTGTGGACATTTTGTCAAAACAAAACAGTTTTTATGAGGGGATTTGCAGGAAATAATATATTGCATATTACTATGCTATTCTGTAATGTTTACTCTTCAAATACCTGAACTCAAACACACATATATGGAATTAATTAACATAGTGGCGTGATTTAGACTTTTTAAAAAACATCAAATAGTTATTTTCTTTCTTTTGACTTCAGCTTGAATTGACTACGGATGTATTTATTGTTGCTGCTGTATCAGTGTCTGTCCATCTCAAAATGCATTTTTCAGCCAGCACAGATTCCTCTTTATTCCTTTGTATTCTCTCTTAACCCCGGCGGCTGAACTTTGAAGTACTCCCTCCTTCCTAAATGAATGTGCGCTGCCTGGGTGTGTTTATCGACTCACTTGCGCTGTCACGTTCATGCTTATGCGCTTGCCATGCCTGGGCTCCACAAGAAAATCTTTTGAGACGGAATACTTTGGTCCCTGCTGAGAGGAAGCTTTGGCTAAAAAGCATTTTAGCTTTGGCTCCATGACAAAAACTGAACATGGTGCAAAAGCATTCCAATCCAATGTTGGATGAAGGGACCACAAATAACCGAAGATTTATGAATTAATTCTCAGATGCGGACCAATATCTCGTTTGCGCGCTTGTACTCACACCTCGCCACGACCACCAAAGTCAGCATTATTCTTGATGTTGGTGATCTATCCTTGGCAGTCTGTGTCTCTGGCAACTTAATTTCCACTCTTGTCGTGACAATCCAGAGACCGTGCTGAGTGTCAGAAAAGGTTTAGCAATTTGTTTTGTTTGACACTTGCTTCAGCGGGCTTGGTTTGCTGTCAAGTGTGTTGCAGCTGCCGGAGCTTTTCTGCTTTTCTTTTCATGACAGTTCACCTCATTTTCCTCTGCTCTGCATTCCCCTGTGTGGAAACCCAACTCTTATGCCCTGACTCTGTTTTCCTCTTCTTCTGGTGAGTGAGATACAGTATAGTAGATGATCAAAGTCTTTCCCCCTCATTGTGGTGGAGGAAAACAGAAAGAAGCTTCAGGATATGGCACAGATTTCTCTCTGGGATATACGCTGTGGACTGCCAGAGCTGCTCTCCCTATTATTCTCCTTTGTTTTGTTTTTTTAATGGTAATTAGTTTTATTGCAAACACCTTAAAACCGGTGCGGGCAAAAGATCTTTGCTCAGCCATCAAGAGACCACTTGAAGCGAAACCGAGAATTGCTATATTAAACCCCAGGGCAATGTTTTTGCCTCTGTTTGATAATTCTCTCATAATTTGAAATCATTTCCAGGCATAGGAAGTGATGACGAAAAGATTTGGATTTGGAGCTGCAAGTCAAATTGATAACAGCAGGGTGACGGAAACACACAAGATTGACAGTCCAGCAGTGAGAGCAGAGTTAAGCCAAACTCTATTGGATTTGTGCACCGTGGCCGTATGCAATATTTTCTCCTCGCCTGTGATTTATTATTGTGAAGCTCTCATGCAGGACAGGTTTTTTGGTGTTTTTCATTAAACTGGCTGAAGTGTGTAAGTGCTTCCCTGAGGAATGATTCATCACCGGTTTGCCGGGACGCAACCAAAGCTCGCCTCCCTAACATATGAACCATTGGAGCAGCCGGAAGAGTTTTCTACCTGGTGTCCCCCTTGGTCCTTGCTGTTCATTCATCTCAACATTGATTTTAATAGTTGGGGAAGCAGAGGTGGGGGTAGGGATGGGGGTGGGGGTGTGGGGTGCAACTTTTGAGGGATGGATGGTCTGCAGGCTACAAAGTCTGATCTTATTTATATTTTTTTATAGCTTACAAGGAGGAACACTATATTATAACACAGCACAACAACACTCCCTCCTGGGTGATGAATTGTGGCTGATTGCCTTTGGGGACAAATCAAGCCAAAAGTCAGACTCACATTTACCTTTTTTCTCAGGCACAGCGCAGATCTTTGCACGCTGGCAACAACACAGCATGTGCAAATAAAGATCTTAACACTGAGCCCCACAACCGCTGTTTGCCTGTGATCATCAGATCAGTAGCTGAGTAAGGACATGGTGACCTTCAGGTTTGGGGGATGG
Source organism: Epinephelus lanceolatus (assembly GCF_041903045.1). Taxonomy (NCBI): domain Eukaryota; kingdom Metazoa; phylum Chordata; class Actinopteri; order Perciformes; family Serranidae; genus Epinephelus; species Epinephelus lanceolatus. Next base: position 16,330,433 of record NC_135737.1, on the reverse strand, counting down.
GGCTGGGTTTTTTTCTGTAGGGACTTACCCAGTGGGCTGAACTCAACCTCTCCTCCATCAAGAGTTCCCATGTTCCCAGACACCAGCGATTGTGTCTTAATGAATTCAGTGAATACTAATCAGGCAGCCTAAGTCCAGGGGGTGGGGCAGGGTTTAACACAGACAAGGTCCTGTATAAATATGCAGAGGAATCTTTTCCCCCCCACGGTCATCACATTCCTTCTGATTTGGAAAAACAGCAAAAATGAAATTGGGTTTGTTGCCTTTGAGATATCTCTTTTAGTCTGTTTTGTCGCCTGTGCTGCTGTCCTGCTTCATCTGTTGGTTAATATGCGTGTTTGCCTCATTATGGAGTTGTGACAATTCTGTTTTGATTCAGCTTGTGTCCTGGGGATACCCTGTGATTGTTCTGTCCTCGCTGACTTCAAATTGCTCCAATTCAGTGCGCGTATATTTTGCCACTGAGACCCCGATCATATAAATCTTTCAGCACCACTGGCCAGAGGTTATATCCTCTAACATTAATCAAGACTCAACAGACTCCTAATCTTTTATCCGAGTCCTGTTAGCCCTACGGACAAACTCTTTATGGCTCAATCAATCAGACTGACTAGCTCTGAAATGTCCAGTGGTACATTCTCAGTGGCCCTTGTCAGGCTATTCAGTCACTGTGAGGCTACAGTAACAGTGCTACAGTAATCAACATTCAGGGAAAGAAAAAAAAAAGATTCATCCCTGGAAAAAGGAGTTTGCACATGCAGTGACCTATGATCTTGGACCATTCAGGCGTAATTTGTGAGCAGGAACAAGTCCCTCTCAGAGCCACATGCACTCAAACTGATTCAGTCAGGGGGGCGTATTGTGAACGAGCCCTTTTGACAGTGAAAGGGAGCCTTTGTGGGCACATGACATTACAGAGGCAAACTTTCTCTGCCTCATCACTGAGAGCTCTATAATGACACAAAGTTAATTTCGCTGTGAAGTTTTACAGTTTCATCCCACAAAGTTGATCTCTGATTCATCGTCAGTGCGGCAGACCCAAGTTTTATCTCTCATTTTTAAGCTTCTGAAGATAGTCGTTCATGTTCATGAATACTGATGGAACCTTATAAAGCTCTATTTGCACGGAACTAATATAACCTAAGGTTGGGAAGTGATTTGTATAATTGAGGGAGATCGTTGACGATTTTAATCCCAATGCAAGTCTGCCATGGTTGTAATTTAAGCAAAATTCCAGCGTGAATTACCTGCTACATCTTGAGTCAAAGTTCCCTGGATAATACTTACTAATCCCATGCAAATTGAATTTGTTTTTGGCTTTTGATTATGTCTTTTTCTTTTAGATGCAAAATTTTGCTCTTATAAAACTAGAGGCAGTAGTGGAAACTGTAGAAGGTGCTTGCAAATGCTTTTGGGGGTCAATTTAGAGCTTAGCTTTACAGAGTGACAAACTATAAAATGTTTCATTTAACAGACTTGTGTCCAACATACCGAATTTCATTTTCTAGTCCCAACGCTTTGAGGTAAGGAGCCAATTGATGAATTACATGAGGTCTGAGCATACTGTGCTATTAGTTCCACGTGCAATGAGCAGAAGCCAATAAGAGTGAAAGTGCACTTGAACCACTCTGACTGCAGGATGAAACCTCTGGTGCTTAAATAGCATTGTTCCTTTCTTCTGAGTTATTTTTCCTCTTTGAAACATCTCAGTGAGAGCCAGTTTTGCAAGGACTCCGGGAACTATTGATTTTCATTCGTCCTTGCTCCCATGCTATAATCTGTGGATTCATGCCATCCACTGACTCTTGTGACATGAATGCCTGCAGCTCGATTGAAGCCATGTGTTTGTAGGAGGCGGTAGTGTAATAGAGGTGTTAAGTCTGCATTGTCTGAAGCATAGTAATAAGAAACCAGGGCACCATGCTGTTTTAAAAGTTCTCCTTTTATTAGAAACACATCATGCTGGATAACTGCTCCATTGTTCATTCTGCATTACATCATGTTTTTTTTCCATAATTTCCTAAGTGGACACAGGAGTAAACAAAGGAAAGCCATGGATTTATTTCAAATAATCATGGATGTTTTTTGTATTCTCTGTAATTACCCATATAAAGTGCCTCATTTTCAGCCCACCTGCTAGTGCTCAACCCTTTGGGTTTACGTTTTGTCTGGGATTGTACTGATCCAGCTGGTTTTATTTATTTTATTTTATTACGTTAAATGTTTTTTTAGTTTGCCTCAGGACCTAACTGACAAAAATACAAACTGTTAATCAAGATGAAGATTTAATGAACGTGCTTGTCAAAACAAAAACCAAGTCATCACATTTAGCCAGTGCTCTGACCAAGAAGCAAAAATAATCATTGGTTTGGGAAAACCCCTCAGGCGTTCACATATTTCATCATGCTTTACCACACCAGACATTTTTAACACCAAGGTGAAATAAATAAATGTTTCTGTCATGTATCTTTTACACGCAATCAGCATTAAGGAACTGCAGTTTATTCTAGATGTTATTTTATTACCCGTGGGTTTAAAGGACTCCCTAACAGCATTGATAAGAAGATGAGGCTTCACCAGGAGGCTGCAGTTTCATCACTAACATTTATCTCAACATAATAGCATCCGCTTCAATTTACCTCAGTACTTTTAACTACCCTGTCAGAGATGGCATGGCAACATAAAAAAAAGGCAAGATAGTGGTAAATCTTCATATGAAATGGAATTGGTTGCCTTTTCTTGACATCTGTTTAGATTCAATCTGTCGAATCATCGGGGCAGAAATAGCTTTTCATCCTTGAGCGGACAGGATAAACCAGATATTATATGATTATGTAGGATCACAATACCAATTCAATATCACACAAAATGTCAAGTCCCGCACAACCTGATTTCTGCCTCTCCATTGTATTGCCCTATTATATTGCTCACAGATTACTTCACATGTTACATAATGTGTTCCCATTTCGACTGTTCTCCTCTTCCTCAAGGGCTCTCAGATATCATTATTACATGTCATGTGTTGCATGTGATGAAAGAGAAGACACTTGAGTGTCATCATGTAACTAAAAATATATCTGTCAATACAGAAGTAACCAAAAAAAGTTTTTTTTTTCATGCGCCTCGACACTTTATGAAACAGCAGCAAATGTCACAGTTAATGAACTCACAAGTGTCAGAAAATGTATGTGTTAATTAGGTGTAGGAGCCAGGCCAGCTGTATCTCCCTGTATCAAGTCTTTGTGCTAAGCTAAGCTAAGCTAAACAGCTGCTGGCAGTAGCTTCATATTTACCATAAAGACCTGAGACTAGAATTGATTTTTTTTTTTTTCAGCAAGAAAAAGCAAAAAAGCACATTTCCCAAAGTGTCACACTATTCTTTTAGAATAATCATTAATGCCAAATGGTTCAGGTTTGGGTGAACTCTTCTAAAGCCCATCTCCCACTGGACAAAAAAATCCACCAACACCTGCTAACATCTGGCTTTTTATTGAATAGGAAAAGTAACAATTGGCAAGTACTCCCTGTTAAAAAGGACTCTGCAGTAGCTGAGGGTATTTATCAGCTCCAGCTCCACTTGGCTCCGGTCAGCAGTGATGGAAATATGACTCCCAGGTAGAGGCACTAATTTTCACCCCTTTGAAGCATGATGCAGTGACAGTCTGCTGCAAAATACTGTCCGTCTCCATCTGAGCAGCGCTCCAACATAGTTCAAAATGTAGTCGGCACCAAGTTTGAGAGAGAGACTGAGTAAGAGATATCCAAAGGAAGTAACCACTGTAACATTTTCACTGGTCTCCATGCTGCTATCTACTGTTTACTTACCTGTTTTCGGGCCTGTCTGTGATGTTGAATGTGACACACCTTAAAAAAGAGAGACAGACATACTCATCTGTTCAACTGGCAAAGAAAAGCAGTCTTATGACCTATTTTTAACAAGTTTTCCTGCACTAACAAACCTGCATACATGCACTAATTTTGGTGGAATAAGGGTCATAAACTGTTTTATCTAAGTTCAACCATGAAACAGTATTTTCTCAATATATTTAAAAATGCATTGACTTCTAACGTTGGTAAAATACTGCTTCGGCTTTATGCTTTGTTTTTCATATATATGTTATAATGGATCACATTATATTCTGGCATTATGGCTTTAGAATGAGCCTCTTGGCCTACTGATGTTTCCTCTCCCACTGAATGGTTTTCACATTACACCCACACAATAAAATGACCTGTTGTGTTTAGGGAATGTTTGATTTCTGGGAGTTTGGGTAGGCTGCTTGAACTCAATCCCCAGGGGTAATAAGCTAGCCTGGTATGTGTCCCAGAAGACAGCGTGAATGCAGTGGGCCAGCACTTTAAACACATGCTATGGAGTACTTTGTACACTTGGCAGTGGGAGTCAGTTTTTCCTCGATCCCTGAAGCGTTGCATTGTCTTTTGAAAGGAGGCTCTTTGTATTTGCAGTGTGGAGCTGCTCACATGATGAGCCCCAGTGCTGTCAGAGAGGCATTTTGATGTCTGCCACTGTCTGTGTGGAAGATACTAAAACATTCATTGCATATTTGGATGCTATTAACATGAATATTAAGGTGTAGACTGTGGTGCCTTTGATTCAGCCCTCCCCAGAAGGCCTTGAGTTAGCATGTTTACTGCTCATTGTAAAGGGTAATTAAGGCAGGAGCGCATCGCTGTAGGTATATGCTGACTTTTGAACACGTGGCCTACCGTCATGCTTTTCTGTCAGTGGGAGGAGGCTGCTGCTCAACACATCAGACATGACCCAGTTAGAAGAGCTACACTTGTAGGACCCTATAAAGTGGATCCTTCCCTGAGGAGGATTTCCATACCCTTTGGCTTTGTTGTTCTCCTCACACATTTTCTTCTTCACTCGACTCACCTCTCTGATGGATGGAACAGCCATCACTTTTTAAATTGAAATTCCAGACTAGCATGCTGATTTTTATTACAAGTTAGAGAGGGTCCTCATATTTCGTTTTTTAGCAGGGGGTTTTCACCTACTTTGATTTTTTCAATTTCAGAAATTACAGGAAAGTGAGGCTTTAAATCTGTTGCTGGCAATCTACTGTAAGTTGGCCTGGACTCATTTTTTGTCATGTGCAAGTAAAGTAGCTTATTGTCACCACCCTGCCACCAAGCCTCACAATGATAATAAGTCATTAAAATATTGCATGATATTGCAAAAGCTAATCTTCCCTTTGACTTTGGGGAAAAAAACAAGGCAGCATATTAACACCAGTGCAGCATGGCAGCAGTCAGGTGTTCTTAAGGTTTTCACAAATACTAAGATAGATGAAATCATTGTTTCTACTGTCTTCATGCTTTAGATTCCAGTAGTTCAGCACAAAAAGGTAAAATTGCACAACACTTTGGGAAAGCTAGAGGGGGACTTTCTCTCGGATGCAGCTGAATTCTTTCCCTTGTGTTTTTTTTTGCCTGCCTCTTATTTGACTTCCTCTCTTAACTGAGACGAGGGGGAAGAATGTCCAATTTGCAATATGAGATCAGAGGAGACATGGTTGAGGTCGCAGGGAGGCGTGGGTTCGTAGCTGGAAAGAGTGAGATGCACAGAAAATATCTGCGCCCTCGTGTGAAAAGCTCATTCTCCCCACGCATTCGTAAGACGTTGTCTTTTGAAAGTTATTTGCTACGTACTTAGAACTCTCCAGTTTTATCTCCATGCACTGTGTTGTGCTCCTGAGCTGTAGACCTAACGTTTTTTTTCACTGCTTAACACATGCCCACTGCTTAATGAACCAGAAGTTCATTCTGCTCTTGTAATTGGTGTGTTTATTAATTACCGGTTGTAGCCGGAAACTGTGTGACAAATGAATAGTGTGATTAGATAAGACCAGCTCCTGACAGAATGCCTGTAGCAAAAGCACTGAAACAGATCAATATAACACAACCTGCTCTTTCCGCCCAGGGCCAGTGATGGTGACTGATGGGCGGACATGGAAAGAAATGAGACTGTGTTACAGGACATTGGCACAAGCAAACAAACCAGCACATACTGTATATCACTTTGGGCTTATTTTTGGCCTGTTTGTTAGGAAAATGTCATCAAAACTGACAACATCACATTTAAAGTAGTCTCACTTTTGAGTGTTTTCCATTACCATGACCTTTAAACAACCTCAACTTTTAAGTACTTTTTAGGCTTGGACATTTGGTTCTTTTTTGCATTTCCATTGTGTTTTACAAACTGGGCCGGTAGCCAGCACATTGCATCATGTTGTGTTTTTCAGTTTGTGCTGCTGCATGCTTAACTTTTCCCCAGTTCTGTTTTGCAGTTTTATACACCCAAAGCCTTACGTACATCTTTTTGCATTCACATTTGCTTGACCAGTAACATTCAGCACTGCTAGCACTGCCTGAATGCCTCTGGCTTTAGCATCTTCTCCCCAGCTAGTTAGTTCTGTGAAGCTCTCCCCAAAGTGTGCGTGGAACAATTCCAATCAAAGCAGAATGGGTGACTGACAATAGCTACAATACTTTTCATTTTGTTAAGTTTCTGTAGTGAAAAAAAGGCAATTACCAGATCTATAGAGAGGTGCTTTGCAGAACCAATTTACATTCTAAAAGAGGTGAAAATGAACTGGGGTTGTTTGAAATTCTTAAATTAAACGTGGCTCAGAAAAAACTTTAAGACCTTAGTAAGATTACACCTGAAATCAAGACATGACTGAGACCACGGCACTACTCCCAGGTGTGCTACTATCTGTTTAAAACACTATAGTTAATGTTCAGTTTATTATTAATTAGTCCCAGAGGGGGAGTGATATACAGCAGATAAAACCAGACGAGCACAGAAGCAGTAAACAGCAAGTGAAAGACGCAGGAAAACAACTGTGTGTTCGCAGGATGACATGAAAATATAACCATGCAGGCCTCACATGAACACAACCTCACAATGAGTCTTATTAAGTCCTTTGATGGCTGCTGGGATAACGGACTTTTTGTGACTGTTTGACCTTTTCATGGGCCGGCGGTGGCAGATACCAGAGGGAGAAGAGGGAGAAATTTGTCATGAAGAGAATGGTCACACTTAGAATGAATAGTCAGAGCCCAGTGTAAAGCTTGTTTGCCACAGAGCTCTGTTCTTACTGGCCTGGTCAGTAATACAGTTTCCTGTGTTTGATATTCAAGTTGTAAAGCCCCCCAAAAACACTGAGAAACATAAAACAGACTCAACATAGGTCCATAGACTGGAAGATCGTTTGTGTAGTCACCTGTCACAGTGGGAAATAGAATATTACAGTTAGGAGGCAACATTGTTCAACCAGACAAACATCTTCCCATGAACACACCTCTTGTCCAACTGGATGTTTCAGGTATAATCTATGGGAAGTGCTGTGTGGAAAAACAGTTTAGCAAAGTCAATATTAATAAAAACTACTATTGGCTAAATAACGCTTGAATGCCAGCCCCTGGCAGCAGCAAGTATTTATATGCATCACTTTGCACATCACATATCACATGTACTTCACATACTCTCTTTAAATCCCTCCTTTCTCTGCATCCCCCCTCGTTCCCCATCTCTCACAGCTCCAGAATGTTTCAACTGAACCTCCAGATCCCCGCCTCACTTACATAAAAACACCAGCTTCGCCGGCAAAAATGCTCACATAGGAGCAAGCCCTTCTGAAAACAGCTGTGTTGATCCAACTTGAATGACAGAGAGAATCAAAACGTAGTAGGAAAAACAAGAATGCAAGCTGTACATGCTGATGTGTGCCTTGCGTTTCAAGTGACGGAAGAAACATGTCTCAACATGCAGAGATGGTGCTGTTGACAGATCAGTCACATGGGCGTGTTAGGCTGAAGTGACACTGTGGGACTCAGAGCCTTTCATTTTCTCTGATTAAAGCTCAGACCAGCTCCTTAAACATCTTTACAATATCACAACAATTACACTAAGGAATCAATTTATCAATTAATTACATGCAAAGAACCACACAACGTGAGGCAATTGTGGATACATTTTACCAGGTATCTTGTGGGTACAGGCAAGATTGCACATAGTGGGTCCTTCTGAATTATCTATAGTGCATAGTCTACAGTGCATGGCGCAAGTGCATTTAGGGCGTGTACAACTCCACTTTTGCATGTTAAATGGTGCATTATCTGGGCACAAAGTAAGGTGCAAAGGGCAAAGGGTTTGTATTTAGTCTCTTGATTAATCATAGGTGTGTTTTGGGCGTAGAGTGTCTCCTCCTATTCCCAATACTATTTACATAGGGGATTTGGCAAATTGGAGAAGCGAGTGGTTTTCTGCTGAGAGTCATGCAGTAAGAACAGTAAAACAAAAGGTAGCAACAAGTTATTAAGCTTCTGAAATAATCAATGAAGTTATGCTGTTTCCTGTGCGTACATGTGCACAGCTTCTCTCTTAATGGGGAGTTGGACAGCACCTCTGCAGCTCTGCTCTGCTCTCTGCTATGTTCACAGAGAATGCAGGTAATATTTCATCATTAATGATGTCTTATTTCACTCAACTGCAACCCATCCAATCCCTGTGTTTGTAACAAGGAGAGTGTATGCACGTTATAAACCCACCTATGTGTGTACATCTTACTATCTGAATAATGTGGCCCTTAAATAGCAGGAAAATACTCAATGATTAACTTTGGATTAGGTTTTTGTTGGTCAATAGTGCAGTGGCTTTCTGCTGCCTCAAAATAGTAATACCCCAACAATGTGCCTGACCACACCTCATTTTAAGACATACACGCCCATGTGCACACAGATGGGTGCAAGTACATTTGCTACTGATACAACATAGGGCCTGGCCATGGAAATCAGTCTGACACTAGCAATGACAGCTGCACTGTGCTGTGCGCAGCTTTGTGCCAGGTATAAGTCAGGGCCCAAAATCTTTATTTTGAATTTGTAAACCTTAAGATTTAGTCCTGGTTGATTTGGTGACACCCATGTTAGCCATGGTATCAGAAATCAGAATCAGAATGAGGTTTATTGCCATGTAGGGAAGGAATTTCCCTTGAAAAAGAAAGTATAGTCTAATAGTACAACAGACAGTGCTTGAGCAGCTACTTTGTCTGGAATACAACAACAACTGGTGTATTTGTTTACAGGTTAATAGAAGTCAGTGTAAAATAATAGCAACTGAACAATTACAGTAGTGCACAGTACAGTTCGTTACCTTGCTGATGAGTTGGAGGTGTGCAGCCCACTGCTCACTGTTTGTGCTCCTTCTTGTTCCATTACTCCCCTGCAATAATTTCAACTGATTGTCGGCTGAAAATGACTTGTTTTGTAAAAGTCAATCTTATGACTGATCTCTGTCAGCACAAATGCCAGTGATAAAAATCATTCTGTGTCACCATCTGAAGGACTTTAATGTGAAGCAACAGCAGTAGGAAATGTTGCATTAGCAGTAACTTAATACAGCTCTGATCTGGATGTAGGAGAGTGAGCAGCAAGCAATGATGCTGATATCAGTGAGACAGAATTGAAAACAGTAACGCCAGATTACATGCTGCATTGCTGAATCCCTCATACATAGGCAATTTGTATCCAGCGTGCATGGCAAACTCCACCACTAACAATGAAAATTACTTTATGGAGAGACAATTACAGAATGAAAATTTGTTGAACAGTTACTGCTGAAAATGCATTTGATTCCATGGAAATCTTAAGGATTATAACTTTAACTACCCGTTTAGTGTTGAACCTTTTCCTCGTGCTGTTGTCGTGAGATAGCTGCCCCTTTTTGCAACCGGTGAGGCATTTCATTATCCTTTTCCATTTCATTAATCCTACCAGCCTGGCCTATTCTGTCTTTTTCTCATGTTATTGACACATTTCTGAAAAACTGCCCAAATACATGAACTGAATTGGAAATGAGTGGAATTATTATTTTTCCAGAGGACATGTAAAGGTTGATATTATTTTGGCACTGCACAGGCCTGCCCTCCCAGGTATAGTTGCTCTTACATTTTACTCTCTCTTTTGGACGATCCACCAAGCCCAAAAGGGAATGTCTTACATTAAGCTGGCCCATTCAGGCACGTCCCCACTCCAATTCCCTGGCCACCAAAATTCTCTCCAGCTTAGTGGCAGCCTTTTCTCCCTGTCCTCTTTGGCCTTTTGAACGATAACCTTGAATGGTATTGTCTCGGGGCATGAAGGAGAGTAAAGAAATTCCTTGCTTCTTGACAGAGAGCAGGAAAGCTTGACAAAAGGCATCAGCACTCCCTAAATCAGAGAATGTGGGGGGATATGAAAAGGGGGCAGTTTTTCATTCAGGTAAAAAGCAGTGACAAAAAATGGGTGGGGAACAATAGAGCAGCTCCGATGGAACAAAGCACTTCTATGTGTGCTTTTTAAAGCGAATTCAAAAGAGAGCTCAACTACGATGATGAAATCTGAGGCAACGTTGTGCGGAAGAAAGTTCACTGTATTAGAGCAGATTTTATGGATTGAACACTGATATGTTGGACTGATTGTATTTGGTGAAGTCCATTTATCTGAACTTATTTCCCAGTTCATAGAATAGCCTTTCAGAGGAGCCATTAGGCCTGAGATAGTCACTGTGATAACAACCTCGTGGAGATCAATTGAAACCCAATCTGTGAATAAGTTGTCTGGCCTCTTAGATTCTGCTCTCTCTCTCTTTCTGACCCTTTCCTCTTCACCTCCTCTGCCAGAAGAGACTATCAGCATCAGCTGGCTGCCATAGCAACTGAAATAAGACTCCAAAAGGTTTTACAAACAGTGGTTGTTGGCTAAAAGCAGCAAAGTAAACAAACAAACCTCCCAGGCCTGTGTTGATAGAGCGGCACTTGAACCTCTTCTAATCTCCTAGAAAGCTCAGGGCATCTTTAAGTTTGACCTGAGGGCACAGTTGGTGCTGCTAAAGGGAAACTAGTTGTTTTGATTCTTAATAACATCTGTGTAGGGTGCACAGAATGTCTGTAGATGCAGGTGATGGCGGGTTTCTCACATTTATGATGTATTTTTTTCTGTCCGTCTGTTCTACAGTGTCATGTAGTCGCTTTGTAACTGCAGTATCAGCCTTGTGGTGACTTCCATCGCAATCCTCATGGCAGCTTAGTGCAGTTCTGCAATGATTTCATCATGAGACAGCCATCTGCTCACAGAAAAATGAGCTGCTTGTTGAAGTTGATCATGTTGCCTCTAGGAGAACAGAACCTTTCTGTGGTTTGGGGAAAGCAATGAAATTCACAAAAGACATTTGTTTGAGCCAATATGGGTCTTTTGAATTTGGGTATTTGGTAGTTATTTAGGCATTTACCACAGTTCGATTTCTGAGCTGCTAAACTTTTGGACTGTCACCAATTCGGCACTGCAGCAGTATCAGTTTGAATTAAAGTGACTCCATTTCATTATCAGTTTCTTTATTTTGTGGCACAGTGAACATGAACATTTCAAAATGCATACCTGTGTTTGCATGTAGTGGAATGTCATTATTATTTTATTTATTTATTCATTCATTTTTTTGTGCCATCATTGACTGCTGATTCCTCACTCCTTTTACCCAGTCAGTATGGGCTGCAAGAGATCAACAAAATCACATTGCAGAAGGTATTTCCAGCCATAGGCTAAGCTAAAAACAGGCCTTACTGGGTTTGTTGCAAGCCACATTTTGGCATTTGCCATGGCTCAAAAACTGACATTCATTAAAAAAAAGTTTGGTCTAATTTTGAACCAGAGCATCTGCAGATTAACCCCATACCCAATATGTTTTGACCTATTAAAGTTGGCACGATACAAGATGAATAAATCCCTTGTTATCTTCACCACCATCTTGACTGTAAGGGAGCTGGGAGGGACAATTGAGTGAGCTTCCTCTTTGTTTGAGAGGAAATAGGATGGTAGGGAGGGGTTTTATTGGACATTGTTTCTGTGGTTTGTCTTCATATAACCCTCTCTACTCAGGTTACATCTTGATAATGTGACCTGCATATTGTCTTTCCTTCATTCCTCCATAGTCATGCATACATGCTGGACACACAGCCTGAACTGCACTCCTTATTCCCCACCCATATGCCCCCAGACACATCAAGCAGATATCTGTTCCCCTTCTGAATGCAATTTTCTAGTTTGCTTGTCTTTTTATACAAGAGTTGACTTTGACAGTTTTCTTTTGCAGGGTTCTTATTTGACTTTCTGCTACAGCAAACCAATTTTTTCCGGGGAGATCATTAAGTTTTATCTTATCTTAGGAAGTCTAGGATGTGGTTTAGTGCTTGTGATTGCAGCGTGTCCGTAAGCTCAGTGGTTCTCCAGCCGCTGGCCAGGACATTAGATTTAGGTCAAGAAAACTGTTGTGGTGGGGAGGAAGGGGGAATTACATGATACAGTGTGCTCATATGCAGTCTGTGACGGGAGGTCAGGAGAAGCCATTGCCTCAGTTTAAGAGGTCACAAGCCAAAAAAGGTTGAAAAGCAGTGCTATAGCTGACAGCCCCATGCTAAATGACACAAATCCCCAACTGTCTGTTTGTGCAGATCGGGGTGCATCTGTGTCAGCTTAGGAAGTAAGAAAGACAGGAAGTATCAGTCCCCAACAGCACGCATGGAGAATCAGAGCCTGAGGTAGCTGCCTCTCACAAGTCCACACTTCTCTGTAGCAACTTGCTTCATAAACATCATGTGAAAGAACATTTTCCATTCTTGGTAATCTGTCTCCCACATCCCAGTCACCAGCCTCCCTACCTCTGCTTCTCAATAACCCACATAGTGAGTGTGGAGGATGGGATTTGATGGAATTAACTATAATGGGAAAAAAATAAATTAATCAAATAAATAAAAGCCAAAAAAGAAATGTAGGACCCCATATGATACGGAATTGAATTACACCTTGGCAATGTGTTTGTATTTATTATTTTTATCTGCTCCCACAGTGATTTATGTTTTGCAGTTTCTGTCTCTATAGTGTCATGGTAACATGTGAGTGCTCACATTGATTTCACCCACTGCAGTGTTGCAGGCTCAGTGAGTTTATCCTCAAAAACAACAGCAAACACTGGCGGTTTACCCAGAAACCTTTGATTTTTTTGTGGTTACAAATGGAGCTGATACTTCCTCTTTGTTGTGTCAGTATTTTCCCTCCTGTCTGTAGTCTTTTAGGTTTTCAGCGCCCCATGTCATCATCATCTGACCTGATGTGGAAACTATGCACTGAAGACTTTCTCTCCCTATTCCTCTCTCTGAGGTGCTCGCGACAGAGCAGCAGTTCTTTATGGTTTTGATCATTTTAACAAATGTGTTAATCAAAGAATGACTGAGAATCCCCATACATCTTGATTTTTCAAATGGAAATATTATAGTTTGTGGGGTAGAATAACAATATCTTTGGGAAACAAAGCAACATTCTGCTATGCGTTTTTTTCCCCTCCCTTGCGCTGCAAGGAAATTCAATTTGATTATGCTGCTGTATCTCTCTGCATTACCCAACACTTGAAAGAGAATTTTTGAGTTTGTTAAATATTAATGATGAATACATTATCATGCTTGCATGCTTTACAGTCTTTACTGTTACAAATTTGAATCAAAACACATTTGATAACATTATATAACTGAGAATATTTTAATGACTGTGTGTATGCTCACTTGCCTCTAAATGCATTTTTGTACCTTGTAGAATAGTGGGTCTTTATATTCATCAGGGGTCCACAGTGGTTGCTTGTACAGGGATTTACATCAAATGCTCATGTGTTACTCTTGCTGTTACCGCTCAGCTAAAGGTAGTCATTTTGGGTCTGAAGCAAACTCGTCTGAAGTTTTCTTAAGGGGCTGAAGAAGAAACGGCTGAGTTGTTACGTATGACAATCCCTGGATCCCCTCTGATCCTGAGCTGTAATGACACAGACTTGGTCAGAGCCTTTTTATATCCCTTCGTTCTCATCAACATGCCGGAGTTTCACTGAATTGATTTTCTACCACAGGTGCCATAATCAGCCAGTCTATTTTCTCACACAAGCAGGCCGATGACATTCGCCGTCCTCTTGGCTGCAGCTGGGGAAAACACAGATGTCTTTTTCACTTTTCCTGCTCCACCTCTGATATTAGCCGGTTTGTCTAGCCCATCTGCATTAGCATGTGGATTAATTCCTGCTTGTTATCTGGGCCTAGATGTAATAAGGCAGTCCTGGATGGCAGGGGTAATGAGGTTGGAAGGCAGAGCTTCCTTGCCTTCTTTTCCTCTGCTGCCATCCTCACATCCCAAAACTGATAGCAGGGTAGACACATTGGAGGGGATTAAGCTAATGTGATGGCAGAGCCACCTACAGGGTAATTTCAAGAGACAGGCCTTGGCACCCAGGGAATAACTTGTCAAGACCTGGCTGTAGGCTAATATTGAGGATATTAATCCTTAATGTAAATGGCCTTGACTAGATTTTACTCTTGTCTCTGTGTGCAGCTTTAAGCGCAGTCATAAGTCTCTTTAATCACTGACATAAAGCAGTCCCTCAAGGGTCTTCCAGAGTTTTACAGTAATTATTGCGTACCGAAAAATGGCTTGTTTTTTCGCTGTTGCCTCTGTGAGAAATTGCCAAGCTATTTGCATACGTTCGTTGTTCATTTGCAGCCGTTTTATGAGCTGCTGGCAGAGGGGTGCTTTGTTTTGTTGCTGTAAAAACGTGATGAAGTGTTAAAATCACAATCCGTGTCATTTTACAAAAGGATTTGAGGCTTGTTAGGTAAAACTGTTGGAACAGGTCAGAGCTGAACCCCCATCAGTATCTGCTGGAAATGGTTGATAAGGTGAAAAAAAACAACATAGAGGTGAGGTCACACACGTATCACTTTTGGGGAGCAGCACCTCATGGACTGTTTACATGCACAAAATATTCTGTTTTTTGCCTTTATTATGAGAACATATTCACTCTAGGCTGTTAGACGGCTCATGGAAATAATTATTCCACTAATATTCCAGTTTACATGCAGTCGTGCATACTTAAATTAATGCATCTTGACAGGTTTTTTTATCATGTCAAATATGGAAAAGTGAAACAGCTGGAGCTGCTTGTGCCATTTTGCTTATTTGCATCATGATAGGATTTTTTCAAAGTTTTCCCACCGGTGATGGACTTGTATGGTTGTAGGAACACAACCTCCCTCTTTCATTCCTTCAACCACCTTCTAGAAAAGATCAGCGTTGTGATATTTTTGCATATCCAAAAAAGCGGTTGATATACAAGTCTTTCATAATGTTTAAAAGAAGGCGTGTTTCTCCCTCAGACCAGAATTTTGGCTTTTCTTTTGGTCATGCATCTCTACCTCTCTTGGTTTGTGTACAACGCACAGAGTTGACCGTAAATGAGCAGGAGTCCGTGTGTCACAAACTGCGGACACATATTTCAGATGCGCTGTATACATGTCCAAAGAATGCTCCTGAAACCCAAATAATGCTGGCATATCCCATATGCCTAATTCAGAAAATCCCAATGGAATATGCTGTTTTCAAGAGCTACACTAAATTCAGAATACTGTCATACTTGGAATAATACTGAAATATGTGCATGTAAACGTAATCATTGTATTTCGGATCACTCAACATAAACCAAAGAATGAGAGAGAACCCACACAAAACCAGAGTTTTAATTCACTTCACCCTGCTGGATATTTGGATGCAGCAAAGGGAAAAATACAACACACTGCTTTGCATTTTCTTCCTCATTAATGAAAAGATTCTTAAATTATGAAAACCTACAGAGGCAAGGTCTCACAAATACAACACAGGCCTTCCTTAAGGAGCTGAGTGAACACCTTGATGGTGAGAGTTTGTCCTTGCTGCAGCTTTTTTCACCTCACAAACGTTGTCTTGTCAGCCTCCAGTCATGTTTTGTGATGTTTTTTGAACCCCCAGTGATCAGTCAAGCTCCTGTGATTCCTTCATCACTGACAGCCTCTCTTTACCTTGTTCTCAGGTCTGCTCATAGGATCTGGCTGTGCACTCTATCCATTGGGATGGGACAGCGAGGAAGTACAACAGACCTGCAACAACAGCTCAGACCAGTTTCAACTAGGTGAGATGTCTACCAGGCAGATCGGACATGCGCACGCAACAGCCATACACACAGCGCCTAAATTACACACTGGTGCTTCAACCATGACTATGTAAATTTGTCTTGTATTTGCTGAATGTTCTGGTCCCAGAACAGATAAATCTATGAAAAAGTTTGAAGCAGAGAGCAGACTTTTATATCTGGCCGTTGACATTCTGCCTTTTTTAGAAACCAAGCAGACACAGCTCTCTGGTGCTGTCATATACTGAATGGACACAGTCCCTTGGTATTTAAAATGTATGATAAAAAGTAAACACTACCTCCAGTTGCTGTCGATTTCTGGAGTGTTTTATAGCTATAAATATGTGCTGAGAATAAGCAGGGGCCCCGATTTGTGCTCTGTATTCAGCTGGCATTCACAGGACTATCTCATAGACAATAATATGCTTCTGTATCAGAGACTAGGCAGGTGGAGGGGCTATTCATACTGCAGCTGCGCTTTTATTTGATGCTAATCAAATAGCGTTTGATCTTCTACTTAATGTACATAGAGAAATTCATTTGGTGTAATTGTAAAATTTTAATTAAATGTCAAAGGTACATTTTTGATAAAGCTGTTGAGCCCATACCTTATGTAATCAGGTACATTTAGATTTGCTCTCTCTTTCAATTTACATCAATGTCCACCATGCTAGAGTTTCTGCCACTTTTTTGAAAAGAAGTTATTTTTTTCTGCCTTCTCCTTAAACATTAAGATAGGCAGAGCTTGGATGTGTTCATTGAATCAGATTAGTATAATGTCTATTGACTGCTGAGCAAAAAGGCAAGGCAAAACAAAAAGTACAAAACAGTCATTAAAAGGAATACCTCACCTCCCAAATGAGCACTTGTTTTTCAGTTCCTCACTTCGTGTTACATTGAATTGGTGAAGAAAACTGTTTTTCTCGCATGCCTCTACAATTTGATGAATTGAAGTCATAGGTGACTGCATTTTACATGAGCAAAACTACATCAAAACATCCGTTAACAAACTTTCACACAACTCATGCAGTACAATCCAAGTCTCGTTTATCCAGTGGTATGCTCAGTACAGACAGCCTTTTCTGACAGGAAACTGAACTGAAAGTGAAACTTATCGATGCTCTCTTCAAAGCCAGACTCCACTGAAAAAAAACAGTAATTTTACCGTGCTGTATACAGGAGCTGCTGGCCCACCTCTACTTCGATCAGAGAGTATGGTTGTGTTATTGTGTGACTTTGGTGAATCTGAACTAACTCTTTAAAACACTAAAGTCACACAATAACAATAACTAACTAACAAAACGAGGCAGTGGTAGACCAGCAGCTCACGTGTTCAGAGAGTAAAAATGACTGTTTCTGTCAATGGAGTCTGGCTCAGTCCAAATGGAGTCTGGCTCAATCCAAATGAGATTTGGATTATACGGCATGAGTAATGTAAGAGTTTGCAAACAAATGTTTTTTGTATTGTTTTGCTGTTGTTCTACACGGCCCCCAGTGACTTCAATTCATCATGAATTTTCTCTGTTTTTCTGATTCTTCGTTCACTGTGGGGGCATGCAAGAAAAATAAAGTTTTCCTCACAAATTCAACACAACACAGGGTGAGTAATTGATAAGTAAATGGTCATTTAGGGGGTAGGGTATTCCTTTAAATCCCACAAGAGTCCCTTGTAGGGTCTGAAATCCAATCCACCAATCAATGATACTCAAGGGCAGGTTTTGACCTGATCGTGTCACGAATAACAGAATTACATTGCATGACAATCTGGTCAGTAGTTGTTGAGATATTTCTCCAGACAGATGGAAGAGTAAGAAAAACCAGTTAATTAATGTTTATAAGCCATCTGTGGTAAGTACTTTGGAAATCTATCAGCATTAAAGGACAAAAAGCCCAAAACTATCAAAATCCAGCCAACACTGTGTTTTAGTGCATTTTCAGTCATGTGAATTATGGATTCATACAGATCACAGCTGCCGCTATGTCAGCAGATAGATGTGACTATTCTATAAGCATTTAATTGTGAACCAGATCCATATAATTTAGGAAGATATAATTCTGGCTTATCTAAATTCCTAAACACATCATCTTAATTACTGTCATTTCAGACCAAGTCATCAGAAGTAAAATATCAAGTTTTAATGTTGTGTTTTCTTCTTTGAAAGAACAGATTCTTAGTACATATAAATTATTGTTAACAAGTACATTTGCCTCAGTGTGCCGTTCAGTTGAAGACGACTTCACCATAGTTATTTCAGTTTCACCTTATTCTTGTTAGAGTCAGACAAGACTGTGATGTTCTCCCATGAGTACAGTGGGTGTCACACAAGTGATGTCACAATGAGGACTGTGAATCTCAGCTTCGCACACTCATTCATTAGTCTCAAAGAGAGCAGTCAGGACTTAAGTATTTCAAATGTAACTGAAAATAAAAATCACTGCTTTGAGCTGACATCTTTTTTCAAATGGAATTTTCCCACATCATGTTAATAGATAAAGTACAGCTACATTTGAAAAGAGGGGAAGCTAATTTTCATTTAGTGTGACGGAGAGAAATATGCATCAGAAAATGAGACTGGAAGAAATAAGTATTTTCAGTGTTGGCTGTTGAATGAGGTTGCCACAGTGAGAAGACGGCTGGTATGATTTGTTAATGAGACGCCTCCTCCGCCTCCCACCCGGCTGGTAATTAGATAACTAGATTAAATCAGACATTCTCCCAAAATTTGATGTTTATAATGAGGAGTCTTGATGGTCATCACAACATTTTCCAAATTTAGAATCAGATTTAGGTCATACCCGTGTTTAATAATGCACATAATTTCCTTTGAGGATTATAGAAGATGCGTCTTAAGGAGGCCCTTTATGTTTTAATTTGTGCTTGCTTTTGGCTTTTGGCTCGGTTTCAGCATTTCTTGCCACTGGTGTGCTTCTCCAAAAGTCTGTGTTGTGAGAGTGCATTTGGCACATATCACACTGCCTGTTTGCAATTGAAGTTAAACTATGTTCGGTGCATCTGTTTCAACAATGCTAACTCTTTTTCACAAGAGGAAGGGAAATGTTGTGGCTTCAACAAAAATGTTAAGCAGGTCACAGCACTTTCTGCTCCTAACATTAACACGTCAATGTCGGATCTAAGGCAAGAATAGGGGTATTGTGTAGTATTCTTTGGGTACAACATACAGAAAATACATTAGATATTCTAAATTTCTGCCACTGACAAAAAAGGTGTGTTAGCAGAAGGCTGTGGCCTTCATAATCCTGACTCCATTATTGTTCATTTTACGCAGCACACATACAATAAGAAGATGCAAACCTTGATGAAAACTAAATAGTTAACATACTGTTACAGCTAGCACTCAAGTTTCCAAATTAAATGTATTCTTTAATACTGCAATGTACAGCTAAAATCTTGGAATCAACTAAGAACTTTCTTACGGCGACTGCTCATTATCCAATAAGAGTTGTTAACTCTTTCTGATGGGCTCTATGGGTACATAGGACAATAAAGGTAGAGATATAGAAATGACATGCAATAAAACATAGTTATTATAACATAATATATAATTTGTATTGTAGGGCTGCTTAATTATGGCATAAATCGTAATCGTTATAACTGTGGTCAGTAATGAGATCACGATTATTTAACACAATTACTCATTGACATTGAAAACATCATGCATTTACTGTACTTAAAGAAAGTTGTCTTTTTAATAGTGGATTTTTGTTACTAAGAGGGTTTGTAAAGTCACTTACTTAGCGAGAGAATCACCAAGTTAGCAACACTGAGTGCACCACTGTACAGGAAAGGTGTGTGCTGCATTTATAACAAAACGAGAGCATTACAAAAGAGAGCTTCATTGCTAAACAAAATGCGGCACAATAATCGTATCTCCATTATAATGTGTTCATTATCATTGGAAGCCAAAATCATAATTCAAAATAAAATTTGATTAATTGCCCAGACCCACTATATCAGAAACCGCAAGAAGAATGTCGAGTAAAAGCTCTGTTAAAACTAAAATGTCTCTAATCCTTTAATTATTAACGTTGCGGTGCATGACTAGAATAGAGACAGTTTTTAATCCTCCTGCAGTTTATTTATCTTTATGCAGTAAACAAACTTGAGCTCTTGTACAGAAGTTTCCTTCCTTTATTTTAGAAGTAATGTGAGATTAATGAGCAGAATTCATTAAAGGCTCTGTAAATGCAGAGTAAACAGAGTGCAGGTCTCTTCTAACGCTCATACATTCTGGTTAAACCAATATCGAATCACTTGTTCCCTGGCCAAAGGCTTATCTCTCCAAATTTGACTGAAATCCGTTCATGGGTTTTTGGAGATATCCTGCCAACTGACAAACAGACAGATAAAATAAAGGGTGAAAAGATACCATCCTGAATCCTCTGTTCTCCTTTGCAGGTTCTTGCCAGATCGGCTGGGCGTATTACTGCACAGGGGCAGGGGCAGCTGCCGCCATGCTGCTGTGCACCTGGCTGTCTTGTTTTGCGGGGAAGAAGCAGAAGCAGTACCCGTACTGAAGGGAGCATCAGAGAGACGGGGGACAGGCAGAGACGTCAGGCGGTACGACGATAAGGAAGAGGACTCTGACTCTGTGGACTCATGCCGGTACAGCACATCAGGCACCAAAGACAACAAGTCGTTGTGGTGCCAAGGACATCATGGGACACAACTCATCTGACAACTGCAGGGACCGTTTCATAATGCAACACACACATACATGGCTTTGAAAACTGGTTCTTCTCTTACAAGCTGTTCTTAAATGAAAAATGTACGGACCAATCCTGTTTGTAAAATTGTTACATTTCTTTAATGAAAAGAGTATTCTCTGTTTTTTTGTCTTCCTCCTCTTCAGTCATTGATGTTTATGTGATAGTGTGCCCTGTGATGAAGAGAAAAGTAATATTGCTTCATTGTTACGTGAAGTGTTTCTGTCTCCTCTTCATGCCTCATCCTTGCCTTAAACACAAACTGAAATGCAATAATCCCTATAAAGCAATCCAACACTGGCTGCCTGCTTCCTCAACTCAGCCTTTTCAGATCCCCCCCAAAAAATCTAAGCATAGTTTATTTAACACATTCATAAAATATACGTTGTGTATGATAATGTATTTTATCATATTAGCACATGTTTTGTATTCACTCTTCAAAGTATTCTTTGTCATTATTTTCTTTTTGTAAATAAATGCTTATTGAAATTCTGGATTTAAAGTGTTATTTCAGTCAAAGAATATGCCCGAGGTAACCTGAACAGGCTTCCTTTCACATTCCTAAAAAGCTTTTCCCATGACCTCTTAATCTTGGTAGTGTTCACTACATGTGGGAGTCCTTTCCCCCCACAATCGATAAAAAGGATAAGGATGAGCAGTGCTGTGAATGTAACTTTTCCCTATTATTGATGAGGTAATTCCCATGACCTCTAGTTAAGTCCGATTATTTGCCTCTTGATCAGGTTACTCAACTTCAAAGTGTCCAAGTCTTCCAGACAAAGCCTGAGATGCAATCATACCCTGGGACACAAAGTAACCGTGCATTCATCAGCTTAATGTCAAGGGGTGTCTCATAGTTCCTCAACCTGCCTTCACAGTGTGAATAACAACAATGGTAACCTTTTCCCAGCAATTACCACAGCTGTATGTGTGCCATCAGAGGCGTGAGCTGCACCCAGCTTTTCAGCTACTATTTTTAGTCATTTGTTCCTCTCCGTTTTTACTCCTTTGATTAACAAACAACACTTCAGGGATTCAACCAAGCTCAAGTGTACAAAGTCAGCTCATTTACAATGCAGCTGTTCTCCAAGTATTTGGCCCTCATTAGCATGCCCATTTTCTCACAATGCTCGGCATCCCCCAGATGATTGCAACACCCCCACCCTCCACCCTCCACCCTCCACCCCACCCTGACGCCCACCCCCTCCTCTCCATCCTCACTTGAGAAATCTCACTCTCAGTACTTGCTCTGTTTAATATGTTAGCATGGCTCCTCTGCATTCTGCTCTCTCTCTGATCTGCCGTGCTGACTGATATCACCAACGATTGTTACAGAGTGTCAACCAGATGCCTCATCAGCAGAGGCTGACACATTGGGGTCAAGTTAGAGCGTTCCCTCCTTTATATCAGTACCCGTACCTCAGACTGACAGGGTGTACGATGCAATTTCAGGGCTTGTTACTCGTAGGTGGCCAATTGTCTTAAAACATGCAAAATGTGTGGTAAGCGGGGAAGTACAGCTGCTCTCATCAGCTGCCGAGTAAAAGGGAGGATATTACAACTACTGTAACTGATGTGAATTTAAGATGACCAAAAGTGCTGTTCGCTGTAAGCACATTTTAATACTTTGAGGACCACACACTGATTTATACTTCCCACCACTGTATAGGGGAAAAAGCAGAAATCTCTGACCAATATGTCAAACACATTACAAATAAAACCAAAGCTATCTGCATGTTCATTTGGGAGAACTGGCCCTTTAAGAGCACCTTTTTGACCTTGTTTATACATGTGTCTTGGGTGATCCAATCACAAGTGGACAGAGCTAAATTCAAGTGTAAACAATCACTAAGATTGATGCGATCACTTTAACCACTGGCCAAGGTGGTCTGTGATGCATTTGACCATACATCATTTGTAGTGTAAAAGTTAATGTTTCCTGATGGGTCCCCAACAAGGACTATGGGTGCGTTCTGAGACACATACTTTTTCTTTTTACCTTTAGTAGGCACTGCAGCTGCCCTTAAAAATACGTACTGTAGCATGCAGTATGCACACAGTCGCGACACACTACTTTCTCTGACCTTTGACCCTCTCACTTATATATCCACCTTGGACCTTGGAGATAAAACAAACACAACTAACTGAGTTCACCAGAGACGGAGATCAACCCGGAGAGCTCTGCTGTTGTTACTTTGTAATGTATGTATATAAACTTTAAAGTTATAACTGCATGGATTGTAGATTCTAACATATTATATCTGCAACAGTGAAATTACATCTGCAGTTCTCTGTCGTTGTTTTAAGAGTTATTTCCTATTGTTGATTGTGATATTTATGATTATTTTGTTCACTTAAACAATCGATAATACTACGACTGGTCATCACTTACTTGAATGAGCTGTCATCCGTCTTTGCGACTTCTGACAGCTGTCAATGACCTGTCAAGCTGTCATCTGTTTGCGGCTCAGTCAATGTGACATATTGTTCACTGTGCAGAGGATTATGGGTCAGAATAGCCAGAAGGGCATGCTGGCTTGCATACTGCAAAATCAGAGCTGATGTAGAAGAACATCCAGATATTTTTGGCGTACTGCATTTAACATACTATGTATTGGGACATACTAAATCTTTTCTGGTATACTATATAGTAGTATCCGTATTGGATCACACAGATTGTCATCAACGCAGGACTTGGTGGCACTTTTTGGTGACAGCGCACTAATGCTCTATAAGTTGACCATTTTATGATGAGGTGGGTGAAGTGTTAACCCTGCAATATATTGTACTTGGAATCGGGAAGAACTACCTCAGACACTTAAAAGTGCATTGCAATGGTCATTCAAGTTAGAATTTAGAGTCAGAAACTGCACGATCCACCAAGCCCAGACAAACCTTTCACAGCAACATGTCTGAACACACAGTGAACTGAGCATTTTCTTCAATTTTTACTTTGTGTAGTATTTTATGTAGTGTTTGTGTAGTGAAACGTGCTGTAGCAGCAAAAAACAATGCAAATATGTTCTACATCTTCAAGCTATTGGCTGTTACTCAGATTATTTTGTTCAGCACCCATTTATACAATTTTGAGCTGTTGTACGTAATGAGCAAAGATGAGCAAGACGGTTTATCTTTTTTTTTTTGTCATTTCTCTTGGCTAATGACACTTTGGTAATTGATGTAAGTCCTCTGAACATGCCTTTGAAGCTCAGAGAACTGACATACAAACATAAGTTTGTGGTGGGCGTCCATGGTTTCTTAAGTGATACAATGATACATCTTGGTTGAGAAACAAATGCAAATTGGGGAAAACTTGAACTCCATAGTCAAAAACACAAAATAGGCTTCTCAAAATTAATTTTTTTTTTGATTCATGGCCATAAAATGTATGATTTTGATAGACCAGTAGGATCAGCTACAATCAGGCTATGTCACACAGGTTAGCAAATAAGAAGCTGGATCCAAAAAGTACCCAACATAAAAATCATCTTTTTTTTTTTTTTACTTCCTAATTAATTTTCTTTAACCTTGAAAGAAAAAGCCACAAGAGGAAGAAAACTTAAGGAGAAATCAGTCATCAAAGACAATCATACCACTAAGTGAATGCTGCTGAAGTTACAGGCAACACCGTCGTATGGCGTCAGCTGATAACACCTAAATTGTGCAGCGTCTTTTTAAATATAGTTGGAGCAGGAATTATTTAAGCCAGAACGCACTGAATCACCTTTAGAGAGTTCAACCTTGGCAGCCAGTTAGATACTTTCACATCAATTAATTCTTTCTAATTAATTTCTTTCCCCCACAGTACCCCAGCGAGATAATTACTGCCCTTAAGAGCAACTCTGCTTAAAAAAGGTTTTGTGCTACTATAACACCAATCTCCACAAAGATATTGCATAATTGATAGTGCTGCAGGATAGCAAGATAGTGAGATGTGACTGCAATCACATACCAAAAATGTGGTCTGTCACCCTCGTCACCCCTCAGCAGCGGTTATGTTGTTATGTAAAGTGAATTTACTCTCAGTGGAGTAAATACCTATAAAGAACTATGTGTACTACAGTATCTGCAGCACAAAGACAGTTACACAGGTGTTTCACATTAACTAGAATGCAAACAATCATGTGTCCAGACAGTGGGGTGGTTTAGGCCAAAATCTTTGAAGTCACTCAATTGTATTGATTTAAAATAAAACTCCACCCACACATTCTGTTCTTTGTTTCCTACTGTGCTCTACAAGTCCCCACTGTACTTAAAGGGACTGCCAATTAGTGGTATATGTCAAGTATCATGTTTCTATGGTCAGGGAAATAAAGGGAATTCATGATAACATAAACCAGACAAACTGCATCAGCACAGAGGATCAGAGGCTGTTACTCAGAGCTCACAGAGAAGGATATACGGATTACAGCTCAGGGTTCACTGGTTCACCTATAGGGATACAGAGCAGCTGCGGTTAGCAGGGTTTCTAAATTAGCAGTTTGTTTGCACTCAGGAAAGGTAATCCCCATACTGGGAGGGTGTATTTTAATAAGACAAAATGTCAGTCTCCTCAATATTAATAGTGCCACTGTTTACCTTTTAAAGGCCATGCACACAGGTGTTTTCAATTCTGGGTGATTGCACCCCTGTTTAGGTTCAGAAAAGTCAAGCTCTGCTTGAAATGACATGAGGACACTGGGCTCCAGAACTGGCTAATGGCAGTCATTTTGATTTGTCAAAGCGGGAAAAGCATAGGTGATGATAGTAATATTAACTAGGGCTCAATTTTGTTTAATTGTCCCAGTAAGGGCCCTGACACACTAAGGAGACAATCAGATGTCAGTCAATGCTGGGCCATCGGTCAGCGTCTCCCACCCTAGTTCTTACGGTGTGTCTCACATCATTGGCACTAGTCGGCCCTGGTGGCCCTTGTGGGCTTTTTTGGCTGATTCAGCTTGTGTATCGACATTGGAGACTGCGGAGCCCATCAGTCAGTGCACAAGAAGAGACACAGAAGTAAGGAAAGCAAAACAACAACTAAAGTCAGGAGGGTGTGAGATCAAAACAAACTTATTATACGAGGTAAGATAGTTTTTATAGCCATTGAGCTCTTTGGGAGAAACGGTTCGTAACTGTTTGTATTCTTGTTTGGTAGCTCACGGTAAATATCCTTTCAACATCAGGTTGTGTTGTTAATGTGCTAACTGGCTAACTGCTGTCTTGATTCCATCCTGTTGGTCTTTTGTTTTCCTTTTTGAATGTCAAATACAGACCACTGCTGCCTGCTGGTGCGGAGAGCTACTTCCTCTCACATAGGCACAGAACATACCTGCTAGTAGGATGTGGGCTGTAGTCTTTGCTGTTCAAGTGCAACTGGCACAGGCACTGTTACGCCTTTCTGCATGTAGGCTACAATCACGGAATGGGGGGACAAAGTGGTCTCGCCTTTTATCTGCCACGGGAGATAGTAACGGCACTGAAACAGTGTCTATATAGACAGGATAGTCAGTGGGACAGGATCATGGGCAGCATGGGTGTTGTGTTTTGACAATGTGCTGTGCATGCGACCCACCATGGAAGATTTAAATAGTAGCTGTTAGCAATTAGCGGCTAACTCAATTAAGCATAAATGTCTGCAAAATGTGAAAACAATGAAGTCCAGGAGCACCTTCCTCTCCAAGCAGGGGATGCGATCAGCTGCCATATAATAGGGATGGTAAATGATTGTTACTGATTGTTGTTGTTTAGAAAGCGCTGCTAACATGTATGTTATGCCACATGAGAGGCTGATGCTGATGTGTCACATGTCACACCCGTCACGTCTCTTTTGATTCCGCAAAGCTGCGATGGAGTGTATAATCACACACTGGAGCAGAGTCATGCCGTTGTTGTTTGGCTCTGTGCAAAAATGCAAAGGAGGCTTAAAGAAGGGACTTTTTATTAGCTCCATAGCAAGATCTCTGTGTAGAAAGGGCTGTTGTGACAGGTAGTCAGCATGCACAGTACCAGCACCCTGAAACCAAATGGAATGCAGCCGTCTTTCATTTTTCATTATTTGCACCTGTGCTTTTCGTAGTGCAAAATGTCAAAATATCTTCTGTAGAAAACAGACAGGTTTGTTCCACTCAAGCATGCACAATAAAGCTTACAAAAGAGTCTGAGAGATGTCAGTCATGCTCATGCAGATCTGTGAGGACGTCTAATCAGCCACAGTTATTACAGTCATCTTTGTAGGTTTAACATGGGTGTGCAGAGCCTTAAAAGTAAAATGTCATATTCAAAGATTGGAAAAATTAGCAGACATTTGAGGATGTAGCACACAGTTATGAGTCATCTGCTTGCAGTAAAATATCTCCTCACTGATATCTATTCTATTATTGTTTATCTATTAATTCAAAATGGAGGCAAAAGCACACAGGACAGAAGATTACTTCTGTGTTCCCCTCTAGCTTTGTGACTCATGTTGCACACAATTAAATGTCTGGGTAGCTGTTTTCTAATGACTAAAAAAGAAAAGCAAACCTGATCTACCCTCTCATGCACCAGTTATAAGAGAAACCTATGGGCTATATGTCTGGACCACTTCATCAATAAAAGATGTCAATTTTTCATGATAGAGAAGCAGTAAATATCCAAATCCCAAATGCCCTCCACCCTCCTCCAGTTATTTCCTAGTAAGAAAAGAGTGGCACTGAGGGATGGGAGGAAAGAAGCGGGGGTGAAAAAGCTTTGGTATCCTCCCACAGATGTCTTCCCTGTGTGCAGCTCGCATCAATGAAAACCTGTAGGATGCAGGTTGGCATCGCCTTTCAAGCTACTTCAGTTAAAGTTCAAGCTCAGGCAGCAGCATTATTTCCAAGCCTGGGTGAGACCTGGCTACAACAACATTATACTTCCTAAAGACCAAAAGTAATGCTCCAGAAATTTTCAGAGAACTGAAATCATACCTCTGGGCACAGTCTCAAAAAGAAAAAAACACTGTGAGCTCATCAAAGCTTGAAGCGATGGCACAGTTTCCATTCAGTGCCGAATGGAGTCCCTGAATGAAGTTCTGTTGCACCATTTAAAGTTAAAGAAAATCCAGCTTCACAGCCTCTTCTTTACTCAGGATACACAAACCCCTATGGAGACTGAACATAGCAGACAACAGAGTGCAAATATTTCTGGACCCTATGGAAGACCTACTGTAGTGTGAGATATATGCAGAGAAGATGCAAGAGCAGCATTCTCTGTGCCCCTATCTAATAATTGTCAAAACACTGAGGTACTGTTCAGCGTAATCAACTCTGCTATCAGCCCTCTGTCGTACAGAATCCTCCCAGGAGAAACATGCTGATTCTTTTATCCTTCACCAAAGGCTTGTGAGCAATGGATTCCAAATCTGCTGCTGTTTTAATGCCATTTTAAACTTATTTCCCTGTCATGTTTTTAGAGAGGTGTTATCATATGAAGAACATCACCTGTCCCCAAAAAGTTGTCCCACCTGAGCTCTTCCAGGAGGCCTTTGATAAAGTTAATCCCAGCATTTTATCAGTCATAAACAGCTCTACGGCCACTAGTGTTTATCTAAGCAAACAGTAGTTCAGCTCCTATTAAAGAATCAAGCCTTGAACCTTTAATCCTCAGTAACTATAGACCTAACTTTAAACTGCTGTTATTGTCAAGTTACTTGGAGCCGACTGATATTGAGATTAAGAAATTCTATCTACTTATTTAAGTAAGACAGCCCATCACAGAGTAAGTTAGCCTTTGTTGCACTGCGGATGATGATCACTCCGCAACATAATTTGTATTTGTAATTGAAGAGTTTAAAGCCACAATGTGTTCCAGAATAACAATGAATCAAATGTGCAATGCTGGAAAGATTGCTCATAATGAGAAACTCACAGAGAATTATCTACTAACTCTGCAAACAAGCTCTGATACACCCACTGCACGCTACCTGATCAACACTAAATAACAAAGTTAACAAGCTGGTGAAAGGAGTTCAAGCATTTAAAGAGATAGATTTTCTTTTTACTCCAGACCAAGTGGAGACCAATGTGGACACAATGTGTCAAAAATTTCCAGTGGTAAAATACCATTTGGTACCCCAGGTTTTTGAGGCAACTTTCTGGTACATTTTGTGACATTTTGCTTTGGTGTTTCTGCACTTTGTGTATTTTGAGACATCTGCCACAGGAATGTAGCACAGGTTCTGCGGTAATTTGGCACATGTTCTGCACGTGGTACAGTCCTGTGGTAAATGTATCAAAATACCTCAGACTCCTGAGTACTGGAATAGTATGCCTGACAAAAACATCACATAAACACAGAAAATACTTTAGGTATTGTGGTACATACCAGCATATAATTTTTTTATCACAGCGAATGTTGTAACTCTTGTACACATTGTCAGAAATGATCCTGTCTTTACTTAGGATTTGTTCACCTTATACTTATTCTTACATTCTTATGTCTAAACTTTTAGAGAGGCAGTACATATTACATTTCACCTCATCATCCCTCAAATAATCAGAGGCTTTCCTTCTTGAAGAGTAGTCTAATATCCAACCACACACAAGCCCAGACTTTGATGCATTCCAGTAGGGATTAAAGCTGTTTAACTAGAATATTATTAGAAAACTGATAACCATATTGTTAGCACTTTTCCTACTTCCTGTCTGTGCTTTTAAACACTTTGGAACTGCTGTAGAAGTGTCAACCCACTAACATCTAGCATCGCGATGTCATTGCATTTGTGAGCACATAATTTGTATTAATAAACTGTAATCGTTGTCTCTAAAAAAAAAAAAAAAAAAAAGGGGAGAAAGGGCAGCCTGATGCAGCCCCACAGTCTGTGAAGGATAAACCGATAAACAGCACTGAAGACAGTGATCTGAAAAAGAGGGACAAGGTGACAGTATCCATGATAATGATCTGGGGATCAACATATACTCTCAGGTTAAGGATGGTGATAAACCCTCTAATATGTGATGCTCAAATGGACCTTAAAGTTCAGATAAACATTGGATGGTCCCACAAAGTGATCTTCACCATTCACAAAGCAGCTTCACTGACACGGCACAACAGATTATAGTTTTGTTTCTGTGATGTCCATCTGTAATAGCCTGATAATCAAACTGAAGTGCCATTTAGTTTCAGTTCATTCAATGGTTCTGTTTGAATCGCTGAACAATTTAAAGATCCAGTGGTTTGGAAACAGGCTACATCTTTAATGTTTCCTCTATGAGCTGATTTAATATTTCAACTCTGAATATAAATTCTCACTCTTTTTAATTTTCTGTTTTCATTATCTAATTTCTCACAGGGCATACATTTGAACATTTAACACTGCTGTCTTAATTTGCCTTATACACTATAATGTGTCAGCTGGGCAACGAGACATTGTAACAGTATACTGGAACAGTATCCTACATATTTCTTTTTAAATGTTTAACCACTAAATATTATGACGTTCTCTGGTTTTTAATGGGCCTCTGATGGACTTAAGTATGCACCTTTTCATGCAGAGGATATCCAACTGTCCCCGTGAAGGACCATTTGATGGCTTTCAATATAATTTAAGATTCTCTTAAAAATTAGATTGGCAAGACATCAAGACTTTTTTATGCTAGAAGAGGTGTATTTCACAGATAACCTCAAACATAAAAATGAAACTGAAAGTTGAAATGACAGATTTTATGCCAGCTTTCTCTGAAAACATTTTTACATGACAGAAAGTCATTCCTGCAGGGTTTATCTGCCCTTTTTGGCCCCTGACTCATTTTTCCGGTCCCAAACTTGCCATGGCTGCAGGAGTTTGAGTGTTATCAAGCTGCCCTGTGAATAATGCATACTATTATATTCTCTTTCAAGAATATTAATCAACTGCTGAATGTATTATATACAAGTGATAATATCTAAATGGCTTAAATCAAACAAATATCAATAAGTCTGCACGTAAGGAGGCTCACATGGGGGCCTCAACCCCAGGACTGAGAAACCTTTACACTAGAGGTTCTTAATGTCATTCAGTTTTAATTTTTATCGCCCCACAGCTGCTTCACGTCAGTCATCTGTCAGCACAAACTAGAAGAGACGTGTCACGGCGTCTGACAAACACCATATGTTATGATTTTGCATTTTAATGTTCTCTCAGCACCACAAACAGCCACAGAGATAATGCCTGTTACTGGAGAAACACAATCTTAATCTCACAGGTATCACCTCACAAATTAAATATTTTTCAAATTTGTGGTAAAAGCCTCTCTCTCTCTCTCTTTCTCTCTCTCTCTCTCTCTCTCTCACACACACACACACACACACTTGCACAGCTTGGTACTTTGGTTTCCATCTTTAATAAGCAGTAATGAATCATTAGAGGGTTGGCCATGTGAAAGGTCCTCACTTATGATCTGAGCAGAGCAGAAATAAACAGCCAGACAGTATTGTTTTCTAGCCAGGTATACAAACAGTGTCTTATTGCATTTCACAGAAGATTATTGGTTATTTAAAAAGTGGTGTTATAGTTTAGATACAATGGGTGTGAGACACAGAACATGCCTTTACTTTCTGGGTGGAGTTTGCATGCTCTCCTCATCTCAGCGTTGGTTTTTACCAGGTCCTTCGGCTTTCTTTTACAATCCAGTGATATGCAGGGTAGGTTAACTGGCAGCGCTAAATTGCCATGAATAGTTGTCTGTCTCTCTCTATGTATCAACCCTGTGATTGACTGGCGAGCTGCCCGACTCTCGCCCAATGTCAGCTGGGATCGGCTGCAACCCCTCGCGACCCTTTAGCAGTTATAGATAATGGATGGATCTTTTTCAGCTCCAAGAAAAGCAAAAAAGTCCATCACATTTCCCCAAACAGCTTGTGCAGCATAATCCTGGAGCTGTAGACAAACTGTTGCACCATGCCCAATATTTACCTCATTATTGCCGTTATTTTCCTCCTATGCAAGATTATTGGCTGATGGGACCAGAGCACTGCCAGAGAGCAAAACACAGGAGGTAATGAGGCAAACATTACACATTTGGAGCCGCTATGCAATCATTTGGCCATAAAGCACTTAGTTTATGCTGCACAAGATGTTAGGGGAATTCTGCTGAATATTAAAGGGCTATACCAGTGTGTTTCCGAGTTTCAGCTCTTTACTACAAACACTTAGACTTTACATTTTTGCTGACCGTTTACTATGCATTGCGTGTGTTTCGGTGGTCTCCACTCATTGCTGTGTGATATAGAAATCTATTAGCAGATTCTTGAAAGTTGCTTAAACTGTGAAATTTGTCAAAGTGAATGTCAAGTCTGCATTTTTATTTATTTATTTATTTATTTATGTTGCCAGTTTTACATTATGGCAGCACTGTGATACTGTGAGTACAGCATTTTCTCACAATGCTACTTTTCACATTCTATGGATATGAACGGACTTGTGTCGGATAGGCTTTTACCAGTCTGAATGCTCCCTGTTACTCAATCAGCTTTGCCTATGTGTGTGTGGTAAGATGTTCCAGCTACGAGCTATACCAAGTCACATTACACCCGCATCGCCCTCAATTGTTTCAAAAGTTTATCCGCCCGAACAGGGACTTGAACCCTGGACCCTCAGATTAAAAGTCTGATGCTCTACCGACTGAGCTATCCGGGCTCTGTCAAAAGTGTGATATAACATCTTTAAGAATTTTCTTCCATGTGTTTCGTGCCACAGTCATACTTTAGTTTTTTGAATCCTTTAGTCAACGAAGAACAGCAAACATCGTAGAAAAAAGCAGGAACACCATGAACAGAGCCAACAATACAGACAATACCATTACGTAACTGACCGAAAACAAATGTTAGTAATAAAAGCGTAAACATTAAAATGCATTATGTAAGCATTTGAAAAACAGTTTACCCTAATTTAAAACCAGCAGACTACTCGGATAAATTATTACAACATTATTATGACCGTCACGGAACCTCCTACGAGGCTCAATCTGATTTAGAGATTATAATCTACCGCTATCTAGCGGCCACGCCGCGTAGTACAGGTGACTCTCGCGCTCCGTCATACAATAATACGGAAGTAGCGGCCAAACAAACAGCTCGAGCCCGGGTAGTGTTTGTGCATTAGTCTTTTATGTTGTAAATGTATTAATGTGAGCACTGACGACCAGAACAAGGACGTCTTCTCGCCTCCACAGGCCCAGACTGTTATAGGGAGATTAGTTGTTTTTATCCTTTCTCTTTGTTGTTTGTGTAGGATCTCCATGGAGAGATACTCACTTCAGAAAGTCATCGGGGAAGGGTCTTTCGGTCGAGCTTTTTTGGTCCAGTGTAAAAGCAGTCAAGAGGAGTATGTGGTCAAAGAAATCCAGCTGCCAAAGGTATGTGCAAACAAAGATGGTGTTGCTCTGTGCATACTGTTGCTTCCCCCTCACCTGTGTGGTGGAACAGGTAACAGGGCTGTGTAACTGGATCCCTCATATTTGTAATAAGGTATGAATTAAAGATGAATAGATGTTGGATTTGCACCACCCTCTAAACTACGCAGCTGCAGAATATTTGTATTCAGACTGTAACGTTATTGCCTGGGGTCGGATATGGTAATGTTATTTGCTCTGTGCTGATAACCTACCGGATTGTTGCCTACACGGAGGCGTGGAGCCTGTTTGTTTTGCATAATGGAGAATGCATCTATGCTTGTATTTGCACTTTTATAGAATCAGTCCAAATTGGAGAGTTGTAGGAGAGAAGCCATCCTGCTGTCCAGAATGAAACATCCTAACATTGTGGCCTTCAGGGAGGCATTTGAAGGTATATTCACAAACCTAACTCTATTATTACAAGACATACAGTTATTGTTGTTTGGGCTGTGGAATATGCAGTGTGATTGTGTTTGTTTAGCTGATGACCTCCTGTGTATTGTGATGGAGTACTGCAGTGGAGGAGACCTGCTCCAGAAGATCCGGCTACAGAAAACTACGCTGTTCTGTGTTGATGATGTAGGCCTCCACTTCTAAAAACTGTTCTACTGGTTATATGTAACAATTCGTTTTATTATTTTATTTTAATGCTTTGCTTTTTGAATGTTGTTTCATTGAAATATTATATTTCCAGATTTTGAGGTGGTTTGCCCAAATGTGTGCTGCCACACACCATATCCATGACAAACGGGTTTTGCACAGAGATCTGAAGTCCAAGGTGAAGTAATCTCTGGACATTATAGTTTATACTCACTATGCATCTTAACAGATTTTATTTTATGTAAATGCACATAGATACATAGACCAGACATTATGAACTCATGAAGAATGTTTTCACAAGATTTTCTGTGTGTTTGTTCTCTGAAGCAGAACTAGAAGTTGATAATTTAGTTTATTGGTTGGGAGCATGTTGATAAAATCTCATCATTGTGAGCGCTGTGGAGTGAAATGAACAATGATGAAATTGCTGATCGAGATAAGATCACAACATTATCTCCCACTTCTGCATAATATCATCATTTTACCACGGCTGGCTGCTCTTATTTTTGCTTCATGTTAAGTCATCACTTCTCTTTCATTTCCTTACCCAGAACATTTTCCTGACAGATAATGGGACAATCAAGCTTGGAGACTTTGGCTCGGCGTGTATTCTGAACAGGTACAGGAAAGAGGCAGGTGGCACTTTATAGTTTGCCTTTTTCAAAATCAATTCTCAGTGCTTGATTTGCTGCTGTTACATTTGAACCTTTTTTTTGTTATTGTGTTGCAGCTCAAAGGCGTACGCTCAAACATATGTCGGGACGCCATATTATGTGGCTCCAGAAATCTGGGACAACAAGCCATACAACAATAAAAGGTATGTTGCTGTGATTGTTTGGCTGGTCCCTACATTTTATATGGCACAGGTTAAAATGAAAGCTTAATGACTCTAGATCAGTGGTGTAGTGGGAGTGCTACTGGGTAGATGGGTAGGTTACCCAGGAGGGTGAGCAGGTACACCCTCCTATATATTCCAATGACTTTTTGTATGATAGATGAGTATACATTAAGTATTAATAGGTAAAGCAAATAATGTATACCCAATTAATATAGAAGAACAACATCAGAGATCATGAAAATAACTGATATATGAATACATACAATTTGTAAAATGCGCTAGAGGCCAACGTACATTTACAGAGAGTGCATGGGCTTATAATGGTCTTTTGAGG
This sequence comes from Epinephelus lanceolatus, assembly GCF_041903045.1. Classification (NCBI taxonomy): domain Eukaryota; kingdom Metazoa; phylum Chordata; class Actinopteri; order Perciformes; family Serranidae; genus Epinephelus; species Epinephelus lanceolatus. The sequence continues at coordinate 16,295,523 of NC_135737.1, read as the reverse complement.
AAGTCTATACGCATCAATATAGTTACTATGCTCATGTCTATAAGATAGATACAGAATGTGCATGTAATGTTATTTACATAAACTCTTGGTTGGACTGACTATATATGCAGAAAAAAAATATACTTACAGCAGGACAGGAAAACAGATAAAAGGTACACAAGATACAAATAATTAGAAAAAATCAATACAAATGACATGAATCAAAGTAAGCGTCGGTATATAGTATGTTACCCTGTGTAATGTTTGTACAAAATCACCACTGCCCTTTTATATTTCAGTGTATGTAGTGTATCTATTCTGAATAGTACTTTGGAGGCAGAGCACATGTACACCATGTACCACATTACTCAAATACATATAACATATAGCACTGTATGTGCTTTGTCTTCTTTACAATATTTTTGGTAACACTTTACTTGAAGGAATCTACATAAGAGTGACATGACGCTGCCATAACTATGGCATGACATGGTCATGAACCTGTCATGAACATTATGTACATGTCATAAACGTTTATACTGTAACTGCTTTCATTAAGTGTCATTCGGTGTTTGTAATGACAAGTTGACATTGTTTGGGTTGTCTTGATTATGACAACTTGACATTGGGATGTCCTAATATGGCAACTTGACATTAACCAGGATGACATTACCAGAAGATGTCTTTGTCATGACAAGTTGACATTAACAAGAAATGCACCTTTTTTTGTGTTTATGACAAGTTGACATAATGATTATTATTGTTATGACAAAGACATCTTCTGGTAATGTCATCCTGGTTAATGTCAAGTTGTCATTATAAGGACATCCCAAACAAATTTAATGTCAACGTGTCATGACAAAGACACCTTCTGCTAATGTCACTTTGATTAATGTCAAGTTGTCATAATCAAGACAACCCAAACAATGGCAACTTGTCATTAATCAAGTGTTATCCAATATTTTTGTATATTTATGAGCACAAACCGTTTTCATAACTCTTGTCATTGGTACTTTAAAGAGACTCTAATGCAGGGGTGTCAAACATACAGCCCAGAACCGGCCCACCAAAATGTCCAATCCGGCCCACTAGATGACTAGACTAAGAGGTGCCAGGTTCCAGGAGCAAGTTTCCACCCTGACCAGAATAGAGTCCTCTGTTATGACAATAAATACTTATAAAAAGACACTGAACATTGTGCAAAATACTGTCAATCAGCAGCTTCAGTTCATAAGAATCTGTATCAGTAAATGTCTGGATAAATGCACATGTAATGACAGCGAGAAGCAGACTGACTGAATGTGGAAAAACTGAGACATACTGTTGAAATTGCACATGTTTTTCTTAAGACTTCTCAGGCTGATTATCTGTTTTGTAACAGGATGAACATCTACAGAATGTACTTGTATATCTTAACACAAAAAGATTAAATATACAGTACAGGCCAAAAGTTTGGACACACCTTCTCATTCAATGCGTTTTCTTTATTTTCATGACTATTTACATTGTAGATTCTCACTGAAGGCATCAAAACTATGAATGAACACATGTGGAGTTATGTACTTAACAAAAAAAGGTGAAATAACTGAAAACATGTTTTATATTCTAGTTTCTTCAAAATAGCCACCCTTTGCTCTGATTACTGCTTTGCACACTCTTGGCATTCTCTCCATGAGCTTCAAGAGGTAGTCACCTGAAATGGTTTTCCAACAGTCTTGAAGGAGTTCCCAGAGGTGTTTAGCACTTGTTGGCCCCTTTGCCTTCACTCTGCGGTCCAGCTCACCCCAAACCATCTCGACTGGGTTCAGGTCCGGTGACTGTGGAGGCCAGGTCATCTGCCGCAGCACTCCATCACTCTCCTTCTTGGTCAAATAGCCCTTACACAGCCTGGAGGTGTGTTTGGGGTCATTGTCCTGTTGAAAAATAAATGATCGTCCAACTAAACGCAAACCGGATGGGATGGCATGTCGCTGCAGAATGCTGTGGTAGCCATGCTGGTTCAGTGTGCCTTCAATTTTGAATAAATCCCCAACAGTGTAACCAGCAAAACACCCCCACACCATCACACCTCCTCCATGCTTCACAGTGGGAACCAGGCATGTGGAATCCATCCGTTCACCTTTTCTGCGTCTCACAAAGACACGGCGGTTGGAACCAAAGATCTCAAATTTGGACTCATCAGACCAAAGCACAGATTTCCACTGGTCTAATGTCCATTCCTTGTGTTTCTTGGCCCAAACAAATCTCTTCTGCTTGTTGCCTCTCCTTAGCAGTGGTTTCCTAGCAGCTATTTGACCATGAAGGCCTGATTCACGCAGTCTCCTCTTAACAGTTGTTCTAGAGATGGGTCTGCTGCTAGAACTCTGTGTGGCATTCATCTGGTCTCTGATCTGAGCTGCTGTTAACTTGTGATTTCTGAGGCTGGTGACTCGGATGAACTTATCCTCAGAAGCAGAGGTGACTCTTGGTCTTCCTTTCCTGGGTCGGTCCTCATGTGTGCCAGTTTCATTGTAGCGCTTGATGGTTTTTGCGACTCCACTTGGGGACACATTTAAAGTTTTTGCAATTTTCCGGACTGACTGACCTTCATTTCTTAAAGTAATGATGGCCACTGGTTTTTCTTTAGTTAGCTGATTGGTTCTTGCCATAATATGAATTTTAACAGTTGTCCAATAGGGCTGTCGGCTGTGTATTAACCTGACTTCTGCACAACACAACTGATGGTCCCAACCCCATTAATAAAGCAAGAAATTCCACTAATTAACCCTGATAAGGCACACCTGTGAAGTGGAAACCATTTCAGGTGACTACCTCTTGAAGCTCATGGAGAGAATGCCAAGAGTGTGCAAAGCAGTAATCAGAGCAAAGGGTGGCTATTTTGAAGAAACTAGAATATAAAACATGTTTTCAGTTATTTCACCTTTTTTTGTTAAGTACATAACTCCACATGTGTTCATTCATAGTTTTGATGCCTTCAGTGAGAATCTACAATGTAAATAGTCATGAAAATAAAGAAAACGCATTGAATGAGAAGGTGTGTCCAAACTTTTGGCCTGTACTGTATATATATGTATGTGGCTCATGAACTAAAATGAGTATGACACCCCTGCTCTAATATCTGACACTTTATAGACTATTGGCCAAACAAACATCAGACAGACGTTTTAACTGCAGAAAAATCCCACAATCTTTCCTCAGTTCCCATGTTTACTTAGAGTTCCCCATTAACATAGCTTGTGATTACAATACTTTCCATTATCCAGTCTTGGATGTTGGAGTGTCAATAAACACACCAACAATGAGGAGTTTTCAAAACAGTCTGTGTTCTCAGCTCAGCAGTGATTATGTAACTCATGTGTGGGTTAACCAGTCTTGTATCTTTCTGACTGTGCCAGTACGTGATGAATGTCTGGTGTAAATGAATAACCATCTCTGTGTTTATGTGTTCTGCAGTGATGTGTGGTCTCTGGGCTGCGTTCTGTACGAGCTCTGCACCCTGCGACACCCGGTACTTCCCTTCCCTCCTCTGCATGTTTTTCGGGTTTGACTGTGGGCCCTCTCTCCAACTGCTGTCAGTGAATCATTGTATAAAGTACTTACTGCACAGTGAGATGCTACAAAGCATTGTTATAGAATGACAGAGGCCTACTATGTTCAGCTGAGACAGATTATGTGTTATGTATTTTTCATGGCTCAGATTTTGAGGCGTGGTTTGTTGTTCTGGCGATTCTCACACCTCATTCTTTTGTCCAGTTCCAGGCATCCAGCTGGAAGAGCCTGATTCTTAAGGTGTGTCGGGGTGTGTACCCTGCCCTTCCTAATCACCTGCCCTACGAGCTGCAGTATCTGGTCAAGCAGATGTTTAAGACAAACCCAAAAGACAGGCCGTCCCTGCACAGCATCCTGACCTCTCATCGGGTTTCCAGGCTCCTGCGTAGACATCTACCCTCCCAGGTACAGACGCAGTCACTACCTGTGCTGATAAAAGTGCCATTCACTGCAGTTGAACTTCCTGCATGTTGACATTTCACTGCTCATCCATCACTACGACATATTGTCACAACATGTGTCAACGTGAGAATTTAAACTCTCACACAATTTCCCCATCTGTGTTGACCCTATGTGGAATCTGACCTTTGACAAGCTGCTGTTAGTTCAGATGGCCACTGAGCTCATGTTATGTGTTTGATTTACTGCAGTGCTTTGAATCCTTTACAGGCGCTGGAGACGCAGGAACAGGGGAGGCGTAAGGGTCGATGGAATAGAGAAGAGGGAGAGAAGGTGGCTCATCTTCTGGGAGAAAAGAGTTTAATGAAATCATCAACAAATGAAGGTAGAGTCCAAGTCAAAGTTAATGTTATCATGGAAAAAGAACATCCTGAAGACTGGCAGGAGCATACATAGGGTTGTTAATTAGAAACAGCACTATCATATTTTTGTGTTTCATGATTTTATCCTATTCCTATACTACCTCAACACAGCCCTACCCAAAACACAGGGACCTTAGTCTTTCTGTAATGCTTTCTGGGAAAGGTTAAGGAAGCAGGAATTAGCACTAAAAGCAAAAGTTAAAGTGATGACAGGTGCCTCCTCATTGCTTTCTGCCGAGGAAACTATAAAAGTTTTTTATAATATCCTTACTTTCTGCTAGAACATCGCTTGAAGCAAGAGAGGTTCCTGACTCTTTTACATGTTCCTCTGTTTTTGATTATATTGTGTGCTTATTATTCTCTCCTTGCTCTTTGTGATTTTGTGTATGCACTGTCAGCAGAATAGAAATGCCCTTTCATATTAGGATCCTCTTGAGTACAACAACAACAAAACAATTCTAAGTTAACCTTCATCTCAGGCATGGAGTTACCTGAAGTTCACTGTGAGAGCAGAGAGCCGGTCCCTCGAAAGCAGTGGACTGCTGAGCCATCAGACACTGTACTGCAGGTGCTGGCCGATGCCAGCCTCATCTCATCAAACAGCATGGCATCAACCAACCAGACCCTCATCGGATCTACGCATGGAAGTATGACAGCATAAGCAGTGTTTTCTCTTCCTTATTTTTTAAAAAATTCAAGTTTGGAGGATGAAGTACAGTATCAAGGTGTAAAAGCTGGGTCCCTGGTTTTTCCAGGTGTGTCAGAGGAGCCAGAGGACAGCAGGCCGAGGAGACGATGGGACAGGGATCCTCCTGAGAGGCTTCTGAGTCTGTTGGAGAAGGCCCGGCTGAACAGAGCCTTCAGCACCTTTATAATACACACAGGAGGTCTGTTGAAATCTGAATACGATATTTTGAGTGACTTTGCTGTCGCACACAATTAACCCAAATGTGAATGTTATGATTACATTTCAGACTCATTCCACTTCTGATAGGTGTATGTCATATGTCAGTGTAGTAGGCGATAGAAACAGTCTCCTGTTGTTTCTATTTTCAGACGAGGACCCTCTGGTGGGACCCCTCTCCCAGCCGCAGGGTGATGACACTGACGGCCCTGAGCCTGAAGTGACCGTAGATGAGGAGCGTATGCAGCCTCGCTCTGATGATGAGGACACGTAAGTTATCATGATTTATAGTGTTAACAAGGAGGACTCACTTTTTTGAACTTCCAAAGCAGAGAGTATATGTAAAGTAAATTATAAAAAAAATCAAAGCACTTGGAAAAATAAACATAATCACAATAAAATTCACATCAAATATTAATGTATAAAGACAGGGTTGAATGAATCCCTGTTGAATGCATGGAATGTACTGTTTTTGTATAACATCTAATATGAAAACAAAGGTTAAATGTATTGTACTGTTTGTCCTCTCTTCACAGAGACTTTGAGGAAGAATCTCCAAGTGACTGGATGGATGAAGTTGAGAAAATGTTATCGGACCACTAAAGCCTCATTTCCTCTGAGCCTTAATCACAAGGTGGTCGCTGATGTTTACATTTACTAAAGACAATAATTGTTTGCCAAAATGTTTTCACTTTATGTGAAGACAACCAGGTCTTGATCTTATAAATGAGTACAATTTTTTGTACCAGGTTATATTCAAGTTTACAGAACACAGATAAGCTCAGACAGTAACAGTATTTTTGTGACTTTGATCACATAACTTCAACAAAACACTAACATCTGAATTAAATGTTGTTCAACTTGTTGCCATAAAAGCTTTTTTACACAAGGATGTTTGAGATGTGTGTGTGTGTTCTGTCTCTCATTTGATTTGAACATCTGCTGTGTACTGTTCACGTTACCACTGATAACATTCCCAGTAGTCTGAGGCCGTCTGGAAGCTTCTGTTTGGCTTGTCGGGAAAGCAGGAAATATTAGACTCAGAGCAGCTGGGTCTCCATGGGGTCACGCCATTTTGAGCCCGCCCGCACCTTTTGATGTCAGTTTCCTCTGCAATATCAAAAGTAGACTAAACATATTCAGTCATCGGTGTTCTTTGTCTTTTATTCTCACAGCAAGGCACAAACAGCCCATACATCTGGATCCTTGAGCTGTCGTGTTATTTTTAATTTGCTGCAACCACAATGGGGCAGACACAGGGAGATGACTACTGGTGCTTTTCGACAGTAAGTGTTAATCATGGACCACTAGGTGGAGTTAAAATCACTGATGTGAACCCTCTGTGGTGGGAAGGAGTGAGAGAAGTCACTGGCTTAGATATAATTACACCTTTGTTTAAATCCTTTTGGTATAAAGAATCAGATGTTTTTAATGGACTACGTCTTAACTATTAGCACCCTGAAGAGCATAAATATATTTAATATGAGGGAACAAGTGGAGCCTGTTACTCTTTTTGTTTTGCCAAATTACAAGCTCTGCAACATGGAGTAAAAACAGACAACAGCTTAACCACATGCTTGGCAGCAGTCAAACAAAAACCAAGCCTCACCCATGACAGTTTGGGCTCAACAGGATATAGATACTACAGACCATTGAGTCAACAAAACCATAATGGTGCTGATTCACCAACAGTCACACCAGGGATGGATTATCCTGCTGCCAAAGTTACTCCAGTGGCTGGAGCCTCCCATTGGCTGACAGGAGCTATATGAGAGCCTTTTTTCCAGATATCTGCCCACGATGTGTTTCACTGAGGAAGCCCGGGGCTGCAGCTCGCCCCTTATCTTGAAGTCACACTGAATCCCCCTCCAGGGCTCATACTCCAGCCCCCCTGGTTTTTTGTCCTATATACTGTATTTCCCCTCTGTACCTCCAAAGATGTCCATGTGTAGCAAGGATACAGATAAAGTGCTGGAGCATAGCTGAGCTACAACACCACCATGCTGTGTGTCCTGCAGATAGGAGGGTCTCCCATCTGTGTCTACGATGAGCTAGGAAGCATGTACACAGCTCAAAGTGAGGAGTCTGGGATGCTTAAATGGTACAATGATACAAGGAGGACTGTGTTATTTATTGAACCTCAGTACTTTTTGTTTTAACTAAAATCTGGATATAACTTTGAGTATAAAAGGTGTGCATTTGCATTCGCTTCCCCTAAAGAGGGACTCAATGTTGTTTCTTAAACTGGAAAAAAAAATCACATTTGCCCTTTGCAGATCAGCCCAGAAATTTTACTGAACCTTGCAACCTCTCTTATCCATGCCCAAGTGGGCACAGGCCCATGGGGCCCAAAAGTTTCAGGGGCCCATCTGGCCTTCACCTGCAAAATGTTGCTCTAATTAACACATATTGACCCCAAAGAGACACAAAAACACCACAAAGAGATGTAAAGGAACAGCAGAGAAACAACTTAACTACAGTGAGACAAAGCAACCAAAAGAGACACAAAATTACCTCAAAAATGGCAACAAAAAGATGCAAAACAGCAACAACAAAAGTGGTTGGGCCTTTTGCATATTTGTGCCCAGGGGCCCATTGTCTCATGATCCACCCATGCTCTTATTTTATTTGGCCTGGCAAACAGTACTTCCACTATGATTAAGACCACTTGTATTTTTTTGTATTAAGGTGCTTTGTATTGGATGTCCCTGAGCTTGGTGCTGACTAAATGCATCTTTTTTGGAGCACTGAATATTTGATGTTATGTTCTCTAAGCATTTTTGGGGGGTATTTTGTATTTATCTTGTGTTTATCTTGTGTTTTATCTTTTGCACCATCAGTGGGTAACGGTTAGGTCGGAGGTGACTGAAGGGGAAAAAAAAACAAAATATGAATGGCCAGTCATTTCCCTTAGCATTGTATCTGTATGTTTTTGTACACCTAATGTTCTTCCAATAAAATATTACTGAAAGTGTTAGCTGCCATATGTGTTTTCTGATCTTTAGACTATATTTTATTTATGTAAATGTCTTTATTTGACACTGATGCTAACTTTTTTTCAATTCCAGGTGTGGGTGGCAGGTTTTCTGTTGCATTAAAATTGATTGGGCCACCTTGAGCCCTGAGTCATAGGTTCTCTGTGGACCTAAATTCCTTTTTTTTTCTTTTTTGGACACCGCTTAAATGGGCATAGTTTTTCACAATAGCACATATTAAAAAAACAGCATCTCTGGGCGTCAGTGGCTTAGTGGTAGAGCAGGCGCCCCATGTACAAGGCTGTTGCCGCAGCTGCCCGGGTTTGACTCCAGCCTGTGGCCCTTTGCTCCATGTCACTCCCTCTCTCTCTCCCCCCTTCACGCTTGTCTGTCCTATAAATTAAAGGCTAAAAAGCCCCAAAAAATATCCTAAAAAAAAAAAACAAAACAGCATCTCACACTATGTTGCAGTTTAAAACAACACCATAAAGTCTAAGAAATGAGCCACTCTAATATAGTCTCAACCAAAAACAAACTAAACATTATAGTGTATTATTGGTTTGCATGCAATTGTGCAGGTGTTCTTGTTATTTAACACCTTTAACTGTGGTGTCAAGGGTGCCAAAAAAAAATATCCTGACTGAACATTTTTATGAAGTTGTACTTCAGAGAATATAGAGCAAAACAAGCAGATGAACAGGAGCTTCTTCTTGCAGGAAGGATGTGAAGTCGTGGCTGTTGTATCTCAATGGCTATCACTGGGTCAAAAAAGACATTTCTGTTTGAATGAATTGCTCATCTGTGCAGCACTGCTGCAATGAGTGTTACGAGTGGGGGTGAAAGTTGAATAATAATGTTCCTCTATGAAGTCACTGCAGTGTTTTTGTTGACAAGTACTAAGCAAAACCAGAATGCCCTGCTTTTAAGCCACACGTGGAAGTTGAGCAGTTCGCATGTGACAAATCAGTGGAATGAAGGGCATGCGTGGTGACAGCATTTCCTCTCCCTCTTTCTCTGTTCAACTTACTTCGAAGTCTGACTCATTTCAAACATTCTGCATCCTGTATTTCAGCATCTACTCCAAGTCACACAGTGAGGTTGAATCTCTGGCTACTGGTCTGACATCTAATCTGAAGTGCTTCATTGATTTTTTTTTTTTTCCCCTGCTCATCCTGCTGACCTGATAACGTACAATCGAGTAGCTTCCCCTCTTATCAAATGATGCCCAAAAGACCTTTCATTTCGTCTTTCTGGGATATTGTCTGCACACTTCGACCTGCAGCTTCTGTCATCACCCTTGATGAGATATTGACGCTTGTAATCAAACGTCAATCTCTGTTCCCCTTTTGTCTGCCGGTCAGAGAACCTGTTTTCGTGGCCTGCTTTGAGCACCATCAGCTTCACACAGGAAGAGTGCTGCAGATGCATGATGACCCAGTGATCTCTGTCTGGCTACCAATGCTTAGAAAGGCATTTTCTACCAAAGTCCTCTTTCACTTTTCTTATTCAGAGCAAACTGATGGACTCTTAGTGTTCACATCTTTTACTGCATTAGTTTCTGTACTGTATCTGAGTTTTTAGAAGACATTTATAGGCTCAGTGGTATCAATCACACAGTGAAGGAAACAATGAAACCTGCTACCATGACTCACCCAGTAAAGAGAAGTGCTGTTTATTCTTCATGGGGAGCAGTGTTTCCTGTTAATAACAAAGCACTTAAGCGCTGCAGTTGGAAGTCTCTTTGCAGCTTTAAATATGGGAGCTGTCATTGTTGTGATTATTTCAAGCCCTCTGCAGTGACCCTCCATTGTCCCCAGCCAGTGTTTTGTTGTCCCGTTTCAGACAATAGACAAGCAAGGTCTGCCGTGGAGCTCCACAGTTCATCAGCCGCTCAGAGTAAAAAGGTCAGGAACAGTTAAATTTGGATCCAATGTTATGTGAAGTGGGACAGTGCTGGCTCTGTGGAGATTATCGGAGGCCATTTGCAGTTTTAAATGCTGCTATTGTTTGTAGCTCACATGCCTGTTGACTCCTGATGGGCTTGTCCACTTTTAGGCAAGGTCACAGGCTCTGCTGGCCTGTCCCATTGCCATCCTTCCTCTGAGCCAGTAACAGATCGATAACAGACCTTTGACAGAATCTTTGGAAACTATCCTCTTGTAGCTTGCATGTAGTGTACTGAAATCAGCTGCTTTATAATGTTTTGAATTAAGTAAGAAGTACATTGTTCCATTAAAGGAGCAGTGTGTGGGATTTAGTGGCATCTAGTGGTGAGGATTGCAGATTGCAACCAGCTGAAACTTTTACCATGTGCCAAGCATTGCACATTTCTCTGATGCTGTTCAGCTCATCACAGAACAGACACTAACCCAGCACTTGCTAATGAATGTTCACCTTCTTTCTCTGTTAATTTACTATCCAGATGTTCAGGAGGGTTTTACCTGGAGCTGAATTCTCCTCAGAGGGCTCTTCCTCTTCAAAACAAACCGGTAACAACACTGAATAAAGCAGATTCATGTTGCAAATCAGCGCTTTTGTGACGTTGTTGGGCTCATCACGGAGGGGCTGCTAAATACAGTGGGCAAAGCAAAGATTTGAATGAGCCAGTGTTTGGTTTGTCCACCCTGGGCTACTGTAGAAACACAGTGCAATGTGGGGGACTCTGTGGAAGAGGACCCACTCCCTCTGCAGATATAAATGACTTATTCTAAGGTAGTAAAAACACAGCAATTCTTATTTTCAGGTGAATTCAATAAAGAAAACATACTTATTAAGTTATATTCCATTTCTGACAATAAACCCCCCTAAATCCTACAAACTGAATCTTTTAAGCGTATTTAAAATGTGATATGCGGCTGTATATTTTTGTTTTTAATCTCATTTTGGTAGCACTAATCTAAGAAAGGCTGTAAAAACCTGATATTTTTTCTTAGTAGCTTCCACAAATTGTGTTACTTTTTTTTTTGTGACAGAATAAACTCTGAATTTGAGCTGTTGCTTCCTTATCACTTCACTGATCTACACACTGGTCTAAACATGAATGTTATTTCACACACGGGCATTCCCCCCTTCAACCACTCCTCGACTTCACTATGAGTGATGCATCTCACCCCCTCCATTTTATCTCTGTTTACATCCTTTGAAAAAGCAACAATTTGCATCAGGGTTGTGAAATGAGTGTAATTTGTCGGACTGACTGCACAAATTTGATGCAGAGAAAGGTGTGAACACGTCCACAGTGAAGAGATCTACAGTGTAGCTTTGCTGTTCAGTTAAAAAAGAATACCTGATGTTTTTTTTATACCTAGCCCGCTATGTTATGTTTGTTTATCGATTTTTACAAGATCGAGTTTAACACACATTCATTCAAAGTGCTGCATATGCAACACATGAAAAAGGGAACAGCAGCGGCCCAGCACCTCACTTGAATCAAATCTTTCAGGCTTGTAATTCCGATTGTGTAGAGGCACAGTTTGCTTTTATCTCATTGATCTAAAACAACATATCCGCACTGCACAGGTTCAAACAGGAAAGAATGACAAGATAATGGTTAATGTCTTTATCAGTTTTGTCACCTGGACTTTCCGACCTCACCAATTTGCATCACTGGAAATTTTTCACACAGTGATGATCAGAGAGTATACTGTTTTGTGTTGGTGGGTGCTGATAACATCGGATGTTTGAGATCAAAAATGTCCCAATAAAATTTTTTCCTTCCCATTACTGATTCCGATTCTTGACATTGGGTATCTGCTCATACCAGTATATGTGCTGTATCATACTAATGATGTTTCACATTTTAGCCCATTTACTTAATCACATATACTGTACTTTATATTATTATTGTCAGCAATTTTGCAAACAATGCTCAAGTGTCTTCGAATGAATTTTGTCAGGGCAGCCATCAGCTATCATTCATTTCCATGTGGCATGAAAATCATTTTATAGAGTCTTTACACATAAAAAGTTCTGTAATCCATCACAGTGAGCATCACGCCTGCAGTGCTTTTGATATTACATCATCATTGTGAGGTAACTATAAATGACCTAAAGAAAAAAAACACAGTGTAGTCTAAATGTTCACTGTGATGGATCAAGAGGCAGATTTTTATAACATACAGAAATGAAAAGAAACGGATGAAAGGTCATGGTGATAATTTTTTTTTTTTTGTAAAAGAGTAAAATCTTATCCCATAACCTTTAATGTGGTATTAATGGAAAACAAGTGAAATAGTACAATCAGTATATGATGATAAAGAAATCACTTGCCACTCGTGGTTGATGCTACCATTGGAATTATTTTGGTCTTATCTGTCCGTTACATGGGACTAATTGTGTGTTTCTTTGGAGTGATTGAGATAACCTCAGGGGTATCACTGAGCCATGTCCTTCCCACCCTAAGGCCACAGTGTCCATAAATTAGGTGTCTCTGCAGGAGCCTGGTTCAAAAGGATGTAAAGGTCATATTTTAAGCATGTAGTTTTTAAGTTTGTCTCGTAACTTTCTTCCTCTTTTGGGGAATTGTTATTTAAAAGCAGGAACTTGTAGCATTAACAGTAAACATGACTGAAATTTCATAAGCGCTGTGGCTTTCAGACAAACAATGGGTTGAGCAGATGAGGACATCACCTCATCAGTGATTTTCTGTGACTAAAGGAGACAGAATTCTGCTGAGGAAGAGAGGAGAAGTATTGTTCGGTCTGAGAGGCTCTGTGGAAATTCCTCATGGGGAACATGCTGACCTCAAAGATGACCTGTAAGCGTTAGCTTTTATGTGTGGCTGTGCCGTGGACTGTGCTATGGGCATTTGTTTATGAGTCTGTGCTGCAGTGTTAGCGGAGCCCGGGCATTGCTAATCCTGCCATGTACTTAGTGGAGTTTCAGTACAAGTTCTGCTGATCAGCTGTTTAGCTACATTCTGGTTCAGTTTAAATTTGAAATATTTCTTTTACACCTATCCACAGCTGTACAGTGAACACACACAGTTTCTAGATAATATCATTTTACATTTTTAACACACAATACAGATTTCTTTATAATGAAACTACAAACACTTGAAATTATCATTGTGATGGTCTCTAAAAGTACATTTTCATCAGTATTTATATTATCATTTGCTACAAGGGTGCTTTGACAGGACATATAGGACATATGGCTGCTGTGGGGTTTGACCCAGTGACCTTTCCTTTCTCTCATGTCACACCAGTGGGCTGTCCTCTCTGGTTTGACGCTGCTGCTACTGGGAAAGGATTAACATGTCTTCATTGGCTAGTCAGACATTGTTTAAATCCCCAGGAGTTTCCGGAGAAAGAACTTCCAGCTAAAGGAGTCCCAAATTGTCCCATCGAGTAAAACATACCTAATGACAGGTTTTGTTTTCCTCTAACACACTGTTATACCATATTCCCTCAGACTGAAACTGAAACAAAGGCAGAATATTGGATGTGCTGCTGTATCTGTATGTATCTGGGATAGACACAACCTACAGTGTACAGCGCTGTGAGAGATAGGGGTGTTTCCAGGAAATGTGGATTGAGTGCCACAGCATTTATACTAAGTGTGAGCAAGAGTGTTTATGGGAATCTCCAACTGGATTCCCAGAATGGATTGAGTAAAAACTGTTAGAAGTCCCATTTCATTCATTCATTCATTCACACCTTTATTTAAACTTCTAGTGTGTAGGATTTAGTGAAATCTAAAGGTGAGGTTGTGGAACGGAAAATTCTTTCTTATGCCAAGTATATTGGAGAACTATGGTGGCCGACTTGAAAATGTGAATGGCCCTGTCTTGAGCCAGTGTTTGATTTGTCCATTCTAGACTACTGTAGAACAACATGGCAAACAAAAGGGGGAATAGAAACAGCTCATTCTAAGGTAAAGATAATACAGTGATTCTTATTTTCAGGTGATTTTAAACTAATGAAAAGTATATTCCATTTGTGCCGATAGACATCCCTAAATCCTACACACTGGACCTTTAACATTTGGGGAGTCAATTAAGGGAGACCCTCATTTTCAATGATGCAGAACACAAACAAAGACTCAAGTTCATGTTGGGGCTTGAGGCTTCTTGGCTTTCTTCGTAAAAGGTAGTAGGTACAGTTCAGAGGAATTTCAACATTTGTAATGACGTCCTCATGCCCATACACACACACCACAGACACACATGCATGCCACACACACACACACACACACACACAAACAAGGTTATTACCAAATCTGACCTTTATTTGTCAGTGATTAAAATCAAAATTCTCCAGGCATGACTTTTCTCATTTTGAGCCACCGAGCCGTCATTTTCCATGAATCACCTCCTGTCAGATCTTCGCAATTTTACATGAAGTTCTTGGCCCCTATGATATTGTTGCACACGCTCCATTTTCAGGCACAAACAGGCTCTGGATTCTTGCCTCAAGGTAAAGACTCATCCGGTCCATGAAAAGAAGAACAATGATGGGCATTGTACACACACTCTGTCATATGTAGTTGAAATGTCCCAATGTCATTTCCTGTCTGCATTGCTGAAACATATATGTAAGACCAGCATGATCTATACTGTTTTTAACAGGCCTGGCACTTGCCTGCTGCATACATGTTTTCTGTAAACACCCCGGTGCCCCGATGAAGGGAGTGTTTTATCAACATTCTGCTTATGCTTTCTGTTTCATTCCTAAGATGTTATGCAACAAAGAGCTGAGCTGGTCAAATAACTCCCCCAGGCATTGATAAGGCCTGTTTATGGTCCGAGGCGACAGGGAGTTAAGGAGGATTACATGTGACTGGTTGGTGCACTTATTTAGCCTACCTCCCTCCTTGCAGACACTGAACCCATTCCACCACTGGTTATTGGTTCAGTGCTGCCTCTGATTTTAGAATAAGTGAGGATGTTGTGCTAGCACAAGCACAACAATCTGCTTTTTTTGTCAAACCACATCCTGACTAATGGTTACTTAATGCAATGTTCTGTCTCCCACATTGTGTGTTTTATTGGCCTCTCCTTCCCAGTCTGCAAAGTTGTCTTGCAAGCAAGTAATCTGTCCCCCTAGAGGATGACAAACTTTTTATAGAACAATAATAATACCTGTTTACCCCCAAAACCAATGTGGGACGGTAAATACCAGAGATGTGGAATGTGATTCTAGTGTAACTGTGGGAAAATGTTGCAGATATCTAAATGGGCACTGGCCATTTAGATATCACGGTAATAACAGCCATTTCCTTGCAAATTTATCCTGTGCAGCATACAGGGAAAACGGTTCATTATCTTTTGCAGAGACCCCCTTCTCCCCAAATCCATTTAGTGTGACAAGCTCTTCCCTTGTCATGTGATCCAGAGCTGTGGAGTGAATCTGAGGACGAAGACTTCACCCCGATCTCACCCCCTGCCCAGCCCAACCTCGTTTTCCCCGAAAGCACACACATACTGTGGTCCCCTTAATGCCTCGGCAGAAATTACTCCTGACACGAGTTCTCAACACGCCAGAGGATCTTCAGCCAATTAGGACTGACAGAACTTCAAAGCAGCCATTAAGGGGTTCATTGGAGGAAACATGCTGGATTCACCACAGGGGAATAGGATCCTAAAGCTATAAGTTAAAGGCTGGATCCAGACTTGTTTTTGTCCCCACTTAGACCTGGAAAACTGTGATGAATAAAGCTACTCAGCCAACATCGTTTTTGTTTTGTGACTTTGGAGGATTCCAGCCATTACTTACTTATTTCTATATTGTTTCCCTAAAGGCTAATCTGTACGAAAATTTTATTAAGTGCATAAAACTATTGGATTGCAACCTTTCTTTGAATGTCATAATCTTAGAGGTATAGATGTTTACTGATGTGTTTTTATATACATATTTTCTATGCATCACTCATGCAATATTTCACGTCCTCGACCATCTTGCACTGTACAAGAGCACTTTGATGCATGCTCCCATCTGAAATTACCAGAGCAACGCAGAACAAAGTGTATGTGATGACAAGCAGCGTGGCGTCTGTGTTTTCTCATCCCGCAGCCTGCTGGGAAGAAGAGGTCAGGCTGATTAGATAACTGGTGTGTATGCAGAGGAGCCTGCTGTGCTCACGTGAGGGGGTCCGATCCCTGATACAGAGAGCTTATACAACCATAAGACTTTAGAGAATGCACAATGTCATGTTCTCGACGTTAAGCACCAAGATTTTTTTGTAAAATGGGAACCATTATGAAACTCTTTGAAGTTACATCAGTGATTGTTAAAGAGGAAAGTACTTCATTTTCTAATGTGATGTAATAATATTCACTAAGAGCTATATTTACTTCCTTTATTTAGTGTAGATAATCACTGTATTTACATATCTTAACTGCATTTGATCTGTGATTTCCTTTGATTCTCTCTGTCCCTGCCATGACCTTTGACCCAGATCAGCCATGAACACCTGGTGGCCAGATAAGAGCTGTATGTGCTGAATACGCATTGGCTGACTCACTAATGCAGTTAAACATAGAGTTAAACAATAATGTCTTATTAAAATGAGTCATCAAGATGTTCTAGGGGCACTGGACAACTTCTTGTTTGTTGCGTGCTGATGCTCAGTGAGCAAGTGGCCACGTTGCAGCTACTCACATGAGGATGCCGCTTTAAGATGTCGTGACCTGCCTCAGAGTCAAATTGTACTTGTTTGTTTTCATAGCAGCCCAGGTCTTTAACCCCATCCGTGACTTACTCACATGGCTTCAGCGCCAGAGTTATAGGTGGGGCATGTATAAAGTGCCGCTGACTGACCTTCAAGCTATGTCAATAAAGTTAGAGCGCCATGTGCTTTCTGTTATTCACTCTCATGCTGCGTTGACTCCTCACTGATGCCATATCACTTGTAAATTTGTCCACAGCAGGATAAATATTTGATACATCTGTTTTTCTATCACACTGCACTTACCTTTTTTAGTTAAATGTGACTTTGATGTGTTTTTATACACATAAGGTTGTGAGCAATTATGTTTTAATTATACCATATGACTGAATTGGAATTATCTGTTGATTAAAGACATCCTGATTTACTGTGTAGCTGAACTGACTGTTCCGACACGGAGGACCAGCCTCGTCAGTGGAGATACTAAAAACACCATGTCCTTGTGGAGGAAGAAAACAAAATGTTACAGGATGATAAAATGGAATTCCTATCTAGGTTAAGTTAAACATGAGAGACACTGCACTGCTTTCACTCATTTTTAGTACCAACTGATCCGCTTACTATGTTTAAGCAGACATCACTGTGGCAAATCAGGCAAATTATTCTTATAAATTTAAGGTTTCCCAGAAAATGTAAATAGTTAGCTGCCATTAATAAAGACTTCCTCTTCTTTACCACTGGTTGCCACACAGGAAGCTGACACCCCCCAGTGGGAGTCACACATCTTTCAGACTTTCGACTTCCACTTCTTATCTTCATGCAGGACAAACATCGAAGAGGCGGTTTAGCAGCTACATGGGGAAGCCTGTTTGCTAAATTGTGCTTACTGTGCGATGCTACAGTCTTCACCTGACTTAATGTTATAGATTAAAAGGTATTGTACTGACATGCAATGTTGAGTCTATAAGTTTTGGTCGAGTTTAAAATCATTCATAATCCAGTGTCAAAAGATAGCAATTCATTAATTTAAATGACAAAAAGTTCCAGGTGCAGTAGTTTGTTTTAGACAGTACATGACTTTTATTCATCACTGTGGCATGAGTGCAGTATGTGAAATTCTTTGTCAGTGCATTTAATGGTCAATAAAGACATAACATCTACAATGAAATGATGCTAGAACAAAAAAGGCACCTCTATGACCGATTTGTAATTCACAATTTCAAAAAGCCTATGTACAGTACAATCTGGAGCTTGATATAACTTTATGTTAATTTAATAGATACTATTCTAAAGTTAGCACTACACTTTACAATGGAAATGTACAAATATACAGGCACATATAGCAATCAATATCACAACTGTCTGATTATTGAGTAAGTCTTCCACGTCACTTGCAGAGAAATTCTGCTTGACACGATTACAAAATATTCCACTGGAAATGGGGAATTAGTAAGTAGTAATAACAAATCTGCAGTTGTGAACAAAAGGTCACACAGCAGTAATACTGCAGAGCAGAGTCTGTCAATGATAAGTCCAAACATTTGCCCTGAGATTAAGATATAATACCTCTTTGGCAGGTGTCTCATGAAGCACTCCAAAAAATCCATCGTCATAGTCTCAAGGAGGTTTGTTTTTTGATGGAATGATGTAATACCTTTCATGTTGAGTGTAGCGACCTCACTATCACACTGAAGACTCATTGTGGAAGACTTTAGCTTTGAGGTTTCTCAGACTGCACTGCAAGTTCGAGCTGCTTTCTGACTGCAGGGCCTCGGAGAACTTGGCGTCATATGAACGGTTGGTCTGAGACTTCCTTTTGATGGAGTTCTGGATGGTCTCTGATGTGAAATAGTAAACAATGGGGTCAAAGCAGCAGTTGGACACAGCAATGCAAAGGGCTATTGGGTAGATCGTTCGAACCACCGACTCCACAAAGCAGCCTTTTAATGTCTTGGTGCGGACCAGAGAGTAGAAAACCAAGTTTACATTGTAGGGGATGAAGCAAAAACAAAAAATAAAGAGGTGCACAATTATCATACGCAGGATCTTTTTTTTGTTCAGCTTCGCCCCACCACGACTGATAGTTTGGGGGCGACGCAGGGTCTGCAGCACCATGATAGAGCAAAACACGTTGAGTAGAAGCGGGATAAGGAAACCCACTGTCTCTATGAAGATCACCACCTTAGACAGGTGAGCTTTCCACTGTTTGGAGGAGAAGTTCTCAAAGCAGAAAATTGCATTGTTCTTGTTTTTCTCAGGTGAGGTGGTCTCCAACATGAACCCTGTGGGGAGACTCCCTGACAGCACCAGCACCCATACAGCAATGCACACTATCTTAGCATTGCGCTTGGTCCTGAGCGTCCTTGAGCGAAATGGGTGCACAATGGCTAGGAAGCGATCCACGCTAATGCAGGTGAGAAAGAATATGCTGCCGTACATGTTGGTGTAGAACAGCGAGACGGAGACCTTGCAGAGCATGCCTCCAAAAGGCCAGTTCTGGTTGATGAAGTAGAAGACCCTCAGAGGAAGCGTGAAGACAAACAGCAGGTCAGACACGACCAAGTTCATCATGTAGGTCGTGGTCTCGTTCCTCAGCTTCAGAGAGCAGGTGAATATGTACATCGCCACAACATTGGTGATCAGTCCCACCACAAACACAATGCTGAAGACAGTGCTGTACAGTGGGTATTTGAAACCATCATTCTTGTTGCAGGTAGAGTTGTTAGTTGAGTTATTTTCAGCCCATCCCTGGGTGAAATTGTCAGTCGGGCTGGTACTGTTGTACATTCTGAGAGACAAAGAGTGGAGGGATGAGGGGTGTCTGTTATGTAATAGCTATATAATGAAAGGGCTGCCCTGCACAATGGATCCACATGAATGGAGAGTAAAGCACAGAACAGTTCAAAACCAGGATACACTGAAAGACACTCTGTCATTTGATAATTCAGGCCACTGGTACAAAGGTTTCTTTCCAACACAGCTGTCCATGTTTGAGAAGACTGCTGCACATGGTCAACATGGTTCCCTTCACCGTCTTGATGTAGTTATCTTGGGGCATCAGACTGGAGCGTCCTCCCCTCCCCCTGCCCTGTCTCTCCACCACGCTGCCTCCCCACAAGTTGCAGGCTGAGCTTTACTTACTCAGATGAATCAGTCACAAAATGTGTCCCCCTTTCAAGTAAGTCCTCAAGCATCACAAGCTGCTGAGTCCACAAAAGGAACAATGGCATATCCACATTCAGGTCCATTTGAGAGATGTCCTCATGGCAGAAATCCTTTCTGTCTGTCAAAACTCAATCCTGTGTGTTTGTCCTTTCTCAGTTCTGAAGCAGCAAAGTTGTCACTCGCTTTCCACGTCTCACAAGGTCCTCACCACAAACCAGATTCCCAAGAGCACTGAAGCTTGAGCTGAGCTCCCGATCTCTGTCTGTGTGTCACAATGTGAGTGCTTCAGTGTTTGTCCTCAGGGCAAACTGTTTCCTGTCCCCCCTCCTCTGTCTTTCCTTTTCTCTTACTAACTGACTGAATCACTGTGTCTACTTCTCTCTCTTTCCTCAGTTAGTCTCCCTCTCTGTCAGCCTCACAGTCTTTTGCTCCGCACGCACCACACTCAGACAGCGCTCTACTTCTCCTTTGTGCCGGTTTCACAGGCAGTTTTTGTACTTTGCAAGGGAGAGCAGCTGTGGTAACTCCTCCCAATGCCCCCCATCTAACTCCTCCTACTCCTTTGTCTGCTCTACAGTTTAAGTGGGGATCAACCAAAACAACTCTGTATTGTGACGGAATTCTTCTGTAGTTTACAATACGTGTCTATAATTGGCTGGAATAATGCCACTATTTTATGAACATATATTGGTGCATGGATTGGATACATATTTAAAATTAATGTTTTGAGCTATTTTCACTTAAACAGTGAGAGAGTAAAGGTTACAAATGCAACATTAAGTGTAATGCCATTAATCTTGAGCTTACTGTGAAGCAATTTTCTGTAAAATGTGCATAATAAGTGCTTTAAGGTTCAGTATGAGTTGAAACATCACTTTATGATAATTAGAAAAAGCCAGCCTATTCAGGGATTTTTTGGCATAACTGTAAAAAGAGGAGAGAAGGTCAAAGGCCTCTAAATGCTTTTCTGTTTTTTGTGATTTCTTAAAAGTCCAGTGTGTAGGATTTAGGGGGATTTATTGGCAGAAACTGAATATAATATTCATATCTATGTTTTCATTATTGTATAAACACCTGGCACCAAGATTGCTGTGTTTTCTTTACCTTAAATTCAGCCGTTTATAACTACAAATGAAGCGGGTCCTCTTCAACGGAGTCCGCCATATTGTTTCTACAGTGGCCCAGAAGGGACAAACCAAACACTGGCTTTATATAGGGCCATTTGCGTTTTCGCATTTTTGTGTCATTTTTTTTTTTTATAATGCTTACATTTTATTAAGGTTTAAAGTTACGCATAATTAAAGGTGGCGGCTTTGAATGACAGGCTGTCTGTTCATAGTGTCCTTGGCTCCTCAATCAGATCCACCCCTCATTCCTCGCAGCGCCAGCCTCTCGTAAAAATATGGTCACATCTGGCACCAGAAAACCAAGATGGCGATGGCTGAAGTACCGAACTCGAAAGCTTCAAAACAGGAATCCACAAACCAATGGGTGACTTCACGGTAGCGACGTCCATTATTTTATTTAGTCTACCATCGCAACCTCACCACTCGATGCCACTAAATCCTACACACTTGACTTTGAAACACTGTACAACCTTTTACAGCATCAGTGGTGGAATGTAACAAAGTACATTTACACAAATACTGTACCAATGCCATTTTATATTTCTACTCATGTGGGAAATATTGTACTTTTAAAAAATATATTTCATCTATTTAGCAGCTCTAGTTATTAGTTAGTTTACCAATTAAGTTTTTATATACAAAACCTATGATGAGTTTATACTGTGTAATATATAGCTATAGGCTAATTTGCCCAACATGGTATACATTAACATTTTATATTAACATGGATGGATGGAGTTAACATTAGCTCCATCTCAACCATCTCATCATAAAATACTGCTTACATATTTATGCATGAGTAATAATAGTCCACTAATACGGTACTTAGTAATAATATTAGACTGACAGTAACCAGTCCTCTGCATAATAAGTACTTTTATGTCGACACTTTAAAGGAGCAGTGTGTAAGATTTAAGGGGAATAAGTGGCATCTAGTGGTAAGGTCTGTAGATTGCAACCAGCTGAAATGCCTCCTTTTTAGGATTCCTTCATCGTCCATTGTTCAGGAAATTTTTACCATGGCGGCATTATCCACAGAGGTCTCTTCCTCTCTGAAACATACAGACCGGGTGATTTTAACCAGTCAAAACACTGCATAAAGCAGTTTCACATTTAAAGATTTGTGTTTTTCTGTCACTGCTCGTTGGGGAGAAGCTGCTAACTACAGTGGCCAATGCAAAAACATGATAACACAAAATGGCTTTAACTAGAACCAGTGTTTGGTTTGTCCATTCTGGGCAACTGTAGGAACATGGCGGTGTGACATGGTGGACTCTGTGGACTGGGACCTGCTCTATATGTAGATATAAATGGCTCATTCTAAGGTAATGAATGACAATTCTTATTATTGGGTGATTATACACTAAAGAAACATACTTTTATACTGGAGTGAATTGTGATATTGCTACATCAGTAAAGACTCTTCCACCATTGATTGAGATACAAAAATAGATAATATAGTTCTATGAATAGATTACAGTTTGCTTTGTTTTTTCTTTGTCAGTCAACCTGGTAATAAAGACAGGAGGTCAAAAGTTCCTGAGAAATTCACTCAAACCCTGCAAGAGCCTGAGGTGACTGCCTCCACAGGTCTGACCGGAGGTAAACAAATATTAAACTGTTGTGTTTGACAGCTTGTGTGGGCGGCAGCTCTGCTAAAGAACTGTTTTATTCTGTAAGGGACATTGGGAATGAGACAGAACAGAAAGCTCTCTCTATTCAGTGTTTTTTCAGTTGCCCATGTCAGTCCATGCCCACAACTTTCTCTTCTTTGTGAAATAGCATTCAAGTCCTTCTGTAGTAGAAACTCCCCAGTTGGCAGTCAGTAAAAACATCGAGGCCTTTGTTGTGAGTGAAGTAGCTTAGCAGGGAGGAATGTGAAGTTTATAAATAATTAGTCTCACACAACTTGAAAGTGCTCTCAGCTTCTTGATCAGCAGTGTGGTTAGGGAACACTATAAATTGTTTGAGTGTATTTGTGTTGCTTGACTGTAACTGTGTCAATAGGAAGTAAACTACCTACTTGGGTTTACCCATCGGTAAACTAGTGCAGATGTAGGTCTGCCGCATCCACGCCTTGTCCTTCACATCTGAGTAAAACATGCAAAGATAGGAAGACCGTTCAGCTGTTTTTCTATTGGTTACAATAATATTTTCCCATTTGGAACTGACTCCAGTGATACAAACACGTGTGTGCTAGTTTAGTTACATGACTAATCCAACGATAGGTTATTCTGACTTCACAGAGTTACCAGCAATAGCCAAACAAATGAAGGGAAAATCTTGCAAAAAATCAACGAGACAGTGGGTGTTTTACGGCCACTGTGCCTCTCTTTGTCAGTCCACCACAAAATAAACACCATCAAGGCGAGAGTGAAGTGTTCAAGAAAGCAGAAAAACCTGTACTATTGTCTTTGACTAGCAAAATAGTTCCATCCAGCACATAAAAACAAGCTCTTCACATGCAAGTATGTGGTTGCTAAACAAAAACATGTGCCTGAAATCCCTGGACTGTTAAATTTCTCACAATGCCAGGAAACTGTCTGGTACCCCCAAGGCCAAGACTGAAGGCTTTCAAATAGAAAAGAAAAATGCATGAGAAAGACAGCAGGTGACATAATACTGTTGTGTAACGATCATCAGTGACAGTCAGGAGCATAGTCAGACACAGGTCAGAAATTGAATGATTATTTCAACCATAACATATATTTTTAACTTTACACTTCTGGGTCTCAACATAGACTTAAAGTAATAATCTTGAAGATGTTCAATTAAATATATGTCTATTAAGCCACTACCTATCACTAAATGAGGTAAGACAATGGTGCATGAGCCTATGGCCCTCTGATGAAAGCCCTTACTGCATTTGCAGTATTACCACCTTGGTGTTTTTGGCACAACATTCCCAGGAAAAATCACAAGCACACGCAGCCATTAATAATCTGCTCTCATGCACATTGACACGTACATACATGCACATAGACACACAGACACACACACCGTCTATGCCAGGGATATTTAACTTGCTTTGCCCAGGAGCCTCTTTTGAAAAATGACAGTAGGCCAGGGGCCACTTAATGAACAAACAATATTAATTAATTTATAAATAATTAGCCTGGACCAATTGTTGGGAGATCCAGGAGATCTTTTTTTATCAACAAGCTCTATTTTGAGGCTTTTTATGTACTCTGGCACCTTATTTATATTCAAAGTATAAAAAGGAAAAAGAAAATTCCACTACGAATAGTTCGTTTTCATTGTGAATAAGAAAATGTTCGATGGGCCACCTGGCACCCTGTTGTGTGCCAAATCTGGCCCATAAACTGAATATCACTGGTCTATGCTGTAGGGCTCATATAATGAGCTGATATAAATAAACTCACTACAGTCTATGGTTTTTGCTGACAAACATACTGTAGTTACTGCATATCGCCATAGGTGCCACTAGAGAGCACAAAACAGAGAACTGTGGGATTGTAACTTTAAACTTACTTATTTTTATTTTTGATACACACTTTAAAGTGTTAGAGACACACGAGGCAAACTACACTTCGCGAATTGGTTACACTGAACACATTGAGTGACACATCCATCCAGCTGGGAGCACAGTTTAGTCATGAAACCAATACAGCTGGAAAACCTGCCGTAGACCAGAAATCAGCTCCAGAGTTTTGCTCTTTCTGGGTTTGACATTAACCACTTAAATATTACACAGTCATTTGATGTTGTTTTGCTGGTGGGTGGATTTTGTTATTTTGCACAGAGCCAGGCTAACAGTTTCCCCCTGTTTCTAGTCACTGTGCTAAGCTAACTGGGCATGAGTGATAGCATCATATTTAGACCACTGCACAGACATGACAGTGGTGTCTATTATGTCGCCTAACTCTCAGCAAGAAAGGGATAATGTTTCCCAAAATGTTTAAGTGTTAAATTAAACAGAAAGCAAGTAGTTACCTTACTTACTCTTTAATGGTCACACAACAGCAGCATAACGTATTGACATACAGTACAGGCCAAAAGTTTGGACACACCTTCTCATTCAATGCGTTTTCTTTATTTTCATGACTATTTACATTGTAGATTCTCACTGAAGGCATCAAAACTGAATGAACACATGTGGAGTTATGTACTTAACAAAAAAAGGTGAAATAACTGAAAACATGTTTTATATTCTAGTTTCTTCAAAATAGCCACCCTTTGCTCTGATTACTGCTTTGCACACTCTTGGCATTCTCTCGATGAGCTTCAAGAGGTAGTCACCTGAAATGGTTTTCCAACAGTCTTGAAGGAGTTCCCAGAGGTGTTTAGCACTTGTTGGCCCCTTTGCCTTCACTCTGCGGTCCAGCTCACCCCAAACCATCTCGATTGGGTTCAGGTCCGGTGACTGTGGAGGCCAGGTCATCTGCCGCAGCACTCCATCACTCTCCTTCTTGGTCAAATAGCCCTTACACAGCCTGGAGGTGTGTTTGGGGTCATTGTCCTGTTGAAAAATAAATGATCATCCAACTAAATGCAAACCGGATGGGATGGCATGTCGCTGCAGGATGCTGTGGTAGCCATGCTGGTTCAGTGTGCCTTCAATTTTGAATAAATCCCCAACAGTGTCACCAGCAAAACACCCCCACACCATCACACCTCCTCCTCCATGCTTCACAGTGGGAACCAGGCATGTGGAATCCATCCGTTCACCTTTTCTGCGTCTCACAAAGACACGGCGGTTGGAACCAAAGATCTCAAATTTGGACTCATCAGACCAAAGCACAGATTTCCACTGGTCTAATGTCCATTCCTTGTGTTTCTTGGCCCAAACAAATCTCTTCTGCTTGTTGCCTCTCCTTAGCAGTGGTTTCCTAGCAGCTATTTGACCATGAAGGTCTGATTCGCGCAGTCTCCTCTTAACAGTTGTTCTAGAGATGGGTCTGCTGCTAGAACTCTGTGTGGCATTCATCTGGTCTCTGATCTGAGCTGCTGTTAACTTGCGATTTCTGAGGCTGGTGACTCGGATGAACTTATCCTCAGAAGCAGAGGTGACTCTTGGTCTTCCTTTCCTGGGTCGGTCCTCATGTGTGCCAGTTTCGTTGTAGCGCTTGATGGTTTTTGTGACTCCACTTGGGGACACATTTAAAGTTTTTGCAATTTTCCGGACTGACTGACCTTCATTTCTTAAAGTAATGATGGCCACTGGTTTTTCTTTAGTTAGCTGATTGGTTCTTGCCATAATATGAATTTTAACAGTTGTCCAATAGGGCTGTCGGATGTGTATTAACCTGACTTCTGCACAACACAACTGATGGTCCCAACCCCATTGATAAAGCAAGAAATTCCACTAATTAACCCTGATAAGGCACACCTGTGAAGTGGAAACCATTTCAGGTGACTACCTCTTGAAGCTCATGGAGAGAATGCCAAGAGTGTGCAAAGCAGTAATCAGAGCAAAGGGTGGCTATTTTGAAGAAACTAGAATATAAAACATGTTTTCAGTTATTTCACCTTTTTTTGTTAAGTACATAACTCCACATGTGTTCATTCATAGTTTTGATGCCTTCAGTGAGAATCTACAATGTAAATAGTCATGAAAATAAAGAAAACGCATTGAATGAGAAGGTGTGTCCAAACTTTTGGCCTGTACTGTATGACATATAAAACAGTAAATAATCATAATATTCCTGTTACCTAAGTAATGCGAGTATCACATTTTAAAGTGTCATTAAATTTGATGAAGCATAATGACTTGTTTATGACCTGACAAAGCTTAGACTTGGGACATGACTTTGGACTTGAGGGTCAAGACCTGGGACTCCCATGTGACTTTCAAAGCAATGACTTCACCCCTTCTTTTGAAGAAATATCTACAACAACACAGTAAAACTCATTGTGTTTGATCTCTGCCACATGAAAAATGAGCAGCTCACATGAAAAGTGCTGAACAAATGTCTAACTTGGCAAAAAAAAGACATTCTGGACCACAGACAGCTTCACTGCGACTCAAAGGGCTTTCGGCTCATTCACTCATGTTCACCTTGGAAACAGAGACTGCACAAATGTTGTGCTGGCGTCCACAAATAAACAAATGACATGGGTGAGCGGCACAAACCAACAGAACTGCAGTCCATACACAAACCACTGAGGCCAAAGAAGTTCCAGCACTGCCACAGCAACACATCTCAGTATAGACCAGAGCCCTGGCATATATCTCATACTTCTTTTTGTAAGAATAAAAAAATGAAAATATATGTTTCACCAAAGAGACTAAAAACTTTAAGGCAAAAAAATGTCCAGAGAAGGCACAAAATGGAAGAGACTGTTCAGTCAGTGAGGCTGTATTATCCTCCTTCAGATTTTCTTTACCTTCATCTTGTCTCAGAAAAAGTGGTTAGCAGCACCTTCTATTCAATGCATTACAAAAGAAAAACTAAATTTAGAAACGTGACATTTGAGAAAACACAAGAAAGGAGTCTGCTGCTGCTGGTTGTTGCAGGGCTGTGCTCCCCCACACCGCCTTATCAACTTCAAACTCTTGACTGCTTTGTATAAAATACTCCCCACCCACAAATATTTCACCCTCCCCCAGTGCAACCACTGTCTGCATGTACAGTAGTATAAAAAGCTCTTTTACGGCATGTCTTACTGACTTAGTATCAACTTAACTTTTTTTTTTTTTTTTTTTTTGACAAGTCTCTCAAGTGTGTTTCGGCAACTCAGCACAAGAAACACATCATACAAAACAGACGAGTGAACAAATGTGAACAACTCTGAGAACTCAACCACTTGAGACCAGTTTGTTTATGAACCAGAAACTAAAGATATTAGATCCACTGTAGCTTATTGTAAGGTATTATCTACAGACTTTGTGTCATGTGTTGCATGTAAGTAAAGGTATGTGCCTTAAACCCACAGTCTTAAGTTAAGCTCTGCTTCACTGAAAACCAACATGATGTCCGAAAACATCATGTATGGAATCTAAAGACCTTGGTTGTTGTTTTCATTTTTGCTGACCAGAAATAGCCGTGAAGATGGTTTCATTTTCCCGCTTCACCAGTCCTTCACACATTGTCATTCTAAGTGAGCTGACTGTTAGACCACTGATTTTAAATTTGGCTCGAGGGTAAAACAAGCTACACTGCGTGCTTGAATAGTCACGCATGTGTGGCGTTTAAGTCATTATATGAGGGAAAGAAAAGCCAGCTGATGTTTGTTTACAGGTTTCATGCTCAGATACTGGAGCATGAAAGTCAAAAAAGGGTGACTAAAAATTTTGGATGTGGTTTTAGCGCTCTGCACTGATGTAAGAGCAGTGAGTAGGGGAGCCAACAACACGTGAGACACAAGTTGATGTTAAGAAAAACCAAAGCAGCAACAGCAAGACTGTAAAGCTGATGGAGTGCAGCTCTTCCTGTCAACACAGAGACTGGTGCTTCATGTTCTTTTAACAGAAACACTGTGGGTGATTCTTTGTCTTGAATCACAGATAAGTTGATGGAGAGCATACAAAGCACTTACTCATCATGTCTATGCTTAAGTACAATTTTACAGTACTTGTACGATCATCTCAATTTTATGTTACTCTATACTTTTACGTCTCTTGCTCTGAATACTTCTTAACTTTTACATAAGTTAAAATTTGAATTATATTTAATTGTCATACTGCTATTTTAATTAATTAACGAGATCAGCTGGGATCAAATTAATTCATAATGCTTTTGTCACAGTGTAGGGGGGGTTGTTTGTGGCAGATTGCCAGTTACCGTTGGCAGCTGTGGCCACTTCCTCATTTTCCATGTTAAAACTGTTTAACTTGTGTGTCAGCTATGTTGAGTAATGTGTGACAATGTACATATGTTTAGTCTGAGGCTTTATTACTAACATACATATAATAACATATTAACTTGACTGACTGCCTGACTGCATACTTTACTACTACAAGGTCCCTTGTTTAATAAGAGACATATGAAAACAAAGTGAAATCTATGTGTTTTCTGGCAACTGTAATGTAAAATGAAAGGGTTTAAAAAGCCAAAATCACCAGAGAACCTTACACAATAGTCTTCTGTGCTCTGTTACAGAGTGGGAGTTACCCTCGAAGCCATATGCACATAAATTTAACATCATTTGTTTGAGGAGTAGCCATTAGCTGGAACCACGTAACTGAATTATTGTCTGTAAGCTGCTGATCTGGCTTTCATCACCATGTGGCCAAACTGTCTGTTACGGCTCAGCATTCTACAAAGCTTATAATGTCTTAGCTGAGACTGTATGAAAGTAGAGTCTCAAAAAACAGTTTTAAATATCACTACAGACCAATTATATTGGATTGCCTTATATTGAGAGGTGTTCCTGTTATTCTGACCACATCATTGATCTTCCTGGTAGGTATCTAAATTCTGGAAAAAGCCTGACTGTTTGACATGACACTGTAAAGTTGCACATCATGAAATAAACGGGCATATGTGAAGTATGACAGGAGCTTCCTTTCGCAGGAAGGCTTTGCAAGTGTGTGTTACATCTCAGTGTGCAAACATGAGTCAGATTGTATTACATCCTACACGTTGAAATCATTGCCTCCACTTCCTGTATTGATTACACAGCACTAGTAAAAAGTAAAAGTTGTGTATCAAGCATGTTTGTTTAACAAGTAATGCAGCAAGTTTTATTTGTGTGCACCACACAGGGATGCACTTTACCCCAAAGTTTAAAGTTAGAGCAACTGCAAAGGTAAATGAAAGGTCAGTAAATATGTTTGGTTAAAGCACGTGATTGCAGGTTGAGGCAGATGTGAAAACCTCAACATGCACTATGGGTACTCAGCAGGCTGTGAGCATAGAAATGCCTGCAAGATATTCAAGTGCAACACGCTGCCCCCCCAAAGGCTTAGAGCTGCTACTGGTAAAACAGAGATATCACAGTTAATGTCTGTAGCATTTGCTTGAATATTTACTTCAGCGTTTTACATTGTGTATGCATATGCATCAAGGCTGTAAATAATTTTACGACAGCCCCGCCAGTCATAGCAACAACATGTTCATGAAATTACGTAGTTACTCATTTTAATACATTTTAGATTATCAAATGTTACCATAAGAGCTGCTGTCAGCAGCTTACAGCATTTTCCATACAAAATGAGAACACACAGGCATTTTTTTATCAAAATGTTTCCAAAAAAAAAAAAAAAAGTCAACAATTGGCTTGTTAAAGTAAAAGCATTGTGTTACATTCTATTCAGATGGATCTAGAGATTTAATGTGGAATTATCTGGTAACTACATTTAAAGACCTTGTGGTCCTATATAAGACTATAAGGGGCTATATTTAACAGTCAGTTGGCAATTACACAAAGCCAGCACTATTTCGTTGCCACAAGGTGCTACCACAGGAGAGATATAAAAAAAGACTTGTAAAAAGATCCAGAAGTTTGCTGCCAACTTACAAACAATTAAAAATAAACAGAACAATAAACAACCCAACTTTTGTAAACATACCAAATTGCAATGAAACACAACTGTAACATCAGCTGCGCCTACAGTGTAATATCACCGACAGGCTGCACAGGAATCAATATGCTTGTTCAAGTCAGACACTGCTCCCAGCTGCACAGAAAGCGTTAATCTGAGGACAAGTAAACATGCAATAGGATGTCCTTATCTCTCATAACCGTCTGCACATTTTTATATCAGCCTGCTGACGGTGGCCAAAGTAACTGTCTACGACAAAACAGTGCAAATGAGTGTCAACACAAATATCAATCAGTAACCATAAGTTTGGATGGCAAAGATGAATAGCTACAGTATAAAATAAAGTGGCAAAATTTAACGTTGACTTATGCAAGAGAACAGACATCAACATTGATCAGACACAAACTATAGTTGTACAGAAAAAAAGGTGACAAACAGAAGAACTAAGAACATTTTTCCGCATTAAATACTACTTCTCATTCCAGAAAGTTTGAGAATCAAGGCTTCAATGAAAAGCAGCACAACATGAAGGGTCAATTCCTCGCTACAGTACGATATATGCATTGATAATTTATTTTACTAACTGATAAAGAGCAGTGTGATAAAAAAAGACTAACATCCCAGCGCCTTATATTGCAATGAATTATGTTTAGCATACAGCATTCCCAGGTATCCTGTCTGAGCTTCTTGTCACTGTGAGGTTCCCCACTGAATTAGCCAAGCTTATTGTCACTAAGACAGAGATGACAGAAGGACGACCACTGTGGCACATCTTTCTATTCAGCCCCTACACTGTCTGCTCGTGGCTGACCCGTGTAGTGTAACCCAATATTTATGCCCCAAGCAACTACTGTGTTTGGGCTTGGTTTAGAGCGTTAACACAGAGGCATCAGTTAGAGGGTGAAACCTTAAACCATTCACCTCTCCAGTGTTAACATCCCCACCAACAAAGCTTTGAAGTGCTGCTCAGCCGTTTGTTTACTTTGGTGTCGGGTCGACATTCAGGATCTCAACGAAGAGAGACCTCATCGTGTTGGATCCATCACTACAGGGGCGCTCTAGTCAGTTTTTGAAGGCCCCGTATCGGCTGGCTTTACTAATGAAGTTCTTGAGCAGGTCGTGGTCCATGTCTGCAAAGGCCTGGGTCTGCGTGACAGCTGTTAGGTGGTTGACACAAAACTTGAAGCAGAACTCCTCCAGGTCCTAAAAATGAAGAGGGCTGTCTGGTCAGTGCTGAGGAGAATAACTGACTAGCTACTGAGAAGGCCCCTGCCACCATGGTGCTTGACTGTGTATCAGGGGCTATAAGCTTACCCGCGCCTCATACTTGACAGCAGCAGAGAGTAGAGTGATGGCGTTCTCCTCAGAAATGCCTCTCTTGATTGTTTCCTGGCACAATCTCTTCAGCCTCGTCTCCCGGTAGAATGTGGCCAAGTCTAGCAGCCCTGCACACACAAGAGCGACACACAGATGAGCGTGTTTACGGCTTCTACACTGACTTTCAGTGTGCAAGGGACTCTGGTCGACGTCTGGGCTTACCAATAGCGTCCTCTGGTGGCAGGTTAATAGTATCTGTATAGAGGTATTCCAGAAAGGCTCGGTACACCAGGTATGAGAACTGGTGGATTTCTATGGCATCCTCATCTGTTTCATTAAGCAGTGCACGAAAATGCTCACATCTGGAGAGGGAAGAAAAGGAGCAGACTACATGAGTGACACAGTAAAAGACAACACACCAGAGATTTAGCATGTGTCAGCCTATTTATCACAAATGTATACTAACGCTTCTGCTATTTTGCAAAAATCATGCTGTAGTGATTCAAAAACAATACAAGCACTCAAACTTGGGGTGTCACGACGTACCGGTGTTGACAATAACCATGATATTTAAAAAAGTAAGCTGAAATCATGCAAATAATACACATATGATTGTGTAAATAATCATGATCCTCCTAAATCATTTGTTTGTTTCTTTCTGTTCTCATATTGTCTTCTTCATATTGTCTTCCTCTCCATCACCCTACACTCACATTTTGAGTGTAATTCATTTACCAGAAAGACACAAAACACACTATAAACAAAGTTAAAGATGAATTCGACTGGAAGAATTTTTTTCAAACTCTCTATAGATATGGCAACAATAACATTACTGTGATTTTTTTTTGGCCACAATAATCATGTAGTGAAAATCTGATATCATGCCAGCTCTAACTCAAGCCAAGGTTTGCATTCATGTGTTGTCAGACTTATACAATCATTGTGAGGTAACGCAGTGCATTCTGCAAATGCATTATAAAATTACATTATCGCCCAGTGAAAATGAAATTTGCAGAAATAAAATGGGGTTCATTGTGATTGATTAAGCAACTCAAGCAACAGCCTGCTAATTAATTATCATACTGTATGGAAGTCAATGGAAACGGCGGCTGCTTACATGGAAGGAACAATATCTGAAGCACTACAGTGTCATTTATAAAACATTAAACAGTAACATTAAGTGCACATAATGAAGGACGTGGAATTTGCTTAATCACTGCTATGCTCTTATAAAATGCAAACAGGTGCACTCAGAAACATTTCTTCATTTGTATTCATGTTTGTAATCATTGTGTTTAATATCTGACTGACTTGGATGTAAATCATGCTTCCTCTCCAATACAGTTTTATCTGAATCCTACCGCTATGTAATTTTCCCAAATAGTTTATAATTCTAACCTAGTATATAGAACAGAGATGGGGCCTTTTAAATATACTGCAATCCAAGGGTGCAGGGTTTGTCTCAACATTGAAAGGGATAAATATGAAATGTAGGGTTTGGGAGTCCTTCTCCAAGAAAATTTTGAGCATCAAACACTTAATTGTTGCATTCTGGTAAATTTTTATGCACCAATTTATGGTGTTAATGTCTTTAACTTTGTCATTTGTCAATGTCCTTTTTTATTTGGGGGGTGTGTGTACACATGTTCTATATACTGAGGGGGATGTGTCCTCTGCGTCCTCCCTGAAATCTACACTTATGCTGCAATTGTTCCTGCATCAAAGTAAAAAAGGGGAAATATTCATACACTGTTATCTGTTATCTATCTTCTTTGTGCCACGTGGCACGTAAGGCCTGATATGTTCTTTTGATCTAACTTTAAATTCACTCTTAACGCCACAATACACTTCCCGAGGCAAAGCAAAGGCACCTTGCCAACAACTATAGCCCTCAGTATTTTTCCTTATTTGTTCCTTCTGGTCCTCTCCATTATAAATACTGATTACCGTTTTCCCTCACTGTTTATCTCTACTGGCTCAAAACACTGCCTCCTTATCATTTCTTCTCAGGACACGGTTGAACAAACAACTGAGTCTTCATTCTCGGGGTGCATCTCAAACGTGTCATTTGCTTGTGATCTTGCCAAAGCACACGTTTCGCTCTAGTGCATAGTCGTGTGAGAGTGTGCCCTAAGGTTGACATCGCAGACAGTCTGGCTCCTTCCTACTGACAGTGCAAAAGAGCAAGGGACTGGAATGCAGATACTTTGTGTCCAAGTGTGGTTATAAAAAGAAAAGCAGGAAACAAAAGGTCTGTCTTTGCTTCCCTGTGACATTAACAGGAAAGACGAGGAAATGCTGTCTAGCAGATGGAGTTTAAACATAGGCGACAAAGCACTCAGCAGGTATATGTTGAATTCACGGTCATAGAAACATCAGTGTGTTTGCCATCATGATGGCTGCACAATTAGCTACATCATTTTAAGTTTCTATAATTAACAATTCTGCAAAATCAAAGTGTGTTTCTGTTCCCCCAGAAAACCTGACTGCGGTACTCCAGGCGCCTTCATTACTCATGACCAAGCATTACTTCTGAATGTGAAAAATAGACTCATGTGACCAAATGAAAGTCAGGATGGAGAAGTAGGCTGCTCTGGTGAGGAAGAAAAGAAAAGAATCTCTTGAAAAAGGAGTCAGGCAAAGAAGACAAGAGTGCAACAGCCAGACATCCGAGAGGAAAACCTGGAGACGATGTTTCAGTTCCTATATAAAAGGTTAATTGCACGTGGGATTGGGTTAAGAGGAATCACAATAAGAAGAGATTGTAAACAAAATTAAATACTGTGTGTGAGAAATACAGCACAAAGTGTTTGCACACACCTCCTACTCAAAATGTCATGTGATTGGATGGAAAATGTGTTGTTTTGATTCACTTTTCAAGACTTCCATTGAATTTTCAAGGAATCTATATTGCACTGATTTTTTTTTTTTTAATCAAAAAGCAAAAAGTAAATCTTAAGCTGTAAAAACTAAAATGTGTGAGGATAATCAGCGAATCACAAAATAATCGCAATAACCAAGTAACACTAGTTCACATTTTCACTTTGGATTGTGAGCGCCCTTGTTCTGCGTACCTGATTTTCAGCAGAGCTTTGTGAACATGGATACACTTCCCATCAACCAAGAACTTCAGATCGGAAATCTCTGGACTGTCGAATTCCTTCTTCAGAGACTGAGCAACAGTCAGGTAGTCATCGCCATCTGACAAAAAAAGGAGAAAAAAGGGACAATAGTTTTTTTTTTAAAAGAAGGAATAAATACTAAAATGTTTTATGCTGAATGAGGCCGGCCTTTTAAGCAAGTGCTAAATTATGTGTTATATCTATTTTACATTCCTGAAGCAACTGCCATATTTCACTGTAAAGATAAGAGCACATCTGTGTACTGTATAAAGTATGCAAATACATTATTTGATTAAATCCCATAAATTACAATTAAAAACTATGCCTATTTGATGTGTTTCTTTTGCACTTAGTAAGTAATGCACTTTGAATCACCTGATGATAAAATGTGCTTTATAAATTAACTTGCTTTGTCTTCAGACGCTGCAGATATGACTCTCTCTGGTGCATTTTGTAAGAAGGAAATTCTAGAGAATCACACATTTAATTGGAGTCACTATTAGTTCCTCAAGCGCTACAGTTGAAAAAGTAACAACAGACATAAATTTGGCTTGTTAGTGAAACAGATTTTCAGAGGGATTAACTTTACAAAATGGAGTGTGAACAAAAAAATAACAGTCTCAAAGTAACATGTTCATGCTCCTCAGTTTGAATTCAAACAAGATCAATCGGTGTACATATGATTGCCTGATGTGGAACAGGAAACAAAGACTTTCCTGTTTATTTCTCAGTCCACTTCCAGGAATTTGTACCATGACACATGTGTGTCCACCTACCTCTGACCAGTCATGGGGTACATGGGACAATGTCAAATGGTTAACAAAAAAATCCTTTATTATTGAGGTTGTTATTGGAAGATAAATATTTTTTTTAAACTGAAGAAGAGCCGAAGAATTTCTACCATACCCTTACCTACTGACAGGAGGTGCCACGTGACTGCTGGCGTAGCGAAGCAGGCAAACACATCGTCTGTGCTGCTGAAATGAGTGAGGTGAGGGCTGGCAACAGCCTGACCTCGACACTGACCCCACATCAGAACCTGCCCGCTCTGGGTCTTGGCAGCTGATGTGTGGCTGGTGTGACACGCTGCCACCTCCACCATCCTAGTGACACAAACAGAATGCAGACCTTAAAGTCAAATACATAGCCTTCTTATACAGACTAAGATATATACCTAATATGGCTAATTAGGAGGCAAAGATGACATTCTATCACAAATAAATATAAGCAGATTTCCACAGTGAGCACTACTTCTCTAATAAAAACAAAAACCAATCTATTATTACTTTATGATGTTAAACTATTTGTGCCTTTGAGGCATTTAGCGACTAAATTTCTCAGCCTCTTGTGACTTGTGATCTTAGTGACCTGTTGTGGTGGCAGAGAGGTGTCGCTGCTAAATGAGGCTATGGTAAAAACAAAGTACTGACCTCTCCTTGTCTATGTTTATTAGGGTGGGGACAGCTTGGTTGCTCTTATTGCCTGTTCCCAACTGCCCATATGAGTTGGCTCCCCAGGCGTAAACCATTCCTTCATCTGTAAGTGCCAATGTGTGTGCATATCCACAGGCAACCTGTATATGGAAGGAAGAGTGTTAATTAAGCTGCATGTTAATTAAGTAAATTATTAAAATCAGAGCTTTGTGAGATTCATCTCTCTCTGGGCGCTTACCTGGACTATGTTGACACCTTGGAGAGCAGCTATTCTGCATGGGGTCTGCTGATTTCCATTGTTGCCCAAACCTAGCTGTCCATTGCAATTGTAGCCCCAGCCATAGATCTACAAACAGGGGACAAATTCAGACCATGCACACACTATATGAAGGCATTGGTTGGCTAACCTTAGCTTTAGCTTTTACCTGCATGCATTTTAAATATGGTAAAAAAACTGACATATCAGCAGTTTATTTGCATGTTCTCTCAATTTCTTCTTCGCATTCTTTTGGTGCAAGTATGTATATTCTGCGACGTCCAAATTTTAAGAGACACATTTACTATAAACTGTGATAAACAAAGTCTTCTTGGAGAAAACAGCAACTGCATGCATGCATATTTCTGAAATATCTGCAAGAACATAAAATAATAAACCATGCAATCTTATGTTTGTATATTTGCATGAGCCAACCCCCTTCAAAAGAAAAAATTACGGACCGCCAACTGCCAAAAAGTTGACCTACTGAGAGCACTACATCACTTGTTTAATGCTTAACATCTGCAGATTGGTGTGACCCATTACCTCTCCATTGTCCAGCACAGCCATAGAGCAGAGCTGCCCACAGGCTATGTTTACCACAACTTTGTTCTGCAGGCAGCTGCTAACCCGGCGTGGCGTCGGCTGGTTGGCAGTAGACCCTGAGCCTACTTGGCCGGAATTGTTGTAACCCCAGGCGTACACCTAAGCACAGAGATAAAAGTTCACTGTCCAAAGAAACACACAGATTAGGCAGAAAGAAACTCACAGAGGGGCACAACTGACCACAGGTTACCTCTCCATCAGTTGTGAGGGCGATCGTGTGGTGGGAGCCACAGGCCACCTCCGTCACTCTCTTGCTAAGGAGGTTGGTGGACACCAGGGCGGGGGTCAGTCCGTGGTTGGTGGTCCCATTGCCCAGCTGGCTGTAGCCATTGTGGCCCCAAGCAAAGACCTCTCCATCTACGTAACAGCAGGTTAACTTTCATTAGTGTTGTTTCAGTGGTTAATATTTTATTAACAGATTAGAAGCAGTCAAGTTCGCATGATATAAAGCAGAGCAAAGACTTCTGGATAAAGGGCAAAAACCTGCTCATTCTGAAATCAACTAAAGGATCTTTTAATAAAAGAACTGGCACTTGACAACGAGCAAATCATTGATTATAATGTTTCACTTTTGTACCAAGACACACTGTCCAGTAAATGTCAGCATACTATCCTGTCACTTATAACAGACAAGCTGCCTTGAGCTGAAAGTCTTACTAATTAACAGAACATTCAGCTCCTACTCATCTGAATACAAGCGCTTAGACTCGAATAACTTCTTATGTTTTTGCACTGTTTTGTGATAAATTAGGTGATATTTTCTAGTGTGTGAGCAGCAATGACACAGCATCATCATGAAACTTGACCCTAGACATTTGCATGCATCATCTTGTTGTTTGTGGTGTCATTCCTATGCATCCTGAGGATGTGTCCCCTCAGGGACAAATAAAAGCTTTCTGGACTGGATTACCTGCAGTAGCGATAACCACATGCGGTCCTGTTCCATAGCTTAGGGACACAATCTTCTTTCCACACAAGACATCAATCCGGCGCGGCTCAATAGTGCTTTGAAGGTCTCCGAGCCCTAAACAGCCGCTGCAGTTGGTGCCTAGAGCAAAGACCTGCAGAGAGACCAAACATCACTGCTAAAATGGCACTGATATTCATAAAAGATGCATAAATGGTACACCCTGTTGTTTACTGATAAATATGGACACTCCAGTAAACACAAAATATTTGGTGAGATGACATATAAAACTATAAAAACTGTTTTCAGAGATACTTCTTCATCTGATTTCCAAAAATGTTTGTGAGCTATATGAAATTACGTCAACTTCAGTGTGAACACAGGTTAGTCATACTGTAATGCAGCCCACCATTTTAGGTGGAATCCACCAAAGAATAGATATTTTTTACTCCACAACTGACTGCTCTGAAACACAAACTGTTTGGGCCACAGGGACAAACAAACCAGCGAGAGTAGCAAGATGAGGCATGCCCTACACCTTTCCACAGGATAAAAATGGAGCTTGCTTGGGTATTAGGCCTGTGTGGCTAAAGATAGCCTCACTCTATCTGCTTATCCCTCTGCCTGGAACTGCACCCCGAATCAACCACAGAGTGAGAAGCCTGCAGCCTTTTTCTATTCTCTTCAAAATAGACAATAATCAAACAAATATTTTGAAAGAAGATTAAGTCTATCAAGTCTCGCAACACATCTCCACGTCAACAGGAGGATTAAAGCACCCATGCTCAAAGTGTTACCTCGTCATTAACTGTGACATAGAGAGCTTCATTTGCAGCGCTGCCAAAGACACAAGCCTGCCGAATGAGCCGCAGTTCCTCAGGTGGAAGGAGCGCAAAGACTGGCCACTTCCCCACGTCCAACATACTTCTCAGCTGTTAAAAGAGGAGAAAACACCATTATACAGATATGAATATGAGTTCCCTGGAGACTGATTTTAAAAAAGTGCATACAAAAAATAAAAATGTGGGAAAAGGCCTGAATGGAATGATAGGAATCAAAAATAGCTCATTAACATGTACATGTTTCTTTATCTAAGCATTGCATTTTGAGCATTATTTGAGAGCAAAATGCTGAGTCACAGACAAGCAACAATAAGGTGAAGTTGTCTTTTTAAAATCATTCCTGCTCTGGTTAATAAATTCACGTTTTTCATAGCACAGTTATCAAAAAATGTCAACAGCAAAAATCAGACAAAAGAAAGCAAAACTAGACTGTTATATTATGCCAAAAGGAAACTACACTAAACTGAAAATCAAATATTCTCCAGTCTGTAACAACAAACACTTAAAGTAAAAACTGAGAGGATAAATTATCTACAAGGTTTTCTGTGCTTCAAAAGTACCCAGCACTGAGCCCAGGTTTGTAGACATGCACAGTATGTGTGCTGCCTGAGGTAAAACCCATTTACATGTGTACTGACAGAATGAGTGAAGTCCAGGTCATGTCACCTCAACATGTCTTTGCTCTTTCATATGTAAAGCCTAGTACAGTATTTCTTGTATGCACTCTTCTGTTTTAGCTACATCATGGTGGCAAAACCAGCCCACACAAATCTGAAATGGGATGCTCAGGCCTCTGTAGTTAATGGATCACATTAATCATCTTGACTCTGTTTTTTTCTAGATCAATACATGCTCCTTGTGTAAAGGTGCCTTCCTCCAAACTCACATTAGACTAGGTGAAAGAAATAGAAAGGGAGTGACGTGTTGAATATGACTAAACATTACGTAGCAACTCTCAGCTGAATTGTAAACACCAGGCGTGTAAACATTTGACTCTATAACGTAATTAACAAACTTCAAAATGTCAAAACGCACTTACAATGATAACTGCCATATCTTACAAAACCACAGTTGTCTCACGGTGACCAATAACATAAAGTTGCGTTTAGCCTGAACCCAAACCTCTTGAACATCACCCCTCCTCTACCTCTTTACTGAGATGTCCAACATATCAACCCAACCTATGAAGAGGAACCACATAAACAACTCAAAACAAACACGGCATGTTGCGTTGCTAAGACTTGCAGCCTGGGTTTACAAGCTAGCAACATAAAAGTTGCTAATGTACCGGTAGTTACATACATTGCCGGTAGTCTAACTATCAAACGAAACTGTCCAACACAAAACTATTAAGCTAATTATCATAAGGAGTGTTGTTGCCGCTGAGAGCCGCTGACGGTTCAAACTGTTGACGTTACCTTGCTGTTGTTCTAGCTAGTGTTTCGTCCTCGGTATCGTTTTCTAATCACTGAACACTGAAACATTGAAAAGTTGTCTGCCAACATATTGGCGAATCAAGCTGCTGATGGGGTCATCTCTGGAGTCTGGTTTGGAGCTAGCTTCATATCAGTTGCTGTGGTTGCACCTTGTAATAGTTAGCTTTGGTCGCTACACCGCCGACTGAGAAGAAGAAACACAGCACCAGTGTACTTCCTGTACTCCCGTGGTGCGTTTACTGACAGTCGGAGGTGGGAGCTTCTGATGTCTGTGATGGGCAAAAATAATCATTACTACTAGGTAATTATTAGTACTTTTTAACATTTTAATCGTGTTTTTGTAAGGCAGCTATCTGCATAACAATGCGGAGCAATTTGTTAACATTAAATCTCCAAAAATGTATCAGTTTATCTTGAATATTAATATGGGTGAAAGTCATAAAACAAAAATCAGCACTTACAAATAAATGAGGTTAATGTATTTTCATCTGTAAAGTCACATTATTGATTGATTGTATTGTAAAAAAAAAAAAAGGAAGGAAGTAACCCTATATTCATTCTTGATTAAATATAAATTTGAAACCTTTAGGGTGATAGTAGATTGGACACATTTTGTGCAGCGTTTATAAGTTGTATATTGTCCCACTTACATTGATTTAAAAAGCATAACATTTAAAACCTGAGACTAAACTACACTGTTTATTTGGGGAAATTGATATCATGTAAAAATTAACAATATTTACAGTGGGTCCTGTTTACATGTCCTCAGATGCATCTGATGCAGGTGGCTGCTTTCAGCACAAGTTTTCTAGGCTTTCATAGCTATTTCTCTGACTAGATG
Organism: Epinephelus lanceolatus; assembly: GCF_041903045.1. NCBI lineage: Eukaryota > Metazoa > Chordata > Actinopteri > Perciformes > Serranidae > Epinephelus > Epinephelus lanceolatus. Next base: position 16,254,188 of record NC_135737.1, on the reverse strand, counting down.
TCTCTGTGCATCTTCCTCCATGTCAGTCCTCTTCAACCTCCAGTTGGTACTCTTCTCACCTTGGTTGCATTATCTAAAGCAGACAAAGTCCAGCCCAAAGGGATTGGAGCCAGTTCAGGGTTTAGTGCTGGACTAAGCAACATCCTGACAGACATTTTTGGGGATCGTCATTTGAAAATACTGCTTTTAATTCATATATAAATATACATTTTGTAAAAGTCGTTATGCTGTCTTTTTTTCTGTTCTACTGGTGTGTTTGAGATGTAATAGATCGGTCATGTTTCACTTACCACTCTGGTTTCATTTCTTACAGAGTAGGCGTGGAGAAAGGTTTTTGTTCTTATCTCAACCTTAATGTGGTCATATTGTCTGATTAGGTGAATGCAGAAAACGCCCAAATGACTAAGAGTCTCATTAATCAGGAAAAAAAAGTATTTAAAACAAACAAACAGGACCAGAAGTGACACAGCTTATGCAGCTCTAATGGTGGGTGATGCCAGAGAAAAGGTCATGCTGTAAATGCTGTAAAAAAGTGTTTATTATTTTTGGAACATCAGTTTCAGCTTTATCCTCAGGTTTGGCTCGACCTTCATCTGTGCTCAGAACTGAATGCTGATGTTCATTTGCATTTTAACATGCATACAGTTAGCATGTTAATGATGGGTTGGTAATTTGCTGGTAGCAGCATGTCAGCATCAATACATTTATATTCAGTGTGCAGCATATAATAAGGTAGTCTTAAATGTTAGCCTGTATTACACAACCCAGTTCCACTACCCTGATCTCACTTCCAGTTCTCTGTGATGCATGTTTGTCACAGCACTGGCACTACAAGCCCTTTGATTGTGAAGGATTAACCACAAAATCCACTGATGTTTCAGGTTACAAATCTGATCCAAGTACTTACACTATTACAGTGGTATAACTTTCCTGCCTTGGATTCTTTAAACATGAAACCAAAGATCTGAACCAATCTGTATCATGAGAGATGCATTATTGTACACAAAATAATGACATTTTAGTTTTAGCCTTTTCCCACCAACAAAACTCATCTCTTCTTTTAAAAAATATAGCTTTTAAGTAACTCTGTGCCTACAAAGGACTTAAGTGGACTAAGTAAACAAACATGCCACTTTGTTTGAAAAGCACCCTCTCTCTCTGTGCAAACTTGCACTGTCATCATCAGCATCCTGTCTGGAGTATTGTGTTCAACAAACCCTTGAATGCTCCTTGTGGGAATTTAAAACCACAATTAAGCATAAGCAAGAAGGCGTTTAACAACCTGAATAGGATTAAAGTATGCATGACTTCACAGAATAATGAATGTTTTTGGATAATGACTGAGTGTAACTATGACACTGAAATGTTTAGTTGTTACACATTACTCATGAAACTAGGTTGTCACCTACGTGGCAATATAGAAACAATACAAAACAATGTAGGAAACAATACAGGGAGGAAGAACCTGCTATAATAGTTGGAACTGAACTGTAAAACTGCATCAGTGTAACTGTGTCAGGAATGTAATACACTGCAACCAGCAGGTGGAGCCATGGATAGGATAGTCTTAGTGCACAACACATTGCACTGTTTTTTGCCAAAGCTGAACAGACCACTGACATGCTCATATTTTATTTGAAGATAAATTCATATGTGTCAGTAACTATAAATTGTGACTTAAAAAATAAGCTGAGAGATAACTTTTAAAATATGTACTTTTCCATGTATGCCTTTTGATGAATAAACAGTGGCCCAGTCAGTCTATATCAGACATATAAGAAATGTATGCATGTTTTTATTTCTTGGATAAAATAAAGCATATTATTGATATAAATCAGTTTAAAGCTACTAATTTAAATGCTGTCCCTTAACCTGTTTCGGGCTTGGATGTAGTTTAACAATTGTTCTGTAAATCTCAAGGATTCAAGGATCTTTCATTGTCATTCACATCACATTTACATGCAGTGGAATGAAATTTCGATTCTCAGGTCTGGTATAGCCCATGTAAACAATACAAATATATACAATAAAGTAAAGGGAAAAGTAAGAAGGCAAATATAAAAGGTAGTAAGGGCACATAAAGTGACAACGATTTGGATCTGTAAGTGTAAGTTAGAGTTTGTCACTGCAGCATATCATGAAATATACAGGGTGTCCCACAACAAAGAATTGCTAGATACTAGATAACAAGATAGACATATAGATATGTATGTATAGATAGATAGATAGATAGACTTACATACATACATACATATACATACATACATTTAGATACATAGACACATAGGAAGGAAAATTAAGTGTTCGGCACCATTAATGGTGCACTCAACAGACAATATTTTATGCTATATGAAACTAGTATTATCACTGTGTATCACTGTATTCCGAGTGAAATTCAGGACATACTCAAATGTCAATGTCTGTCATACAGTTTTGACAATTACAGACATATTATAAAGTCAAATTCTTGAGACTTGGAGAATTTAGTGGGAGTGATATGGGAATATTTTATTCAATTAGAAATGCAGGGTTGCAAATATATTTTGACTTAATTTATTTCCAATAAAGTAGTTTACTTACTCATTTGAATTAATTACAATTTCCGTGCAAGAAACATGATAGAGATGAATGAACAGCAGCCAAGAATACCCTTTAAAGGTGATATGACGCTGTTAAGGTGGACCGGAAATTTCCAGTAAGGAGCTGGTCAAGGTGCTGTGTCGTCTGGAGACCACTGTGGCTCAGCAGGGCAGTACTGAACCTGGCAAGGTCACATACACGTCAACCAAATGTGTTTCTCTCGTTTCACCACATAGACATGTTTCTTTGCATCTGACTGAGTGAGCAAACCGATCACAGACACGTCAACCTTAAGGTCCTCCTTAAAAGTATGAAAATGTAAGCAGATAGATGAAGTAAATTGTAACTGTACGGAGCACAGACCACCTGCAGACTACAAGCGAAATTAAAACAACGTGACAATATTATAAATGTTTCTCTTTGTTATCTTGGAATTTGGGATTCGTCATGATTTGCTGTGACACGCATGCGCACAGAGCCCTGTGAGCGATGGCGAAATTCCTGACTTTTATGCGAGGAGCAGGGTTAGATGGAAATTTATCTCGATAAAACTGGCAATTAGGTTGTCATTATCGATACTTAGCATCGTCACCGTCGCTCGCTAGTCACTCGGATCAGTTTTAGGTGCAGTCAATACGAGCGACAGTCGTTCATACTACGAGAAAAGCACATCTTCATCTTGCTAACTATTAGCTAGGTAGCATTAGGTAGCTATTACTAGCATGTCACATTTTGCCTTGTCTTGTGTTTATCTAGGTAGCTAGCAAGGTATCCGTCTCAGGTGTTGCAGAAAGTAGCAGGTCACCGGAGCTCGCTGACGTGAAACATTTCGGGAAGAGCTGCAGAGGAACCATCGCTGTGCATCGGCTTGTCAGTCAAGACTGCTGCTGCTGTGCCGACTGACTGAGTGAGTAACATTAGCTGTGCTATTGGTAATAACCCACTTATGTTGCTCACAGTCTATGGTGTATTAGCTGTGTCTTAGGGGGACTCGAAATAAACTCCAAAGGTTATCGTTAGTGAATTAGCTGACTACGATGTTATGTTGCGGTTAGATAACCAACAGCTAACGTTATGACATAACGCTAAGCACACACACCTGTAGCGAGAGTAAACAATTGTCGTGGCTGCAAGGTAGCTAACCTAGTTAACTTAGCTATGGCAAATAAGGAACATTACCTCTGAGCATTGACTTCAGTGTTGTTAGTGTGACATGTTAAATATAACTGAGCTCATGTTTGTAGTTGCAAAGTGAGGCAGAGACAGGGTTAGCTAAGTGGGTAACGGTAAGGCTAGAGCAAATACACGCACTAAATGAATAACCAGCTGTTGGCCCGTGTGGAGCTGGCTAGCATAGAAAAACATTTCCCCAGGTGTTCCAGCTAAGCCACATTACAGTGTTAGATAAAACCTGCATTCATTTTAGCTGGTATTAGAAACTGACAGCCAAAGTTTTTATATCATTTATCCACGTGAAGCCTGTTCTTTTTGTTAATCATAATTATCCATCTGTCAATGCTTTTATCTAACACTAACCATGAGGAATAAACAGAATTGTTGTTTAGACACAATGTCCTATTATCCTACCCACTCAGGGTCTTTTCTCCCTTCTCACCAAAACTGTAACTGAAAAACAGCTGGTGTGTCCTTACTGACTGCTCCCTTAGCCACAGTCAAATATGTACAGTCAACAACAGATGTTACCACAATTTCGATATAGAAGTAACTTTTATTGTGCTTCAACAGGAAAGGCTGTGCACTGCCTTTATTATAATGCAACCACAGCCTTTTTTAACAGAGCGTGGTGATTTCTGATATTATTGTTGTTGATAATTTTACATTTACAGTAACATATTTTCCTACAGAAGATACAGGAGTCAAGAGTGTGTGTTCATATTTTAGTGCCAGTAATGTGCCATTCATTCAGCCTCCACAAATAAGTCCAAGTATGTAATAACTGGAGTATACAAAACACTTAAAAATAACACATTCACACCAATCAAATGGCATCATGTTTAGAAAATGAATGATTAACTCTCAAATCTACATTTCCAGAATGACAATAGAAAGCCATTTGGGGCTTCGTCAAATAGAATGAAGGTGGTCAGGACTCAGGAGCAGATGTTAAGATGATCGTGCCTGTGATCAAGGACCCCCTTTGTTACTTCTTGCTCCTGGCAAATACATGTTAACTCGAACATGAATTTTCTTCTGTTCTAGAGTGATTGCAGTGATGGACTCAGAGGCCTAATGACCACACAAGGGGCCTGCCATCATTTAGTGCCCACTAGTAATACTAGGCTAATCACATCTCGGCCCTCTACTGCAGCAGTAGTCCCTCAAACCCAGTTCATTGACCATCACACTGTAAACTGACTTGCTTGTTTAAGCTTAAGGAGGGGAGGGACGAAAGCCAACAGATAAGCCAGATCACTGTGAGGTTTAGAGGCGCATGTGCGAGATTGTAATTAGGTTCAAGGACACATGTTACATTTCCCTCATGGTGTTCTGTTGGGTTTTTTAGACTGATTTTTTGCTAGCCATGTTTATCATGTATGTTTTATCACAAATGGTCAGTCCTCAGTGTGGCCCCTTTGGACTTTTTAAGTCTTATATCACTGCAGTGTCTTAAAAGGCACTGTATCTCCCCTGGAAACTCTCATATGAGCTTATATGTTTAGTCCCTTTTGGTTAATTTGCTATTTGATTGTTTGAATTTAGTAGACATTAGGCTATATGCCTCCACGGTTAGTGTTTGGATATTAATGTTAATGTGAAGGATGTGAGCACACACTGGACAGCAGTGTTTGTCTCTGGCTCCCACATCGTGACATAAACGTAGCGTTTGTTTTAATCCATTGATAGGATAGTTGGTGGTAGTGTTATTTTTTAAATATTTGTTCTTCTTTTCTGTTGTTTTTTCCTTCATACCAAGACAGGTTTGCTTGTGTATTGGAGTGTCATAAAACCAACCAACCAACCAAACAAACAAACAAACACTGTCTTTAACTTTGAGGAAGGGAGATCTTTCCTTTTTTTTGACTGAACAGTGGCATCTTAACAACCTTTTTTTTCTGATATTGCTGTGATTTATTTGTAGTTTGCATCACCTCAACAAAAATGAGATGCCATGTAAGCTGAGCATGCAACATGTAGGAGAGACAAGTACCAGGAGCAATATACAACATAGACTGCACAATGGCACAAATGGGAGTTTCCAAGTTAATATCTAGTAATAGAAACGCATCTGATGAACCAGCTTTTTGGTTTGTGATCAGGCCTATTTAGTGTGTGTACAACAGCTGGTTTAACCTGGCTGCTCATTTATGGCATCAGAAAATATCTTTCAGAGTCAGCAGCTGGGTTGCTGTACCAGATAATGCTCCCAGTGCATGACTGGCAGTGGAAACAATGGATGTGTTTTCAAATTAATTATGATGTGCGTTAAATTCCCACTCAGTGTGATTCAGCTTGTCACAACGTCTTTACTGGAAACAGTTATGCATTTGGAGGTTATTTGCCTCATGCCTGATGCCTCGTATACTGGAGCAGACAGCATTTTAAAACACTAAATATAAAAAACTTTATACATCATAAAACTGTGTAAAAAATCACCAGTACTGGAGGATGGCAGATTTATGTGCCATTGCAAAACACTTGCATCCAAATAAGGTTTCCAGTATTTTAAATTCAGTAATTGTTACAATGTTATAGTGTTTGTAAAATAAATGAAAAACAATTGTAACATTGCAGTAAGTTGCTAAAGATATTTCATGGTGATCATCGTAGTCCTCTCAGTTTGTATTGATGAGTACAAATATCCCTTCATTTATCCTTTTATCTATCCATTCTCCATTTTCATTAATACTTAAAGCCACACATAATAATAAAAAGTTCCCAGAATGTTACAGTTTCTTTGTTGTATTGTACAAAATACCTGCAGAAAACTTGAAGATATCATACTTATATGGTAAATATAGTAAATATAGTTCATCATACATTTAACATACATACATAAGTCACATCCTTAAATTGTACACATTTAGGTGATGATGTGCTTATACTCTGTATACTTAGAGAGTGGAAAGAGAAGCCACATCCTGTGGACATTCTGGGTAAATGTAGTTCTCAGCACAGGTCTAATGACTGGCTGGAAGACTCAACACGATGACACCACAAAGCTTTGTGGTATACTTTGTACATTTGGATTGATCGCAGTGCCTTTTGTTGCAGAAGTACCTCTTCAGTGGTGTGAATGAGGGAGACATGGCAGACCACACCCCACCTCTGGAGTCCGGCCAGCTTCTCAGCCCTGAACTCCCAATTCTGGCCTCACCACCACCCCCAGCCATGGTCAACGGGGAGGGCCCCCAGCAGGTACACTCAGACCCCTCTGCCCTCATGTCTCTCTTCTATTAGTCACAGTTGCTGCATCAAGTCTGTTATGCCTAAATTGACTTCTAGCAATCTGCCTTGTAATTACAGTTGAAGGGATTTGTTAGAAGTGGTGCCTCTGGCTTATTTTGGCCTCAAGTCTTTAGTTGTTGAACTGAAAATGACGCCATAATAGGTTGTGCTTGCTTTTTTTGTGTTTGTCAGAAATATTTGTGTAATTTCATGCAAATCACAGGAATATTGATTGTTTAAAATGCACCACATACATGGACTGAATCAGTACAATTGAGAAATTTTAGCAAGTGCACTTAAAACACTTGAGCACTTACTTAAGTATTAACACTAGAGGCAGTGACAAAGTGTATGGTCTGACCAGCACAGTAGGGAAACACTAATGTGGTATTTGGCCTGAAATGTAGTCCAGTGGAGGCTAGAGCCAGGGCTGTGTGTGTGTGTCAGGCAATAAAAAATTCAAAAGGTGTCTAAAGCCCTACATGTCAAGTTGTTCAATATAAAGGCTGCGTGTGAGTTGTTTTAATTTAATACTGTTTGATTAATTTATTTTATATTTACCTTTTGCCTTAACTTACTATAGCAGTGGAATGATCAAGATGGCAATATCTCAGACCCAACTGTACAAAAAATGTTTTACTGTTGTGTTGCTATAAACTCAATCTGATTTAGGGTTGTCACTGTAATCTATACTTCTTGTGAAACCTGCTGCATTCGGTGGCTTGTTTCAGATGCTTAACAAAATATGCACACATGGCACTCACTCAGATGTGTATTGAAACAACCCAAACGGATTTGATGTCCTCAGTTAAACTTTTCATAGAACATATTTAACAGGCAACAGGTGCTTGTTAGTTATAAACCACATCTCTCTCAGTTTTGATAGCAGCCTTGGCTGTATGGGTACAGGATATGGGGTGATATCCCCCGTCATCTCTTTTCAGTATCAGAGTGAGATTGAGTGGCCCTGACAAGCCTGGGTGATTTCCCTGTCATTTTGATGGTCATCAGTTCGATTTGCTTAAGTTTCCGTGACTTCCTGGGGGACAGCGTGTAACCCACAGCGATATCTTTTCCGTCATTTCCTCAGTCTTATGCAGTTTGTCTAGATAAGACTTGCTAATATTAGTGCTGCCCTATAAACATGCCTTTCTCCAGCCATCTTGTCATTTTCCACAGTGGAAAAACCCTCGCCTGAACCAGGCTTTGTTCACGTAGAGATCAAATTTTGCCGTTGTGTTGGGCTGTGAGGGTGTTGTTCTCATGGAATTCAGTTACCTTACCACCTCCCACAAAGGTTACCTGATTACCTGTCCTCGTCTCCTGTCAGTGTTTACAGTGTTTTATGAGAGCTAGAGGAAAAAAATGCGGCTGTTCCTTCCTGGTTTACATCATTACCACCCTGCTGTTCAGACCAATTTGAGACACTGCATGTTCATGATCGCTGAAATGTGCTATGGGGAGGAATAACAAGTATCGGATAACAAAGAGCAGTTACTGTGTTTTTTCGAACTACAGCATGATGACTTTGTTTTTGCACCAGAGGTCTTCGTGTATCCCTCTCAGACATATGAATACTCAGATACATGATATACAATTATATACAGAGACCATTTACAGTCAATAAACTATATGAGGTTTGGATGACAGTCACGAAAAACCATTATCAATGACAAAATGGCAAAAATCTGTAGCAAAGAATAATTTGTATTGTGTATTATAGACCCATCGTCGAAAGAAATTGTGCTTACTGCTACATCAACAATAGAACAATTGGCAGCTATGCACAAGGCCAAACCTTTTGGGCGGCTCCCATTACATGTGCATTTTTCACTGAAATACGGCAAGAACTGGATATTATGTATTGTGGTTTCAGGGTCAGTGTCATCCATCTGTAGCCATCATTTTCGACAATGCTGTATGAGCACATGTCCTTGCAAATATAATGGCGTATTACTTCAGCCATTATCTTTGACCATGAGGAGTTGAGTATGAGTGTGCAGTTGCTAATGCTAGCATGTGCAGCTCGCCTCAGACTTACTTCTCCTGCAGGTAACACTTAAATCGGTGATGTGTGTACCAGTATATTTTTAAAGCATTTCATGGTCATTTCTCCTTTTGCATGGCTCTATTTTTGTTTCTTTAAAACGTGGTGCCTACAGCTAGCTGTTATTTTAATTTGCATGACAGGGGTTTTTTTGCAGAGGAGTGATGGGTCACACACACTTCTTCTTCTCCTTTGCCTTATTTTCTTTCTTCTTGTTCTTGTTCTTCTTCTTCTTCTTCTTCTTCTTCTTCTCCTCATACATGTGGATATCTTTTTGCACATCTGTGGTCACATTGTCTGTGATTTTGATTGTATAAGGGCTTTTATTGCATTAACATTTCAGCTATGTTAGTTTACTTACTGTAAATTGGTCCTAGGTACAGTGCTTCTTTTATTGTTCTTTTTACTACCTTGTGAAAGCACACATTGCACATTAGGAGATGATGTGACTGACTTCATGGTGTCTGACTCCTGATTCTGATGTAAAAAAGACATCCATTTTGTATTATTCGATGTAGGGCTTTTCAAGGACTGTTGTTTGACCGTCGCTGTGAATAAGATGTAGCGTATGTCTGCTGTGTGTCTGAGGAGGTGTGTAAATATCATGACAGCTGCAGAGTGAGGGGCAGGAACCACTGGAGGGGTCTGGGCCCCGACAGAGCGAGGCAGGACTGCGGTGACAGTGAAGAGGATTCACAGCGATGGCTGACCCCTTCACTTCTGACCTTTAGTTGGAGAAGCTGCAAGGACACCTCATTCTTTGTTCTTGGTTTCTTTATCCCAGTCTTGGCTTGGTATTAACGCTCTGTTGGACCAATTATTCTGAGTCAGAGAGGAAGCTGTTGTCTCGGGGTCATTACCTGAGATGATTCCTTTTTTGAGATGACTTTGGCTACAGTATGATTCACTGCCTCCATCCATTTAAGCCCCCCTCCCCTCCAAGATTTCCCTGCTCTTGCCATTTGGTTCATAGCTAAATTGGTAATGGATGAATCAGTCTGTTGCTCTCAATGTTTCAGCCCAGCTAATGGCTTATTTACTTAGTTGTTGTATGTGCTAATGGTTATGTATATTTTTTTCCATTTTGTTCATCATACTTTTTCAGTAGACGTGCCATTTAATGTTTTCATGTTCTTTGTGCTTGTGTTTTTATATTCTTCTGGTTTGATGGATTTAAGGTCTGTGCTTGTGACCTGACAGACTGAATGTGATAAAAACATATTTTAGAAAAATGTGATAAATGTCCTCAGAGCTTCATCTAACCCTTCAGGATATATTAATATATTACAAGATCTTTCAAGGCAATGTACAATGGACTTTTGACAGGTAGCTTAGAAAAAACTGTGTATGGAGGAGTAACTGTTATGCTGTTCAGTTGATTTGAATTTCGTTTCTTTTCTGATTTTGTTCAAACATAATCATGTTGTTTTTAAATCTTCCGTGACATGAGCTGAGATTTAAAAAAAAAAAATAAAAAAGTCCTGTTTGCCCCGGCTATGTGAGAGAACACTCAGCATTAAATAGTAACTACACAAATTGAACAGGGAGCACACAGCCATGAGTGTGTGGTCTGCTTGTGGCTTCGTGCCATGCGTGGGCTAATGTTACTGTGGGATAGTGAGACCTCACTCCCGACTCAGCCCTCTTTAGTGCTGGCCTTGTATGCTATAGCTAGACACAGGAGACAGGGCCTTGGACATGTGCCCCTCACAAGTTGCCAGAGGGCTCAAGATGTTGTGACACAAACGCAGCCCACTCTGTTTGTCTCCTGGTCAGCCACTGAATCATCTGCGAAGATGAGGGTGAGCCCACTATTTGTCGACTACTGTGAGGAGGTGGACAGAGCGTGACTCAGCAGTGTTTAGGACACTTTCTTCTAAGCCAGTGAGACAAACCATACCACTGTTACTGCGCCAATATTCAAATTGATCCAAGTACTGAATATTTAAATCAACGACGCAAATATTGATCTGGGCTCCACTCAATTGCCATTCAAGTGCAAGAACTGCAGTTTAGCTTTAAGCTAACTGTGGTCTAATACATCAGATGGCAACATTTGTGTTTAATTGTGTAGCACATGGTCCCTAACATATTAGGAAAATGAATTAGGGTTGCCCCCTGAAAGTCGAAGATTTAAATCGCCAGTCAGAGGCACCTCAGTCGACTGAGATTTTTCAAGTCTGGCCGCCTTTTTTTCTGTCAGTGGCTGTTCTTCTGGGGACATTTCGGTCCGCAGATTTAGCTGCAGATTGAGCACTCAATCTCTCAGGTGTAGGCAGCTGCAGACCCAGACCCAGGGTGAGCTTGAGTTAGATGGACGCACCTGCATGAAAGGAAGAGAGGCTTTGCCTTATTTTTTGTGTTCTGGATGTTTATGGCCAATGAAGGGAGATCAATGTAGGGGACAACAGGTCTTTAGAAAATAGTAAAACATCAATTTTAATGTGTTGGAAATTCAGGAGATGGACATAAGGCTTCGTTAAAAATGGCCAAAATGTGAAACCTTCCAGACTTTCCCTCAAGCAGCTTGACTGACCAAAAGAGTGACCAAGCTTGAAGGACCTTAGCCAGGAGGCTGACCTGGAAGCCTAGGACTACTCTGACATTAGTTCAAAGTGCCTTAGCTATGATGAGAGATTCCTCTGGAAGGACTACACTTGATACAGGACTTCACAAGTCTGGACTATGTGGTAGAGAAGCCAGATGGGAGGAAAAAAAGCACACGACAGCATGCCTGGAGTTTGTAGAAATCCATGTGAAAATTTTTAGAGCGCAGGAGCCAAAAGATAATGTGCTCTTACTTAACTAAACTGAATAGTTCAGCTGAAGTGGAGAGCACAGTATCAGGACTACCACAGCCTATCGCCTATCTAACACCAGCTCCATAGTGAAGCATGGTGGTGGCAGCAGTACTTTTTTATTAGAAATGCTAAAGGGAGAAAAGACCAGAGCTTAATACAGACAAAGACACAAGTAAGATCTTCTTCACAGTAGCATCCTTATTTAGCAGGACAATGATCCTAACCATGCACCCAGATCAGTACTCAGGTGGCTTCATTCCTTGATTGATTATATAATAAATCCTATTTAAATTGTGTTGAATGAAGTCCCACCAAATTTAGAAAGATGTGGAGACATGGCATAGTCCAGGTGTGGGAAACTAATGTAGATGTAGGTGCCTCTAAAGACTTGTCAGTGGTTGAACAGTTACTTGAAAGATATGGCAATTTCTTCTTCTTTTGTACTTAAGTATCATTAATTCGGTACCTGAAATGGACATCACCATCTAGGGCCAGGCAATATATGGATATTATATCAATACTATGATATGAGACTAGATATTGTCTTAGAAAATACCAGCAGTAAACCCAGTATCGTTGCAATATTGATATCTAGGTTTTTGTCTAAAAAATATTGTAATATTTAATTTTCTTTATATCGCCCAGCCTTACAAACATATGTCTGGCTAAGATAAGATAATCCTTTATCAGTCCCAGAGCAGGGACATTTGAATTTCAACATAATGTGTCCCCTTTAAAACATAATATCCACTATGCACATAATGCAAAGTTCAAAGTCATCATCAGTCAGTAGTGTTTGTTGATTATTCATGAGCTTATAGAAATAATATAGATGTTGAATAGAGACATGAAAGCCAATTATTAACATACTAAACAGAAAGCTTGTGGAAAATATTGTGTGGCTCAAGTTTCATAAATGGAGTGTTAGAATGGATGTACTGTTTATGGTTGACTGTATGCTGTGATAACAATTTGTGGTTCCTCCCATAAATACATTTAACAGATTATCTCCTCTGTGACTTAATATTGCTAAGAAGAGAATTAATATTTACAAGGACTTGCTACAGCTTGAACAGCCCTTGGGAAGATTTTTTTCCTATCTATTTGTGTCCTATTCCTGTTATTTGTGTCCAAGGATCCTGGAGGGTTGAGCGTCATGAAATTGCCTTGAATTACAATTGCACATAGATGCCATCAGCAGCAGGGAGACTGCATTAGTTCCGGGCTAGTTCCGCCAGTGGCAGGATTTTCCCTGTGTCATTCAGCTCCTGTTTCCTGTCCACCCAGCTGCTTGTTCACATCAACGACAGTAAACAATTAAGAGGAACAAATAGTGAGAAACCTGAACTCTGAGTCACCAGCAGCTCAGAAACGTCAGAGCTAACAGCCATGAACGCACAGAGCCGGCCCATTCTCCCGGGTAATAAAACTCAGCAGTGGCCACCTGTGTGACAGTGTGTGCTAATTGATCCACAGTCTCTTTGCATAGGGTTCATACATGGACGTAAATCTTTACAGCGGTGGGAACAAGAGATATTACTTGGACATACTGTTCTATGATTTTGTGGCAGTGCATGTGCTTTTATATTGTTCCTCTTCTCCTAATACATGTTTTTTTTTTCCGATGCGGCGCTCTAATATAAAGATTATCCCTGTTGTGAATGTGACTAGGAAACCATTTCACATTAGAGTGCTTAGTCATCTGTGTAATAAGTAAAGTTTGCAGTTTCCTAGCACTATTTCTGAGTCCATATACTTTAGTATTAAGTCATCACACAGTTGGTTTGAAAGTATTTCACAATAGCACTGTGAATTCAGAATTTCCACGTTTATTAGAGCTGAGCTTTAGGGGGATACGAGAGCTGGTTGTGTGGGTAACTTTGACTGGCAGTTGCCTAAAGCAGTTGGAGTTATCAGAGGAGAAGCTTGTCTGATCTAAAAAATGTATTAATCTTTTACTGTGGTCTTTTTTGTGTGTTGCAAAACAATCATTTGTTGTACTAAATATGCTTAAGACAGCGCTACCAGGAAAACCAGAGGTTTGGTCTCTGTTGAACATTAGACATTGATGTTATATTATGAAGCAATCCTTTGAAATCCAATGCAAAATAGTCAAGAAAACATTAGTAACCTGTCTATATTCTAAGCCCCAAACACTCATTTCATCACACAATACACCACAATGTTATGCCATTGTAACTCTGAAAGAAAAACAAAATCCTAACACAATTTAGGCCAACATGTCAGTCCAATTCCAGACTGCTAATAGAAATTGTTCTGTAACATCAGCCTCAATTTTATCAGTAAATATTTGGAGAGTGGCGCAAGGATTGTTTTGGTGCGGAGTTAAAGGTTTATTTTATTTAGTTTATTTAGCTGCTGAGGCTGCTGACAGTGTTCCTGTCTGTCTACAGTTCAAGAAATAAAATCTCTGTAGCTGATTTACTTTACTGTGGATGTTAAACACTATCAAATTAAATAGCATTCGCCCATGATTATTTTGTGTTTCCCTGTTTTCACCTGCAGATTTCAAAGAAAAGTGGCACATCTCAAAATTGCATATTTGGTTTATGGTTTCATGTATTTTAGCTGTATAGAAACAAGAAATAAATCACCCATCCTGATTTCACTGTGAATTTGTCAAGATTATAGTTGGGGAAAAACACTTTAAGCATAGTGACCATAACAGATCATTTATTTAATCACTGCAAAATTTTAAATCATTTGGATTGTTTATGCTGTGTAGACTGTTCATATTTCCCTAAAGTCATCCTACTTTATAATCCTGTGAACACTGATCACTGCTGCTAGTGGCTATATGTACCTCATTCTTCAAATCCATCTTTTTTTTTTTTTTAATTTTAGGCGGAGTAAAGAGAAGCGTAGGATTTCATTTTGTGGAGGATGTGCCTTAGGTGTACCCCTTGCGCAGCAGTATCAGTGACGCAGAGAATCTGTTAACTTGGCACATGCTGATCAAGTGATCAGCGCTGTCGCTTTAAGGAATGATCCATTCAGAATGAATGAGGACAGATGTTACAGAAGCCGTGAATACTTGCAAGCTCTGTTTATTGTGTCGCCGTACAAATAGTGTCTCTGTTTTGACTGTCAGTGGGCTGCTTTGTGATCTTTGAAGACAGTAGAGAACTCGAGGGTGCAATTGTCGCCAGCGCTGGAGCTCTGCAATTGAACTCCCACCACCTCATCTCCTCTCACATCGATCGGAGTATTAAGAGAGGGTGTATGGCATGTCGCTCTGTGAATGGGAGAGAGAGCCAGGGAGAGTATGAGGGGGAGGGAGAGAAGCGGGGGTAGGGAGACGGACTGTAGCATAGTCGTATATGTCAGCCTCAGAAGCTGCGTGGGTCGCTTAGCTCCCTCACGCCATTGTTGTTGTTGTGAAAAAAGGCAGAACAAAGGACTCCCCACGCTATGGAACCCTTATACGTTTGCCGGCTTAGCTGTGTTATGATCACGCCCTGATGGAATGCTATTGAAATTAACCATATTAAGGAGCACAGCAGGCGTTAACTGAGCTGGCACACAATCAGTGACAGAGGCAACAAGGGAACTGAATAGCAAACTGAGGCATCATCCTCCTCATATTTGGTCCGGTTTTCTCGGGTTCATCCACCTCCTTTTCTAGAGAGTGGCCACTGCTGATAAGGTTTCAATCCCTTCTCTGAAGGTTTGGTGCGGACATTGCTGTGGCTTATTTGTTGAAGGGGTTGCTGTGGATACTGACGGTAGGGAGGTTGCACTGAAGCCAGAGGCAAGAGTGAACAAGCCGCCTGCTGCAGAGAGTGCCGCTATGGAGCAGATGAGGCTGAACCAGGCTAAGCAAACATGAGATTTACGCCACACTTGCTGTGAATTCTCCATCCAGCGCAAGAGACTAAGCCCCATCCGCCTACATAGCTTCTGCTGCACTCCTCGCCTCTCGCCAGTTTCTTTCTGGATTTTGTGCAGGAGTTGATGGAAGTGGAGGGTGTAAAGGATCAGCCCAGCCAGATCTGTTAGCATCGCAGATCATGTGATTTCTCATGAGGGCTGGGTGAAGTGGTGGAGGGTCTGGTAGACCCTGGAGCATCTTTTTCTTTTTCTCTGTGACAGCGTGAAAAGCGACGCCTGAATGAGAAAAAGCAATGCGGGCAACAGTAAGTATCAGTCAGGTCTTTTGCAAGCAGAATTTCCTTCCGTGAGATTGCTGTGAACATGCAATGAATGTCTCAGTGTTGATTTCAGTGTAACTTCCAATGTTAAGATTAAATTGAAAAAGGGAGTCATCATCCTAGGAGGGGTGTTTGCTTCACACAGAACGGGGTGGACAACAAACATGCACATGCACCCAACTGTGAAGTGTTTAGACTTTGATTCAATTAGACCTCCATTGCCCCGCATCCCCCACCCTCCCCCTTCACCACCATCTACACTTGCTGCTGACGCTGCCTGTGTGGGTGTGTATGAACATATGAGCTTCTGTGTGTGGCAGTCAAAAGGCTCTTTCCTCTCCCTGCTGAGCACATGAATGGGAGCAGTGTCTGAGATGGAGGTGCTGATGATTTCTGTGCTTGAAGAGAACCATAGGCAAAGCCCTTTGCCAGGGGAGTGTAGATTCTATGACAGCGACTTCCACAAGAGTGAGGTAACTAGCGCCCACACACAGTGCCGGGCAACAAAAACCTAATTATGTGTGTTCTTTTGAAGTTCAGAAGAAAAGTTGTAAGAATGATGAATTTGGGATTTGAGAAGTTCCAGAGTATCTTGATTTTCTTAACATAATCTGGCCTGTTGATTAAGCAAATGGAAAAGAAAAGAACATTTGTCATAAGTTCTGTTAAATATAGTTTAATTTGGCGGTTGTCAAGAGAAGGAGACATTGATGGGGATGTTGAATGGTTTAAAAGTTTGTTCCCTTTGTACAAAATGCACCTTTTAAATGAGGCTTTTTCTTGTTCAGTTCTAGTGCTCAAGTCTTTTGTAATGACAGAAGCAGCATGACTCAGTGTAGGGTAGCAATGTGTACCTGATATTTCCAGCAGTCATTATGAACTCCATGAATGGGAGATGGAGATATTAACAGTTTAGAGTCTGTTAGGTTTATGGTTAAAGCTGTAAAAATGCATTTAAAGCCTGAAAACTCAAGAAGAAAAAAGCTGTTTTTCGGCACATTAGGTGGTGGCTATTTTTATCTAATCCAACTAGGTATGGGGAGAAAACAGTTCAGTTGCACATCATGGATCCTGTGATGATTTCTTGTAGAAAATATTGACACAATCAGTATTTTTAGACGTAGATGTTAGTTGTTTTTTCCCTCATGTTAAAAGTGGATTAAAAATAATCACTTCCTTTACTTCCTATGTTTTCATCTGTTTGCAACATCTGTTGAATGTTCCTGAAGTGTACAGGTGGTTGCTATTTTTATCTCATATGTACAGTAGGGAAAATCACCCTGAGCTAAATAAATAAAAGAAATAATGATAAAATAAATAAATAAATAACCGTAACCTGTAAAAGATAGAAGTAATAACAGTTTTTAACACATACTCTGAAAGTTGTCAAGCATGATTAAAATTCAACCATTTAATCTCACTGATTTACAGAATGAGCAGCTTTTTAAATAAATGATGCTTACGAAAGACACCCAAACAATAATTTCACGATTTTATGTTTCCCTCTCCCTCAGTCATTAATATAATTATCCTTTTTTGTTTTTATGAATTTCTGTTTTTGTTTTGTTTGTACAACCAAAATAAACTGAAAATACACATTTGATGTAAAATCAAAGCTGTATTTATTATTCTGTGCTGCCTCTTACAAGCAGTCCCTGATTCTATGGGGATCATCGCTCATATTGACAGTGAAAGTTGATTGAGTAGAACATGATCTTGTGTATTGATTGTGTGTGTTACATTTAACACCCCCCTTTTACACACATAAATTGTACCATCAATAGATTCAGTTGTCCAGGTATGGCAGTGGCTGTTGGTGTTCACACTTTAGTCTCCATATAAGAAATTGCTTTTTTCCCCCTTAGTTTAATGATTATTTATCTCTCCTAATTGAATTGGGTCCATTGTGCTCATTTTAACCCCCGCAGTCTGTTAGTTAATTCTCCTGTTGATGTTGTTGCAATACCTATTTCAGTGTATTTTTGACCCCCAAACAAGTGGTGCTATGTGAACTGAAAGGGAACCTGTTTAAAGTGGTTTTTGTCTACTGCACCTGTTTTAAGCAGGCTGGAGCGCTTGTCCCATAGCAGGCAGCTTTAAGTGTTTTGGTTCTTGTTGATGGTGTGTTATTTCTGTTGCTCGTACCTGCCTTTGCCAGTGTTACCTACACACAAATCCTCTCAATAGAGAGAAAGGATTTGCATTTTCCTCATTATGATCTTCAGCTTACCGTATTGTCAGTGTAACACCAAACACGGTTGGTGTTAAGTCTGTTGCATACTTTTCTTTGTGCTTTAGTTCTCACCCGAGCTGTGGAGGAACATTCCCACAGATCTACCAGAAAATTGGCTGTGTGCGTTAACATATGTTGACATGTAAAGTTGTCCATGCACAAAAACTGCTTTTGACTAGTCCCTGTAGAATGTGTGTGAAAACTAACTTAGTCAAATGAAATTTTACTTTGTTTCTCCACAGGTAATCCTGGTGCAGGTAAACCCAGGTGAGGCCTTCACTATTCGACGAGAGGATGGTCAGTTTCAGTGTATCACAGGTAAGAAAGCTGTTCTGTTACCACATTATCTTTTTGTTGTAATTCCAGATTTGAATGCATGTTGTTGTATAATCCAGTTGTGAAAAATGTGAAAGGTAATTACAGAATATTAATTGTGTAATGCGCATAATACGTATGGATTTATTTGGACCCATGTTCATTAATTAACCCCTTTTGTAAAAGTAAAAAAAAAAAAAGATTTTAGATAAATATCTCCCTCCTGGTTCACCATGTTTATAGCCTTGAAAAAAAAGTTTATATAATGGCATCTATTAGTTAATTTTCAGAGCACCCCCTTTCCACAACATCTTAAAGGTATGAAATTTTAATACGATTTGACCGTATATTTTTATCCAGCACCCAAAAGCAAAACAATGAATAAAGCTTTTCGATTTAAGTTTTAGTATTACGTTCTTATGAAGACATGCAACATGTGCACATGCCTATTGCATTTAACAGTACCAGTAATGGTTGAAGCTTTTGCTGCAAAATGCTGAGAGAGGTATAGTGTATATTCAGTGGACAAAGCACTACTGCCACAGCAGAGAGTGCTCCAATGAGAGCAGACAACATATTGAATGTGAGTTTTAGGGCATTGTGAGCACAAGACAGACAAATGCTGTCTTGGCTATAGTTCACACAGGGCCAACGAAGCTCCTGAAAATGTATGGCTCATTTAAAATCCGTCCTGAGTCTTGTCAAAATGAATTAATACAGCAAATATGGAAAATACCTAGGGCTGAATGATGTAGTTTAAGTGAATATCTCAGTATTAATAAGAAAATTCTCATATTAAGTTATATGCAATAAGCAAATGTGCAGTGTCACATGGAAATCAAACTGATGTTCAGTGCAATAAATTGTTCTTCTGTTAAGTATAACCTCAGACAACTCTTCACAAGTGCAAACCAAAAGCTTGAATAACTCATTTTGTTATTTTCTTAACCGCAAATTTGCTTGGAGTCTTTAATTTGATCATCTGTAAAAATGCACACCCATGCAAAGAGACAGTGTTTAAAAAAAGAATCGATAGATTTGCACTTTTTCAAGAGTGCAAATGCTAAAACTAAAATCTAGAGAAGAGGATTTTACTGTACATTGGTGGTTGGCTGACTGATAAAATGTACTTGAAAATGTTTGATTTTTTTTCCCTTTTGAAATGTGCTTGCCTGTAAGAGGTAAAAAAAAAAAAAAAAAAAAAAAAGATAAAATGAGAGTTTAGAATCTCTGAGCCTGTACGTGTAGATAATTACGACGAATCAGGAGGCTTTCTAAAATCCAGTGTTGACAGTCCAAAAATTTTCATCTAATCATGAGATTGCCTCAGGTTCTTGCAGCTAACAGCAATTTCATGTAGGTGCTTAAGTCTGATCATCTTAACAAGTGTGAGATCATGATAGGTGTAAGCATAATCTCATTAACAGAGCCAGATTTTTTTTTTGCTGAACCTCTTTATTTCCAGCAATCAACTTCACCCAGATTCATTCAGCTTTTAGCAGCGTGTGCAGTGAAAAGGGGAGGGGATTGGCCTGGAAGCATTGACGTATTTTTACAGGAATGACAACAGGATGACAGCCACGTCTCACAGCTCTCAGGCTGCTCAATGACATAATTACATCTTATGGTTCCAGCCAATGCAGAGAGTAGGACAGCTTGAAGAAATGTGTTATGTAAGCCCATCAATATGTTTTAATGAAATTAGGTGTTATTTAAGAGACACTGAGCTGATCAAGCTTGATCACACTGATTCACGTTTCACTTGCTTAATATGCATGGTTACTAAACAGAATGTATCCCAACATGACAAATAATAGGTAATGAGTGTCGAGGATAACAGATCAAAAACAGATACAAAATGCGTCTTGACCCCAGGAAATGTACCATCATCTTCATTCTTCAGTTCAGTAACTGTCATATTGTGTGCACTTAAATGCATTTGCTTTGATTTTTATTGATGTTCCTTTTACAACACTTACTGTACAGCCCTGCACCCCCTCCCCTCCCTTCCCACCCCACCTCCTGACTGTCATATTCTAATGCCTCAAAGGAAAAAAAATCCCCCTTATTGGCTTTGCTACCCAAATGTCCGAATGTCATTTGGCTGCTCTTCCTGTTTAATATGACAGATGATAAAATGAACTGTGCTCCGATATACTATCATGATGTTAAAATAAGCATATGGTATGATTACAGTGTGTTGGTAGAGGAGTTAGGGCAGAAAAGGCGGTGTTTGCGTAAGATTTGTTACACATTCTTATTTGTCCTGATGGCAGTCATTTCCTTTTCCTCAATTGTTGGTGATTGCGCTGGCTTTGTGACAGCAACAATGAAGTCTGGCTCCAACACGTCGCTGACATTGTGAACGGAAGACAGCTGGAGTAGTAGGAGGTAGAGCTGTGGGGCCGTAATTGTAAACGATTATGATAAAATGTAGTTGCCCAAGAAAACATAGATCTGAAAATGATTTGCTTTGTTTGTTATGCTCCACGGACATCCCTCTGTGTATTGACATTTCTGTGAGTTCACCGCCACTCTTTTTTTCTGTTAAATGTTCCATTTGAGTTAATAAAGAAAAATAAAGGATGTCGGCATAATAAAGGTTTTTGAGTGAATAATGATTGCTACCCTTTGTGCCCACAGCAGGCAGGTGCTCAACATTTTAGCATAAATTTAATGACCCACGTATAGACCAGTGCTTAATATCTCACCATTGAAAGACATAGGTTATGTCTTGTCGGTAGCCTCTGACCATGCCATGTGACATATATGAATAACAATGAGACATACGCCTGTGGAACAGGCCGCAGGCATCCAGATTTAGTAGACAAAGGAGCACAAGCAGTGATGTAGAGTGATCCTGCCCAGGGAGTAAAGCCATAATACAGTTTCCTCACATGGGGACACTTCGCCCTACTCCTGTCTGACTGAGCTCCCACACTGGCCCCCCATTATGGGCTGAGTAAACCTTCCTAATAGGGAGCGAGCATACATCGTCTCTCCATCAGAGGAGAAACAAAGGGAGAGAGGTGCCACATAGATCAGTGTGACTGCTACTAACTGGCCTGTCACAGGGTGCACTCATCTCTCGGTGACGTGAATAGAGGGATGACTCACCGCTTGCGGTGCAAGGAGGGAGGAAGAAGAGTGTGTGCGTGCGGGCATGTATGCATGTATGCGCATGCGGTTGGTTGGTTTAGTTTGTTGTGTGATCACAACAACAGATTAGCCTTGTTCACTTAAGTATCTTGTGCATATGCATGCTTTCACCTTTTACCCTAGTATGTACCGACAGGGACAGCGTGACACAAAAACATGTATTTTTGCATGTTTTTTTTATGGATTTGCTCCATCCCACACCAATTTGTGTATTCAAATATGTATTTTCAGCAGCTGGATCCATGTAATTGCCACGTGTTAGCGCATGACAGCCTGTGTGATATGAACAGACAATCTTGTAAATGCAGTTTATGGAGGGCATTTTGCCTTTTTGATATCTGCCTTGGAGGAGGGGCCATTAGTGAGAAAGGCTAATTAGAGTGGCCATTTAATATCTTGCTGCTCCTGCTAGCTGTCCTCTTTGCCATAAGGGGAGTTCTGTATGTGACTGGACATGCCCTCGTGAAACCCAGCGCTTCCTGGGTCATTCTCTCTCAGTGTCAACCACTGTAGATCGGAAGGCTGTATCACCAGCACCAAGTGATAGACCACCTGATAAGCTTGGTGACTGATGAGGCAAGTCAGCGTCAGGACCATTGGGCTGATTAGATCCACTTCTTTATCTGACTTAGTCTGTCTGTGATTCACATCACTTTGGATGATTCAGTCTCTGGTTGATGGCTGAGAGTACCATCTAGTTCCACTGGGCTTATTGAGCCTGATTGAGATGTGCCTTCTCCCACAAAAGCCAAGACAGCCATTCTGGCATCTCGACAGGGAGCTAAAGAGAGAGAGACAGAAAGAGTGTGTGTGTGTGTGTGTGTGTGTGTGCGTGCCTGCGTGTTAGCATGCGCGTGCATACACCTGGCTCAGTTTCTAGCCATTTTCCCAGTGTCCTCTGCCATTTCTCTCTGTTGGATACCGGTTGGTCAGTCAGCCCATCTGCCTACTTGTCCCTTATCTCTGATGCCATAGCTGTGAAACACCTCATCTCATTCCTGATGGTGCTAGTCTCTTTTTTATCAGAGGGACTTAAGGCTGTCATGTCCTCTGTACCTCAAACTGAACAGCCTGGGCGTGCACTGTTGAACATCTGACACTGTGTGGTGAGGGGGTATCCATACTGTCAATACACAAGTCTCTCTTGAGAGCAATTCCACTGGAATTGACTTCCTAAAAAGCTATACTGCTACAGCAATAGACATTTTTCATCATGTGTCTGTTCAGGTTTCTGTTTCTGTTTCAAGTTTTGATTTTTTAGGATTGAGTGAAATCAGTCCAAGTGGTGTCATTACATTGAAATGCCAGTTTGCATTCTCACCTATACACAGCTGGCAAATCAAGACATGAATGTGGGATTGTAGGTTTTATAAAGATGCAGAAATGTTTGGACACAGCCCCCCCCCCCCAGTTGGACATTGGAAAAGTGTTGTGGGTTCTGAAGCTTTTCGACTGTCCGACACATACCTTCAGTGGACTATACTGAAGCCTGTAGAAACATTTTCTTCACAATTCTCAATAGGCATAGTCAAGTGACTAAAATCTGGATGACAGTGTTTGTAATTAGTGGAAATGAATTGAGCAATATCACACAAGAGGGAGTGTTGTTTTACTCTATATCCGCACTGCTGTGTCACAGGCTCGAGGCAGAAGGCCGAGTGCTGAAGATAATCACAGCCGTGCAGATATTCAGTACAACAGCTCGATCTGTATTTGATTTTGCTTGTATACAACAGTTCTACAAGCGCCGTTTATCAACCGCAAAAGGTGGCAACAGGTTATGATTTGTTTGTTTTAAATAATGATTTATTTGGTTTTGCCAACACCAGTAGTTCAGCAACTGGACCGGGACTGTACTGTTTCCATTTCTTTTGCAACCAGTGAAAGAAGTCTGTTGACAGTCGCTTAGGTGGAAATCTGGAGATACCGATGAGTTTACAGTTTAATCCATTCATTGCATCGTCTTCTGTTGTCATATGCGCATACTTTAAGATTTGCAGTGAAGTATTCAGGCTTCTTTCTGTCCCTTCTTCCTTTTTTGACAATTCTTTATTGAACTCAAATGTTAGTTATGGTAATATGTTTCATTTTGTGGCTAATTAATGATTAACATAATAAAGGGAAAGTTCCATTGCTGTATACTATATATCAGCACTCATAAAATCCCACTTGTCCAATCAAATTGCTGGGTCGGAACAGACTGTTGTATGAGGAGTCCTAATTTTTACTAATGACAAAGATTCAACAATGCATTTAAAGGTCTAGTGTGTAGGATTAAGGGGCATCTGTTGGCAAAAACTGTATATAAGATTTCTAATTATGTTTTCAGTAGTTTAAAATCACCTGAAAGCGGAAATTATTGTGTTTTCGTTACCTTAGAGTGACCTCTTTGTATCTACATACAGAGCAGATCCTCTTCCATGGAGTCTGCCATGTTGTTTCCACAGCAGCCCAGTACAATCATGTCAAACACTGGCATTTTCACGTCAGCTATTGTAGTTCTCTTACACGCTCTGCACACAGATTCAGTTACATTAACCTTACCGCTAATGCCACTAAATCTGGGACTCAACTGGGACTTAAAGACGCAAAATCATCATCTTGACATGCCGTACCAGAATGTATTTATCACATTGTCTTTAGGATCATTAATTTGATCTGTAAGTGCTTCATATAAAGAGCCTTACATTTCAGGGTTTACAGGTTATTACACATGACTGAAGCAAAAAAAAGGCCTTTAAAAATGTTTCTGTAAATTGAATCCTAAAAAAAGATGGTATTTTGCTACAGGAACAAAAATCTGGGCAGGAATTATTATTTCCATCTTATGTTTAACTGAATAGTCAGATTTAAAGTTGGTGAATATCAGCAGAAAAATTTGCAGCTTCACAAGAAAAAAATCTGTTTCAACTTTATAAATCATGGCCCTTCTCTATTCATCCTATCTCTCATTTTGTGCTTTGACACACTGTCTCCCCTCCTCTCTCTTGTCATTTTCCACCCTTATTTATTCAAAGCCTTCCACTGAGTTTACATTGTGGTCGTTGAGTGGGCAGCAAGGACGCGTATACGTCATGAAACAGTGGACTTGCTCTGGGCGGCTAGTGGCACAGTTGTTATGCTTATTTTAACTGGGAATACACACCATATGAAATTACACAGGCTTGCATGATTGTATCCATTAAGGTTAAACTCATGCGCACACTTTTGGGGTGGTTGCATGTTTCCTCACCCTCAGCACCCTCTCCCAAACAAAACTCGTCACATATGGTTCATATAATTGGACCACAAACATCAGCCACATCTGCCACATTAGTACATTATTTTTATACTCACCACCTCCCCCATCTAATTCCAAGTACATGTACACAAACGTGCGTGCGGCCGCACACACAGACGAGGTTCATTCACAGCTTCTGCAGTGAGTAGCTCTAAAAATGACTGGGCTTGTGACTCATTCTCCCATTGCTGCATTGATACCAAGGGGGAGGGACAAAAGGTAAAGAGGATGATAGAATGATAGAAGATGGTGAGAGGGAGGGGTGTTTAAAAAAATTTTTTTTTTTTCTAAGTTTCGTCAGGAACGGGATGTCTTGAGGAACAATGCGATTCAGTGTCCACTTAGCTGTTTTGGTTTCACTGGGTTTGTGAGGTTCACTTCTGGTTACAGGAGGAGACAGTGGTTTTAGGGTGGACTCTTCATATCGGAACCAGACCAAATAATTCATTATTTAAAAAAAATCTGGCCCCTGTAGTCACGGCCCTTCTCTTGTTCTGGGTTTTTCTGGCTGAGAGCAGCAGCCGCACTGTGATGTTCTGTAATAAGCGCAAGCATGAAGGTTACTGATTCCCTCCCCTCCTGTAAACGTCATTCATGCCGGTGGGGATGAAAGAGCCATGCGGATGCTTAAAATATCAGGAATTCAGACAGTGTTTACTAACACCTGAGAAGACATGCTATTCTTATTAAATTGTTCTATTGTTTACTGTACAGCTTCCTCCCACAGGCTCTGGTTTGCACACAGATCAACACAGAATGCCCTTTTCCTTTTTTTCCAATATCTCCCCTCCTCTATGAGCCTGGATTGGTGGTGGTTTGATGCTAAAGGGCATGTTGTGGAGAAAAAGCCTGGCCGAGGATGAGCACACACATTCATGGCTTCGTAATCTGCTAATAGAATGTTCCGCTTATTGCAAATTACTACCCTCTTAATTGATGGAAGATCTTTCCTGCCTGCAAGAAAAAAGTGCCATGCAAAAAGAGAACCATTTGCCACAGTGTCATCACCCAAAAAAAATCACGGTTAGGGTTTTAACTTGCAATTAGTACTTTTTTGTTTTATTGACAGTTCAGTACTTAGCCTCTCTCTCCTGCTTGGCTGTAATTATTAACCTCTGTCAGTTAGTCTGCTCGCCTTCCCTTGCCTGTCCTCTCTCTCCTCTTTATTTATGGATGGAGACAATTTATTAGCTCTAATTAATAATCAAGCCCGCTCCATCTTTATAGGCTCACAGTTCATCATGTTACCATTGAGAGATTATTGAGAAATCCCATATGAAACCATTCTGTCTCTCTGCTCTGTCTCTCTACCTGTCTCTTGTATTCTCCGTCTGTGTGCCTTTGCCGATTTTTACACCCTTCTGTTAACCCAGCCAGCTTCTGTCTAGCTTGTTTTCTCCTCTTCTTTTTATTCTCCATATCTAATTGAGGATTCATTTGTACATCCGATTCCTGACAGTTTGCTTCGATTGTTCCCGTTATTTCAGAGCCACATCTGCCAAGTTTCTTCGGTTTGCAATATGCCTTAAAAGACCTGCGTTAAGTTCCACTTGAGTTTGTTTGTTAGGATCTGTATATTCATTTTCAGACAAGAGGAAGCAGGTGGGTGCTTAAAGTAGCCTTACCACTACTTGCGCATCTGTGTATGTGTGTGGACATTAGGGTTGGGTACCGAAACTCGGTACTTTTTGTACTTGGTACCAATTCACATCGGTACTACCGAGTACCGATTCACTTAAAATGAGTCGGTGCCAAATTTCGGTACCTGAGGTGGAGGCGGAGCGAGAGCGCATGACTCGCACCTCAGACTCAGCAACAATGGCGACAAAAAAATGTGCAGACAAAAGTTAATGTGCAGCACTGTTCCTAAATGTTCTCAATAAAATGCTGAAACTGAGAACTTTAGACTATGGGCCCGAATGACGCATAGTGCGTCCAAATTCACACCCGTTCTTCTCTGTGGATTTTCTCCGCGACCGTGCGTCATAGCGAGAAGCCACGCATATCACGTGAAACAGCAGAACTGTAGCACTTGTCAGTAATCCAATGTTTTCACAGCGAAAGAAATTGATGAAGTTACAATAAAATGATGTATAACAGAGCTTTCATACAGCTTTGCACACACATGACTGTTGGATGGATTACTCGCGAATGCAGGCTCGCACAGAAATGCCACGCATATCACATGAAAGCGCAGGACCACACACATCATTGTGCTGTCATCCCATCACGCTGTAAATACAGATCAATTGTCTACAAAATAAAAACCTAACTAATTTCTTTACAATCCATTATACAGATCTTGTTATCAGTCACTTCATATAGTGAGGAATATCGTATCTTACCATGTCTTAGGCTTGCGTGTGTTTCTCCCTGTCTATCCACATTTGTAGGCTCTCAAGATGCAAATATCTCCATATTGTCCAGTTGACACTCCATCAAACTTTGTATGACAAGACAAGCGCACTTCACCTTTGCGCACCCAGACAACTGCAGCCTAATTATGCATGCTGACAGGGCCGTAGTCACCATATACATTGAGGGAAACACATGCCCCCCCACCAATGCCCAAAATGTCTCCCCAGTATATAACTGAAACTGAAAAACAACAACAGACTTTGTTTACTGCAAGCAAAGTGGCAAATATTATCTTGGAGGACATCATTGCACTTGGTTGACTATTTTTTTATGATCTTAGATGTAAATATTGCATGTTTCTTTCAGATAAAACACATTTTTGACTTGTGAATGAGTCAATGGAATTTCTTGCAATAATGAAAAAATACTGGGAATTATGTCCGCCTGGCACAAACCACATGTTTTGGACAACTGTGAATGTCCCACCATCATGGTTCTTATATTGCCAGATTCCAGAGAGTCTCCCCTCTTCATATATGGCAGAATATGTCATTTTCCAACTTGCTACAATGAGATATATGTAAAAATGTAAGAATTTAGGCACACAGATTTGTTTTTTTCATTGATATAAAAATTAATATAAAATACAGGCACATAGAAGGATATGGAATGATGGCAAATCTGGATAGCCCAGATTGTCCTGAAAAAACAAGATATAGCGTGTGTGTAGCCTTTATAATGACTGTGATATGAGCTTAAACGTAAAGGCAGTAAAAATACCCCAAAAAGGCCAATAGCCCATAGGGTTAAAAAGTACCGAAATAAGGTACCGGTTGGTACTGGTACCGAATTCCAGATACCGGTACCGGTACCGTATCGGTTCAATTATGAACGGTACCCAACCCTAGTGGACATATGTCTAGCCTTTGATAAGTCTTTCCCTTGGCTTTTTCGCCCAACCTGAACAATTATCCCCATCTCCCTGCCCTAACCTCCAGCCCCCTCTCGACTCAGACACGCTGCTCCAGTTGATCCTGTTGGCCTCTTCCAGGAGGCGGAGAGGTGATGACGGGTTATGTGATGTGGATGGGAGATGATGGTCCTCCCAAAGTGTTGCCTAGCCTCTGTTTACACTACCAGAACGGGCGGCTTGTTTGTGGCTATTCTTGGCTCAGTGGCAGCCTGCCGTTTTGTGGAGGAGGGCTGATGTTTTTCCCGTGGCTGCTTCCTCTGGAAGGCTGGCACTCCATGGCCACGTCAGCACAACCAGTGCTCCAGTTGACTCAAGGGGAGGAGAGGGGAGGGGGAGGGGGATGTGGCCTTTTCTATCTGATCTCTGTCAGCACTCGTGCGTCAGTCTGATGTAAAAGAGTGGGTGTTCCCCCCCACCCCCCCCATTCTCCACCCTACCTCTCTTCTTTCTCTTTCTCTCTATGTCAGATGTGTGTGGCTCCCTCATTTTACCTCCCTCACCGTATGCTTTCTGCTGGTCCTCCTCTTCCTTCACTCTCCAAGTTGGTGCACACAGAGTCTTTCATTCTAAACGGACAAACAGTGGCATATTGAATGCTGATGTGATTCATCAGATTTCCTGTTAGTCAGCATTGGCAGCGCTAACTGGAGTTGCCTTAATCAGTCATCACACAGGTGCACCATGGCACCTGGCATAAGCACAACATAATTTATTAGTCTTAAAAGTGAGTGGAGTTAACAGTAAACACTTTCAACTCCCACTCAAATGATATTGTAATCTGAAATCAATGAGGGCTGAGCCTGTGTGACTGCCTTCATTCAGGCTGAGCTCTCCCAGGCTCCCTGAATTGAGATTTTTGTCCTCGCACACCTTGTGTTCTTAGGTAGGGAAGTGACTCACTGCCTATCAGTCTGCTGGCTCAGTGTACTGAGAGGGGCTTCAAAGCTCTTTGCCCTTTTGATACCGGTATAAGAGGCCTACTGCTATCTGTCTTGTCTAGTGAAGATTATAACAGGTAGACAAATGAAGTATAATTCTAATGATTTTGTACAGAACAGAAAGGAATAATCTGTGAAATTGTCTGGCATTAAATGGTAACAGTGAAGTAAGAAGAGAGCATCTTTCAGCCCACAGTCCAAAGTCACTCGAGCGCTCCAATGACAGTTTTGGGAAGTGTCTATTGGCTAATTTATTTTAAAATGAAATCCAGTTTTAATCAGTCCAAGAATCTAAAGCAGGCCTGCGCCAACTTGAACCCTGCTATTTTTTTGTCTTTTTGAGTTATGTCATGTTATTAGATTAATGATATCTTTATAAGAACTAAAATAGTGGATATAATAAAACTGCTGCTTACAAAGACAGTACAGTTATCGGCACAACCTCAGGTTGAGCATTTCATCTCTGTTTACTTCAGCTCAGCTCTGCCAGCCTTATTCACACTTGACCAGTGCCGACCACAGTAACATGAATCTTGTAGTTATTAAACAAATTATGTGCATTGATGGCAGGCATTGATCGTATGGTTGGTATAATTGTGTTTAGCCACAAGGTGAGCAGCTGTGATACAAAACCAACTAGCTTGCCTTGCAACCATAACCTGTCTTTGTATTGAGCTGTTAAGTGTAACAGTGAACTCTTGACCTGACTCATTCTGAGTTATAGTGCATACCCAGTTTATTAGCTGATGCAACAGATCAACATGATCATTTGAAGGTTGTAGTTTATAGAGCTACTGAACAGCACTATGTTATACTGAGAGGTCTTTTAATTGTTGATCTACCCTTGATATAAATGGGGTGGACGAAATATTAGACACACTTCTCAGTATAACTCAATATTATCAAACAGCACCACAAACTTCAACCTCAACAAAGACCATAAAGTTGATTCAACGCCTGTTTAAAACAGTTTCAACAATGACTGAACTTTATAATCTTCATAAAGGTAGGATTTATTGCAGAGCTGTTGGGTTAGACTGTATTAGCTTTAATTAGGTTTACCTAACAAACTGGTAGCTGTCCATATATCAACACTCGCTAGCTGTGTTACTCTCTCCTGAGAGGTGGAGCCTGGACTTCAGCACCTGGGGACGTAGCACTAGAGGCTAGAAATGGGAGGGTTCAATGTATCAGCACAGAGCCAGCCTCTGTAGTTAGGGCCCATTATGGCCGCTCATTTAGAAGTGCCTTCTCTGCTTACGCTAGCTTTGAAGAAATGACGGAGAACTCCTCCTCAAGCAGGCTGCTGGGAGGTCAGTGTGTGTTGAGGATCTTTTTGCTCTTCTGCATGACATCTGGCGTTGGGACCGTAGTGTTTATGTCTTAGGTTTGTAAGAAGAGAAATGTGCGAATGTGCAAACTTGGCACAGAGGTCCTTCTCTCTTTCTCTCTCCCAGGCTTTCTGCTGAGCTGTCACTTCTCTGAGCTGAGCTAAGCCGCTGCACTGGCCCCTACAACAAAGCCACGCAGGAAACTTTGTTGTTTCTCAGCACTTTTATAAAGTGGTCTTCTTGCATTTGCCAGTATTTAAAAAAATGCATTCCTCTGCCTTTTCTTTCTCATAGGTTTTTGAAAAATGAAATAGTCATTGAAAATGCAGCTGGTTCAGAGGAGTGAATTGACTGTAGGGATTGTCCCCCTACAGAGGTAACATTTGAGGTTGACTGCTAAGTGTCGTATGCCATAGGTGGCAAGATGGAAGGAGTTATTATGGTTGTCCAGGGTTATGGAAATATGTCAAATTCTTATGTCCGCTGAAGGTTTAGAGTGACTGGCAGCTGGATCACTTCAAGGCTTTGATGGACAATACAACGATACAAAAGATGACCAACTGCAATGAAATAAATCTCTTTGATTACAAAGTCAAAAATATTGTCATCTCATCAACTATTGTGAGGTGTTTTGTTGTGTGCTGCGTTGACTACCACTGTTTTGTGCTTCTGGAAGCTGGCATCTTCATAGCAACGGCCACTGAGACTCCTGGGTACTGAAGTAATTAGAGTCAACTGCTGTACTAATTTGATAAGAGAAGAAAAATTAAATATTTGAAATAGAGTAAAAGTTATTACTCAGGCAGCTATTATGTTGAGCCACATCGTGGTTATCATTCAAACAAAACTTGGTTTGAGCTTCAAATTCAGCAATGTTTATGCATTCGAGCGTGTGTGTGTGAGAGAGAGACATTTTCTGGAAAAAACAAAAACATTGGGTTTGGTATGAAAACATTTGTTAGCTGTTTGGAAAAGGCTAAAGCTTGAATGAATCAGGTCAGACTCTGGCTGAAATTTCAACCCTGTGTACTACTCTATTCCTCTCAAGGCATTTACCACAGATGAAACAGCTGTTTGCCCCGAGGGAAAGTGTTTGATCTTGCTCCTGCCTTCTTCACAGGTCCTGCTCAGGTTCCCATGATGTCTCCAAATGGTTCAGTGCCTCCAATCTATGTGCCTCCTGGATACGTTTCACAGGTACCCAGTCTATACGATTTCCAGTGCAATGTTTCTGGTTGGCATCTGGTCAAACTCGGAGCAGCTTTGATATCTGCTTTCTGCGCTCTTGTGTGTTTCCTCGTAGATCATAGAGGAGAACGGAGTGCGGCGGGTTCTGGTTTTACCTCAGCAACCAGAGTTCCACCCAGGGGGGCACTCCCCTCTCCACCACCCTCCACCCCATGCCCACCTGCCTGCCTTCATCCCACACCCTGCCATGATGCCCCCGCCACCCCACCTGTACACGGGCATGGCAGGGGGCGTGGGCGACATGAGCTCTCAGTACATCTCCCAGTACCATCCAGCTCATATCTACTCAGAGCAGGGTGAGTTGGAGCCAGCAGTCTCTGGGCTGTATTGTTATATTAAGATGTTATTTATTTGTCCCAAGCACTTCATTTGCACAGTCGAGTTATACAATCAAGGCCTGAGTTACACTGTTAAGTCTTTCATTTTCTTAATCTTAGGGGGCTTACCTCACTACCGCCCTGTTTATTTGTATGCCTTCTTA
Organism: Epinephelus lanceolatus; assembly: GCF_041903045.1. Taxonomy (NCBI): domain Eukaryota; kingdom Metazoa; phylum Chordata; class Actinopteri; order Perciformes; family Serranidae; genus Epinephelus; species Epinephelus lanceolatus. The sequence goes on along the minus strand of NC_135737.1, from coordinate 16,221,865 downwards.
TAATAACCTGTGAGTTAGCCATTTTTTGACCTGCTTCTCTGGCTGCCAGGCAGGTCTGTTTTTTGTACTTCTGTCTGTGTCTGTACAACCTCACAGGTATTGTCTTTTTCCTTCAGTCTCTGCAGATTCTCACTCCCAACATGGACGCCCACCGTTTGTTCACAGAGACGACAGAACTAGCAAAACGTATGAGCGTCTGCAGAAGAAACTGAAGGAGCGACAGGGAGGTGGAGGGGGAGGGCAGGTGAAGGACAGCCCTCCCCCGTCGCCACAGAAGACATGCAGCAGCCCCCCAACAGTGGACATTCACAACGGCGTAGGAGGGAAAGGGCTTGAGGCGGAGCAGGGGCAGCTCAGCCATGCAGTGGCCGGCCCTGACAAGCAGACAGGCAGGGGGAAAAATGGAGAGACAGGAGGTAAGGAGGTTGAAGGGTAGAGGTTCGTCAAAGGTTTACAGTCAGGGCTGACACACAGCATTCACAGCCTTTTCCGGATGTTAGGAGTGTGCTGTGTTTGGCGCTTAGAATAGTGCCTCATTAGCGGCTGCAGCTGGTGGCAGTGAGGGATCAGCAGCATGGCCAACATTATTCTTGATTACATGAACTCTGACTGCTCATTAATCATGGAGTTTAACATTGCTACTTGGCGACAACAGTGCATAATTAAGGAATTACTGTCAATTTTGAAAGTGGAGAAAAAAAATGATTTCACCTCATGGCCTCATGAAGGTTGCTGAAATGTAGGAACACTAATTTGAGCGATACTGCTAAAATGTCATGGAATGTTTGAATTTTAATTTTTTATTTTACCTTTGAAAAGTCCTAGAGAGGGTGAATAAGTGTTTGCATTCTGTTTTTAGACATGGGCATACAAATATACGCAATTAGCAAACTACTTTGTGAACTTGAAAATTACATTGACTCTGGCAGCAACCCTCTTATGACTGCATCTTTTTTTTTTTTTTTTAGATCTCGTGAAGCTTCTGTCATGAAATTCTTGCCTTTACTTTTTCCACAATTAAAACCCTCTGTTTACCTGCTGATTCTAAATGTTGATCTGCAATGTTGAATCTGTAAAGAAATTCTTTTTGATAGGTAATTTTTACTTTAATTTTAGCAACAAGTTATTGTAGAGGCATTGAAACATTCTGTGTTTAGCATGCATGAGGTAGTTATACCACCAGATAACATACTGGGTAGATGGTACAAAGTTACACCTATCACTACACTGTCCAAGAAGCACACAGACTTGCAGAAATTATTATTACTCTATTATATATCACCTGCCTTAGTTATTTCTTCTCAAATGAATCTTTATAGCATAAAGACAGTGAGTATCAGTTCTCTATAAACATTTACCTGTATCTCTCTCCTCAGAGCTGGATGCGGAAGCTCAGGCCCTGCAAGCACTCCTGAGCACCATCAGTACACCAGAGGTTAGTATTCACTTCTGCTGTCGTACTTTTTTCTTTATCTTATTAATACAGTTTGCACGATGTTATGTGACTCTATTAGCACTGAGTTCATGAAAACCAGTAATGATCCAAATGCGTTGCGTCATTAAACATTCTATAAACATCCATGATAAATTATTGCTGACATCCCGCTAATGGAGTCAAACCTGCTGACTGGCATCCATGTGGGGATTGCTATTCCCAAATGTGCCACCAAATAACTACGCTAGCAGCAACTGAAAGGTTTGAGCGTTGTTTTGAAAGAAGTGCTGATTTTTAACTAAACAGTTACCAAGCTTTCACATCATTGTGGAGCTAAGTGGCTCATAGACGACGCTTTAAACTACATATTAGACTTGGAAAAGTAATGTGCTAGAAATATACATGTATGCAAAAGTCATGTTTATTCTTTGATAAAGGCCTTAGTTCAGTGGTGCCGGGCTCACAGCAGCAATGTGGGTAAATTAAAAAAATAGCTGTTTTAATACCAGCTGAATGAGAATCAGTAGAATTAGATATAGATTTTCCTTGACCCCTTATAAATATACTTTGTCGTATACTGTCGCTAAGGTCTGATCTTGTTAAAATAGCAAAACACGTCCACTGAAAAGATGATGGATAAAGTTAAGGGAGGATGTCTAATACAGGGAAGGCTCAGCTTCAATGGAAAGCGATTTTTTTCCATCTTTGCTGCCACACGGTTTTGTTAAAGGACTGAGAATCGAACTGTGGGAAGTGAAGGAGTAAGGTGGGCCCCCAGGGCAGAGGGGAGGAGGAGGCACAGACTTGACCTGATTGAGTTCTTCCACATATGAATCCCCCCTGCAGTGTAGCTGAGGCTATTTTTAAGCCTCCTCAAAACAGAATGAAAAATCTTAAGGTTGCACAGCACATCCCTGCCAAGCACTGAAAACCTTTTCCCAAGTGGCATCAGCTTGAATGTTTTGATCCCTGTCTGTTTTTCCTCTCTCAAGCAGTGTGATTTTTGTGTCGGAAATTTAAAATTGATGCAGGACTGATTACCAGATACTTTTTTGGTTTTAAATTTAGAAAAGTGAGTGTATTTTGAAATGTGGCCAGTGCCATGGTCAGAGTAGTAAAAGCTTTTTTTTTCCATGTCTGATGGTTTTATGTAGACTTGATTGTGACCCATGAAACTTTGATCTGACAGGTATCTGACATCCAGGCCAGAGGAGCAGTAGTGAGCTGGGTTGCGCCCACCAGGCCAGAGAGTGAGAATGGCAATGTGGAGGACGACAGCAGCCCCCTGGAACCCTTTAGCTATGAAGTCTCGGTCTCATTTAGCGGCAAAGACGGGAAGTACAAGAGCATGTATTGGTGAGCACTATCAACAAGACACTACAAGATTGAACACCAACTGTTGTTAGAGATTTTACATAGACAGTAATTTGAAACAACATTAATGAATGTTTTTTTTTGTTTTGTTTTGTTTTTTTTTTGTTGCAGCGGGGAAGAACTAAGTGCTACTTTAGAAGACCTTCGACCAGCAACAGACTATCACGTCAGGTTGGCGTAACTCCCTGCCTGCTTTTGTTTGGGAAACAGTGTTAATTCTTGGAGAAACATTTGGTAACCACTTTGTTCTTCATTCCTCAGGGTCCAGGCCATGTGTAACTGTTTACAGGGAAGCCCATCGGAGGCTGTGAGCTTCACCACTTTAAGCTGTGAGCCAGATCCTCCCAATGCTCCCAGGAAGGCCAGTGGGACCAAGAACACACTTGTACTCCAGTGGAAGGTAAAAGCAGTTGGATGATTGATGGAGTTAGGTTTTAAATAGACAGTTTAAGGGGTGGAGGAAAATAGGCAACTGCATCTATGTGACAGAAAGCAAGAAACATTTAGACCATTATCTCTTTTGTTTAGAGTAATCATTTCTGGATGTTACAAGACATTTTGTTTAATTGGTAGCCATAACACCTTTCATTACAGGCTTTGTGCGTGATACCTATCGCACACATACTTGTCCTCTTAAGTAGCTATATGGTGGGTGATATGGGTTAATGACAAAATACCCAACCTGGCAAGGAGAAAAAGCAAAAAGTTATTCAGAAACAGTCTCCCCTTCCTCCACAATCGTTGCTAAGATCCCCTTCAGTGTGGTACTTTACTTTCTGTGGCTTCATTAAAGTTGCTCAGTTGCTAGCAGTAAAAGGTAGTGGTAGCACACATCACCTCCCAGGTGCGAGTGTAAATGTGTTAGAGTGTAGCAAGGCACTTTTATAACAACCCTGCATGCTCAGCAAACTTCACAGAATTAATTAAACCATAGAAGAGTGTGCACACCTGGTTGCACCTTATTTGTCATTAGTAAGGCTTGAGATTGCCTCTTTGTAATTAGTGGCAGTAATAAGAAATGTTTAGCACAAGATTTTGAATGAAGGGTGGTGGGGCTTAAAGGTCCAGTGTGTAGGATTAAGGGGGATATATTAGCAGAATATAATATAATATATATGTTTTCGTGAGTGTATAGTCACCTCAAAATAAGAATTGTTGTGTTTTTGTTGCCTCAGAATGAGCAGTTCGTATCTACTTAGGGAGCTAGTCCTTGTGTACAGTCTGCCTTGTTGCACCTCCATGTTTCTACAGTAGCCTAGAACAGACAAACCAAATTTGGCTCTAGATAAAGGTTATCTATGTTTGCACATTGGCCGCCAGAATTAGCAGCCCCTTCAAGATAAGCCAAATAGTGAAACTACTTTATTCAGTGTGTCTGTTTGTTTAGGAGAGGAAGAGACCTTTGTGGATAATTCAGCTCCCGGTAAAAACCTCCTGAACAATGAACACTGAAGGAATCCTAACCAGGAGTTTATTCATGGTTCATGAGCGAAGTTATAGCTGGGTGCAATCTGCAGTCCTCACTACTAGATGCCACTAAATCCTACACTCTGCTCCTTCAAGCCATGTGTGTTTTATGTATTTATCTGATTGAGATATAACAAAAACATTATGGTTATTTATAGGCTCCATGTGACAATGGTTCCAAAATCCAAAACTACATTCTTCAGTGGGATGAGGTAATCTAACATCTAACATAAAGAGATGTTGAACACTGCACCACACTCACATGTTTTATGTGGAACTGAGATCTCTTGTTTTTAAAACTAAAAATGTTGTTCTCTGAAGGGGAAGGGCACTGGGATTTTTGAACAGTGCTACTATGGACCTCAGAAGCAGTACAGAGTGACCAAGCTCTCACCAGCTTCAAGATACTCCTTTCGCCTTGCAGCCAAAAATGACATGGGTGTAAGGTAGGCTGGCAAGATTTTGCTCGATTATTTCCTGGATAGTACCCTCCCTTTTGTCCATTTTTATGTTACTGTTTCTTCCATTTACTGTCTCCATCTGTGTGTGCATGTGTGTCTCTCACTCTGTCTCTCCTGTCTCTTTCTCCCATTCTCTCCCATCCTCTGTATCTCTCTGCCCTCCCCAGCGAGTTCAGTGAAGTGGTGGACCTGCTCACCTCATGCAGTGTGCCATTGCCACCCTTCCCTCCAGAGCTGGAGATGGCGGGGGTGACCTGGCTGTGTATGAAGTGGCAGAGGCCCACTAGCTCTCCAAAGGAGGATGACATCTACTATGTTTTGGAGATGGAGGAGGAAGGCTCGGTATGTCTCTCAGAGTCTTATTTTAAAAATCAGCTGGTCATTTGAGATCAAATCACATAAATGAGACAGAAGGTTTTCTGTAAACTATTAGACCTTAGTTTCCCTTCTGAGGTGCTGCAGATACTTCTTAGAGGGCAGTATGGCCAAGTGCATCATTTTGATTTGCGTTCATCTTCAGGCCGCATGAAATATGTTTGCTATTAACAAAGTACACTGCAGCTACTTAGTGCATTCAGGTACTCTTCATATTAACCTAGCCAAAAGGAAAAATCAAATTCACATCTTTGTTTTGCTACACTTCAACAGTTTGCTCCAAAAGTTATGTGACATTTATAGCTCCTGTCACCTCTGCCTGCACTGCCTCAAGCAGCTACCTGCAGACATAGTGCCTGCCAGGGAAAACACAAAAAAGTTCCCCTTTCCCCTGTAGCTGTTTGTCTCCTGCAGACCACTTTATTTTCTGTGCTACAATGGTTGTCTTGTAAGTCATTGCTCACCTGGTTGTTTTCTTTCTCCCTTTGTCATTTGTCTTTGTCTCAGGGATATGGCTTTCAGCCAAGCTACGACGGCGATGAGCTCTCCTGCACAGCCAGGAATCTCCACAGGAGTACGAAGTACAAGTTTAGGGTAAGGGAGTCCTGTAATGTTTGCAGTCATAGCTAGTGATCCACAGGTTTAATTTAGGTTGCAGTGGAGTGTGAATGTGTGGAGGGGACAGGCTTCAGGCAGGGAGGGTGTTGAGGCCCACAGTGGCCCTATGACTCATCCATTTGCAGAATTCTGCCAGCAGGGCGGAGGGCAACTGACAGCATAAACAGGAGGACTCCACTGCTCGTCACATGTGGGACCCTAGTGAGAAACTAGTCAAGTAAAGCATTGGAGCCATAGTGGCTTTTTGGCCAGCCCAGTAATGTGACTGAGTTCATGGACTGACAAGTGTCTTTCTCTCTTTGTCTCTCACCCTCTCCTTCATTTCCCCATCTCTCATTCTAATGGTTTCTTCTAAATTGTTGCTCTCCTGGCAGTTTTACTATGCACTAAATAGGTCTAATAAATGACAGGTGACCATCCTTCACCTGTTATAGACAGAGGTCATTACTATCCCTTTTTTTGGAGATAGATTAATTCAATATATTTGTTCTTCATTTTCTTAAAAAAAATGATCTTTTATTTTATTTTGTTCTGCTGCAGGGCTTTGATTAGCAATGCTCAAACAAAAATCAACTGGTTCTGACAGCTTCACTCCTTAATTTGGTTTTTAAATCAGTCATGGGATCCGCTCCAGGTAGATTTGTAAAGGTGTTGAATGTCTTAAAATTGGCTTTGTGAAGGCTGCAGATAGCCTTTGTGTTATGTGTGCAAATTGAGCTCGACTCAGTTTGAATTAAGGGGAGAAAAAAGCACAAAATTTCTTCCCAAGGATCAGTTTTTCAAAGCTTGCAAATGAAGAAGACCGTACCCACATAAATACATACTGTACTCTCAGAATTTTGATTTTAACACCGCTGGGCTTAGCAGTTTAGTTCTAATTGCGGCCATTTATGCTAAATACATATGCAGTCTTAATACTTTACACTTAAGATAAAAGTACCGTGCTGATTGAAACTCCTGGAGGGCATTGACATATTCAGACTGAGTTTAATATTTGTTCATACTAGAGCTTGGGCCTGTAATATACTTATTATGTGTTGCAAATGAGAAAATAAAGATTAGACATTATTGGCTTTTAAAGAATAAGGCTGGTTGTATTCTGGCAATGTGTTGCCTCTGTGCCTTAGATCTCTGTTGTTGTAAAAAGCAGCACCGCAGCAGTCATAAGCATAATACTGACAGAAAGGTATTGTATTACCCAAACAAACCACCAAATGGCGAATTCATAGAAATGTTCATTAGTCACTCAAGGCTTGCTCCCTCCCTCATTTCCAATTATCTAGCTGTGCAGTGTGAGGGGAGGCTGGTACAGTATGTGGGTGCGCTGTACTCTGCAGGCTCACTGAGATTTTCATATTATCGCAGATTGGCGATACTGAAATGCAAATGGAACTAAAGCTCATTGTCTCGTTTTCTGATTGCAATGCTTGTGGCGTCTAAAAAGTTTTGTTGAAGTGTATTTGTAGACTTAGGGATCCTTTCATATTATGGTATTTATCTTGTGGCCATGCTAGTTGCAAGTAGAGAGTGTTGTACTCACGCTCACAGATCCCTCCATTACCTCCAAGTCTAGTTAGTGCTCGGCATCAGGAAACATACTGACCTTTATACACAGGCCCTCATTGACCTTTTGTGCAAACAGTGGCCACTATTCTTGCTAAGGAATAATATGACTCCTCACTGCCTGTATTCATGCATTTCCTCCAGGTGGCAGCATACAACTCAGAGGGGAAGAGTAACCCCAGCCAGGTGGTAGAGTTCATCACGAACCCTGACAGGCCCGGCAGTCCCTGCAGGCCTGTCGTCAGAGGTAGAGTGCTGCCCAACAGCTTCAAGATGGCCTGGGGTGAGCATTTCATACCGATTACCCTTTGCCATATCAGCCTTGTCTATCAGTCCCTCCTCAGTCTTACGTGTAGTTAATAGCCTGGCAAGGCCAGTTTACAATTTCCCTTGTCTCACTGAGCTCTGCCTGACCACATATATACATCTGCGTGAGACAGATGGCATTCCAATTCCAAGTAGTCTGTACAGTAGATGACTGGCAGTTCTCTCCTTCATTCAGACATCAGCATGAATCCTTCCTATACCTCACTGGACAAACACATCACTCACAGCTGTACTTAGTCTCTGCTTCCAGTTTTCATAAAGAAAAAAACAAACATGTCAGCAGCTCTAAAAATATTGTCAGATTTCTCTGTTTCCACCAAAATGAATTACTGAAGAAATTTCAGAGGTGAAAAAGGCCATGGTGTTGGCAAGTTATGCTTCATCTGCATTTTACATTTCTTAGTTATAATACTGATTAATGAGTTTTTAGAGATTTGAGAGGCAGCAGGTTCCTGTATTATTTCCCCAAATTTCACAGTTTGCTGATTTGCTTCAGTACACATCTTACTGCAGTGAATTAATTCTCAAGTAGATTTCCAGACATAGCATTAGTGAAAACTGCTTGCTGGCATTGTCAGGCTGCCTAATTTAAAAATTTGGTTAGTGCAGTTTGATAATGATTTTTCTTGGGTGTGTTTGTTTTGCAATTTAGAGCCTCCAAAAGATAATGGTGGTGCAGAAGTCACAAAGTATGTTGTGGAGCTGTCCGAGGGCTTAAGCGGTACGTTGCAAATGTTTAATTGTTTAGGTTCAAGTGAAAACAAATGTTTTGGACATAGAACACATTCATTTATTGAAATAATTTTAATTATTTGCAACATGTTTGTATTTAGGCTTGTCATGGGAGCAGGTGTACTCTGGGCCTGCGACGGAGCACGTGTGTGAAGGCTTGAAGCCCGGCTGCTCCTACCAAACGCGAGTGTACTGCATTAGCGAAGGGGGGCAGAGCCCGGTGAGTCATTCAGCATCAGCACACATGCACACGCTGTCGCGCACACGGCCTTGTGTTTTGCCACAGGAATTCTAACAGTTTGCTGATCAGTTACAATTTTATGCACCTGCTCTTGCCTTTTAATAGATATAGTCTACAAAGGCAGGTTCCAAGATTCCTGTTGAAATTACATACATGTGTATTCTAACTTAACTTAAAATTACTGTCATTGAGTGCAGTGTTTTTCTGTTGGCTGTGGTATTATTATTTCATTTCTTGGCTGTTACATATATTGTAATTGTTAGGGCAGGCAGTCATGAATCTCACTACATCCCATGGTTTGATCTGATAAATTTTACATGAATAATTCTAGATGTGCACTCTATTTATGGTGAGTTTTAATAGGAAATTGTCATTCAGCCAGTGTCCTATGTTGGGAGATTAGACTACGCTTCCTGGTGTGTAAGAACAAGACAAAGCCCACTAATCGATTAACCCTCCCTGCATGTGTCAGTGGATGTTTTTCTTAATTAGTTCAGTTCACAGACACTCTTCATTAATTTCTTCATCAGCTGTTAGTGCATGCATTCATTCATGATGGGGCTTGTAAAGAAACTTGACTCACGGTGGCGAGATCCTGCTTTTGGTGCAGCACAATGTGACATAACACTCACATGTTTGCCTTTTGTCACAGAAGTTGAGAGTCTGAAAAATGGAAACCTATTTTTTCTCTCACCAGACAATCTGTCTAACTCAATCCACAGCTTTGTTAGGACTACAGCATATTTCTCTGTGTGCTGGTTGAATGATGCATTTACATTTATGTCCTTTTTAGCCTTTGTAGCCTGAATCAGTCTGATAACCTGATGAAAATGACAGTTTGTATCCACTGTGTTTGTGTTGTGTTAAAGAAAAAGAGAGCAGGGGGATGAGATAGTCAATTTTTTATTTTCTCTGGGTCTTAATTGGTGTGTTGTCTTCCCTTGCAAGCTGTCGGAGACCCTGCAGGTCCAGACTCCCGCAGTGCCCCCAGGGCCCTGCCAGCCCCCTCGGCTGGTGGGCAAGCCTAAAGCCAGGGAGGTGCAACTGCGTTGGGGTGAGTCATTCCTCTCCAACTCAGATCTGTGTGGGATGTATTCTAGCTTCTGTTGATGCATTTGTTTGTCTAGCAAACTACCTCAAAGCTTTGATGATGCAGTCTGTATTATTTTGCTGTTTGTACATTTGTCTTTGTGTATGTACTATATTACTTTTTCTCGGAAAACCCTTTTTAAGTATATTGATTTATAAACACTGGCTGCACACATTTCCTAGGTCCCCCTCAGGTGGACGGAGGCAGCCCAGTGTCCTGCTACAGTGTAGAAGTGAGTGGGCCGCAGTCTGAGGAGAGCAGGGAGGTTTACCAGGGTCCAGAGCTGGACTGCTCTGTGGGAGGCTTAATGCCTGGCAAAACCTACAGCTTCCGGCTCAAGGCAGCGAACAAGGCTGGGGTGAGAAAGAATGTCAAGTCTGATCTATCAATAACAGAAGGGGATTGTTTGTGTTTTTTCGCTGCATGCTTTGAATCCTCTCTCACTACACCCAGCTTTAATATGATTTTTTTTTTTTTTTTTTTTTTTTGTTAAAATTGTTGTTGTTCTTTTGTGTGGATAGTTTGGACCTCTTTCAGAGCGCTGTGAGGTTACAACTGGCCCCGGGGCTCCTGAGCAGTGCAAGGCTCCATCCACCACCTGCAAATCCCCCAGCTGTGTTGTTGTGAGCTGGGAGGTAAGAGTCACTCCACTTCCATTCCTCCACTGACATACACGGACCATTACATCACATGCATCGTTCTGGGGATGTGCAGCTGCATTACGATTAAACTAAGTGCTGGTGGGCATGCTCATTGGTGTTTGTCTTCCAGGCCCCTCCCTGCAATGGAGCTCAGGTGACAGAGTTTCGTCTCGAGTGGGGAGCTGCTGAGGGCAGCATGCAGGTGTGTTACAGCGGACCAGCACTCAGCCATGAAATGAAGGGGCTGCTGCCTGCAACCAACTATTTCTGCCGGGTACAGGTGAGCACCAAAAAACACTTTATTTCTGAAGGCTATTTTTCATTTTTTCAGACTTTTAAAAAGACATCTTCAAAATAGAATCACATCTCACCATACTAACCCTGCGTGAATAATTTCATCATGAGTACATTTGTGAAGACTAGAGTTTAGGGGGCTCCCAGTAACATAAAGAATAGTTAAATTTCGTGATAATTTGATTAGGACAAGTTATCGCAACTAGATTGTGCAGGCTAAGAGCAGCGAAGATCAGTGAAACAACATCACATTTTCAGTGCAGATCTATAAGAATAAATCTGGTCAAATGAAGGGGTTTGTGGTAAGTCAGCAAATCTGTCCCAGCCTCTTCTCACCATCATTTGATGAAGATGAATGCATAACTGTATTTTTCTTTTAAAAAAATCCCTTTTTGTTTTTTGGGAACAAAGAGAGAAGTCCCACCATTTCTTTCTTTGTCTGTGGCTCAATAGGTAAAACGTGATAATAACACTGTCAGGGTTTCATGTTAGGTCTAATTCCATTAAGGCATTGAGGTGTTAGAAACCCTCATTTAATCTATATGGATTGTCTCTAGTCCTATGCTGAGTAGGAAAGATAAAATGTGTAGGAGTCATGCCTCAGCTGGAAAGGAAATTACATCTACTATAACTACTTAAATCTATATGAAACACCTCACCACTTATAATTGTGATTGCAGATGTAAATGGCATCATCCCAATAGGTTGGAACTGTGCTTTGGATGATAATTATGCAGAATATAAGAAAATAACTACAGTGGGTCCCCAGATTGTCAGGTTTTGAAGATTCCTTCCTTGTGAGCCTAGTTGGTTGTCGATGATGTAGACAGTATTTTTGGACTTGATTTTTGATGTGATGTTCTTTTTACATCAGTGCAAAGTGGTGTCAGTTTCACTTCATGAAGCACCTGCAAAGCAGAAGATGGTTATGTTTTAGGATTTGCTGGTGGGTTTGATTTTGTGCACTTGACTGTTATAATTTGCTAATTACTGTGTGCTAAGAGCTACATTACCATGTTTATGTCTCAACCACAGTTGGTTGACAACTTACTTCATCATGATGAATGGGCAGCAAGTTAGATCATGTCTCATGCTGTCCATGTAGACTACGTCTTGTGCTGTTTCACTGAATGCATTTTGAGACTGTGACCAATTAAGCCAGGAAAAGAAGAGATGGATTCTGGCATTAAAACATTGGCCCTGTCCTTTGGGTCTGGTTCAGGCTGAATTCTCAGGCCGCGCTGTTCTCTTTCAGCCTCTTTTGTGATCCAGCAAAGGAAGAATGGAGGGACACTGGTTGCTCATGGGTTATCACACATGCAGTGTGATTATTTTCCTCATTGCCTCTATTGGTCCACAGTATTCATACCCAAACCATCCCCAAAATATTACACTCTGGTCAGGCTATAAAACGAGAATGTCATCATAGTAGTTGATAAAAAACCAAACCCATATGGTCCTAGTTTTTCAAATATGTCTTTTTTTCACTTAATGACTTTGCTAGAAAATGAAAACAATGCACTTGTTAGGACTTGTTGAAACACTCACCAGTTATGTTTACATTGGAATGCCACCTTGTGGTCAAACATGGATACTACACGTATCTTTTCACGTCACAAGTGAGAGTTGACGTTGACTTGATGAGCTGACTCTTTTTGTCTTGCTATTGTGCAGGCTGTGAATGTGGCTGGCGTGGGGCCCTTCAGCGAGGCGGTGTTGTGCCATACACCCTGTTCTGTGCCTGCAGCCGTCAGCAACATCTACGCACTGAAGGAGTCTGAGCTTCAAAGGTACGAGACTCCAGCAGACGCAGATGAAGACGAGGAAGATGAGGATGACGCTTTGCGACCGCAACCACTCTACTCTCCGTCCACCTGCCTGGGCATTAGCTGGGACTCCCCATGTGATCATGGCTCTGAGATCACGTCCTACCTGATTGACCTCGGAGAGCGCCAGCCCATTGTTGTTGGTCCCGTCACCAAACACATCATCCAGCATCTGCAGCCTGACACCAGCTACAGGTTCGTGCTTCCTCCTCGTGAACTCAAAAATGTTGCATTATAATGTTGTATTACACAATTTTGTATCTTTCACATGTCAACAAGAGCTAACAGTTGTGAAACCGTTGGATCTCATTGCACACTCGGATACTTGCTCGACAAGTATAAGTATTAGTTCTTGAGTTTAAGTTATGCAGAGTTAAATTGAATAAAAAGTCCCTTGTGGATTATCATTTTAAGAGTCCTATGATTATCCACATAGGGATGTGTTTTATACAACTTTAATTAGATGTGGTTTATATTTTAAGCCCACACAGAACTGTGGCAGTCACACAGTTCAGTCAGGAAGCTGTAGGACAGTGATATATTTTTTTCATTGTTTGGCTTTACACATTGTACCTGTAATCGAACAAAGACTGAGGTTAGATTAAAGTACTGACTTTCAGCTTGTAGCCAATGTGATTGTGTTCAGAATCAGGGGCTGCACCATGTGCAACAATAAACATATTGTGATTATTTTGACAGATATTGTTATGGTAATATGAGGCATGGTTTTAGTGAGAATGGTAATTTTTGCATTTTGCTTTAACTGAAAAAATAAATAAATAAATAAATAAATAATAATAATAATTGGATTTTTGCGGGGCTCTGTACCAAATAAATATGTTGCCTTATGTCTGAAATGTGGTTTGCCAGGGCATTTTGTAGCACCACAGTGCTTCATTTATAACGGTATGTTGTATAAAAAATTCTAGCTCCTGCTATTTGGGCATTGCGTTGCGATTTCCATAATATTTCACATAATTGTGCAGCCCTATTCAGAACAACACTAAATAAGTCACTGTTCTGCTGCTTACCAAGGCTGAATATCAACATCTTCTGATGAGATGAAAAGAAAGTACTGTTAATGTCACTTGACAGTCCGTGTTAGGGCTGGGCAATGTGGCAAAAACTATGATCATGATAATTTTTTCCATATTGATCAATATTGATATGTATTATGAGATATAATTTGACAATGCTGCTAGTTAGAAGAGTATTCTGATAATGACTGAAGTCTGAATAAACCAAGGTTCATTAGTATAATTTATTACATACAAAATAGACTAGCATAAGCAGTAGTGTGTAAACATGGCTTGGTTCTGAATGTAGTTTGAGATAAAATAATATATTGAATAACATCTAAATATAAAGGTATAACTTTGGGAACATGCTTCATCTGCCTTAACAAAACAATACTAGTCAGCTTGCGTTGTAACTCATTGAAATAATAGTGTGGTCGCTAGGATAGTACCTTTTCAGGTGATGTAAAATATTGGTTGTTTTATGTCTTGGTTGGCAACGACTGACACCATATTTTGCGAACCATCTTAATCTGGGCTTTGTTGCTTTTGAGATATCAAAACCATCGCCATATCATTTATGTTGTGTTAATTTTTTGTCAACAATTTCCTCAGCTTTGGATGATAACACAAGTTTACTTTCAGCACTTTAACATAACGAGCTCCATGTATAAAACAAATCAGATCAGCTTAAGAGGAGGCAACCAATTATAGCAGGCAGAATGGCCAAAGTCGTCACATTTCTGCCAGTTCGTGTTCTGCTTGTCCAACATGTGTTTGATAACTTGATCATACTGTCTCCCTTTTGTCGCACTGATGGATAATGAGCATTATCATCGGTGACCTTACTAATATATATCCTGAAGTCTGTTTCACCCCTTCTGCTGTGGGCTCTGCTCTAAAGTTACACTGCTGTCTACTCTGTGTGTGGAGCATAGACCCACCCCCCTGCATAAAGGCAGCAACACAGACAGCAGAGGCAGCACACTTACTGGCGGTTGTTGCGTTTATTTCTGCTGCATGATCAGCTGTTTTAAATTTTATCACGATCCCCTGTCAAGACCATTGGACACTATTCTCCACCATCAATAAACTCCTTTAACCCATGGACAACCTCTCAATCCTTCACCATTGACAGATGAAACTTCCTTTAGTTTCCTTGAAAATAAAATTGTCACTATTCACAACCAGCTGGCCTCATCCACACCCTATGGACCCGTACATGAACCCCCACTGTGGACAGAACACACCCTCTCATCGTTTACTGAAATCTCTCCATCTGACTTATCCTATGTGGTAGCTGCTAGTACCTTGGACCCATTTCCATTCACCCTTGTGAAGGCCTGTCTCCCCACACTCTGCCCACTTATGACCAAAACAGGAAACTCCTCCCTGTCTTATGGCTTCACCCCTTCCACCTTAAAACTTGCAGTAGTCACCCCAATACTCAAAAAAACCTGGACTTGACCCTCTCTCCCCCAAGAACTACTGGCCCATTTCCAATCTTCCCTTACTGTCCAAAGTTCTAGAGAGAGTCGTTACCACTCAACTCAAATACCACTTTGACTTCAGTGACCTCTATGAGCCTTTTCAGTCTGGCTTCCGCTCAAAACACAGCACTGAGACTGCCCTGATTAAAGTCACTAACGACCTACTGTCTTCCTCGGGCTCTGGTTCCATCAACATCCTCATCCTCCTCGACCTCAGCGCTGCTTTTGACACCATTAACCATTCCACACTCGTCACCTGCCTCAGGCGATATTACTGGCACTGCCCTCTCCTGGTTCCAGTCCTGTCTCACCGTCAGACATCAATTCATCGCTATCAATGATGCACATCGTCCATAGTCCCTGTCACCCACAGTGTCACCCAGGGTTTGGAGCTTGGTGCCCCTTTTTCGTCCTCAACATGCTCCCACTTGGACAGATCCTCTGCCACCTCAGCTTCAGTTTCACTGTTATGCAGATGACACTCAACTCTACCTCTCCTCCAAGACCATCACTGCTGACACTCACCACAGACATTAAAACATGAATGCAAAGCATCTCTGTAGAACTCAACTGCAATAAATCGGAAATCTAAATCATTGGCCCAAACTCCCTTACCCGTCCCACCCAGGATATCTAACACAATATTGACAGCTCCATCATTACCCCCTCCACCCAAGTCCACAACTTCAGAGTTGTTTGTCCATACCATCTCCCTTCTGCTCCATGTCAGCCACATCACCAAAACCTTAATTCTGATCTTTCATTTTGTTGTATTGTCTATAATAAAAGCGTGTTTGAGGACTCTGTCAACATCTCTCTTCTTTTTCTTCCTCAGGATCCGCATCCAAGCCCTGAACAGCCTGGGAGCAGGCCCCTTTAGTCACACCTTTAAGCTGAAGACGAAGCCCCTGCCTCCACAACCACCCCGTCTGGAGTGCACCGCCTTCAGCCACCAGACCCTCAGGCTCAAGTGGGGCGATGGCCCAGCCAAAGCCACCACCTCAGACGCCCTCCAATATCAGCTGCAGATGGGGGACAAGAGCGGCAGGTCAGTGGCCCATTAGTCAGATGAGGGGAAGTGACCTGGCGAGAGAGAAACTGATAAGAGAGGAGACTGGTGAGCAAAAGCTGCAGATAACTGTATCGAGGCAGGCGGGGTACATGGGAAGTAATGCATCAGATGGAGTGTCTTCACAGTGTAAGGAGACAGGAACTGAAGATGTGCTTTATGCCACTGTATATTTCCTGACAGATGAGTCAATTGTCTCGGTTGCTTTTTGTCATCTTTTGCTCATTAAATCCTTTCTCTTTCTTTCTCTTTTTCATGTTCCTGTCATTGCAGATTTATATCCTTGTATAAAGGACCATGCCACACACACAAAGTCCAGAGGCTTAATGAGTCTACCTCTTATACGTTCCGCATCCAGGCCTTTAATGAGGCGGGCGAAGGGCCCTTCTCCAATGTTTACACATTCACCACCCCACGCTCCCCTCCAGCCCCTGTGAAAGGTACAGTGAAAGCCTTTTCTTTCGTCCTACCTTTCTTTCTTAGTTTCTGTCTCTCTATATAAAAGGCTCTTTTAATATGTCTCTTTCAATCTCTCTCCCTGGCTCTATCTCTTTTTTTATCTCTAGCTACCCAATGCAGATCAGCTCTTATTATCTTTATAAACACTCACTGCTGACATACAGACAGCTAGTGTGCTCAGCTTTCAACCTCAGTTGACCCAAGTTTGACTTGCATTTGATTAAGACCTAGCAGCCTGAGATTCACTTGTCGGCTGTCATCATGAGTCGGGTTGTTCAGCACAGTGGTCTGGTCTCAGCCAGCCCCTGCAAAGCCTCTTTTGATCCCACACGTTGAAGTCAGTAATGAGGACGTGGGTTTTATTCTCAATGTGGCACCGCTTTTGATTCAAGCGGTCATGTGCCAGTTTGTCAGTGTTACTCAACAATGTTTGTCTCCCCACACAGTGAAGTGGACTCTCAACCATTAACTGTTTGAATTCAGACTAACCGTTTCAGTGTTAAGTCTAAAGCATGTTATCACACTGCCAAAAAGGATTCAAATCCTCCCTGCTACTGTTTTGTCATGATTACCAGGGCACTTAACCAGTTCAAAACAACCACTTGTTTTTGTTGTTTTTGCTCAAAATGCCACCTACCTAAAGAAGAGCATGACTCATAGTTATGGCACTTTGCTAATGGGGAAAAGTTACATGTAGCTGTCTAGAATTTGCTCTTAGTTTATCAGCTGAGCCACCACACATATTAAAGCAAGTTCTCTTGTATTAAAGCAGATAATTTATGTAGCAACCCCACTTTGAAATATCCCCCAGAGCTCTGATTTAAACAAAAAGTTCACAGCTTGGTGCCTTATTTTGTCTTATGTTTTTTCCTTTTTAGTATTAAAGAATTAAAAGCTGCTGCCAGCTTTTGCAAATGTGGCTGGTTCTCAGTTCTAACCCTGAGGTTTTGTTGATCATACTGTATGAGTTCAAACCATATAGTGTTGTGGGTATTTTTTCCCAAGGTAGTCTTTCAGTGGCAGTAATGTGGTACAGCACTTTCTGTCGCCCACCTTCAGTGTACTTTTCATTACATCTGCACTTTCTTCCTCCACTCTCCAGTCCCTAAAGTGGAGCGTCTGGATGACAACTCCTGTGAAGTCACATGGGAGGCCTTGCCTCCCATGAAGGGGGACCCGATTATCTACACCTTGCAGTGCATGATGGGGAACTCCGAGTTTAAACAGGTACTGATGTTGTAGTGTGAAGGTTTTGTTATTCCTTTTCGTGTTTTGTGTCCTTACCTGCGGCTGACCTGCCATTCATCACAGTGGCCTTTCTATTCAGATCAGGATACAGATGGATCCAGGCCCATAATATTCTCACTGTGACGTATTAGACACTGCTGGCTTTAAATTGCCCATTATGCAAAGGTCATTGATCCATGAGGGTATCCTGGGTGTCTAGCACCTGCCAGTACATTCATCCTTCTCAGTGGCCTCCAGCCATGTTAACGTGGAGTAATGGCCACTGCAGACTTATGCTAATCTCACCACATCGTACATGGCAATTGAATCAGGGAGTTGAATTATGTGTTTGCCATCCTGCATGATTTCATTTCCATCCTTATTGTCGGTCACAGTGGCCTAGATTTGAAAGCCCATGTTTAAAGAAAGAGGAATTATTCATTTGCTGAGTTGATTGAGGCAGTTTGCTTCAATCTTTGCACCAACCAGGCTAGTTTAGTTTGTCTGGTGTATAATGGACGGTTTAATATTTTTTTATACTTCTTCTGGCCAGTATATGTGAAACCCAGTATAAAAACTGCTCCTCTGTTTTGTCTTCAATATTTTTTTTATTGCATTCCCAGTTTATAGCCAGTGCAAACTGTGATTTTGTTGAATAGAATTTTAGACTCACTGTCACAATATAAAGGAAAAGTTAGGGCCTGTGTTCACATAGCGTTTTTTTCTTAGCACCAGTGTCTTTTTAAAGTTGGTCCCAATGAGGACAGAGCATATGTGGCTTTGCACCCAGCCTCTTATTTTCAGAGCACTCAAGCTTTTTTTGCAGCTGCTCTGAGTGCTTCTAGTTGAAGGTACTTACACAAAGGCACTGGTGTCATCACTGCAGCTTTACTGTCTGTCCCAAGCTGTATGATATGTCAGTCAGAAGCTATCGCAACAAAGACAGAAAAGCTTATTTGTGGGAGCAGGTCAGCCGAATGTTGGCTGAATGCTGCTGGTGAGTGTTGTGGTGTTATTACTGTAAGTGTTAGCCACTTAGCTAAAGATATTCTTGTCAAAGAAACAGAAACCTATGTGTAGTTCTGGGAGCACTTTATATGTGAAGCATTGGGATAAAGTCCTCCCCAGGAACCTGCTGCCACTTTTCTGTCCCATCCATTTGAAAAAAAATCCTCAGTATCTCACTTCTAAACAAATAAAAAAACAAACATATATTTCACTCTCTCACTGTCTTATTTTCAGCTTTTAATCACAGTTTTTCTCCTCCTCCCTCCTATTCACAGGCCTACAAAGGCTCTGCCACATCCTTCCACGTCCAGAATCTGCAAACCAACAGCGACTACCGTTTCCGGGTGTGTGCTATCAGGCAGTGCCAGGATGCCCCTGAACTCAGCGGCCCCTACAGCCCCACAGTAACCCTCTCCCCCCAGCGGAACGATGTGGCGGTGGGCGGCGGTGCGACCGGCTCGGGGTCCAGGGCCGGCACAGAGTCCAGCCGCACCAGACGAAGCTTGACGGACGAGCAGTGCGCTTTCCTCCTCCTCATGGTTTTTGCCGTCATTGCCATCCTCATCGCTTTTGTCATCCAGTACTTTGTCATTAAATAAGCAGTTTGCGCCACCCAGCTGCAGGGTTATAGCTTTATTCTTTCACCCTCTCTCTGTTGTTTTGTATTCTTCGTTTTGTACTTATTGTTTTTCGCTGTCAACAGAGTAATCACATTAGCCGCATGGGTTGCAGCGGGAGTGAAGGCTGGTGAGTGACAGCTGAATAGCGATTAAAATTGAGGATGTAACACCTTATTTGGCACCTGTGATACCCTCCTGACTCTCCTGCCTTCGTCACCCAGTCCCAACTTTTTGGTATCTGTTGTTCAGTTCAGATTTCTTTTTCATCATGATCAGCTTCCTGCGCAAAGGGAACTCAGAAAGAGCAGGGATATGGTTTATTTTGGAAGGGGGTAAGTAGGGGGGAGGGGCGCTTTGACTCATGTACTTGTTGATTACAGTATATATAGATATATATATGTGTATAGAAATAGTCATTATTTATATTTCCATTTATGTGTCCAGTATGAAACTGTTTTTTGATAGATGTGTTCCAAAAATAGTATGTAGGTGTGTCATTAGCCTATGTGCTATTTGATCCTGGGACCTGGTGGGCCAGTGTTTGCACAGTGGGGTGTGTGTCCAGATGTGTATACTGTATGTAGTTAGTGCCACAGAGGTACACGGCTGGGAGGGCTTCAGGGCCAGATGAAGGGACTTAACCCCCTGCTGGAGTTTAAGGGGTCTTTTGAGAGAAGAAACGGAAATGAAAAATCTTGTTCACACTTTAGAGCGTTCATTTAGCACTTTCCAATCTTTTTGATGTTCAGAATGTTTAAGGATGCAAAAATGACTGGAGAAATGTTAGTATATTTTTGTACAGTGAAGACACAAGGACCTGTAAGTTTGAGAAAAAAAAATGCTCAGTATAAAGTTAGAAAACAAACAAAAACCAAACTAACAGTGAATTCTAATTATTTTTACTATCATATAGTTATACTGCTGCTTTACTCCAAGATATTGTTGTTCAGCACAAAAAATGTATGCTTACCTGTAAGTTCTGTTTTATTTTGTTTTTGTTTTTCCCCAGTAATTGATTTTGCACCTTAGTGAAAGAAAACCTTGACTGATTGCGTCTTGGTCTTGTGATGCATTTTATAGAACACACTTTGAGATTGTGCAACCCTACTTGTGTTTTGGCTGTTTTAAAAGTTGTAGTACCACATAATGTGTCACTGAAACAGCTGATCTATCTCAGCAAAAAAAAAAAAGGAAAAAAAAAAAGAAAGAAAAAAGTATGTACCAGTTGTTTCAGAGGCCTTAATTGGAGAGGAAAAAATCTCGGGAGAATTTTCTTAATTTCTCTTAAGTTTTGGTGTTTTTCTTTTAGTGTTAGAAGACTCTAAAATGTGTTTTATTTACTTTTACTTTTGCAACATTTGATGTTAGTAAACATACGTAATCAGGAGAGAAATGGAAAGTAGTTCTATGTATTACTTATGATTTATTTTGATTTCTTTTGTCAGGTCATACATGTGTGAAGTATATTTTTTTATAATATTGAAGTAATATAAGTTAATACTCTCCAGAGAAAATAATAAATCCTGAGTACTCATAAATCATGGAACACAAATGGCAGATACAAAATGTGTTATATCATGTACTTCCTGTGAATCTAAATTTGCCTTTTCTCTGTGTGTTAAGTATTCGTAACAGATTTCTAACGCTGAGTTTTCAGTGGTAATCTGACTGTAGGGACTAGTGTTGTTTGGTTTTGAGCAGGTAACTGCTGTTGCAACCGTAAAAATGAAATACAGGTACCTTGCAAAACGTCTTGGATAATTACATGATTTGGTCTTTCAGACATTCTGCAAAGGTCTTCTCTTTGTCGTTTAAAGAATTCAAATTCCTATTTTTGATAGCGATTGCAACGTGTGCCATTTTAACACCTCTTCACCCCGGGCTTACTACCTTTGGTTGGGGAGATTAACAAAATGCTACAAAAATGAGTAAAATATGCACAAAAATAGAGACCATTTTTATGTAATTTTAATGTTTGCAGTTACCTCATACACCATACATTCCAAAATGAAAATTTGTTATACTATACATACTACCAGACATATCACTTTAAAATGTTCGTTATGGGAAAAATGTATAATCATAGATATGTATCTAAAGTGTATCTGTATAGCCATGATATCTACAAAGGATCCATGCACAATAAAAGATTTATAATTCTTAATTATGTTTGAAGTTTGGGCATATGCTTGTCTTTGGATCATCCATTAATTGTTAATTTACCAAGTAAAAACGTCGAACATCTACTGCGTCCAGCTGATCAAATGTAAGCATTTGATGCTTTGCTTTGATGTTTTTAATCATTGTTAATTGAATATTTATTTGATTTTGGACAAATGTTCAGAGAAAACAACATTTGAAGTTGCCTTAGGCTCTCGGACACTCATTTTATTTATTCATTATTTGTATCTTATCCTGTTCACGGGTCTGGAACCTGTTGCAGCTGACATTGGGTTAGAGGCAATGTATGCCCTGGATAGGTCACCAGACTGTCAGAGGGCTGACTAATTGAGACAGACAAACATTTATGCTTACATTCACACTTATGGGTAATTATAAGTTCCCAGTTACCTTAACCTGCATGTCTTTGGACTGTAAGAGGAAGCTGGAGGAAACCCACGCTGACCTGGGGAGAACATGGTCTGGGAAACTGAATTTAAATTTCCAGATGGTTTATAGCCCTAAAAGGAATATTTCACCCCCAACTGACCATTTATTTATATATTTATATATATATATTACTCACCTTGTGTTATGTTGAATTCATGAAGAAAACTTTGTTCTTCTTGCATGCCCCCGGTGAACGAAGATTCAAAAACTCTCATCAACTTATGAGAATGATCGAAGTCTCATGTATCCAGTTGTATGCTCAGTGCTTCCCAAAACACATGCATTTTCACTAAAACCATACTATTTAAAACTGACCTGAACGTTACTTAGCTATGCTCTCTTCAAAGCCAGACTCCATTGACAACAACAGTCATTTTACCTCACTGAACACAGGAGCTGCTGGGCTTCTGCTGCCTCTATAGTAGTTTTGTGTGTATTGTGTGACTTTGGTGAATCTGAACTGACCCTTTAAAACTGAAGACCCAATAACACTAACTAACCGACTGAGGCAGGGGTAGACCAGTAGCTCCCGTATTCAGCAAGGTAAAATTAATGTTTTTATCAATGGAGTCTGGCTTTGAAGAGAGCAAGGATAAGTGCAATACCACCATTGTATTTTGACAGACGATGATAAAGACAGGTGTTGTGCAACATCCCCTTTAACCAATGGGAGAATCTTGTTTTCTTTTCTCAGGTCTCAGGTGTTTTATCTCTTTGGCTTAATGATTCAAGACAAGAAGACTTGTGTCCAAAGCATTTAGAAAAAAATGACCAGCCACCAATGGAACACAGAAAATTAACATTCCAATCCTAATGTTGATACAGAGATACTTCTTCTGTCTGGTCCTTATTTTATCGTGTCCTCAGAGTTCAACACACTGCTACACCTCACATTACTGTGAGTGTGAGTGTGTGTGTGCTTCTGGAGTAAGATATAAGAGCTCCTGTTCACTGCACAAGCACACCTAAGTGGTGTAAGCAGGAGAGCCATGATTAATGAGGGCGAAAGTGGGCTTACTCGTCTCGGTCACCATTCTGTGTACAACATTGGCTCTTGTTGAGAGACGGACTGGAAACCCATTTTAAAAAAAAAAAGGGCACACAAGCTTTCCCTGTCGTGTTGCTTTGACAGGTGTAAACAATGACAGAGGAGAGACATCACATTCCTGCTGCCCCTCCGAGAGCCGAGCTGTGCATCAGCTCAGTGTAAACACACAAATACACCCTGATGTCAGTGTGACTCTTGTTTCAAAGGGTCATTTAGATCTAATGGATATGGTGGCTCTGAACCAACAGAGCACACTGGTGGTCATCCAGCAGGTCATCCAGGCTGTGCTGGTGACTAATGTTTATTTGGACACAAAATGGGGAAACCTGTAGATCAGGAACTGAAAAAAAAAACCCTCTGTCCACGTTCATAGACCTTTTACTGGGGATTTACGCACTAGTTGGGGAATTCTTTGATTCTGTTCAGTTCACAGAGAAGCAGAAATGATCCAGTTGTCATATTGATCTGCAGAGCTTGCAACATTCCTTCTCCCACTCTGAAACTTTGATTGAAAACCTCTGAATTTGTGGATTCATGGGACATGAAGTCAAGAACACTGCCCACTGGCTTGTTGGAGGTCACCCTAAATTAAAGCATGTATTCTGATACTAGATTGTAAACCTTGACCACATGTAAGAGCTCACACAAGAATCTCACAAATCACTCCATATGAACCACGACACAGCCCGATATGTTTAGTCTTTTGACCTTTTCAGGCCCTGGTTATACCTCTAAGCACTGACCAAACTCCATGTCATTTCCTAAAATGGCATTCCTTTTTAACCAGCATTGTTGAGGTTCGGTTTATTATAACAAGCCTGGTGGGTGACTTGAGGGTGAAGAGGAAGAGGTGAGCTGGTGGGTGTGTGGAGTGATGAAGCCAAGCGGAGAGACAGATGGGGCTGGTGGACAATTAAGCAAACACAGAACTCATTTTTCAGTGAAGACTTCCAGACAGCTTGGCAAACACGCTGGGATTTCAGTGATTGATGCATTAATTAATAAAGTTATACCTCTCCTTATATGAATATTTCTTATGTATTTGTGCTCAGTCCAGATTAGCATGATCCTCAATCTGCATTTATTCTCCCAGAGGAGCAGCAACAGTTAGGGGGGGGGGGGGTTCCCTCGAATCCTATTCCCTCCATCTTATGCCCTTTTACCGTCATCCTTCCCGTCATCATTTGATTACGAAGATTACTTAGATACACACACAGCAGACAACCTCCCTGTTGCTCCCTGACTCCTCGG
Source organism: Epinephelus lanceolatus (assembly GCF_041903045.1). Classification (NCBI taxonomy): domain Eukaryota; kingdom Metazoa; phylum Chordata; class Actinopteri; order Perciformes; family Serranidae; genus Epinephelus; species Epinephelus lanceolatus. The sequence goes on along the minus strand of NC_135737.1, from coordinate 16,197,623 downwards.
GGTACTGTGGAGGAGGTGCTCCTTTCTTCATCTTTCACCAGAGCTCGACTGGTTATTGAGCATCAAGGACCGGCTCTGCCACTTCACGAGTTTCTCCCGCTGCTGCTGCTACTGCTGCTGCTGCTCTCCAACGACACAACAGAAACCAAGAAAAGTTAAAAGGTCTGAGAGATCCATCTCAAGTTAAAGGTAAAGGCATCAGCAAAGATTTCTTTTTACACTAGGGTGTTATTTCTACTTTTAGAGGAGGAGACTAGTGATTTTACATGTTTTGGTAATTTTATTACAAGCTGCTTTTACTTTATATTGAAGCTAAGCATTATATTGTTGTGTTTCACTTTTTCCAGGCAATTATGAGACACTTGAGTTGTGTAATAATATAGTGTGCACTTATCTTTTGCCAAAGTTTACATTACTGCTACAAGGAAATGCAGCGTAATCATTTTTAATCACTTAAACATTGCATTAAACCAAAAAATGAATGCGGACTTTATGTTTACTGCTGTGAATCATGTATCTGTAGTAACAGGTGTTCATAATGCACATGAATGAAAAGAAAGCAACAGTTGCCTGGAATTAAAATGAAGGCTTTAAAAAATCTCCACATAATGTCAGCAGAAATGTGAAGTCTACATAATGTTTAATTAAGTGAGATAAAACACAGGTTTAGTCCACTAATGATCTGTTGTTCTCTCTCCTCAGCTACCTGTTGAGTCTTGATTTCACATTTTGCTGTGCCTGCACTCAGCGGAGGTTGGCATGCCCTGGACCAGACCTCAGGTGGACCTTCATGCCACTGGAGCAGAGGCCATGGACCAATACAACATAGACGACCACCACTTTGAAGGCTCCCTGTTCCCCACCTCCACTCTCATCCCCATAACTGTCATCTGCATCCTCATCTTCATCATCGGCGTGACAGGCAACACCATGACCATCCTCATCATCCAGCACTTCAAGGACATGAAGACCACCACCAACCTCTACCTGTCCAGCATGGCCGTGTCTGACCTCATCATCTTCATCTGCCTGCCCTTCGACCTCTACCGCCTGTGGAAGTACGTGCCCTGGCTGTTCGGGGAGGTGGTGTGCCGCTTCTATCACTACATCTTTGAGGGCTGCACCTCGGCCACCATCCTTCACATCACGGCCCTGAGCATCGAGCGCTACCTGGCCATCAGCTTCCCCCTCAGGAGCAAGATGATGGTGACCAGACGCAGGGTCCAGTACATCATCATCGCCCTGTGGGGTTTTGCCTTGGTTTCTGCTGCTCCCACACTCTTTCTGGTTGGGGTGGAGTATGACAATGACACTCACCCGGACTACAATACAGGGCAGTGTAAGCACACCAACTACGCCATCAGTTCTGGGCAGCTGCACATCATGCTCTGGGTGTCCACAACCTACTTTTTTTGCCCAATGCTCTGCCTCATCTTCCTCTACGGCTCCATTGGGTGCAAGCTGTGGAAAAGCAAGAATGACCTGCAGGGCCCCTGTGCTCTGGCCCGTGAAAGGTCACACAGGCAAACAGTTAAGATCCTGGGTGAGTGTAAACAGATCCGTGTTTCTTTCATGCTTTCTAAAACCTCTGCTTGTCATTGCCAGGAAATAAAAAAGACAGACAATTCAGAGTCAGGAGTGACAGCTTTTAAAACCATCTTTGGTGGAAGAAAAACCAGAAATCTGTTTCACACAGGCAATCTTCCTTTCAATGTTGCTGAAGCAAAAACAGGCTGACAGATGACTGCAGAATGTAGGATTTCTTGTTTCCTGCACTTGGTCTGTTGTGTGTGTTTGCTGTGGCGAATTAAAATTTAGTTGTCATATAAGAACTGATTTTTACTCCATTTAAAACCTAAAATAGTTCCATTCATTCTGTTAAATCCAGCTCCAGCTCCAGGGCAGTGTGCTGCTTTCATCCTGCAAGTCTGACGATAGTGGGTGTCATGTGTGTTTTCGATATCAGCTGGTCAATTATTCTGTTTTGTCTGGAGCTAATCATGTCCTGCCACTGCACATACTGATTGGCTTAATTTCCAGCTCTGGCATATTGTGCAGGAAACCATGTTGTACAGTAAAGGACCGTGGCCAGGCCAATCTGTATTACCCAAATATTTAATCATGATGCATCCATCAGGATATTAATGCTGTTCATTAGCTGAGCACACACTGCACAGAGCTCATGTTGTCAGAGTTACTGCCATTTGTATCCACATTTGTTCAATCCCAAATTGGATTGTCATCAGAGACCTCCATAAATCAACCATAATGGAAATGTACATGCTCCCACAGTCCTGGGCTCCTTTTTAATTTGCTAGTGTCACACATCTCAGGAGTCACTCAACGATGGCTGTTCCCACACGGCAAGACATGATCAATTCTGGACAAAACTAGGCCATCTGTTCACTCCACTCACTGTGAATCCACAATGTAGGCCTTCAATTTATTAACTGTTATTGTTGATTCAGAAATAATTAGGCTCATGTGGGCCAGATATGTCTCTCTTTTAATTTTTGAATTGACATTCATCCTTACAGGAATTACTGCCCCCATCAGACAAATTGATGGTAATTTTATCCACTGCAGCTTCTTGATCAATACCAGTGACTCAGTGATTACCTCAGCCAGCACTGAGATTTACGGCTTTCAAAAGCTAAATGAATCTTTGTTCTTCTTTGGATTTGTGACGTTTTCTTCTCAGTGGCATTCTGCTGTACATGCTCTAATTATCTCGCTTACTTGCCTGCACATGTATAGTGAAAATGTGACTTCATTGTTGGGGCCAATTGCAGGCCAGTGTCACTTAAGGGAACAAGGGAGGTTGTGTTAGTGTGTGTGTGTGTGTGTGTGTGTGTGTGTGTGTGTGTGTGTGTGTGTGGCTTGAGGAGAAGTTCTTTCGATGTTAATTGCTGCTAGTCATTAATAAATGTCAAGGGTGACCACAGACTATAGATCACAGGTTACTTAGATCCTGAAAACCAATTTTCTTAATCAGCCTGTTATTATAAATGAGCTGCAACATGAATACCATATTGTATTTAAAAGTTAGAGTAATACTGATTATTTCCCATGTGAGATTTGTCTGTACTGAGCCTCTCACTGGTTTGAAGCAAACAGGGCTCAGCTGAAAAAAAAAAGACTTAATTTAACAATATAAGAAACAGGATGCATTGTTGTCAGTTAAATCTGATCAAACCACTCCCACACAGTCCTAATGAAGCAGATTAGCTGAGGGTTTATTAAACTCTTATTAGGTTTATTTTTTTTTCTAACCTTAAATATAATATTTGCTTATCCTAGAGGTCTGGACTCGAGTCACTTGATTCTGACTTGAGTCACAAATTTGATGACTTTAGACTCGACTTGACAAAACAAAAATTAAAAAAAAAAAACACGCAACTCCACTAGGACTTTAACACCAGTGACGTGTGACTTCACTTGGACTTGAGCTTTCTGACTTTAAAACACCTAATACGTTCCCCAAACACAAAGATTTAGAAAAAAAGTGTGTTATTTAAAAAGTGTGCCATGAATCAATTAATTTCCCTTAATTCCCTGAATCAGCTAACAGTAATGCTGCCAGCGTGCTGACAAATAATTCCCCAGATCCACTTTGTTTGAACCAGAGCTGTAGAACAGAACTATTTTATTTGACCTGAACCAATCCAACAGCATCCAATCAAAACTGTCTGCACCGCCACTGGACTTCACAGCTGATCTCAACAGGACTACACTCACTCACTCACTCACTCACTCCAGACTGTCTCTGAAAAGTTTATGGGTTGATGCTGTTTGACAGGCAGGTAGGAGGCTCAGTTATCTGAGTGTAGCTGTGCTGTAAGTAAGGCATCTGGACTCAAGAGTTTTCTCTGACAAAGATGAAATTTGAGTTTTAATAACCAACTCTGTGAAAGGACATGAGTTTAAGTCTTTAGACTAACATGTTGCAGATTAAGACAGAATTCAGACTTTAATTAAATTATTTTTCTGCCTCTTAACAGTGAGATTGATATGTCAGAGTTTACAGTGAACCTGGATATAAATCCTAGTTGTCTCAGATTAGTTACTTGTGTTGTCAAAGTTTTTTGAGACCATAAATAGAGATGTTGAGCTTTTCAAATGATGATCAGTAAGTGTGTGCTCTTAAATCACCCCTTAAACCTGTCAAAAACTGCTGCAGAAATACAAGTTTGTAAGTGTGTAGAAATTATTTTTTAGTTGTAGAAAAAATGTCTAAATGAAAATGTATACCACCTGTCACCTTGATTCTAATTTCTGATACATGAATTAGCCTCACTGGATTAGTTTCAATATAGGAAGAAAAAAAAATGCTGTAAATTTTTGTCAACTAAAACTAGACTATGAAGTATAAAAATGACTAAAAATAAAAAGCGTTTTCATCACACGACTGAGACTAAATCTAAAATAGCTGTCAGAATTAACACTGCAAAAAACAAATTGCAGTAAAATGTGTGTGTCAAAAATTAGAGATACACCTTCCAACAAACTTTTGTTTTGTATTTACTATGCAAATGTGAGTGATATTAATTTTCTCATCTTCTTTTAAATGAAAATCATTTCCCCTTCTTGTCTTTATTTTCCCTTCAGTGGTGGTGGTGTTGGCTTTTATAATCTGCTGGCTGCCCTACCACATTGGCAGGAACCTCTTCGCCCAAGTGGACGACTACGACACGGCCATGCTGAGTCAGAACTTCAACATGGCCTCCATGGTGCTCTGCTACCTCAGCGCCTCCATCAACCCTGTCGTCTACAACCTCATGTCTCGGAAGTACAGGGCCGCAGCCAAACGCCTCTTCCTGTTGCACCAGCGGCCCGGACAAGCCCACCGCGGCCAGAGACAGCTCTGTGTGACTGACCACATCTCCACCCTGAATGAAAGCCTGACTGGGGTCTGAGGGGCCCCTCTAGAGAGGTGCTTTTACAGGCTTGTTTGACTTCATCGCAGTGTTTGCAGGCATCTTTAAAGTTGCAGCTGAAGAGAAAACTTGATGAAGATGTGTAGAGGAGGAATGTTTGCTCCATTGCACTTCAATGCAAAATCAGATTTACTACTACTCAGCGGCATTTTGTTCACAGAGACTGGGTGATGTCACTTTTCATTTTTTTGGTCAAGACAACAGGAATTCAGCGGATTCCAAGCGAAAAAGTTTCCATTTACGCTTTCCTCTTTCAGTGTTACACCTCAAGCAGAAATATTTAACTCCACACTGTGTGCTGCTACATGTTTTTTCTTGCTTGCTGTCAGCGCTTACAGAACACACACACACACTGTTTCAGTTCACAGTTACCGTCAATCCACAGCACTGATTAATAATAAGTGATCCCTCTTTGTTAAAGACAAACGACGTTTGCCACATTTGAAATGACTGTTCATTTATAATGTGTAATTGTAGTCTCAGCTCCACTCTGTCGTAAGATTGAATTTGTTTAATGTATGGTGAACAATTGTTATCATGCTGTTTGTTTGTTCTCATAAATCAAGAAAAACAAAACAAGTAAACCTATTAGCTGTGGTCCATTAGTTGTGCAGATCTGAAATTGGGTATTCCAGTGTTTGTGTGAATGTGTGTGTGTCTATGTGTTTGCAGGGTTGTGTAGCATCTCCCCAGTGAATAGATGGAACATAAACTTCATAAAAGCACATTACTATGAAAATGGGGCAGTTGATGCCTGTGTGTGTGATACAGAGACCATCTGAGCCCTGGGGTTTTGGGGCTGTGTACGTGCCGGCCATCATGTAATCTGACACGGCTATTATATTACCTGTGCTCTGAGTTAGATTTAGCCTGGCAGCCAACGTCCCTGCATCACCATATTCAAAGTAATGGCTGCTCTAAGTGCATTTCAAAGAGGAAAAAAGATATTAGGTTGTCAGCAGCGGCAGAGGTTATTGTTTTTATTGCTTCCACTTGCATAATCTTGACACCATTGTACAATTCTTCTTTGATGCTGTATTTTGGATTAGGAATCGTACACTTTGTACCTCATACTCTGGCAAGAAAGGTAACGTCAAAGTTATGTATTTTTAACCTGAATACTGTCTAATCCTAAAATAAGCTCAGAGTTTTCCAGGCTCTGTCTATACATCTTGTTCTTTAAAAGGAACTGTCGTGATTTTGCACATGAATCATCGGGCCTTGGTTTGCACGAACACAAAGAGACAAAGTCGCTCTGGGCTGACTCATCCTCATGACACTTTTTTCACCGAGCCATTCATCTCTGCCAGAGGAGCTGAAGCAACGGGTAAAAGCTTACATACCACAGCCCGTCCTGCCATCACCTGGGGAAAGATCAGCAAGCAGCACGACTCCTCCACTGGTTATTTTCTTTACTGATAATGAAGAGAGTGTCTGTGAGCGGCTCGTCCAGAGCTGTCAACACCTCCCTCGGGCCTTCTTCACACCACCTCAAATCATTCAGCATTAGAAATATACATTTTGTTTGTTTTGACTCTACTTTTCAGGTCACGACTTCTTTTCTTTCAGCAAACCTCTAACATACTGCACGCACCTCTTTTGGATTTGTAGCATATAAGCAGTGACTTATTTGATTAAAAACGATAATTCTAAATATAGATAAAATGTGATGACATATGTTTCCTGAGGAATTTATTAAGTTCAGAAGGACTTAAATTCTTTAGCAAGAATATTTTATAACTGACATGTGCTACAATGATATTACTGCTGCTGCTGCTGCTTGTTACTGCGTTATCAGTGTTTTCCTCATCTCATGGCTCTTGTTTCAGTCCTGAGGCCTGCTATTAAGAAACTGAGAAAATATGTAATTCACACACAAACCATATTTAAACTGATTTGCAAGCAGAGTCTTTGGATGGCTGCATCTGCCTCATTTCAATATCTAGAAAGTGTTTCGTGATTGTTGCAGTGTTATTAAAGGAACGTGGAAGTCTTTCAAAATTAAAGTACTTAATTTAAAGTTCAGAGTTTTAAAAGTACCCACTTGGTGGAAACTACATGGATTTACACATATATAACCTATAATGCCATGCCATGCTGCTTTGCACTATGTTTCTTCATTTGCATTCATCTCCAAATGAAACTGAAATTTAAGTTTATCTCTTCTGAGAAATGATTGCTTTCTGACACAGCTGCACAGGCCATCATTTCTATGTAATGGTCTTTTCTACCAGAGGGAGGAGCCAGAGACTACTACTGTGTGTGTGTGTGTGTGCCTGCCTGCTTAAAGAAGAATTACAGCAATATCAAACATTTGCTGGGATTTAAATCGGTCAGAAATAGCTACAAGCTACATAAACACTGCTCATATAGCTGTTCACTTCTCCCTGTAAGAAATCTTAAATCAGCTTCCCCTTTCAGCCCATTTCCACAAATTATAAGCAGCACATATTTACTTCCTGTTTGGCTCCGTGTGCCTGGAGGTCCATGCATGTGGTCACAGGAAGCTGCACTAAAATGGAGGATATTTAGGAGGAGGGTCTGCACAACAACTCTCTCTAGAAAGACTGCAGGGGTTCACAGTCTTTCCTGCTGGTTTCTGTTGTAGCCATGCTGCTCTTCATGGCTTGTCATGACTGTAAACATTAAGCAGTCAGGACTGCTGCCTGTGTTTATGGTCCTCTGTACTCACACTGGATGTCTTACCCCAAACTGGCCTGCTGTTATCTGCCATCTCAGTGGTGTTGCTCCTTGGACATAGGAAGACAACAGCATGCAATATTCAGAGGCAGTGTACAGAGGTGAATGCTACCAGACCACACCAGGCTTTTCCTCCTTTATCTTTCACTCTGTGCTATGAGAGTCTGTGTCCGGCCTGCAGAGTCTTCCAGGCTGCAGGAATCATGACCCTCACTCTGATCCCCTAAAAGAATGCTAAGGAACTTGACCAAATTTTCCTTCACCTGTTAGCACAGAGAGCCTGAGTGTCCACTCGTGTTTGAAGGGAGGTCTGGATCACCACCAGCCAACACTGTTATGACCAGAGCAGGAGAGACCATTGTCTCTCCTGCTGGTTTCTCTTGTAGCCATGCTGTTCTCCTGTGGCCTCCAATGCCACCTCTTTCTCTCTCCCACTCCCCAAACCCAAAGCTTTTCCCACCCCAAGCTGACTGTGTGGCCAATCTGCTGCTATAATGGAGAGCCCAGGGAATTTGGTGACCACCTATTTAGAAGTGTGAAGTAATGTATCAAACATAAAAGCCTGAAATTGTTAGTCAGTGTCTCTCTGCGTTGGCAGTCATTCCTCTCTGGTACAGAGAGCCAGGCGTGTGCCACTGCCACCTCACTTTCACTCCGTGCTCTTGTCATCACAGCTGGGTGACAGTGAGACAACAAACACAAATGTGCCTTTGGTTTTTACAAACCATCAGGCACTCCCACAACGCTTTCAAATGCCTTTAATGGCAGTAATAATGATAATAAGCTTCATTTATAAAGCACTAATCACCTTGTCGTCGAAAGCTTTTAGTAAACAGTTTCCATTGTTTAATGAACCATGTTACACACAGAAGAGCTAATGCTGTGTTTCTTCCTCCAAATTAGTAGTAGAGTTCCCTGCAATTTGGAGGCTAATTTATATCTACTTGGTATCTGTGAAGTGTTTGTTCATGAGCAGTGTTTGACATTAGGCCCTTTGAGAGAAAAATATCATCTCACTAAACAAGAGAACTGTTTATCTGTCGATTTCAAACCTGTGAAACCAGATCACAACTTGCTTTTGTCTATTTGATAAGTAAACAAAAGGACGCAAGTGACCAACATGATCACATAAACACTTTAGGATGGGGATCAGAATATGGTTTTCACATGAGCTGTTAATTCACAAAATTTGAGGACCGTAATGGTGTTTCTCTCCATAATGACTTTGAACTAAAAAAATGTAAAGAACATTATATGATCAGTACAGCAGCAGGAGGGACAACCTCTCCTGCAGTTGTGCAGTGTGTTGTTGATGAGTTAGAAACCAGTCCATTAGATGGCTTCTCTACATTTCCACACCACAAACCGCTTAAGTGACTGCCTCTGCTTTCTCCTGGCCCGCAGCAGGAAAGAGGTATCCCAAGATCTTTTCTTCCTTACAAGAAAACTGAAGATGAGAATAACTGACTAAGAAGCAGCTAACAGTAATATTTACATGCTGACCAGCTGTGAGTGTCCTGCACTTGCATAAGAGGAAAACCAGAGACAACATGCAAAATGCAGTACAGTTGGAAGAGAACAAGCAGCATTAGAACTGTGCTATGGTGAAAACAAACTCTTGCAATGCTTACATGATGAAGTAGTTGCAGGTGGAGGTGAGGCCCAAAGTGCAGGCATTCCAGACATGCACAGTTATGCCTGGAACTAATGAAAATCCTGCAGCATATGTATGCATGACATGTTATTTAATAAGACTGTAGACACTTTTTCTTGAAACAACTCCTTTATCCATTGGCATTGTTAACTTTTTTTTTGTTTTACATTGAATTATACTTTACAAGAATAATTTGCATCTAAGTATTGTCTAGGCTAAATGTTTGACCTTTGAACTCTTGTTTTTTTGCCTGCAGATATTGAGGATGATTTGTTTTTCAAGTTGGTGAAATTTAGAGTGCTTGCAGGAATTGTAGAGAGACTATAATGAGACATAGAATATAATAAATAAACCAACCATTAGATGCCACAAGTGTCGATAGCAAGGGTGCCAAACATACAAACCAGCCAGCCAAAGGGTCCAATCCAAATATTGATGCACTTGTGAAGGCTAAGAGGCGTCAGGTTTTAAGAGCAAGTTTAACAGTGAATAGCCCTCAACCCCTGTTCAATCCCAGACCTTTAACATGAGGAATAAAAGGAGGAACGTAATGTCACTCACTGTCATCATCCCCGTCTCAGCTTTGGAGGGAGTCTGCAGTCGCTCTGTGGCCCACCTCTTCACCACTGAGGCCACCTGAGGACTATCTATGCTGAGCACATCATGTTGACCGCACTGTAGTGGTATGGCTCCAGGTTGACGGAAGGCAGGTCCTGTAGAAGTACAACAACATCAGTGCAGAATTAATGTGATTCTGCCTAAAAAATACCCCAAAATGACTGTAAGTTACTCAGCAAGGGTAAAGGTACACTTGATGAAAACAGTGGGACAATATACAGTTGTACAGTACAGTATAATACCATGAAATTATGCCAAGGGCAGGGAAAACAACCAGCAAACTTACTACACCCCCCCCCCCACCCACAGATGTGATGAGCATTGCTCATCTAGCCACATTCCAATCAGTGATGTAACTGCAGGTGTTTTCTATCAGCTGGAAAGGGCAAAAGGCATACTTTACTCCTTTGGTTGTGGCCAGGACTAAAACATGCTTGTAAGTTTTAGCTCACAGAAAGCAGGCCTGCAGCATAATTGATTGGTAAATTAATTGAAATATTAGGAAGAATATCAAAGTTGTCTCTCAACTTAATGCAGTAACGTTTTCGTGTGTGCAGTGAGCATTAGCAAGGATATATAGACTATATAGGCTTTTTAAATTGTATGTACTGTCACTGTATCCAATGGTGAAACACAAACATACCATTTAAATTGGTTGTAGATACTTCCTGTACATTGCTTGTTGGGTTGCACCATGTGGTTAAAAATGCCATCTATAGTTTCTAAGTCCAGTTTGCGTCTGCCAAGCCCAGTGCTGGAACAAGTATTCAGATATTTTGCTCAAGTAAACATAGCAATAAAACAGTATAGAAATACACTTTGTTACAAATAAAAGTCAATTCAGTTTTATTTATAAAGCCCAATATCTCACAATCACAATTTTCCTCAGGGGGCTTTACAGCATATGAAATTAAAATTGAAAGTTTTACCTTTACCCATATAATACATCAAAATGTATTTGTTGATTTTTGTATTAATTATCTGAATCTGTAAAGAAAATAGTAACTAATGTTGTTTAAAAAAAAAGTGGAGTAAAAAAACAATTTTTTTCAAAATGTAGTGAAGTAGAATTATAAAGTAGCAAAAATTAAAATACTAACCTAAAGTAAAAGTACCTTAAAACCTTAAAATTTAATAATTCTGCTCTGCCTCCATCATCAGTTTGTCGAAAAGGTTCCAAAAAAGCGGATTTTATTTTGAAAGTCTTCAGCAGAAGTAGTATTTTTCAACCTGACTGACTTGACAGCGCCGACGGAGCCAAATGCGCGTAAAAGTTGTCCACTCCTCCTCCTCGTCCATGAGACTCATTTGGCTCCAGATATAAACACAGAGCTGCTCTCTGTACCCGCTGCGCTCCTCAGTCTCTTCACAACCAGCAGACAGTTTGCTCCAAGAGGCCGAGGAACAGGAAAAAAAGCCAGGAGGGGACGATCTCTGGCGCATTCCCAAGGATGGAGGTAACAACTCTATGACTCTGAGCGTTGTTTGCTGTTGCAGCCTGTACTTTTAGGCCACTTGAGCAGATGTTTTTAACATTTAATGTGGGTTTGTGCAGCCAAGTGTGGTTGGAATTAAAACATTACATCATCGGAGCTCAAGTGAGTAACTTTGTAGTATTTTTACTGGTCTATGTCATTACTGTGATATTTCTGGAGGGACTAGGAACTGTCTGTGCAAACACTGAACAAATAGTAGTACTGCATTATGAGGTAGTATATGCACATGTGGCCATGTTGTCATCACTAAAAAAGTTCCTGAAGGTTTTTACAATATTTACCTCATTTATATCATATGTGATATTATACAAATATGTGTTACACATAATGCAATAGACCAGTTGGTATTTATTATGATAAACTCTATAAAAGGATGATATACTTCTCTTTCTCTGTTCTGTTATTAGCACACACACCAACATAAACATGGCACCTCTTTGCCTCAGTACGTTTGAGCTTCAGGCCGATATGATTATAAAGTACATTTGCGGTAACGACATCATAACAAGAAACCACAGTCTAAGTGGAGGGAAATGGAGCTGACAGCACATCTGTCACGAGCCAGTGTTTGTGCCCTGATAAATGTGTGGAGTAAATGCCATTAGTCGATTTGGTTTCCACTGCAAAGTCTGCTCTTTGTTTTTAAGTCTGAACATCAGCAATTTACCACCCATCACCTGACAAGCCATGCCTTCCCTTCTCAAAGGCCAATCTGTCCTTTACCCACTTGCGCAGACGCTAAATTAGAAAACAAGTGTGCTTCTTCATTGGAGGGCTGTCTGAGTCCTGCCACACATGTTTTTCCTGCAGGGTTTGCTCATAGGTTTGTGGCCTCCTCCCTGCAAAACAAGCTGTTCTGTTCTGACTTTTAACATCACTTCCAAGTATTTAATGTCATGTGGCGGATAGGCAGAGAAACTCCCATTTTTCTCCCCACAGCACGTAAAGGAGCACTACTCTTACATACCACTCAATGTTAAGACTCAGATGTACTTTAGACCAGTTCTGCTTGGATTTAAGACCTTAGTCTACTTTGTTCTTTCTTTGTTGCCGAAATTGAGAGAAAAAAACTTGGACTGCCCCCAAATCTAGAAAAGAAGAAAGGATGACAAATAGATAGAGGGGGCGTTCTGGGTAAACAGTGTTGTTCTTATACAGAATAGTTAGAGTTTCTGTGAGATAAAGCACTTTTGAGAGTGAAAAAAAGTGTAACCTGCACAAACTGAACACTGAGATGGAGTAAACAGGTTCGAGTATTGGTGCCCTCAGCTTTTTCTGAATGAAGCCTTAGAGTACAAACCCAGTCCAAATCTTACAAGCTATGTTTTCACTTCGAGCGAACAGTCTAGGAAGTGATTTAGAGGTAATGCTGCAATTTAAATTTAAACTGAATGCTTCCATGGCACTTAAATATCTGATCTTGGTGAGCAACTACCTAACCATGGCGATTTTTCACTTCAGATATATTTGTATATATTTACGTTGATGGTTTAAGTAAAATATGGCACGCCAGACTCTGTGATTTTAAAACTTGAATTAAAAACTGTGCCATGTGTAACAGCCCATTGAGTTCAGTCAGGTTTGCAAGTTTTGATGTTCTAGATGATTCAGACAGTCATTTGTCAGTCGTTTCCTGTAAAGTCATTTTGGTCTGAACCCACTGATGACACTCAAGAAATGCTCCTTGGGTCTTGTCAAATTTATGAGTAAAATGAAATCTGTCAGCTGTTTTTACAAGGGTTGCCGCTGTTGGTGCTAAAAATTGAATTACGTGCTCAGTTTTTAATTACAGTCGCTTCCTTTTTGCCAAAAATGCCTACCAGTAAATCATCTGACATGTGAAATGAATTTGGATGAGATGGATCAGCTCCCCCAGATGTTAGCTTTTGAGAATGGGATGCTTTTGTGTGCTGCAGCTTTGGTCTAAGTTTGATGGGATGGTATTTTTGCATGCTGCATTCTGCATGTCTGTAAAGATGTGCTAAACTATCCTGTAAAGCCAGTCTCACACTCAGGTTTGCACTCTTATGACATCACCTATTAGTAAAAATTCTGCGGTGTGTTTCTACCTTTAGGAAAGAGCCGTTCGCGCTCGCCAACATTGATTTACAGCTGCCTCAAGCAAGCCTAAGAGGAGATTAACGCATGGAATTTTTTTTTACAACAGCAAGCTATTAAGTAGACAAACTGGAAATGTTGTGCATCCATGTGTGTGTACGTATGTATCTGTGTGTGTGTGTGTGTGTGTGTGTGTGTGTGTGTGTGGGTGTGTGTGCACCTGAGGATTTGTGGAGTGGGAGGTGGTGGTTTTCCTTTGATGGAAAAACAACACAGCTAGAGGAGTGAGCATTTGGGATTGCCTTGCCAACCATATGGTGTGCACATTTATTATGTAATCCATAGTAAAGTTAAGAGACCAATAACAGACTCAGTCTGTACCAGCCAGACGTTTGCTAATGAGTCAGGTTTTTCCCATTTCGCTTTATGTCATTTAAATAGTGTCACACTGTTATGATTGTTATTACTCGTGCAGTGACCGTCCAAAACGTGCGTGTTTGGAACAGGACGATCGCTTGGTCTGTGGTACTGCTGCTTGCAACTTTCTCCAGAAACGCGCTCGTCCAAACAACTTCACACTTGACACCGCGCTTCCTTGGGACCTGAACAATACACCTGCCATAACATTGTTGAATCCCCTAGCAATGCTAATACGCCATTTGCTAACAGCTTGCTATTTGGGACCAGGTTGTTTCCAGGAACAAAAGCGTTCAGGCCAAAAGTTACATCTCTGATGCTTGAGATGTTTGAAGTTACTTCAATGTCTGCGGTCTTGTGTTCTTCATCTGTTGATGAATGTACCTTAGCAAGGAGTACAAGCTATACCCAGCATGCTGTTGGGTATTTCCTGTAATTCTCAGCTTACATTTGCCACTGCACTTCCTTACGTCCTCAGCAGTACACCTGCCAAGTGTGAACCTGACTGGATGAGAAGTTGTCGAGACTGTTTTACTGTAGTTAGATGAAAGAATACTTCTATCTCTACTATCAGTGACAGATACAGTCTGAGGTGTTTGCTGAGGCAGTGTATAAGCTGTATGTGCTTCAGTGCAGGATGAATGGTTCACTCTGTCCTTAACATAAAACAGGAACCTAACTGACCATGAAGCCCAGTGGAATGTAAATCATCAGCATCAAGGAAAGCCTATGAAACTGTAGCCCATTCTGTAAGTCACAGTGTAGTCATGGTTGGTGTTCAGAGTGTGTATAAACTGTCCAAATGTTATTGGATTTTATAGCTTATACAGTTCATTAAAGTCTTGCGATTGAAGTGCTTCTGAGCCATGATAAAACGATGTGCATGAAGAGCACACAGAGATGATAGGGCAAACCACTGGTATCTCATGTGACTTTCAAAACTCAGATTGCACTAAAGCTTCCTGTTGTCTGAGTTTTTTTTTTCCTACGACATCCTGCAAACCACAGCAGCTTTCTCTGATATTGTCTTTCTAGCATGTTCTCTACCTCCTGTCTACATATTTGAACTCTTGAAACCAGCCTTTTGCTTGCCAGAAATAGTGTGGTTGCAAAATCAGTTGGAAAAGAGAAGCACACAGCAGAAGTGCGTAGTTATTGCAGAATATTCATATTTTTCACTGTAGTTACTGCAGTTTGTCTTCACTGTTTCACAACATATTTAGTTTCCAATGTGATAACAGAAACTGTGAAAAACAGAGCTAGTTTTGTGCAGAATTAACTCCTTGTGGAGATTTCGAGCACTTAAGGCAGTGTTTAGAAATGTTTTCATTAGCCAGTCCAATATAGTGTGTACCTAATGTTCTACTAGCACCCAGATGAGGATGCAGATGCACGCTAAGAACAAATCAGATGATAATCATTTCAGTTGGCTGCAGTGGGCATTAATGCATATCGACAGCAGAGGTAATGGGATGCAAATGCACCAATATAAGTTGAGTAGCAGACAACCTGCGACTGCTGCAGCTTAAACATTCAACATTAGGGCTTTGCAAGTGTTTTATAAGATGCATTTGACATGTCTGCCCAACCTGAAGGATATACACAATGAATTTCACAGTGAAAACTCAAACTGGTAACTGAAATCTGGTTCTGCAGCAATGTACAGCCTGAAGGCGCTGACAAATAGAAGCTGGAACACTTTCAGCAGGATACATTCACCTAAAGAAATAAGCAGCCCACTGTCTCTGGAGATGGCAGTGTGCGCTGACTGAGGCACGTCAATTATATTAAATTAAACTAAGAGATCATTCTAAAATATTACATTGGGTTTGGTATCGTGGGAAAGTTTAGTCATCTACTTTGTTGCCTGTATTTACATCTCCGTGCTGAATTGTCTTTTAAAGTAGTTGTGTGGAAGCTTGGCTCATAGGAGGATGTGTGCACCTTTACGACCAATCAAATGGTTCATAAACCCTCATAATGCCTTAACCGCTTTTTATTGCAGATTGCAGAGCGGTTGTTGTTGTACTTTAGCGTTGTTATAATTTGTTGCCATTACAGGCCCTCGAACCATACATGAAGAGTGTTTTTCTCTCTGAGATCTGCTATCGGAGATGAGGTTGTATCAGACCCTGCCCCTCTGAGTTTGAAGCAGTGCGTGGGGCAGAGAGATAGCCTGGGTGGGAACTGCAGACAAGATAGTGAGGAGCACACTGTGATCTGTAAAAGAAAAACACACTTACTGTTGTTTTTCAAGGAAGTTCTGTCAGGGATGGATACATGCAGAGAGAGGCAGAAAGACAACCTGTCTCAGACATCAGCAGATTGTCAAACATGTTGAGTTTAGTTAGTATAAAGTCTGCAGACGGGTTGTGGGAACAGTGAGCCAGGCGGAGGAAGTAGAAACTCCAAAAAGGCAATATCACGACTTTACAACTTACTTCTGAATCTCCCTGCAGAACAGTTAACCCATACTGCCTGCACCTCCTCAACCACCCTCTTCTAAATTTGGCATCTAGCCATGCTCTTTATTTCCTTTTTTGGCAGAAAGGAGTGCAAACACAATAAATGTTGCAAGCTGCTTTTACTTTGCAAGTGCCATTTTTTTTTTCAAAACCAAGTGTTGCATTTTGCTTAAGGCATCTATTGTCAAGATTTGTCACAATCGAATCTAGACTTATCATATAAGTGTCTCTGATTTCCTCTTCATCTAATGTGTGCACTATTACAATGGTAATGTAAGGGAAAACTGGGTGAGATTTTAGTTTTGTGGAGGGTTTAGGAGGCAGGTGTATGCTGCAAGTCTGAGCATGTTAAAAACCCATTAATCTTTTGAAAGGACCAGGTATACAAGAGAGGAGAAAACCTAATTAACAGTAACTGCTGGCTCAAACTATAGACTGCTTTTTTTTTTTTTTTTTTTTTTTTTTTTTTAGTGGTCATACCTACCGTGATGTCGCCCATTGGTTTGTGGACTGCCATTTTGAAGGCTTGAGTTTAGCATTTAGGCTGTCACCATCTTGGTTATTTGGAGCCAGAAGTGGCCATACCTGGAGTAGAAGTGAATGGTGAATCTCACTATCTCAAGATTGTAGCAATGCCTCACAGGCAGCCTGTCATTCAAGAGGCCCCACCTTCAATTGTACGTAACTTAAAGCCTTTATAAAATGTAAATGCATTATGTAAAAGTTAGATAAAAGTTAACCCCCTGTACAGTTGTCATGAATGTTGAAATTAGCTATAGCCAGCCTCAAGTGGCCATTTGAGGGACTGCAGTTTTTAGCACTTCCATGTTGGCTTCATTTTTCAGCCCCAGAGGCTGCTGCTTGGCTGAAACCAAGACAAGTCAGTATCAGAATGGAGGCAAGTCCACATTGTCAGAGTGGCTTGAAAACTGGACTCTGACAAGTGACTTTTCCATAATCAGACAGCCACTCTAACCACATCCTTTACCTATAAGTAAAAACACTGATGTTATTGTGTAAGTAAAAGCCTTGCATTCAAAAATGTACTCAAGTAAAGTGAGAAATTTTATCAGAAAATCACATACAAGTATCAAAAGTAAAACTACTCATCATGGAGAATGCTCCCTGTTATATATAGAATATGTGAAATATGCAATGTCCCAAGCCTGCCATGGATGAATGGATGCCAAACCCTGTGGAAGTGGATCCCTGCAGGAAGTACACAGTGTTGTCGTGGGGAAGGTACAGGGCTTCTCTGAATGAAGTCATCCCACGTCTGTGCTACTCAGCCTCCATGTCAGCTATCTGATCCACTGTCCAGATGGTTTTTGTCTTTGTGATTGCCGGATAAGAGCGGATGAGAATACCAGAACACCATGTAGAATCCCCAACAGATGCTAGTGTCAAAGTTTTCATGCTTGGGTACAAACATTTAATCTGTTGTGAGCTGTTTACATTTTTTGATATCTTTTCTTACTCATCATTCTGTCTCTAATACCCTGGCTTCTCATTGCGCAACTGTTCATATTATCTTAAGCAGGCCATTGTAGTTATCACATTGAAATATCACGGTGCATTCCACGAACAGGCCTGGTGCTGTCATCTGCTCTCATAGCTTCATAATTTGCCAGTCAAATTGTAGTTAAATAGCATTATCTCAAAAGCCTCTGGGGATCTTGGCCCCAAGAGATATAAAAAAAGACATATTTCAGTCTTGTGGGCTTTCTTTGGAATTCTAACTTTTCAGCAGCTTTCTGTTCTCCAGTTTATTTCCTTTCTCTCTATATGCTTATTATTTTTCTAACATATTTGTTTCCCCACCCTCCATTACTAGTCTGTGTCTGCAGCACCTCCCATTTCCCTTGATGCAGGGCCAGCTATGTCTCATAGATGAGAGTGTCCACTTACCTCATCCCTCTGATTCAGGGCCTTTCTAGTGTACTTCAACACACACAAGGCATGTGAGAACACACAAACACAGTGCCAGTGAGGGCAGTGGAAAAGTGAGATATTCAGATGAGGTCCAGTCCAAAAACACATCATGTTTTCCTGGAAAGGCAGTGAGCAAGAAGGTGCCTGTCTGCTCTCTTACCGCATAACAAGTGTAGGCAGAAGGGAGCTGCTCACTGTGGTGGATTTCCCCCTGGCAGAACATGCTGACTTGTGAAAACAAAGTCTGCAAACTCAAACTGAAGCCATTACACTTGGTGATCCTATTGAACAAGATCTTTCTCAACAGCTGTGCTCTGGTGTGCTTTATTTATCTCCACTTCCACAAATTCCCACTGTGTGGGAAGCTTATGAGGATTGAGAGCTCCTAGAGAAGGGTTAAAGATCCTGAGCCAGACATCATCTTTATCAGCACTATGGTAGATTACATGGCCTGTTGCTCTCTGACCGCCGCTGTTTTATCAAGCAGATATGTTTGGATTTACTGAGACTTTTATCATGTGCTTTTCTCCCCTGCCTCTGGAAACAGGAATTGCAGGAACAGACAATAGCAGGCTTTGTATGATCTGTTTGTCTCTGTGTTCTCTTTCCACATCTGCCGGTCATACAGTAAACCTCGTGTCTCCGTCCACAGCCTGGAAATTAAAACGCTGGTTGGGATTAACCTTTACTTATCCAAACACAGCTCTCCAAGGATGCACACACTTTTCCTGCAACACTCTGACTCACCCCCACACCAAGAAGAAAAGCACAGTGTGGAGGGTTTTCAGGTGTGGTCATGTGCACTGTACGCCATATTTTCTTATGTCAGCTCAAAACAGCAGATTACACCTTTAAAGAGCTCTATTCAGTAACGATGTATGATGTTATATACCATAAGATCATATTTATCCACCCCTTCTAAGATGTGTATTGATTTAATATTTTTCATTGTAAAACATTGTTGTAGGCAGGGCTGCTAATTAATAAGCAGGACTTATTTATGTTTGTATTTTGCTTTACATCAGTGTGGTGAAGCACTGTGATTTTTCAGGTATTTGGTGACACTTTGTGTGTAATGTCTGATATGATTACTGCAGCATTATTTTTGTGACACTGGGGCATGCATTGCTGTCTGCCAGAGTGTCCTTTTTGATACAATCACTACAGGGAAACCATAGTCAGCCACTCAGCAGCTCCACCGCAGTGCTTAAATGTACCTTAAAAGTGTTAATGTATACCTGAGTGTAGAACTGCACTGAACAGTTGATTAATTGATTAGTTGATTGACAGAAGATTAATCGGCATCTGTTTTGATTATCGAATAATTTTTGAAGTATTTTTATGCCTCTGCACTGGTGACAGCGGTGGCTAAAGGCATTATGTTTTTGGTTGTCCATATGTATGTACATTCACCCCATTCTTGTGAACGCAATATCTCAGGAATATCTTTAGGTTTGGCACAAACGTCCATTTGGACTCAAAGATGAACTGATTAGATTTTGTTTGTCAAAGGTCAAGGTCCCTGTGAACTCACAAAACCTGTCTTTGGCCATAGCTTGAGAACTCATTTGTTAGTTATGACAAAGTTTCACACAAATATTTAGTAAGATAAAATGATGATCTGATGACATTTTATATCCAAAAGGTCAAAGATCACCTTCACAGTGCAATCATAATTTTCTGCCAAAACACTTTTCTGGCCATTATTCAATAGTATCTCTCAGGAGAGGAAGGGAAGACATTTGGTCAGACACTGAGTTGGTGACACTAACCGTGGGTGTCCACCTTGAAACTGTGGTGATTGTACAGATCTTCTGTGTTTGGTTAAGATTCATTCATTTATTTATTTCCCTAACCATTCATCCTCTTGAGGGTCGCGGGGGGCTGGAGCCTATCCCAGACATTGGGCGAGAGGCAGGGTACACCCTGGACAGGTCGCCAGACTATCACAGGGCTGACACATAGAGACAGACAACCATTCACACACATATTCACACCTACGGGCAATTTAGAGTCACCAGTTAACCTATCCCCAACCTTCATGTCTTTGGACTGTGGGAAGAAGCCGGAGTACCTGGAGAAAACCCACGCTGACACGGGGAGAACATGCAAACTCCGCACAGAAGGGCTCCCTCCTAATCTAACCGGGAACCCTCTTGCTGTGAGGCTTCAGTGCTAACCAGTATACCACCGTGCCGCCTTGTTTGGTTGAGATGTGGGTGAAAAATGCATGTTTTAGATTACATGAGTCTGGACAGACATGGATATAAACTGTAACTGCAACTTGACTGGCTGGCAGAGACACATAACTGCAAGGTGTAATTTTAGTTTTAAGCAAAAGAAGACAAACATTTTCTGGTTTAATGTTCCTTAAATGTGAGGATTTGACGCTGTTCTTTGTCATGCATATTAAACTGAATAGCTTTGGATTTTTGGACTGTTGGTCAGATAAAACATTCGAAGGTGTCACCTTGAGCTCTGGGAGATCACACAGGGCATGTTTCACTATTTTTCTGACATTTATCATAACTACTATATAACTATTCATCATTTAATAGAGAAAATAACAGGCAGATTAATCTATAATGAAAAATATTGTTAGTTGCAGCCCTATTCGAATGGTAACCGTGTTGTACAGCAGACAGACATGGCAACTACAGAGGCTCTGGGAAGGGAAAAAGACCCAAGACAAGATTTGTTACGTAGGCATCAACACAGTAGTGTTCATGTCCTACACTTCAAATTAAGTATTATAAATTTATTAACCATACCATATTTTCCCAGCTGTCCCAAAGATTCAAACTAGCAAATCTTTTCATTTATGACATTTTACTTTGCTTTAGGCTATTATTGCTCCCTTAAATGCCATTTTTTACAAACATAAATTGACTTTGTCACTCTATTAAATAACAGAAAAGCTCCTGATTTTTCAAAGTAAAACGTGTTTGATAATAGTGCATTAAATCTGTACTGAATGTGTAACTGTAAAGCAGTTAAGCATGTAACATCTTATGGATATGTTTCCATGGAAGTCAGAGTTCAGAAATAGCTTGTTTCTTTTTAGAGTCGACGCGGGCCTGTTTTTGGAAAACTTGGATCACATGGTTAAAGCACTGCTTTAAGATTTTTTTTTCCCAGTGTTTCCTTGTTTAGACATGCTCAATTGCACTGTATGCTAGATTACAGTATGTTTCAGATGTGGTCTATCTTATCCAGGGACGCTCTCTCCTAGGAGCTGAGGGGTTACAGAGCAGAGCTGGGATCCAGGCTGCCTGCACAGCTCAGGGGCTTTTTCCCAGGCCTAGAGCCCCAGAAATAGTTTGCCCTGCTCTCTCCTGCAGTGAACCAAAGTTTCCCAGTCTTCCACAGAGCTCGGGGTCCCAGCTGAGTTAAACATGCACAGTACTGATAACTGACTGAAGGCCTTGTATGGCTCACTGAAATCATATCAGTAAAAAAAGCTAGTGAAATCACTTCAGTTTAACTGAGAGAAAAAGACATTTCCATAAATATTTGCAATGAAAATATAAAGACAAACAGGCAAATTGTTAAATTAGTTCAGATTAGTGTAGTTTATATATTGTACATTTTGCATAAGGCTGCTGACAATGCCTCTGTAAAAGGCTCTTGTTTAAATCATAGTGAATAAGCTTTCATAAACCATGCAGGACTAGTAGTTCTGAAGTAACAGTGGAAGTTTTGATACTTGTAATACATCCCTATAGCATTTTTACTTTAAACATGAATAAAACTGCATCTGTCACCTTATATAATGTATGCATGGTGAGTGTATTTTAAAGGAATGCATCACACACCAAATGACCTCTTGTATATCAATTACTCACTGTCAAGTTATGTTGAATTTGTGAAGAAAACATTTTTTTCCTTGAATGCCTCAACGATAAACAAAAAATCCCAAAACAGAAAATTCGTAATGAATTGAAGTCATGGGGGTCCGTGTTTAACAACAGCAAAACCAGTTGTATGCTTGCTTTGCTGATTTGCATTGCCTCTGATACAATGAGGTATTCATTTTTATTTATTTTAAAAGGATTGTATATATATATATATATATATATATATATATTTTTTTTTTTTTTTTTTTTTTTTTTTTTTACAGTTCTGTGCAGTTTTTACCTGTTGGAGAGCTGTGGATCATAGACATAGAGGAAAAAAATAGACCAGCCTTGCAAAACTTGCATCAAGCAGCATGATGCCCACACAGGCAGGCACAGCTTCCGTGGTCAGTGTAGCACCTTCAGTTGATTATAATGGACGTGTCGTGCTGCATTCCTGCATTTCAGCCATCAGAGCATCCCTAACAGACAGCCCTATCTGATGGGGAACTGAATGAAAGTGAAACTTATCTATGTTCTCTTCAAAGCCAGACTCCACTGACAAAAACAGTCATTTTACTTCCTTGAACACAGGAACTGCTTGTCTACCACTGCCTCAATCTGTAGTTTGGATTCTTCAGACACTGAAAGCATGTGAGAAAAACAAGGTTTTCTTTATGAATTCGATGTAACACGGGATGAGAAATTCATATACAAGTGGTCATCTGGCGGGTGAAGTATTCCTTTAAGTCAGGGAGGTATTTGCATTGAGTCTGATGTTATTTTCATTCTGCATGAAGAAGCTCATTAAAGATAAGGGCTCACTTTGAAAGGACACATGGAAGGATATTAATGGATCTGAAATGACTTCCTCTAAAACTAGAAAGCTGTTGAATAGTTAATGCAGCTGAGGCCTTTTAAATCCTCATATAGTGCTCAGGTTTTATTTAAGTCACTTTGGAAAGTAACCAATAATTTTTAAAGTAATGAAAATATGGAAAATAGCTGTAGATTACCAAATTTCATGACTAAAATTGACAGCAAAAGAGCAGAGGTCACCCTTGACATATAGAAATTAGTTGTTTTTACTCTAAAATTAGTTCATTTACAAACTATTTAACCATACAGTACGTCAGAATAGAAGCAACTCACTGGAAAGAACAAAGAAATTATTAACTGTATGTTTAAAGGACTGAAACCTTGATTTTCTCCACCCAAAACACCTGAGCAGCGATCTAATCAAACAAAGCCTCACTTCCTTTGCCTGCACTGTTGTGACTAGAGTTTGTACTCTGAAGGAGGCATTTGTTTTTGAAGGACAGGAAAGAGTTAAACAATTAGACATTACAAAATAATGGTGTGGAGGGTGGGTGGTCCCTGGTGATTGCTATTTATCACGGATGAGAAAAGAGAACTCAGGAAAAGGGCTGGGATGTGGATTAGGACACAGAGGCGGCGCGGAGAAGCATTAACAGAGGCACTGCAGGGCTAGCTGATGCTGTAATACGTTTGGGTGGAGGGAGCAAGGTGGTGAGGTCATGTTGAGAACAAGGGGGGAAAGGAAAATAAAGCTTGTGATTAAAATGTGGAATGTGTGTATCTGTGAAACTTGGGATCTCCATGTTTCCATGGGCTCAGCTCAAACTGTACCAAGAGGGAGGGAACTGAGTGTGCACACCCAGGAAATGTGACAGAGTTGGCAGCTTTGAAGAGAGGCATGAACTTTTTAGTGGTCAATAAAAGTAGAATGGAAATGTGATGTAACATGAAAGCCGGAAAGAGAAAGGGAGGAGCACCACAATCAGTGACTGTACAATGCAAATCATTACATGGTGACATGATGCATGAGAATCTGCATAGTCCTGGTTGTCGTCATGTTGTAAACAAATGCCTTGACCCATTCATAGTCCAAATGTTTGCAACCAAGATGGCTCACACCTTGCAAACAGAGTAGTGGATTATTGTTCTCAAGTCTCACGTTTGTGCATGTTACAGCCTGCAGCCAACTTATCACTTAGGCCACAGATATGTGAAGTGAGTTAATGGTCTTGAAAGGGCAGCGCGGAGGAGGAAAGTTTAGCAATCAGCTTGGGAATAGTAGGAGAGACAGAAAGTAAAGGGGCCAAGACGTGATAACACTGTGAGGCTGCAAGGACAGGTTCCTCCTATCACAGGCTGCGGCTTGATGTTGAACAGCTGTAGAGAGAGGGGCTCGCTTCCTGTGTCCAACCCACAAAAATATGCTCTTTAGCAGGAGACGAGACTAGTTCCTCTGAGGACAGCATTGAACCCAAGTTGTTTTGTTGTTGTTGTTTGCTTGCATTCACCCTCTCTGCTGTGTTTCTCAACCCGTCTGCTTTTCCTGTTGCAAAGAGGGAAGTGAAACATTTTCTTTATATCAGAATATCTCCCTGTTCAGCTGCAAAACTGCTCTCTGCACATGGCAGGCTCAAAGGGATACTTTGCTGATTTTCCACCAGCTTTGTGTCATAATAATGTGCATACTGTAGTAAGGATAAATGAACTATGGCAGACTTCCCTCCATCTTACTGCACTCCCTGTTTCTCCCCTTAAAAGTTTTCAGAAACATATTTTAGTTTACTGTTTAAGTGTAATATGAGATCACTATATGTTGCAAGTCAGCTGCCATATGTATATAGCATTGAGGCAGGCCTTGGTTCATTTCTTCGAAAGTTGCCCAGTTGCACATGACACCAAAACAGTTTGACTTCTCAGATTTAAAATTAGCCGTATCTTACGCATCATTGGATATACAGAGCAAGCTAACTTAAATGGGGTAAAATGATTTAATCGCGTCGAGTTTTGAAAGTTTGGACCATTGGTCAAATTGGACCAAATGGATGAAATCCCAATACTGAAACAAGTATTTTAGCAGTGATACGCCAAAAGGAATTATCCACTGATTTACAGACGTCTCTTTCCCAATTTAAGTCTACGAGAAAAAGTCTTTTGAGGCACGATGGCATCAAGGTATTTGCATCTTTCTAGTGCATAGCCCAGTTTTATGAAAAGACCACTTTTCCAGCAGTGAAATACTTTTTAATGAGAATGTATAGTTTTTTTGTTATTTATTTTTTAGCTGTCTTTGTTCAGCAGGTCACCGCCCTATATAACATCTTTCAGTTTTGCCTCATCTAACAGAGCAAAGGCATGCCAAGCACATATGTAACAATAATTAAAACCAGCATTCTTTTTGACAGTGTTATACTTCACTCTCAACTCATGGGAGGCAATATATACATTTAAAATTTGAAAAGCAATATGTCAACTGTTGTAAATATAAAGTATTTGTCATTTGTTTGACTGAATGTCTTTCTTTTTTCCAGGATTCTCCATCCAAGCCATCTGTGGCTGAGCTGGCTGGGAGGTTCAAAGGTCACATTTTACCAATGCCCACCTCAAATGACGAGGTGCGTTGTTCATATCTTATATGTTACAGTATCCATACAGAAATATACAAAACAGTGTGTCTAGCTGCCTAGAGGAATATTACTCCACATTCTGTACATAGTTTATTGTTAGACCTAAATAGAGTTGTTGGTAAATATGTATGGACTGCTTGTGATTAGAGATTTTATTCACAACTCCTCCTTTTTGTTTGTAGGTGCCATTTCGAAGAAGACCCCCATGTTCCCTGAAGCTGCAACATCAAAAAGATGATGAAGAATCAGATGTGAGTATTTTTCGTCCTAAACTGACACATATGCTACAAATCTTCTTGACATACAAAGGAAGTCTCACGAAAACAGAAATGGACTTGTTTGCTGTATACTTTCACTGCAACCTCACAGTTTCAACACAGTAGACAGTGAACTATTGCCAAATCTTCTGCCTAAGACATTGGGAGTGTTAGTGCAGCTGTTTCTCTTCCAATGAAATGACTACCAGACAAACCACACAAACCTGTTTTTGCATGATGGAGAATCAAAAAAAACAAACAAAGCACAACATAAGTGCAAAAATTTACATGCATCACAAGCATGTACAACAAAAAGCTATTTTATTAATTCAATACCATTTAATCTTTATTTTTTAACCTATTGCTTACCAGAACATGTGCTTGTATGTCTCAGTTAACTGTGTAATGACAGTGCACATGATATACAATATGTTAGTATCACTAAACATGTCAGTATTAGCTTCCCATGTTTCATATGGAGGGTTGTAGCTATTCTGTGAACTTTTCTTCTCATCACTTATGTGTTCTCCTGCAGAAAACTATCGTCTCACCAAATCCCTTTAAAATCAAGGTGAAGAACTCCGCCATCATTGAGAAACTTCAGGTACATGCATCTTACATTTGAATATTTTGTGGAGGAAATAGGGAACAAAACTAATGATTGCCTTGCCAGTGACGTGTTATATAGGATGTAGTACACAGGCAGAAGTAGTCAGAAGTTTGTACATCCAGGAGACTGCGATATGTAAAGCATTACTGCCACCCACTGTCCAGTTGACACTGGTGCCTGAGCTGTTTGCATGCTGAGAAAAATAGGATGGGCTCGTCCCTGATGCCACAATCGGCTCAGATTAACAAGCTAATGGGATCATGGGCCACTCAGGCTCCAACTTGCCACCATCGCTCCTTTAGTTAGCAATTCACACGGTGGGCAGCCATGGGACAAAAGGGCTGCCGCTTCTCCCTCTTCCTCTTCTCCCCAGTGCAGGTAGGACACTCTCCTCTAAACCTGAACAGTGGTTTGAGGACTAACTTGATATTTCATGTACTTATCAGACTTTGTCAGACTGAATATGGCAGGTGTTTGTAACACTTAGAGGGGCATTTCAGGCTGTATTTGGTAATAAGTAGGAAGGTGACAGGTGTAAGCAAAGCGATGTCCTGTGCACACACCTGTGTAATACTGTGTACCATTTTCAGACAAAGGTACACCTTTTAATAAAGAATTAGACCTGCTTTTTAGTGTGTATATATTAGTGATATACCCATGTTAAAAGTACCATGATGTTGTTTAATCTTTCCTTCACGTATTCATCATATTTATTAATTGAATTTGTGGTTGATTCTTTAAGACAGTCTCAAGTTTTACTCTAAATAGCGTGTTCATTTTGAGAAGTGTTAGGTAAATACGTGTGATTCCAATATAAAGGGCATTGTTTTATTAGAACACAATGTACTAAAGAGATTATACTATCAAGGCCTTAGGATCTTGCTGTCCCCTGTAGGCCAATCTTGCTCTGTCACCCACTGCTCTGCTGCCTTCGCCCAAGAGTCCTGAAGTGAAGCTCCAGCCAGCACCGTTGTCCCCCACCACACCGTGCAGCCCGCAGAGCCCCCTGAGCCCCACCCTGCGGTCCTCACATCAGTCCAGTGAAGAGGAGGATCCCATCACCTTCGACAGCCCTCCTGAGGGCACCACGCTGCCAAGCTTCAACAAGGTAAATGTATAGACTCATGCAAAGCTGAATATTGACTTGGCAAACATCTCTCCAGGTCATTTGTAAGCATTTTTGAGTAGCTCGTACTCCTTTGTTTCATATATTTGTGTGGGTTTATACACATGACTTCTGAGTCACAAAATGACAAACATGACTTGCTGTTGCATTGAGGCTCCTGAGGTTTTTCTCACACTATTGGCCGACTGAGCTGTGACGTCACAGCCGGACACATGGTGCCTGTCCCTGTTGATGTGTATCACAGTGGGTGTTCTGCATCCTCTGTTTAAGCAGGCCTTGGATAAGCTGGAGCAAGATGCCCCTGTAGTGCATGAGCACTGCTGCAAGGGGGATTGAAGATGTAATCCCCTTAGCCTAGTTAGAGTCCCTAGGTACCATTTTGTGCAGTGCTCTCACGCAATTCCTGAGACTTGGAAAGTTAATAGAAATACTTTAATACAAATACATTGATATTAAATATAGATTCTGAGCTGTTTTATAGTTGCCTGTTTTAATTAATTTTGTTCAAAAACATGATCAAAATTACCTAAATTCCCTGCTGGTTCTTACTCATCCTTTCCACACAGACTCGTGCACGACTGTCATTCAAAAGGCGCCCGCCCACGAGACAGCACAGGAGGTCAGCTGGAGAAGAGGCGGGAGCCTTTGGGAGTGCTCTGTCCCCATGTGAACTGAATAGCCCAAAGGAAAATGGGGACATGGACCAGGTATTCGAATACGGACAGTCGGCAAGTCTGAAAGAAGCCGATGAGAGGGACAGGGACTGTGAAAACACAGAGGATGAGGTAGCAAAGAGTGATCCAGACAACAGGGGAGATCCGGAGGAGGAGCAGGAAGCAGAACAAGCTTTGGAAGAGGAACAACAGCCTTCAGAGTCTTGCCCTGCCAAGGAGACGGAGGAGGAGGAGATGCCTCAGGAGAAGCACCAAAGAGGAAATGACATTGCGTGAACTGTGAATATTTACTTCAAGAAAAAATATATAAGTATGAATAAGTTATTCTTATGCTTTGATTAAAATAACTCTTTCAAAAATACTCAGAAAAAGTTAATCTGATTTTAAATTTCTTGGTACCTGCTCTTTTTTGAAGTCCCTCTGTCGCCCTCTCCTGGCCATCTACATAGCAGGTCTATAAACACTGGAGAGTTTGGAGAAGCAGCTGTTCTCTGCTCATGGAAATAAGCATCAAAGTTGATACTGTATTCATTTTCAGGCAGAGGAAATTTGCGTCATATTGTATCAAGTCTGCATGACCAGACTCCTGTTTTTATAACAAATAGCTTTTTTTCTTTGCAAATCAAAGACATTGTTATGAGTGCACTTTCTGTCAAAGGTATCAGTTGTGTACAAATGACTTTGGATATACTGAATAGAAGTCATATATACTTCATATACATATATATGTATATAAATATGTATATACATATATATATATATATATATATATATATATATATTAGTAGATATATAAAATGTTCTGTCATCATACCAAATCCCTGTCACTTTTGGTTGAACTTATGTACTTTGCTTGTCTAGTTTTCCTCCGACTGTCTGCTTGTTTTACATTTTGTATTCTACGAACTATCTAAATCACAGTGCTACTGAGGAGGGGCTCAGGTCCTCGGCAGTTATGCACAGAAATGTTAAGAAAATAAACAGCTTCCTCCTGTAAGAAAAGTTGACATTGCATCTGTCTGGTCACATTTCTGAGTTGAACGAATCATTATGAGTCAAATTTGTCAATGTTGCAGAGCATCTTTATTCTGATAGGTCTGTCAGTAAATATGTAATGCTGTGACAATTATTTGTTGAAGACAATGTTTTATGTACAGGAGAGTCTTCGGTCAGATGATGCCTAAAAGTTAGTTGGCTTTATAGAGGTTGCCAGTGCTGATAAGGAAAGCCCTTGCACACCTATGGAACAGTCACACAGGTTATTTAAATGACTCTCCCTGGTCCGGATTAACAGCTTTATTGCACCTCTTCAGATAAGACAAACTACATTTTGATACTTTTTACTAGTTCATGGAGTCCCATAATTTCCCACTGTAGCTCTGCTCATTTCAACGTGAGCTGAGGTCTAATCAGAATAACCGAAAGCACCTTGTATGCATACAGGGCCTTGGAAATCAAATACCAGAGGGTATTGTCTAGAACATTAAACATAAAGGGATTTAAAAGAAATCAGAGCATTTATAAAAAAAAAATAATAAAAAACTGATCTCCCTCTCTTTTTAGGACAAAATGTGCCTGTTCTTGAAGGCATTACAAGTATAGTATGAAAACCTAGTAAAAACTGTTAACCTCTACCGACCTCTAGTGGTGTCCATATCGAATTGCAGTAATTGTAATAATGGTTATAAAAAGGTAACTTACCCCAAAATTGCTACTTAATTTGAATGTGTATCTTGTATATAAAAATTCCTTTAATTTACTTATCCATAAGCTCAGTTTTATTTTGTAAGTAATTTTTAAACAGTTTTATAGTGTAGCAGCAGGTGATATCTGTAGACTAGGAGTTATCAGTATTATTCTTTATTTATTTTAATCCTCATTAGCCACAACTATTCTTCCAGAGGTCCACAATATGTTCCTTACTGTTGAAAGTATACTTTCCCGCTTTACTGAATTAACAACTATGGCTTATTTTTGATACATAAACAACTTGGATTTGAAAAAGCACCATCACACCATCAGAGGCATCTTAACAAACAGCTTATTCGTCATTCTATGACCTGTTTGTGAAATGCGAGCCGTCATATCAGGTCTATTATTTGCTTAAGTAAATATTCAATATGCCTAGTCATAAAATCCTCGAGGCCTCTACCTGGGGACAAAATGGATCACGTCACGTCCGAACTTGAAATACCTTCAGGTACCGACAGTGCAGGTATATGTTAACATGCAGTTCCCTTTACATTCAACTCCCTACCGTATTTTAATAGTAAGGCAGGTTGTGAATCGCTTTACAGTTACTAATGTCACTTCCAGGAATGCCGGACTTGGGTCATATCTGTTAATGTTTCCTCCCCCGGTGTCTTTACTTGACTACGCCTTCCGACGTCAGCTCCACCGAAACTTTAAGGAGCTCACCTGCCTGGCAGCCAGGGTGGGAAAAGACGAACACTGAGAGGAGACACCAGTGTCCTCGTCCGGAAGAAAAACTTTCTCACGAGCTGACAGGTCAACAACATGTGAACTCGCGACCTGTTGATTTTCAGGAATTGTTGCCTTTTTGAACCGCTGCTGGGACGTTTAGGGACCCGCGGACACTGCGGTTTCATTACTTAAAGTTATAACTGATAGGGACTTCCGGGTTGGGACTTCGGCTGAGGAACGCCTATACGGCACTGGGAGTTGAAAACTAGTATGGAAACCAGTGTGGACATTGAGCTGCAGACCATCAAGACGAATGGGAACGATGGAGCAGCATATTTGTCTAATGAACGGGTGAGTTATTAATATTAGGGTAAATAAGTAAGAGTTTATGTTAAGTGGTTTGTCCAGTTATAATAATTATTATTATTACTATTATTATTGTTATTATTGTTATTATTATTATTATTATTATTATTATTATTATTATTATTATTATTGCATAAGAAATAATAATAACAATATTAATAACTGTGACAACAGCAATAATAATCACCATCATCATCCTCATAATATCTTATATCTACATCTATATAGGCCTACTGTATATAGCTACTACATCCCTATTTTCTTTCAGGTAGCTAATTTTTAGTGGCTGCACTATGAAACATAATGTCATCACCATTTTGCCCAAAAACTCCCATTGTGGTGTTTAGCATGTCATAGTAATATTACCTAATGTGGGAATAAAAATAAATATCATTGCCATATATAGACATATAGTATTTTGCTTCCTCATGTGTATAAGGCTTCATTGTAACGGAAGTAAACTGTGTCCTTGGAGAGTTTTCATTTGTGTATGAGAAGCTTGCTTTGTAGCTGTTCCCATGACAGTTATCGGGTAACCGGATGCCTCCCGTTGCCTCCCTTCTGCTGTGCACATCTAAGTTTTAATCATATTATGTGACTGAACCTGTGATTTTTGGTCAGACCTACAGAGGACACTCCACGTGTCAAAGCTCTGACCTTTCAGCTGAAATAGACTGACTCTGTTGTAACTTTCATTATTCTGTTTATCACTTTATTAAATAACACCAAAGACAACTTGATCGTTTCCCTCTTTTTTTGTTCACATCTGCCATAACACCTAATATTTGCCTGCTTCCAGGTGACAGCGAGTAATGGAGATGGTGCAGCGTACAGATACCCTGATGCATCAGAGAGAGATGGGTTGCTGTCAGGACAGGTGAGGTTCCAGCAAAGGTTGTGGTGGTTGTTCATCTTGTATATAGTTTTGTTCAGCTTTACAATCTGTTCAGATATTAGAATAACACATATTTTATGTTTAGCATGGATTTTACATGTCTGTGTAAAAGACAAAAAAAGGAGCTGTCACTTACTTCCTGCACTCCTGAAAGTGAATAAATCAACACACTGTCCCTAAATGATATATTGCATTCATACTAAGTAAATGACAACTAAGTAAGTGAAGTAAGTGACATATGTCTGCTTATATGTTTGTCAGATCGATGGTTGTAATGGCGGGGTGGCCCCATCTGCCCATACAGCAGAAGCTCAAAGGGATCTGGAACATAGATTTACTCCTCAAGAGGTTTGGAGACTTTTAAAGAAAAAGTCCAAAATGTTGATTGTGGGGTATTTCCTCTGACACTTGTAATAAAGGAAGTGTAACTGTCATGTGATAACTCACTGCGTTACTTTCCCATCCACCCCCGAAGAGGACAGTGAATCTCTGAATAACTTCTTGCAACTTTCATTTTGTTTTTTATGCTCTGTTAGTTATTTCTTGAATAATGTCATATTAGAGTGATGTATATCTATCTTGGTATTAAAGCTGATAGACTGTGGCCCTATGTTGACAAAGCAATTCCATTGTGCTTTTAGGAAAGCGCCGTGTGCAGGGTAAAGAGAGAGCTAAATGAGGTTGTCTTCTGGAAAGTCAGACTATGGATGATCATCATCAGCATCTTTGTTCTCATCTTGGCTGTGATTTTGATATCGATGGCCGTGTGCTCAGGTAAGGTGTTGAATGATGCTACATTTTTGTATTTACGTAAATGCAGTGGAAAGCAGGTAAAGATTTGAATTGCAATCTGTAACAAGGTGTTTTATCATACTTTAAAGCACAAATGTTACAAGGTCATGGACAGCTAAAGGTAAAAGTGCAAGTTATAATACAAGAACATGACATCAAACCCTTTGTGCAATGAATCTGTAGACTATTTCAGGAGTGTGTGAAAACATTTCATTTTCAGAAGTTATGTTTTCAGTTTTGAGGCTTTGACCCATTTTCTCTTTGAGCAGTGATCCACGAGGACAAGGATGACAACTTTGACCGTTCAATGTTTAAAGTTCCTCAACATTTCCACGGAAGCTTCCAACTGCCCAATCGGGTCTTCACAGAAGAACTTCTCACCCGTTCCTCCAATGAAAGCCAAGCACTTGCTGCTGACCTTCAAGAAAAGGTTTATACCATTTCTGACTTGTATTTCAAATAAAATACTTAAAGGTCCAGTGTGTAAGATTTAGGGGAGGTTTTTACTTGGAGCTGAATTATCCACAGAGGTTTCTTCCTCTCCAGAATAAATGCACCAGGTGATTAAACCAGTAGAAACACTAAATGAAGCAGTTTCAACTTAAAAAAAATCATCAGTGTTTTTCTGATGCTGTGGAGGGGCTGCTAACTATGGTAAATACAAATCAAGAGCCAGTGTTTGGTTTGTCCGTTCAGGGCTACTGCAGAAAAATGATATACACTCAAGAAAACATGCTTATTAGCCTATGTTATATTCCATTTCTGCCAATATATCCTCCTAAATCCTACACATTCGACCTGTGATTGGTTGTGTTTATAGCGCTTTATAAATATATGGAACAAATATAGAAACTGTGGAATACAAGACAAAATTGCTATGATTTGCTTTTGTATACAGTATATCTTCCTGTCTTTTGCTAATAGGCCTACATCAGTTGTCTCCTAGCAACAGCACCTACATTAGCATTATGAATAGAGGACTGACATTATGCTTATGACTTAACATAAAACAGCAGGGCATGGGGCATTATGTACAGTACGGCAATTACTTTAATTAATTGTAATAGTCATGGTGAATAGTTATGTTTTTAAGGTAAGGGAGGGTCATTTTATTTACAGTGTATAGCACATTTCATTAAAAAAAAAAGAACGTAAAAGCCCTTGTAACTGAGAATGTAATGCCTCATGCTTCACAAAACAGAAACTTGTTCCTAGCTGCTGGTGCTGAAAGCCCCTTTTTGTTTCTGCCAGAGAATTTAAAAGCCCTCAGCAGCAGGATAAAGCTCTCAGTAAAGTGAAAGTAACACCCACCTAAAACAATTCACTCTCATTGTTTGCTCTTGCATGTGTAAACCTGCCCCACCTAGCTGGTTGACCTCTACACATCCTCCCCTGCCCTGGGACGATACTTCTCCAGAGCTGAGATACGTGAATTCAGGTAAACACACATCACACTCAAGCATTTTCCCACCTCTGCTACATGAAACCACTGGATTTAGCCTTTTGTCATGTGTACATTTTACAGGGAAAAATGTGTTGAGCTTCAGAGTTTCTGTTTCACTCTCTCCACAGGAACGGTTCAGTCATCGCTGACTACCAGCTGACATTCCTCATGCCTGAAGAGCAGCAGGATCAGCTGAGAAACATCACTCTGAGTAGAGAGATGGTGTACAACGTGTTCAGACAGTTTCTCTACGACCAGGAGCCAGATGAGTCAGGACAGATGTACATTGATCCAGTTTCCCTGAGCATGTTTTAAGACACTAATGACAATGTTCACAAGCAAACAGGAAAACTGGTAAATCTTGCTTTCTTTGTTATTTAAGTGAGACTCTGACTCAGTAAACACTAAGCTTACAGTAAGGTGGTTGACCGTGGCATATGATTTGTCAGACTTCTGTGTAATTCTCCCACGAGTCTGCAGACATTTTGCATATGATGCATCTTTAACCACAGGAAGCTATGTGGCCACAGTCACACAGACCCGATACGGCTGTAGGTCATTATGATGACCTCATGACCTCTCAGACATTTGCCTGCTTTCAAACCATGTGGTTTAAAAATCAGTGTATGAAACACAATTTTTCTATATTGTATTTGAGAATTTTTTGTGCTCGTCTGTGCCTTATTTAGCTGTAAGTGTAAGATTGTTGGCACACATATCAGTGCTGTAATTATTTATATTCATTCTCTGACAATCACTGTGATGTTATACCTGACCGTTTGTACAAAACGTGGCGGAGTAAGTGTTTTTTTTTAAAGGAAATACAAATGTATATATTTTCATATCGGTGCCATTATTTTCTGTCACCGGACAGCATTTGCAAACCAAAACTGTGGAACGGCCTGAATGCATTTGCATAGACAGCGATCAGACTGCAGGAAGATCAGCTGTAGAGAACTGTACAAGAAAATAAGCCAGCTGGTGCAGTCATTTTGGAAATAATGACTACATAAAACTACATATACTGTATATTCTACTGTATACACAAAGGGTTAACCTGATGTACTTCTAACATTCTTTCTGGCTGAATAGTAGAGGAAGTGCATGTCAAACATGCAAATGATGAAGTACTGTTTACTTTGTTTTTCTGTCTCTGTTTGGAGTCAACATTTGAGAATTTACACTGACATTTTCCTCTTAAGGTGTGCTAGTAGCAGGTTGTTGCATTTAATAGCGCAGGCTGCGTATCACATGTTAATCAGCTAGAGCCGTGTCAGTGTGTGAGACTGCAGCCTGTTTCCTGGCAGTGATCATGTCAACATGTCTGTCCTCTAATAAGATTACAGCTGTGATTAATGTTTGTGCCAAATGATCTGGTCACAAACAGTCATTCTTCACAGCCACCAGATGGTTATTAATTAGTCCTCCCTTCAGCTGGTTACACTCAGTACAAGACTTCATGGAAAGAACTGAAGCTTGAGCCAACTAAGACACTAATTGCCATGTTTTTTATCACTTAACATTTTGTGGTAAGAACTCATCTGTTCCAAAGGTGAAAGTAAGGGTTTGATTCAAATAATGTGAGAAAATATGTATAAGGCCTGTAATTTCTCAAATAAAGAATATTTTTACAGATATTTTTCACAGCTGAAAGATGCAGTTAATTCGAAGCTCAACTGTAAGGGTTATTAGTCATTCACTTACAGGAGTTAGTTAATCCTCCTTTTTTAAATGGGGCTTAAAAGATATGGTGTATTGGATTGGCATAGAATTTATACTTGAATACAAGTTTTGGCATTATACATAAATTAGTCAGATGGCAGTGCACATAAAAAAATATTAACCCCACAACCAGCTGAGATTTATTAAGAAACTAATGGCCATTCTGAAAAGGCAAAATTAGAGTCACTTGAAAATATTATTGTGTATGACATAAATTCTTAATAGTACTGTATTCAGAAGGAAATACTGCTGCTACTATTTTCCCCCTGGGCTTTCTTTTCCTGAAGGGGAAATGTTAACACATGCCATTCTCAAATGTCCTTGTTGCATGATTGTCACATGCTGGTCAAAAGGTCAAGTTTAAAGAACATCAGTGGGATCCCGCTGAGGTTTCAACAGCTTATTACTGTACATAAAAACCAAATCAGTCCACCTGCTGCTGAGATAAACAAGCGTGAACCTGCACATTTCTGTTTAGACTGGATTTATTTATCAGATCGGATGGCTTTAATTGACCTAAGCTGCTCTTTACTGTATTTAGGGTTTGGGAGGGTGTCTGTAGGTGTCTCTCTCTGTTTCATCAAAGTAAACACGACTTTATCTGTCTGCAGCAGTGAGAGATCATGTGCCATGGCACAGGGTAGCGGCATGGATCCTGGTTGTGTATAGCTTTATAGTTTAATAGACGCTGGTTGCCTTCACTGTGTGTACTCACTGACAGTCCATCTCCTCAATCCTATTTTGAGAAATGTTAATCGTCTAAAGCCAGATTTACTATAATAAGCCCCGTGAGCTGCGATAGCCCGGTTGGCTTAAACACTACTACTCTGTATCCATTATCATACCCATGATCCTCTGGTCTGCAGGGCCACACTCAGGTCAGTTATGCCACCAGTGCAGGTTAAACATACATTTATCTACTCTGGTGTGTGTCTTTGCTCAGGGTGTTTACTTATTTCTGCTTACTCAAACTTATTAAAATCTACTCTGTAATGCCTTAGTATAAACCTAATTTTCATGATAAGGCTTGGGTTAATGCCATTAGATTGATTGTCTCAAGAAATTCTTTAATAACCACAATTAAACCTGTTATTTTAGGGTCAGTGGCAAAAGAAAACTTTAAGCATAATACCTTTTTCACTTGTCATTGAAGGAAAGAAAACAAACATGAACCCTTGTCTCCCTGCATGTTGACATGACAGAGATGTTTGAGTTAATTTGATCTGCTTGTGGGCGCTACAGCTGGAAAGGGGTTAAAATGGTTTAACTCTTTGCAAATGGAAGGCAAGACCGGTCACTATTAGAACTCACTGAACTCTGATCCTTCTGAAATGTTGTCTGTAAGCAGGAAGGGAAAAAAGTGAATGTTTCAATCCTCTGCCTATGTATTTGTATGTCTTACTGTAGATTATAAAATACATCCAAAGTACAGTGCTTCTGATCTTGCGCTTGCTAACATGGTTCCCAATTTGTGAACGTAGCTGCCAGGCAAACTAAAACGCAACATGCTTAGAGTATACTTTTATTGGACTGTCTTCACTTCAGTAAAACCTTTAGCTTGTATGTAATTTCTTATGTAACAAACACATTGTGAAAGTCTTGCAAACCAGCCAAGAATCCTTGTGTGTTATGTCGTGTTATGAATTCTTCTGCAGCTTCCCTCAATGATGTAAGCCCTCAAAGGAATACTTCACCCACAAAATGATCATTTGCATATCAATTAGTCGTGCCTTGTTGCTTTGAATTCCTGAAAAGAAAAAGTTTTCTTGCCTCCATGGAAAGTGGTGAACGTATTGATTTATTGATTGATTTGGGGACAGCAAAACTACATCAAACATGCTTTTACAAACTCTCTCACAACCGGCTTTGAAGAGTGTATAGGTAAGTTATATTTCAATTCAGTTTGAGGCAGTAAGGTTGATCTTTGGTGTGTCTGATCTGAGCACCAGTTGCAGCCTTTTCACTCCTGGTGGCTTGTCAACATTATTAACAGTTCGGCAATGAATACTGAATTGAGCCATCAAAATTAATTAACACTTTTAGTCCTTGAAATTTTGACAGCTTTTGTTCATTGTATCTTTGACAAGTCTAAAAATAGGATAACAAAAGACCATATGAAGGACAGGCCTCTAATGTGCACAAGCACAAAATTAAAAATGATAAATTATTCGCTTTTGAAAAAAAAAATGTACATGCATATACATGTTTCTCCTTTTATTAACATACCTATTCTGTGTATGACCCTATTTATCATAGATAATATAACTTTTATGTAATTTTTCTCAAGAGGCTTAGTGCGTTTCTTGTAGCTCAGAAAAATCCCCTGGCCTGTTCATGTCTGTAAAGAGGATGAGTCGACTCCCACAGGAATTCCCTTGGTAATTCCCTGAGGAACCCCAGAGGTGTGGGATAACCATTGAGAGGGAGGACACAGCTATGTTGGTACATTTAGATTATTTCTTTGAATGCATTAAGATGTGACTACGCAGGTGAGCACAGAAAATAATGGTGGCTATAAAAATACCTCCCTAAAAGGGCAATGAAGAAACAACAAACACAGAAAAGAAAATGGAATATTGAATTAATATGAAAAAAATAAATCAAAAAATGAGAAGCAATTTCGTCCCCCAGTGCCATGGTAGAAGTCTTCAATTAATGCTGTAATTCTCTCAGAGTCAAAAGTTCAAGCCCAGGTGAGCTTCCCTTGTTAAAGTCCCATCTCCCAGAATCTCGGTAACCAAGCCCCCTTCAGTCATGTAGCATGCAATGTTCTGATGTTCTTGGAAGACTTGTGCAGTTATCCTATTAAAGGGTTATCTCTGCTTTTGGCTGTGCCAAGACTTAAAGCTTAAGGTGGTCGTTGCATGAGCTTTCCTCAGTGCTGCCAGTGCTCTGTGAGAACACTGTCATCTCCTGCTCTCAACCTCACCACTGGCTCTCTGCAGGACTCTGGCCCAAATCAAGCCTCTGGAGGAATAATGGGCGCCCACAGCTCCAACCTGGATGATCTCATGGAGGAGGACATGCACCACTGGTACACCAAATTCATGAGGGAGTCTCCGTCGGGGCTCATAACGCTCTTTGAGCTCAAGACTATGCTTGAAATGGGCGGTATGACAGAGGAGGCCAGCAGTTATGTGGACCAGGTCTTCTTCACCTTTGATATGGATGGGGTAGGAAAACAGTGTTCTTTCTTGGTCTCAAGTTCTTTCTTGTTCAGGAAAATAATTGCGTGATTCCCTTAGTCTGGAAATGATATGCCAACTGATGAGACAGTTGCTTGATGAATTCCTGATGCATACAGGTTGTTGAAATAATCAAATAATTACACTGGTATCATAGAACCAAACTTTGCAGTGAGAAATAAAAGGCTCGTTGCCTTATTTCTGATGGTTTTAAAAGAGAGTGTACCATTTTAAAAAGACTGTTCTCTACTGTGAGTCCTGACCTCTTTAACAGAGCTTAGGACAAAAGGTCATGCATGATGGGCAGAACATGAATTACAGTAAATATGTGCTATAGTTTCCTCAGCATTAACCCTATAGTCCTTGCTTAAAAATGCATAAATGTTATATGATACAGCTGAAAATCTTAATTGAAATAATATCTTTTGGTGTTGCTGTACAAGCACATGCATTGTCCTTCTCCTAACGGTGTCTCTCTGTCTTTTTGCAGGATGGCTATATAGACTTTGTGGAATACATCGCAGCAATCAGTTTGCTACTGAAAGGAGAAATTAACCAGAAACTGAAGTGGTACTTCAAGCTCTTTGATCAAGATGGAAATGGGAAAATTGACAAAGATGAATTGGAGACCATATTCAAGGTACAGTCTAATTTTGTTCCATAACATATTTAACAAAGAGAGCAGCTAAACGTTTCCTGTATGATAAAGCTTAACAGCTCTTCTCCGAAAGAGCAGAAATGGGCCATGAACTAGATGTGAGGCCTAATCCAGGGGGCTTCTTACCCAACGCCATGGCTAAATTTGGCCATATTACCTCATTCAGTCACGAAAGACGCCACAGAGTAATCATCCTACAGATTACATGACACCTTTCTCCCTTGTCACCATTATATTAGTAACTGTAGGAAATTACACTTATTATCAGTTAAGTGGTATCAGCAGTCCTTTAAGACTCAGTAGGAGGTGGAGTAGGACCAGTATATAGCTTTTCTCACTCACTAAGTCTCCTGTTTAGTTTTTGCATTCAGCAGCTGCCATGTTTTATTTAAGTGATAGGCCTTTGCAAGTATCAGTATAACAAACAATGAACCATGTAAATTCTTTTAGGCTATTCAAGATATCACCAGAAGCTACGACATCCCCCCAGATGAGATTGTGACTCTTATATATGAGAAGATTGATGTCAACGGAGAAGGTGAGGAATGTTTTATTTACTTTATTAGCGCTGAATATAAAAAGTGTTCTTGGTTAGAAATAATGTCACCATGACTTGTCCAGCCTTGCATGAGTATGAGGCATCAATAAACATTCTAGTTGGGAAAAATAATAATACCCATTTCTCTTAGACAATGTTTAAAATACGCTGATGCCATTTTCATCTTTCCTGCTTCTGTCCGCAGGCGAGCTCACACTGGAGGAGTTCATCAGTGGAGTCAGGGATCATCCCGACATCATGGAAATGCTCACCAAGATGATGGATCTTACCAACGTCCTGGAAATTATTCTTAAAGGCCAACAGAGGAAAGCTGTAAACTGAATTAGCAATGAACAAGATGGATTGTGTGGAGAATTCTTTTTGGAGGGTTTTCAGCATGCAGCAGTGTTGAGAGAAGAGTGTTTGTGCTTGACTGGTGAAGAGCCAAGTCCCAGCTCAAACTGCACAGATTGAACTGAATGGATTGACTGAGCAGGCCCACGCAGACATGATCTCTCTCTGTGTGTGCCACCGGAGGGAAGCAGGGGATTTGTCCTCTTCCCTCAGCTTGCGCTCGCACATTCCTTCAGCAGTGGCCCTTCAGTTTTGATAAGTTTTCAAACGTTTTTACTGGTGATGTGTTTGGAGAGTCTCGGTGAAGGGAGGCCCATCTGCTCTCAGGTTTCCATCATGATTCAAGGAGACGGCGCAAAGAGAGGTAGATAGATCGCTTTGATTTATCTTGTTAAGAGCTTACTGAGCCGGAAATATTGTATGGGACTTTTGGTTCACAGTACTGTCAGGCACAAGAAGACAACTGTCAAACTGATAGTGAATGTCTTACAAAACTTCAGTACAGAAAGCACTTCCTATGGCATCTATGACATCATTACAGCATTTGGGTGTTAACCTATTAACATGTTAACATCTAAAACACTTAATGAGATTGATTGTTCTGTGTTTTGTGTTGTTGCACATGTAGGATCTGCATGAAAGCTATGCTGATGCTTGTAGAAAAACTGGATGGTAGCTGAAGATCCATGTCGTGGGTGAATATAAAAAAAGTAATTGCATGAATTTAGTATATTTTACAATAATTAAGTTTGCAATGTTGCCTTAAAATCAATACAATGTTTTTGTTAAACTCTTTTTGTCTTTTGTTCTCTAAATAATCTTGACCCTGGCAGTTTATGGTATAATTTTTTTTTCACCTGATTAAAATGCGGGAGTAAAAGCAACCCAACATTTTATTACTTCATTAATTTATGGTTTAAAGCAGACCTTTAGGTCATGCACATGCAGATGATGAACACCAACTGCTGGACAAGAGATCATGCCACTAGACTATGCTCCCATGAATATATATTTCATCAGACTGGTATGATGAAGAACTTTAAGTTCATCACCTCACCTCAGTGACAATTAAATTTATATTTATGGGAGTATACTCTAGTGTGCAGACTCTTGTTTTTCCATTCAAAGCAGACCATTGTCACAAGAATGCAGGGGGCATAAAACCTATTCAAATTCATCACTCTCTGATCTGCTTAATTATGAGAGGAGTTCTACATTAAACGTAAAATGGAAGCATATGCATGGTGTCCAAAATAACCTGTCTCCAACTGCAAACATAGTGTATGTCACTGTGTGAAAATCCATTTTAAATTAAACCTTATCCAAAGACCAGCTATCGTTCTCTAAACAATTATCCTTGTCTTTTTAAGTGATAAAAATCTAGTCTTTTGTTTTCAGGGTGGTGCTTGGCTCCTCTTCTGAACTAGTCTGCCAAGGGACAGACTGTCTGCAGAGCTTTCATTTCCATTTGTGCACAAAATACCAGAGCTCTTCTCAAACATGAACGATCCTTATTATCAGCCATCATTTAGTTTTTGAGGGGAGCCAGACGTACAAACAATTGTTTGCACCCAAGCCCATCTGGACCTCTCCGTCATTTTTGAGATTATATGAGGATAACTTAATTTTCTTTTAAAGATCTGTTGTCCAAGTTCTCTTTGCCTTTGCAGTATTAGGTGCAAACAGACAACAGAAGAACCAGGAGTTCATGTCTCTAAGATAACCTGCAAATGCAAACACAGCTGACCTTGGTTTAATAATTCGTCCTTTTTGTTTGGTTAAAATTTGACATCCCTCTGCTGATTTTTGAACTTAAATTAATAAATACAAAATCATGTCAGCCCCTTGTACAGAGGATATTCAAACAAAATGGTCTGCAAGGTTAATGATTTATCGGATGTTCATTTTGTTCCACACCAGTCAGATATTGTTATGACCTCAGAGGAATTACAGGTTGTGTAAATCAAATAAAGATAAGAGTTTGACTCCACATAGCACTCAAAGCGTTCCTAAAAGTATCGGCTGATGTAATTACGTAACTGCCCAGATCGACCCACCTGTGCTCATCATATAAATTCACCACTATCTGCTCTCATGGCTTTGCACTGCACACTGCTTCCTATACTGTCAGCCACCACAGCACAGGAACAGCTAACCACATCCAACTGGAACCATGCAGTCTGCCGAAGCCAAATTCAACAAAAACAGCCTGCTCTTGGCTCTGAGGCGATACAGCTCAGCTGTTAGCGACATGGAGCAGACCATTCTCCTGCCGAGCCTGCTGCGAGATGTACCCTCTGATGAGGCGTGGGACTGTGAAGCAGCAGAGGAGTCCTGCAGAGACCTGTATGGCACCTATCAGCTGCTCAAAGCCATAAGAAACACCGTGGAGAGCAACCTGGGTCTCCTGGATGACCACAAGTCCAAGAACACAGTGCTCAACAAGACCCTGGAGCCTCTCTTGGACACAGATCCTGAAGGTCTCTTCCGCTTCCACCTCACAGGACTGTTTTCTGTGATGATTGACCTCACC
Organism: Epinephelus lanceolatus; assembly: GCF_041903045.1. NCBI lineage: Eukaryota > Metazoa > Chordata > Actinopteri > Perciformes > Serranidae > Epinephelus > Epinephelus lanceolatus. Next base: position 16,154,489 of record NC_135737.1, on the reverse strand, counting down.
AAGAAGACTCAGAGCCTCACAGAGAAATATATGGACATCATTGGAGTGGCAAATTAGAAACATGTAAGATACATGGACATAAAGCAAAATACCTGGTGTTTGTAAAAGTGCTGTGGCAAAGTCATCTGAACATCCCAAATGTCCGCACTGTTTACACTCAGTGACTTCTAACTTAATGAAAATGGAATAAACATGCGTTGTCAATACTGATCAATTTGATCTCTTCATTTGCTGACTGTTATAGTCTCTTGGAAACTGTGGTTTAAGAGTATGGCAAATGTTGACTGATTAAATGATCATGAAAAAACAGAGCATTGTTCTAGGCTTGATTTATGCCCAAACACACAAACTCATCATGCTTGTTGTTTTAACTTATCAGGAAAATTTCAGTCACAACATTTTGACTTTGGGTATTTTTTTATTTACATAATTATATTTAACACAATAAAGATTTCACAAAAAGACCACTCAGGACAGATGGTAGTCTGTAGGTGTTTTCTCTTCCCCTCCCTCTTCCATCTCACCAGCCTCAGACACTTAGCGCACAGGATGGAAAGGCTCAACAATTTCTGCAAAGGTCTTTTTCTCTGGTGAGACAAAACAAAGAGAAGAAAATGATTACTCACATGCAAAGGCCACAATGTTTTAGATGTATCTGTGAAGACCTGTGTATTGAACTTTAAAAGCTTCATATCCTAATATTTACCATATGTTAAGATTCTGGTCTTTTATCACCATATGATGGTGGTGGTGATAGGTTAATGTGTAAGAGAATAACAGTCCATTCAAAAACACAAAGTAATAAAAATATTCTGGATAAGAAATTAAATTATATTCATACAGAGCACTGCATGCACCTGTTATTAAATAATCAGGTAACAGCCCTGCAGTTCCTTCTTAAAGCAACTGCTCAACTGACAAGAGATCATGCAAAAGATGGAAAAACAGAGTTCACCACTAGACTGTGCTCCCATGAATATATATTTCATCAGACTGATGTGATGAAGAACATTAAGCTTATCACCTCACCTCACTGGTGATTAAATTAAATTCATATTCATGGGAGTATACTCTAGTGTGTAGGCTGTTTTTCCATCCAAAGCAGACCACTGTCAAAAGGATGCAGGGGTTATAAAATGTGTTCAAATTCATCACTCTCTGATCTGCTTAATTATGAGAGGAATTCTACAATATTTTAATATAAAAACTAACTATAAGTGTAAAATGCATATGCATGGTGTCCAAAATAACCTGTTTCCAACTACAAACATACTGTAAATCACTGTGTGAAAATACATTTTAAATTGAACCTTATCTCAAGAGCAGCTATCATACTCTAAACAATTGAAACTTGATTTTTTAAGTGACAACAAACTAGTCTTTTGTGTTCAGGGTGGTGCTTGGCTCCTCTTCTGAACCAGTCTGCCAATGGCCAGACTGTCTGCAGAGCTTTCATTTCCATTTGTGTGCAATAATATTTACCATGATTTAGGATTCTGGTCTGTTATCACCATATGATTGCTCATAGTGATGACAGTTAAATGTGCAATAGCACAACAGACCATTTAAAAACACAAAGTAACAAAAAAAAAAAAATCTGAATAAGAAAATAAAATATATTCATACAGTGCACTGCATAAATCTGTCTAACCAGATAACAGCCATGCAGTTCCTTCTTAAAAAAAATCCTGCTCAACTGTGCTTAAGAAAAATCAACCTGATAACTATCATGCTACAAATTTTCATGAAGAAGCAATCAGTGACCTTACTGCACAGACAGGTGGATGAAGTGGGACTTATCAGTGTCCCTCCTGAGACTTTAAGTAAATGATTATTGAGAAACATGCATAGAACATTATGAGCACAGCTATACTGATGTGTTCTTGTGTCTTCTCCTGTTTGAGCAAGAGCTCTGAAAATTCACTCACCCTTTGGTGCAAACTCCTCTGGGTGGAGTCTGATATACTCGTTCATATCACGATCCAGTCTGGCATAAGTGTAATTTTCATATTTAGTTAGGTGGTAGCCAATGAACCAACCGATTGTTGCCAACAGGACTTGTCGGTGGACACCTAAAAAAGGAAAATAATACAGATGACGATTTTTTTTAGCACATAGCATGAAAGCACAACAATATAAGCTTTGCACTGAAAGCAAAAATAAAATTTTTATTGTTTTTTTGTGGAAATTAACAAGCATCCTAGAGTATACAAATCAGAACTAGGAGGAAAACATTTTAGAAAGTTATATTGAGATAATTTTCTCACTAGTGCACCTGGTGCTGAAAGTAAGAACAGTTCAAAACTGGAGTATACAAATAAACAAAGCATAAATAGCCTATAGTCTATCAGATTGAACATGCAGCTTAGATTAAAAACAGCCTCGAGCCCTTACTTCATAGCTTGTCTGCTATTATTTACCATTTAATTTGAGACATATGAAACGAGAGGAAACACAGGTAGGTAACCACACACTTTAAGCTAACACAATAAATATGTCATAAGTCATTACTCTGCTATGAAACAACGTGTTGGCTCTTTACCAGTGCACCATCTCAGGGTAGGTTTTTTTTTATATTTTCTGATTAAATGTCGCATACGCTTTAAAGGAGAGTCCACCTCAGCAGACAGGATAAGGTCTGACAGGCAGCTAGCAAACATGCTAACCTGATTTTAGCGGCGGCCTGTGGTTGATGGCGTTATGAAGCATCGCGGAGCACCAGCCTATACCGGCCAGCCACACCGAGCTCCTGTTGACGATCCCCGGAGGAGGGAGAGACTTCGCCTCGTCTGGTACCAGCCCCATGGCGACAAATTTCCACTTAAACTGAGAAATTTAAGTGACCTCCCGTCTGCCTGCCTTGTTAGCTATCACCTCCTATAGGAAGTCAAGGGCATGGTGTGCAACCGAATAAAACGTCCGGGTACATCAAATGAGAAGCGCTTCAGTTCCGCCTGTCCTGTATCCTAGCAACGCACGAAGCCCCAGATGATAAAACTTTACATTTAGCAATGAAAATGATTACTATTCAATGACATTACATTGATTAGATTTTTAAATATAGAATCACATACACATAACACTGTTATCCACGTATTTTAAACAGTACAGAACACTACATCAAATGAAGCTCTCTGTAAGTTGCTGGGCTATTACTAAGCTTGATACTAACATTAGGCAATTTTGGTATCTAGCCAGCTTTTTCTTTAGAATTATTATTCATTACAGTGGGCTAACTAATGCAGGCTTGGTGAGTGATGTGGCCGCATTTGCCATGTAAGGTTGTACTGATGGTCAGTGGTGTTGTAGTGGGGGAAAATGGCACTGAATACCCAAGGCCCCAGTGGGAGGGGGTGCATTGAAAAGCCTGGAATGAAAAGTTTGCACTTTTATTACATTTCCAAATACTAAAGTTTCATAAATACATTTAAACTGGCTGAATAAATCAGCTGGTAGTAACAATATTAGTTGCTAGTAGAAGTCTTTTGGAGTTGTACAACAGCCAACATAAATCTTCTATGTAACTTACTATGTCCTAGTGTGTATGTGTCCTTCTAACATTCACAATAATAAATTAACAGAAGCTGCAAAACACTGCTATGGCCCTTGAGTAATGAGAACTTGAAGGATGTCCCTTTTTTTTAAGTCATTGCCTCATGATTATCATAACTCTGTACTGTATGTGGTACAGCTAATATAGGCTACATTAAGATTTCTAACAATGACCATCCTATATTGCATATATAAAGTGTGAAAGTGTGAAATGTAATGGAGTAAATGCATAACATTTAACACAGTATAAATGTTTATATCTTGAATTGTCTGCTTCATCAGCCTTTAACATGATATCTATCTGATTTATTTTATATTCATGTTTTCATGCATTCTTTTAATTCTTTGCATGCTTTTACGTTTTTCTATTTTAGTGGCCATTTTAACACCTGGCCTGTGAACAACAGTTGAAAATTAGCCTTTATCTGACACTAACACATCTACAGTAATATTTATTAATGTGCACTGCCCCTACAGAAATGAAATCAGCAATTAAATAAATAAAAATACTTAAGTTCAGCTCCTTATAATAGCACTTATGTGCAATACTTGAGTAGATGTACTGGGTTACTTTGCATGTGCGCTGATGACATCATTGAGTGCAGTCTTCCTCCTCCTCCTCCTCCTCCTCTATGAGACAGGCTGCTGCTGAGCTGCTGAGGATACACAGCCAGAGGAATTATGCCCTGCCCAGCAGTGGCTTTGCCTATTTGATGAGGTGACCTATGCATACCAAGTAGTTGTAAGTCCGGGGAGATCCCCGTGTTTTTGGTAAGTGCAAACTCTCTCCACACTCTCTCCAGGCTGACTGACATGTTTCTCTCCTGCTTCTGCACATAGTGGCAAAATGGCTAGAGTCGCACGGTAGCTGCTAGTTGCTACTGTTGCTAGCTTCGCCCTAATGGCTCTCAGCTCAGGCTCCAAATGTGGCATTAATAGGAAGAAATGTGTTGTTAACTCAGATCGAGCCTGTGCAGGATGATATAATGTTACTTTGCGTTATAAAACAGGATAAAATGGCGAAGAAGGAAATGCGACGCAGGGAACAATTCATATGGACGCGCTTTCAATTGAATTAGACCTTAAAATAGGGCTCATTGTATCCAGGCTGGCATTCAGGGATTCACGTAGTCTTGCAAGCAACAGTTTGACCCTTAATGTTGTTCCTTTTTATTATGAGATATTTAGTTTTTACGCACGTACAGGCCCGAGTCTCCGTGCTGGCACTGGAGCAGATGTAACGGTGCAGCAGAGAATACTAAAACTGTTTATTACAACCCCTGTTTACATGCATGTTACACCAGGACACTGACCGGAGACATAGAGATCCATCAGGTCGGCTACACATCTGCATTTTATCTTGCAGATTATTTTCTCCAACAGTGTTTTCAGCTTCCGTGGCTCCATTATTCCCCAAAAGTGATGCACGGACCCTGAAACTGCGCTATGCACGAAATATTAGGGATCTCACGTTGTGTCATATGATGTGAAAATGGGGAAAATGATTGAGAAGTGAAACAGGAGAAGAGATAGAAATATTTCCTCTGCGTGTTCCTCCGTGTCCTCATGTTGTTGTTCTCAAAGTTCAGAGTGTCCTCAGTGTAAGAGGCCTCAATGATGGAGCAGCAAGGACAGCATGTGATTTAATTAAATGTGTAGATTATCATTTTTATGAATACCAGAGATAGGGAGGTACAACAATGTCACAGAGTTGAGGAACTTTTGCTTTGAGTAATTAGTCAGCAAATGTTGTACAATTTATTTGTGGAACTGAGCTACATCTGAAATCAAATTTACACACCTAAGATCCAAACCAGTGCATTTTAAACTCACAATTCCTCCTATTTGTGTCAGTGAGGATTATTCAAGTCAGATGTCAGCTGTGATCTCTCCCGGGGATGCTGGCCTTTACGCCACTTTCACAACTCTTTGGTTTCCTCATCATCTTCACCGTCTGTCTTCAGGACTTTTCAGGATTGTGCCACTTGCCTCGACTTAATCTAATGCATTGATTTCATGTGAATGCATTTACTAACCACCAGTTTTCGTGTGTCTTTATTCTTTACAGTTTAGCATGAGCATGGAAGATTATGACTACCTGTTCAAAATAGTTCTGATAGGAAATGCTGGAGTTGGGAAGACATGTCTCGTCCGGCGCTTTACTCAGGTTTGTATAAGTCTGAGTGTGTGAGTTTAGAGATGTTGACTTACATAGTATTAAAATACCAGACTGTGTATTTATGTTTTTATTTTAGGGCCTTTTCCCACCTGGACAGGGGGCTACTATCGGAGTAGATTTTATGATTAAAACGGTGGAAATCAAAGGGGAGAAGGTCAAGGTACTGAAAGATTACAGTTATTTTTTAACACATAACATCAGATGCCTTTATGTTTTGCTATAGTTGCTCATTGCAGATATTCTGGTTTGCAGCTGCAGATATGGGACACAGCTGGACAGGAGAGATTTCGCTCCATTACTCAGAGTTATTACCGTAGTGCCAACGCCCTCATTCTTACGTATGACATTACCTGTGAGGACTCCTTCAGGTGCCTTCCAGAGTGGCTGAGGGAGATTGAGCAGTATGCCAACAACCAGGTGGTGACTATATTAGTCGGTAAGAAGTCTGACTCTGTACATTAATAACAGATGGACCTCTTTCATCATCGGGCTCATTGTTCATTATGAGAACGCTGTGAATAATAGTGTGCACCGGAACTGGCCTGGTTTTCAGAGCCCGCTTGGCGAGCTGATGTCAGAGGTAGTTTCTGAATAGACTTGCAAACGTCAAAGCCAGTTTTTGTTAACATAAAGAAATCATTTTTGTCTGGAATAAAAAGCTTATACACTGTCTTTGCTTACATGCACACACATACCCCTCCACTTCATCAGAAAGACAGTCTGTGTTGTGATGCAAGACGCCACATTCCTGCTTGTTACATGTGTTGACATATGCATGTTATATGTCTTTCCAGGTAATAAAATAGATCTGGCAGAGAAGAGAGAGGTTCTCAGACAGAGGGCTGAAGACTTCGCCGAGGCTCAGAGCATGCTGTATCTAGAGACCTCGGCCAAAGAGTCTGACAATGTTGAGAAACTTTTCCTCGACCTGGCCTGCGAACTCATTCGAGAGGCCAAGCAGAACAAGCTTGACAACAATGACACTGCCCCGATGCCCGGTGAGGGTAAAACCATCAGTTACTTGAGCTGCTGCAACCTCAATTAGAGAGAGCTCAGCCCTCTGGCCGTGGTAACTCAGTAGCCATTGACTGTAGAGGGCAGATGGCCGAGCCCCAATGCCTCCGTCCCTCTGAAATGGCATAAAGCCACTTCTTAATCCTGTCATTTCCAATCCCATGCCTTTTTAAAAGCTGTACAAGGGAGTTAGTCAACTTTAGTTTGGCCTTCCAGGAACAAGCATTTTAGATGCTGCCAGTATGGAGAACATTGTCCTCAATGCAACAGGATGTAAAGAGTTGCCTGATGCATCCAGGAATCGGAGTAGGCTTCCATTTTGTTCTCCTCATGGTGAAATGGCAGACCTTTCCTATTTGGGCTTTAGGATCCATTGTCATTAAACATCAATATTCACCAGCAGTATTACGTGAGTAAAAAGTTCGACCAGGTATTTTGTTACAGATTCTACATAGCTGACAACAGGTATCATGATCATCGGAGGTTATCAGTAAATGGTAACACTATGTTTACATACACTACATTTTTGAGATGACATAGTCTGATCAAGTTGCAAAAAAAGTTTTGCAAGCTTACCCTAAAAATCTGTTGCACAATCATATATTACCCTCTGGTTTCTTCTGCTCTGAGAATCGCATATGGTTTTATTAATTGTCATAATCTCATTTCTGAGTAGTTATTTGCACCTGTCATTACAAACTGTGAAATATTTGTTCCCAATAGAAGGTTTTTACTTGCTGCTAAAATATGTTTTTGTGTCGGATAACAAACTGAAACACGTATAAATACTACATTCAAACAGTATTCTGTGATACCATTGTTATTTTTATTTTTAGCATACTTGCAGCGCTTGTGTTTAGTCAGTTGATATTGTATGAAGCAGTTTGAAAGGCCTCAGATATCATCAGTCATCAGTAGAAATTATAAAGTTTAATCAATTGACTTTTTTATTTGACTGTCAGCTGTTTTTTTAAATTTTAATTTCATCATAAACGTGAATATTTCTGCCTTTGTTGTTGCTGCCTAGCCATGAAATTGTATCACTTCTTATTTGTTCGAAGAGATATGTTCATGTAGTTTCGTATTTGACTTGTTGTACTTCATATGCTTTTATTGTGAAATTTCTTGATTGTCCAGCATGTTTTGCCATAATTTGTAGTGTCTAACTTTATCTTTCATATATTTGCCATAACTGTAATGTACTGTATTGCACAATGCCATATACTGCACACTTATTATTTTTATTGTAACATTTTGTCCTTTGTTGTACAGACTGTAGTACATCTTGGCACTTTGCTTTTATATTTTTTATTTTCAGTAATCCCTTTGTACAACCGGCGAGCATTTTGTTTTGCCTTTGACCTTAGATTTAACAGCAGTGACTTATTGTTAATCCCTTGCATTTTCTTGAAAACACAATATGGGAAATACAAAGGAAAACACTATTGGGATATTGTGCTTCTTTTCCTTTATGTGTACAAAGTAATACCTAAAAATACTCTGTATAACATTAAATAATTACACTAAATATCGTTTACTTGTCATGTTATTATTGCTTACAGCCAGTCATTACCGTGACTGTCCAGTACTGTAGTAAAGATCCTTATTCATTTGAACCTCCTAATTAACAAGTAACCTCTTGCCATGGCCACTTGTAACGAAATGTTTGTACGTTGTTTTAATTTGAAATAATGTACCGGAACTTAAAGTGTTTTATCATTGACGCCGACTTTACGAATTAAATATTGCAGATCCTCAGAGTGACCACAAGAAGGCAGTGAAGACTCGTTATTTTCATATTGTAAAAAAAATTAAATATACAGGTTGTCACCAGCATTTAGAGTTATGATGAACTTTACGTGAAAAAAACATGTCTTTAGATAAAAAAAATATATATTAAAAAAATACACATACAGTTGCATATTTTCTATATATTTATATAGAAATTTAAATTTATATAAAAAAAGTATATGCAGTTTAAAATTACATAATTATTATAGTCATAATTACTTTTCACATAATGAAAAATACAAACATCTGTTAAAGCTGTTAAACCTGATAACTGGTTAAAAAAAAAAATAAAAAAATAATAGACTAGTTGCTTCTCATATATACAATGGCACTTTGGCATTATATGTATTATATATGTATATGTATTTTATACACACATATATATATATATATATATATATATATATATATATATACACATTATTGTTAATATAATCTTTTATTTTTTTATTTGAACTCTTCCCACTTTGTATTGCAACTTAAAAAAATATTTATTGGAGAAACAAAGACAGTTACATTAAGATAATTTCCACACAAACCTGTCCATATATAGGAATAAAAAATAAATAAATTAAAAAGTAGTACAGATTCAGAATACTGTATCGTCGAAAATTAAATTTTATCAAACACATAATTAGTTTTAACTGCCTTGTTCTTCTTAAGACCATATTGTTATTGTTGTCTCTTCATTATACAAAAAATAAAAAATATCTTGTTCTCTTATGATGTTAAAAACAAATAAAAAAGGTTTTATTCTGTAACGTAATTGTTTGCCCATTTTCCCTTGATATATATGAATTTATTCAATATATAGGATATTTTATGTTGGATATTTATTAATATAATTTATAATTTAGTGTTTTATAATTTATGGTTCATACATAATATAATATTCTAGCTTACCTCACTCTTGACTTAAAATTTCCGGTATAAACTTTCAAAATAATAGCTCACAAATTAGGGCACAGCGTTGTTGCACACCGTGACATCATAAAAAGGATTTAACGCTCGAGGCAAACGTTTACAGGCCTCGTTAGTGACAGGCGAGTTAAAACGAGGCACAACAAAACACGTTTCAGGTTCACTTTTGCTAAGACAGTCCATTTCGAGCAGATTTCGAGCGTAACATAGAGGTGCAGACTCAGAACTCAGCTTCCCATCAACCCCTGCGAGCGTCTTCACAGTAGGGACCATCTGCCTTCTTGTGACCGCAGGCCGGCTACAGTAACATTAAAGTTGTTCTAAAGGTGGTGAAGGCGTTGAATCAGGTTGTTCCTGTCGGACAGCAAGCTGCCTTTGCTCCGCTGCTAAACATAGGTCACATGCTGTCTGACAACACCTCTCTGGATTTGCTGACAGGCGACTCTCACTTCCTTTCTCTCTACGGGACAGGTCTCTTCTTCCCACTGCAGGCAAGCACAGATCACCTCACTGTCATGTGCTGAAGATCGGTGTGTGGTGAGCTGTGTTTGACAGTAGCAGCGATGACGGCTGGAGTCAGGACGTGTGTTTTGGGCAGAGCTGCAGCTACCTGCATCCTAACACTGTGGCTCGGCTCTTTGCACGTGATCGCCTTCAAACCAAAACTTTTCACCAGGCTCGCTCGGTCACCTTCCTCCTCTGAGACCCCCAACAGCTATGAGACATTTTATTTTGACCAGAAGGTGAGATTAACATTTATCTCTATTATTTTTAACACCATTTGTCTATGAAAACTATTTTACAGATATGTTATACACTGGTTTCTTCCTCTTTTAGGCCTAATCTTTCAGTTTCACTTCACTTAAATGTTTTGTTTGTTTCCTGTGAGGGCTAAATTTAATGGTGCAGAAAAGTAATAATTCAAATAGACTATTCCCATTTTTAGCCTGAAACATTAAAATGATGCACACTATAATGACAATATAATATTTAGAAAACCTCAAAACACAAAGCAATCTCCTCAAAATATAATTAACTTTATAATGTGATAATTACTGGCTCACTACTACATGCACAGGTGTAGATATCAGAGGGCCACAGGGGACATGTCCCCCTCAGTATTAAAAACGTGTGCATTTGTCCTCCCCAATTAATAAATGAAAGTAGAAGGACAAAATTTAAGACATTCACACCATGACTTGATGCAGACCAGGAGGCAAGAAATTAACTTTTTGATGGTCAAATTTTACCCCACTTCCCCCATTTTATACCTGCCTAACCCTCTATTATATCAGTACCACACCTACACCTTTGATTACTTGTGCTCATTGTTTGCTGTTTACCAATTTCTGCAGCACTTGCTCTTTCTAAAATGCAATGCACTGAATTCTGTAGAGGTTGTTCATGTGTTGTGTCGGCACACAATAGGTGTTTTCCCCCCGGCTTCCTGTAGTGAAGGGAAAACTATCACAATTGGCTCTGTTCCTGCCAGCAGAACTGTAACTATCCCTGCTGGCTCCCTGCCTAAAAAGGTCTCCGGGGCCCAGTGAATGTGAAACACTTTACCTCAGGGGGGTTTGAGAGATCTTCATTCAGCCTTTACATCCTCCATTTACTGTTACTTCATGGAGAGTCAGATTACATGTTGAGCATATGTGGTGGTAAAAGCAGCATCACATTAGTGAACTCATGAACTTGACTCATACAATCACAAGAGTGTGCTCGTGGCATATTCCTCTTCCTGCAATCAGGGATATTGTGAAAAGCAAACTCAAACAGTTTGACCATATTTAGGGACTAAACATGTTCAGTCAAACCTTGTAGTCATGGTACCTGTTTGTCTGTATTCACCCTTAAACTTTAAACTCTGTTCAATGATTCAGTCTGTTTCTCAGCTAACTTGGACATTGGACAGCTTTGCAAGCACTTTCTAAGATCCATGTTTGTAGACACTGACAAAGGACAATCCAGTCCATAAGTAAGTAAACAGAAACAATCCCTGATGCTGTTTGAACCAACGTTGTACAAGTTAAAGTAAAAGGATTAATAAAGTCTTCAGAATAACATGCAGATTATTATAAAGTGACTATAACCAAAGCACTGAATGTTAGTATTTTTAGAGCCGTAAATATTTGTTGATTTATCACTGCAGCTATTTTGATAAGAGATTATGTCAGGTTGATGGTTCCAAACCCCCAATGTGGGGATTTGCTGTTTTTCCTTGTCTTAAATTACAGTAGATTAAACATCTTCATGTTTGTAGCTAGTAGCTGCTAGTTGGACAAAAGAAGACACATGATGATGCCATCCTGGGTTCTTTTTTACATTTTACAGAACGTTTAATCCATGAATCAAGAAAATAATGTTGTCCTAAGTTAAGTATTTGCAATCTGCTGATAGTTTAGATGCCCAAAATAATATTTGGGTTAGGAGACAATGCCCCACACCTGGTCCAACCCACGCCATCCTGCCTAATTAGCCACACTGATAAGAAGACAGAGACCATTTCCTGCCCTCTGACGTCCATTGTCTTGTCTGATGTGCTTCCTTTGGCCCATCAACAAGAAACTGTTTGCTTCATCTTGACAAGTACAACAAATAAAATCCTTAATGTCCACTTTTCAGCACCAGCAGCAGGTCTGCTGTTTTTTTTTTGTTTTGTTATTTCAAGCTAAAGAATCATCAATCATGCTGTCTTTTTCTATGCTCTCGATGGGACAAGCTTCTGTAAGCAGAGCACCAAGTGATCTAGAAGAGGAAATCCTCTTGACTGCATTTTGCCTCCAGACAATAAATGGAAGTGTCCTTTAGCATCCTCCAAATTAACTGTTGTAGTTAACTGGAGCTTGCGCATCGGTTGTTTCCTGCATGTCTTCGTTTGCTTGGCTGTAACAAAACAGATTCAGTCTCTCCTCATGTCCAATAGGTAAAGTTCTGCTCCAGTAGATGTTCACTGTGTGAAGTGAATTTTAATGGGAACAAACTACTCGAGTGCTGCCTGCAGTCACCACAGGGTGGCACTACTCATCAGGGTGTGGATTGGTTATGAAACCAATCTCATAGGTTTTGTGATGTGCATACTGAGTGGGTGCAAATGATACAGTACTCACCAGGGGTCTTGTTGGTGAAGCACTTTGTACATTCAGCCACTTCAGTTTGGCATGTAGTTTACAGGAATATTTCTTTTTGCATGGCAAGAGAATTTGACTTTGAATAATTTAAGAGTTCCACTCCCAAAATCAGACCTCTACCATTTTAAAACCCTGCTATGAATAAGAAATAACAAATAAAACACACCTTATTTGACTTTTTAAAAGACATTAAGGAACAAAGACGCTTTGATCACAAAATTCTAACATAACACTTTAGATGACAGATACCACGGACTCTTATTTTGCTGCCAAACTGCTGAACTTTTCCTTTAAACTGTCTCATGGTCCCCTCACACTTAAAAGCATTGCCAAGCGCTAAGGAGTCGAGGCTTGAATGAACACATTGAGGCCCCCGAATCTTTTTGGTGTCACTGGCTCATAAAATTGCTGCCTCCTTTGTATCCACTGAGGAGGGAAGTGAGCGAGGAGGGGGGAAAAACACAACAAAAACATTTTGTATTAAGTGTTGTGCTGTTTCAAGGGTTGGACAACTCGGCAACCTCATGGGGCCGTCTTCGCTGTGAAGTTGTTGGTTTCTCTCTGCTTTTGTTTCATAAAGAACACAGGGAATATAGTTGAAAGGGGAAGATACACCAGAATGATGAAAGGATATCTCAGAGCTTGTCTGAAGTGGAACTAATGTGGCATCCCTTAAACTGGCTCCAACATATTTTAATACAAATTGGGGCTAATTACGTTCCAACGATCCAACCTGGACACTGTCATGTCACAACACCATAGCTGGCACAGGGCCAGGTATCCACTGATCATACCCTGCTCAGAGCTGGACTGCATGTTCCAAAATGCTATGTATAGATTTTAACATCAATAAATGATTGCCACATTGATAGATCTGGGTATCAGCACTCAATATCTTGAAATTATTGGCTAGAATAACCCAATACCAAGTAGTATCTAAACTTCTCAAGTCAAACGATACCTGCTCTTAGATTTAAAGGTGCAGTATGCAGGATTTAGTGGCACCTGGTGATGAGGATTGCACATTGCAACCAGCTGAAATTTCTCCTATGTGCCAAGCATGAACTTCTGATTAGGATTTTTTCAGTGATTATTGTTCAGGAGGTTTTTTTTTACCAGGTGTCGAATGATCTGTAGAGGTGTCTTCCTCTTCAAAACAAAACACGCTGGGTGATTTCAGCTGGTTAGTGTTAAAAACACTAAACAAAGCAGTTTCATGTTACAAATCAGTGTTTCTCTGATGCTGTTCAGCTCTTAACAGATAGGCCACGAGCCCAGCATCTGCTAACGTGTGCTCACCTTATTTCTCTGATAAATTTAAATCCAGACAATCAGAGGGTTTGTAGTACTTGGAGCCAAATTATTCTCAGAGGTCTCTTCCTCTCCAAAACAAACAAACCTGGTGATTTAAACCAGTAAAAACACTGAATAAAGCAGTTGCACATTAAAAAAGGTGTTTTGTATGACATTGCTTGGCTGGTCATGGAGGGGCTACAGCTACAGTTACTGACACTAAATTGTGAAAACACAATTAGCACCATCTAGAATCATAGCAGTACAACATGGTGGATGAGGAATCCGCTCCCTATGTAGATAAAATTGGCTCATTCTAAGGTAACGAAAACACAATGATTCTTATTTCCAGGTTATTATACACCAAGGAAAACATATTTAGTACATTATATTCCATTTTTTCCAATATATCCCCCTTAATCATACACACTGAACCTTTAATTTGACCCACCTCACCAGCTACTACTCCTACAGTCTGTCATGTGGTAAATTAGAGCTCAGTGTATTTGAAGAAGTTGGCAGTTTAGGGTGACGAGATGCTACCAAGTGGTGGTGATGGGCGTGGCATTTTACGCCATTTACATGATGGGTATCAAATGAAGTTGGAAAATAACTTTCAAATTCTGTTCGTACTGGTTCTGGTATCATAATTTTCTAAACAGTACTGAGCCTTACATATTGGGTGTTCTGCCAACAAGTGTGACCGATGCACAGGAGACATTTACATTTGATGTTTTGATATTTACATATTGCACCTTTAAAAGGGAACTACATGCACATTTTGAATTCATACATGTTATTTTTGTGGTATAAGGCAGTCCAATAATTTTTGAAAACATGAGCATCTCTCCCAAAGCCAAAAACTAGAGTGCTAAAACTCAACTTTGTGATGTAAACAAGTATAAAGTCTGGAGCTGCTCCATAGACGATGAAAATAGAAAAGATGTTATAGATGACACTGAGAGCACCCAGGGGAGTGTTCTGAGTATATGGGTGCATTTTCTGGTACACTGCAGTAGAATAAAGCTTATTTGGGTATGAAGAAGAAAACAAACATTCTTGGATCAACAAAATCACACTCCTATTTGCTCATATTTGCAAATTTCATTGAACTTTCCTAGGCCATGGATTTAACATATTGGAGCTCTTAATTTAGGTGGTGCTCCTCTTCACAGTTCAGGCGCAGGTGCACAGTTCAGCTACACTGAGACTGACTGTGATGTTTCTGATCATTTTGTGTGTCTGAGTCCATGTAAGATCATGCACTCATTTTAATTGGTTCCCTATTTGTATTTGCTACAGATTGATCACTTTGGTTTCCTAGAGGACGGCACCTTCAAACAGAGATACCTTGTGGCCGACAAACACTGGCAGCAACCTGGGGGACCTATTCTGTTCTACACTGGCAATGAAGGCGACATCACCTGGTTCTGCAACAATACTGTAAATATCCCATCTGCTACCTGGTATTTACACTGCACGTAATCCTCAGTCTGATTCAACACCTGTCATTCTTTTCTCTGTAGGGCTTCATGTGGGAAATTGCGGAGAAGTTGGGCGCCATGCTGGTTTTTGCAGAACATCGTTACTATGGAGAGTCCCTGCCATTTGGACAAGAGTCTTACAGTGTGAGTTAAGATGCAGTGTTACACACGGAGTACATCTAAATCTGATGAAAATCTGATTAAATATGCTTGATTTCATGTTCTTAAAATCTATTTTTGGATTCCCAGCTAGTAAGACATTAACAGTAACAACAAAACCATGTCTTATATTTTAAGATTTTCACTAATACGTATTCTATTTTCAGACAATTCACTCTTAATTTTACAACAAACCTTGTTATTTGCTTGCAGGATAGCAAACACCTGAACTACCTGACATCAGAACAGGCCCTGGCAGATTTTGCAGTGCTTATTCAGAACCTGAAGAGCACTATAACTGGAGCTCAGCACAGCCCTGTCATCGCTATCGGAGGTTCCTATGGAGGGATGCTAGCGGCCTGGTTCAGGATGAAATACCCTAATATAGTTGTTGGGTAAGATATGAGTGCAGTTCAGGGGGCTTCAGGATAGATTTTCCTAAAGATGTAGCATGCAGTTTGCAGCTCCGAAGAAACAACAGTGCTCATGTTTACCTAACTGATTCGTCTGTGATCTTTCATTGATGCCAGCAGGATGAATCTGTAGGGCCTATTTTCTAATCTTACATAAACATGAACACCTCTACAGCACCTTTCTAATCACTATGCTGCCCCAGCAAACATGTTACCCAAAGTATGTAAAGATTAACCAAGATAATGGATGTGCAGCTTGTGTAATTTTGAGCAAAACGTTGAAATGGTTTTGCCTCTCATTGTATTTCAGAGCTCTGGCAGCCTCTGCACCAATATGGCAATTCCCTGGGATGGTGCCATGTGGAGACTTCTACAAAATAGTCTCACAGGACTTTGCCAAGAGTGGAATTAACTGTGATGCAAACATCAGAAAGTCATGGAAGGCTATTAACAATGTCTCTTCCACTGGTAAGTCGTACAATCATGATGGCTTGATTTATCTGTCATATTTTAGGAAATACTGAGTTATTTAGAATGACACATGAAGCATGTTTAATTTCATATATGAGGATTTTAAGAATTTCTACGCTAGTCTGTATCATCTACATTTGTGCCCTAAAATAGTTGTCTCCTAAAGCCAGAAACCAGACAGCTGTTACTAGAACTTGTGTCACTATTGGGTATAAAGTCTGGAGCCTCTCACACAGGACAGATTTTAATGTATGAATCCATAAAATTTACAACCTGCATAATTCAAACTATCTTTGTTCTTTAGTATTCTGTTCACAACCAAAGGACAAAGTGTGTCTGCATCATTTTCACAACCTAAACTGTAGGAATAAGCTTGATTTAATTGAGTTAAATAAAGCCCTGTGATAGTCTGGTGACCTGTCCAGGGTGTACCCCGCCTCTCGACCAGTGTCACCCAGAGTGGACTCCACTCCATTTTCAAAATAAAGTTTGATAATATCTAACAGAATCAAAATTAAGAGAAGAAATTATTCACGTGCCATAAGCTTTTCACCACAGATTTCACCACAGTCTTCATAAATACAATCACATTAAAGTAGAAGCAAGCAAGTACTGTAATAGCCTGGTATTTGTCATTATTAATCAAAATATAATTGTTTAGGGAAAACATTTGGATGATTTTAGTCCAGAAGCTTCAAACAGATGGATGATGGTTGTCATCTTGTGTGTATGTTGGCTGTTTTTGGTTGCATCTGTCCCAAAATCTTAAGATTCTGAGTACTGAAGAGAAGTTGTGGTATTTGTACACTCAGTCATTTTCACTTCTGTGTTTCTTCGTGAGGTTTTCTATCACCATGCTTTTCTGAAGGGACGTTTTCTGTGCATATTCTAGATAAAAAGAGTATTTTCTCCTTAAGTTTGAGCACGCTGTCACTTAAAGCACGATAAGATAATGGTTATTTTATTAGCATTCAGCAGCTAAAGCTCTCATGAGGAGTCATGGGAGCTGTAGTCGTTAAACGCTAACAAAACCTTTGTTTTTATCTTGTTTAAAACAGCAATGTCAGTGTTAAATTTTAGGACCAAGCAGTAAATATGAATGCAGATTACAAGAAAAAGGAATTATTGATGTAATGACAATAAGTAATTTTTTACTCTCTTTGAACAAGCGTCGGGTCTCCAGTGGCTGTCAGAAGAATTCAGTTTATGCTACCCCCTTAAAACCAAGAATGATGCTGTCGGCTTCAAGAGTTGGCTTCAGGAGACCTGGGTGAATCTGGCGATGGTGGACTACCCCTATGAAGCTGATTTTTTGCAGCCACTTCCTGGCTGGCCGATCCAGGTGCAAACTTCACTATGATACTATATCTAAGATTCTAAACAGTGTTTTAAAAATCCATCATGGACCAAAAAATGATGCATAAAATGTTCAACTTGAAAATGATTTACAGTTTAATGTATTTCCTTTATTGCACCTTTAAATTTTGTTTGTCTTTGGTTAAGCGCCTGACTTGGCCCGACAGCCTGTCCTTAATTGAAGTGAATGTGTGATTCAGCCGATTGTGCTACAAGTGTTTGTTGTAGTCTTCCAAGCTTTTGTTTACAACAGCTGTCAATTAACTTCATTAATATTCATAAGGATCTCGTTTATTTTCGATTTTAAGTATTCTTTAGATGAGCAGCTACAAGTAAGCCACCATTCCTTTCTTCTGTCGTACCAATGGTCCTTTCATTTGCACACTCTGTCAGATCTCTGAGGTGTTCCTCTCAGGACACTCACATGGCACCACAGAAACAGGACATTTGCCCAGAGCAGCTCGTGAGGCCATTAAAACAAAGTTTCACCGCTCTCATTTGAATGAGATTGTAACAAATACTTCTCTAGACACTTGAAAAAATCATTGCATAACTTGCCAAATTTAAAAAGAAATGTGGCTGGTTTTTTTTAAAGTCTCAACATTACAAAGTGTTCTTTGTTTTCTTGTTAAAATTCTTGTGACAGTGTCGCTGCTGTTTTGCAGAGGCTGATAGACTTGGGCGCAGTGTATTCCACCAGTCACCTTGGCATGTCACGTGCATAAACCAAGCTCTGCTGTTGACCCCCAACTCTCTGTTTGCTGCTTTGACGACCCACCAGGCGCCCCATACAGCAGTCTCACACTGAAACTTTTACCAGTGTGATACATTTTTTTGTCTGTTTGTTTATCGTTTAGCCTCTGAATAGACCCAGGAGCACCATGCCAGGTGAAATAAACACTAAATGGTCATTTTTAGTTTTTTGGCTCCTTGTCTTTAATGTATGCGACCCCTATGGGTGGTTTAAGCGGTTTAGGCAGTGGGTGCAAAGAGGAGCTTTTTTAATGACAAAGCTAATGTGATTATCTGAGTGAGTGTGAGAACGGGGTATTGAGGGCTTAGAGGAGGGAAATCTGTTGGCAGAGATGAATGTATAAGCCTAATCCTATCTGAAAAGTAAGGAGAAGATGCTTTGGAGCAATTGCAGTGTTTTTTTTTCTGTTTTTTTTTTCATGGTATAAATCTTTGGTTGGACATGTCTGTGGCCCTCCTCATCCATCGACCACCAACTCCTCCCCAGCCGACAGACAAAAGCCTTAGTAACAGACTCCACACTAGCGCAGCTCCCCTCCAACCTCCGAACAAGAGAGCCCAGTTTCTCTGCCTCACAAAGAGCGCAGAACAACAGCCAACTCCGCTGCTGCAACCATAACAACACGCAGTGAAATTAAACAAAAGCTTAAACTCAAATATTTATCATCCACGCTATTAATTCTGAGAAATCAACCGTGGTCAAACAAAATAGTGGTAAGGAGGAAACCTTTTAAATTTACATCGTTTACATCATTGGCTTTGAGTAAATGGACATTTTTTTCCTCTCGTGCCAAGATTAGAGCCATAAATTCAAGTTCATTCCAGGGAATTTCATATGCAAATCAGGCGCCACCACTTTTTATGTGGAAAAACACTTTATGGGCTGCGAGAAAGCAATGTGCAGTCTTGTAAACAACTCGGATATACAGTAAGGGAATTAGACATTTATGTTTTTCTCTTTAATGTTAATTTAAAAATTCATGCAGCTTGCCTAAACTGTGATGTAATCACAAACTTTTAGTTAACTCTTTTGTGTTTTGCTTTTTAATATGTTATATTTCCAAGGTGGTGTGCAAGTATCTTTCCTTGGATTCCACTGTGTCTGATCAGCAGCTGCTGCATGGTGTGTCCCAAGCAGCAAAGGTCTACTACAACTACACTGGAAGCGCTCCCTGTCTCAACACATCTCAAACGGCAACCAGCAGCCTCGGTTTCCTTGGCTGGTTTTACCAGGTGAGTGCAGGCATCAGTCATGTCATGCTGAATAAATCGCAGCACAGATGTGTCAGTGGGCAGCTTCACCTGTCATGATGAATACGTGTTCAATCCCTCAATTCCCAGGCCTGCACAGAGATGGTGATGCCCATGTGCACAGATGGCGTCCAGGACATGTTTGAACCTGAGGAGTGGAACTTCCAGGCCTTCTCTGATGAATGTAATGGCATTTTTGGTGTCAGGCCAAGAGCTGACTGGGCGGGCACAGTCTACGGGGCGAAGGACATCGCCGCTCACAGCAACATCGTCTTCAGGTAAGCATAGCTTGTAAAATGCCTGTGTTTTCTGGGTTTGTCTGTGCAGTAAGAGCCACTAAAAGCAGATTTGGACAGGCTTTTAATGCAGATAAATTAACAGTACCCACTTGGCTACCTGCAGGAGGCAGACAGGCCTATGTCAAACTTAAAATTAAATAGCACTGACTCTAATGGGGGTCAGTCAGAAACACTGAAGTGGCTCTTGTTAGGTTGACAACCAAATAGCTGCTTTTGTCAAGCTATAAAAAGGTGTGACAATCAGAAATGTAATATGTGAGTTTTCAAAGCAGCTCAAATAAAATGTCATGACATCTGCCAATCACTTAAAAACAGCATTGACCAAAAGGACCAGTGGTTATAAGCTTTAAACTCCTGTGGGGCATTGACAGGCACTGACATATAACTTCAGAGGACCCACAGCACTGGTTTAGTTACTTAAAATTAAAGTTTTAAAGTTAAGTCAAAATTAAAGTGTTTTATTATTTTGTGTAGCGCATTGAATGTTGTTTTTACTCTTCTTAAAATGTTCTGAAAATGAGATTTTGAACATTAATATAGCAGCAAACAACTATTTGCTGTGTAAAGATATAGTTGAGTAATGGTGACCTGAGCAGAGAATGAAGTCACACTCCCTCAGCGTGTGCTGTAATCCGAGCTTTACCTAGGTTTTGTAGCCAGGCTGGCCGTGCGTGCATGTTATTCGATGCGAGTCCATCCCTTCATTCCCAACTGGCTAGCTAATCACTGCCACTCTGCACTACGCTCAAAGGGCAGTTCCCCCTCCAGGTTAACACTGTTATATCTGTCAGTACTGTTAGAAGATGTTAGCACTATTAGAGCTGTTGGCACCCTTAGTGTGGCCAGCACTACTAGCTGCCATTTTGGCTCAGCCACCTCCATGACATCAGAGTTGAGAGCCGTGTGCAGGCAATCCTGGCACACTGAATGTCATTATTTTTACACCTCTCCCTAACAAACAGCAGGTGAGGGAACTTTGGCAGATGGAGTATGATAAATTATCCTGATAAACTACAAGTGACAACAGTATTCAGGGAGCCTATTGAGCCCTGAGCAGGCCTGAGGAACAGCTTGCTGTTACTGAAAATAGTTTGGGGATGTGCAAAGCTGCGCCAAAATAGAGCCAGGGTAAGCGGTTTCTCAAACAAGCAACACATTGCTTAGTCTGTTCGCTGACTCACAGAACAGGTAAATGTTTTACTGTAGGCCAAAATGGAAGTTAGCCTTACCCTGGTTCTCTCGTCAAAAATCCAATGGGATCTTTTCATTTGATTTTGGATTACTGCAAAAAATAAATTCTGTGTCAAACAAACATTTACTGTCATGATTTTTGAAACCTAAATACAATTATAGAAAAACAAAAAAGCACAAAGCTTGCTTCAGGCACACCGACAGAGCCAAGGATATTATAAAATGCCTTTATTAATTAGGGCATGTCAATATAAAATAACTACGAAACGCCGGCCGGTTTCGACCACACAGGGTCTTCGTCAGGGCGTGAAAGAGACAAACCGACTCAGGTGTGCTGATTACTATTATAGGTAATCAGGCAATTTGACTCATAAGGCTACATAATACAAGCATAATAATACAAGCATATCACTGTCAGATAAGTAAATATACATGAGCACTAATGAGAAAATTAGGTCATATATAATCTTCAACACCCACAACATTATAAAGAATACATTTACAGAAAAGGTCTAAAATCTATCTCCTCATTGAGACCAGGATATACCAATGCGTCAAATTTAAAAATCCAAAATGTTTCTCTCTGTAATAATATCTCTGGAGTCCACTACCTCTCACCTGTGAGCACTCGGTAATTTGTCGTTGTTTGCTCTTGGAAACCTAAATACAATTACCTGAAGTAAAAAGCTAACATTTGGCTATAAACGAACTACACTATGGTCGCATGATTTAACATCCCTACCACAAAGAGGCTGTAAAATCGTGTTTGCCGTGATGATGTTTTGTAGTCTCATGTAGCCACTTGTTAGTAACCGCATATTTAAGACACATAAAAGCTTTAAAATTCCCAAGTGGGGTATATACTGACATGTTTTATGATGTAGAACATAAAATCTGTGTTAACCACAGACTTTATTTCAGGTATTGAACCAAAAACCCGTTGACTGTGAGACGAGGGAACCAGGGGTACAAAAAATGCTAATTTCCGTGTTTCAGGACACATTCCTGGCACGCTCTATTGGGGAAAACTGATGTTCACTTGCTCACTCATTTGCATCATGTCCAGTTAGGACAGGGTATCAAGTCTGTACTTTTATTTTATTTATTTATTTACTTACTTACATTTAGTTATCATAATGACAGCATAGCCCAGTAGATAAAAAATGAAAGAGAAAAAAAATTAAATGATTTAATGTATTTTTATATTTGCCTTGTTGTGCTTGAAATGTGTTTTCATAGCCAGTGCACAGAATGCATATTGTGAAATGTGACACACTGGCAACAGAATGTACGAACAGTTCAACCAAAAGCCACCAATGATGTCATTGTGTGACTCAAAATGCCCTAAATAAACACCCTCATGTGTTGTACACAAGTGTCTGATCATATGTTCTCAGCGCACACTGTCTCTGTTGTTGTGTTTCAGTAATGGTGGACTCGACCCGTGGTCGGCTGGTGGAGTGACTCACAACATAACAGATTCTCTGGTTTCCATTATGATTCCTGATGGAGCCCATCACTTGGACCTCCGCTACAGCAGTGACCGTGACACACCCTCAGTCCGCGCAGCTCGGGCGTTAGAGGTGATGTATTTTCGAGAGTGGATCAAGCAGGCTAAAAAGACTCCTCAAACTTCATCAACCCTTGGGTCCCAATGATGTTACCCAGCTGGGATATCCATGATATCAAGGATTGCATAGCTTTAATTTGCGTGACGTGGTATTTCAAAGTGTGCTCTCTGCATCATTATGCCAAAGTTTGTGCCTTTTTTAATAAATTCTGAAGATGATTTTTTTTAACATTAAAATAATGACAATTTTTTATTTCAATTTCAGCACCACTCTTAATTGTAATAGCAATGCCTTAAGTCACTTGAGAGCATGTTAATCATGTAGCCATGTTCAATGTTGGTGTATCAGACTGCAGTTTTCTTTGACTTAATGAAACACACTCCATTTCTTTATGCCAAACTTTAAATTTCCAGGGGCTTAAAGACAGAAAGGTACTCTGTTACGAGAAAAAAAGATCTGTTTGTGATAACAATGTTGTATAAATGTCTTTCTTTGTTAGTTCAAGTAATCACATTATCATCATCAAAAGACTAGATCATCCTCATTTTGTTTATCTCCAATGTAAAGTTTGCCAAAAACCCATTGAGGCCCTTCTGCCTCCAAGCTTGTTATCTTGTTGTTTGTCAGTGTAACAATCAGGGATACATTCTGAGTTATCTGTAATTTCACCTTTTGTCGATTTAATGTTTTATTTAAATTGACGCCCCTTATCTTTTTTTGTTGTCAGTCTTGCTGTTTAGCCATGGTTGTAATTTAGCTGTATTCTTTCTTTACAGATAAGTGTATAATGTGATATGCCTCTTAACACTTAGTCTCAGGAGAAAAGTTTGGCACCAAATATAAAGAAAATCCTTTTTTTTAAAATGCATCATCTGCACTGAGTGTAATAATAAACTTGATTTGTTACTGTTCACAGAGGAACACTGCCGTCCTTGCTTTTTAAGCTGTCTATTTATGTCTTATCCCACCTTTATTTAATATGCTGTCATTCCCAAGAAACACATCTTCCAGTGAAACTGATTAAAAAGCTACTAATGAATTGTCTTTTGATCGTATATAGATGTAGCGCTGCTCTGCCGAGCGGACTCTTTGTCATGTTTTAGAGAGACTGAGGCTTTTAAGTTACTTCCACCTAGCAGGAACAATTGCATGTGCCTGAGATTTAATAAAAACCCAATCGGAGGAGGCCAATAAAGTGAGTGGTGGGAGATTATTGCAGCTACGCCTGCTGACCTCACCCCTGTGGACCAACCTGTGGGATTCCCCCTGGCACGCATTCATTCACTGGCTGCCATTAAAGCTCTAAATTGTGGCACTGAGGCAGCCCATAGACTCTGGTTTGTTCCCCCCTGCTAGTAATATTATTAATACAGCTCCTGGGGTGCCAGAGAGGTTGAGAAGGGTTGATGGAAGGTTAAGAGTGAGGTGGTGAGTGGATGCAGGGATCGGCATGGACCAAGAAGTCCTTTGTAGTTCACCATGAAGTCACAGTTGTTTTTTCTTTTTTTTAATGTCAAGGGAAAAGACTCAAATGTCATGAAAACTGAAGACTGATGGACAATGTCTTCTTGCTTTTATTCTTTGAACTATTCTTGCGGATTCCTTCTCTCCCCCTCCTCTTTTAAACCAAAAGTTCCTGACATGACATGACTTTGTGAGGCAGATGGGGAACATGTCCTACACTGGTATGTGGGTTGATTTTCTACCAGGAGACACAAAGCCTGACTTCTTAACATTTTGTCACAGGCTTGACTGGACTGCAGACACCCTAGCAGAAAGAAACATAGCTAAACATGGGGGAGGATGGGGTCTCCACCACTAAATGCCCTCCTTAAACTTTTCTCAAGACTTTGAGAGGTCATTAATTTTGCCAGCCTTTTCTAAGTCTCTGACACCAGCCATCAATCAAAGGTGTTATTAGTATTCTCTCGACCCCAAACTCTGAGCATGTCCCTGCTCAGATGGGGACCACACACTACTAGGAAGAGATTAAGCCTGTGTGTGTCACATCACGTTGCACTGAGCACCCTGCTCCATTGGGGCTGGGTGCTGCTGAATAAGTAAATTCTCAGGGAAGGAGGGCGTGGTGGTTGTGTTTAACGATATCTCAACAATATAGATCTGTGTACTTAACAATTTGGTTGTGGGAAAGGGCACTGCTGATTACTAATGATTTTCTCCAAATTAAAATTCCCCAAAGCTCCAAACATAATGAGTTTTTGAAAATTCAATCTATAGTTTGACCTCTGTGATTAAAATAAATGCTGCTCCATTACAGGAATTTAAAAAAATAACTTAACAGTTATCCTCGCACTTAATGTCTTGAGAGTGGAAACAAGCCTTTTGGTTCGTATATTTTTCCGAGCTGGTCTGCCACAGCCCATCCCCTCTCGCCTTCTCAGCCTTTATGCAACAATAGAAACTTGTTTCCGGGGTCTGTGCGTCAGCCTCTGTGATATGAATGACCCACCAGCACAAAAGCCAAAGCCTCTAGACTGGAAAAAAAAGGGGGGATATAGCTGCCACGACTGTGATGATGTCACTTTGCCAAAATTGTGCTGCTAGCAAAGAGAGAGAGGCAGAATCATGTTGGGCAGGCGTCAAAAGCTCAGCCCTAAATTCATGCGATGTTGTGATATCAGCTGACTGCCACTTTTCTCTACTTGTAACTCTAATGAAGTAAAAGTTTTGGATTTACATATACAAGCCTAACTATAATCCCAGGTGGAATACGTACAAGTGAATATGCAAAGTCTTCGCACTTCCCCACATTGTTTTTTAATATCAGGAGAGCTTCCATGGCCAGCTGTTACAACAGAAAGATATTCTTCACTTTTTTACCATTTGTAGCTCATAGATTTGAGTTTTTCTGGATTTCCTCTCAGTCACAGACTTGTGTTGGGCCGCAGATAATTAGATCAGTGCTATCACTTTCACTGTCCCTTTTCTCCCCGGGAATTAACATAAGAAAGATTTTTTTTAACAGCCTTAGTCCCTCGCTGCTTCAGACTTTTCTTTTCATCCCTCCAACTCTTAAACGAGTCACTGCCTCACCTCAACATGCACTTTTGTAAGAGGAGGGATCTTCATATAATTATTCAGCTGCAGCATCTCTATAATAATAATAATAATTGAAGGTTTAATGTGTTTAGATGGAGGCTTCTGCATTATTTGGTAAACAAAAAGAAAATATGCGCAGGGTGTAACTGCAAATGACATGTTTTTATTGTATAGTAAAACTATGTTTAACAGCCCATTCACTTGAAATTCAGTTGAAATTCCACTTAAATTAGGATAAGTGCTGGCAACATAACAGTCTGGCTCTTGGACACATCCTCCGTTGTATTCACCACTGGCCAAGAAACTTCCTGTAAATACGTTATTGTTTACAACAGAAGTTTCATACCCAGGATTTCTTAAGGTCAACATTTCTTCTGGCACACTGAGCCTGAACTGCACTTTATTCCCCTTTAATTTAACAGCTCCGGCAGCTTTTCTAGTTAAATCGACTGTTCATTATTGAGACCCATTTTACGAAGGGGCTGTGAGGTGCAATTTAATGAATCTCTGGCACAAAGCTCCCTTTCACTGCCGGGCAAAGAATAGAGGCTATTTAGACCCTGTAGGGCTTTATGTCAAAGGCAGCCCATAATAGTTGTCAGGCCAGGGCAGAAATTCCCACTGGCCTGGGAATGCACTAGAAATCAACTTTTGCCATGAGCAGATTAAGACACAAGCAAGCACTTGGGAAGATTCTCCCAAATAGTGGCATCTGTTTGGGCACAAAGATTTTCCCACAGAAAGGGAGCCTTTCTCACCACTGTGTAGCCTTCATTTAATAGTTGGGTTTGTTTCAGTGCTTAAATGAACAGTAATTAGATTACAAGTTAACTTCTATTTGATAATCCAGACAGGAAACACATAAATGGGCAGGATGATTGAATAGTGGTTAAAATGTGTTGAAACATGAGCAGGAATCACATGAATAATGACACTGATTAGTTGTGGGATATTTAACTTTGATTTAAAAATAATTTGGTGGTTTGTTTAATAACCATGTTTAACATGATTTTTTAACATTTGAGAGGTTTTTGTTTAACAATTCTACCCAGCAAAAATACTCTATCCATCAGGATTTTAAAGGCTTTTCTGCTCACTGTTACAGTAATATCCTCCAGTTTCATGAAAGCGTTTTTGGTTCAGAGCACACACAGTTAAACTAGAGGGGGAGAGTTGTGACAGAGGTTATTGTCTTCAACTCAGCAGGGAATTTCAGACAAATCCCTCTTAGATGCAGGTGGTCGGGCACTCGCAAAGAGTTAAGTCCTGCGGTCTCTTTGCCCCTCCTCTTTGATGTTCTGACATCATTAGTCCAGCCCCCCAAAAGATCTCCTTGCTTTCCTCAGAGCCCGTCACTTCTACTCTGGAATGTTTACAGGAACTTCATGAGCAGCATCAGGACCAAGTGTTTGCCAGAAGGAAAAAGACATGCTCTGAAGAAACTTTGGGTTCAGGGATCACAGCGGATGCCACAGGTGTAGCCGCTGGGCTCAACAGAGTAATGGCTGTTCAGACTGCAATCATGAACCCTCAGTTCATGAATTTCTGCTTCCCTGGTTCTGTGATGGAGTACGATGTTGAGAAAAGTCTGGATGGGAGTCTCTTGGGCGAGGCAGAAAATGACGAGGACTACAAAGAGACCACTAGGGACTTGCTGAGCTTCATAGACTCAGCCTCCAGCAATATCAAGCTGGCTCTGGACAAGCCAGTGAAATCCAAGAGGAAAGTGAACCACCGGAAGTATCTACAGAAGCAGATCAAAAGGTGCACCGGCATTATAACACCAGGAAACGTAGCAGAAGCCCCAGTTAAAAGACAGGGTTCCCCCCTGGCTCAGCCCAGCCCTTTGCAGAGCAAAACTCTACCTAAACGTGATGGGGTCCAGGCCAACTTACAGAGCAAGAGCCTGGCAGCTCTTTTTAGCCCTGTGAAGGATATAAGGGGTGAAAAAGCCAAGAAACCACCCCTGAGGCATCGCAATCTGCCCCCCTCTTTTTTCACTGAGCCTGCCAACTGCTCCAAAGTCAGCTCCACATCTGGGATGACGTTGAAGGACTTGGAACGAGGCAATCCTGAGGCTGCAGAGTTCTTCGAGCTCTTGGGGCCTGATTACAGCAACATGGTCAGCGACCAGGACCTTTATCAAAGCATGCCTGTGCGGGTGCAGCCAGAGATGGGAGGCCCTGATCCTGCTTCCTACGATGCCCACCATTTAGTCGGTGGTCTCCTGTACGCTGAGCCCTGGACTAGCTGCTCAGGACCCTCTAAAAAACTAGGGGAGAGCCTGCGTACAGGCCCAACCCAGCCTCCTGTCTACTGTCCCTCTGAGGCTGCCTCTGGGCCCATAGAGGACAACGCACTGTGCACTTTGGCCTTCCCCAACTTCTTCACAGACTGCTCCATACCTCAGGTCACTTATGATTTAAGTGGTGGTTATAACAGAGCTAATTATTCATCTCTATGAGAAACTGACAACTCTGTTCTTAGAAGTGCTGTTAAAAAGATAAAGTTGCTGTGAGAAGTTTAACACTAGGCTAAGAAAGTTACTGTATCATATTTGTTGATCTGTTGTCATATTGCAACTGGATTTAAATATTTTGTATCATCCCCTCTCAACAACATGTGTGACTTTTCCTAAGAGAAACATGACGTCTTTCATAAAAAAATGTCCAAAGCTTCTCAAGTGACTGAATACTTTTCAACACCCCAGTTTAATTTACGACAGTTCTGTTAAATTGTTCCTCGCGTGGATATTATTTTAATCTCAGGCAATTTTCTAATGACATTCTGAATGAAAATACATCTGACTTGGGGTATGCTTCAGCTTTGTCAGCAGAGTATGTGAGTTTGTTCATTAGAATGCATCTTATTAATTTGGGTATTTGTTACTGTAGTCATTTCATCCCAACATTTTCACATTTTGCGAAACAAAAACACACAAGCTGCAGAAATAGCTGTTGGTTTAGTACACTAAACATCACTTATTGCTAGAAGATGAGATTATAGAAGTGTTTGTCACTGTTTGTCGCTGCAGCAATCTCTCAGCAAGGCACTTTTTCACTCCTGTAAGTAAGAGCTCTGTGTGGAGACATACTGTAGAGGGGAGAACTCATTTTTTGCTGAAATGATGATGACAACAATGTGTGATGCCGTGTTTGTTTTACAACATTTTACAGCTCAGAAATGATTTCCAGTCAGCAGATTTACCATTTGTATCAATTTTGTTGGAGAAGCCTTAAATGTATCTAGCTATTGTAAGAGGACAAAATAAAGCTGGTCTTTATTACTGGGACAACAGCGTCAGTTTTTGTGTACATCACTAATCATAAGTGTTAAGGTGTGATTATCAAAATACAGGAGGGCAAAACACTGCATGGAATAATGTCTCTAAAATGCATTTATAGTCTTGTATTTAGGTCTCGTATTTTGTCTTGCAAATAAAGAGGAATTGAGGAATTAAAGTCCTGAACCTCCTTTGGGAGTCAGATCAACAGACTCTGTTGAGTGTTTTAAATAATCATTACTTCAAAATCTATTTATTCTTAAAGACATTTTATTGATGCATCTTTGCCCTGATTTATTCTTATATGTTTTGCTTGTGTTTGTATTTATTTATTCAATGCTTTTTTCATTCTTCTGTAACTGCAAAGCACTGTGTTGCCTTGGGTTTGGAGAGTGCTTTATAAATAAAGATGTATTTACTTACTATTAGGAAGCAATCCAGTGCAACTGTCCTGTATTAAACTATGACAGAGTTGAGTCAAAACAGAAAACAGTAAAGTAATGCTCTGAGCAAAAACAGAACAGTTGAAGTATCTACTGCAGGGCTGACGTTTTGCATTGCATTACATCCATCAGATGCTTCCATCGTTCTTGTCACAAAGAGTATTTAAATTATATAAGATTTATAATTCACTCTAATATGAATATTAATATATGAGCTGCTTTAAAAGGCTAATTACTGGATGCTGATTTCATACTATACCAATATGTTCTGTGTCTGTTCCAATAAATTGAGATTCCTGTCTCTTGTGATTAGATGTTAGTCAAAAGGGGAAAAAAAAACACCTAACAAATCCGAGGAGTAAAAAAAAAGAAAAGATTTTATAACTTTAGCACATTGGAGAAAGAATCCAGTGCTGCATGATTAATTTTACATTTCCTCTGGGACTGAGAGCCGGCTGGTAAACACCCTGTGCAACATAAACACCACAAAGTGTTGTGAGATTAGGAAAATGAAAGTTCATGTAAATGTTAAACCTCTTCACATCATTACCCATAATTAACTTTAAAACAAACATGTTCTTGTTTCCACTAATGAGCAAAGATGGAGGAAGTGTGACATTCATGTCAATTATATTCCAGCATTTGGCCACCACAGCAGTCCACTAGTTTATTTATTGGCTAAGTGTATAAATATGGGCATTGTGCTAATACTTGCTGAGGATTCATGTATTTCCTGCAGTTTTTACATTAAGTTGGTGAAGCTGAAAACTTTCCATACCATTACCTTCTCACAGGAGGTCTGTCCCCGGAGATTTGAATACCATGACCCAACTAATATCACCCTCTGCTGGCTGTTGAAGGTTCATTTGTTCACCTCCCGACATGGAGGCAAAACATCATGGTGCAGAAATTCTGTCTCAGTCTTAAGTCTGCATGATGAACTCTCAAAAGTACAGTAGCTGAAAAAAGAGTCACATTGCATGAGTCTGTGGCCTAAATGTTACAAACTAAACTAAACTACAACTAAAACATGCTAGGAATGGATGAATTACGGTACAGGCACAGAGGCTCAAAGTGTCAGGGGCCACCCCAGCCTTCACCTGCAGAATGCAACTCAAATTAACATCTATTGACGAGGAAGAGACTCAACATCACCACAAACAGACACAAAAGGATGACAAAGAGATGCAAAGGAACAGCAGACACAAAATTATTACAAAAATGGGCAAAACAAGCACAAAGAGACACAAAACAACCACATGAAGACACATAACAACTACAAAGTGACAAAAATTACTTAAGGAGACACAAAATGATCTCAAAAAGGCACAAAAAAAAGATGCAAACTACCACAAGGTCTTGCCCCTGTGTAGGAGGGATGATGGGGTCCTTTGTCTATCTCTGCTCAGGGACCCATAGTCTCATAATTCACTCATAATAGGGTCTGCAAACCTGAGTACATTTTGTGCAAAAGCAGTAAGTGCATCCTGGTTGTTGCAAATATTAGAGACGTTTTAACAAGAACAAGTCTTTTTTAATAACATAAAGAAATATTCCCTGTGATACCCGTCTGTTCAGCATTGATCAGAAACTATACAAGAGGAATTTCAAATCAAGGGAAGTCCCTAAACTCACATTTCATATTTTTCCCCCCAGTTTTTATGACAACTTTAGCTTTTCAGTTAACTCAACATGCATGATTTCACTCAACGCTGTATCATGTCATCTTAGTCAAACATGAACACACACTGAGATCTGACCAACAGTCCTCAGGTCTTACTTGTCAGCTCAGATGGAGTTTCCTGCGGGTTAAGTGCCTTGACTTGTTATTGAAGGATGCAAGAGCAATTTTCAGTATTTCTCCACAATTTATTGACCCATAGCTCACTCCCTTCCTCAATTTTCATTCAAGTAACAACATAAAATGGCAGAGCACCACAAATATGTCCATCAGTGCTGTATCCGCAGGCCTGAAAGCAGTTCTCAATGAGCACACTAGATGGCAGTAATGTTCCATTGAAAAGCCAATGTCCACCACTCCCATTCAGACGCAAAGGCTCTTGTATCTGATGTATGAAATTATGTATGAAATTGTAGCCTTGTGCTTCTTCAGATGCCTTTCCATAAAATGAATCTGTCCTGAATTTATTAAGTTGGAGGGGAATGAATGCTTGCAAACTACAAATTTTAATCTCTTCGTCTTTTTCACAGTTGGTTTGAGGATTTCTGCTCACCAGTGTTAAGATGCTTACTCCTGTAAACGTATTATATTATGGTGTGCATATTCATTGTAATATATGCTCTACTTTGAAGCTAATATTGTCTGCCAGGCATTTTTTTCATTACCTCCTACCAGCTGGCTTTGTTTGCAGATTGGTCAGCACTACCCTATGTCATATGCAGGACAAAACAATATTCTGGCAATTTGCAATACAGCAAGCTACACACACAGAAGGCACATGGATTTTCTGAGTTGACACCGGCTGATACATTCAGATTAGGCCCTCCTGATGGAACCACAACTGTATCCTGCTTTGATTTATGGCACACTGGAGATGCAGTGTTTGTCAAAGCGATTAACAAGATCTGTGTTGGCGCAGACCTGAATAACAAGAGCCAGATATCTAGGTAAACTAGATAATATACAGCATATTTTATCTGGCATGGTATGATGTCCTTTAATGCAAAAAAACTGTACACACAGATGATATAATGTGTTGTAGATGCACGCACACACATATATAATGAATGGAGGAACGTAGTAAAAACACAACCGGTGCTGAAATGAACTCCGCTGCAGAAAAGTTATACATTTTAGAGTTGTTTGCTTCATAGTGCTACACTGGAAAATTGAGTATCCATCCACAATTGCCCTCTCACTGACCTTTCACAGCTAGTCCTCATATCTTGTTAACGCCACTGGGGTGGAAGCGCAGCGGCAGATGATATCCACAAGCCTTTGCAGCCTCTCTCAGCGACATGCAACTTTTATGTCTGAGCGTAAGTCAGAAAATCATTTTTTCATGTTTGTTGTATGGAGGGCGAATATGACAGAAATAATTCAGATGCAGGCTATCAAAACATGGCTTTACCATTATCTTTAATGAAGTGCTTTGCAAGAAAAATGACACATTACAACAGGTTCATGCTCAGCGTACTAAAATAATCTGTGAATGGCTCGTGATATCTGACTGCTTGTAAAGATTACAATGTTTGAAACTTGAAACGTGCCCACACAGCACCTATTGATTTCCTATCGACGTATTCAGTTAGGTACTTCGTGAACACCAAATTGAACTTTAAATCCTCAACTCCAGAAATGTTATTTAATCACAGAGGGTGTTGTAGGCAGCTTACCACCTTTCAAGGACCTCCTTATGCAACCTCTTCAAGGCTGTAAATAAAGTCAGTGCAGAGAAATATGTCTTCACAGTGCATTTCTCACATCTCATATTGCAAAGCCTCAACCAGTGATACCAGTTAGTCTCTGTGAACATTAATTTTAAATTAATAATGTATCCCTGCCTGATCCTTTTTCTTGTCTATGGTAGTGAGATTACCCCAAAAGACAATTTGCTTACAGCACAGTATATTTCCTTCCATATGTATTTTATGTCTCGCTGCTTTCCATTTAAGTCTGCATTCATTTTCAGCAGCTATGATGCACTGTTTTCCTCCTCAGGGTGTTGTGGGTATGCTTGCTTACATCTGTGTGTTTTTTGTCAGTGTGATAACAATTGCAAGCTGTGCACATGACAAAAGTCTTGGCTAGATTAAAGACAATACTGCAGGAGATTTTTTCATCTCCAGCAGATGCTAGCCATACTGACAGACACAACTCTCTCATGCAAATCACATTAATAAATATCAGTCTAAAAGCCATTCCCTGCTCAGATGACAGACTTTAATAGGTGGAGTCCCTTCTGTTATGACTTTGAGAAAAACAGCTTCAGCATGATTAAATGGACAAACCTGAACTATCAAAGAGGTCTAAGAAAGCCAAATGAAAATGTCACTAAGGTAAATTTCATCTGATGTTTTAAATTTGTAGGAAGGGTCTGATAACACACTCCAATACATAAGGGTGCTGAAATTATTTTTTCTCATCTTAGTACATATACTTAGAGAAGTTTTTCACTGCTGGAAAATTGTCTTTTCATAAAACTGGCTGTCTGTGCAGTAGAAAGATGGAAACGTTTTTAAAATATGTGCTGACAAGAGAAAACAGAGAAATAGAGCCGTGGCTTTTGTTTTTGCTCAAGAGGTAGAGAACCTACAACTGCCAGGATGTACTGTGCTGCATCGGACCAATAAACATTCCTGATCGTGGGTGACGTAATGTCAGCTTGGCTGTTTGTCCAGGAAACAATATGGCAGCCGAATGCTGACAAATAATCCAAATTACAGTTAAACGTATGCTAAAATATGTTTCTGAAAACATTTAAAGGAAGAAATAGGCAACACAGTAAAGTAATCTTGTTTCATATTTGATCAACACTGCTTACCTTTACTGTTTGATCTCAGTTTCTTCAGCCTCCATTTTTAAAAAGTATTATGACGCCTGCAAATTCTCCTATTATGAGACATGTATAACTGCAGACACAGTCTGTTTGTAACGTACACCACATGCCATGCCCACCTGTGTTGGCCAAGTTAGCCTACTTTCAAAATATAATACATCACATTATTACTTTTTTTGTAAAGCTATGTGTTACTTATTACACTGCTTTTGAATTACTTTCAGCAAAATGACCGGGCACTACAAATGGATGAGAGTCATGTTGTTTCACAGCAGGTAATCAAAGCAAGAAGGCTCCAACTGATTGCAGTTAATCAACTACAAATCCTGTGGCGGGCAATATTGTATAGACTAATGAAGATTGTCCTCCAGAGTGCAGATCTGGCCCATTCATGCAGACACATGCAGTGGTTACCACTTTTTCAATTAAAGTAACCCTCTTAAATTAATGATGATCTAACGATTAAATACCCTAGATCATTTCAATAAACAAAAAGGGGCACAGTGACAGGGAGGCAGACAAAGGATCAATGTCTTATAAATTATGAGATAGGGATCAATATTTGTAGGCCTATCATATGAAAAAAAAAACAGACAAATGCTGAGGTCAGCGCAACAAAAGCAGACTTGCGTGCGAGAGCAAATTAAAACACTGAAGCAGGAAGACCCACCTGCCGGTTCCTGGTGTGCTGGTCAGCTACAACACCACCGGAGAGACAGCTGTGTATGAGAATGGGATGGCCAGCGTTGCAGGCGATGTGAATGTAAAAAGATACACATTTTGATAGCATCACCCAGATGTGCCGATCACCAACTCTATCCCCACTGCTTTCAAGCAGCTTCAGAGCCAAAGCAGAACAGCATATGTTGTAGATGTTGTAGGTGTATGAATGGAAACACATTGAACATGATACCATGCAGCACCCAGATATGCAGATCACTAGTACCCTTCTATAACGTAACCCCTAATGACATTACAAGACACAAAAACTATTTGGGTATTTTTTCTGGTGGCGTTCTGGTGGAAGTAGCATGGAGTGGATGAATGAAAAATGAAAACAATAAACTGTTTTTTTTAGTGGTAAGGCATAATGTGACATGTAAATGTAATAATACCCGAAATTCTGTTTTTAACTCATCATATCATTACCACAGTTCATTTACACATACTACTCACATTGTTATGATACAAAGCTGGTTGAAAGTATCCCCTTAACTCACAATACAGAACCATTCATTGTGTTGTAAGTGATCTAATGGAGTAATATTGACCACTTTATTGAGGTTGGAGTGGTCAGGAAAGTGAAAATTGAAAAAAATATATAATTTTCTTTTTTACCCGAATGTATTCTTTCGAGTCTCTTTCACTGTGAGAAAGCCATCCATCCATCCATATTTATTCTGCTTATCTAAGTCAGGGGTCATGCTTATGTGAGCTGAGTATCCAAGACATGTTTTTACCCAAGCAACCTCCTCAGGTTCCTCTCCTCATAGTTGGTCATGCTCCACCAGAGCCACAGCCAGAAATGTTGGGCCCCATGACAACAGCTAAACAGAAGCTTTAACACACTGAATATCTAATATCCCTAAACACATCCTGTCCAGCTCTGGGTCCCTTGAATTATTCAGGGTTCCCCCCACCAAACAGTGTCTCTGTGCACCTTGAAAGAGAGGTTATTCTGGCTTTCTACCAAGGTCAGCTCTTACTGATGACCGTCTCATCCTGTCAATTCTGCTCCTTGCCATTCACAGTGAAAACCATGTGACCACAGGTGAAGGTCAGAAAGAAACCAGCTAATCAAGAGCTTTGTGTTGTGCTTTATCATTTTTTTTTCAAATACAATGCTCACA
The DNA here is from genome assembly GCF_041903045.1 of Epinephelus lanceolatus. NCBI lineage: Eukaryota > Metazoa > Chordata > Actinopteri > Perciformes > Serranidae > Epinephelus > Epinephelus lanceolatus. The sequence goes on along the minus strand of NC_135737.1, from coordinate 16,118,504 downwards.
TTGCTATAGCAGATGCTCCAAACTGACAGCCGAACTCCAAGACCTTCTTAGCCCTGCAATAGATACGTGCTCTTTTACCTGGATGGCACAGCGACTTTTGTGTGGGAGTGAATCACTGCCTAAGATTTGGAGGTAATGAATGCATCAAACATTTTGAGTTCACAATAATGTTTATTGCTAAGATTAGAAGGATGACATCATCTGCAAAACAGCAGCACAGCATTATTTTAAATAAACAAAACTGAGCACAGGCGACTGCTGTGCATTGATTCTCCAAACTTGTCAAAACCTGTCTTTGAACAATACAAACAGGAGAGGGGACAGGGTGTAACTGCTGGGGATCTCAGCACGCCACACTCCTGCAGCACCTCAGGGAACATGGTCATTAGCTTTCTCAAATCCTCCAAACTGATGCAGACAGGATTTGCATATTCTCACAAGACCCCTGATTATCTTCATGAGGGTAAAAAGTGTGTCCATTTTCCATAAGCAAGGCGTTGTGATGTGTGAAGTTTTGTCTCTTCGCCACCGCTTTGGCACCTGCCTTCTGTGGATAAACCAGCAGTGCAGGATTCTTTAAACCAAACAGGTGACAGCAGCCAGCACAAAGTGAATTCCAAACATACTAACAATTAGCAATGTCTCTTTTAATATGCTGCAGTCCAAGCAACTGTGCACTGCCTGATGCATCGCCCGTGTGCTTGCAGATAAAACAAATCGTGACTGCTTATTTATTTACTTGTCTGTTTGTTGTGTTTCTCAGCTGTATGTATCCCAGTACTGTCTGAAAGCAGTTGATGTAAGCTGCATGAAAATGAAGTTGGGTGGCAACTGATGTCCAGTGGCTCAGTGAGCCAATTCCATCCAGATACCAACGACAACATGAGTTGTGGAATGGATGACGCTGACATTGTTCACATGACATCTCCTGCATGTCCTGTTACACACCCTGTAGGCTACTCCCCAGCAAAGAAAAAAAAAGTAATTAGGCTGCATAATAATGTCAGAGATACACTTCCTTAGTTAACTATCATCTTGCAATGCATTTTAAAATGTAGGAAAGAAGACATTAAAAGTTCTTATGCATACTGACATAACATTATGTACAGCGCAAGCAGGATGATAATTGTCACATTCTGCCTTTCTGTGCCTCCCTCCAGCTCCATTTTGTCTCACACCCTTTATTGCCATTTTCTACCTGTCCTCCAGATGCCCACGGACTTTCCACCAGTCCCAGTCACCTGACCTCACATCCAGTCACTCCATCCTGCCTTGGAGTATGTCTGAAAACAAACTGCTCCATTTTGGTATGCTTTCTGAGTTTAAAGACATTTCCCCAGAAAAGTATGCAAAGGTGTTTCTGTGCATTCCAATACCCACACTATCATACTATATAGTATGCTACGAAAAGATTTGGTATGTCCCAATACATAGTATGTCAAATGCAGTATGCCAAAAATACCAGGATGTTTAACTACATCCAGGCTTTTTCTGGCTACTCTGACCCACAATCCTCTGCATGAGGAGTCATCACGTTGACTGTCAGAAGTCCGAATGATGGATGACAGCGCATTCAGGTGACTGATGACCAGTCGATTAGTAGTAATAGGAAAATTAATTGTTTAAATGACTACAATAATCATAAATGTAACCAACAACAAAAGGGCAAAATTATTAAATTACAATGACAAAGAAATGTATGGCCTGTGTAATGTTACTATCGTGAATATTATGTGTTATAATCCTCAATATATGCACTTATTACTTATTGCAAAATAACAACATCAGTTTTTATTTAAACGTTTTGCAACATTTTGTCGGGGCTGAACAAAGCCCTGACCTTTCCCGCCCACCTACTCACCTGTTTCCACTCCCCGTTTATCAGACCTACAGGATATATAGCAGCCCATTTTCCCCAATCAGTCACCAGATTGTCAATAATGCTGATGCCTTGCCTTCCAGTCTTCTGAACCTGAATCCTAAGATCTGGAACCTGGATCTGTCTAACTGCCTGTAAGCACTTGTCAGTAAATCCCAGAACTGCTCCTGTCTGGCTGATTGACTGCATTTGGGTCGTTTCCCTTGTTGCCTCGCACTCACCTGCCTGACAGATAACTATGACTAAATCATGATTACAAATATAAATTTCTTAGGTAATTCACATTATACTCTTCCTCAGCACCCATGTTATTAATATTCTGAGCAATGAAAAGAGCAGTCAAAAGTGCCAATGGCAAACACAATTACTTGTCAACCTCTGACACTAATCTTGCACCATTAGCAGTTTTAAGTCTGACATGCATGCCATCTGTGGTTGTTGTGTCCAAAAAAAATGCATTTATATTATTATCACTTAAAGGCTTTAGGTAGCGACAGACTTGAGAAAAGAGATTGTTGCATAACACCTCTGCTGAAGGCTGGATATGTATAGCCTGTCTGTGGTAATTTAATGCAGCCAAGTCTGCCACTGCACACGGCATGATAACGCATCCTTTTGTGAATTCTGCTTGTCTTCGTGTAAAGTGGGAACGTGAGTAACATTCTCACCTCAAAATAGATGTTACTTTTTGAAAATCATCAAAATTGTCTGCCAACAAGGCCTACAAAACTGTTCAGTTACAGAGTTTTTGGTGCAATTATCTCTCTATTGAATGTCTTGGCTTATGACTCATAACATCCAGTAAAAGAAATTTCCTCCCTGGCTACTGTCAGATGCAAATGTTCAAGGATGTTCGGATGGAAGTGTGTTGTGAAGCCTCCCTCTCTCTCTTTGTATCATACAGAGGGCAGGATCTGATCTAAAGATATAAATGATGTGCCTATCATTTGAAGGAGAGGAAGTTGTATTATACCACCTGCACATCCCATGAGAAGCATAATAATCTTTAAAAGCAGAGAAAATCCCATTACCTGTCACAGATTTCTTCCCTCATAATTGCTGGAGCCTCCCCTCCGGGAGGGATGGGGGGGTGAAGGACACCAGACACGCTGATATCAGACTATCTTCAGGAAAGATCTAGGGGACATCTATTTTCATCTTGTCATTCCCACAGCAAGGTTTGGCCTTTCTCAACCCTTGAAAAAGAGTTTTGATGTAAAACATTACTGCAATGACACCGCTGCACCATCACTTGATGCTAAAAACCTACAATCCTCAAGGCTGTGTGTACTAACAGCTATCACACTTGTCTGCAGGTGTAAATTAGTATGTTAAATATTGGTTTGATATTATCTGTCTTTGAATTATGATTTGGTATTAACCACTTGCTGCCATATATCACCAATGTGTCAAAATGTTAATAAAAACAAATGTTAATTCTCAGAACCAAGCAGGTTTACAGTCTTGTTTGTTTGTCCGTGTGTCATTTAGTAGGATATATAAACAACTTGTTGAAAGATATCAGTGGAATATGTTGAAAAAGTATGGCAGCAGACAGAGGACTTTTAAAGCAGATCCATCTATTTTTAAATATATCTCTGAATATTGTGATACATAGCAATTCGACCTTGTTAGACACATAAAATGATGTTGGCATAATTTAAAACTTTTATCATTTTTAAGCTGGAAATGGTTTGATTGATAGAAAGCAATGTAAGCCTAGTGTGGGATTTTGGCATTGATTCTCTGTCCATCCATCTACTGATCCATCAATCTATCCATTCTTTCTTATCTGGGTCCAGGTCGTGTTGGGAGCAGGCTCGGTGATGTCTTCTTCCAAAGGACCTCTGAGCATTCCCAGGCTAGGAGATGTTTCCTCCTAATTATGCAGTAATTGCCCAAACCAACTCAATTAGCTCAATGCAAAAGAGGGGTTCTACTCCAAGCCCCTAACTCTTCTCTGAGACAGAGTCTAGACAGAGTTTGGCTTCATTTATCTATAATCTCACTCTTTTGGTCACCTATGGGTGAGTTGCTCAGCCATGAGCCTACTCCAGCTCAGTTGCCACAAGGAGGTGTTGGCATCATTCGTTTGTACACCCAAATACATTACATTTGCATGTTTCATATGTACAGTATCATATCAGTGTTTCTAAAGTGATGTAGTTTATGAACTGACTTTGTCACTGGGATGTGGAGGGGATGGTGGATGGCGTGTCATCTAAAGCCTAATTCACATTACAAGATTTTCACTGCGATTTTGACGTTGCAGAGGATCTTGAGAGCCACCTTGGGTCGGAGGTGAGTCGGCAGATAGTCTGCCACGACGAGTCCTCATGTGTGAACAAGCCTACGAGCAAGTCGCCCCCTCGTCTGTGACTGGGACTGGATATCTGGCATGCTAGAAAACTGGACTGACACGACTGACAAAGAGCGTCAGCTAATGAGAGGCGGGATATGTCCCACGTCAGCATGCAGGAGGACGGAAGAAATGTAAGGAGGACACACTGCAGGGTTGTCAGGTCCCTTTATTAGCCGCGACTCTGGGCTTGTTTTTTTGTAAAGTCAATAACAAATATTGGCAGTCGGTTTGCGATTTTTGGGCATGTTTCTAAAGTGGAGTTGCTTATTTGGTCTTGCCCTCTAAACGTCGCCTTTCTCTATATATATCCTTCGCTTCTTTTGGGCTTGTTACCATAGCCCTGCTTGCTTGTTTCTCTCCCAAGATCTGGCAATGCTGACAAGCCAGCAAGCAACAACAACAATGGCGGCGTCCACAGGATCACGGGGAGCGCGTTGTGCTTGGACCCAGGCACTGGAGGCAGATCTGATTCAAAACTGGGAAGAATATCCATGCCTTTACGATGTGTCATCTCCAAGTTTGGTGACGTCACCGCATTATCTGGGGCTCTGTCAGCGAAGCCTCGGCGGAAAAATCTTTTTGTATGCACACACAGGTCGTAACACAGTTGCCGAGACTCCCGCTTAGAGAAACACAGGTCGCCAGGTATGAACACTCAAAAGATTACGATAGTCTCCGTGACGCAAAATCAGGGTGAAAATCGTGTAATGTGAACTAGCCTTAAGCAAACACCTGCCAAGCTGCAGGCCAACAAACAACAAAACCAGTTGTAGTTTAGTGAGTCATTGCTGTTTTTCCAGTGGCTGTTTAGGCAACACACGTGGGTGTTTTGTAGTGACCTGTCCATGGGGATAGAGGCACAAAAGGTAGTTGCTTTTTAGAGTCTTTGCTGCTTTTGCAGCTGTGATTGCACCCCCAAAAAACAGGTAATTTTAGTCAAAAAACTATCTTTTCCAAGTGGTTTTTGTGCCTAAATATAACCACATGTTAACTATAGTGTTGTTGAAACATATAAGTTTCAGCATATCTGCCACATAATAACATGCAAATGTAACTTATCCATGGTTTGCAGAAAGGTACAATGCCAACATTTATTCTGGAGAGGGTTGCCATAAAGTACCAGATGGGTCAACTCCTAGTGCTGTATGGAATTTATCATACATTTAGACTGGTTTATATTTGTAAGTCATGGATGATTGGTAAGTTATATTACATACTAAGACAGGTTTATATTTTGTAAGATACATTTTTGGTTATTAGTATATATTTACATGGGTAATTTTGTGTGACAGAGTTAAATGGTAATAAAAACTGTATATTTCAAAAAAAGGTTTAAGGTATAGGTTTATCAATATATCTTCTCCCACTCCTTTTCAGATGTGTAAATCAAATATATTGACAAGTTGCTTTTACATCATGTTTTTCCTTATTTGTAAATATTACTTTCTTTCTGTCTGCCTGCTTGTTGCATGTTCATGTCTTTCTTTTTTTTTTTTTACATGTTCGAAATCAATAAATAAAAAAAACAAAGCCCGAGTACATCTATTGTCTTTGGTAGTGGCTTACACCTCACACCCACACACAAAATACATCAAGAAACTTCCAAAGGAGCAGACCTCACACATCACAGAATATTCTACCATACCAAGCCAGAAAAGGTGACGTTAATCACATCGGTTCAAAACCACACGTTCACCTCAGGAGCAGCACAAACCCTGCTCCTCTGTGAGCTGACCGACATTAGAGACTTAATGTCGTACTCTCAGTCACCAAAGATCACACGGCCCAGAAAGTTGTTTGTTCTGCTCCCTGAGCTGCGTTTGTTCAGCTTTACATCTAAGTCAACCCAATTACAGAGTATCGAAATACCTGGGGTCTTCTAAATGGCTCTGAGGTGTTCTTTCTCCCCCTTAACGAGACAAGACACGAGATCAGGTTGTAATTCAACAGAAATCAAAGAATAGTTAGCCTGTGAAAACAATGTGTTCATCTGCAGGTTATGTAAGAATCCTAAGTCACAAATACTTGCAGACATTATATAATAAGCCTCAGACTCTTCACAAGAATACAAATGTATATCAAGCTGCTAAAAATCAAAATATTGTTATACTATATATTATATTGGAGCACAGAACGCTTCTTTCATGCAACAACACCGTCTCTTTTTTGGGTTTTAGGGGCTTTTTTGTCTGGTCCTCTGTCTGGAGCACATTGTGTTCTGTTACTGGCTTTCATCTCTTAATCCTCTCGCCTGTTTAGATGATTTGACTAATGTCCAAGAAATTCTTCTATCCAGGTGTATGCTTGGATGCGGCTGCTTTGTTTGTTTGCCTTGTTATTTCTTCTGCATGGTGGTGCAGGTTGAGTGGAGCGTTTCTGTGAAAGATGGCATTCCCCCATTTTTAATGAACTGTTTATCTTGTGTCTGGTTGCTGGCAATGTTTGATGTTTGCTCATGGAAAGACAGACAGAGAGAGAGAGAGAGAGAGAGAGAGAGAGAGAGAGAGAGAGAGAGAGAGAGGGAGAGAGAGAAGCCCTGCTTGTGACATTTTGATTTGTCTCATTTGAAATGTACAGATTTCTGTACACCTTTGAAAAAGCAATAAAAGATAAAAGGAGGAGTGATCTCAAATAATTTATAGGATTCTGACTATCGAAGACATGCGCTCTGAGGGTATCCAGTTGTGTTTTAGTTTCTTTTGTGATCTCGACTGCGAGTTGGGTCATCTCTCAATGTGATACTTTGCAGTTCCTCCAGGATAAGATGATGAGTTTACTGATCCTGAGGAGGAATCAGGTCATTGCAGCAACAGAAAATATTTTAAGATCTAAGATTTGAGATGCTTTATTGTCATTGCATGTTAAACACAGCAAAATTTGGTTTGGCAGCAATCCACTCTGCCGAGCGGCATATAGTAAAAAAAGGAAATAAATATCTAACAATATGTCGGATAAAATTATGGGGCATAAGTAGTTGTTTTGGAGGGATTTATAGGTTCAGCAGCTTGTCTACGATTCTGGTGTAAAAGCTGTTTCTCAGCCTGTTGGTCTGTGTGCGTATTGTTGTGAGCCTGTCTGAGGGGAGGGTGGTAAACACAGTGTGTCCAAGCTGTGAGGGGTCTCTCGCTATGTTAGAGGCTGTGTTATGGTAGCGATAGCAGGCTTACCAATAATGAAAAACATAATTTGAACTGCTAAATACCTTTAAGAAATTCGGGCAATTTAGTCCAAGAGACAAACTTAATAGACTCTGCCTTGAATAATGAGCTCTAATGTGTTTTTGTGAAGTCTCCATTTCTAAAGCCCACAGAAAAGACTCCACTCTATTGACCTTTTCAAGTAAATATTTCAGCCCAACTTCAGGTTGCTTGATTAGGGGAGATTGTTGAGTTACACTGTAATTATTGGTGATTTCCAGACAGGGTCGGACTGGCAAGAAAATTCAGCCCTGGCATTTTTCCTTAGGATCGACCAGCTGGTAGGTTACACCACCATGATTATTTCGACAGCATTTCAGCGGCTTTAATTTAACAATTAAGACCTGCTTTGAATGGTTATTTACAGTATTTCTAAATTGCTCTGGCTCTGCTCTTTCTAACAGTGTAACAGTCTGTAAAAAACTAGTCTCTACATACAGACTCTACATTCACTGAATGTAGAGTCTGTATATAGAGACTAGGGCAAACCCCGGAGATCTTGCCCCCGGAAGAAGAGCGGAAGAGCCCTGGTTTCCGGTTGTAGGCTGTTTGTAGTCCGCGTGATATTGAACAATAACGTTTGAGCCAGCTGCAGTTGTTGCCAGGTTAAACGGTCCGTGCAGTGAACTAACAAGGCGGAGCATAATTGGCGTCACTGCAAACTCTGAATCCATCGCAATGGTTCAGCATATTTACTTATATATAAACGGAAGTCGGAAATGGAAATTCGCCTCCTCCGCCCACATCGAACTGGAATGCCAAAAAATCGGGGGTCTGCCCCCAGAGGCTGTATCGCCGTCTGCCAGAAATCAGACGCTGAATACAGCTGACGGGTTCCGAGAATGGTAAAAAACAAATTGTCACAACTGTTTCATAACTAACTCAAAACATTTCAATTATAATTAACATAGTAAATTGGCCAATGCCATTAAAATGAAAAATTGTTGTGTGATCGTGTGAGCCCACGGGTCAAAATATTTTAATGCTTTTTCACCATGGCAGCCAACCTTGTAAATGTTTCTTATACAGTACAGGCCAAAAGTTTGGACACACCTTCTCATTCAATGCGTTTTCTTTATTTTCATGACTATTTACATTGTAGATTCTCACTGAAGGCATCAAAACTATGAATGAACACGTGGAGTTATGTACTTAACAAAAAAAGGTGAAATAACTGAAAACATGTTTTATATTCTAGTTTCTTCAAAATGGCCACCCTTTGCTCTGATTACTGCTTTGCACACTCTTGGCATTCTCTCGATGAGCTTCAAGAGGTAGTCACCTGAAATGGTTTTCCAACAGTCTTGAAGGAGTTCCCAGAGGTGTTTAGCACTTGTTGGCCCCTTTGCCTTCACTCTGCGGTCCAGCTCACCCCAAACCATCTCGATTGGGTTCAGGTCCGGTGACTGTGGAGGCCAGGTCATCTGCCGCAGCACTCCATCACTCTCCTTCTTGGTCAAATAGCCCTTACACAGCCTGGAGGTGTGTTTGGGGTCATTGTCCTGTTGAAAAATAAATGATCGTCCAACTAAACGCAAACCGGATGGGATGGCATGTCGCTGCAGGATGCTGTGGTAGCCATGCTGGTTCAGTGTGCCTTCAATTTTGAATAAATCCCCAACAGTGTCACCAGCAAAACACCCCCACACCATCACACCTCCTCCTCCATGCTTCACAGTGGGAACCAGGCATGTGGAATCCATCCGTTCACCTTTTCTGCGTCTCACAAAGACACGGCGGTTGGAACCAAAGATCTCAAATTTGGACTCATCAGACCAAAGCACAGATTTCCACTGGTCTAATGTCCATTCCTTGTGTTTCTTGGCCCAAACAAATCTCTTCTGCTTGTTGCCTCTCCTTAGCAGTGGTTTCCTAGCAGCTATTTGACCATGAAGGCCTGATTGGCGCAGTCTCCTCTTAACAGTTGTTCTAGAGATGGGTCTGCTGCTAGAACTCTGTGTGGCATTAACCTGACTTCTGCACAACACAACTGATGGTCCCGACCCCATTGATAAAGCAAGAAATTCCACTAATTAACCCTGATAAGGCACACCTGTGAAGTGGAAACCATTTCAGGTGACTACCTCTTGAAGCTCATCGACAGAATGCCAAGAGTGTGCAAAGCAGTAATCAGAGCAAAGGGTGGCTATTTTGAAGAAACTAGAATATAAAACATGTTTTCAGTTATTTCACCTTTTTTTGTTAAGTACATAACTCCACATGTGTTCATTCATAGTTTTGATGCCTTCAGTGAGAATCTACAATGTAAATAGTCATGAAAATAAAGAAAACGCATTGAATGAGAAGGTGTGTCCAAACTTTTGGCCTGTACTGTACACAAATCGTTGTTTTGTTCTACTCTTTTGTTGACACTGACTGCTCACTGTGCTTACAAGAATGTCAATTTCTCTCTAGCCGAATGCTATTGTGTATTGAACTGAGCTTTAAAGATTACAATTTCAACAGCAGATAAAGATTTACTGGGGAAAGTCGGTGCATACTGTAGTACACAGGGAAAGGATATGTACAATTGTGTGTCCAAAGTAAATGTATTTGTGTTTAAAGTCATATACAGTGCCACAAACTAACATCCACCCCCCCATAAAAACCCACAAACATACAAAAAATGATTCCTAATTAATTACTGTCACCTGGCAGATGATTTGCCAGTTCAGCTGACATTCAATACCATAGACATTTACTGATTATGCACAAGTATCTTACAGATTTGGATCATTTTGCATGTGATTGCTCAAATGATGAAAGAATGTTTAGAAGCTGTGAAGATTCCACAGAGAGTCAACGCATCAGTTTTGATCAGCGAGCCATGTGCAAGTGGTTACTGGGCAAATTGTAGATAACGGTACCTACTCTGTTTCACACACGTGCCGAAACATGTGCAATTTGCTTGAATAACAAATTCGAATAGGTTGTGAACAACAAACTACTTCAGAAATTTAAACGTATTCAAGGATTGAGTCAAAGTGAATGAGAAAAAGCAGTGATTATATATGTAACCTACGTCAGATAAATTTGACTTTCAACAAAGTTTAGACCAAATCACCACATCAACACTGACAGAGGATTAGTTCCTGTGTAATATTCTGCTTAACTAATTAAACTAATCCATAGCTGCTTCTTAATAAACAAGTTGTTCTCTCACATTTACTCAATCACTATTTCCACTCACTGCAATGAAGTTAAAAAGACACTGTGCCTCTTAATGTCCTTGTACGTTTTTGTTATATGCTAATGTATGCAGATTAAGGGTCCATTAGCATCTTTGTCCCAGGAGATGTCTGCATGTGCTGATTGTATTTCTGGGGCCAAAAAAAATCATATAGACCAGCCAAGTTTTTTTTCTCCTTGTCTGGTAAATTGTTCCATTAGCCCTCCTCCGAAAAATAATTCTAGGCTTTCCAAATAACTAGACAGCCTAATTCTCCAGCGATATCAATAATTATTACTAGTTTCCGACAACACAATTACATGTTGGAAAGATATGCTTCATAAGTGCTCAGTGTTGTGGAATACAGTTCGCAAGAGAATCTATTTCCTCTATGAGGTGTGTGTATTTAAAAAAAGGAAATCAACTTTATTTTGTTTCTCTTTCCAACAGCCATTTATTTAACAAGTAAAAATTTCTCAAGCAGAAATCTGGCCTGATGGGATTCTCTCAAAAGTTTACGAATATCTCAGACTCTTCCCCAGAAACTTTGCTGGCTTACAAATATCAAGACTGGCTCAGAGGCAGATGTGTGTAAGAGGTGAGATCGTCTCAAGCACCTGCATTCAATACTGGTTCATTGACCGTACAAAGACAAATGACTAACAGCTGTGTTACTAGCAGCACACACATCCTCAGTAGGTGCATTTCCTCCTTTTACTCTATCCGTCCTCTGTGTTCTACAGTATTCTGCTATCTAACACTCCCAACACACAAACCAACAAACTGCATTTGGTAGGTTGTCATACTAAAACTGAGACCTGTCTGAAAATGACCTGGCATCGTATTTACTTATATTTCTGAAATGTCTGACAGTGGCATAAGGTAGTTACAATGGGCATCAGCATACACTATTATGAGGCGCCCTTGTGCATGCTATTATAACCATATTGCCTTGTCACATAATCAAATAGAAACTTGACATCGGACAATGTCAACCTACACATAACCCACAATCATCATTGCAAATCTGGCATGTGAATATTTTTTTATGGTTTATTTATAGTTTTATTGTTTATGTAGAATATACTTTTGTTTTAGGGTACTACTGAATATTTTACCCCCCAAGAAAGGAAGGAAACCATAACAGAGATGGATTTGCCTTTTTGAGGGCATATATAGCAAATGGCACCATTATTGTATTAAAGTAAATTCTTTAAAAACAGGCGTATATCAGGGACAGCAATCTAAACCACCCATAAGGGCCTGCTCTCTGCCCAAGTGTGCCTGCACTGTCTATATTTATGCCCCTGATGTCTGATATGTTAATATTAAATGGAACAAACTCAAGATCAGTGCTTGCGCTGCAACTAAAATATTAAGCTTCACAAGATGTGAATACTTTAATATTTTGAAACCTGAAGATCCAAAATCATTAAGCGGTCCAGCGGTCTGGAGCAGTAACAAGCCGTTCAAAAATAGTGTTTATCTATCAAGACAGTTCCCTGACTTAGGGCGGTTCCTCACAGAATTTTATGTTCCCCTCTGTCTCTGTTATTGATACGGTCGCTTAGTGCTGACTCATCATGGCTACAGACTTCAGTCAGAACTGGTGCAGGAAATCAACTTGGAAAAGACAAGTAGGCAGGCGTGTCTGTCGGATATCAGTGTTCTCTAAAATGACAGAGGAAAACATCTGAAAAGGAAAAGACTGATTTATAAAATGATGAATGCAAAGGAGCAAAACTATACACCAGAAGTAAAATAGCTTGGTGTTTTTCAATCAAGCATGTTTTCTCTCTTTTTTTCATTGAAATTTATTTAATTTAATTTAATTTATTTATATCATTGTATTTATTTATTTATTTATGACATTTACAGCTGTGCCTACAGGACCTACAATAAGTCCAAACCCTTTCATGAACACTAAGCTTGTCAAAGGTGTTTTATCTACATATATAGATATACAGTATATACTTGGGGCAAGTCTGAAACGCATTGCCACCTGTCTGCAAAATCACTCTGTTTGGAAATGTGTCATGTTTTCATAGCAACAAGACACTGTCCACTTTACAGGGAAACATTTTGATACTACATTATTGTTGTAAAACAACTGGCAGTTGTGACATGTTTCTGGACTCTGTTTAATACAGTGAACAGATGTTGCAGTTAAACTGAAAATGAAACTAGTGTCTCATCTTTTTGCCCACATTTTTACCTATTCCTATGACACCCTCACTGTTATGACATAAAAACATCTAACAAAACTCTGGTTCGGACACATAAAGAGATGCACAGCTTTGCAGCCCAGCCAGAGGGGTTCAAGGTGTGATGAATAAAGAGCAAATGGCTACGAGGACTAACACAAGGCATTTATTTACATGCACAGCAACAACATTATTGACTCATCCACAAACCGTCATCCCTAGCCAGTAAATCTGTCAAACTTATTCAAATAAAATCTTAAGCGAACAGCATCTGATCCTCGACACGAGGGCGCATTAATGTGTTCTATTGACATTAACACAGAGACGCAAATCTGCATACAAATGATGCCAAATTAAAGCCAGTTCACTCAAGGCCCACCTGCAGGATTCAGGTGAAACATTCACATGCAAAGTGCTACATTTCAAAAGCAATTACAAAAACATGATTACCGCCATAAAAGCTGACCTCATCATAGTGAAAAGCTGAATTGACAGCCTTCCTGAGAGGCACTTTTTAGGAAAAAGATGATCTTTTCTCATTAAATGTTAAATGGATAGCATTTTAGCTTCATGTGTAAATACAGCTCCAATCCCATCTATCAGGGTAAATATTATTAGTATGAGTGTAGTCCTCTGTGACCTTTTCAAATCGCATTATGATAGTGAACACAGTGAGAAGGTCAGCGAGTGTCCTCTCTGTAGCAAGGAGGGGGGCGGCACAATGTGAGCTGCTCTGATTTAGATATTACAGGAAGGACTGAGAAACATGTTGATGAGGAAAGGCCCATAAACAAAGACCATACAGCTGACACTTTACAGAGGCATGACTTTATTAACTGCATTTTCAACCTAGTCTCACTTCTAACTCATTATATACCAATGCTCGTTCAGTGGCCCTCAGCGTCAGACACAGACACACAGAGGCACCCTTTTGCTGATGTATAAGAGACGGTGGGCGGCGGCATTTTTTTACGCTACGGGCAACAACTGTTGTGTAAAGAGCAACAGGGTGGGCTAGAGGGGAGGTAGATGGATCATACAAGCTAGTCTGTGTTCTATGCTATGCTCATAGCATATGTCACAACAATACATCAGTAACAGTACTTCTTTTACAACCCAATCTCACTCCGAAGTCGTCAAAAACTGGGGCTTGGGCAGTGACTTCCGGTGTCAGACACCGTGGAAAAAAGCTGTCTTTTCATGTCAGCATGACACGCAGCTGGTCGCCATTACTGTCTATACACCGACTTAAACCCCTAAACCCAATCACATGCTTTTGTTGCCTAAACCCAACCATGTGCGTGTGTTGGTTAAACATAACCACGTGTTTGTTGATGGAAAAAAAGGTAAATTTGCGGTGTTGTACTGATGAAGTGTGTTGATTTTAAAAGAGACTGGATGCAAACTGTACATTTCCTGTGAGAAAGGAAGCTTATGTAAAAACAGACAATGCATGTAAAAGGCTTAATTTGACACGGCGTCCCAAAGCGCCAACACCCAATGCACCCAGGGTACCTTGCATGTCATATCTCTACATGGAAAGTCAATGACCAAATGTCGATATGTGACGAGATTGGAGTGACAACGTGTTGTATTTTAAGCCAAACCATTTTTTTTCTACAATCTAAACCTAACCATGTACTTTTGTGCCTAAACCTAAGGAAATAAACCTAAAAACAAAGTTTTTTTTTAATACGTTGTAAGATTATTTAAAAAAAAAAAAAAAGACAGTATAAAGCAACTGTACATTTCCTGTGAAAGCAGAAGTTTGTTTTTTAAAAGGCACAGTGCATGTAGCAGACGTAAATTAATAGCTGACACAGGAGGGGTACTTAGCATGTCATAGTTTCACTTGTATGTCCTCTGGCAAAGCATCAGTATTTGACAAGCTGGGAGTAAGAATGTGGCATTTTTTTTACCTATTACATGCTGGTTAAATTCATATGGTGGCAAATGGACATGAATCATAAATGGAAAGACAGACTGAACCTTGTACTGTTTGATCTCTTGACAGACTGCATAATGTAATCATTTTAATAAGGCATTAGTCTTATATTCAGCCTTCATCAGTTTTTAATTTTATGACCAGAATAATGTTTTATCAAAATGGGGAAAAGTTCTATTAACAACTGTCAAGACCGCACATGTGTAATCTCACTGACAGTGTTTTTTTTTTTGTTTTGTTTTTTTAAAGATACGATTTTTCAACTCATTATAAGGCCAAAAACTAACTTAACACCAGACTGTCAGCTCCCTTTGCCCTACAACAGCCTTTATGTTTGCCTGCAGCACCTGCAGCTATGGAGCAAACTGAGAGCTCTGACTCACCTTAGCCACTTAATTCTGATCAGGTAAGGCTGAACTCAAAACAACCCTGGCTTTGACCTTATTAATTAATTTCTGTGGGACTTTCTATTGATTGCAAAGCTGTGGCTGAATAGGCTGCTGCTGTATATTTGGGCAAATATAAAACAAATATGGAAAGAAGAGCTTTGGGCAGATGAAATGAATTTCATTTTGCTTGTCTATCAGTGATATACCCAGAAAGAAAAAAATGGCATACCAGCTAAAACTTTATCATAATGATGTACAGAAGTGAAAGACGATGGGCTTACTGTATAACCTTCTATCCTACATGCTTCTTTCATGTCATGATCTTGGGAGGCTTGAGTATCCCAACACACTCACACTCATCTATGGACCATTGAATTTCTAATTAGAACAACAGTGATCAACATGTCTTTGGACAGTGAGAAGAAACCCATTTAAAACGTGAAGAACATCCAAAATTCCAAACCAATTGGCTCAAACCAAAGACATTCTTGTCACATAACTGTCACACATCATTTCTATCCAAACTGTCTCTGTAATAAAACTCCAAGCAAAGACAGATTCTGATATGTGGCTCCAGCTAAGTGAAAAGAACTAATGATGAAGACAACTTGTATCTTCATTTTTTTTTAGTCGAGATTAAAGGCTACATTAGTTCCAAAGCTGGAAACATGTTCTGATGACAAAATCTCTTTTTTAGCTGTAACCTTTTGTGGAAAGATGGATCATGAGCCAAATGTTCACACTTGTTCTATTAATAAAATCTCTGTTTCCCATAAAGACAGAATTCAGGAGCATTACTGACACAGTTCCTCAGATATTGCTGCGATTTTAAGTTTCTGATGTTTTGCAGGATGTACTGATGCTCAACCTCCAGCTTGGTATTTGCATCAATCATCTCAAATGATCTAAAAATTGAATTTACACTACAGATCTGATGTATCTATACTTCAAGATCTACTCTATGGCCATTGTTACACAGCCAAGAAAAGCAATTACAGAGCTAACATTACTGTTAAATTCAGCCATACATTCAGCCACTATTATTATACCATCTGCAGCAGGCCACCGTCTATTGGCCAATAGTACGTTGCACTTGCCTTTTATATCAGCATGAGCCACTATGAGTCACCATTCCCTGGGTGTGCATATAAAATGCATGTTATTTGGGAATACGTACACATAACACCTCGATGCAAAATGGTGCATTCAGCAGCAGTGATTAGTGAACTTGCAAGAAAGCACACTAAGTAGCTGACATTCATGAAGAAAAGGATTAACTATACTGTGGTGACTGCGTCCTGGCAGACAGTCAAAGGTGTTATGGGAGACATATTCCTCTGCTATTATTATTACTTTGAGCAGTTTTGCCTGAGCCTGAGATTGCCTTTTAAACTAAACTAAGCGTTGTCATTCCACCAGCGTATAGAATGATTTGGAGATAAATTGTAATTATATTGGTAAAATGTCAACCTCATAAAATCATTTTTCCCCCTAATGATAACACTGGGGAATCATTTGTTGTGGTTTGTCCTATGCTTGAAAACGTGATAATGTGATATTTGCACATTGACTGTTCTCGTTTTGTGTGTAGGTGTTATCATGACATTTAATGTCTCCGGTAACAATCGAAGTACAGGCAGTGATAACAGAAGAGCACTTGAGGCTTTTTTTTTTTTTTTTCAACTTGGCACACAATGCTTACCTACCGTTTAATTTTGTAATTAACATACATGAATCTTAAGCTCATCTTAATTGAATTGCGTTGATTTTAATTAAGGGCTATTTTAAAACTGTAATGGGACACGCCGCTATCACTCTTTGTCTGATAAATGCAGGGGGCAGGCCAAATGAACACGCTCACCTTTAATGAAAATCAAGAGATTGTGCATTAATAATGTCTGAAGTGCAAACGCTAAAAAACAACCTCATTCAACAGACACACTGCACGACTGTAATGCATTTCACTGCAGGTGATGTTTGACATGTAATGAGTTCAAGAAAAAGATAAAAATCATTCTGTACATATAAAAAACATGACTTTATCCTCCCAGGATTTTACCTGATCCTTTTCTTTCATATCCTCATGCCTCACTTGACACTCCCTCTATCATGATTGATAGAAATTACACAGTTATACTGTAGCAGACAGACGGCAATCCCACTGCATATTTCTAGAAAATGTAATAACAGGAAAGGTGCTTCTGTCACAGATTTAAATCAAAGTAACGGACCATTAGTGTTCTCCCACGAACCTCTGCTCCAGGAGGTGAAGACAGTACCAAAGGTGGACACTTTCGCTTCAAAGCACTGTACAAATACATATGACATTACAATTTAATGAGCCACATGTCACTGAATGTAATCCCTCAGTGATAGCCATGCTGTGCAGGCTATATTAGGTGCACTGTAATGCATTGGTACTGTACTGCCTTGCTGTAGAAGATTTAGCAGTGTGCAAGCGTGGAACACACTGTGTAATATCATCTCAATGTCATCCCAGAGATTATCGTGAAATAGCTTTGGAGTTACTGATGAAACTGAAAGCGTGAACTAATAATAGCACGAACAAATAATGCTTCATCAACTCCGCGGATGAAAATGAATGATCAAGGGAACAGGCTGTGAGTGCTGGTTTAAATGGAAGGGAAAAAAAGAATCCACCCTCAGATACTCTTACTTACATTGTTAGATATCATCAGTTTGTGTAGTTCAGCGTGTTATTGAAGTTGGGGTTTACTATTTTTAGTGAACCCACTTTCCCTCAACAGTCTTCATCAACTACTACCTCAGCTAGTCATTTTATACATGGTTTTTGTAGAACTTCAAACAACCTCCGGAGTGAACTTGTTACATTCAATCAAAGGTGTTTGCGTGGGCTTAAAGTATAAATATAGCGAGCCGTCCACTGTGTGATTGCAGCCACACCCCCTCTCAAAACACAGGGTCTTGTGGCTGCATTGCATTCTGCTCTGTCAGTGGCAAAATTGGTATCTCTGCCTCATCTAGGATGAATTTCTTCCTGCCTGACTGCTGAAAGCTAGAGACAAGTCCATGCACCTTGAGTCTGTGGCAGTGGCATCAAAACCTGATTGTTGCAAGTTGTAGCAAATGTAACCCTCTTTATTATAGACTAAATCATAGCTAAACTTCAAATATCTCATCACATCATATTTTCAGCACCATCAAACAGGGAGTGTGAAGGCCAATAGCTGTGTTTTTAACAAGTGTTAAAGTGTGTTCTGTTTGGTTTTTCCTTTAACAGGCCGGCTGTCCTCTGCTCAGAGGTGCCCTTGTATTCTGAACAGCAGAGAGACAGTGGGAGGACTCGTGGTCTGCTGGTCTTCCCATGCCCTGCTGCTTCTTGCTGCTGCAGGGAATGAGAGTTGCTTTGGCATGAGGGTGATGATGTCTGTTTCGCCATGGTTACTGACTGTTTGGAAAACAAATCTGTTTATTCCCACAAGACCAACACAAAGCCATCACTAATGCTAAAGAAAAAGATTTGTTTCTGTGGCCATCAGTAATATATAGCCTTTAGGCAAAATTTGGGCAATTGTGTATTTCAAATCCAGATGTGAAACACAACTTTTTTTTTTATCTATTTCTTCTGAAAAAATGTAATTGCAGTGGATTAATCCGATGGTACACCTTAAACAAAATCTAATTGGATGTGTTCTTAAAAGCTGTCGAACTGCTGTCGGATATTGCACAGTGAGTGGTATACTGGCTTTGACTTCAACACCTGGAGGAGCTTACAGTATGAGTAATGACGAGAGCATGCCAGATTTATACTTTGTGCATAACCTAATGAAGCAGATGTGAAAAGAGCTCCCCGAAAGAGAAAGTGAACTGGAAACACGAGGCCCGGAGAACTTGAAAAAGCAACCAATCACATGATTGATTACTTGAAGATGAGGGTGTATTGCATTTCATTACATCAGCCCAGTCGCCAGAATAAAATGCTGGCATTGTACGTTTCAGCTAACCACGGATATGTTACATTTGTACGTTTCATACGTATGACGTAGGTCACATTACATGTACATGAGCTGGGTTTCTCATCAGAGGGAAGAGGGGATGTTGGATGGTGTGACACCTCGCGAGACAGCTGCCAAGCAGCAGACAGCCACAGACCACTGATCAAGAACAATTAAAGCAGGTATTTTTTAATGAGATTTTGGCACATGTCCAGCAACAAAAGAGGTCATTTTTAACAAGAGATGGAACATTTCCAGCTGTGTTTGTAGCAACCAAAACAGGTATTTAAAAAAATAACATAATCTCTTCCCAACCATAACCTCAATAACCAGGCCCCACTCTACCTGTCTGAGCTCCTCCATCATCACACTCTGCTCTGCCGATGCTAACCTAACCACAGTGTTGTCACACAACCCAATCACCAGAAATAATGTTTGCATTGTAGGTTTCTGCAAACCATGGATACATCACATTATTTTGTAGCAGATAGACTGAAACTTTTTGTTTCTCAACAATGCTGTAGTGAAAGTGTGGTTAGGTTTATGTACAAAATCCACTCTGTTATAGGTTAGGAAAAGATCATTGTTTGGCTTAAAATGACAGCTCAGCTGTTGCAGGGAAATGCCACAATGTGTTAGCATAAAAACACCCAGCTTCTGTTGCTCAAACACTGCTGTAAAACACTGTAATGTGGCGTGAAAAACAGCCACACTGGGTGCCACAAACACACTGCAATAAACAACCAGTGTTGTTGTTTGTTGGTGTTGTGCAGTAGTCTGCAGCTTGGCAGCCATCTTGCCTAAGGTGTCACGTCATCCACCATCACCTTCACCTCCCAATAACAAAATAAGCTCATATATTACGTCACTTTAGAAACACTGATATGCTACATATATATCAGTGGTTTGTAGAAATATATAATGCCAACATTTATTCTGGCAGTTGGGTTGACATCGTTTAAGTGTTTTTATATTTCTAGTGTATCTTACCAGTAGGGCGGTCTAGCACAACTGGGTTTGCTTAGTTTGGTTCTGAGCTGTAAATGTAACAGCCTTTGGGCATATTAGCACCATTTTCATGTTGTATGATGCATTATATTTCCAGTTATAAAAGCAAAGGACTAAATGATATATTACTGAATAACATTCAGACACTATTTCCTGCTGTTTTATCATGTGCATTTGTCCTAGTTGTAAAAAAAAATAAATAAATACACACGGCACAAATATTACACATATTTGATTTCAGCTCATTATTTTTAACTGTAAATTAGTTTGTGTTTTATTATTATCCCACACAAATCATGTTCATGCCTTGTGTCCCAATTAGCAAAAATATAGGGAGCTGTCTGGTGGAAGTCACCAAGTTTTATTGTAGGATAAGAAATTTAAGTTCGTCCTTTTCTAACGATTTTGCTCTTTTAGGAGAGAATCTATTTTTCCTTTAATAACAGTCTAAAAACAAATCTTGTATTTGAACCAACATATTGTACTCATATGGCTGTGATTTCCAAAAGGATGACAGCAAACAAAACTTGGCTCAACAACACAACAGTGAGAAGGATGTTTGTACAGTCTGGGTGAGAGAGTATGTGTCCATCTGCCATAACTTGTTCATAGCAATTCTTTTGCTTATTGATTTTCTCAATATATCTCTTCAGTTTCATGTTCTGTCTCTTTTCTGCTCCCTTGCCACCGATCGAACCGATATCCCTCCTGATTTCTCCTCGGCTGCTCTTTTTAGACCCTCCCAGGCAGCCGGCCCTCTGTTTGTTTTGTGTTTGTAGTGGCATAATGATCTCAGATTTGTAGCATTAGAAAATGCTGCTTGTCCATATGTCGGTGTTTACTGTAAATCAGCTTCATTTTACATGGACACACATTTCATCCCACAATTTACAAACCCATTTTGTGGCTTATTAAACAAGAAAATTGTACATTTTAAATTGTATCTACTATAGATCCATTTGTAAAAGGTCCAATGTGTAGGATTTAAGGGGTTATATTTTTATTTTATTTTTATATTTGTGTTGTGTAAAGTGATATCTACAATATACAGATTATAAAGACATGCATAACAATGACACAGAAAGAGGCTAAAAACACTATAAAAGAGTGTGAGACCTCTTTTTGTGTAGGAGAGGTGGGAGGGTCTTTTTCATACCTAGTCCAGGAGCCCATTATTTGATAATCTGCCGCTGAATGAGCCATTTATAACTACATCGGCAGCTGGTCTTCGTCCATGGAGTCCACTATGTTTTAATGCATGTTTCTACAGTGGCCCAGAATGGACAAACCAAACCCTGGCTTTAGATAGGGCCATGCTCGTTCTCTCGTTTTCATCAGCCACTACAGTGAGCAGCCACTTCATGATGAGCAGCCTTGGAAAAACCTTTTATGCGTGACTACTTTTTTCTGTGTGCTCCTGAACTTCTGCATTTTAAGTCATCAGAGAAAAAAGGGTGAGCGCACATTAGCAGGTGCTTGGCTAGCTGTCTGTCTCCAACAAGCTGAACAGCATCAGAGAAACACTAATTTGTACTGTGACACTGCTTTATTCAGCATTTTTATCAGTTCAAATCACCTGGTCTGTTTGAAAGAAAGAGACCTCTGCAGATAACATGGTTCCTGTAAAAACCTCCTGACAATGACCACTGAAGGAATTCTTACTGGGAGACCTTTTTGCCAGTTGCAATCTGCAATCCTCACCAGTAGATGCCACTAAATTCTCCTAAATCACTACACAGTGCTCCTTTAAGGGAAAAATGTGTTTATAATCTCATGAGTAAATATGTGTTTGTTTATCAGTAGAGAAGGTAGCTTATATTATTCACTGACTCGTACATTTGGAGCTTGACACACACATGACTTAGAGCATGGTCTTGCTCTCAGATGTCCCGCCCTGAGTAAATGACTCTCTTGCATGTTGTCTTAAAACTCTCTAAAGAATGTGATGAGTCTAATTACAACTCAATTATCTGAATTATCAATGTAGAAAATGTGACAATCTTATGTGAGTTTTAAACACCCCTCTCGGAGCTTGGCATTTCTGTCACGATCACAGGCTTTGTAATTAAATGGGTTTTGTCTGCCCATGGATCATTGCTTTCAGCTGATTAAGGAATGATAGGAAAGACTCTATAAATCAAAGACAACCAACCCAACTAATTAGCTATCCTAACCATTACATCCACTAACAACCGCTGGAGGTGGTTTCTCTTACATAATCAACTTCATTATTAGACTGTGTCACTACAGCTTGTAATGGATCACATCTGATAGTGAGCCAGCAAAGCATAGTTGGAGAAAAGGCATATTGTATCATTAAATCCTCTTTAATGTCATATTTGAATGGGATACAATACTGGGAGATTATTAGCACTGTTAGTTATAGGTGAAAACAAACTCAGAGCTGTTTTTTTTAGGCTCCCGTTCCCAAGGGCAAACAGGGGGCTGGGTCATTTCAATTACTAAGTCTGGTGGAACACTTTGGCTCGATTTTAATTTGTCTTTATATCAATTAATAAACCTTGACAGCAACATTACATCAAGGTACAAACCATAAGTATGAAGGACATACCGTTACTTAATGGTTTAATTACAGAATTCTACGTTGACATTATGTGAATACAAAATAACTCTCAACCCTCATGTGAGCAACACTCAGGACACAAAGCCGCAGAGAGATAATTCACTAACTGCAAAAAAAATCTGTGGCAATTGTGTGCATTGAGTAAAGATTGTGCCCTCAAAAGGTTCACCTTCAGAGTGGAGCTATTATGTTTCTCCTGATATGGGGCTGATGCTAATCAGTGTGGATTGTATTTTATGCCTTAAGGCAGGAAAATGTGCTGATGAGAGCCCTACAATAAATGAACCTTATCACCTAATGGCATCTCAGCCCACCCTGTGACTTAGTGAAAAAGCCCTTGCTAAATGTCACGGGCAGGCAGAATCCACATGTGAAATAATTAGAGAGAAATGAATGATCCACAGATGGATTGGTCAGTCATCATTATTGCTGATAGCAAACTCAGGGGTCTCTTGGAAACAATCACTGCTTTCAAATACCATCCTCAGAAAACATTTCAGATACTATCCTCTGAAAATATTTTGATCGATGCTCAAACGTAATGAATAGCAAAGTAAAACTGTCCAACTGTGTAAACATTAATTTATCCTGAAAATGTTTTGTACTACAACTAACATCACATAACAGAGCTCTGAACACATCTAAAAGTCTGCAAACTTTACACTGCAGCACTGGTGGCTTGCTGTGTGAGGTAATTGCAGTAAAAATAAAAAAAAAAAAAAAAAAAAATTATACTTGCTGTGCTGAACAAAATGCTGAGCAGGCAAAGTACTCACTAATTGTACACACACTTAAGAGCTGCCAGGTGACGTTAATTAAGAACACACAATTACTGTAAGTGTTTAATCTCACACTATGCGTATTGTTATCTTTATTAATAAATAAGGCTGCCATGAGGGATGCAGAGTAGAAAATGGAAAGAGTTGAAGGTGGAGTTAAAATGTTGGAGAGACTGGGGACATCAGAATTTTGATTTATTTCTATCTAATTTGCTGTAATAACCTTATGTGTGAGGAGGCATTATAAAATGTATCATTCTAATAAACAACAGTAAGCAAGGTACACAAGTAGCACGTGTAAGGGACATGCCCCCATTAATATTAGGAACATGGGCATTTGTCCCCCCAACATACAACTGACAAAATTAATGATGCTTGCAACATGAATTGATGAATAGAAAGCACAAATTAGTACATAGAAATTAATCACAATGCAGGAAATGAAGGGTTTGGTGCTCAAAATTTGCAGACAGACGACCCCAAACCCCTGTTTGATATGTGTTCCCCCTCAATGTTGGAACACAACCTACACCCTTGTCAAGGTATATATGACAGAGTGCTATCCATCCTATAGCTCCATCCAGAAAATCAAGATGGATGTGGTCTCTGGCTGATGGCCATGTACGTTAGCTACCTATATTTGAATTTTAAATAAAGGGAGATTTATAGTAAGACATCAAAGTATTATGGTCGTGCCCTGCAGTGCTACACAGGAGCCTACACTAGTGTTACTATGCACTACGCAAATGCAAAGCATCAACCACTCTATGTTTAATATACTTTATGATTTGTCAAAACTTTCTGCTCAGAATCACAGATTATGAAGCTGATAAGTGGGTAATTGTCAGTGCACTGCAAAGAGGTTTTAACAGTAATTGCCTGCTAATTAACCCTCCAGGGTGAACACAAATCTTGACTTGAAAATAAAGCATTTTTGGCCCTGCATGCAGGCTGCAATAGAGTTCATCTCTACTTTGTGATATTGCGATTATCACTCCAACCAAGTGTGTGTGTGTGTGTGTGTGTGTCTGCGTGTAGGATGGAAACGCCCCGTGGAGCAGGGCTAAGTAGGCAATCACTCATTCTGAGTAACGGCAGAGGTGAAATGTAAGTAAACTCTGTGAATGTGCACGGCCACCCAAGTGCCAGATGCTGCGAGCTGGTGCCAACATGGCATGTGAATGACTCATTAAATCAGAAGAGTGAAACCCATTGGCCTTTCTCTGATGACTCTGTCGCTCATTCAAACCAGCAGCAATTCTGCCCGTGACTTTCTTCGATCAGGGAGAGCAGCCAGCTGGGACAGTTCCTGATTCATTATTGGCATGAAAAAAATAAATAGATAAAGAATTAAAAAAAAAAAAAAAGTAGCATTGAGAATAGGACCATGGGGAGGCAGCTATGGTATTAGGGAAAGGAAAACAGTTTCCTGTAAGCAGCAGATTATGAAAACATTAAGCAACAATTACCGTAATGAGAGTTATTGAAGCGGCAAGGTAGCAGACAAGCTGTGTGCATCTGGTTGCTGCATCTGGCTGCAGTGGCAGAACATCCAAAGGGGCAGGCGGGAAGTCATTCATTTGTTATAGCCATTCCTTCCCTGTGGATGGAGAAATGGCATGTCAGTAATTGTCATGTACTGAAAATGATCTCACAGGCTGCATATTGATGCATGCACTGCTATGGATACTAAGTGCACTGTCAGAAACTTTGAAGATGTCATTTAGGGTAAATTGAGGGAATGACTTTCAGTGGGCAATTCGTATCCCTCCCTCTGTGTTGAGAGATGTGCACAAGATAGATATTATCATTGCTGATAGGATCCAAATCTTCATCTTTTTTATTGGCAAAAACAGCCACAGAGACCAGCCAAACTTGGCTTTGCATTAAACCAATGTAAAAAATGTTAATATTTAAACTAATGCAAGATACTTACTGTATTTGGAGCATCATTTCTGCTGCTTCAAAAACCATTTTGATTGGGATTATGTTATCTAATGCACAACACAGTGGATTTTGTGCAGTTTTTGCTTAATAACCCTTAATTTGTTCAACTATCTTATCATTGCTACTGTCATTAGCATTTCAGTGTCTCCCATACAAAGAGCCGAAGATGTAGTGTGTGCTGCTTATAGACAGACAGATAAAAAAAATAAAAAATCTATCAGATTAATAAAACACTATTTGTTTTTATGTTTACACCAGGCCTAATCACAAACAATTAATGTTTTCAAGCCCATCCATTTCCCCCCAACATCTGCAGGAGAAAACTATTTGGCAATTAAATTAAAAGTGGCCTTTTCAACTTATTAGTGACAATCAAATTTTAACAGTATTTCTTTTGTTTGTTTGCTTATTTGAGTAAATTGAATCATTTTTTTTCTCCCTGAAGGCATTGCATTCCTATCTGTTGACATCATCAGGGTTTTAGGAATGGTCCGTCACATTATGCTCCTATCCTAGGAGGTCTAGAAAAGATATAATACATGATAATTTTAATGTTTGAGACTATTGTGGATAACTGCCATCTTCAGTAAACATATACACACCATCCACCCTGACACAATGAATTGCATGGTGCATGTGATGATCACAATTAACTAACATTCTGTGTTTTATTCATTTTGTGTTGGGTTCATTTTCACTTCCTGGTTTGTCACTGGCAATTTAACACGTACAATATTGAATCCTGCCCCCACTGCACCCAGCGGCCCATTTAATCAGGGAGTGGGATAAAGGCTGAACAGCACAGCCCCAGACGAAACGTACAGTAACGTGACTCTCTCTCTCTCTACTAGGGACTCAAGATGGATGGGCTGGGCTATAGTCTGGATGGAACGCCTCCATTGGGCCATTTGGCCTGGTGGAGCCCATCAATCAGGGCGGCACCAGAGGTCTAGGCTGAGGCTGTGTAATGATGCGAACAGCATGTGGCCGAGCCATCCCTGGCTGCTCAGGTGTAAGGGTCTGCCCTGTCCACCAGTCCTCTCAGCTCCCTCACCGCTATCATCCATCATATGCCGGCCAGATTCAAGGCACGCAATGGATTTTTTAGGTTGGATTTGATAAGATCGCTTCAGATCAAACTCAAGACAAACTGTAAATGGAGTTTGAGTTAAACATGTTGTGATGTTATGTTTTAGGCCAGTCGTGTTCATCAACTCAGACTTATTAGGTATTTTATAATCTTATTTTTTAAAGACTTGAGTGTAGACCTGGGGTTGAAGCCAAACATTTCAGCAGTTAACCCCTGGTGGTACTGTACAGTAGCTTGTTCTGAAAGAAAAATAATTGGAGCTTGGATTGCATGATCCTTGACAGGCATTGTATTTGGATTTCTAATCCTTTAAATGGAAAGCAGTGCAGAGGTGAAGACCAGACGGATCACTTTCCCTAATAGCAGTTGTACAGGAAGTTGCCATTAGACATTCTTTATGTGCCCCATACTTACGGCAGTGTGGGCGCTTCAATCTTTCTATAAAGTTCATTAAAGGACATATTTTATTGCACATTATGTGCTTTATACCCCTCACACAAACATATTATGCTCCTGGATGAAGGTGGCCTTATGAGTGCCATAAAGCAGGCCTCATGAATATGACTGTAAAAGCTGCTGCTCAGTATGGACTCAGTGTGAAGGGAAGGTCATTTGGTAGAAAGCATGCACTGCAAAAATGTATGCTTATAAAGATGTCTTTGGTGGGGTTTCCAAGCTGCTGAAATACATCTGCTGCAGCCTAATGGACTTCTCTCCCCCACTGGAAGCGATATCTGGATTGGATTTCAGCGTGTTCTTATGGGACTGAATTAAGGCAAACCCATTCTTTGGTCAAGGATTTGTTTTATGCTGTCGTGTGGTGGGCAACACTCAGTCCCCAATGGCCCTGAAATTCCATTATAAGCACAATACTGAAATTATTTTTTGGTTTCATTGCCATCATAAATTGAGTGTACATGCGACCCCACATGTAAGGGTAAATGAGCATTGACAAGTGGCACATGAATCCTGCTCTTGTCTCCTGCTTGTTCATTTTACTGCATGTGAGAGCTTTTGGTATTTGCATTTCCGCGAGTGTGATAATGACGGGTGTAGAATCAACTAAGCATTTTCCATTTTTCCTATGTAATCAATGTTGAATGATTTTTTAAAAGGCAGTGTGTATGAATGGCTGATAATTGCTTTTTGTTCTTTGCTGGTGATTACTAGGTTATGGAGGCATAGCAATTTCTGATTAAACCCTCAAATTGGATTTGAAAACTGGGATTTGAGGTGTGAGGAAGGGTGTTATACAGTGCATTTTATATGGATTTCAAATTCAGTTCTCTCTCCTGAATTTCAGGAAATCATTAAGACGTATGCATCTTAAAGGTTTATTAATTTTATATTAATTGTTTCATTTACCTGCAAAGGGATTTCACACTCTTCTAAAATTGAATGAGTAATATCCCTTCAAATCCTTTTAAGCTTATAAACTCCAGAGAAAGAATATTTCCTGATAGAGTTGCAGTACCTCTAGTGCCTGTTTTTTTTTTCTATGTCACATCTTGTTAATCTCATCTATATTTGGGCATCTTATCAGTAAGACCTTACTGAGCGAACTTCATAATTAAAGAAAGAAGAATTATTATTATGACTTTAATTACATAACTGTGTAACTTTGTTTTAATTAAGAATACCCTTCCCCGAT
Source organism: Epinephelus lanceolatus (assembly GCF_041903045.1). Classification (NCBI taxonomy): domain Eukaryota; kingdom Metazoa; phylum Chordata; class Actinopteri; order Perciformes; family Serranidae; genus Epinephelus; species Epinephelus lanceolatus. The sequence goes on along the minus strand of NC_135737.1, from coordinate 16,090,323 downwards.
GGGAGCATAGTTTGACTGGTGTTTGAGTGCAAGGGCGTAAAAGCAATTTCTTACCCAGCACAAGCACGATTATTATGAAGTTCACCAGCCTGGATTCCAGGAAGTACTCTGTGACCTTGAAAATAAGTGAATGACAATGATGGTCTTGTCTCTTTACCTATCACAGCATGCAAATTGCAAAATTGTATGCTCCATTACTACTTGTAGTTGCCTCCAATCTCATCACAGCATTTCACATTTCCTATACTATGTCTGGGCATAAAAAGAGCTCATGGCCACTGTAATCTGGGGGTTAATAGCAGCCTTTTATAAAGGGTGGTGAGGGTGAACGTCCTTTTTGCAAAGAGAGGGGCAATGTCCAGAGATTATTAAGATGTGTTGCCAAGACATAATGGGGTTCCAGCACATTACATACACCTCTCTATGTCATTAGGTTTTGTCAGGCATAAAAACACTCATTTTACTAATATGGACAAACCATTCTTCATTGGCATGGTAATGACTTGGGAACTGAGTGCAGTCCAATCAAGTCATCACTATGTCATGGATGACTGAATTCATTTGCAAGACCACCATAGATGGCACTGTTGCACTGCTGACAGGTTGACTGACAGCATGCTGATGTGCCAGTCATGGAACACAGATTGTGGTGTCACTCCAGATATGTGCATTTGCTGAAAAGCCGCGGTGCCAGATTAGTGGTTAAACAATCAATATTGAAAAGCTATCAAACTAATAAAACTTTCTGAACTTATCAGTTCACTTGTTTTTTTGTGATAGACCAAATTAATTTTGCTGCAGTACCCTGTAGCCAAATACTTTGTTATGTTTTAATATGATGTAATTATAAGGCACTCACTTGGGCTTCCTGTGATATGTCTGGCCAATTGAAAAAAAAAAAAAAAATACAAATGTGAATTTCAAATGAGAAGGACTGAGGCACCCTATCTTCATTTCCAGTAAAGCTTCAGGTGCTTATTTGCTGTGAATTATAGAAATATGAGGTGTCATTCACCTTGACAAGCCTATTTTCTGCCCTATAATTCCATCTGTGCAAGTTAAACATATGCATGCCTTTATTATAGTATGCAGCATGTGTTGATTGCCAGTCCCCTTTTCTGAGATTTCAAATGCTGCATGTTTCATTATTGCAAGGTTTAAAAAAAGAAGACGAAGATGAAGCTTAATCAAGAAATTTAATCAAAGAAACATTAGACTGCTCTCTCATCAGAGTTGATATTATTTCCAGATAAAGCATATCAATAATATGTTGAATTGGAATTTCCATATTTCCATGGTATTTTATAAAGCCTAATAAGATGAAGCTTGTGGGTGCTTACTGTGAAATGTATTAACGCAGTCACTTCTGTTATAGGAAAACCATAAGTTGATGGTTTGTACAATAGCAGATTTATCCAAAATGGGTTTTGAGCTTTCACAGGTAAATACTCAGTGTTTCTCTGTGGGCGTTAAGCTGCATCACTATGCTGCGGAGATGAAAATTGGAGCTGAATTTCAAAAGGATATAAGGCACTTCAACAAGCCATTTATTGAGGCGAACAGCCTACACATGGCAGGCCACACAGGCCTTCACCAGGGCTATGGGCCTGTCTGGTGGCTCTCCAATTTAACAAAGTGATGTTTTAATGAGCCTGGCTCCAAGGGACAGAAATGCTATTCTCATTTGAGTTCCTCGCTGAAAAAAAAAAATCCAGAACACCTGGTACTGAATAAATGCATGGTAATGGCAGAACAACATACTATAGCCCACTGAGAGAGAAAATCCTCTCGTTATCCCCATCAGTTTGTCATGACTAAATCAAACAGTAATTGTAATATTGAACCTAACCATTACATGCAATGATGGTAACACTGTCATTTCAGTTTGGGAACAAAATAAGACATGCAAATTGAATATTGATGTAATGACATTCTGAATTATGAAATGAAAACATTGAGCTACCATCCCCCGCAGTCTGGGTGATAAGGATTACCTTTTTACCCCAGCCATAACAAGCATATCAAGCAGGCGGCTTGGCTCCAGTGCTTTGACTCCTTTTAAAGTATCTCTCCACTGTGATGTGCGCGATCACACAGAAGTGTGATGTGTTCACAGATCAAGGACGCTCATACTCATGTGCTGTGAGACTGGCCTCATTAGGGCCAGAAAGTTGTAGTTTGGAGACTTTATCCATGCCACAAAGGGTCTATGGATTCTGCTCTGAACCCCATTTGCTGGTGCAAAGCACCACAATGCAACCATCAAAGTTACTTTGGAGGCATGTTCTCTGCTATGATTAAGACACTGACCCAAGGTACCACCATAAAGTAATAAATAATTTACGGTGACAAGACTAATCTTAATGCCAGAAGTATTCATTTTCAAATGAGTTCAGCACGTGTCTTAAATGTATAGAAATGGAGAATAACTTCTTATGTGATGCAAATGGAAATACAGGGCTCCTACATTTTTACCAGTCCATACAGCCTAGATAACAAAATGGAAATTCATCAGCCCACTACTTTACACTGGCATGTGGAAAACAGCATAAAGTGCATAGCAATGGGAGTAGAGATTGTAACCTTAACAGCCTATTCCTGAAACACCATTAAAAACACATCACTGAACTGAATTGCCTCCAAGTGCCAAAGAGCTCAGATTGTTTATATTGCCTAAATGCTTTCAATTTACAATATGCAAATGTATGGCTGTGGCTATTTAGCCTGTATTTCTTCAGGATATTACTTAAGAGCTTGTTAAACAACAGCAAACCTGAAAAAAAATGAATAAAATTGCTGAACGTGTCTTCTGTGTAACGTCATTTAATATTAGATATTATTAGCCTATAACTAAATATAGCCTACTTATAATTTTATTTACTTTTTTCCTTTTTGGGACATCATAAATCGCACGAGGAGCTGTGTCACTTCCGGCTACTATCTTTGTTGATGAGCGTTGCAATTTGGCAAACAGGATAAAAATATAGTTATTATATATATTATATAGCGGGCAGAACATTTTTTCGTCCTGATGATTAGAGGAGTAATAGAGGATTCTGGAAACACCCTCTAAACAGTAATGAGTATCGTAATAGTAATAGAAATAGTTAATAAGATCGTTGTGGATTATCTTTGAGGAAAACAGGTGCGTGGCATTAACGTTAATTAACTGTCTGCACAACAGTAGCTAGCTTAACTTTATAGCTAAAGTTAGGTATTATTCTGTATGTTTGCTAACCTCCAGAAGCAGCCAAGTAATTCTTATTTGTATGGCTTTGGTCATTTTTGAAAATAAAATGTTAGAGGGTAATATGTTTAACAGTCAGTGTCGGGCAGTACTCATAACGCTTCGCTTCACAACAACGCGAAGCTCCAGGAAATACATCCTACCAAAGGTGAGCCCTCCTTGGCCGTGGAGGCTGGCTGTTACCCTGCACTGGCTACACTACCAAAACTGGATTTTTATCAGTAACGCGTTTCATTAATGCCATCACTTTTCTGGTAACGAGTAACGTTAGAGTAACTACTTACCAGTGAAATTTGAGTAACAATTAACAGTTAGTCCTGCGCACGCACGTTGTAAGTCAGCATGCTAGTTGGAAATGCTTACCTTAGTTGCTGGAAATATTCCTGTTATTTTGGTTTTGTCAGGAGGAAAGATGACAAGGACGCTGTTGCTGCCGATGGCCGGTATAAAACTTTTTTCACTGCAAAGAACGCCATTCCTCCGGTCTGAAACACCTCTGCTACTACGACCGACAACACAGCAACCTGAAGCTCCAGGAAAATACACCCTACCAAAGGTGAGCCCTCGTCGGCCGCGGAGGTCGGCTGTAGCCCTGCACTGGCTAAACTACCAAAGCTGGATTTTAATTGTGGACAGTTGCAGCTACAAGTAAGTAATGAAGCTTGTGGCTGGATGTAATGTTGCTCCATGAGTGACTCAGAGCCTTGGGGAAAATACCGGTCACAGGCAACAGAAAGAAAGGTACATAGAAGCTATCAAGCATTAGCTACACTTAACTGCGATTACCTTGACATTCATACGCAAATACCAATTTTATGGGGTGTAACGGAAAAGTAATATAACGAGTAGTGTAACAAAATACTGTTGGCAGGAAGAATACGTAAAGAAATATCATTACTTTTGAAAAGAATAAGGAGGAAAGAGTAATAAATTACATTTTTAGAGAAACGAGCCCAACATTGTGGCAGTACAAGATACAGCATTTTAAACTGCTGCTTTCACGTTAATGATTTTGCCTTAATAGCTCCATGCAAATGTTTTTTCAAGTTTAAAAACTGATAATGTTGTGAAAAAGCAATACATAAGTTATATTTAAGCTTACATACTGACAGAGCAATAAGCCTTTATCTTAGTGAGTGGTTTTCTTTTACTGTATCTAACCTTAGGTCTCGACAGATTTCAGGCCTTGGATGCCAGGTCAAGTAGCCAGAGGGTGATCGACTTGGAGTTTGGTGAAAAGCATCAAGATCTCATGGGTGAGTTTCTGGCATGCAGATGTTTATCTTATTCCTTTCCCAAACATCTTGTTCATGTGATACTTTTTACTACATGATGTTTTTATATAATAGCTTGGGTCTATATTTGCTTCCTGTTACCTGATGTCATTCACATACACTGCAAAATATCCCATCAAGAAATACAAAGGGACCCATGTAGAATGTTTATATTGTCAAGTTTGAAGTGTCTGTAGCTGTGTGCAATAGGGTAATCAATGTCTGGTCTCTTGTTTGGGTGCATTAATTTTGTTTATCTGATTATAATTGTCTTAGGTGGGATTTAATTGACATATTTGAAATGCAATGTCAGTATCAGAATAGATTTTGCTCAGCTATGTTCATCCTCTTAATCACATTGCTTAAGCTTTTTTTTATTGGAGCCTGTTCACAGCTGTCAATCTTCTTCGCAATAATAATAATAAGCTATACTAAACCATACTTGAGGTAGAGATCAGAAAGAGTATCTTGTGATATCACTGATTATTATTTTTTATTTTTTTTGCAAGTTAGACAGTGTGCAGAGGTTTACAATGGTCATAAGTCATTTAAACTGGGATTGCATACTGTCCTCTGGGGTCTGTCCTGGGGTAAAAAAAAAAAAGACAACGAAAAGCTTGGAAACACTTGTTTTTTTAGCCATCCAGGTGAAAAAACAAGCGTTCCCAACAACACGTTGCAGGAAGTCGAGAAAATATTAAACTGCGGTCCGTTCTACGAACAAAGTTGGCATACTCAGCTAGCAAAGGTCTTCACATGGAAATATTCACAACTTGACTTAACTATTTTATGAAAATCTCTTTAGTATTATTTAAATTGGTGGACCACTAAACACTAAAAGGAATACAAATAATCAAGGGATGGACCAGAGTGCGGCTGATAAGTGTCAGCAGCGTGTTATCGTCCCTTCACAAGCTTCAAAATTGTAGGTATTGTCTGAATTTGGCTATTAAAGCCTTATGTTATGACAGCAAAGACTTAATTTAAAAATAAAAAATGACAAAATATGAAAATGTTTTCATTAATAAACTCGACAAACTGCTATTATTATTTTACTGCATTTTAGCATGTGGTTTGTCCATCTGGTGTTGCTGTACCCCAGCAGAAGCCATTGTTACACTGCTGTGGATACAATCAATGTCAAACACTGTACTGTCTCTCTTTCATAACTTTAAAATGTATAAGGCTAAAAAGTGGAGTACTAGAATGTAATATGAGTTTTATGTAGGCTATATCACTGTCTCTATATCGATAGTATGTCATAAAACTGTCATTAAAAAGTCATAGTAAAGTCAAAGTGTGTGAACTTCTCCTTTGTGGTCCTCCATCATATTCTGGCTCCCCTAAATGGCACTTAGTCATCAAAACTTTGAGAACCCTTGATCAGAGATTTTTGTTTCAAAATGCTCTGAAATGGTCAGTCTAGCTGTTAAGTTTCTCAAAATTTTTCTTGGGAGGAATTACTCCCAGACTCGTTGGAAGGTTGGGTCGCAGAAGGTGTGGATTGAAAGTAGTCCCCCAGTGCTGAATAGGTGATTATGGCCTTGATATAGATTCCTAAAATTACGCACGCAAACCACATTATAAAACTGCTGATTTTTTGTGTCAGAGTCTCCAAAATAGTTTGAAGGAGTAAGGCATGGACTTGTCTGTTATTACCCCATGTTGAAATGAAAAGTTTTAATAAACAGTGGGACTGGTGGAAGACTGTTTGTGTTATCAAACAGCTACTTTATGATTTAGCAATGTGAAAAAATGAGAAAAGGTTGAAATGGACAGTCATTTCCTATTACTTCCTTAAAGCACAACCATTTTTATGAAATTCTAATTCCCATGCCGTGCTGTAGATCCACATAATTGAAAACTCGGCAAAAAGATACTTTTATTTCTAAATCCCTACAATCTAGCAAACAAAAGCTTGACAGGCCGACAAAATGAGGAAATCTCGACTTTTCGTCTGCATCCCTGATTTGGATGCTCCGGAAAGGTCTTACCAAATCACATTAATGTCAAACAATGGATTATACTTCTTCACGAGATGTGAGTGGTCATTTTAATACATCACAAAATTAATCAATTTTTTTCTCTTTTCCTTTTTGTAAATTTGGGGAGATCCCAAATGTCTCTCTCTAAACTGAGAACAGAAGTTAATCAAATAAAGTGGGATTGAGCATATCAATCATCTGGTCTCTTCGAGGGTCCATGTTGACTGCCAGAGCACATGTCATCATTCATTTTCAGCCAATTTACTTGATGAATAAACAGCCTGGCTCAGTGTTTGGCACCCATTTTGCATTTACATAAATCTAATTTCAGGTGAAATATTCAAAGCTCACCTTTACCCCAAGACAGCCTTCAGTCCTTATGTTGTGACTGGAACTACCACGTCCATTGAGTGCTTAACAAAGGCGACCAAAGGAGGCTGGCAGGCTTCCTTTGAATGCTCACATACAAATTTACCAAGATCTGAGATTCGCATGGCTTCCTAAGACAAGCACTAATTTCCATGTCATTTTTATGACAGTGCCATGATTATGTACAGTACAGGCCAAAAGTTTGGACACACCTTCTCATTCAATGCGTTTTCTTTATTTTCATGACTATTTACATTGTAGATTCTCACTGAAGGCATCAAAACTATGAATGAACACATGTGGAGTTATGTACTTAACAAAAAAAGGTGAAATAACTGAAAACATGTTTTATATTCTAGTTTCTTCAAAATATCCACCCTTTGCTCTGATTACTGCTTTGCACACTCTTGGCATTCTCTCCATGAGCTTCAAGAGGTAGTCACCTGAAATGGTTTCCACTTCACAGGTGTGCCTTATCAGGGTTAATTAGTGGAATTTCTTGCTTTATCAATGGGGTTGGGACCATCAGTTGTGTTGTGCAGAAGTCAGGTTAATACACAGCCGACAGCCCTATTGGACAACTGTTAAAATTCATATTATGGCAAGAACCAATCAGCTAACTAAAGAAAAACAAGTGGCCATCATTACTTTAAGAAATGAAGGTCAGTCAGTCCAGAAAATTGCAAAAACTTTAAATGTGTCCCCAAGTGGAGTCGCAAAAACCATCAAGCGCTACAACGAAACTGGCACACATGAGGACCGACCCAGGAAAGGAAGACCAAGAGTCACCTCTGCTTCTGAGGATAAGTTCATCCGAGTCACCAGCCTCAGAAATCGCAAGTTAACAGCAGCTCAGATCAGAGACCAGATGAATGCCACACAGAGTTCTAGCAGCAGACCCATCTCTAGAACAACTGTTAAGAGGAGACTGCGCCAATCAGGCCTTCATGGTCAAATAGCTGCTAGGAAACCACTGCTAAGGAGAGGCAACAAGCAGAAGAGATTTGTTTGGGCCAAGAAACACAAGGAATGGACATTAGACCAGTGGAAATCTGTGCTTTGGTCTGATGAGTCCAAATTTGAGATCTTTGGTTTCAACCGCCGTGTCTTTGTGAGACGCAGAAAAGGTGAACGGATGGATTCCACATGCCTGGTTCCCACTGTGAAGCATGGAGGAGGAGGTGTGATGGTGTGGGGGTGTTTTGCTGGTGACACTGTTGGGGATTTATTCAAAATTGAAGGCACACTGAACCAGCATGGCTACCACAGCATCCTGCAGCGACATGCCATCCCATCCGGTTTGCGTTTAGTTGGACGATCATTTATTTTTCAACAGGACAATGACCCCAAACACACCTCCAGGCTGTGTAAGGGCTATTTGACCAAGAAGGAGAGTGATGGAGTGCTGCGGCAGATGACCTGGCCTCCACAGTCACCGGACCTGAACCCAATCGAGATGGTTTGGGGTGAGCTGGACCGCAGAGTGAAGGCAAAGGGGCCAACAAGTGCTAAACACCTCTGGGAACTCCTTCAAGACTGTTGGAAAACCATTTCAGGTGACTACTTCTTGAAGCTCATGGAGAGAATGCCAAGAGTGTGCAAAGCAGTAATCAGAGCAAAGGGTGGCTATTTTGAAGAAACTAGAATATAAAACATGTTTTCAGTTATTTCACCTTTTTTTGTTAAGTACATAACTCCACATGTGTTCATTCATAGTTTTGATGCCTTCAGTGAGAATCTACAATGTAAATAGTCATGAAAATAAAGAAAACGCATTGAATGAGAAGGTGTGTCCAAACTTTTGGCCTGTACTGTATATTTGTCAAATGGCAACAAAATTACTGAGATACATATTTTGTGTCTGAAATTCAGGGGAGGTAGAATGATTTTAGCCAAGGTTAGGGTGAGTTACTTTGATTGGGTTTACGTCATGGTATCATTTAATTTGAAAAAATGGCTGCCATTTGTCTACATATACATAAAATTAATAAGGTACGCCTGTTTCCTTTAGTTACTGCAAATGTGTGCTAAGTACAGTTTGACTGACACTTAATATACCTTCTGGATAATGGAAGATGATATCTTGAGAACTACATTACCATTCCCTATGAAGCTTTTGTGGTTTGTCATAGTTAGACTTCTGACATTGATATTGGTAGTCTTCAGCAATGATTTATAGACAGCATTGAGCTGTGAGGAACGTATTTCTAACTTTCAGTTAGGAGGAGAAAATGTAAAACAACAGAAAGCGGTCAAGAGAGAGTCAGACCTGATGTGGAGTGGGAGCTAAAGTGTGTTCTGTTAACAAAAACGAGACCACTCATGAAAGCAAGCGCATGGCTGTAGCCTAGTAGGTGGTAAAAATGACACCCACTGTATTCTCACTGTATCACTGTGTGCAATATGGACACCAGCTGCTTTAGAAATATCATGCAAAGCACATGTAGGTGGGGGGCGGGGGAAAAGTTATAGATCTGAATTTTTAAACTGAGGCAATCAAACGACGACTACAGAAAAGCCTGCAATAAGGTCCTCTTTTTTTTTTTAATACAATGAAAAATAAAAGATGGCAAGTTTAGCAGTGATTTCAGATGGTTGTACAGGATTCTAGTTTATGTTGCAACAACAGCTTATTATTAACACCTATTTGATACAAAAAAGGAGTGTTGAAATTCTTCTCTGCAACAACCAGTAGATCCAGAGGCTTTTTAATGAGTTTGCTGTCAGATGATCAAAAACTGTGCCACCAGGCAATTGCACATTTACTGTCTTCAAGATAACAGATTTTAGCATCTGTGTTTGAATCTGTCCTCTCTTCTGTGCAACTGTCTGTTAATTCTGACTCTTAGTGAAGATGCTTACATCAGTGTGTGGGATACTCACAGGTTATGCTAACAATCACAGAACATGGAAAAGTAAAAATGAGACAATGACTTTCTGCAATGACAGATATGGTAATCATAGGATGGCTTCAGCACTAATTGCCACAATGAGAGCTGCTTTGTGACTGACTTTGCATCATGTAAGATAGTGTATGTCTTCAATTTGTGCATTAAGACTACTGGCACTCCATATTCATCTTAGATTGCTTTTATTACATGGCTGATTGACCATGACAGATCCTCTAGCTTTTAGATTATTTTGCTATGAGACGAAACTGACATTTCGTCACGCTGTCCAATAAGCTTCCACCGAGGTGTTCAGCCTCCTGATTCAACTTTGCATTACTGCTTCTGATAAATGAAAAGAAATGTCCTCAATCTCAAAGTCACCTCCGAGCTCTAATATGGTCAGTTTTGTAGATTGCATGCACGCCTGCGCTTTCAGATTGGCTGGCTTTATTTTTAGTGCTTGTTTTGAGGTAGTGAGTGGCTGTAAGGCACAAACTGGTTGCAGACTTGACTGAGTATCAAATTGTCATTTCGAAAGTGACAAGGTGCTGATTTGCCCGCCTGGCACTGAGCGATTGGACATCACTGTTGACAAATGGGCAGTGGAACAAAACTGGCAGGATGCTAGGGAAGACAAAATGCCTTCAGCCAGTGTTTTTTTCTATCTGTTATCACAGCTGGACAACAGCTAGTTAAAATTCCTGAATTTACTGATAGTATAATCATTTTGCTGCCAACCATTTCTGTGTCAAGCGCACCTCCAGCAAATATTTATCCACAGTGCTGTTATTGTATTTTCAGTCTATGGCTATTGTCAGTTATTTGTTTGATGTGTGGAAAAAGTGGACTGTGTGGATTCCTGCTTTTTATTTAAATTCTGCGGGATCTACTGGAGGGTTTGCCGTTACAAACCTACATTTTTTTATTTCGTTTCATTGTTTGTTTATATTTATTTTGGGTTATGTAATGAAAAAATATGACATTTTGGGTTGCAATATTTTAGTCAGTGTAAGAAGCTACAGCAGCAGATAGATATGTAAAAAGAGTGGATGATACATTTTTCTAACTTAAAAGAGACTTATGGGAAATTTTGGGGTTAAAGATGCTAAACTCAGTGAAACCATGATTAAAATGTATCGTAACAATAAATAAAAAACAATTAATAAATTTGTAACAGTTTATAAACATAGAAATTAAAGGTTGTGTTAAAGGAGTAGTTTGGAAGATTCATAGGATTTAGTGATATCTAGCAGTGAGGACTGCAGATTGCAACCAGCTGAAACTTCTCCCATGTGCCAAGCACATCTCGGTTAGGATTCCTTCAGTGTTCATTCAGGTCCCGAATTATCTGCATAGGTCTCTTCCTCTCCAAAACAAACTTACCAGTAGATTAAAACCAGTAAAAATATTGAATGAAACCATTACATTAGAAATCAGTGTTTCTTTGGGGCACGAGCCCAGCGCCTGGTAATGTTTGCTCACCTTTTTTCTCAGATATTAGGGTTTTTACTGGGAGCGCAAGTATCTGCAGAGGTCTTTTCCTCTCTTAAACAAACAGACCCGGTGATTTATATTGGTAAAAACACTGAAGAAAGCAGTTTCAGGTTTAAAAAATGTGTGTTTTTGATGTGCTTACTGCTGATGGGCTGTTAACTACAGTAGCTGACTCAAAAAACACAAATGTTCCTGTCTAGAGCCATTATTTAATGTCTGTCCTGGGCAACTGTAGAAACATGGTGGTGCAACATGGCACACTCCATGAATGAGTACCCCCTCAGGTGATAATACGCCAAAGAAAACATTCTTAATATCATATACCATTTCTGTCAATATATCCCCCTAAATAATACACACTGGACCTTCAAATAAAATTGGTGCAGTGAACTGTGGAATGCAGTATAGGACTGTAATACCTGCATGCACAAAAGAAAAACATATGGATGCAATGTGGTCTGTAAAGAAGCTGTATGTGTCAAGACGACCCGAGGAAAGGAGAGCAGGCATGAGTGGGTCAGTGGATGACATTACAAGACAACAGCTGTAAAGGGGATCAGAGAGGGAGGGATGAGATGCAGATCGCTGCAATAACTGCAGTATTTCTACATCATAGATCATAGTGCATTCACAACTACTACATGTACTGATGACCACTTCACTAAATTCCTCGGTTCTTTTTATCTTCATCAGTGTTAAATTAATTCATAAACAAATACTTAAATTAAGCTATAAACAAGGCTCTAAGACATGTAATCTGAAATAAAAAGTTGATGCAGAAGTTAATTTGTTCATTTGGAGATTTAACTAAAATAAATACACATTAGATATAATTTTATTAGTTTTTCTCCTTTTTAGGTTAAAAGTGAATGTAGTTTTACTATTAAGTGCTGAATTTCTCTTGCAGTATTGATTTGAAAAGTATGTGTAAATAAAAACCAAGGCTGAATGAGGCCGGTAGCCTACCAGACATGACTTTGGCAGACTGTGGTTTCTATCACATCATCCTGTTGAGAGCTAATGCATTATTCAGTCCTAACATTGCGTGAGAGTCAGAATAAGAGTAGAACAGCCATTCACCAAAGGTCTGATCAGATCCTGGTGCCTACACCGAATTTTCAAGACAAATCCTGCAGATGGAACGTGACTACGTATCTGTCCCAGGAAAACCTCACTGGATATATTTTGAAGATTCATCTTGCAGTGGTAATGCATTTCCCCTGTCTCTGCTCTTGCAAGAAAGCAATTTAATGAAAACGGAAAGGAGAAAACACATGTTGAATTTCAGCTGCCTCTGAGTCCAAACCAATCACAGCTACTGCTACAGATAAGACTGAAGTTATAATTGAATTAAAAGTGAATCTGCAGTTTAAATATATATAAAATATAAATAGAAGAACACTGAGTAATTTCTGTTACACTCGATCAATTAATGTAGGTGGTTAAATAAGTTTTCAAATCATCACCTGAGTAGGAATGGGAGTGGTATTTTCTTTGTGTGCAGAATTTATATTGAGTTTGTTGTTCAAATGATTGATTCCTGAAAAGATGTGACTTCTCTTATTTAATTTCATCCTGAGACCAATTAAAGATTTTGATTCTTTTTTCTTGAGGTATTTATGTGTTAGTATCAGACTCAATATTAGTATTGGCATTGGTATTAGTTGTTTGTAAGGGGGGATGATAATGAAACACATACACACAGGACAAGATCACAGAGGTTTTCATTTTACGATTAAATAAATTTCAATCCCATCACTGGCTGTCACATACACTGTTGTCATGTCAACAGATAATAAGCAGCTGGACCCCCTGCTTTAAACCTGAGGACATTAGGTGCTCCTGACCTACAGCAGCTCACCTTAAACTCGTGAGCGTGTGGTGGCAGAACAGCTCACACCTCCCATTAGGTGAGGAGAGGTGAGGAACCAATTACCTGGAGATATGTCTCGGGGCCAAAAATATCATTGTCAGCTTGTCACAATGTGAGAAATTGGGGGAAAAAAGAATGGTGACAAATCGCAAGGTAACATGACGGATTGTGTTATCTTTTAGTTTCCTCCAAGATCTGATAGAACCGACAGAAAGGCCCACGAGCAGTAGATGAGCTAGGACACTGTAACATCACCTAAGACTTTTGTAACCCTGTTAATCAATGATTTTTTTGTTCCCTCCTCTTTAGGACAGACACTTCACTGGAAAGTAAGCATCGGATAAAATGCAGCTTCTTGCTTCTGTGAGCTACAGCAGGGTGGATGCTTGGCAACAAGGTGAAATTGAACCAAGGTAGTTCACTCTCTTTACACCACAATGTCGTGTTTCCTCACGGTACATAATGGTAATTGCAGTAATTCACATTTTCATTGCTAAACCTGCATGAACTGTTTGTTTTTGGCCACTTGGCAGTGGAAACAAGTTGTAAACACAACAATGATGCACCATCACCTCTTAAGGATGTTTTCACACTTATAGATAGTTTGCTTTGCTCTGAATCACAGACCAATTTGTTACAGTTTTGCATATTGTCTCAAGTTGCTTTGTGCATACATGGCAGCATTTACAAGGGGATCAAATTTTGTGATGGGCGAGAAAAGGCTTTCAGTGTGGGAAAAATCCCAAAAGTAAACAGAAAAAAAATAAAAGCAGATTCCTGTGACATACCAGAAACAGATTAACTATTAAATTTCACAATGAAAGGAGAGTATGCAGATTGTTCTCGGCTCTGCATTGTTTATTTACAACATCATTTGTATTTATCTCTTTATAAAAACGATTAAGTTTGAAAATGAGGTGTAGTTGCGACTGTGAATAATATGTTGAATCCCTGAATTCCTCTGAAGGCACTTGTCAAGACGGTTCAGGAGGAGGTGTGCATTAACCCTACTGAACTCTGACATGTTCGTCAGCTGAAATTATTTCTATCTTTCAGGTACTGTATGTCTTCAACACAGCCTACAAATGTTTTGCACTGGAGTGAATAGAGAAGGCAAGTGTAGGTTCTTTTGGAGCTGAGGTATACACAGAGCAGCTGGCTATGGAAGCTGGTTTAATCCAAAAAAGGCAAAATGCTTCCTTCAGTTGGGTCGGTTTGAGGTCGGATCATTTTCTCACCACAAATGATCCACACTGAACTGCACCAGAGTTTATTTATTACCAAACTGAGACCACTTCCTCAACAAGGTTTGGTCTGGTTGCTTTAGTTTGCACCCAAGTGCTGTGTTTATACATGCCCAAACTAACCGCACCAAGGGTTCGATTTAACCAGACTAAACAAGGAAAGTCTGAAAGCACCCGAAATTGATATGACAACGTTGTTAGCAAACAGTTGCTCATTCACACACCCAGAAAATACAGAGCATTGTTAGTATTGATTTAGAATATTTCAGCCCGGCTGGCAAATTCAAGTTTAATGTTAACTCTTCTTTTAGCTGTCCTGAGAGGAATTTCTGAGTCCTTAGCTGCTGAATGTTCCACTGTGTTCACCAGGTTGTTGCCAGCTTTGTCTGTCTGCTGATTTGTGCTGGGCAGTTAGTGTTCAGTGAGTTTTAAGAACTTATTTTAATACATAAATAATAAATGTCAGTTTGAATAGGGCTTCTTCTCTAGTTTCACTATTTTGCACTGATGTTCAGCTATCATACAGAAAGAAAATCCACAGCAGGAGAGGCAGAGATACCAATTTCTCTGCTGACAGTAGCTTCAATAGACCATAATGCAATACAGACCCAAGATATGATGCAGTTTGAGTAAGGGATATGACTCTTACTTTTTCTCCACTGGAAAAATTTGATCTCTTGCTCTCACTATCACTGTCACTGTCGCTATCGCTATCACTCTTCCCACCTACACATAACACCCACAGCTGAAAGCAACAAGTTCACAGGAGGTCGTCAATAGTCTGAGAAATGTACAAAATCGCTAACTGAAGTAGATAAGGCTGGTAGAGAAGAAATTGGTATACCAAGAAAACAGTAAATTACACTAAATTCATTTCAAAATAACTCCTGAAATGCACTGAACATCACAGGTTGATGATAAATAACAGTGTAAGAGTATCTGTTCATGGATTTATTTTTATACAGGGGTAGCAAAAGAAAACAGGTCAGGAAGACATGGTTGTCCATTTGATAAATCAATTGCCATGGAGTCTATTAATACAGTTTCTTTCTGAGTCTGACCTACACCCAATGATTTATTTTGTTCTATTTTACAAAATATACTTAAAGGGGCAAAAAGCAAAATCGTTTCACCGCTAGGTTTGCTGTTGTGCACTGCCTGTAGACCAAAACAAAGTGTGTCATGAGCCACTGCCAGATAAACCCGCTGCTTCTTCCCACTTTAACCTGAAGCGATGTTTTAGCCTAGCGGGCAGCCTGCGAGCCAGCTGCCCGCTAGGCTAAAACATCGCTCTCACTCACGGAGAAGAGGAGGAACGTTAGTTCCTGGTGTTAGCACTAGCCGAGTCGGCTGCCACCGGCTACTGGAGTAACTTACAGCAGCCTGGCGGGCTGCCTGCTAGGCTGCCCGCGAGGCTAGGCTACATTTTACAATGCTAATTGAAAATGTTAGCTGGGCTGCTGGGCTAACTTACTCAATTAACACAACCGTAACGCCTGACCCATTGCTGGGACCGAGCCGCTAATAACTCAAGCTCCAGACATTAACCCATCCCGGTGTTTCCTCCGCAGCCTCCACTTCACCCAGCTTCACTCAGCTGCCCGATAAACCCACTGCTTCTTCCCACATTAACCTGAATAACAAACCAGGGCTCGATGCTCCAGTTGGATCCAAACAGAGAGCCGGGGCTAGTTGGGCAGTTAGCGGAGGCTAACTGGCGGCTAACACCTCGCCAACCGCTCCCAGCTAGCTCTGGATTGTCATTGAGGTTAAAGTGGGAGAGGCAGCGGATCTGTGGGGCAGCTGAGTGAAGTGGAGCCTGAGGAGGAAGCACCAGTTAGCCCCGGTTTCGTTCCGCTCTCTGCCATTTCATTTCGAAAATATGCGCTGCCATTGCTCACTGGCTGTAACCTTTTATAGGGAGGGAGGGCCAAGGGCTCCGAGAGGGAGGGGGAGGTGGGGATTCACATGAATGTACATGAATGCGCAGCCGGACCGGCTTGTAAACAAGGGGCTGGAGATCAATACAGAGAGAGGGTGTGTGAGGTCATGCTATACTCCAGATGAAATTACACCTCTAGTTCTTCACATAGCATTTTTTTAATTCCTTCAATCTAGAAATGATGAATTTTGCTTATTGCTCCTTTTAAATATCTGAAAAATTATGATTGTATCGGCCATGACTATCAAAACCCAAAAGCAATGTCAGTCACAGGCTAGTGCTGTACAGGAAGTAAAAGCTATAAAGTCAAGAGTCTGTGTGGCCTTGGCGAATACGGAAAATGCTTGCTGCTCCCGCAGGTGTCTTTTTATTACTGTCAGTGTATTTAAAATGTGCCCTGCAGTTAGGGAAAGAGATGACTTCACAGCTGTGCAACAGTGTGTACAATCAGTGTAAGTAGTGATGATCTGCTCAGGTAACAATTTATTTTCACAGGACATAAACTGATAGCAACAGCTGAGACTGACAGGAGGATTTATATCCTGACACTGATATGTACATCATTCTGTATCAGCTTCCTTTGAAATGGAACAGACGGATATGTTTCTGCAGCTGTGCAAATTCCACAAGAGGTGTATTCTTAAAGAGAGGGTTGTACTCTCTTTCCATAGCAGTGTATTTTATAGTTCATATCTTTATGACAAGTGAGATGAAGCAGAAACATAGGGGTCCCAGGGACAGTTGAGACATTGAGATGTAGAAATGAAAATGTCGGGTCCATTTGTCTTGTCACTAATGGACAGGACAGCCAATCAGTCAGTAATGACCCTCTCGCTTGTCTAAATAATAGTGTCATTATAATGATGAAACTAATGTAATGTCAGAAAGTATTTAGTCTCTTGTCTCGCATTGTTTCAGCGTGTTTGTTAATGGGAATTGGCTGTGAGTCTCATCAGGTGAAATGCGTAAAATAGCGTAGGGAAAGGGATCTTAAACTATTAATAAAAACAGGTGTATTCGTCTGTCTGTCTTGACTGTGTCACTATGTATATGAAATAATATAGATTTGTTTCATGCTTAGTGAAGGCGACACATGAAATTTAGTACTGATAAATAATTTCTATATTCACTTACTGCAGAAAACAATTAAAACCAACCAACAGTAAGAGGATCAGCTTCCTTTCCTGGTGATTTTACATTGTGTTCCACCAGATCAGATTTCACATAAAATCTGGTGCATGGAATTACACCTGTTAACGCTTGGTGGATAAGTGAACTCAATGCGAGCAGGTGTGACAAGTTGTCTTTATGTAGCGCTGATTGCTGCAGTGAGAGGACGGATCTTTTCTGCCTTTATTCCTGCGATTTTCTACTTTTCGTCTGCACATGATGAGTAGTACCTTAACTCTGAATTTGGAAGATGTTCAAAATTAGCTTTTGTCTTTGAATTAATTGGACTGAATATATCTTGTTGAACTAAATGTGAGCAGGTCACTAGGCTTTGTTTACTATACAGCCTTTTTACTATAGTTTTTGAAAACCCATTGCAAAAACTGCTTTGGACAAGCAAAGATGCAAAAACATCATACCAACAAGAACCAGGTTTTATGAGAAATGCAGTCTTAATTCTAATTTTTAAAAAAGCACTGAGAAACCGACTATACAACTGAAAGCAGGAGTGCACATCTGGGCCATGCACCTCTCCAGTCACGTTGACCATTATATAAAGCCAAGATGTTTAACCAGTGTCACTCAGTCAGCAACTGTGCTTGGTTAATGCTAATTTGGTTTTTAACTCTCCTGGATATCAGTGAAACATTAATCTTTCTTAAATCATTCTCAGAGCACAAAGAATTAAGAAGAGGAAACATGCAGAATTATGAGCGGGAGAAAGTAAGACAGTAAGACTTTCCATCTGTTTTCTCTGTTTGCTTTTACCAAGAACAGTAAAGCTACTCATCATGATTAGTATTAACCATAGAGGTGGAGAAACTGCACTTATTCGAGTAGTCATCTGAATTTGCTAAAGGCGCTGTATTGCATTAAGTAGTATTTCCTGCTTTTAAAGCAGGTTCTTGTACAGGGGAGAGCACTCCACGGGCTATATTAAATGCACAGACTTTTGGTGGTTGTGCAAAAAAATTAGTGCTTTGAGGCAGGCATATTTCATCCTGCACTACAAGGCATCTACATTTTAGAGAAACTGTCTTTCTATAAGTCTTGGTCCGTGTCCTGTCACAGTGCATTTTTAGGTTTACCAAACTGTCTGTTGGGGTTTGTAAGGCTTTGCTGACATGGTCTTTGTTCTGTGGACTGTTATATCAAAAAGAGCAGGGGGTAGAGTAATGCAGCTCCCTGAGAGGTGAGCCTTTTAACCTCAGCACAATAAAGTGAGGCATCACAATTCAAAGGGCCGCTGTACAGTCTGTACACAGTAATCTGTTCAGTCATGCGTCACTGTCACCCACATTCTTTGTGCCATCACATTTCTGTCTTGTCGTAAATACTTCAATCACAGCATGTCTCCCCTCGAGGAATAGCACTTTCTTGAACCAAAGCGGAGGCCAGGGCAGTTTCACATTCCAGCCAACAGCTCATCCATCAGATTGAGCAATAATGGCACCTTCTGTGTCCTAAGAACAGTTTTCATAAGACACAAAGGACTTGACTTTGTGTGAACAACAACAGTGTATCAAAAGGTTCAGCGCTGCATGGCGTGTTCCATCTGTGTCTGTAAAATCTATGTCAAATAAAGGACAATTTGAAAATAATTCTTCATGTGCAGCTACTGCTGACCATAGACTGTAAACATGGATAGATGTAGACAGGTGTGGTGTCACCCATTGGTTTGCATGAGAGACGTTTTGAATCTCCGTTGTGGCTCAGTGTCATCTTTTCCGTTTGGAGCCAGGACCTTCCAAATAAGAACCGTGGGATGTTCACTGTACTGCTTTGGAAATACACCCCACCATCTTGGACTGAAGCAAAGCTAGCTTACTGAAAACAACAGCTTGCTTACTAGCTCCCTAACTACAGCTAGCTACTTTTCTATAAGACATCTCACCCCAGAGTGAAGGTAATGTTGAAAATTCATTCTAGACTGCAGATGCAGTAATGTCATGGTTTAAATAATGAAAGTATGTAAATTTGCGTTGACTGACTCTGGCTCTCAGTCAGCCAACAACCATAATTTGGGAACATTATAGTAAGCAGTGTCATACTTTCATAGGAGTTGAATGTACGGTAACTTAAAATAACTTGGACCCTTGAGTCATCGCTGCACTGTGGTTCAACTTTATTATAAAAGGTTCTGCTTGACAGCATCAATGCATTATCATTCGGCTCTTGTGTCAGAGCAGTGCGCTACAGATGAATGGCTTTACATACACCAAAAGGTCATCTCCTCTGAGAAAGGATAGGACAGCACAAGCCAAAACTGCACTTTCAAAGAGAACAAATACAATTATTTGCATAGTCACACTTAACGAATATTAGAAGAAATCTTTGTCGACCCTATTTGTCAAGATGAGGAATGCGCACCGCATTAATTGAGTGACGGGTAGCATTATGTTTTTATTTTTTTTGTTATATCAGCATAATCCGCTGTCCTGGCCTTATTCAGAGTGCAAAACAAAGATGTTGTCCCCATGTCACTGCTCAATTCAGGAAACATAAAACTGGAGCGATGTCTTCAGACAAGATGAGGAGAGACTAGATAGTGGCAGTGAATACTGTGTCCGTGCTTTAGTGGGGTAGCTTCCAAACAAACAGTATTAAATCTCAGACTGATCATGTGACTCATTCACATAGCAGCACTGCCATTAGATCACGGTGTGAGATATGTCTGGCCACATTTAGAAATGATTTTACCCAAGGGTGTTGCTGCCTTGCATTATGCAAAATAGTCAAACCAATCAGTTCATCACATGTATGGTCATGCCTGCTGTTGTCATGGAAATCATTTCAGGGTGAATGGTATAGGGCTGGGGAAAAAATCTATCCCTAGATACAATGTCATTCTCTTATGAAAGATTATGTCTCGATGCAGTAATCAGAATTTTAAAATTAGAATAGAGTTGCTCTTTTTGTGTAGACAACTGTCTGTGTTGTGAATGTTACTGTTAACATACTTGCCTAAAGGCTTATTAAAGGCTAGATTTCAACTTGAGTGAGAGACCAATAGCACATGACCATAAAATCCTTTACATGAAATGACATTTTAATAAGATTTTGAGGTATAAAAGGTGTTTTTGTGGTAGCTGTGGCTGTACACTTATGTAAAGTTTACCTGTTTTCTCAGCAGTGCTGGTGGGAAAAGTTGTCACGTGTTTATCTGCAAAGCTTCTCCCGTATGAACTAATGTATTCATGAAGTTTACTTCACACTCTAATAGATTAGTATTTGTATAAAATGCATGCCGTAGCCAAAGATTTAAATAAGTGATTTTTTTCAATTTATTACAATAACGTTAAGTGACCGTTTCCATTACAAACCTGATAATTAATCCATATAAATAATAGAGCCTACCCCAGGCCAATAATGCATTTCCTTATCCACACTTGATAATCATGCGTAGTCACAACTTGAGGGTCTGTTTCCCCTCCCCCACAGCAGTTTAGTCACTTTTCATTTTCCTCTGGGATTAAGTGGTTGGCAGCTTTATTTACACTAAATATTCTGGACCACTGCACCATAACCTCCGTAACACACATTTTCCGTCTTTACATTCTTTTGGTCTTTATTGGGTAAACAAGAAAGACCTTGACTTCCCTTGTGGACTTTATGAGCAGATGAAAAAAATGCAGTTAATTAAAGTAAGTAATCAGTACTTTTTGTTCAGAAAATGACTTATTGTTTTCTTGTTTACATGCTTCAGGGAGTCCTCTCTACAAAAGGATAGAGTTCTATATCTACAGAAACAGTGGAGCTAAAATGTAAGGAGGAGTGGGGATAAAAGCGCTTGTACTTAATGCTCTTATTATCCATTAAATCAGAATATTGTGGTGATTTAACCTAGTGCGGTTGACAAAAATATTTACCCTTTATTATATATTCTCTACTGTCAACTCTTTTATATGGATATATATTTTTATCTTAATAGTAAGGACAATCTAGGAATAGTTTTATGTATGCAGTTGTCATATTGCATAATACACAAAATCATGAACTGGTTCAAGGATAGTATGAAAGTTTAAAAGAAAGACAGCAGATGATCTTAGTTTTGTTCCTTCGGACACAATTTGATTAAAGAGGTTCCCCATGCTCTGTTAATATCCTCTTTGACTGATAGCTTGCACAGCAGACAGCAGCTTAGTAAGGCAAAGCCTCTTATTTTCTTGTGAATTGCTTGCTCTAGAATTGATAACCTGCATTAAAATTCATTAGACTGCTAACAGCGTGAAAATTTGCATAAATTAGTTGTTTTCTTTTCATTTATGTTTGACCAGCGGTGCCTGCTTGAATACAGAAGCATAGCCAAGAACATTTGCATTTGTATTTCAGGATACACTGAGGAAAATATGTGCTGTAGGCTAACTGTTGATAGGTAAAAGGACTGAAAAGCTGCACAAAAAGGTCACAATATGCACGGTATATTTCATAGATATGTTAAAGGTAAGACTATAGGGTGTGTGTGTACATTTGTGTCAGTTGTGTGAGTTTAACAGTGAAGAAGACAGGCAGTTCAATTCATCTGAAAATATAAAAATCCTATTCAGTAAGTCAAGCTCTGTATGTTTTGAGTGTGGATGTGGTGTAGATGGACACTGCTGTTTCACAACTGGTTGCACAGCAGAAATGAAGGAGCTTCTCTGGGGAGGAGAGTAGTGGCAAAATTGTGGATGATTTGTGCAACAGTTTGTAAAAACAAAACATAGTAATACATCCTTGTTAAACAGTTTTGCTCACCATCTATGTTTTTCAATGTGAAATTAGCAGCCGTGTTCAAAGAAACAAATTGATGGTACCAAACAGTTAATATTACCGGGGGAACTTGGCTCTTGACACAGCTGGTTAAAATTTCACACCAGTCTTTGACTCAGCCCGGCACCCTTGGATGTAAAAACTCGATATGCATGGATTCAGCTGAAAAGGTTGCTGTAACCTTGTCCACCCTCAGATCTGCTTCATCCTATTATACTGATGTTAATGCTAATCTTGTGCTGATATTAAGATTAGAAAAGATATTAATCCTCTAATAACTATAATACGTCCTTCCATATGTTCTGTTGAACAGCCTGATTCCGATCTAAATGCTGCATTATGGCATACATTTGTCTGAGTTATACATTTTCTAGTAGCTTTGCTCTTATTTTCAGACGACTGTTTTGAGGCAGTGCTTCTTCCTTTCTTTTAATTTTTTTTGTTTGTTTTTACAATATCTTGGAGACCATCTGATATTGCTTACAAATCATACTTGAATACCATAACGTCGACTCCTACTTTGTATTACCCCGACTTCTTCATGTACAAAACTGAAACACAATTGAGATGTTTACCTCCTGTTCCACTTACTTTTGTAACATCCTGAGCGGTCAATCTGCTTTTTTTCCTGTGAAGGTCATTTTGTTGTGATGAAGTTCATTTTTTTTTCATTAGGCGTAAGTGAAGGAAAAGGTGAATCAGGCAGCACTTTCATCAAATCATGACTAAATACAGAAATGGCTCACTTGAAAAAGAGGAAAGCCAATAATCATTCTTTCACTTCAGAAAGTCCTCATTTGATCTTGCATTTTTCATCATTGCGGTATGAAATATGCTTCCTATGACAAATTAATTTCAAGATATTAAGTGTAAGTGTATAAGTGCAATTTATTTATATCAAGGCCATAACTAAAAAGAAAGCATACGCAGGTCAAATTCCTTTCAAAGGAGCAGTGTGTAGGATTTAGTGGCGTCCAGCAGTGAGGATAGCAGATTGCAACCAGCTAAAATTTCTAACACATGCCAAGCAGGAACTCTCAGTTAGTATTCCTTCAGTGTTCATTATTGGGAGCCGAATTACACACAGAGGTCTCTTCCTCTCCAAAGCTAATGGACCAGGTGATTAAAGCTGGTAAAAACACTGAATAAAGCAGTTTCACATTACAGATGGGTGTTTATCCGAAGTTGTCTGGCTCGTCGCAGATGCTAGCTTGCCACCTGCTAATGTGTGCTCTCTTTTTATGTCTGATAATTTTATGTTTGCTCACATTTTTTCTCTAATTTTAAAAGATCCAGATGTTCAGGATGTTTTAATCAGGAGGTATCTTTCTCTCCAAAACAAACAGCCCCGATATTTAAATCACTGAAAATGACTAATAAACCACTGAACAAAGCAGTAACGCGATTAAAAATCTGTGTTTTTCCGATGCTATTTGGCTAATCACAGAGGAGCTGCTAACTACGGTGGCCAAAGCGAAAATGTGAACGGCCCAATCTATAGATCCGGTGTTTGGGTTGTCCATTCTGAGCTACTGTAGAAACATGGTGTACTCCATAGACAAGGACCCACTTCTTGTGTAGATATAAATGTTGATTATACACCAAAGAAAACATCCCTATTATGTTCCATTTCTGCGAATATATCCCCCTAAATCCTTCACATTGGACCTTTAACTCCAGGCATCTACAGTGTAAGATAATTTTGGAGATACTATGTTTAATTGAATAGATGACAAAGGACAAAAACAGGGAATGTGTGTGGAGAAAGAGGAGTGACATACAGTAAAAGTCCCTGGCCTTGATTCATTTAAGCCATGGCATGGCAGTTAGATGACATGTGCCGTAGACAGCCAGGCCACCAGAATTTCCCCCTTTTTTTTTTTTTTTTTTTCTTGTAGCAGTGAATTATATTATGTGACAGGACTTTACTATATATTAGGGAGCAGTGAGATGATGTCCTCTACTTTACAACTCTGACAGATTACTGACACATACTCTAGTCCAGTGGAGAGAAGCGAGTGTATAAAAATAGCTTGTGATACATAAGTTCTGCAATGCTGAATCCCTTGTTTGCTCCCACATTTAATAATGTCTGTGACATATGTTAATGAAACACTAGTCACTTTACAATTTTCTTAATTTTCTAAAATCTATTATATAAATTAACCTGCAGCATAAAGATAGCCTTATACAACACTGCATTATTATAGTGTCTCAGCTTGTTTACTTAAAGTGCATCAAATGATTGACACGGTTTAATCCATGCATGCTTAACCACCTCAAACACGCCCACTTCTGCTGGCAGGAGCTTCTAAGCAAAGCTTTCACACGAGAATTGAAAATGCATATGTAATAAAAAATATTTTGGACATCATCTCTCTGTAAATAATGAGCATGAACATCTTGTCTGCCTCTGTGCTTTTTGTTTATATAACAGTTCCCACAGAGATAATGCTGTGAACAAATGAAATTTCATTATCTTATTAAAAAAAAGCCATGTTTTCATTCTTACCCAACAGTACAATGGACCAAAATTGAGGAGAGTGCTTCTCATTACTTTTGTTAATGGCGCATCAGCACTAATTGAAACAAGTAGTAGTGCTGTTCACTCGGGGCGGGGCTGTTAATGTTATTTGAGGGGAGCAGAGTGAAGGACACACACAATCTTTGTGATTAGCTTTCATTATTTTAAAAGCTGAACTAGTGTGTACCAAAGCTTACGTTAATGCTGTGTTGAACTACTCACTCAGTCATTTCTTTGATGTTAGGCAAATGGCTCTGTAATTTTGCATTCTGTTAATTCTTCATTCTTTATTTATGAAACACTCTGTCTCCTGCAAATATTTACCTGCAATTATCATTTAAATTTTACAGATTGGACTGATAGACTTCCTTCAATGACAGCAAAAGAAGATTATGAAAAGTATGACTGATTTTACTAGCTATTCTTGTTTATATACCAACATATTTTAAGAGCAGTAAGGACTCTTACAGTTGCTCTCAGTCGCTTTGGTACACTTTTCAGATCAGACTTGAAATTCTCGAGACTACATGCTCAGCCTCCACATCGTCTTGTTACTAGTGCAGATCATAAAAGCACTCTTATTCTTTTTAACAAATTGCAAATGCTTTGGCACATTGATGCAAATGATTATATACAATTGTCTGCTATTTTCTACATTATTAATCCAAATGTCATGTTGATCAAAATGTATTATACTGTGTCTTTGAATAGTCTTACCGCCAGAACATCAAAGCATTAGTTCATTGCATTAACTGGTTAAACTAGTCGTCGTAGTATGTACAAATATTTTCTGTTAATTTCTATTAGACATTTTTGTAAACATGTCCTTACTTGATGAATTGCTCTCAGGTGAATCTTGACTTTAACAAATGAAGGGAAATGTGTGAGTGTTAGACCAGTAAATAATTAACCAGTTCTCTAAGGGCCGGGACACATGCCATGTCTTCACCACCTGGAAAAAGCAAGGTTTGGCGCAGGATGCTACTCTTGAGCCTACTCTATGCCAACTTTCAAGGGTGTGGAAGCTGATCTTCTTTTAGGCATTTTTGTAGCTCTGTGCCGGCGATAGCCATGGATGGCGGCATTATGTTTTTGGGTTGTCCATCTGTCCCATTCTTTTGAATGTGATATCTAACTTTTTTTTTCAAATTTGGCACAAATGTCCAATTGGACTAAGCTATAAACTGATTAGATTTTGGTGGACAAAGGTCTAGGATAACGTGACCCTGCATCTGTTTTATTCTTATAAACATGACATCTCAAGATCCCTTAAAGGGAATTTCCTCACATTTGGCATGAAGGTCCACAAGGACTCCATGATGAACTGCTTAGATTTTGGTGGTCAAAGATCACTGTGACCTCACGAAACATGTTTTTGGCCATAACTCAAGAATTCCTATGCTAATTATGACAAATTTTCACACAAAAGTCTAGTAGGAAAAAATGATTAAGTAATGACATTTTATATCCAAAAGGTCAAAAGTCAACATCACTTTAATATCATAATGTTCTGCAAAAACACTTTTCTGGCTTTTACACAACACCATAAATCAGGAACTGAAGGGGAGACATTTGGTCAGATGCTGAATTGTTGACTCTACTCTTAAGTGTCCACCTTGAAACTGTGCTGACTGTATAGATCATCCGTGCTGGGATGAAGATGTGTGTGAAGCAGCCAGGTTTTAGAATTTGTAGCGTCTTTGCAGCAACATACATATTTATCATGCTACATGTGACACTGGGCAGACAT
The DNA here is from genome assembly GCF_041903045.1 of Epinephelus lanceolatus. NCBI lineage: Eukaryota > Metazoa > Chordata > Actinopteri > Perciformes > Serranidae > Epinephelus > Epinephelus lanceolatus. Next base: position 16,063,808 of record NC_135737.1, on the reverse strand, counting down.
AGAGATAAACTGTGACTACAACTTGACTGGTTTACAGAGGCATACGGTAATTGTAGTTTAGGTTAAAGGTTATCTGTGGGACAGGATCTTTGCCTCCATATTGACCATAGACAGAAGAAATGATGGATATCTGTTGGCTGTTCTTGTTTTTTCCTTGTCACATGATATGTGGTGCGTATTGCTGCATTTAAAATCTTGAACTATGTTCATCTCAGGGTGCAGTCGTTGCACCCTAAAGTATAGGCACGTGGGAACCTAGGCCCTAAAATAGCTCACAGGTTCAGCACAGGATGTACAGTTTTGCCTATGGGGTGTTTACATCTCTAATTTTGTATTTTCTTCCTTTTTGCCAGCAGTGCAGTAAAAGTCTTATCTTTTTTGTTTTAATTTCTGTATCACAATGACATGGTCTGTCAACAAATGTACAGTACAAACAGTAGAGGTCTTAACATTAATCTTGTCCAATCTCTTCAATCCCTCGCATACCATAATGTGTAACGCTGTATTGTTGAACTTGATGTTAACCATACAGAAAAGTGTGGCCTCATGCATTTTAAATCACTGTCATTAAAACCTTACCCAGAGTTAACATCAAAAAATACTTCCAGAGTACGCTGTTATAGTGACTGGTTAATCTTGTTTGCAAACAATGACTTGTTATTCTGACGGCACTGACGTGTTCATTGACATAAATATTTTCTTTTGATAGATAAAGTAAGGACTTTCATCAGGTTAAGAGCTTCAGGGGTAATCTGTTGTGTTGTTGGTATAGACTGTTTTTAGAAATGTACTTACTGTTTTGCAAATGTTAAGGATGATTCGAGAAATGTACCAAAGCGACTTGACAAAAACTGTAATGTAAGACTACTGTATATTTCTGCATCATATAAGGCTTTCTATTATTTGTTTTGTTTGGTCTCATTTTTAATTTTCTTACAAGGGTTGGAGATAGCTTAGCACACTTAAACATGGTGTGTCAAAGACAGTAAAATGTAACTTACAGTGTCTGCATTTTTCACAGTCTGTATCTGTTTAGTTTGCAGGCATAGTAGTTTTGAAAGAAGGCATCCTGTCAGCCACTTCTTGCCACATGCCATCTACTCAAGATTTACTCTAGCTTTTTCATTGGCTATCGTTAGGCGCTGTATGCAGTGTAAATTTATTGCAACAACATCTCGAGGTCGTTTGAGCAGCTGCTTATGTAAAGTGCAAAGGACCTAGCTGATGCAATAAGTATTTACTGAAGCACAGAACCACTAACCAAATTTCCTCTCTGCTGGAAATGCAATATGTAACAGTTGTCATTTCCAATTACTCAGACTGAGTAGGTGGCAGGTGATTGACCCTGTAAACATTTTGTGCCTGGAGACGTGTGAAACCAGCCAAAAACAATGATAATGGACAGCCTGTAGTGGTCTGCCTCTGTCTCCGATGCCTCTGCAGCAGCATTGGAGTGATCTTTGTTTGTGTGGCACAGAGTTGTTGCCTGTTCTCAACTGATCCTACTAGAACAGGAGAGATATTTTTCTTAGTTAAATGTTTTAATGTGGGAAATAAAAGCAAATCTTTTATCTGGGATACAGGGAATCCTTTGTGAATCCACAGTAATATGAGCGCAAAGAGTAATAATAATATTCGTAAGTGTAAAAATGTTTGTGCAAGCAGACCTTATTAACATATGGGATGGATGAATCAGGGTACCAAAAACAGTTTGGCAATGACAAACTGAGTACGTCTGTTCTGGCAGGGAATCCCTAGGTTTTGTTTTGTTCTTTTAGAAATTAGAAAATGCTGTTTTCATAATATTGTAGCCTACAGAGTGCATTACTGAAGATCTAACCATCTGAAAAAGGCCTGTTTCAAGGTATTAGATTAGATTTTGATAAAACAGGATAATTTGCTATCAAATAAAGGTGGCCTAATTGGATCATAGGATGTTTTAGCAGTACTGTACAATAAATCAAATACTCCCTATCCCCCCAAAACCCTTTATCCATTAAGGAAGACACAAAGATAGGACTTAATGGGTGTAATTAACTGAAATAATCTGTTGTTTTCTCACATGTATACTGGAGGTGTCCGGCGTCTGATTGGTTACATTTTTGAGCATCAGCATAAACACTTTCTCAATTCAGGAGCTAAACAGATCATTTATGTTCAGATGCTCAGATTGTATTTAGAATAATGTGTAGTGTATTATATCTTTATTGAGGGCAACCTCACAGCAGGCACTGTCCAATTATGTTTGTCTCTTTGGTTCCTCCTATTGTTCCTCCTTTGTATTGTTAGACAAGTTTGTCCAGGCATATACTGTTTGTAGATGATTATATACGTACTTACAAACCTGACAATGATGGGGTTGGTGGTGATCCCAATGTAGTGTTCTTTTCTTGGCCACTGTATTTGTGACACATTACATTTAAAATGAAACGAAAAAGAATAATGTCACCCACCATAGTGGGTGGAATACATGTGCAGCTGTAATCTCTGATCTCCTGCATCCAATAATGTGCAACACTTATTCCGTCCTGTGTGCTCAGACCTGAGCCCTCCTTTATAGATAATTTATCAATTCAAGTGCTTTGGCATCAGCTAAGAGTTGTCTGTGTGCACACAAGTAAACGAGTGCATTCTCAGATACTATTGGCTTTCACACTGAAGTTTCCTGATGGCTATCAGGAAACTTGGTGCTCTAATTGATTTGGATCAATTACAGCTGACTCCTGGTTGTCATCAAGAAGAAAAGATCAATATTCTAACTCACGCCATGAGAGGTCGAAAGCATTTTGCACATAAACTGTTCTGCAGATGTGAAGTACGGCCATGCAGATGTTAGTTATATGCTTCAACACATCACTGAATGGGCTGCAGTTTAAAAAAAAAAAGTAGGTCAAATGGATGACACAAAAAGCTTTTTTACCTGTGGTGTTAAAAATAGCTAATTAGTTTCTATTTTACTTGTTAAGTCAAATATTCAAGTTGAAAGAATATAATGTCTGTCAGAAAGAAACCGCACCGAATGATATTTGTGACTAAATTAGCAACGCTCGTTAGAGTGACAGTTTAAGAGGTTACAAATCTCCCAAAATGACTTGAGCTCCAAAAATGAATAGAAATCATCAGTTGTTATAGTAGAACCTAGAATGCTACGGCCTTAGGTTTAAACTAGATGAAGGTAGTGCAATACAAATGATCAGATAGCATCCATTATAGGCCATACAGATGGATATCAGAACAATGAAGCCAAGTGTGCTGAAAATGACCTTGAATGGAGGATGTTGTAATGAATCACTCTCTGTATAAGCAGTCATCTGTGCTCAGTAGGTGAACATTAAAAGGACAAAACTGTACAATTTAGTACTGTACTATTCTAGAGAGATGACTAACCAACAGCACATACTGATTTTTACTGCTGGGATCATAGCAGAGGCGGGATCAAATTGTTGGCATTATATGTTTTGCAACACGAGCACGATTTAGACAGGAACAAAGCATCACATTAGTTCAAGCAGCATAGGGAACTCATATGTGCCGTGTCACCTGGCCATCAGTAGATCAAAGCAAACACCAATCACATTCAATGGATTGCCTTTCAAACAATGTCAGACGTTATACACTTAAAAACTGCCTCACACCGATGCTGCCTGGATGGTTTGGGTCTCCCACAGCCACATAGCCATCCTCTGATCTTGGGTGCTTTTCCCAAAATGACACAGATGTTCCGTAAAACTTAAGTAGCTATGACTGAGGTCTGAACCATCATGGTATACATTATTAGAGATAGATCATCACTGTTACATGATCACTCCAACACTTCGCAAATGTTTCCAGTACAAAGACTTAAAGGACATAGCCACTGTGACAACATCCATTGGTTTGTGGACTCCCATTTTGAAGCTTTAAGTTCAGCATTTTGGCCATCACCATCTTGGATTTTTGGAGCCAGAAGTGACCATATTTAGACTAGCTAGCTGCTAGCTTGGTTTGGATGGGTCATTTACAGTTATGGTTAACTGTCATAATGGTAATGCTAATTTTCGCTACCAACTAACACCAACATCCTCCTTCGATATGCATAAGTTTGAGTCTTAACATTTTAAACAAGTGAGTTATATAAAAATCCACCCTCTGTACAGTTGTCATAATCTGAGAAATTATCTATTGAGACCAAAATCAATTGTTGTACCGAGGGTGTAAAAGTGTTTTTTTCTTCTGTCAAGTTGGGTGTGAAAACATGGAAGTTGATGTGGATTGACTTGCTCTTTGAGCCAGCCTCAAGTAGCCATTCAAGACGCTGCATTTTTTGACACTTTTGTGTTGGCTTCATTTTTTAGCTGTGGAGGTTGCTGCCTGTTTCAGTGCCGCCCAGCTTAGCTAATGACTGAAAACATAAGGAAATTGTTTGCGTAGCTTTGTCAGCAGTTCCTTGCAACACCTCCAAACCTTTCTTAAAGACTATTTTTTGTATTTAACACATATAGAAATGGAAATAAAGATGAAAAAACAATATCTTACAAATTGAAACACTGGATTTCTTCTAACATCTGAGTGCAGTGAATCATGTCCTTATTCCAAAGTTACCACTTTTCACACATTTGTATCTCCTACTAAAATGCAGTGAATGTAATAGTGACTAGTTTTCTAGGTTACAAAATGCAACATCTAAGACATTTTTTTTCCCTGTTTGATAAGCAGTAAGCTAACTGTAGCAGGTATAAGCTAAGGTGTTCCCTTGTTTCCAGACCTTTTGCTTATATAGGCCAAACACCCCCCCAACCTACCTAAGATGCCAGATGGATGCATTTCACAAAATGTTCGAGGGATCTTGGAATGAAGTATGGTACAGCTGTCTTTATGTAGTCTAATTAGATACCTAGATGTGAAAGCAATAAATAATGAGGATGACTGTCATGAGGGAAAGGTAACCAACAGTGAATTGTCTGTGAGTGATAATTATTGTTACATTGTTTCCCCATTGGACTCTTTACTGTGTGACACATGCAACAGATGATGGAGAATACAAACAATGGGGGATTCATTAAGCCTAAGTATATATCATGTAATGGCCACATAAGAATATAAATAACATGTTTTCCTCATAACATTGCTACAGATTTAAACATATTTGAAGGGGGGATGAGAAGATAATAATAGCTTGATGATACCAGGATTAGTGATGTTCACTCACAATGACAGATATGGTCTCCTCGAGACAAAGCAGTGCATCAGACACACTTGAATTAAAGGCTTGGTCACCAATAGCTAAAATGCATTAATTGAAGATCACCTGTATTGTTTGTAAATGACATTAGTAATTGATTTACCATAGAAAACTCAAATGTCTGCCAGAAATTGATTCCAACAACGCCCTGCCTTATTTGCTGTATCGCTTGTCAAGACATAAATATACATCAGCACTCATACAGTATAAGTCCTTTACCATTCCTTTCACATGAGCATTTATAGAATTTCCAGTTGATACAGATGTAGTTATACCAGGTCATGCTGACAATACAGTCTTGCGAGAATCAAAGTCATGACTTTCAATCATAAAGAAACAGCTAAATCAAGTCACGAACTGACTGTGTCACAGTCACTGGTTACTAGATTTAAAGTCAAGCAGCGAGCACCCCAAGTAGAAAACATGCTCTCACTCACATGAACGCCCACAAAAAGACGCACACACTCACTCATAAATACAAACTCCCACACAGACAAGCCTGCAGTTTCACACAGAATAACCGCTATAACAGCTTCTATCATACCAACATACTGCAGTACACTTCATATAGCCAGCAATAGGAGGAGGTAAGCCATTGTGCATGAAAGAGGTGTGCAGTTTAATACAGTATGATACTGTCAATGATGTATGTGCAAATGAAATTAAGTCAAGAGCAGAGCTGACACGTTGCAGCCATTTAGGATCTGCTTTTTGTTTTCCACTTCTCACATTTATAAATGCCTCCTCAAACTATAAACTGCACAGACTTCAACAAATCTTAACTCTCTAAACTGTGGATTTCAACATTTGTGCTTTAAATTATTACTCTATTCAGAGTGCTATTGGGTTTTAGTTTATAGTTTACTGAACCCTTGTTCAACTTTTTGTGTTGCTCTATTCTGACCACATTTGCAGTGTGCTGCTAATGTGGTCCACAGACACAAAATGTTGATCAGGCAAAGGGCACACTTTTTAATGTTACATCATTGTGATGAGCTAACATCTTAAAGCAAGCCAGAGCCAATTAGGTAACAATGGGTGACAATGGTTGCAGAATTTGAAATGTGCTGTAGTCAACAGTTTTCATTACAAACTATCAACACTGATCACAGCGGGGTCTGTAGATTACAGAGTAACCAAGACAGTGTTTCTGAAAAGACGCTTTATGTTGTTCAAAAATGCATTCGTTGTCATTCATTCTTTGTGTCCTTAGTCAGATGCGCAAATGTTGAAATCATACCTGTGTTTGGAGAGTGCACACACAGGCTGATTCTGTGTCGCTTTCATTCTTTAACTGTTGACTGTGATGGTCAATATTCTGCAGACATTTCAACGTTCTGTCACAACCAGTTTGCAGATTTATTTATTGAGATTGATATTCCATGCATAGTGGAAAAAAAAACATGAAACAAAAAATTAATAATACTAATAATAATCATTGATTCCAACAATAACCCTTCAAATTAATTAAAAAAGAACTTTGACTCTCTGAATGGCCAGCAACTTGTCCTCCGTTTCACACTATGAAGACTAATTTTCTTGAGAAAAAAACCCCCATATCTGTAGGGATACAAGACACTGCTGAAACCTAAATGGGTTTTTGACATGAATATGTTTAACTTGTCTTTGCCACAAATCTTGATTAAATTGTCAAAATTCCACCGTACTTCCACAGAAAATGTATGAACTCTGGGTAGCATATGGAGTGGAGTATGCAGTGTGAATGAATAGTAAGATTACTTTGGAAGGGTAGATTTTCATCCTAATATATAAGACATTCGTGTGAGTCAAGTTGAGGACTACACAGGCCGATAGCCCCTTTGTTACAAAATCAGAGTGGAAATTGCATGCTTCAGCTTTAAGACACATGCATTCAGAAATGCCCTTTAAAACTGGTACATTCCCTGATTTTGATGTGAGAATGAAAAGCTTTGCTGACATGCTGTTGACAGCGAATGCATCTAGCAACATCTATTGGCAGCCTGTATAACCCTTTAAAGTCTTTGATATGCCACTGTAATTTGGGAATATTAGTAATGTTCATTTGCTTTATTTGTTTCAGAAGATATTTTTTAAGCAATCAAAACACCAAAGCACATGTATTTCTCTGTTCTTTTTGTTATATTTGCTGTTGTTAAATTAGTCATTATTAATCTAACAATAGGTCAGTAACATTGATTCAATTACAAGACCCATTCTTTTTATACTCATTTTGGAATTTGATCTTTTAATAAATGGCAGGTGACAGTGTAAAGTACCGCTTAAATTTTATATGGTCTCACAGTACTTTCAACCTGTAGTAAGAATGCAGTTGAAGATACATTCATTCATTCATTTTCTGTAACTGCTTATCCTGTTAGGGGGTCGCTGCAGCTTATCCCAGCTGACATTGGGCAGGAGGTAGGGTACACCCTGGACAGGTCGCTAGACGCATAGAGAGAGACAACTATTCACACTCGCATTCACACCTACAGCCACTTTAGTGTCACCAACTGACCTAACCTGCATGTCTTTGAACTGTGGGAGGAAGCTGTAGTACCTGGAGAAAACCCACGCTGACATGGGGAGAACATGCAGACTCAGCACAGAAGGGCTCCCCCACCCTGGTATGCATACCCCAACCCTAGGTTCGAACCAGGGACCCTCTTGCTGTGATGCGACTGTGCTGCCCACAGTTAAAGTAAATAAAGTACTTTTATAATCCTTAGTGTTCAAACTCAAGGGCATAGTTGTGTCTGTGCTAGTACTTGACAGGCCAGACAATCAAACATATCTACCATTTTTAACATACCATCTACCAAAAGTAGACATCCAAATACTCTGTGGTCTTCACTGAGCTGGACAGTGTATTGAGCCAAAAGTATACATATGTATTTTTGTGGACCAGTCCAAATATGGATAACAGTACAAACACTTTAATATCCAACAAGTAAATCTTGAATTGGCCTTGACAGTGAGGTGAATTCCTTCCACAGCTGCCAGATAATTGACATTAATGTGTTGTTGAGGCCACCGTGGCAAATAGGAGTTTCAACACAAATTGACCTTTTGTGGAAGAGGGAGAATTCAATTGAGACTTATCAGCACATTTTATTTACTCTGCTGTCCCTAATTCAGAGCTTTGAGGGAGCTGAAGTGACCATGACACATTGTAAGTCACCTGTAAAAATGTACTAAGTGGTATGATCATGTCACAATTTTGGAAATGACAGTGGTTATCCTGTAATGCCCTCACATCAAGAAAATCTAGATTCTAATTGATGCTTACATTTGAGGCTGAATTGCAAGGCAAACAAGTGACAGTGGCTGCACTAATAAAAAGAAAAATAAGACTGCCACATCAGCTATCCAGTCACTCCAGAGGTTTCATACTGCCTCTGCAAATTAAAATGGGACACTTTCACTATTGCTCTCCAACACATAAAAGAAATAAATGAAAACTACAGGGTCCTGTTTTCAACCTGCAGGCAGCAACAGAATTAAAAGTTGCTGAAAATTTAACAAGTGGAGACGAATTTATTGTAGTGGATGGTCAGTGTTCAAAGCACAGGATACCTAACCTTTACTCTCACTAATGAAGTTCCCAGATTAAAATGAAAATTTAACTATTTTCTGAAATCCATGGGGTAGTGATAATCAAATAGCCTATTTATGCACACCTCCAATTTCCAGGAAAACTTATTTGTTTACCCCTCGCACATTTGGTCATATTAGATCTCCATGCATTTTTGATTTTCCTCAACATAACAGTTTAACAGTGGATCAAATGAGTACATGTAATGTGAAGGCAGTTGTAAGTAGTGACAAACCCACAGAAAATAATCATCTGATACTTCTGTTTCCATCATTTTTGTGGAGCTTTATAGCTCCTTTCAGCTCATTGTTTTGGTTTTCCACAACTTTACTGTTTTGGTTCACTCTCATACAGTTTTGTGGCAGCAGCAAACAGCTGCAACCTGCTCGGTACCAAACATCAGACAGACGGACAAAGTTAGCAACAATAGCTTGTGAACACAGTGGACCATTTAGCAGCTAAAAGAGACAAAGCAAGGCCCTCCTCAGGAGTGGAGTGTTGCCTGTACATTGAAATGTGTTCCAGTAGCAATTGTCTGCACAGTTAAGCACACTGATCCATTGTTCACATACAATACAATTTTTTGCTCATGAAAGCACAGCCTTATACTCTAATTAGTATATGCAAAGATGTGAGAGGCTTCCAGAAGATACAAGTGTCAAAGTGCACACGTAGGTGCTACAACAGCATATGCGAAAGTTGCAATTAGAAGGCGTTAAAATGTTTCTTCACAGTGACTCATAAGTGCACAGAACTTCGATATGATGCTTTAAAATATAACAGAAACATTTTCAGCACCTAAAAGTAAAACATGGTACCTTTTTATTCGCATGAAAAAAGTACCTGCATTGGAAAAAACTGAGCAGACAAGCAGTGACACACAACCGACATTCTGGCATTTTTGAAAATTTTATTTTTTAATATACACTGATTTGTGATAGGAATAATGGCTTTTACAATGTTTAGCCAGTACCTGTAGTGAGTCAAAAGGAGTTGAATTAGTTCAATCAAAATAAGCTGTTGGCTAAATCTTCAGGACAGCAGGAACACTAGAACCTAACTGGCTGAGTACACCTCACTCAAAGGGCACAGCTCTACTCTGCATAAACTGCAGAGCAGAGCCATTTCAGTGGGAGCATGGGTTAAGATTTTAATGGAGTGGTTAGTACTTTTTACTGCTTTTTAAAAATGGTGGGTTATTAATCATGCAGATTTATGAAAATGAAATAGATTTAGATATATCAGTTCCAACAAAATCTAATTTTTATTGAAACTGTTTCAATGAGTAAACAAACATTTGAATTGTTTTAAAACAGCGATTAAGTACAGCATCACGAACAGTATGTGCTGGTAATAGAAGAGATCTGAGGAGAGGAGAGATGTGGACTGGAAAGATATATTTTTGGAGTGAGCGGAACGATGAGTACTGCCTCTTAGTTATGATAGAGAGGAAAGATTGAAATGTCATGAGAGAACTGGGAGTTGTGAGAAGAGTCTTCTGCACATACAGTGATTACAGGTTACTGCACGCAGAGATGTGCCGAGTGTTCAGTTGCTGTGAACTGCGGGTCACAATAGCGGACACACAGGTGGTTTAGAGTTTTAACATTTCAACTAGTTTATCCTGGTCTACTGAATTAAAAAGAAAAAGGCATAATTTAGCTTTTTAATTGGTGTTGCAATATTCTCAACCGATACTTGTGGCAGTCTGTCAGTACAACAGAAAAAAAATCTAACAGCAACATGTCATTCCAGAGTTTATTGTGGGCAGTCTGTCTTATTTTCTACACTGGGTCACTTTCTCTCAGTCTGGCATTGTTGCAATCCAGTTCAATATTATTAATATATTTGTGTCAATGCATTTTATACTTTTAGACTAATTTTTCAAGATGTATACCAGGTCTTGTTGAATTCACTGTTGTCAGTGATGTGCAGGTTTGAGCAGGGTGGAAGATTTGGCTATGTTGCATTTAATTCAGGGCTCTGGACGGGTCCTCATGTTCAAGGCTACAAACCAGTACCAGAATAAAATGGCAGAAATTTTTAAAAGAGGTGTGACAAATGCACATTCCCCTTAAGTACA